>NC_069499.1:373577717-374870217 GCF_027579735.1 Bombina bombina
CACCAGCTATCGTAATTTTACACAACTGATCGTTCCTAAGCCTTTTTCCACTTACTACATGGTCGATCGCACGTGAATTCGCTTTAATTGGAAATTATAAATGTTACAACTAATCCGCCCGCTCAAACTTTCACTGTAACTTTGCGTGATTTGTTTCGTGACCATTTAGGTAGCGAATACAATAGAAAACTATAGGGGGTATCAACCTGACACTAGGTTGAAGTACTTAAGTGAAAGGACTAGACTACTATTGTATCATTATTGGTTTTGGATCACTGAATGAAGATGGAGACACTTTTACACGTTTCTTTTCCGATTGATTCAATTACGAGGAAGAAGGGCTATACAGGAACCGGTTGACAACAATGGATTGCAAAGAAGGAGAGGTAGAAGAATCAGAGTCCCTAGAGTTTTCCTTCCACGTATGGGTTTGGAAGGCATTTCTGATACCCGGACTATTAAAACTGTTGGCAGCCTTACATTTTAGCCTTACATTTTTTTGCCACTAGTTCATTCCAAGCTGTGTCTAGCGTTATAATTGGCATCAGCCAGTCTGCTTTTTCGAGGCACTTAACCAAAGGAATTGATGCATTGATGGTCGTCTTTCCAAGGTACGTGTGCCTTCCATCGACTCCTGAAGATTGGCAATCAGTGAAGTCCAATTTTAATAGAATGTCCGGAATGCCCAATGTCCTTGGAGCCATCAATTGCACCCATGTTGCAGTCAAACCATCACGAGAACGTGAGGAAATTTTCAGGAACCGAAAACAGTACCATTCACTCAATGTTCAGATGGTGTGTGACCATAACATAAAAATAATCAGTGTCCGTTCTAACTTCCCTGGATCCTGCCATGATACGTATATCTTGCGTCAGTCTGGGTTATATCGAAAGTTTGAGGAGGGAGAGATGCCTGAAGGATGGCTGTTAGGTAATTATATTTTTTTTGTTGTTATGTAAAATAGAGTATTATTTTTATTGTCAAATTTCGTTAATGTTATGGAGTTTGATGATATATGTAACTCAAAAACATAGTTAATTCTCTTTAAAATTATCATCTTTATCATATTAGAAATGTTAATCAATATTTTTTTTTTTTTTTCATAGGGGACGCTGGTTATTTCAGTAGAGAATGGTTATTCACACCATATAACAATCCTCGAAGAAGATGTGAGGTGAAATTCAACGAGGCACACAGATCCACCCAAGGAATCATCGAGAGAGCTTTTGGATTGTTAAAAATGTGCTTTCGTTGTCTTGACCATTCAGGTGGTGTGATGCAGTATGCTCCCGAAAAGGTTGCAAAAAGTATTCTTGTATGCTGCATTCTTCATAACATTGCAATAAGAAGAGGATTTGAAATTGAGGATGCAGAAGAAATATCATTTGAGAACTTCCCTGAGGTCACCTGTAATGATGCACCAACAAGACAGGCCATTAACGCCAAAAATTATGTTGCTGAAAACTATTTTAAAGATTGATTTAATCAATAGATTTTATTAAAAGGACTTCTATTTTTTGTCGTTTAAATGAATGATTATTAATAAAACTTTACTTTTTATTTCAAACCAACATATTGCACAATAATTATATAAACTAAATAATCATAATGATCTATAATTACATGACTCTCCTACATTACAAAATAACCTAAGCTACACTATTGATAACTATATTGAACTTACACTAAAAAAATATACATAAAACTTCATTTACATTTAACATTACTTATTATTCACATATTACTTTTACATCCGAAAGAAAAAAAAAAAAAGATACTGCCAATAAATAGTACAACTTTACAATTATTGTATCCAGATAATTCTAACAATTTAGCAAATATACAATAATGTTGCATAAAAACACTGAATAACGCGATATATAGAACATTTTGAGATTTGACACACCCATCTAGAAAGTTACTATGCGACCAGGGATGATGAAGAGAATTGCACCTTTCACATCTGGGGAAATGATAATTCTAGTCTATGTAATGGACAGATATTTTCCAAAATGCTTAGGGTGTGTCCGGGGGGTCATGCAAGATGAAAGGGACAAATCTATATATGAAATGATACGCAGAATGTATCGTGTATCAAAAATTAAAAGGACCAGGCATCAATGTTTGAGACGCTACAGTGATGTTAAACGTCGAGAACCACTATATTACCAATCCATTAGGAGCCTTTTAAGGACATGTAAGTTTATAAAATTGTTTTTATATTAATATTTGTTTGTGATCTATTGGTAATCTAATACTGAACAAAAAAAATAAAAAAAATAAAACGTAGTTGTTTTTAAAATTTACATCCCTGCATTTAAAAAAATATATATAATTTAAAATCATAATCAAATTATTATTGTTTTAAATTATAAATTCTATGATAAGTTCATCATCAATATGAGACATGAAAGAATAATTTGGTTTCAGTGTACCATATTGATCACTTTCATGTCCATACTGGTTCTTACTGGTATCTATTAACATTATGATTTATGATTTTCTAAATTTTAATTGGAAATTATTGTTTTGTACAAAATTCTTAAAAATCGAAACACTCTAAAAATGTTAAAAACTAAAAACCCTAAACTTGATTTTACAAAATCTAAAAAAAAAGATAAACGTTTTAAAAATAAAGTACAAATAACAATAATTTTCAAAATTATAAAAAATCTAAACACTATAAACATTATAAAACACCAAAAGTGAAAACTTTATTTTATAAAATGTTAAAAAACTTAGAAACTTTTAACAAACATATGTACAAATAACAATAATAACATCTTATAGATAAAAAAAAAGTAATAATAGAAAAATAAATTTGTTGAATCTTGTTTTGTATATCTGTATTCACTATTTCAGATAAGAAGAAAGAAAATATTTGTGGTGCTCCTCCTCCACGTTATGTAAGGCCTATTCTAAATTTGACACCTAGAAGTGAGGCTAGATCCCCACCCTTGCCACTGTCTTTGCTTGACAGACAATTGTCCCCACAGAAAGGAGGTGTCAGGCGCCTTACTGTCGTTCATACAACTCAAGGTACAAAAGGAACCATGGTTTAAATATCTATAGTTATAGAACTGATAAATTTAATCATGATTAGCTTTTTGTGTTATTAACAGAAACCAATAAAAGAGTGTTGAAAACGAAGAAAACAAGGTTCACAAGAATATTACAAATGTCTTCTACAGAAGGTATTTTTCTTTTATTTTGTACCATTACATTTTTCACATTCAAATTTTTGTAATTGTATTCTTAAATAATCTTTCATAGATAGTGACAATGAAGAAAATAATGCTCCTGAAAGGATGTCATTAACTTCACCCTCAATTCAACTAGGTAATTGTTTATTATTTTTAGATTTACTATATTATTATAGATTATAGTCAAATCAATAAAAAATATATATACCTTGATTTATAAATATATTTTTCAGATGCAAGTAGTGAGAAAAACTCAACCAATATTTCTGATATTGATAATGGCTTGGACATATCTATGGTTTCTAAATCTACACAGACAAGTACATCTATGGAAAATACCACCTCTAATATAAATGGTAATACAATTTTTTTAACTGCTTATTAACAATCTATTTTTATTATAAAAATGGTCTCACAATCCTTAATTTTTTTTCATTTTTTTTTTTTCCTTATCTAGATTCCGGGGTACAAGTTGTATCACAAGTGCAATACTCTGTGAAGAAATTAAACAAATAATGGATACTATCAATAATTTAAATACACAGGTTCAAAATCTCTTCAACAGTTATGTTGTGGAAAACAGATAAGCAATGATTGCATTTTATCTTTTATTTTTTTTATTTGCACTTTGATGACATTAAAATTGTCATATTTTTGTATGTTAAAATGGTAAAACTTTTCTTTCAAAGTCAGTCAAATCTGCGACATGAGGTTGTCCGCCTCCAGTACCAGTGACACTTTATATCGTTGAACCTTTTTTTGCAGGAGTCGATATCTTTTTTAGTTGGTCCTTGAGCACTCACTGCGTCACAAATTTTTTCACAAATAAACTTCTTACGAGCACCGGGGGTTTGCTTGACTCGACTACCATACATATTGTCATAATATTCTAGTACTAGATCAACAAGTACAACATTCTGTTGATGAGAGAAATTAGGGTTGCGAGTCTTCTTAGAAGTAGCTGAATCTCCGGAGCAAGCCATCTTCTCAAAGTGAATACCGAAAAGTAAATAAACAATATTCTAAGATTTCTGGGAAAATGCACATTCTTATACATGTCAGCAGCCAGACATTGCCGCTTGTCTGACGATTATGACACCTATATGGTCACGTGGGTGAAGAACTAAACCAATTAGGTCGCAGACTGCTTCATAACTTTGCTCTTTCGCGCCGAAAGAAGCTTCAAAGTTATCAATAATCCGATTGTCTTCGAGACACAATAGACACAAAATTTTACGGTTTGGTTTTTAGTACATTCATGTAACGAAGTTCTATCCGCATGTTGCGGGCGGGTTAATTCAATATGGTCTGTGCGAAAAATTTGACGCCTTAGTACATGGCGCCCATTAAATGAATACTGCATTGATTTTATAATTTTTAACCAAATATTTATGAGGAACTGAATACTGAGTTTTGTGTTTCATTTAATGTAATGGCTAATGCAACCATAAACTGACTTAGCCAGTGCAGTTATTGATGAAAAGGAAATGTATTAAAGGGACAATAAACACCTTGTAATCATAATATATTTTTATTATGTTGCTATATAATAACATTCGAGTCTTAACATTTTAAAAACAAATTAACAACTCTTTTACTGTTATTTTGCAATAACCAAACTCCACCAACAACATTGCCTGATTTAAAAAAGCCAATGTGGGCCTCCATTACATATGCAGCATTGCCCTCAAAATCCTCCGCCACCAGATTTTATGTGATTTTGGAATTACATATACAGCGTAGCATACAAGTTACACGCGTATATTTCACCCGTCGCAATTATTACTCCCATAGGCTAACATAGAACCGCGTTGCAAATCGGTATCCAATATCCAGCGCAAGGACTTACGTGGAGAAAATGGAAAAATCTTACTCCATTTTTACAACAAATTGACTCAGTCCACAAAGAGTGTGAGCTGAATTCAAAAAAATATGCTTCTATGCACTGTTTGTGGAAAACATCTTATGTGTTCATACAGTCAACACAGTGCATTGGATTCTATTAAAATTTAACCTTTATTTGGTATTTCTAAAATGACAGCAAAATTGCAATGGTATCTGCTGGCTGCGCTTATACTTAAAAAACACATCTCCATGATGTTTAGTAATGACTCTAATAAATGGGTGTTATGTAGGGTAAGACCCTAAGTAGAGTAGGAACTTTAACATTATTATGGAAAAAATTATAATAGCCTAAATAATGGCTTGTCTAAATAGACTCTTATGTTAAAGTATTGTGCAATCCTCAGTGAAGTGAGTCTGACCCTTATGTTATATATTTCTGTATTAGCCGGATACTATCTTGCTGCACACTGTCAATTTCTCGCATTTAAAGGAGTCTTTGCACATATACCAAGTTATTTATCTTGTGTGCTCCCTTAAAATTGATCTGAAAAAATTGCAACTACTGCTGGTTATATGTAGCCAATTTGATTTATTGAATAGCAGTATGTATTTGGCTCATTTCTAATTACTAGTGTTACATTGACAATATGTTAGAGCATGAAGGAAAAAGAAAGAACATTTTTTTTTTATTTGTTTGTTTATTTTGCTTTTTTTTTTTTTTCTCTTTTTTTTGTCTTTTTTCGTTGGTTGTTTAATATATATAAAAACTCCAGTGACGTACTCAGCTACATTCTGAATGTCAGGTTTTAGTACATGCTTTGTTTGTTCTATTGTATCACTAATTATTTTTTTCTTTTTTAATGTACTAATTCATACATGAATGCCCGGTGGGGCTAATTGAAATATATCCTGATATGTGTTTAATTTTTCTACTGGAATCAATAAAAAAAGATATTAAAAAAAAAAGACAATATGTTAAAGCAATCTTTATTATTTAAACCATTGTAACAAGTCATAGAAAAATCAGATCATATCTCTCGTGTTTAAAAGTATTAAATACCATTGGCTGTTTGATTGGTATCTATGCTAACTGCAGTTTTAATAAATGCTGGGTGACCAGAATCTCATAGCATGTTTATTAACAGCCGTCTTTAACACTGCTAATTTTCTATTGGGTAGTGAAAAACTTGTAAATGACCACTATTATTTGCAAGTATTTTTCTCTTAATATTAGGTATACTATTACCAGCCTGCAGGTTTCTGCAGACAGTGTAATTTAACCCCATCCTTCCAGATTTATCTATAGTACTACACCCTATCACAGAGTTGTTGAAGAAAGATGTTGCCTGGGTCTGGGATCCTCCACAGAAAGAAGCTTTTGTACTGGTCAAGTCCTTGCTTGGGTCTGCCCCAGTGTTAGGGTTCTACGACCCTTCTAAAAAGAATGTGGTTAGTACAGATGCAAGCAGTTATGGGCTAGGGGGCACCCTCCTGCAGCTGAATGATGACAAACTACAGCCCATCGCCTACTGTTCCCGTACACTGACGGCTGCTGAGTCAAAATACGCCCAAATTGAAAAAGAGTGCCTGGCTACAGATTGGGCCTGTGAGTGCTTCCAGCGTTACTTAGTGGGTTTAGAGAAATTTAGTCTGGAGTCTGACCATAAACCAGTAGTCCCTCTAATCAACTCCTATGATATTGACAAAACACCCCTAAGATGCCAGAGACTTCTGATGAGGCTGCTCAGGTTCAACGTTTAGGAAGTGCACGTGCCAGAAGAAACAACTGGTAGTGGCAGATACACTTTCCAGGTTCCTGCTGGCTGCTGCTGAAGAATCTTTAACAGAATCAGATGTGGAAGTGTATGTGGATTCAGTTCTGGCATCCAAATCCATTTTGTCAGGGAAGCTAGAGCAAATAAGAAAGGAGACACATTTGGATACAGACCTTCAATAAGTTATACATAAAAGAAGGTTGGCCAAAGAGTCGGGCAGCCTGAATATATTTAAGTTCTTACCAGTCAGAGAGGTTGCAGCTCACAGAGCTACATGGGTTGGTGCTGTTTCAGGACCACATTGTTATTCCTGTTAGCATGCGGCAGGAGATGTTAAACAGGATTCATGATGGCCACTTGGGCATTACAAAGTGCAGAGAAAATCAGCTTCTGCTGTATGGTTGCCTGGGATGAGTTCCGACATTGCAAGCCACGTGACAAATTGTGCCTTTTGCAGGGAAGGCCAGCCTACTCAGAGAAGGGAGCCCTTGATTTCTACTCCACTGCCTGCAGGCCCATGGCAGAAAATAGCTGCTGATTTGTGTGAACTGCACGGGAAAATGTTCCTAGTCATGATTGACTACTATTCCAGGTATTTGGAGATTGCACCATGGAATGAGATCACCAGTCAAGCCATTATCACTTGTCTAAAGAGCTTGTTCGCCCTGTGGGGCATACCAATGGAGTTAGTGAATGATAATGGAATGCAGTTTGCTTCCATTGAGTTCAGTTCTTTCAGTGAATATGATTTCTACATCAAGTCCACATTACCCACAGGCAAATGGAATGGCTGAAAGGGCAGTTCAAACAACAAAGTTAATTTTGAAGCAATCTGAGCCATACCTAGCTCTTTTGGCCTATAGGGCGACTCCCATTGAAGCCACGGGTTTTATCCTGACACAACTGATGCTAGGACGTTAGATTTGCACCTCTTTACCCTCTGTGGGTGTCTTCCAGCCGATCAGCTCTGTTCCTTGGGTCAAGGTTCTTAGGAGGGATGAAGAGACTAAAAGGGGTTATCAATTCTTCTTCAACAGAAAACACTCTGTGAGGCCCTTGCAGGAGCTGAATGTGGGGCAAAGTGTCAGAGTTAAACTGGATGATGAGAAGAAATGGAAGACACCTGCTACGGTAATTTTACGCTCTGCAGAACCAAGGTTCTCATGGTCACTGTGGACTAGGTTAGTCTACCCCAATGTTCAAGTCAGGATTGTATTTCTTTTTGTTCATATATATTCTCTTTAACTTGTTAATTGTTATACACTAAACAAAACTATTTTTGTATGCTTCTTGTATATCTTGTTATTTGATGTATAGTAAAAAAAAATGTATGCTTTGTTCTTTGAAAAAGAGGAAGATGTGATTAGAGTGGGAGGTGACATCACCGGATGTGGGCGTGGCTTATAGCCATTATTGTCTTTGTCGCAGTTACTAAGTTAGATATGTTGTACAAGTTGTATACTTCTATGCGCTGCAATAGAATAGCGTTGTACCTTCTATGCTGTGTCCTGTATCTCATGACACTCAGAACTTGAAATACATCCTGCTGACTTCTCAACAGTAACCCTTTTATACATTTTTCCTTAATTGGCTTTAACTAATAACAACTGCAAAGCAATGTGTTTATACTAACATTATACCCTTGACTAGCCTTGTTGTCTGCAGACTAAAGCTCAGATGGTCTGTTCAAAACAAAAATTGGTGGGTACACTTTGTCTATTGAAAAACAATTGCAGACGAAAGGATGTTAATGCATTTATACTTGGCTGATAGTCACATATGTCTTGTAATTACAAGAAACCCTGCTAACAATTACAAATTTTAATTAATTAAAGGGACGGTAAATACCTTGACATTTTTTATAATGAAACAACTTTCCAACATATTTTAATTATTCATTTTGTTGCCTTTTCTTGTAATCTACCTCTGAAAATTTAGCTAAATCTGCTACATATATGTCCTTTATTGGCTTTGTCAGGTGACAACTGCAAAACAATGCATTTTTTACTAACTTTATAACTGTGGCTACCCTTGTTGTCTGTGGACTAAAGCCCAGGGGCGCGATCAAATATACGGCGCAGGTTTTGGCGCAAGCGTGGGAACCCGCGCTGCCCATAATTTCACCTTGCACATCGGGGTATTACATAAACCCCGCCGGCAGTTCATAAAGTGCCATAAGTCTGATAAACTAGCGATGTCCAGAAATGAGCGTAAATGCAAATTTCTGGAGTCGCCAGTGACTTACGGCACTTTAGAAACTGCCGGCGCCTAAGAAAAGTAAAGAAAATAAATCTCCCGTAAAAGTCTAACACGCCTCCCAAAAATAAGCCAGACACGTAAAACCCCTATATCCACAATCCCCCCCTTTCATTACTAATATTAAATGTATTAGCCCCTAGACCGACAAACCCCCACAACGCAATATGCCTATTTAAACTATTAACCCCTATGTTCGTCATCAAACCCACACCACAAGTAATAACTAAATTATTAACCCCTAAATCTGCCAACCCCAACATCACAAACTACCTATTAAAACTATTAACCCTTAATCCACCATTAACCCACAATGCAATAAACCTATTCAAGTATTAACCCCTAAACCACCATAGCCCACAACGCAATAAACCTAGCCCCTAACCTATCCTAACCCCCCTAAATAAACTAAAATTACCTAATTTACAAAAAAAAAGTTACTATTAAATGTTAAAAAAAACACTACTTTTAAAATACAAATAAACTAAGTATAAATTAAAGGGGCAGTCTAATCAAAATTCAGGAGTAGACTGTCCCTTTAAGCAAGAATTACAGAAAATAAAAAAAATATAAGATTACAGAAAATAATAAATAAAATTACAAAATTTTAAATAAATTACACTTAATCCCTATGAAAATAAAAAAGCCCCCCCCCAAATAAAAACACCCCCTAATCTAATAAACTACCAGTAGCCCTTAAAAGGACTTTTTGCAGGGCATTGCCCCAAGAAAAGCCCCCCCAACAGTAAAACCCCCCACCCACCAAACCCCGCCCAAAAAAAACTAACACTAAAAACCCTAAACTACCCATTGCCCTGAAAAGGGCATTTGTTGGGCATTGCCCTTAAAAGGGCATTCAGCTCTTTTGCTGCCCACCCTATCTAAATAAAATAAATCCCCCCAAAAACCCCTTAAAAAAACTGTCTGTAACGGATTCGAATGATACAGTATGCTTTAACTTTGTAGGATCTCAACTGCGGGTGATAGGTGAATGTATCACTCAGCTTCAACTTATCTTATGTTAAAATAAGCTTAACAGCTTGGAGTGAATTAATGGTGTTAGACAATATGAGTAGTGCAGGTGAATGAACCTGAAGCTAGCTCATGCAAAATCAACCTGATTGTATAGTCGATGAGGATTAAATATGAAAAGCTTCAGCAGTTCCTATAGAATGTACAAAGACAGTTGTTTACTGCACAGTAGAAAAGTTCTTACTACTTTAAGATTAGTGAGAGAGAGAGACTGCATAGGCTCCGATGGGACATCTGTTATTGTCTGTGCTCAGAGGCAGAGCGTATCTCCAGCGATGTTGAATTTACACAGAATGTGACAGATAGGAACAGCTGCTGTTGACTCAGCTAGATCGGCTGATAAGGGAACCCCTGGGAGTTCGAAGTAACGGGAAGGGGACTTGACCGTTGGAGGAATTAGGCCTTGGGTGTGATTGGTTATTTACTGTAGGGGCGGGCTTAGCACGCGCTGTTACGCATTTAAAGAAAGAGCGGGAGAATCTGTCATCAGAATAATTATCAAACCTTTCTAGAAAGTGCTGTGCTTGTCAGTTAGTAATTCTGCGATGTCGCATTTTGATGCGATTTTTGACCAACTTAAGTTGGAAGCTGCAAAAATGGGCCCTACCTGGCTCGAAGAAAAATTACGTCCATTGCTTAGCCCGGTTGTCGGACCCAGAGTGGATATCGTGGAGGTGGCTCCGAAAACATCGAGGCGTTCGAGGCCTCCAGTTCGTTCTGATCCGGATGCTGAAGAGGGTAATAGCGGTCGGAGAAAATCCAGCCCCAGTCCGGGGTTAAAGGCGTCTGTGAGGAAGAAGTCAAGTTCGAGCTCCGGAAGTCGGCAGACCGGAGCGGAGTTTGCTGATAATGTGACGCAGTCCGGGAGCACTTGTTCCATTACGGAACAATTCACTGAGCCTGTAATGAAGGGTGATTCTTTGCCTAAGGGTAAGACGGCCAATTTAGGCCAGAAAGTAGTAATTAGAGGAAAAAAAGCAAGCTAGTAAAAGTGACGGCCCGCCGAGGCCTATTTTTCCGTGTGGGGGTAATGAACAAGCGAGTATATGTAGTTTAGGTAGCGCCTTAATGAAAAAGAAAGGTGAGGGTTTGATTGTATCAGGGCCGATTGAAATACCTCAGGCAGTTTCAGAACAGTTACATAATGTTTCTAAGTCGGCTCAGATTTTAAGACCTTGCAATAATACGGAAGATCAGGCTTATCGGGTGTTAGACGAGAGGGTGGAAAGGCCTGAAGCCAGCGATAGTCATCATGATACCGAGGTTGATAACGGTGTGGTAGAATTAGATTTATATTTAGATTCTTCTGAGGAGGATTTTATTCCTCCTTCTCCCAATGTAGTTAACACTATTAGCCAGTTTAATACGTCAGTCAGGGTCATGGGTGATCCAGCTTTAAAGGGCGAGTTAAGAAATTTGAGGGATAGGAATGTTGAAGTAATTAAAAATTTACCTGTCACTAATGATGTTTTTCTTTTAGATGGGAATGAAACTGGGTCACGGCCTGAGAATTCCCAGGGTCTTTTAATGGTGGGAAATGACGGCCTAAGTGGGGAGGCTTATGGCCTTCAGGAATCTTGGACGGAAAATATCAGGCTGGATATTGAGGACGGCGTTCCAGGGGTGGAACGTTTTAATGCAAAGGGAGAAGAAACAAGGGTGAGTACGGCCAACAATTTTAATTTTGGTCTTCAGGGCATGATGGGTCAGAGTATTAATAATACATTTCATAGCTCGGTTAACTCTGTTCAACGTCCAAACAGGTATGGGATTGGGAGAATACAAGGTAGAGGTAGACAACGCAAGAGGTATGGGGATTTAAGGGGAGAAGGGTTTGAGGTCCCATCAGCTAAGAAGGGTAAGGGTGTTTCAGTGGATAGTAGGTTGGGTATGTCTACAGCTAGTAGGGGCATTGGAATTTGGGCACCTTCTGGGGGTTTGTCACATGTTTCTTTTTTACAGACGGAAAAAGGGCAGCAATTAATGACTAACACGGATCCCAGGGCTACTGGTTTCCAGAATACAGAGAAGGTTACGGCTGCATCTCAAAGGGTTCAGTCTGCAGTGACTCAGGACCCGAGTACAGGTAATGAGGGATCTGGTGTTGTGAATCTGAATGTGGGGGTTGATACAGTTGGTGTGCATGTTGACCCTTTATCTATAACTGTTGTAGCAGGTTTAAGGGACTTGTTAGCCAAATTAGAAGGAGCAAAAGTCACGGGGGGAGTCGCCAATTCATGGGTTCCCACAGAATTGGCTAACCAAAATAGGGTATTAGGGATTGGTGGTGAGGGAATAAAGGATGTAGGGTCAGTACCTCAATCTCAAATGGTCGGTTTATCTCAGCAAAAGGGGACTAATGTTGATAATAAAATGGATGGGGGTCCTGAGCTGAAGATTGCTGACACGGCTTTGGCCAGGTCTTGTTTGTGTTCTATTGGGCCTTTGGGCATGCATTTGACGGTAGAGTTAAGAGAAAAGATATACAAGAGGGATTTTATTGAATTATTTTCCCTCCTTCCTCTTGATCAGTCTTTTGAGATACCTGAAGACTCAAAAAAGGATTCGGCCAAGAAGGAAGAGGAGGAAAGGAAAAGACGTTACAGAAAATTACCAAAAACATTTACTAACTGGTTCCAGGCTTTTGTTATTTATGCTAGTGTATTTTCTGTTAAGTTCCCTGATCAAGGAGCGGCCCTCTTTTGTTATTTAGATGAAATTGCAGCTGCTCAGAGAACATATGGTGGTATGGCTTGGTGGTATTATGATGAACAATTTAGACAACGTTTGTCGGTTAAGCCTGAGATGAAATGGGATGATCGTGATATGGGTCTATGGCTAAAAGTGATGACTCCGTTAAGGTCTTCGCAGCCCTTTCGAGGGAGTGACGGCGGATCTCTTCAAAACGGTTCGTCGGCAACAGCCAAAAAAGGTTTCTGTTTTGCTTTCAATGAAAAGTTCTGTAAATGGGGAGCATCATGTAAATTCAGACACGAATGCTCTGGGTGTGGTGGATCTCACCCTTCCAGTAAGTGTTTCAAAAAGAACAAATTGGGAGGAACCCAGGAGCTCCATGAAAAAGGGATTAACTCCGGTGAGGCTAAGCGGGATGGAGCTGTGGCTCATACTTTACGCTAAAAAGAAAGGTTGTGGTGACAATGCCTTGTTGTTGCTACATGGTTTTGAGTTTGGTTTCAGAATTCCATCTTCTGGAGGCGTTGTTCATTACAGGGGTAACCTTAAGTCTGCTAGGGAATGGCCTGAGGTTGTTAGGAGTAAGCTTGAGAAGGAGGTTTCTTTGGGTCGAATGGCAGGTCCTTTTAAAATATCTCCTATCCCCCATTTGCGTATTTCTCCTTTAGGAGTGGTTCCTAAGAAAGAGCCTGGTAAATTTCATTTAATTCACCACTTATCATTTCCAAAAGGTGGATCTGTTAATGATGATATTCCGGATGAATTATCGTCTGTGTCTTATACATCATTTGACATGGCGGTTAAGTTGGTTAGAGAGGCTGGGCAATTCGCTTTAATGGCTAAAGTAGATATTGAGGCGGCTTTTCGGTTACTTCCAGTTCATCCTTCTTCACATTATTTGTTGGGTTGTTGTTTTGAGGGTTTTCTCTACATTGACTTATGTCTCCCGATGGGTTGTTCTATTTCTTGTTCTCTGTTTGAATGCTTTAGTTCCTTTTTGGAATGGGTTGTTAAATTCAGGTCTGGATTTTCGTCAGTAGTTCATTATCTGGATGATTTTCTTTTTGTTGGTCCCCATGATTCGGACGTTTGTTTGAAATTAAGGGATTGTTTTTATTCAATGGCATCTGATTTTGGGGTTCCTATTGCAATGGAAAAATCTGAGGGTCCAGTTACGGCCCTTAAATTTCTGGGTATTACAATAGATTCTGAAAGTATGGAATGTAGGCTACCTCTGGAAAAGATTGTGGATTTGTCAGAAATGATTCAGCAATTTTTGGCGGTCCGTAAGGTGACTTTGAGAAAAATGCAATCTTTACTTGGAAAGTTGAATTTTGCTTGCAGAATCATTCCTATTGGTAGAGTTTTTTCTAGAAGAATGTCATTGGCTACGTCTGGTGTTAGTAAGCCTCATCATTTTGTAAGGATTAAAAAAGGTCACAAGGATGATTTGAAAGTTTGGTTGGAATTCCTTAAAAATTTTAATGGTGTTGCAATATTCATGGAAGCTAGGGTCTCTAATGTTGATTTGGATTTGATAACTGATGCAGCTGGGGGTGTTGGTTTCGGGGCTTATTTTCAAGGGCATTGGTGTGCTGAAGTGTGGCCTCAAGAGTGGGTCAATTTAGGTTTAACCAAGAACCTAGTTTTCCTTGAGCTATTTCCTATTCTGGTGGCTCTGTTTGTGTGGGAAGTGGATTTGATGAATAAATCCATATTGTTTCATACAGATAATATGGGTGTCGTTTCTGCTATTAATTCTTTATCTGCATCATCATTACCAGTTTTGCGTTTATTAAGAGTGCTAGTCCTGAAATGTTTAAGTATGAATGTTTTCGTCAGGGCAAAACATATCCCTGGTAAGCTTAATTTGATAGCAGATTCTTTATCTCGTTCACAGTGGTCTCGCTTTCGAGAGTTGGCGCCTCAGGCGGACGTAGTTGGAGCGACGTTTCCAGTCCAACTTTGGAAGCTTGGGACGGAGGATTGGCTGAATTAATTAAAAAATCTTTGGCTCCAGGTACTTGGACGTCCTATGTATCAGTTTGGAAGGAATGGGAAATGTGGTTATGTCAATCTGAAATTAAAGAAGGGTATGATGAGGTCACGGGTTGCTTATTGGAATGGATGTGGCATTGGGGAAATGTGGGTTTGTCACCATCTAATATGGAAAGAAGATTGGCGGCCCTTGCTTTTAGATTTCGCTTATTAGGTTTGTCTGATGTTACAAAGGTTTTTTGGGTCCGTCAGGTTCTTAA
Organism: Bombina bombina; assembly: GCF_027579735.1. Taxonomy (NCBI): domain Eukaryota; kingdom Metazoa; phylum Chordata; class Amphibia; order Anura; family Bombinatoridae; genus Bombina; species Bombina bombina. The sequence continues at coordinate 373,592,782 of NC_069499.1, forward strand.
AGGCTTGAAGAAAAAGACAAAGGTTAGAGATAAGAGAAGACCTATTACATTTTCTTTACTTCAAAAAATTTGGGTGGTATTAGCAGAGATTTGTGCATCAAGATTTGAATTAATATTATTTAGAACGGCCTTTGTATTGGCCTTTTTTGGGGCATTTAGAGTTTCGGAATTGGTAAGCCCTAGCAAAAAAGTTTCAGGCGGTTTACAAAAAGAAGATGTAATATGGAATGATAACAGAGTAGAAATATTACTGAGAAGTAGTAAAACGGACATATATGGGAAAGGCAAGAACATAGTGCTATTCCCTAGTGGTGGTGAAATATGTCCATGTCAGGTAATGATGCTTTAAGGGTCCATACGGCCTTTGCAGGATGGCCTTTTGTTGGTTCATTCAGACGGTTCTTTTTTACCACAATATCAATTTAGAGCCATTTTAAGAGGTTCAATTGTTTTATTGGGTCTTAATCCTTTAGAGTTTGGATCTCATTCTTTCCGGATTGGAGCTGCTACTGAAGCCGCTATGTTAGGTCTCAGAGAGGATATAGTTAAAAAGATTGGTAGATGGGGTTCAAGTCGTTATAAATCTTATGTTAGGCCTGATTTAATGATATAAAAAAAAAAAAAAAAACCCTTGAATAGAATGTATGTTTTGGAATGTTTGAGTTGTAATCATCCTGAACACTCCTTTTTCTCTTATTTTAGGTGTAAAGATCGTATGGGTGATGGGGCATTCGTTTATATACTGGGCCAATGCTGAGGCCAGTAAGAAAATGGGCGGCCTTCAGCTTGGGTGTCCTGTGGATCAATGGGAGGTCAAATGGTTTGGGATTAGGGGGATGTGCTGGGAACTCTTTTTTCCATTGTTTCTAGATTTTGGCAGAATGTTTCCTCGTCCTCAGGTTTTGATAGTGCATTTGGGGGGAAATGATTTAGGTATGATTCCTCAAAAGGAACTAGTTAGAAGAATCAAAAGAGATCTGGGCAACATAAAGGAACTTTATCCTGAAATCAAAATAATTTGGTCACAGATTACTCCTAGGTTGGTTTGGAGATCAGCGAGGGATTATGATAGGCTAGAAAAGAGCCGTAAGAAAATTAACAAAATAATTAGCTCTTTTGTTAAGAGGTTGGGGGGAGGTGTAGTTTTCCACCCAGATTTCGAAGTAGATGGGGCTGAGGAATTTTATTTAAAAGATGGTGTTCATTTTAACCAATTTGGGCTGCAGCTATTTATTTTCGATATAAAAGAAGCTTTGGGAAAAATATTGGGTTTGGCGGGACTGGGCTGTTCGGTCAGTCCAGTCGGTGGCGGGGGTGCTAGTTCCCAGACAAATATGGTACGCAATATGGCCAAGTGATTTGGAGGATTTTAAGTAGTTGCCTCTCCATGGGGTGAGTGGACAACTGGTTTTATAGGGGCAAGGGGTTCCCTATTAAAGTTTAGGTGTACTTGGACGGACTCAACAGGGATATAGCTGAGTCCAGTTGTTGAATAACGGCCATCTTGTTTTTGTGGGTTTGGGAACTAGCACCGCTGTGGTTTATGTTTTATTTGTCAGTAATGTTATTTATGAACATCAGGTATGTTCTGTGAAAAAATGTTTGAAAATGTTTGAAAATATTTATTACTCAATATTTAAATTGTGTTGTTAATAAAATGGCTGCGGCCAAATTTTATACCAAAGCTGTGTGTAACTCTTTTATTTATGTTATTATTTTAACTTATAATGGTTATAAGATTAAGGCCGGGGATTGACGACTTTAAAGGTCAGGGAACCCCTGGGAGTTCGAAGTAACGGGAAGGGGACTTGACCGTTGGAGGAATTAGGCCTTGGGTGTGATTGGTTATTTACTGTAGGGGGCGGGCTTAGCACGCGCTGTTACGCATTTAAAGAAAGAGCGGGAGAATCTGTCATCAGAATAATTATCAAACCTTTCTAGAAAGTGCTCCCTCCCTCCCTCCCTAATCTTTGTTTTCCTTCCTTGTTCGTGTTTGTCGCAGCAAGGCGGGGGTGCTAGTTCCCAGACAAATATGGTACGCAATATGGCCAAGTGATTTGGAGGATTTTAAGTAGTTGCCTCTCCATGGGGTGAGTGGACAACTGGTTTTATAGGGGCAAGGGGTTCCCTATTAAAGTTTAGGTGTACTTGGACGGACTCAACAGGGATATAGCTGAGTCCAGTTGTTGAATAACGGCCATCTTGTTTTTGTGGGTTTGGGAACTAGCACCGCTGTGGTTTATGTTTTATTTGTCAGTAATGTTATTTATGAACATCAGGTATGTTCTGTGAAAAAATGTTTGAAAATGTTTGAAAATATTTATTACTCAATATTTAAATTGTGTTGTTAATAAAATGGCTGCGGCCAAATTTTATACCAAAGCTGTGTGTAACTCTTTTATTTATGTTATTATTTTAACTTATAATGGTTATAAGATTAAGGCCGGGGATTGACGACTTTAAAGGTCACGTCAGTGCTGTGGAGAGGAGTGAATCTCCGGAGCTGCAAAGTTCACAGAGGCTCCGTTTGTCAGGTTACAGCTGCTGTAGAGAGCACAATAAATCAGCTCCGTAGTGGGGATGACGTCAGCAGCAGTGTTTGTACTCACGGATTCTAAGTAGGCTGTTTCTTAAGGCGGTTTAGGGAAAAAAGGTATCCTATATTATATACAAGTAGGTAAATGTATTTCCAGCAATCAGGTAGCGGATCAATTGACAAGTCCACTTCAGAGAGAAGTTAGCACGAAGTGTACTGCAGAGGATTGTTACATATCCAAATAGAGAATACACAGAAGAGCATGCGATTCTCAGGCTCAGCAGCAAATACTCTAGCAAATACTCAATAACTAAGCACCTGTCTAACATTAGAGCTCAGGTTAAGTAGAGAAGGGAGGTTGGGCTTGTAAGTAAGGTGGAATTACAGGTTGAGAGATCAGATAGATAAGGTGGACTGTTATATCCTGACATGACCCCCTCTTCAAGCAAGCCTTTCCAAGGCTTGTAGACGAGGATGATAGGGGTTCCTCCTGTGGAACTGAGTAACAAGTCTCGGAGCGTTCACATGCCGTAAGGGTTCCCAGGTATCTTCGTCCGGGGAATACCCCTTCCAACGGACAAGGTACTGGAGTTCACCTTTATGAATTTGAGAATCCAACAATTCCTTTACTTCGTAGACCTCAGAATCCTGAATTGGAGGATTAGGAGGTAGAACCTGTGTGCCAGAAGTATTGGCAGGCTTTAGTAAGGAAACATGAAAGGTTGAATGGATAGCCAAAGTTGGAGGAAGCTGAAAAGTAACTGCATTTTGGATAATGATACGGGTGATCTAAAAAGGGCCTATGAACAAGCTGGCTAGCTTTTTGCTAGGAACTTGTACCCTCAAATTCCTGGTTGAAAGCCAAACCCAGTCCCTGATGGCATACTGAGGTGGAGATCGTCTCCTGAGATCATAATATTGTTTCTGGGAGCTCTGAGCGGATTGTAAATTTTTCCGAAGAAGTTGGAAGTTTTCTGTCAATCTATCAGCTAGGTCATCAATGTGTGGACTTGGAGAGGCGTCAGACATGAGGAATGACATTTTCGGATGAAAAGCGTAGTTAGCAAAGAATGGAGACATTACAGATGAAGAGAGGGTATTGTTATACGCAAATTCAGCCATAGATAAGTACTTCTTTCAGTCTTCTTAATGATACGCACAGTAGCATCTTAGATATTGCTTGAGCCACTGATCCAGGCGCTCAGATTGTCCATTTGTCTGAGGGTGGTAAGCTGTGGTGTAACGATGGTTGATTTGCAGCTTTTGGCATAAATTCCTCCAGAAGCTGGAGGGAAACTCACTCCCTCTGTCAGTGGTAAAGATGGAAGGAATTCTGTGGAGTTTCAAGATCTATAAATAGTTGAGCAGTTTCTGCGGAGCTTGGGAGTTTATGGTGAGGTATGAAATGGGCCATTTTCGTACAAAGATCTATAACGACCAATATGGTATTCATAACCGAAGAGGGTGGCAATTCCACGATAAAATCCATACCCAAATGGGTCCAAGGTCTATCAGGTACTTGTATGGACATCAATAACCCATATGGTGGTTTCCTTTCGGACTTTGACGTAGAGCAGATAGTACACTTTTGTATGTAGTTTTGAATGTCCTCGGTCATTTTTGGCCACCAGTAAGTCCGTCCTACCAACTCTTTTGTTCTTGAAATTCCTGGATGTCCGGAAAGGGGTGAGTTGTGATGTTCTTTGATTATCTGTGTTCTTAGGGTCTCAGGTATATATATCCTCTCTCTTTTGTAGGTAAGTCCATCTACCCTGTGTACAGGTCTTTTGGAGTATTCTGGTCTTCGAGTAGGGCTTTTTGGATTTTGGTGGCTAAATCCGAGGTTATACCAAGATACTTGTCATGTGTTATAATGACCTTAGGGTTTAGGTCATGTGCAGGTCTAGGGTCTTTTCGGGACAAGGCATCAGCCTTACCATTCTTCGAGGCAGGTCTGTATACAATCTGAAAATGGAATCTGTTAAAGTAAAAACTCCAGCGTACCTGCCTAGCAGATAACGTCTTATTCTTCTGGAGGAATTCCAAATTTTTATGGTCAGTATACACTATGATAGGTAATTCAGTTCCTTCCAGGAGGTGCCTCCAGTGTTCAAAAGATATTTTGATGGACAACAATTCTTTTTCACCTATAGGGTAGTTTATCTCCGGAGGGGAAATGACCTTAGAGTAAAAGGCTACAGGATGTAGAGGATGACTAAGACTTTCTCTCTGAGAAAGGACAGAGAGGGGTACTTATCAACGCGTCTACTTTACCTGCCTTCGCCGGTCCAATACGCCCACCTAAGCTCACCTACCATCGCCGCCGCAGACCTGAATACGTTCGCCTAAGTTATCAAAAAAGCTGTCAAAAAGCCGTGCACCAAGTACGGGGCGATGAGCAGCGGATTGTGATAGTTATCACTCATCCGATCTCGCTGCTCTTCGGCTTTTTGACAGCTTTATTGACAAGCTATCACTAAGCACCCAAACTAAACTACACTGTTCTACCCCCTATACCGGCGCCCCCGGAGCCCCCTGCAACTAAATAAAGTTATTAACCCCTAAACCGCCGCTCCTAGACCCCGCCGCAACTCTTATAAATGTATTAACCCCTAAACCTCTGCTCCCGGACACCGCCACCACCTACATTATACCTAGTAACCCCTATCCTGCCCCCCCTATACTGCCACCACCTATAATTAAGTTATTAACCCCTATCCTGCGGATCCCAGACCTCGCTGCAACTAAATAAATAGTTTAACCCCTAAACCGCCGCTCCCGGACCCGCCGCAACCTATCTTAAACTTAATAACCCCTAATCTGCCCCCCCTACACCGCAGCCACTGTAATAAAATTATTAACCCCTAAAAATAAGTCTAACCCTAACCCTAACACCCCCCTAACTTAAATATTAATTAAATAAATCTAAATTATATTTCTCTTATTAACTAAGTTAATCCTATTTAAAACTAAATACTTACCTTTAAAATAAACACTAATATAGCTACAAAATAAATAATAATTATTTTGTAGCTATCTTAGGATTTATTTTTATTTTACAGGCAACTTTCAATTTATTTTAACTAGGTTCAATAGCTATTAAATAGTTATTAACTATTTAATAGCTACCTAGTTAAAATAAAGAGAAATTTACCTGTAAAATAAAAACTAACCTAAGTTTCAATTACACCTAACACTACACTATACTTAAATAAATTATTCCTATTTAAAACTAAATACTTACCTGTAAAATAAACCCTAAGATAGCTACAATGTAATTAACCCCTTAAGGACCAGCGACGTACCCTGTATGTCGCTGGCCTTTTTTTGGGACTTGATTGTTTTATAGCGCGGTCTTGCCACCAGCGTTGAGACTGCTCTATTCCACAAAGCCTGCTGGAGGGAGTGCATTAATAGTGTGTTCTTGCTAAACTTGTGCTATTATGTCCTGAAAAAACCCTTAATGACCAGTGACATACAGGGTACATTGTGGTCATTAAGGGGTTAATAATTACATTGTAGCTATTTTAGGATTTATATTTATTTTACAGGTAACTTTGTATTTATTTTAGCTAGTTAGAATAGTTATTAAATAGTTATTAACTATTTAATAACTACCTAGCTAAAAGAAATACAAAATTACCTGTAAAATAAATCCTAACCTAAGTTACAATTAAACCTAACACTACACTATCATTAAATTAATTAAAAAAATTAGCTACAAATAACTACAATTAAATACAATTAAATAAACTAACTAAAGTACAAAAAATAAAAAAAGCTAAGTTACAAAAAATAAAAAAAATAAATTACAAACATTTAAAAAATATTACAACAATTTTAAGCTACTTACACCTAATCTAAGCCCCCTAATAAAATAACAAAGCCCCCCAAAATAAAAAAATGCCCTACCCTATTCTAAATTAAAAAGTTACCAGCTCTTTTACCTTACCAGCCCTTAAAAGGGCCTTTTGCGGGGCATGCCCCAAAGAAAACAGCTCTTTTGCCTGTAAAATAAAAATACAACCCCCCAACATCAAAACCCACCACCCACATACCCCAAATCTAACCCAACCCACCCTTAAATAAACCTAACACTACCCCCCTGAAGTTCATCCTACCTTGAGTCGTCTTCAGCCAACCGACCACAGATGGAACCGAAGAGGAGATCCGCAGCGGCAGAAGTCATCATCCAAGGGGCGCTGAAGAAGTCTTCCATCCGATGAAGTCATCATCCATGCGGCGCTGAAGAGATCTTCCAACCGGGTGATGTCATCTTCCAAGCGGCATCTTCAATCTTCTTTCTTCATCCTTCTTCCCCGACGGCCGACGACTGAATGAAGGTTCCTTTAAGGGACGTCATCCAAGATGGCGTCCCTTCAATTCCGATTGGCTGATAGGATTCTATCAGCCAATCGGAATTAAGGTAGGAAAAATCTGATTGGCTGATTGAATCAGCCAATCAGATTGAAGTTCAATCCGATTGGCTGATCCAATCAGCCAGTCAGATTGAGCTTGCATTCTATTGGCTGATCAAAACAGCCAATAGAATGTGAGCTCAATCTGATTGGCTGATTGGATCAGCCAATCGGATTGAACTTCAATCTGATTGGCTGATAGCATCAGCCAATCAGATTTTTCCTACCTTAATTCCGATTGGCTGATAGAATCCTATCAGCCAATCGGAATTGAAGGGACGCCATCTTGGATGACGTCCCTTAGAGGAACCTGCATTCAGTCGTCGGCCGTCAGGGAAGAAGGATGTTCAGCGTCAGCGGGATGAAGATGGATCCGGAAGAAAGAAGATTGAAGATGCCGCTTGGAAGATGACCTCGCCTGGTTGGAAGACCTCTTCAGCGCTGCCTAGATGATGACTTCATCGGATGGAAGATTTCTTCAGCACCCCTTGGATGATGACTTCTGCTGCTCCGGATCTCCTCTTCAGTTCCATCGGTGGTCGGTTGGCTGAAGAAAAACTAAAAGTAGGATGATCTTCAGGGGGGTAGTGTTAGGTTTATTTAAGGGGGGTTTGGGTTACATTAGGGGTATGTGGGTGGTGGATTTTAATGTTGGGGAGGGGTTGTATTTTTCTTTTACAGGCAAAAGAGCAGAATTCTTTGGGGCATGCCCCACAAAAGGCCCTTTTAAGGGCTGGTAAGGTAAAAGAGCTGGTAACTTTTTAATTTAGAATAGGGTAGGGCATTTTTTTATTTTGGGGGGCTTTGTTATTTTATTAGGGGGCTTAGATTAGGTGTAAGTAGCTTAAAATTGTTTTTATTTTTTGTAACTTAGCTTTTTTTATTTTTTGTACTTTAGTTAGTTTATTTAATTGTATTTAATTGTAGTTATTTGTAGGTCATTTATTTAATTAATTTAATGATAGTGTAGTCAAAATATGGCAACAGTGCCTTTATTTGACAGAGCAATGTTTCGGGGTTCCTGCCCCTTTATCAAGCTAACATGTATAAAGAAAAAACACACATTTTTATTCATAGGAGACCAATCACAAATCAAAGGGGAGGGGTCACACACCTGTCAAGGTCTCACCTGACCTAACAAACAAATGAGCAATTCTCACATAGCTATATTTTAACCCCTTCAGCACCTAATGTGAAATAGACTCAATTTAAAAACAGATGCAGCAAGTTGCTATATAAACTGTACTATATGGCTAGTTTTTTTTAGCTATTTAGCTACATATCTATAGTATATTAATCAACTAGAACCAGACACAGTAACATAGTCAACTAAGGCCTTAAATAAAAGGAAGTAAGTCAAATTCCCTATTGAGTCCCTTGGGGTGCATAGTATCTAACTTCCAGATCCATCTGGCCTCCCTATATACGAGGTCCTTGACCCTGTCTCCCCTTCTAATCTGTGCGGGGCCTGATCTATTACCATATATCTAAGCTGGTTAATTTGATGGCCTTTCTCAATAAAATGTGCAGGAACTGGGAGGTTAGCGGTTTTCTCATTTCTGATCATGAATTTATGTTGGCATATGCGGTCTTTGACCCTTTGGGTCGTCTCGCCAACATATAACAACTTTTTGGCTCATAGTGTTGTATGATGTAACAAAATTCATTCTTTTATTAGCAGATGTAGTATGTGAGTCATGGGGACTCTTAATGGATTGTTCTACTGCATCCAATTGCTGACTATCATAACCCCTTTGGATAAATTTATTTTAGGAACTGGCCTTTACTTAAGGAAGCTTGTCCAGAGATTGAAGAGTTCCAGACTATTCCAAGAGCAGCCTATAGTAGGGGTAAAACTATAGGTAAAAGGCTGGTTAGAGCCATGTCTAGTTCTGATACAACTAGGAGAGGGGACCAGAGATTCATTGGTAAACCCAAGGATGGTACATTCCCCTGCCTAGGTTGTGGCCAGTGTGGTAATGTCATAAAAGGAGGTAGCATTTCACATCCATACACTGGGGAAAAATAGCTATGTGAGAATTGCTAATTTGTTTGTTAGGTCAGGTGAGACCTTGACAGGTGTGTGACCCCTCCCCTTTGATTTGTGATTGGTCTCCTATGTATATAAAGGTGTGCTTTTTTTTTATACATGTTAGCTTGATAAAGCGGCAGGAGCCCCAAAACGTTGCTCTGTCAAATAAAGGCACTGTTGCCATATTTTGAGTGCCACCGGTGTGTTGTTTTATGCTACTTATTACTGGACTCTGGAAAGGGAGGTCCCCATGGTGTGCACCATCTTGATTTTGTTTGGAATATCAAGGATAAAGTGAGTGCTGGTCCTGTTTCTCTAATACTTAGTACTTTACCCTTTCAAGGAATACAGCACCACACATTGTTGTACCTGGATTTATACCAATTTACAACAGTTGCCACTGACATTTACAACATGGCCTGTGAAACAGGCAGCTTTTCTTACACAGATGAAGAGGCAGCTCGGATTGCTACCCTGATCCTGGGACCAAGGGAATTTCTGACTGCCCCGGATAAAGATTTGCAAAAGCGGGAGTTGGAGAAACTCATGAAAAGGCAAGTTAATTTACAGCTACATGCCTCTACTATGGCCGAGTATTACAAAGTTAAACGTATCCCTCGAGGTATGAGGTCCCCCCTCCAACCCACCTTCTTCTCAGAAAACCCAGAATTTTGTACTAAGTACCAACAAATCCTGAACAAAAACTCTATGGACCATATGATACTGAATATTGAATTCTCTAACCGTGAGCTGCAAGAGCTGTCTGGGAAGATAGAGGCACAAAGAAACAAACTGCAGGACACGATGGGTGAAGAGGAGTTTCAGCATATACACCAGGAAGTTGTTGAAGAGGTTAATTCGGCAAAAGCTGAGATCGAGGAACGCAAGAGATGAAAATTCTGACGAGACGAGCAGGATTACACTTCCGGTAACGTGTACAGATGGACCCGCCCACGTAGACGTCCGACGCAAACAGGCCCAAGATGGGTGACTTCACGGAATCGCCAACAGAAGGCGACGGAGATTGACGCAAGTACCGACAGTTCCAGCACAGCACACGCATCGGTTGCCAGTGAAGGCACATCTAGCTCTTTTTTGTCAGGAGCAATGGGGGCAAGCAACAGAGGAGGTACAATACGAGAAGGGGCGGCAGACGGAGGAGGAGGAGGAATGGGGATCCGGCAGAAAACGAAGAACAAACTAAAGAGGTAAATGTGACTAACTTGTCTTCATATGCATTAACGACAGATGAAGTGACGGTACTGAATATGGGCTTATCTTTTGCCCCACTACCACTCCTGACACATTTTCTATCATGACTGATCTCACACATTTCTTTAGGGGACTACAACTCAAGGCATTCTTTAATAATCCAAACAAGCAGTCTTTCACACAGAATACACCGGACATTCAAAATGAAGGCACCTTTGATTTAACTCCCTTGGGTCTTCACTTAAAAAGTTAATTTAACCGTTCAGGAGACAATGTGGCTGTTGAGACTTTTATCAAACTGGTGGATACCAACTTTAGGAAGTTAACTATGAATTACAAAGAGGAAAATAGACACAATCTTAGTAAAAATCTATACCAAGCACTCAAAACCCTACAAGACAACAAAAATCTCACCATCAAGCCCACCGATAATGGTGGTGCGGTGGTTGTAATGGACACTGTTAAATATAAAAAGGAAATTATGCGACAGCTTGAGGATGAAACCATTTACATGAAATTGGACTGTGATCCTACTAACAGTGTCTGTCAAGATTTAAAGAGAATATTAGATATGGGTTTAACTAATGAATTACTGACAAACAAATTGCATGATTTTTTGCTTCCTGTACATCCTATTGTCCCTGTTTTTTACATAGTTCCCAAAGTTCACAAGTGTTTGGTTGACCCCCCAGGGAGACCCATCGTGGCAGGGATAAACTCCCTTCTTAGTCCCACAGCCCAGCTTATGGACAAGATTTTGTCCCCTATGGTCACTCAAGGGAAGTCATATATTAGGGACACAGGTCACTTCATTGAATGTATCTCTCAGTTTAAGTCACTGGGAGAGGATGTAATTCTTTCCACATGGGACGTCAACTCTTTATATACTGTTATACCGCATTCCATGGGGATTAACTGCATTAGTAACACTTAAGCTAAAAGCGGTTTACATAGTCGGCAACAACAAGAATGGCTTATCCAGTTATTGGACCTGGTCTTGAACAATCATTTTTTCTTGCATGAAAAGCAGTTTTACATGCAAAAGAATGGGACTGCTATGGGGTCCAATGTGGCCCCAGCTTATGCATGTTTGGTTATGGACTCTATTGAAGAAAGAGTAGTCTATAATGATCCCTTGTTTAATGAGTATTGTCAGGGGTGGTTCCGCTACATAGATGATTTGTTCATCGTGTGGCGGGGCCCCCCTGAAAAATTGAGACAGCTCCAGGTCAACATTGAGAATACTGTCCCCTTTATAAAATTCAGTTGCAAATATGATTACCACAAGGTTGAGTTTTTGGATACTACTGTCCTTAAAAAGAATGGGTCCATAACGACTGATTTATTTGTGAAACCCACAGACCGTAATACTTTATTGCCAAAAAATCTGATCCCACCCTATCAGAAGCGGATAGGAAGAGCTTACAGGACTTAGAAAGTTTACTTCAGGAGAGTGAACCACAATCTAAATCTTGGAGACGCCAATTAAAAGCCAGGTCCACATTTGTACCGAAGTATAATCTATCCACACAGTTGGAAATCTTTAACCAAGTGGTTTGCAAGGAAATATCACAATTACAAACTCAACACTCTCAACAGAATCTAACAAGAACTGAAAAATTGGCTCTAAAAGAAATTCGGACCTGGAACGACATAATAATAAGAGAGGCGGACAAGGGTGGTAACATTGTCCTATGGCCCTTACCGATGTATTTAAAACAAGTTGAAAAACAACTAAAAAACCGACAGTGTTATCAAAAATTGTTTAACAACCCCAGTGAGACGTACAAAAAAATTTATAACAACATCATTAAAGAAGGTAATAGCAGGGGAATTATAAATGCTGATGAAACAAAATTTCTCACAGTTAAACAACCCAGAGTCGCCACCTTTTACCTCATTCCGAAGGTCCACAAAAACATCACCAATCCTCCCGGTAGGCCCATTGTTTCAGGCAATGAGTGCCTATCGGAAAGTGCCAGCCAGTATGTTGACCATAGATTAAGAGAATTTGTGGAGGCCCTTCCCTCTTATGTTAAAGACACTATGGAGGTTTTGCAAAGCTTCGAAAATATCAACACCAGGAAAGAAACCTGGCTTGTAACTGCGGACGTGGAGTCCTTGTATACCTCTATAGAACATGATAAGGGACTTAAGGCTGTTCAATTCTTCCTCAACCAAGGTTCCTCCGAAGGGGGGGATCATGACTTGTTCATCCTCAAGCTACTGGAATTTGTCCTCAGATACAATTTCTTTACCTTTGCCAATCAGTTTTACCTCCAAATCCAGGGAACGGCGATGGGCACGGCTTGTGCCCCTACCTACGCCAACCTGTTCCTGGGATTTTGGGAAAAACATGTGGTTTTCAATGATACCCACTCAACAGAAACGGATAAAATACCTTTTTGGATCTGCTACATAGACGACATCCTGTTTATGTGGGAGGGGAACAGAGAAGAACTGGAAATTTTCCTTCAAAATCTTAATCAGAATGATTTAAACATAAAACTGACCTATACAATGAGTCAATCAGAGATAAATTTCTTGGATCTCAACATCTTTAAAGATCAAGAAGGACGAATACAAACTAATCTCTACAGAAAAGAGACGGCAACTAACAGCATATTACATAATAGCAGTTCGCATGCCCCTGGAACAACAAAATCACTACCTGTCGGCGAATTCCTAAGGATAAGGAGAAACTGTAGTAATAACCAGCTCTTTAATGAGCAAGCAGAATTGCTGGAAAAACGATTACAGGATAGAGGTTACAGTAAAAGAAATATAAAAAGAGCTAAAAATAGGGCAATTCATACTAATCGTATCGATTTATTGCGCAAAAAAAACAAAAAACAGGAAGAACAAACAAGGCTGATTCTAACATACAATCCACAGGTTCATGCAGTAAACAACATTCTGAATAAACACTGGCACATTCTAACTCTAGACCAAGATTTAAAGCCAATAGTTGGGGATAGAGTCCAAATAGGATACAGAAGAACTCAGAATATAAAAAGTATGGTATCTCTCAGCCACTATCAAGTGGCGAAAACCAGGACTGCCATTCAGTCAGGATCATTTCCGTGCGGCACTTGCTCAACATGTAAACACATACGTAAGACAGATATGATACAAGATCGGTTTGGCTACACTCACAAAATGAAAAATTACATCAGCTGCACATCTGAAAATATAATATATGCATTATTTTGCAGCTGTTCCAAGATCTATGTGGGGATGACCAGCCGACAACTCAGAGTCAGATTACAGGAGCATATAAGAAACATCAAAAATGCTGCCAAGGACCTGGAAGATGGCAAAACCATATCTTTGGTGGCATCTCACTTTCTGACATGCCATTATTCCAATCCGAGAGAGCTCAAATGCCAAGGAACAGAAAAGATATCCTTGGGCATTAGAGGGGGCAATATTGAACAGGCCCTATTAAGAGCAGAATGTAGATGGATATACCTACTAGACAGTGTATATCCTAAAGGGTTAAATGAACAGAACAATTACTACTGTTTTCTGTAAAACCAAAACTCTTGAGCTAAAATTAGATATAAACAAAAATATTGGATAAATATTTTGATATCTATACTGACAAACCCGGGTTAAAATATGCCTTATGAATAGCCTAACAATGCAGACATGGATAAAAATTCATACATACCTAATCGGGGTAATAATACTAAGTTGAGAGTAATATACATTTTTATAAGTGATGAAAAAATTTATTAAATTATAGACCAACTGTGTCAGTTAATTTTGACACAATTGTTGATACACCAATATTAAAACCAATTTGGACTGTGCAAGAAAGAGGTGGATACAGAGGTCATCTACAGATACACTATCATTTTAACGTATCACTTTTTGATTATTGGGATAGTTTCACCATATATATATATATAACAAATTCAGACACATTCACCCTTTTTTCCCCCTTTTATTTGTTTCACCAATCACTGCACTTTATTAGCACTGGACTATCATATTAGTTCATTTAGGTAAATTCACTTTCTTTGACTGCTCACCCTTTTTTGTCCTTACAATCTTTTCACTTCGCCATTATGACATTTACGTCATGGAGACATATTAGAATATATATAGTCCCAGCACGCACTCCGGATCCACCCGATTTCAGGGTAATTTTGTTTTGTCCTTCAGATTGGGATTTAAACGTATATCCACAATTAAATTTCTTTGCATACACTGAATTTAATGTCACTAAAATAAGGCAATGATGGTCACAATATTTCCTCTTCCCTGACTCACAATCAATCACACATGTTATCCTCACGAAACATGACCCCTTTGGGTATGAACCCCCTCTCACTTGATCACAATGGAATACATATTCCGTGAACATAAAATCACGAAAGGTAAAACCTGGAACCCTGTCCCTGATTTTTGGTATTGGGTTAGTATAATTATTAGTATTAATATTTTTTGACCAGTTTTTGCTTTTTCTTTCCCACTGAATTATTCTCTTCTTATCCATCTAGCCCCAATAAGCAAAGCACGGGAACAGTATATGGAAAATATAAAATACACACATGAATTTACGCAATAGAGTCAAGTTAATGAATAGAATTGTTCCCTAAGGGGATTTACCAGGTATCATAATCCCCTCTTATGCTTACAATTTTAAACTTCGCATTAGGAATATGCTAGAGTGTAATCCGTATATCTCAACTACAATTGGGTGATTCAAAACTAATAAGTGACGAAGATACACACCTCTCTCCCTACCTATTGAATGTGAGAGGTGTAGAACCAATCAGGTCAGCAGAATGGGGACAAGCCTCCCTCAGACCGGCCAATAAAAAGTCCTAAGAATGGCGGGCGCCCCACCTTTGACAAAGCCGTTGTGGCGAAACATGTCAGGGCTATGGGAGAATTTTTCTCCTTTTTAAACTAACCAGCAGTGTGATTTGTGAACGAATGAGTTATTAGAATTTAATTTAAACCGGTATGTTTGTAAGTGTGCCTGGGGAAAGTAGACTTAATTTGTATACCGCATAGCAATTTTCACTGCTAAGTATCCCTCTAATGGTTACTCTGTAACGCTAGTACCATAAATAGATATTTTGAGAAGTGGGAAAAAAAGTTTATAGTACCACTTAGGATACGGAACTGCTAGCCATATACCTACAATATCACAGTAACCTCTAAGTTTATTGCGCTCATACCCAAATAAAACAAAGGCGAAGGGGGGAGATTAGCTTCTTTCCCCCCCCCCTAAACTAGACAGCGACACTTCCAGCTGCCAATCGAGGGTAACACCAGGACAATCCATCTGGGGAACCTGTCAGATTTAGTATATTATCCTATTCTTGCCTTTCCCAGTGATCCCATTGTATCAATGACAATATAAGTAATCTAATAGTGACAACAGTATCAAATACGGGACTAACTGGCAACATTCAATAAAATGAGTGACGTATTAACCAAATCGTATACAAGATATATTAAATATACTGATTGATGGGGGTATCACTAAAGCTGTTTATGTAAAGGGAAGAATAGATCAGATCTCTGTAAAAATTATACATTGATTCAAATCAGGTCACCAACGGTTCTTTAGGAACGGTGATCATTGCTGTACAAAGTATTTTACACCAAGCACTCCTCTAACATCTCTACAATAAGTATTATACAGCGCAGCAACTGAATAGATACTGGGGGGCATGGACTGATTAGAACTTTGCAAATATTACATATCAAATTAAAATTAGTTCACCAGTGGTCCTTTAGGAACTGAGATCCCCAGATATATACCGTCCCCTGGGAAATCACATTCTGATTCTTTTATAATAAATAAACTCAGACTGGTATTCATCTAGCGTGTTCACATTCTTAGAAGCCTTACTATACAAAGTATCCTACATGCAGCACTTTTCCAATATCCTTATATAAAGGTATCAAATAAAGCAATAACGGAATAAATACTGGTTTATCAATTGTGGTTAACTCCCCAGAGCGGCACTATCAGTTGAAATAGGGACACGCATTCTCAATAGTTATACTCACTGCAAGTTCAGTATATAACTATTTCCCAATGACAAGACAAATATAGAGCAGCTGCCAGTAATGATGATTACTTAGACTTCACTACTCTTTCTATATCTATCACTATATAGGGTGAAGTTAACAAAATAACAGTGTCTAAAACGCTGAGGATCCTAATATGCCAAACCTGAGTAACAAATCAGGACTACCACAATTTATTTAATTCAGAATATTTTTTGAGTTATTTGGAAAGAGGGAATTATATTATCCAACTCTGGGGTCTCACCCCAAATGTGTTTATACCTGTTGAATTAGTGAGGATTCTTTTAGATCCAAACATACACTGGAAAATCCAGGGCCCTTACATATTTACCCAAGTAACATTGATATTATATGAATGTGGTATTATACTATTACCAACATTACAAGAGGCAATAACCAGTGGTGAAATTCACAGAAAACTATTGACTCACAATTTAAAGCAGGGGCACCCACCCAACCCAGGTACATAACAGGCAAAAAATATTTCCAATCCAATCTCCTTAGGGAAGTATACTACATAACGTAAACGGTGGGACCACATTATCACAGATACCCCCGGACTCTGATAAAGAGCAACAACAGGGGTTGTCTTATTGTAATAGTGGGATATACCACAAACTAAGTGCAAAATACGGTACGTTTGTATATGGGGTTTCACCCCAATTGTGTATATACCTGTTAAATTAGTGAGGATTCTTTTAGACCCAAACATACACTGGAAAACCCAGGGTCCTTACCTACTTACCCAAGCAACATTGATATTGTATGAATGTGGTATTATACTATTACCAACATTACTAGAGGCAATGACCAGTGGTGAAATTCACAGGAAACTATTGACTCACAATTAAAAGTAGGGGCACCCACCCAACCCAGGTACACAACAGGCGACAATTTTTTCGAATCCAATTGCCACAGGGAAGTGTACTATATAACATAAACGGTGGGATAACATTATCACAGATACCCCCAGACTCAGACAAAGAGCAACAACAGGGGTTGTCTTATTGTAATAGGGGTATATACCACAAACTAAGTGAAAAATACGGTACATTTGTATAATCCGTTTGTAACTAAGGGTACAATCCTAGGAGACCATACCGGGGTCTTTATACTAAAAATATATTGTGAATAGGGAGGTACTAATCCCCCCCGTAGAATCACTATCGTTCACCTTCAGACTGACTGAATTTTTTAGAATCCACTTTTTAACATTCATATTAAAAGTTAAGTTTTAAACTTGCCTTTCTATAATGCTTCTTTACCTATGATATAACAGGCTAGTATTGTATCCAAGCTGTTGAGTGCTATCTAAGTACACTCTTTCAATTGCGTGTAGCAATTGGTATCCTCCAGTCTGGTAATAGTATACAGCTGCGCTGCACTCAAAGGAGCAGCTGAATATGTAGTAACTGGCTGAAAGGATAATAAATGTACAGGGAGTGCAGAATTATTAGGCAAGTTGTATTTTTGAGGATTAATTTTATTATTGAACAACAACCATGTTCTCAATGAACCCAAAAAACTCATTAATATCAAAGCTGAATAGTTTTGGAAGTAGTTTTTAGTTTGTTTTTAGTTATAGCTATTTTAGAGGGATATCTGTGTGTGCAGGTGACTATTACAGTGCATAATTATTAGGCAACTTAACAAAAAACAAATATATACCCATTTCAATTATTTATTTTTACCAGTGAAACCAATATAACATCTCAACATTCACAAATATACATTTCTGACATTCAAAAACAAAACAAAAGGGTTAGCCGGAGTGCCTTACTTTGGGATCTAGGACACTGGTTTTACCGGCCCTTGCAGAAGTACACACATGAACCCAATAAAGACTTCTTCCAAAGTATACTGACTTGTGCAAAAGAACTATTCTATACTTCTGTGGTGTGTTCTCCTTTTAACAGGCTATAGAAGCTGCTACCTGTTAATATAACACAAGAAACCCCTCCTTATGCTTATACATTATGTGCTTGTTCCTACATTCTTGTTGTGCTTAGTGCTTATATTTATATAACCTATTGTGATTATCTCCCTTATACAGGCCATATATGTTATAGTTTGTCTCCATTTTCTCTCTGAAGCCTACCCTGCTGAATTCATGTCCCACAGCAACCTCTTAAATGTTTAAAAATTTTAAGCTAATAGGTGGGCAAGCTAGAGTTGGGATGTCTGCACTAACAGAACTATACTGTGTGACATAGGGAAGTTTTAATTTACTACATATTTTCATTGGGCTAAGGATAAATGGCCCCATATAAGCATATCACGTAAACTTTTGCCTGGCGCTTGTTATTAATGTCATATTACTGGCATAGGGGGAGGGGCTCTCCTGGTCCCCTACTTAAACCATGCATTCTGGTAGCCTAGCCCTCACATGACTCCCAACATGTCTTAGCGCATAATACCACATAAGTGCATATCGAAAACGGTAGCTCCTTGTGTAAATGGTGACTCATAATATACCTGCCCAGAAATTTTCTGGGTCTGTGTACCTCTCTTAAATAACGCGCTAGCACACCTCATTTGTAGAAGCTTCCAATATATCTGCCCTAGCCCACTCTTCTAAACTCCTCTTGAAATTTGCACATATTCTCAGTCTAAGCGCAGTAACGATTAAGCGACTCCTTCCCTGTTTAACCCCTCCATCCCAGTTTTGGCAGAGTTAAGCAGTCTCTGCCCTGTCCAAAGAGTCTTAAACACTCTTTGGATCTTAACAAGATCTATACAGTTGTATACACGTTAATATATATTTACTTTTTTGTTTTGTTTTTCATTTAGCTTGCTAGTTAATGTATTCCTATTTCATTTAACCCTTATCCTAAAAGATGTCTTCAACATAAGATTTGTTTTGGTGCTTCCATTATGACTTAACCTGAAACTGATTCCTTTGTTGCCTTCCACTTGTCTATGATTAATCAAAATATAATTACATATACAGTTCCCTGATTGCTGTATGAGATATAAATGTCCCTTTCAAACTTAATGTTGTGTCTCTAGCTATACCCTGCTTCCAGACCCCACGAAGGGTCTCTACTACGTTGAAGACACTGAGCAGACTAAGTAAAAAAATGAGGCTTAAGGAAGAAGGGTAATGTCTTGACCTGACTAGATATATTGAATTTCTTATTAACTAGTATTCTACAATATGTTTTGAATGTTTCTTGCATTATTGTAATTGAGTTGTTGCTCTTTAATGTGAAATAGTTTTGTATTGTGTTTACTGCCTCAATAAAAATATTATAATAAAAAAAAAAAAAAAAAAAAAAACAAAAACAAATCAGTGACCAATATAGCCACCTTTCTTTGCAAGGACACTCAAAAGCCTGCCATCCATGGATTCTGTCAGTGTTTTGATCTGTTCACCATCAACATTGCGTGCAGCAGCAACCACAGCCTCCCAGACACTGTTCAGAGAGGTGTACTGTTTTCCCTCCTTGTAAATCTCACATTTGATGATGGACCACAGGTTCTCAATGGGGTTCAGATCAGGTGAACAAGGAGGCCATGTCATTAGATTTTCTTCTTTTATACCCTTTCTTGCCAGCCACACTGTGGAGTACTTGGACGCGTGTGATGGAGCATTGTCCTGCATGAAAATCATGTTTTTCTTGAAGGATGCAGACTTCTTCCTGTACCACTGCTTGAAGAAGGTGTCTTCCAGAAACTGGCAGTAGGACTGGGAGTTGAGCTTGACTCCATCCTCAACCCGAAAAAGGCCCCACAAGCTCATCTTTGATGATACCAGCCCAAACCAGTACTCCACCTCCACCTTGCTGGCGTCTGAGTCGGACTGGAGCTCTCTGCCCTTTACCAATCCAGCCACGGGCCCATCCATCTGGCCCATCAAGACTCACTCTCATTTCATCAGTCCATAAAACCTTAGAAAAATCAGTCTTGAGATATTTCTTGGCCCAGTCTTGACGTTTCAGCTTGTGTGTCTTGTTCAGTGGTGGTCGTCTTTCAGCCTTTCTTACCTTGGCCATGTCTCTGAGTATTGCACACCTTGTGCTTTTGGGCACTCCAGTGATGTTGCAGCTCTGAAATATGGCCAAACTGGTGGCAAGTGGCATCTTGGCAGCTGCACGCTTGACTTTTCTCAGTTCATGGGCAGTTATTTTGCGCCTTGGTTTTTCCACACTCTTCTTGCGACCCTGTTGACTATTTTGAATGAAACGCTTGATTGTTCGATGATCACGCTTCAGAAGCTTTGCAATTTTAAGAGTGCTGCATCCCTCTGCAAGATATCTCACTATTTTTGACTTTTCTGAGCCTGTCAAGTCCTTCTTTTGACCCATTTTGCCAAAGGAAAGGAAGTTGCCTAATAATTATGCACACCTGATATAGGGTGTTGATGTCATTAGACCACACCCCTTCTCATTACAGAGATGCACATAACCTAATATGCTTAATTGGTAGTAGGCTTTCAAGCCTATACAGCTTGGAGTAAGACAACATGCATAAAGAGGATGATGTGGTCAAAATACTAATTTGCCTAATAATTCTGCACTCCCTGTATATATATTTATATTTAATTTCAAAAGTATCGTTATGGATTAAAAACTAAAAACACTTGCTCATATAAAATAATAAAACAGATTGGTTTTCACAGGCTAGTTTGCATAAACAGTGGCCAGAATTCAAATACAAACATCAAATATACACCATTTCACATATAAGCCATAACATGTATATTGCAATAAATAATCCTCCAAAATGTAGAGAATATAAAAGTTAAAAGTCTGTGTTTCTTCAAAAAGTCTTTTTTTGTTATGTCTTTTTGTTAAAAGAGCAAAGCCGTTTTGTTGGTTAGTAGTTTTAAGCTAGCGTTTCAATAGTGCAAGCTGAAGGGCTGAAGAATTGCAAATAGCTGAAGAATGGGGGCGAGATAAAGGACAGAGAGATCCTTTTAAGGCAAATATTAAATTTCCAATAGCAAGGTGTATTTAAATACTTACACCGAATGTCCAAGCTGTTTCACTCTCCCTCGCGTCCGTGGGTATTTCAAATAAATCTGCCTTTCTCAAGCTCAGTATCGATATTGCATTCAAGCAACTCATATATATGCTAATCTTAAAGTAACAGTAACACCATAATGTTATTTATATATGCATACAATATGGTCACAGATACTACAGAATGTTTCTCAAGCTCAGTATCGCTATTGCATCCAGACAGCTGGAAGGAACCTGCCCACATTATTCACAAGGTCCAATATTTGTCATCAGAAGGACTTTTCATCTGTTCAATAGCAAGGATTTTATCAGGGTTATCAGGGTCATTGATGATATGCCCAAAGTAACATAACCCAGATTTTCTAAAATAGCATTTTTCTTTATTTGATTTCAGCCCATACTCTCTAATGGCCGGCAGCACACCACTCCATCGCTGATCATGTTCTTCCAATGTAGACCCATACACTAAAATGTTGTGTATGACAACTGCCGTGCCCTCGTGATCCCTTAGGAGGGAACTCATCTCTCTTTGAAAGATTTCAGGAGCAGAGGATATCCCGAAGGGGAGTCTGCAGAAGCAAAACCAACGTACCAGTGTTATAAAGGTAGTCAGTTTGCTGCACTGTGGATCTAGAGGTATCTGCCAGAAACCGCTGAAAGCATCCAGTGTAGAGAAGAACTTTGCTCCAGCCAGTTTTGGAGCTATGTCTTAAAGCATCGGCAGCACATATCTCTCTCTCTCTTCACCGCCTTATTCAGCCTTTTCAAGTCTACGCAGATGTGTACCTTCCCATTTTTCTTCACAACAGGCACAATGGGGGCACACAAGTCAATTGCTTCAACAACCTCTTCAATAACCATATTCTTCATACGCAGAAGTTCCTTCTTCACTTGAGGCATGAGCAGGAATGGAATTCTACGAGGAGTGGTAATGCTGTATGGGACTGCATAACTTTTAAGTGATATACAGACTTGGTTGCAATTCAGTAGGCCCAATTCACTAAACATGTCTTCCGAAATCTCATTCACTCTAGCGACAAGCCGAAACCACAGGCTTCTTTTCTTGCTCAATAGGTTGTTAACACACTGACCTCTATCTGCATGTACCCACATGGTGAATTTCCTCTGCTTGTACTCACAGCTGGCAAGAAATTTCCCCGCACAATCCATGCGGCCACCAGGACTATGAACTTTCATTGTAACTTTCACCAACTGAGGCTGTCGAGGCAGTTTTATGAATGCTGCAAGGGACATAACAGTGATGTCTGCTCCCATGTCAATCACAAAGGCAACCTTGGCTCCCATTACAGTAAGGCCTACAGACCCTACAAAGGACACTTCTTGACCCTCCTGGAAACTATCCACCTGCATCTCCTTAATGTATTCAGTTTTACATGCCACTTTAAAATGACACATTTGGTTACACTTTCTACATCTTTTATCTTTAGCGGGGCATACAACATTCTGATCATCGGTACGGTTACACCAAGTGCAGAGAGCCTGCTGTGCCCATCCGCTTCTGGACCTATCTGTTGCCCTTGGTCTACTGCTCACACTGTGCCTTTCACCTGCAGCTCTCCTGAACTGCTGCACTTCATCCACAACACTCTCAGACCTCAGATCAGCACTTTGCTTTTTCACCAGTTCACTCTGGAGGGCCATCCTGATAGCCCCATCTAATGTTAATTCAGCCTCCAACTGTAGCTTCAGTGAGACCTCAGCATCAGCTAGTTCATAAAGGCTGTGCACAAATTACTCCATAGATTCTCCCACACACTGAGCACGTTTGTGAAAACAAGTCCTCTTATGAATCACATTTCTTTTGTGCACAAAGTGAGCACTGAGTTTGGTCATAAATATTTCAAAGTCAAATTCATCCCCTTCTTGGAATGTAAAGGCATTGAACACTTGCACCACATCTTTCCCCATAGAGTATAAAAGAGAATTAACTTGTACTTCACCACTCTCCTTTTCCAGCTTAGAAGCAATCCTGAAGCGTTGAAACCACTGACACCATGTGGGCAAAGCTGCAGACTAAGAGAAATCAAAAGGCTCAGGTGGGGTAAACTTTGACAGGAAATAGAAGTGCAGACAAGTACTTCTGACACCATGGGGCATATTTATGAAGCTCCGTATGGACCGTGATGCCCCGTGTTTCTGGCTAACCTTCAGGCTCGCCGGAAACACAAGTTATGAAGCAGCGTTCTAAAGACCACTGCTCCATAACCTGTCCGTCTGCTCTGAGGCCACTGACAGAAATTGCCCGAAATCAACCAACTCAAATAAGATCGGGTTGATTGACATCCCCTGCTAGCGGTGCAGGATACAGCATAGAAGGTACAACTCTATTTTATTGCAGAGCATAGAAGAATACAATTTGAAAAAGGGAAAGATATGATGAGAGTGGGAGATGATGTCACTGGATGGGGGCGTGGCTTATAGCAGTTATTGTCTTCAGTTACAAAGTTAAATGTGTTGTACAAGCTGTATACTTCTATGCTCTGCAATAAAATAGCGTTGCACCTTCTATGCTGTGTCCTGCATCTCATGACACTGAGAATAGAATTTAGAAAGGCTTAGGAATTACCATATCAGCCTACTTAGATTTAGCTTTAAACTAAGAATACCACGAGAACAAAGCAAATTTGATGATAAAATTACATTGGAAAGTTGTTTAAAATTGCAAGCCCTATCTGAATCATGAAAATTTGATTTTGACTAGACTGTCCCTTTAAAAGCAGAGAACACCCCATTTGTGAGACATACTATTCTTAATTTAAAAACTGCATTTATAGAATTAGTCAAGGTGCTTCATATTACTAGAGAGATTCTTTACAGAATTTTTACAAGCCCAGAGAGCTTTATAGAATTGGGTTAGTACATCCCTTACTGCAAGTAACACACACAGTGCAGGGACTTAATTCCACTATTGCAAGAAACACAGCTAGTGCACAGAGATGTAACTCCCTTATTGCCAATAAGGCCAGTAAAGTCAGTAAAGCTGACCTCCATACCATTTTGTATTCTTTGGGATTGTCACAGGTTGGACGATCTGCCTGTTTCTCTGCCTGCAGCTTCTCTAACCAGTAGAATATATCTCTGTTTTATGTACCAAGGACACATCCTGGCTCAGCAAAACCCAACCACAACACGCTCAGGACTTCTTACTATTTGTTCTCAGCCCCACACCTCGTATCAGGGTACCTACCACAAAATGCTGGTGGGGCACAGCCCATAAGCTCCCATAACTGCTTGTACCAGAACACTTCCCCAAAATCTTGGGAGGCATGGTAAAGCCAATATTTTAATACATCTGCCAGAAAGACATACAAATATACATTTAATGATGTTAGTAAAGAATACAAATGAGCGATACTAATGAAACAGGCATTTGTAAGGGAGAGCTTTGGAATTTTCTCTAGCAGCATTAATTGTATTTATAGTATATGTGTTTCTGAACATAACTGGCTTTATTTAAATGTATTCTGCTTTCAATTAGATGAATGATCTTTCCTGTTTTTGGAGTCCTCAGCTATATATATATATATATATGAAGCCAAACATTCCCAAGAATGTAATTAAAAATATGAACTCTTCAGTTGTAACTCACAAACGTCAACAGCCTGCTTTTCATTGAAGTTATAAGAGAACATTTTTTTATATATAGCTAGACAGATAGATTAATGGTAAATACAAAGCAGTCCAAAACAGGTTGTAGTAAGTGCCTGCTTCATGGCTGTGACATGCTATTTAATTGTCACACTATGTTCAGACTGCTTGTTATAACAGCTGCAACTTTAAATTTAATTGTATTTCCATACAGCATTAGCTTTAATGAGAAGAAGGCTGCTTTGAGCCTAAGAGCACACTCTTTTAATAGAAGCCAGTGTTGTATGGAAATAAATGTACATACTTAACTGCTTCATCAGCAATAAATCTAGAATGCAAGGGAAAAGCTCAATCAATGTAACTCATGTCTCTGGGTCATTGACTATAATATACATTAATCAGTTCAACTCATACTTGCATTTGTTAACATGACAGTTTAAGCATTTTATGAATTTCTTTATTATTTTCTTTATATTTATTATTTGATAATGTATATTTATGTGGGATTTTATCTGTGATTTTATCTTTCCATTGCACAACAATAAATTATTTGATTATTGTCAAATTACACACCCAATGAAATATGTGTACATTGTAAAATGTGATTTTAAAGGGACTTGCCAGTTAAAATTGAAATACAATACATTTCAGTTCTGTATAGAAGCATTTTTGCAATATTCTTTTTAACAAAATCACTGTCTCAATTCAAGACATTGCCTGCTTTCTTAGCAGACATAGGGCACAATTGAGTAATCCTTAAACAGCTGTGCAGCTACTTAACCTATCGGTCAACTAAAGTATTGGGGAGTTAAATCATCCCAATGAGGCATTGAACAAGTACGGATGATATGAACCTTGTCTGCCCAGTACATGATAAATAAAAATGTTAGTGTTTGAATGCTGGTGCACACAGAGCATATCTAGATATGCATCATGCACATGTGCAAAATAAATCTCTGTGGGCATAATAAACCAAGACTAATGCAGACAGCTTTGGTTTTGTCACATTTGTGTTAGTGAATCTTCATGGATGTAAAAAAACAGCATTTTTTTAAATGATCGGCAAGGAGGGCTTAATCATTCTTTAGAAAACTGTTGGAAAATGCGAATGATACTGGATTTGCCCAGTTGGCACTTGCGTCACTGATAGGACTGTGGAGTTATGTTAATACCTATCTGACGCTTACAGTTTTAGCTACCTGACACTGTTTTGCTTTGAGGTAAACACACACACATGCATATATATATACTAGCTGTTGCTCACGGCTTCGCTAGCATGGATTTTGTGATTTGTAAAAAATAGCGAAAAATATGACCACTTGCAATGATGTGTGCCCTCACGTGTGTGCTTGTTCGGCTTGCACACTTGCTGTCATGAACTTCTTGAGTTTTCCTTAATTCTCTTTGTTTCTTGTAGTCTAAATACCAATTTTTGTGTCTATAACATCTTTGTTTTTTGAGATACAGGAATCCTTATAAATAAGCCCCCTCTTTTGAACCACCTTAAGTGAATTTTTGGGAAATGGTAAACCACATGTTTCTTTATTTATTTTTTTTAAAGTAGAATCTAAATACCAATTTTCACATCTGTAACATCTTTGTTTTTTGAGATATAGGTATCCTCATAAATCAGCCCCCCCTCTTTTGACCCCACTTAAGTGGATTTTGGGGAAATGGTAAAACACATGTTTCTTTATTTTTCTAGAAGAATCTAAATACCAATTTTCACGTCTGTAACATTGTCGTTTTTTTGAGATATAGGTATCCTCATAAATCAGCCCACCCCTTTAAACCCCCCTTAAGTGGATTTTGGGGAAATGGTAAAACACATGTTTCTTTATTTTTTAAGGAGAATTTAAATTAAAAAAATCATGTCTGTAACATCATCAGTTTTTGAGATATAGGTATCCTCATTAAACAGCACCCCCCTCTTTTGACTCCAATAAATTGATTTTGGGGAAATGATAAAAGGCATATTTCTTTATTTTTCAAGGAGAATCTAAATACAAATTTTCACGTCTGTAACATTGTCGGTTTTTGAGATATAGGTATCCTCATAAATCAGCCCCCTTCTTTTGACCCCCCTTAAGTGAATTTTTGGGAGATGGTAAAACACGTGTTTCTTTATGTTTCAAGGAGAATCTAAATACCAATTTTCACATCTGTAACATCTTAGGTTTTTGAGATATAGGTATCGTCATGAATCCACCCCATCTTTTAAACAGATATAAATAGATATATAGATATAATATTGTACCATTTCCAAGTACCATTTCTGTTCCATTCTGTCTTCCCTGTCTTGTGTTTATTTGTTGTACACAAGGTATAGTGCTCTGGAATCTGTGCATTACAGATAATGACAATAATAACAATACTGAATAATTAGAGCTTTAAATATCTATTTTTCATGTGAACAATACTTTTGGAATCAGACTCTTTTTTTCTGTTTGCTTCAAGGACCATTACTTTCATTGTCACTGCTGATACTGATACTAATTGGCAACTGCAAAAAGAAAAACAGGATGTTAATTTGTTTCATCCTCTTCGTGCTCTTTGCTATAAAGCATATCTAGGTAGGCTCAGAGTCAGCAATGCACTATTGGGAACTAGCTGCTGATTAGTGACTCAACAGATGTGTTCAGCTAGTTCCTAGTAGTGCATTTCTGCTCCTTAAATAAAAGATACACATACAATGAAGCTACTTTGATCATAAAGATGAATTGGAAAGTTGTTTGCAATTGTATAGACTATCTGAATCATTTAGGTCTCATGTCCCTTTAAAGAAATACAGTATATATATACAGATTTTGCAAATTGCACACATTTTGTATTAGATTTATTACTTACTAATATTACAAATATAAGTCCCAAACCTTATTTTAGCCCATTAGTTACTATTGAACTATTTTTCTTGGTATTGATATTGCTATGCAATTTATTATAGCATATATGCTGTATGTATAAAGCATAACCAATTAAACTGTCACAAAAATATCAATATCACAAATACATAATATGTAGCACACTCAATATACATTTACCTACAATAAAATGTAATCAAAATGTGTGTGTACTGTATATATATATATATATATATATATATATATATATATATATATATATATATATATATATATATATTAAAACAAATGGTTATCCATTTTTTTTGTAGACATAACTATATATCAGATTTAATTTAAAAACAAAAGTTAACTAATGATGATGGATTAAATGGCCAACTATAAAAAAATGTTCAAATGAAGAGCAAGAATCATATAAGCATATTTGTCAGATATAAAATCTTCATTTGTGGTGATATGGCTATTGAATTATTCTTGGTATTTATGAACCTTAACCAATTCAACTGTCACAAAGATATCATTATAAAAATTCATGAAACTTATATCATTCAATATACATTGATTTCCTATGAAACCAAATTTTAAAGTCCCCTTATAAAAACAAATGCAATGTCAAATGTAGATCTAGTCAATGTAAAGTCACTTAATCTTACTGGCTTATCCAACTTTATGTTAACAATTGATGACCATCATGATAATATATCAATGGGGATCAGAGAGAGTTTATTTTTTATGCTTTTTTATTAAAAAAAAAGAATATTATTAAAAACAATATAGAAACAATAAGTTCAAACTAATAACAATTATAAAGCAATAGTTTATAGTGGATATAAAAAGTCTACACACCCTTATAAAATTGCCTGTTTTTGATGCGTAAAGAAAGAAATAACTACAATGTGAATACCAGAATTTTCCTTCTTCGATGTAATATTCCTACAGACAAATATCCAGAGGAAAAACAAACAAATATTTAATTATTAGGAGCAATTTAAATTAAAGAAATGCAACACCAGGATTGAATGTGTGCACACCCTACACAACTAATACTTTGTGAAAGCATCTTTTCCATTTATTACAGCAGGTCTGTGAATAAGGGCCTGATATTCAAAACATCGTCGGCATGGAGAGAAATCACACAAAATCTTTCCGATTTGTTTTTAACCTTGTGCTGTTATGTAGGAGTCTCTGCTTCACAAAAAGAAAACTACAGGGGATATTTATCAAAGCCTTAACTATGCTGCATTCGCCGGCACCAATATGCTCACCTAACATTGTGGCCGCGGACCTGAATACGATCTCCATATTCATAAAAAAAGCCGGCAAAAAGCTGTGCACCAAGTACGGGGCGATGAGTATCGGACTGTTGTTAACTAGCAGTCATCGATCTTGTGTCTATTCGGCTTTTTACCAACTTTATTTATACCCTGTCACTAAACGCCGCAACTATACTAAAATGTTTAACCCCTATCCCGCCGCTCCCGGACCCCGCCGCCACCTAAATAAATGTATTAACCCCTATCCCACCACTCCCGGACCCCGCCGCCACCTAAATAAATGTATCAACCCCTATCCCGCTGCTCCCGGACCCCGCCACCACTAAATAAACATATTAACCCCTAAACCTCTGGCCTCCCACATCACTACCACTAACTAAACCTATTAACCCCTAAACCACCAGCCCCCACATCGCCATAAACTAAATGAAGATATTAACCCCTTAACCTAACAACCACCTAACTTTAATTTAATATTACAACATCCCTATCTTAAAATAATTTTAAACTAACCTGTATAATTAAAATAAACTATTTTTAAACTATTAATTAACCTACCCTAACTATTATACTAAACATAAATTAAACGACCAATTAAATTAACTAAATTACATATTTAAAAAAACCTTACCCTACTCAAATTATTTAAATCTACTATTTAATCTTATTAAAAATTACTAAATTACAAAAAAAAATAAACGCTGTTACAAAAAATAAAAAACACTAAATTATAAAAAAAAACAACACATTATCAAAAATAAAAAAGAATTACACCTGATCTAATAGCCCTATCCAAATACCAAAGCCACCCCCCAATAAAAAAAACCTAGCCTACACTAAACTACCAATGGCCCTTAAAAGGGCCTTTTTGGGGGCATTGCCCCAAATAAATCAGCTCTTTTATCTGTAAATAAAAATACAAACAACCCCCCAACAGTAAAACCCACCACCCCCACAACCAACCCCCCCCCCCCCGCCCAAATAAAAACCCTATTTAAAAAAAAAACTGAAAAGGGCATTTGTATGGGCATTGCCCTTAAAAGGGCATTTAGCTCTTTTACTGCCCAGACCCTACTCTAAAAATAAAACTCACCAAAAAAAAACCTTAAATAAACCTAGCACTAGCCCCCGACGATCCACTTACAGTTTTTGAAGTTCCACTTGAATGATCCATCCAGCTGGCAAGAAGTCTTCATCCGGGTGGCAAGAAGTGTTCATCTGGGTGGCCTCTTCCATTTTCATCCAGCTGGCGAAGTCTTCATCCAGACAGCATCTTCTATCTTCATCCATCCAGCACGGGCGGGTCCATCATGAAGACATCCGGCGCGGAGCTCCTCTTCAATACGGCCGCCGTAAACTGGAACTCGAATGCAAATTACGTCATCCAAGATGGTGTCCCTTGCATTCCTATTGGCTGAAAGGTTCCAATCAGCCGATAGGATTAGAGCTGCTAAATTCCTATTGGCTGTTCCAATCAGCCAATAGGATTTGAGCAGCTCTCATCCAATTGACTGTTTCAATCAGCCAATATGATTGTGCTCTCATCCTATTGACTGATTGGAAAAGCCAATAGGATGAGAGCTGCTCAAATCCTATTGGCTGATTGGAACAGCCAATAGGATTTTAGCAGCTCTAATCCTATTGGCTGATAATTATTTTTAGAGTAGGGTCTGGGCAGTAAAAGAGCTAAATGCCCTTTTAAGGGCAATGCCCATACAAATACCCTTTTCAGGGCAATCAGGAGCTTAGGGTTTTTTGGATAGGTTTTTTAATTTGGGGGGTTGGTTGTGGGGCTGGTGGGTTTTACTATTGGGGGGTGTTTGTATTTTTTTTTTACAGGTAAAAGAGCTGATTTCTTTTGATAGGGCTATTAGATTAGGTGTAATTCTTTTTTATTTTTTATAATGTGTTTTTTTCCGTAATTTAGTGTTTGTTTGTTTTTTGCGATTTAGCTAATTTAATTTATTTAATTGTATTTAATTTAGTTAATTTATTTAATTGTAGTGTAGTGTTAGGTGTTATTGTAATGTAGGTTAGGCTTTATTTTATAGGTAAATTTGTATTTATTTTAGCTAGGTAGTTATTAAATAGTTAATAACTATTTAGTAACTATTCTACCTAGTTAAAATAAATACAAACTTGCCTGTAAAATAAAAATAAAAACCTAAGCTAGCTACAATGTAACTATTAGTTAAATTGCATCTATCTTAGGTTTTATTTTATAGGTATTTAGTTTTAAATAGGAATTATTTAGTTAATTATAGTAATTTATTTAGATTTATTTAAATGATATTTAAGTTAGGGGGTGTTAGGGTTAGGGTTAGACTTAGATTTAGGGGTTAATACATTTAATATAGTGGCGGCGACGTTGGGGACGGCAGATTAGGGGTTAATAAATGTAGGTAAGTGGCAGCGATGTTGGGGGCAGCAGATTAGGGAATAATAAATATAATTTAGGTTGCGGCGATGTCCGGAGCGGCAGATTAGGGGTTAATATGTATAATGTAGGTGGCGGCGATGTTAGGGGCGGCAGATTAGGGGTTAATAATATTTAACTAGTGTTTGCAAGGCGGGAGTGTGGCGGTTTAGGGGTTAATATGTTTATTCTAGTGGCAGCGATGTCCGGAGCGGCAGATTAGGGGTTACAAATTTTTATTTTAGTGTTTGCGATGCGGGAGTGCCTCGGTTTAGGGGTTAATAGGTAGTTTATGGGTGTTAGTGTACTTTTTAGCACTTTAGTTATGAGTTTTATGCTACAACTTTGTAGTGTAAAACTCATAACTACTGACTTTAGAATGCGTTAGGAATCTTGGAGGTAGAGGGTGTACCGCTCACTTTTTGGCCTCCCAGGACAGACTCGTAATACCAGCGCTATGGAAGTCCCATAGAAAAAAGGGTTACGTAAGTTGGTTTGCGGTAAGGCCAAAAAAGTGTGCGGTGCCCCTAAACCTATAAGACTCATAATAGCAGCGGTAGTGAAAAAGCAGCGTTAGGACCTGTTAACGCTGCTTTTTCAGTTTACCGCAAAACTCGTAATCTAGCCGTTTGTTTGTTATTTTTTGTAATGGTAGATTTTTTTATTTTTTGTAATTTTAGTGTTTATTATTTTTTGTAATTGTAGTTTACATTTTTTAGTAATCCTAGTTTTTTTTATTTTTAGTAATGTTCGGTTTTATTAGTGTAAGCTTAGGTTTTATTTTTATTTCACAGGTAAGTTTGTATTTATTTTTAAATAGGTAGTTAGTTAATAGTTGTAACTTTCATTTAGGTCTATTTTAATTATGTTAAAGTTAGGGGGTGTAAGGTTTAGGGGTTAATATAGTTTAATTTAGGTTGTTGTGATGTGGGGGCAGTGGTTTAGGGGTTAATAGGTTTAGTTAGTGTTGGCCTTGTGGGTGCATGGCAGTTTAGGGGTTAATAGGTTTAGTTAGTGTTTTAGTTAGTGGTGGCGATGTCAGACTGATATGCTACAGGATATTTTTTCTCTGTGAAAGGGCATAGTGTGCTAAAAGATAGCGCACCCTGAGATGAAATACAAATGAACAGGCATGGAAGTTATTCCAGCTTTTGTTCTATCTCAGGAGTGCTGCTCTCTCTCTTCTGATATATATATATGGGTATCAGTATAGGTATAAATATATATTGTTCCAAAATCGATCAGATATGAATAAAATTATGTATTTATAAATAAAAAGAACATTATCTGCTATGTGAAGAACATTGGAATGTGAAATATTCATATTTTCATGTTGAGTTAGCACACATGAGAATATGTGATCGGGTTTGCGCACAAGTTGGGTGTTAGGTTTTTTTCCACTTTTTTGCTCCATTGCCCTCTATGGGTTAATATGTGAAAGCGCATTTTGCTTTTTGCACTTGCCGGGTTAGTGCGCGAGCAAAAACAGTTTACTTTCAACTCATAATACGAGCACAACCCGACAAGCGCAAAAAGCTTTCTTCTAGCGCAGTTAATATATATATATATATATATATATATATATATATATATATATATAGGAAACAAGCTTCAGCTTAACCCTCCTGTCGTCAACAGCCTGGGTGCAAGGATGCAAGTACATACAGGAATAAAGGCTGCACTCTCAGGTCTTTTTAAATCCAAGTATCCAATACTTTATTGTGAAACGTTTTTGGGGATCTTGTCCCCTTCGTCAGCATACAATTGTGGCAAAAAACACAGCTTTTCTAGTGTAAGCGCTAAAAACAAACAAACCTGTTTGGAACTGTTAACGTTAGACTCTCCAGTGCATCTCTACATTTGCTTGTACACCTGGGGGAGGAGCGATTCCTACTGGTATTGCAGGGTGGATGATTTAGCGGTTTAGTTTCTGCTTCTCCATCCATTACCATCCAGGGTTTGGGACTGCTCTTTTGAGTAATATCATATATATTATTGCTCACTTGCCCTCTGTCAAAGGTGTTTATGGTGCATTTGTGACGCTTTTTACTTATTTTAATAAATATCTGATTTTATCATATTTGCGTGAGAGTAACTGTCTTCCCACCAGTATAAAGTGGGTGTGCGCATTTCACTGAGCTTGGTTTAAGCTCCAACAAATGTGAGTAATCACTTGTAAACAAGTGTATCAGTTTTCCTATAAGTGGTTACAGAGTTACACTATGTTGTGCATTTTGTTTCTTTTCTTTTAAGAATACATGGAAGAACACGAAAGGCTGGAGAACCCAGAGAGAACGAATATATCCTTACTTATAAACTTTTATTGTATGGTTTATCTATTTTATATCTTATGATTGTATTATCACATTTATTTCACTTTATTTGTGAAACATTTTGGGGGATCTTGTCCCCTTCGTCAGCATGCAATTGTGGCAAAAAACACAGCTTTTTTTGTGTAAGTGCTAAAAACAAATAGGTTTGTTTGTTTTTAGCACTTACACTATAAAAGCTATGTTTTTTGCCACAATTGTATGCTGACGAAGGGGACAAGATCCCCGAAAATGCTTCACAATAAAGTATTGGATACTTGGATTTAAAAAGACCTGAGAGTACAGCCTTTATTCCTGTATATATATATATATATATATATATATAACAGAACTGCACTTACTGGATTTATCTAAAAGATAAATATTTATTTACATACAATGACGTTTCAGGGTCCACAAACCCCTTCCTCAGACCAAACATAAAATCCAGATACATCCAGTGAGTGCAGTTCTGTTATGTGATTTATATTTTTTTATTACTTTGCTCCCTGGAAGTTAACTGGATGTGTAGTGGGAGTGCAGATACTCTGGGAATTTGATAAGTTTTACTTTGCAAATTTAATGTATTTTTGAAAATATACACTTATTTTAAATCTGATGACTGCAACACATTCCAAAAAAGTTGGTACACGGGCAATTATGGTCTAATAATGATGTGACAAGTTGAAATAAGAAGGTGATGTGAAACAGGTGAGACAATCATGTAATTATAGTATATAAGGAGCCTCCAAAAAAGGCCTAGTCCTTCAAGAGCAAGGATGGGTCGAGGCTCGCCAATCTGCCAACATATGCGTCAGCCAATAATACACTTTGAGAAAAACATTCTACAAAGAGAAACCGGTAGGATTTTGGGCATTTCACCTTCTACAGTGCACAATATAATTAAAATATTAACGAAATCCGGTCAAATCTCGGTGCTTAAAGGGCAAGGCCGAAAACCACTTCTGAATGTGCATGATCTCCGATCCCTCCGATGTCACTATCTCAAAAAATATCATGAGTCAGTAATGGATATCCTGACATGGGCTCTGGAATACTTTGGTAAACCTTTGTCAGTCAACACCATACGCCGCTTTCTCCACAGATGAAAGATAAGGCTGTACTATGCAAAGCAGAAGCCAAACATCAAGACTATCCAAATGTGCCGCTAACTTCTCTGTGCTTGGTCTCCTCTGAGATGGACAGTATCACAGTGGAAACCTGTTTTGTGGTCCGCCAAGTCAACATTAGAAATAATTTTTGGAAAAATCAGCCAGTGTGTTCTCCAGGGCAAAGAGGAAAAGGACCATGCAAGCTGTTATCAGCGTCAGTTCCAAAAGCCAGAATCTGCCATATTATGGGGGGGTGTCAGTGCCCATGGCATGGGTAACTTTTACATCTGTCAGGGCACCATTAATGTAGAAAGATATGTATACATTTAGGAGCAACATATGCTGCCATCCAGATGTCATCTTTTCCAGGGACATCCCTGCATTTTCCCCACTTTTTGTGCAATATTGTTTTTTTAATAATTTTTATTATATAGTGTTACTATTAGTGTAACTGTACTTCTCAATGTATTTTGTATGTGTTTTTAGGCACTTTTTTGTTTTGCAAAACAGTTAACCAGAGCTCTGAGGATGTGCTATCCCAATGCTCGTTAAAGGGACAAGATACTATAAAATTGTTTTTCTCTTAATGTATTTTCAATGATTTGTTATACCAGCTGCAGAGAATAAAATGTATGAGAAATTGCATGTTCAAGTTTATTTGTGTTTATGAATTAGCTGGTTTTGTGCTTTTAAACCACAGCCTAATGAAATGAGTTGAGTTTTCAGGTAATATCAGATATCTTTATGTTATCACTTGCTTCCTTATCTTATATATATATATATATATGTAAATCAAAGCTTAAAGGGACACTGAACCCAAATGTTTTCTTTCGAGATTCAGATAGAGCATGCAATTATAAGCAACTTTCTAGTTTACTCCTATTATTACATTTTCTTCATTCTCTTGGTATGTTTATTTCAAAAGCAAGTATGTAAGTTTAGATGCCGACCCATTTTTGGTGAACAACCTGGGTTGTCCTTGCTGATTGGACAGCACCAATAAACAAGTGCTGCCCATGGCTCTGAACCAAAAACATTGCTGGCTCCTTAGCTTAGATGCCTTCTTTTTCAAATAAAGATTGAAAGAAAATGAAGAAAAATTGTTAATAGAAGTAAATTAGAAAGTTGTTTAAAATGGCATGCTCTATCTGAATCATGAAAAAAAAAAATGGGTTCAGAGTCCCTTTAATACTGAGGCTCAGATATTTAAAGATTCTCCATTTTGAAGAGAAATTACATTTTTTCTATTGTAAACTGACAGTTTCAGAATGTTTTCAGGGAATGTCTTAAGCTCTCTCACAAGTCTTGTGACATTTTCTAAGCATTTTAAACAAGCTGTTCTCACTGATTTGTCTCGCCAGCTGTATGCAGGTGAAGTTTGTTCAAAATTCACAATACGCCAATTTCAATTAACAGAAAAGTAATATATACTAAAATATAGACAAAAGCAAGTTAAATTGTAGAGAAACAATTTGTTTAATTTGGAATTGATGCAAAACTAAGCCTTTGGGGCCAATTTACCAAAGTGCGAGTGGACATGATACGATTTAGTGTATCATGTCCGCCACACATCAATAAAAGGCCGACAGCATACGCTATCGGCATTTATCATTGCACAAGCAGCCTTCGCAGATTCAGGCCGCTAGCAGGGGGTGTCAATTAGCTTGATCGTATAGGATCAGGTGGATTGATGTCCACAGCCTCAGAGCAGGCGGACAAGTTATAGAGCAGCAGTCTTTAGACCGCTGCTTCAAAACTACTGTTTATGGTGAGCCTGAAGGCTCGTGCAGAAACAAGGGCATCAAACTCTAGTAATTCGGCCCTATTATATCAGTCCCAGGAGTTCTTCTTTTACCTTCTCTCTCCCATGTGAAATTTTGTAATCTAGAAACTTTGATTGCTTTCTATGGAAAGCATCTCTCATCTCTCTGGGATTTCTATGTCTCACCCCTTTTCTTAGAACTGTGAAGTCAGCACTATATTCTCTCTCCAAATTAGAGAATTTCTCATAGAAAGTAATGAAGCTTGGAAACTAAAACTGACAGTTTAAAGGAATATGAAACCCAAAATTATTCTTTCATGAATCAGATAGAGAATACAATTGTAAACAACTTTCTAATTTACTTCTATTATCTAATTTGTTTCATGCTCTTGGTATCATTTGTTGAATGAGCAGCAATACACTACTGGTTTCTAACTGAACACATGGGGTGAGCCAATGATAATTGGTATATTTATGCAGTCACCAATCAGAAGCTAGAACCTAGGTTCTTTGCTACTCCAGAGCTTGCCTAGATAAACCTTGCAGAAAGGATAACAAGAAAAGGAATAAAATTAAACAATAGCCAAAAAGTGAAAAGTTTTTTAAAATTGTATTCTCTCCGCCAATCGAGGTCAATCGCATTATATTGGCTGATTGGATCAGCCAATCGGATTGAACTTCAATCCGATTGGCTGATAACATCAGCCAATCAGATTTTTTCTACCTTAATTCCGATTGGCTGATAGAATCCTATCAGCCAATCAGAATTCGAGGGAAGCCATCTTGTATGACGTCATTTAAAGGAACCTTCATTCAGTGTTAGGACATCGGAAGAAGAGGATGGCTCCGCGTCGGCTGGATTGAAGATGGACCCGCTCCGCTCCAGTTGATTGAAGATAGACAATGCCGCTTGGATAAAGACTTCTGCTGCTTGGAGGACCTCTTCTGCCCAGATTCGAGGAAGATTTCTGGCCGGCTCGGATGAAGACTTGTGCCCGGCTGGATGAAGACGTCTCAAGGTAGGGTTATCTTCAAGGGGGTAGTGTTAGTTTTTTTAAGGGGGGTTTGGGTGG
Source organism: Bombina bombina (assembly GCF_027579735.1). Lineage (NCBI taxonomy): Eukaryota > Metazoa > Chordata > Amphibia > Anura > Bombinatoridae > Bombina > Bombina bombina. Next base: position 373,630,417 of record NC_069499.1, read on the forward strand.
GTTTTAGAGTATGGGGTGTGTGGGTGTTGGTTTTCAATGTTGGGGGGGTTGTATTTCTTTTTTTTTACAGGTAAAAGAGCTGATTACTTTGGGGCAATGCCCAGCAAAAAGCCCTTTTAAGGGCTATTTGTAATTTAGTTTAGGGTAGGGAGTTTCATTATTTTGGGGGGCTTTTTTTTTATTAGGGGGCTTAGATTAGGTGTAATTAGTTTAAACTTCTTGTATTTTTTTTTATTTTCTGTAATTTAGAGGGGTTTTTTGTACTTTAGTTATTTTTAGTTAATTTTATTTAATTTTTAGTAATTGTAGTTAATTAATTTAATGTATTTAATGATAGTGCAGTGTTAAGTATAATTGTAACTTAGGTAAGGATTTATTTTACAGGTAATTTTGAATTTATTTTAGCTAGGTAGCTATTAAAAAGTTAATAACTATTTAATGACTATTGTACCTAGTTAAAATAAATACAAAAGTGCCTGTAAAATAAAAATAAACCCTAAAATCGCTACAATGTAACTAATAGTTATATTGTAGCTATCTTAGGGTTTATTTTATAGGTAGGTATTTAGTTTTAAATAGGAATAATTTATTTAATTATAGGAATATTTATTTAGATTAATTTAAATAATATTTAAGTTAGGGGGGTGTTAGGTTAGGGTTAGACTTAAGGGGTTGACTTTTAGGGGTCAATTCATTTAATATATTGGTGGAGGTGTAGGGGGGTATATTAGGGGTTAAAAATGTACTGTAGGTGGTGGCGGTGTAGGGGGGGCAGGATAGGGGTTAATAAATGTAACGTAGGTGGCGGAGGGCTCCGGGTGCGGCGGGGTCCGGGATCGGCAGGATAAGGGTTAATAACTTTATGTAGATGGTGGCAGTATAGGGGGCAGCAGATTAGGGGTTAATAGGTATAATGTAGGTGGCGGTGGGGTCCGGGAGCTGCGGTTTAGGGGTTCATATATTTATTATAGTTGCGGAGGGGTCCAGGAGCGGTGGTTTAGGGATTAATAAGTTTATTTAGGTGCAGGGGGCTCCGGGTGCGGCGGTTTAGGGGGTATAACAGTATAGTATAGTGTGGGTGCTTAGTGAAAGGGTAGCAAGAAAGCTGCGAAGAAGCCGATGTCAGTTAACAACAGTCCACTGCTCATCGCACCGTACTTGGTGCGCGGCTTCTTGACAGCTTTCTTGATAACTTTGGCGAACGTATTCAGGTCCGCGGCGGCGATGTTAGGCGAGCGTATTGGGGCCGGCGAATGCAGATTAGTAGACAGGTTGATAACTAGAGGCCAATGTATTGATGATTGGTTTATGGACAGATATAAGATAAAGAAGCAGGTATATGTACACAATGTGATAAAGTAATGCAATCGGATTATACCTACAAGCCCAACCCATTTTATCAGGTTGTGACTTCAGATCACAAAATCAGCTAATTCATATACACAAATAAGCCTTAAAAAGCAAATATCATACATTTTATACTCTGCAGCTGGTAAAAAAGTAATTGTAAAGACATTAAGGAAAAAACAATTTTATAGTATACTGTCCTGTTAAGAAAGGGAGCTCAGGGGGTGCAACTATTTCTAAAACTTGAGTTTATTGGTATAGATTAACATCTATCATTATAGTGAGATAGAAAGTGGGAAAATTGAACTTAAAAAAAACTTGTTCTCAAAAGAGCTGTAAACTTCTCACCTTCAAGTGGCAAAAAAAGGCCTAGTTTAGGATGACGCCAATTCCAGGTCTCAGAGAAGTACCAGCGGAGCTGATATAAAAAAAAACGGAGATGATAGAGAAAAATGCCCCCAAGATTCCCGGCCGATAGCTCGATACCTCGGAGTTGGGTGGGGAAACCCCTCACACACCTCCAATGAGTAGAAACAGTTTAATAGGACTTCTGATGGTAAGACGTGTACAGCTCTTTTTAAGGACAGGTTTTTTATGTTCAACTTTCCTCACTTTCTATCTCACTATAATAATAGATTTTAATCTATACCAATAAACTCAAATTTTAGAAATAGCTCCCTATCTTAAGCTCCCTACTAAATACTTAATATGTTATACCCATAAAGTTTTACACAAATAAGCACATTATGTATCTTGAAAAATAAGTTCTATTCACATTTTTTTTCATGATTTTTTTAAAAAAATGTAGTTAATCAAAAACATGGCTACCAAAGAAATACATTATTGTAAATGGCTCAACATTTTATTTTTAATCCCACATTATGGGAGTTTGTAGAGCGAACTATAATTTATTTAAAACCATTAAATAAAATGATCATATATTTTGTATTTTGTAGCTGTGCAGTTATAATACGTGAAAAAAGTATGGTAAAAACAAACACTTTATTAACATATATAAAGACACACCAAATTTCTGAAATTGGAATAATAAGAAAGTGGGATAATCACTATCACTTCTTCCTTTAATACATTGCAACACAAATAAATAAAAACAGAGGGTCACAGAACCTGAGGGGTAGATGTGGATGGGAATTAGGAATGTATCTGAGAGAAAGAGAAAAGGGTATCAAGCATCCATACCGATGGCATACATTCTGTGTGCTCAAAGGAATCCTCCTGCCTGCGTCTTCTGTGATTTAACACAGTCAGTCGATTTCCAACTTAATTCCCTATAAGTCTTAAATCTTGCATACAGCATTTCATGCGGTATAGACTGCCAAACATGCACTAATTGTGATGTAAATTATCATATAAATCATTACTGGCATATCAGCCACTTAGTAAAGTATCAGTGTAACCCAAAGATTATGTAATAAAACTACATTAAATATTTAAATCCAGTTGATTACTATCCTGTGAAACTATCTGATGATCAGGTGAAAAATTTGTTCCTGACATACTGTTATAGATAGAGACGTGATCATGCTTCTCAGAAGACATAACCTTTCATATTATAATCGGAGATCATTATATCCATATTTTTCTATTAATGTCATTGGATGGACCGGGACAAATTAATTAGGGATTTTCTTAATGCTATTGACTGATACAAATGTCTGAATGTGGTTATATTGCTGAATGTATCACCCACAATCACGTTTACATGATATTGCTTAATGTACCAATCCATATTACCTATAGTATAATTTCTGATGGCAAAAAAATATTATTCATATCCAATCAATTTCAACCTCAAAGTATATATCATATGTTAGATATTCCAAAGATTCATTTTGGTGTTTGTTTTATGTTGGTTGTCAGAGGTGGTAGTAATTATTACAGAAAGCTTTTGAAAGAAATTGCTTCATTTAGACCTTTAGGGGAAGCTGATTGTAATTCGTGAATCCGCCTGCATTCTTTTCACAGAAGCAGTTTATTAATATTTTCTCTTCTTCCCTTCAATTTAAGTCACTCTATGGCGAAAAATGAAATGTCATATCACAGATCACTGTATATGTTGTTCATATGTTGCGCAAATATGACATTTCGATTCCATTTGATATCTCCCATATATTCCAAAACCCTCGTTCTCAGTTCTCTTTAGGTTTCCGCTACATAGATAAGGGGACATTTGCACATTGCTACATAGATCACTTTATCAGGTCTACAATTAAAAAAATCCATTATTTCATACCTCTTATTCGTTGTGGGGTGGAAATAGAATTTTTTAGGAGACATATTTTTGCATGCTTGACAGCGGTCACATTTAAAGAAACCCCTGGTTTCTCTCAACCAAGTTCTGGGTTGTGTTTTAGTGAAGTTATAATACCTATAATAAGGTATCCAACAAAGGGCTGGATTACAAGCAGTATGTTTGGAGCAGTATTTTGCATTTTCGCTAGAGCGATAATTCTGCTATAAAGATTTTTGCACTTGTCGGGTTGCGCTCATATTACAAGTTAAAAGTAAACTGTTTTTGCTCTAGTAGTAATCCGACTGGTGCAAAAATCCAAACTTAGAATATCACGTGAGCTTTTATGTATTCCCACATAGGAGTCAATGGAGAAAAAAAATAGAAAACAAAACACCCCACTCTCTTGCAAACACTATCACACATTCACATTAGTGTTAATCGGACATGAAAATATGAATATTTCATTTTCCAATGTTCTTTACGTTATGGAATATGTTTTATTTATTCACAAATAAATATTTCTACATATATATGATTTTTTTATACAAATATATATTATACCTATATAAATAGATGATTATGTATAGGTATAGATATTTACAGATAAATATACAAATAGCTATTCAAAAATACAAAGAACATACACACAGAACATTGGAATGTAAAATATTTACAGTAAATAGTTAAATTTTTTATTAAAAATGAATATTGCATAAATGTGTTTTTACATGTTTTCATCTACTTAACAGAAAAAGGCTCTAATGCATGTATATATATGTATTCATATATCTTTAGGTGCTTATATGTGTATACTGTAAGTCTGTAAATACATATATATAGACCTATATATATACATCCTTAGACAAGTATATATAGTATATGTATCTCTATGTAGCCCTTTGCTGGCTTTTTAATTTTTAACGCCTGAGATCTCATATGTTTATGTTTTTATAAATTTTTTGTGCAATATTTTTTTAAAATATTTTTTATTAGACAGTGTTATTATAAGTGTAACTGTTCTTTGTAATGTATTTTTGAAGTGTCTTATGCAACTTTTTATTTTCGACAGTTAACCACAGCTCTGAAATCACGGTAATGATTCTAGCGTAATTCACGATTGTTCTCACGCAATCACATTTACTTTCAACTTTTACTGTGTATACATTCTATATATATGTGTTACCAAATATAGCAGACAATAGTTGATGGGAAAAAATGTAAATGTAAAGAGAAAACCAGGTGAAAATGAAGATACTGATTTACCTTTGTAACTTTAGAATTATTTTTGTGTATTAATTATTTAATGCAAGATTCAATCTTTTCAATCTTCTTTGTTTCAATATTGTAGTATTATTTTCTTCCTTTTTATGTTTTGTAACATATGACATGCCACAGCTGGGAGGCAGTATAGGATGCTTCCGGAAAATAGAGAAAATACATTTTCTAATGTTATTATGCTTTTTAGTATTTGTACTAAACATTGTAGACAGTGGTGTATTCAATTTTGTGCAGTTGTAGGCAAAGCTGCCCCTCTTGATTCTGCCTCCTCCATAGACAACCAGGGATCATTGATTTGTAACAACATTAAAAAATACAACATAGGCACGGAAAGGCATCATGTCATAGAGTTACCCCTCACAATTTGCTGCTGCCATAAATCCTGCTGCCCTCGTTACAGGCCTAATTGGGCTAGGTCAGAATTTACTTGGAGTTTGCTTCTGGAAATAAGGATCACTACTGGAAATATGTATGCCCAGTTTTGAGTCAAGCTGGCAGTATCTACTGCCCAAAGTTAACATTGCACAAGCAAATGTTCATGGAGCCACACCCCCTCCTCTTGCAGGCTTGTCAATCATTTTGATCAGATCTTAAAAACCACAGCTACTTAACTAACATTTCAGGCCTGCTTGTGTGACCCTGAGAATCTCTGGTCCTGAAGCTGCATCCATAAATTTACCATATTTGTTAGCTGGTCTGGAGTCAGAAACAAATTGTACACAATTTCAGTTTAAAATTATCTGCACTGAACCAACTTGAGTGTTTGTTAAAAAATTATATACTATTATAATATTTGTAGGGATAAAAACAAAATAAAAAACTATACAGAAACAGCAAAATGTAGATGGCATTTTGTCACAGAATAAATAAAGATATATATGTGTAAAAATACTGAGCTTGCAGAAGCTGTGATTTCTTTTCTGTTTTATAGACAATGATAGCAATTGAAATTCATTTTTTTTTTGTGATGAGAAATATGTGGGGTTAATATTAACTGCAAGGTTAGTGGAGCTGTCCTTTTTGCCAGCTCAACGTGTTCTCTCAACATTCAGGTTATAGATCAAATGTAAAGAAAATCACCTGTGTAAATCCAATTTGCTAAAGGAATTGTAAAATCCATTTTTAAAAAACTTAGTGAGGCACAAGTATGTTGACTCAGTCAACCAGATATTTTGATAAGCGCCTCAAGGTCAAAAATGGAATGCTAATTTATCAACTATATGTTACTGGATAAATTGTTTGAAGAGCAAACAATTCTGCCAGAGACGATGTTCCATTGTATAATTTTAATCCTGCACAAAGTTTGGCAGTGAAGTACAAACAGTATTTTATTTGCATTTGCAATGCTACTGTCAAAGGAGCGATTATCTCAGAAGCCCTGTCATCCGGTTGAAATGCAATGCCCAGTTGCTTTAAACAAATCTAAAACCTGTGATTATTCCTTCATGCCTAGAAATAAAACTATCCATTGTCTGTGTCACATTTATTCTGTTTCAATCTCTTTTTTTTTTAAATATATGTATCCTTTTTTACCTTTTTTAAATTCTAGGTTTCTGACATACTGATTATATTGTAGGTTTTACTTCAAAGTGGTTACTTGTTCACTTGAAGTACAAAAACAATTTATAAATGTGTGTCCTTCAAGTAACTGTTAGGTCAAAGCATGCTGAACATATAAAAGTGCTCATTAAAACAATCAATGCTTAGTTTTCCCAATAATGTTTTGTAGATTACTAGGCAAAATCAACACAGTCCATGAAAACATGTTGACTAAAACACAAATGATCCACTTTTCTCATGTAATGATATCTTCAGATAATAGGTTCTTGATGTCCTCTGCAAATAAGATGGTAAGTACTTCTATAGATGAAGATGGTGATTCTCAGATTTTCAACAACAGCTAAAACCCCTAGAGGGATATGGTTTTCATAAGTATGCTTAAAGATAACACATAATCCTTTTTTATTTAAAATGTTCACACAATTTAGAAATGTGAGACTTCTTTGGTTCTATGAACCAGAAGGAAAATGTAGAAGTGATATACTGTATATGTTTTAGCTTTCATGTATTTCTGTTAACGTTCACTACACATAGCTGGAGATATAGAAAAAAAAATAATGAAACTGATGTGTAGATGCAATGAGTGTCAAATGAAAAACAGTTCTAGCACACAATATTAGATTTTACAATAAATTCACAAGTTTATTTTTTGCACAAATGCCATATTGACAGAAAGCATTATATTTTGAACTTTGCGTGTATATTGGTCCAAAGAGGGCAAGAGCTTTCTTTAGTAAGGTAGAAAAAAAAAGTGTGGTGGAAAAGGTTAAGGGGTAGATTTATCAAACCTTCAACTGAAAATACGCTGGAATCCTGCGTCAAATTTGACGTGAGATTGTTATGTCATAGTTAACAAATCGTTAATATTGTCAAATATTGAAATGTGTGACGTTTTATATGCTCCCATGATCTCAATCCGATGCAGATCGATGCTTGCGTCATTCCAGATGTTTCAAATTCACAATCGGCTCTATTTGACACTCTTTCCAATTTATCAAACATTCAACAGGTACACTTGTGTCAATTCCAATGCAGCGTACCTATCGTTCAAACCGCCACCCTTGAGGCCGCAAATGCCATATAAATCAATGAGAGTCTGAAAACACAGAAAAGTAATGTTCGATGCTGCAAGACAATAAAGCATATTAGATACTAAACTTAAATTATAAACTTTATTAAAATTGTATACTCTTTCTAAATAAAACAAAATTATTGCTCCAAATTTGGTGCAAAGTATTGCTCCAAATTGGTGCAGTAGTAGATATAGGGATAACAATGAAATAAACACATTACTACTTATTGATTATGTTACATCTTTGTCTCTCATTATAAAGCAAAGGGACAATATTATTGCTTCAAATTTGGTTTGAAGTATTCCTCCAAACTTGGTGCAAAGTATTGCTCCATACTTGGTGCAAAGTATTGCTCCAAACGAGGTGTGAAGTATTGTTCCAAACTTGGTGCAGTAGTAGATATAAAGATACAAATGAAATAAATACTAAACATAATATAACTAACCTTTTTTTTTTTTTTTTTTTTTTTTTTAAATCTATTTGCACCATGTTTAAGGCATGTAAATACAATTCACACTCTACACTTTGCACAAACTTTGACGCAACACTTTTTGCACCAAATTTGAAGCAATACTCCACAAACTAGTGAACGTTTCCACCACTTTTGATTGGGAAATGCATAATCACATGATTTATGACATCAGCCAATCTGACTTAAATATAAATTTTATACTATCACTAACTAATCAAATTGCTCGATACTTGTGTCATTGATCACTCATCAGAACTTATAAGTGCCATTTGTTACATATATTATACTTTGAAAGTATGTATATGTGAAATTAGTATTAAAGTTAAACATTGATGATGACATTAGGACATATTTTAGACAATAATTTTAAAATTTGAATGATGTTTGATTCAATATAATCTTAAGCTGATAACTCAAAGGGATAGTTTACCTAACATTAAACTGTCATGATTCAGATACAGCAGACATTAAAATCACCTCTTTACTGTCATGCTATTTTCAGTGTTTTTCTTCCTTCTCTTGAATTTCATTTTCATTAAGAAATGTCATCTTATATGCCAGCCCATTTTATAACACATGTAGGGGTCGTGTTTGAAACTAGACTGCAATCAGGAGGGGTCACACAGGTGCAGAGAGGAAACTGGTCTAGCTCTTAAAATAATAATATATTTACACCAAATCCATATAGTAGTATAAATAAACACAGAGATATGAAAGACAACATTATTTAGAACAAAAAAGGAATTTAGGGACATGTAAATAAGTTTGCAAAAGATGTCTGACATAACACATATATATTTATACAAGTATGTACAAATATATATGTACAAATTCTAGCATTAATAATCATTTTAAAAAACAAAAAAACATGAGATAGGCATACCATGCTTCATAGAAATACAAATACACATTAATTTATGTGGAAATATCATATATCAGTATAACAAATACATAGAAAAACCTTCTATAAGATATTATTGTATGTTCAGGTATAAATATAGCTATTTATTGGACATTAACAGATGAAAAATAAAAGATTAGCTTTAGAGAAATGTGCTTGTTCATTGACAGTAATGAAATGGTATAAATAACGTTGGGTAAAACAGAATATCCTCTACATTGATGACTTTTATTTATTCATTGTCCGATGCTCATTGTACCGTACTTGACGCGTGTGTATTTGACAGACTTTTTAATAAATAAGGGGAGTCGTATGCAGATTCACGGCAGTGATGTCTGGCAATGTCTGGCGAGCGTATTGACTCCAGCAAATACGTAGAGATTGACGCAATGATAAATAGGCCTCTAAGAGTAAATGTAATGGGAAAAAGTTGGGGAATGTGGGTGAAACTAGGTTAAGTATATATTTATGGAATAAAATTTGTAATAGGGTGGTGTAAGACTTGGTTTAAATGTAAAAAAAATAAGCGGCAAGGCTTAAGCGTTAGTGCAGTTGGATAAAAAGTAAACATAGTTATCTAATGATGTATATGAGTATAGAACAAACTGATATATATATTCTAAGGCATCAAAATAAAGCAAATAGACATTTCTAAAAAAGTTTAGGGTTAATTTGCTGTCATCCACCCAATATGATGTGTTCTTTGTAATGCAAATAACCATTATGTATAAAAGACAACTTTTGTAACATAATTATATGAGCAAAATAAATGTTTTTGCCATAGTATTGGTGCAACACTCATAGAGTAACATTTACTAAAGATAAATACCACCATAGGACCAGATAACAAGTGGAGCACAAACATTTGCACACAAGCAATATTGGTTTTGGCTTTCGTTTGCACGCAGGTTAACTTGAGCTTGTATTACAAGTTGAAGTAAATGTGATCGCTTGAGCACAATACAAGTTAAAGCTTGTCTGGTTACCGTGTCCTCACAGCTCTGGTTAACTGTTTTGCAAGGCAAAAAAGTGTAAAAAAAAAACATAAAAATACATTACTAAGTACAATTACACTCATAATAACACCATCTATTAAAAATATTCAAAACAATATTGCACAAAAAAGTTCTAAAGGCTCAAAGATATGAGGTCTCAGGTGTTAGAAAAAAAAGGCAGGCAAAGGGCTTTAACATTGAGATACATAAATATACATGTCTAAAGATGGATATGCATACATATACTGTATATATGTATATATATATATATATATATATATATATATATATATATATACAGGGAGTGCAGAATTATTAGGCAAATGAATATTTTGACCACATCATCCTCTTTATGCATGTTGTCTTTCTCCAAGCTGTATAGGCTCGAAAAACTACTACCAATTAAGCATATTAGGTGATGTGCATCTCTGTAATGAGAAGGGGTGTGGTCTAATGACATCAACACCCTATATCAGGTGTGCATAATTATTAGGCAACTTCCTTTCCTTTGGCAAAATGGGTCAAAAGAAGGACTTGACAGGCTCAGAAAAGTCAAAAATAGTGAGATATCTTGCAGAGGGATGCAGCACTCTTAAAATAGCAAAGCTTCTGAAGCGTGATCATCGAACAATCAAGCATTTCATTCAAAATAGTCAACAGGGTCGCAAGAAGCGTGTGGAAAAACCAAGGCGCAAAATAACTGCCCATGAACTGAGAAAAGTCAAGCGTGCAGCTGCCAAGATGCCACTTGCCACCAGTTTGGCCATATTTCAGAGCTGCAACATCACTGGAGTGCCCAAAAGCACAAGGTGTGCAATACTCAGAGACATGGCCAAGGTAAGAAAGGCTGAAAGACGACCACCACTGAACAAGACACACAAGCTGAAACGTCAAGACTGGGCCAAGAAATATCTCAAGACTGATTTTTCTAAGGTTTTATGGACTGATGAAATGAGAGTGAGTCTTGATGGGCCAGATGGATGGGCCCGTGGCTGGATTGGTAAAGGGCAGAGAGCTCCAGTCTGACTCAGACGCCAGCAAGGTGGAAGTGGAGTACTGGTTTGGGCTGGTATCATCAAAGATGAGCATATGGGGCCTTTTCGGGTTGAGGATGGAGTCAAGCTCAACTCCCAGTCCTGCTGCCAGTTTCTGGAAGACACCTTCTTCAAGCAGTGGTACAGGAAGAAGTCTGCATCCTTCAAGAAAAACATGATTTTTATGCAGGACAATGCTCCATTACACGCGTCCAAGTACTCCAAAGTATAAAAGAAGAAAATCTAATGACATGGCCTCCTTGTTCACCTGATCTGAACCCCATTGAGAACCTGTGGTCCATCATCAAATGTGAGATTTACAAGGAGGGAAAACAGTACACCTCTCTGAACAGTGTCTGGGAGGCTGTGGTTGCTGCTGCACGCAATGTTGATGGTGAACAGATCAAAACACTGACAGAATCCATGGATGGCAGGCTTTTGAGTGTCCTTGCAAAGAAAGGTGGCTATATTGGTCACTGATTTGTTTTTGTTTTGTTTTTGAATGTCAGAAATGTATGTTTGTGAATGTTGAGATGTTATATTGGTTTCACTGGTAAAAATAAATAATTGAAATGGGTATATATTTGTTTTTTGTTAAGTTGCCTAATAATTATGCAAAGTAATAGTCACCTGCACACACAGATATCCCCCTAAAATAGCTATAACTAAAAACAAACTAAAAACTACTTCCAAAACTATTCAGCTTTGATATTAATGAGTTTTTTGGGTTCATTGAGAACATGGTTGTTGTTCAATAATAAAATTAATCCTCAAAAATACAACTTGCCTAATAATTCTGCACTCCCTGTATATGTGAGTGTGTACATATGTATTTATGTCTTTATATGTATATATACAGACATATATACACATATAAAGACATAAATAGAAATGTACACATATAGAGACACATATAGAAGTGCACTGGAGCCCTTTGAAGATAAATATTTCAAAATAGAGGGACGAGAGAGAGAGGGGGAGAGAGAGAGCAAAAGAGGGGGAGAGAGAAAATAAGAGGGGGAAAGAGAGAGAGCAAAAGAGAGAGGAAGAGAGAGAGCAAAAGAAAGGGGGGGAGAGAGGGGGGAGAGAGGGTGGAGAGAGGGGGGAGAGAGAGGGGGAGAGAGAGATGGGGAAGAGAGGGGGAAGAGATAGAGGGGGACAGAAAGCAAAAAAGGGAAGGAGAGAGAGCAATAGACAGGGGGAGAGAGAGCAAAAGAGAGGGGGGGAGAGAGAGCAAAAGAGAGGGGAGTGAGAGAGCAATAGATAGGGGAAGAGAGAGAGAGCAAAATAGAGGGATGGAGAGAGAGAGAGAGCAAAAGAGAGGGGAGAGAGACAGAGCAAAAGAGAGGGGGGAGAGAGAGAGAGCAAAAGAGAGGGGGTGTCATGTATTGGTTATCTGAATAACCATCTCTGTACCTTTAATTAGCTTCTTACCTAAACATTCCTGTACCTTTAACACCTTCCTGCATATCCTTTAAAAGGCACCTCCTCCTTCCTCTCAGTGCTTGGTAATTTGTTAAATTGGCTAGTAAAATAATCTGTCTCGTACTACGGATCCTAGCCATTTAAAGTATAAGTAATCACAGTTCGTGTCTCACTACTATTTTTACAGTATCTCAGCTTTTGGGATTGATACCTGTCAGCCGTTGCAGTTCCAACTTCCTCCAAGCATTTCGAAGCTCAAAGACCTCCATTTCATATACAGTCCCTTAAACAGCCGACTCCTTCTAAGCAAGTATTCCGGTCTAACATTCCCCGCTGACGTCATAGGCATACGCCCAGCTCTCTCAATTCAGCGTTCTCAGTTGCAGCATATGGTAAGCAAACTCTGTTTTGTCTATCAGGCAACTTCAGGGCAACGGATTTCTATCAGGAGAGGACTAGTTACTGACTGCTCTGCAATACTAACAGGTACAACTTACTCTCATCTTTCCCTGCATTAACTCATGGATTTGCTAGATTCCGTTATTAACAAACTAGCTGCCTTTCAACTATAATCAACAAGTCGTATTGCCTGGAATGTCAGTTTGTTATTAACTTTTGAACGCTTCATAATTCACCTTGCTTGGGAACTATTTTAAGCTATTACTAACAAGACTGTTAATATATAAGGCTAATTTCTATACAGACCTCTAATGATAATTATTGAACTAATCTAATATCTTTCCAACTCAGGTATTATTGTTCTGTGGTTATCTCCAGTGAGTTGGCCCTCAGTCAAGGAGCAGAAAAGGGTTTACAATATACTGAGAACCCGACTATTTGTGAGATTGAGTGGCAAACACAAAATAACCTTAACACAAATCCTGACATATTACCAAGCCACTGTTAATATGGATAGCACAGAACTCACTAACAGAGTTACAACCATGTCACAAAACATGGATATACTCATCCAGGGCTTACGTGACATACAAGTAGAAAATCAACATCTAAGAACCTACATTAAAGAAAATATCTCTACTACATCTGTTTGTAGAGACACTCACCTAGAACCACAAATTTGACCACCAGAAAGATTTACAGGGGATAGAACTCAATTCAGAGAGTTCAAAAACTCATGTAAACTTTTTTCTCATTAAAACCTAAAACCTATCCCACTAAAAGGATCAAAGTCCTCACAGTTATATCGTATTTAAAAGGTGAAGCCAGAACTTGGGCTAATAATTTCTATGAGACAGATGATCCAATACTTGACTCACTAGATTTGTCACTGCTTTATGAAGATAAAAACAAGCAACACACAGCAGAAACAGCTATTAGAGCTCTCAAACAGAATAAGCGCGCATTTGAGGATTATGACACTGAATTGAAAAGATGGGCCCCAGATACACTATGGAATGATGCTGCACTTAAAAATCAGTTCCATTTGGGTCCTTCAGAGGCAGTTAAGGATGAACTTGCCAGAGGGGATCTCCCCTCAACATTAGAAACATTGATTGAATCAGCCAATCAGATTCAAGTTTAATCCGATTGGCGTAGTTTGCGGCGCAAGCGAGGGAACCCGCGTCGCCCGCAGTTTCAGCTCGCAACTCGAGCTATCCCATATACTGCGCCGTCAGATGCTAACGTGCCGTAAGTCTGATAAACCAGCGATGTCCAGAAATCTGCGCAAGTACAAATTTCTGGCGTCGCCAGTGACTTATGGCACGTTAGAAACTGCCGGCGCCTACAAAACCTGACTAAAGTCTAAATCACCCGCACTGTCTAACACGCCTCCCTAACATAGCCCGACACATCTAACACGCCTCCCTAACATAGCCCGACACGTCTAACCCTCTATCCGCTATCCCCCCTCACTAGCCTAACAATAAAATATGTATTAACCCCTAAACCCCAGCTCCCAAACCCCGCCGCAACCTAATAAAATTATTAACCCCTAAACCGCAGCTCCCGGAGCCCGCCGCAACCTAATAAAATTATTAACCCCTAAACCGCCACCAGCTATATTAAATCTATAACCCCCCTAAAGTGAGCCCCTAACTACCGCCGCCATCTACCTTACCTACCCCATAAAGTGAGCCCCTACCCCGCCGCTATCTATTGTAAAATTATTAACCCCTAATCTAATCCCCTATACCGCCGCCAGCTATATTAAATTATTTAACCCCTGAAATACTAAACTATCCCTACCACTAAACCTAAGTCTAACCCTACAAATAGCCCTGAAAAGGGCTTTTTACGTGGCATTGCCCCAAAGTAACAGCTCTTTTGCCAGCCCTTAAAAGGGCTTTTGGCGGGGCATTGTCACAAAGTAAACTGCTCTTTTGCCTACAATCTACATCCCCCTACACCGCGGCCACCTATAATAAATGTATTAACCCCTAATCTAATCCCCCTACACCGCCGCCAGCTATATTAACTATATTAACCCTAATTATATTAGGGTTAATATAGTTAATATAGTTATTATATTATATATATTTACTATATTAACCCTAATTATATTAGGGTTAATATAGTTAATATCGTTATTATATTATATATATATATAAAGTATAATAACCCTATCTAATTCTAACATCCCTAACTAAACTCTTATTAAAATAAATCTAATATTAATATTATTAATTAAAATATTCCTATTTAAATCTAAATACTTACCTATAAAATAAATCCTAAGATAGCTACAATATAATTAATAATTACATTGTAGCTATGTTAGGGTTTATATTTATTTTACAGGTAAATTGTTAATTATTTTAACTAGGTATAATAGCTATTAAATAGTTATGAACTATTCAATAGCTACCTAGTTAAAATAATTACCCAATTACCTGTAATATAAATCCTAACCTAAGTTACAAATACACCTACACTATCAATAAATTAAAGAAACTACAAATATCTATCTAAAAATACAATTAAATAAACTAAACTAAATTACAACAAAAAACAAACACTAAATTACAAAAAATAAAAAAGATTACAAGATTTTTAAGCTAATTACACCTATTCTAAGCCCCCTAATAAAATAATAAAGCCCCCCAAAATAATAAAATTCCCTACCCTATTCTAAATTAAAAAAAGTTCAAAGCTCTTTTACCTTACCAGCCCTTAAAAGGGCCTTTTGTGGGGGCATGCCCCAAAGAAAACTGCTCTTTTGCCTGCAAAAAAAACCACAATACCACCCCCCAACATTACAACCCACCACCCACATACCCCTAATCTAACCCAATTACATGGTATACCCAACACCATCACCACGGACAGAGGTAACCAATTCACTTCTATAGAAGGCTTAGTACTGCGTATCATCCACAGTCTAATGGGCAAACCGAATGTACCAAGCAATCAAACCCTAGAAAAGTATTTGAGGTGCTATTGCTCCTCCTTACAGGATAACTGGACTTCACTTTTACCCACAGCTGAGTTTGCTTATAACAACTCCACTAACTCTTCCACTAAGATATCTCCTTTTTATGCAAACTATTAACTAGATTACGAGTTTTGCGGTAACCGGGGTTACGGTGCTAACTTGCAGTTTATTCTCACTGCTCACTTACCTGCAGCGCTGGTATTACGGGTTTTTATCAACCCGGCGTTAACAGGCAAGAAGTGAGCGTAGAGCAAAATTTAGCTCCACACTGCACTCCAATACCAGCGCTGCTTAAGTGCACAATTTCCCCATAGACATCAATGGGGAGAGTCGGCTGAGAAAAAGTCTTACACCTGCCAAAAAGCAGAGTAAAACTCATTTTATGTTTACTCCTAACACCCTAACATGAACCCGAGTCTAAACACCCCTAATCTTACACTTATTAACCACTAACCCAACGTCACCGCCACAATTCTAAATTTATTAACCCCTAAACCTAAGTCTAACCCTAACACCCCGTAACTTAAATATAATTTAAATAAATCTAAATAAAATTCCTATCATTACCTTAATTATTCCTATTTAAAACTAAATACTAAATATACTAAATACTAAATAGGTAGAATAGTTACTAAATAGTTATTAACTATTTACTAACTACCTAGCTAAAATAAATACAAATTTACATGTAAAATAAAACCTAATCTAAGTTACACTAACTAACTAACTAACTAACTAACTAACTAACTAACACTACACTGCATTTAAATAACTTACGTAAATTAAATACAATTAAATACATTAAATACAATTAGCTAAATTACAAAAACAAAAACACTAAATTACAGAAAATTAAAAACAAATTACAAGATATTTAAACTAATTACACAAAATCTAAGAGCCCTATCAAAATAAAAAAGCCCCCCAAAATAAAAAAAAACCCTAGCCTAAACTAAACTATCAATAGCCCTTAAAAGGGTCTTTTGCAGTGCATTGCCCCAAAGAAATCAGCTCTTTTACCTGAAAAAGAAATACAAACAACCCCCCAACAGTAAAACCCACCACCCACAAAACTAAAGCCCCAAATAAAATTCTAACTAAAAAAATCTAAACTCCCCATTGCCCTGAAAAGGGCATTTGGATGGGCATTGCCCTTAAAAGGGCATTTAGCTCTATTGCTGCCTAAAGCCCTAACCCAAAAATAAAACCAACCCAATGCACCCTTAAAAAATCCTAACACTAACCCCCGAAGATCCACTTACCGGGAGAAGTCTTCATCCAATCGGCAAGATGTCCTCAACGAAGCTGACAGAAGTGGTCCTCCAGGAGGGCAGAAGTGGTCCTCCAGACGGGCAGATGTCTTCATCTAGACGGCATCTTCTATCTTCATCCTTCCGGCGCGGAGCGGGTCCATCTTAAAGACATCCGACCTGGAGCATCCTCTTCAAATGATGGCTTCTCTTGTAATGGATATCTCTTTAAGCGACGTCATCCAAGATTGCGTCCCTTAGATTCCGATTGACTGATAGAATTCTATCAGCCAATCGGAATTAAAGTTGATAAAATCCTATAGGCTGATGCAATCAGCCAATAGGATTGAACTTCAATCCTATTGGCTGATCCAATCAGCATATAGGATTGAGCTTGCATTCTATTAGCTGTTTACTGTTGGGGGGGTTGTTTGTATCTCTTTTTCATGTAAAAGAGCTGATATCTTTGGGGCAATGCCCCGCAAAAGGCCCTTTTAAGGGCTATTGATAGTTTAGTTTAGGTTAGGGTTTTTTTATTTTGGGGGGGCTTTTTTATTTTGATAGGGCTCTTACATTAGGTGTAATTAGTTTAAATATCTTGTAATTTGTTTTTTATTATCTGTAATTTAGTGTTTTTTTTTTGTAATTTAGCTAATTGTATTTAATTTATTTAATTGTATTTAATTTATTTAATTTATTTAATTGTAGTGTAGGGTTAGGTTTTATTTTACAGGTAAATTTGTATTTATTTTAGCTAGGTAGTTAGTAAATAGTTAATAACTATTTAGTAACTACTCTACCTAGATAAAATGAATACAAACTTGCCTGTAAAATAAAAATAAACCCTAAGCTAGCTACAATGTAACTATTAGTTATATTGTAGCTAGCTTAGGGTTTATTTTATAGGTAAGTATTTAGTTTTAAATAAGAATAATTTAGGTAATGATAGGAATTTTATTTAGATTAATTTAAATTATATTTAAGTCAGGGGATGTTAGGGTTAGGGTTAGACAGGTTTAAAGGGTTAATAAATTTAGATTAGTTTTCTGCGACGTTGGGGATGGCAGATTAGGGGTTAATAAATGTAGGTAGGTGGCGGCGATGTTGTGGGCAGCAGATTAGGGGGTTAATAGGTATAATGTAGGTGGCAGCGATGTTAGGGGAGGCAGATTAGGGGTTAATAATATTTAACTAGTGTTTGCGAGGCGGGAGTGCGGCGGTTCAGGGGTTAATATTTTTATTCTAGTGGCAGCGATGTCCGGAGAGGCACAGTAGGGATTAATAATTTTATTTTTGTGTTTTTGATGCAGGAGGGCCTCAGTTTAAGGGTTAATAGGTAGTTTATGGGTGTTAGTGTACTTTTTAGCACTTTAGATATGAATTTTATGCTACAGCTTTGTAGAGTAAAACTTGACTTTAAAATGCATTTGGAATCTTGGCGGTAGAGGGTGTACCGCTCACTTTTTGGCCTCCCAGGACAAACTCGTAATACCGGCGCTATGCAAGTCCCATTGAAAAAAGCCTTTACAAAATTTACATAAGTTGCTTTGCATGCAAGACTCGTAATACCAGCGGGCATTAAAAAGCAGCGTTAGGACCTGATAACGCTGTTTTTTTACCTTAATTCAAAATTTGTAATCTAGCCGTATGGTTTTCATCCCAGGTTATTCCCCTTTGGTGAATGATACTGTTAATGAACTTGCTCAGGGTTTTTCTCTCATTCGAGATAATCTAGAAAAAGCTCAAGGCTTATTATGACTTAAGGCATAGACAAGCTCCCGAATATAAAGTTGGTGATTTAGCTTGGTTATCTACTAAATGCCTCAAACTTCATGTACCATCCAAGAAGTTAGGAACTTTATTCACAGGCCCCTTTAGGATCGACAAAATTCTAAATCCAAATGCAGTCACTTTGACTTTGCCTAAAATGTTTAGAATTCATCCAACTTTCCATGTATCTCTCTTGAAACCTTTCAAACCTCTTAGACCATCTTTATTGCCTGAAGTTCTTCCGGAACCTAACCAAGAAGATTTAGAGTATGAAGTACATTCCATATTGGATTCCAGATTCCATCGTAATGTACTCCAGTACCTTGTGCATTGGAAAGGTTTTAGTCATGAGGAGGATTCATGGGAACCTTCTGCCAATATCTCCGCTCCTCGTCTGATCTCTTTGTTTCACCGACGACATCCTGACCGCCCTAAACCTTGATCCACGGAGCGGCTCCTTGAAGGGGGGGTCCTGTCATGTATTGGTTATCTGAATAACCATCTATGTACCTTAAATTAGCTTCTTACCTAAACATTCCTGTACTTTAACACCTTCCTGCATATCCTTTAAAAGGCACCTCCTCCTTCCTCTCATTGTTTGGTAATTTGTTACATTGGGTAGTAAAAGAATCTGCCTCGTACTACGAATCCTAGCCATTTAAAGTATAATTAATCACAGTTTGTGTGTCACTACTATTTTTACAGTATCTCAGGTTTTCGGATTGATACCTGTCAGCCGTTGCAGTTCCAACTTCCTCCAAGGATTTCGAAGCTCAAAGACCTCCATTTTATATACAGTCCCTTAAACAGACAACTCCTTCTAAGCAAGTTTTCCAGTCTAACGTTCCCTGCTGACGTCATAGGCATACAACCAACTCTCTCAATTCAGCGTTCTCAGTCACAGCATATGGTAAGCAAACTCTTTTTTGTCAGGCAATTTCAGGGGAACGGATTTCTATCAGGAGAGGACAAGTTACTGACTGCTCTGCAATACTAACAGGTACAACTTACTCTCATCTTTCCTTGCATTAACTCATGAACTTGTTAGATTCCGTTATTAACAAACTAGATGCCTTTTAACTATAATCAACAAGTCGTATTGCCTGAAATGTCAGTTTGTTATTAACTCTTGAACGCTTCATATTTCACCTTGCTTGGGAACTATTTTAAGCTGTTACTAACAAGACTGTTAATATATAAGACTAATTTCTATACAGACCTCTAATGATAATTATTGAACTAAGCTAATATCCAACTCAGGTATTAGTGTTCTGTGGTTATCTCCAGTGAGTTGGCACTCAGTCAAGGAGCAGAACAGGGTTTACAATATACTGAGAACCCGACTATTTGTGAGACTGAGTAGCAAACACAAAATAACCTTAACACAAATCCTGACAGGGGGAGAGAGAGCAAAAGAGAGGGATGGAGAAAAAGAGCAAAAGAGCGGGATGGAGAGAGCAAAACAGAGGGGAGAGAGACAGAGCAAAACAGAGGGGGGAGAGACAGAGCACAAAAGAGAGGTGGGAGAGAGAGCACAATAGAGAGGGGGAGAGTGCTAAAGAGAGGGGGGAGAGAGAAAGTGCAAAAGAGTGGAGGGAGAGAGAGAGCACAAAAGAGAGGGGAGAGAGCGCAAAATAGAGAGGGGAGAGTGAGAGTGCAAAAGAGAGGGGGAGAGAGAGAGCAAAAGAGAGGGGGAGAGAGAGAGCGCAAAAGAGAGGGGGGAGAGAGCACAAAAGAGAGAGGGGAGAGAGAGAGCATAAAAGAGAGGGGAGAGAGAGCGCAAAAGAGAGGGGGGAGAGAGAGCGCAAAAGAGAGGGGGAGAGAGAGAGTGCAAAAGAGAGGGGGGAGAGAGCAAAACAGAGGCGGGAGAGAAAGCAAAAGAGAGGGGAAGAGAGGGAGCAAAAGAGAGGGGAAAGAGCAAAAGAGAGGGAAGAGAGAGCAAAAGAGAGGGGGAAAGAGAGAGAGAGAGCAAAAAAAAGGTGGAGAGAGAGCCAAAGAGAGGGAGTAGAGAGAGCCAAAGAGAGGTGGAGCAAGAGAGAGTGCAAAAGAGAGGGGGAGAGAGCACAAAAGAGAGGGGAAGAGAGAGAGCAAAAGAGAGGGGGAGAGAGAGAGCAAAAGAGAGGGGGGAGAAAGGGAGCAAAAGAGAGGTGGAGTGAGAGAAATTGCAAAAGAGAGAGGGAGAGAGAGCAAAAGAGAGGGGGAGAGAACACAAAAGAGAGGGAGAGAGAGAGCAAAAGAGAGGGGGAGTGAGTGAGCAAAAGAGAGGTGGAGCGAGAGAAAGTGCAAAAGAGAGAGGGAGAGAGAGCAAAAGAGAGGGGGAGAGAGAGAGCAAAAGAGAGGGGGAGGGAGAGAGAGCAAGGGGTGGGACCACTGTACTTCAAAAAATGGCCCGTGTGAACAGTCTTTAGGACTAGAGTATTTATAAATAAATAGAACATATTCTGCTATTCTGCCTTTGATAATGCCTTCGGGTGAAACATGTCAGGGGGAATGGGATAAAGGGATGTTTTTATTTTTAACCACAATCGTTGTATGTATTGTGCTAGTGGAATCTGTCGTATATTATTAAATGGGTAAATGTTAAATCACTTGTGTGATCATGGCATATAAATGTGTATTCCTTATACTGAGTGGCAGTTGCTTACGATTCTCACAGTGTTATTTAAGCCACATTATATATGAGGGGCATTTATACAAACTATCTGCAAGTTCAAGTATACTGAGGATGTGTCAATCAATGCACAAGCAACGTCTGCCTAAGACAGACTTTATATCCTTTATTGAACCACAGTGTCTAAGTACAATAGAAGCTAGCTCAGATAGTTAAGACGTGTTGCCTGCCTTCTCAAATATAAGCATTATTATTTCAATCTGTGCATTGTCACGGATTTCAATATATCATTTTATTTTTTTAAGGTGGCACCACTATTTTGCCCCTAAGCTATATTGGGGAAACACAGTGGTAATTATTAACCCATACTTTACTGTTTCATTATGGCTGACTCCCTATGGCCTAGATTTGGAGTTCGGCGGTAAAAGGGCTGTTAACGCTCCGCGGGTTTTTTTCTGGCCGCACCATAAATTTAACTCTGGTATCGAGAGTTCAAACAAATGCTGCGTTAGGCTCCAAAAAAGGAGCGTAGAGCATATTTACCGCAAATGCAACTCTCGATACCAGAGTTGCTTACGGACGCGGCCGGCATCAAAAACGTGCTCGTGCACGATTCTCCCATAGGAAACAATGGGGCAGTTTGAGGTGAAAAAAAACCTAACACCTGCAAAAAAGCAGCGTTCAGCTCTTAACGCAGCCCCATTGTTTGCTATGGGGAAACACTTCCTACGTCTGCACCTAACACTCTAACATGTACCCCGAGTCTAAACACCCCTAACCTTACACTTATTAACCCCTAATCTGCCGCCCCTGCTATCGCTGACCCCTGCATTACACTTTTAACCCCTAATCTGCCGCTCCGTAAACCGCCGCCACCTACGTTATCCCTATGTACCCCTAATCTGCTGCCCTAACATCGCCGACCCCTATGTTATATTTATTAACCCCTAATCTGCCCCCCACAACGTCGCCGACACCTGCCTACACTTATTAACCCCTAATCTGCCGAGCGGACCTGAGCGCTACTATAATAAAGTTATTAACCCCTAATCCGCCTCACTAACCCTATCATAAATAGTATTAACCCCTAATCTGCCCTCCCTAACATCGCCGACACCTACCTTCAATTATTAACCCCTAATCTGCCGACCGGAGCTCACCGCTATTCTAATAAATGTATTAACCCCTAAAGCTAAGTCTAACCCTAACACTAACACCCCCCTAAGTTAAATATAATTTTTATCTAACGAAATAAATTAACTCTTATTAAATAAATGATTCCTATTTAAAGCTAAATACTTACCTGTAAAATAAATCCTAATATAGCTACAATATAAATTATAATTATATTATAGCTATTTTAGGATTAATATTTATTTTACAGGCAACTTTGTAATTATTTTAACCAGGTACAATAGCTATTAAATAGTTAAGAACTATTTAATAGTTACCTAGTTAAAATAATAACAAATTTACCTGTAAAATAAATCCTAACCTAAGATATAATTAAACCTAACACTACCCTATCAATAAAATAATTAAATAAACTACCTACAATTACCTACAATTAACCTAACACTACACTATCAATAAATTAATTAAACACAATTGCTACAAATAAATACAATTAAATAAACTATCTAAAGTACAAAAAATAAAAAAGAACTAAGTTACAGAAAATAATAAAATATTTACAAACATAAGAAAAATATTACAACAATTTTAAACTAATTACACCTACTCTAAGCCCCCTAATAAAATAACAAAGCCCCCCAAAATAAAAAATTCCCTACCCTATTCTAAAATACAAATATTACAAGCTCTTTTACCTTACCAGCCCTGAACAGGGCCCTTTGCGGGGCATGCCCCAAGAATTTCAGCTCTTTTGCCTGTAAAAAAAAACATACAATACCCCCCCCCAACATTACAACCCACCACCCACATACCCCTAATCTAACCCAAACCCCCCTTAAATAAACCTAACACTAATCCCCTGAAGATCTTCCTACCTTGTCTTCACCATACCAGGTTCACCGATCCGTCCTGGCTCCAAGATCTTCATCCAAGCCAAGCGGGGGTTGGCGATCCATAATCCGGTGCTCCAAAGTCTTCCTCCTATCCGGCAAGAAGAGGACATCCGGACCGGCAAACATCTTCTCCAAGCGGCATCTTCTATCTTCTTCCATCCGATGACGACCGGCTCCATCTTGAAGACCTCCAGCGCGGATCCATCCTCTTCTTCCGACGACTAGACGACGAATGACGGTTCCTTTAAGGGACGTCATCCAAGATGGCGTCCCTCGAATTCCGATTGGCTGATAGGATTCTATCAGCCAATCGGAATTAAGGTAGGAATTTTCTGATTGGCTGATGGAATCAGCCAATCAGAATATAGTTCAATCCGATTGGCTGATCCAATCAGCCAATCAGATTGAGCTCGCATTCTATTGGCTGTTCCGATCAGCCAATAGAATGCGAGCTCAATCTGATTGGCTGATTGGATCAGCCAATCGGATTGAACTATATTCTGATTGGCTGATTCCATCAGCCAATCAGAAAATTCCTACCTTAATTCCGATTGGCTGATAGAATCCTATCAGCCAATCGGAATTCGAGGGACGCCATCTTGGATGACGTCCCTTAAAGGAACCGTCATTCGTCGTCTAGTCGGAGGAAGAAGAGGATGGATCCGCGCTGGAGGTCTTCAAGATGGAGCCGGTCGTCATCGGATGGAAGAAGATAGAAGATGCCGCTTGGAGAAGATGTTTGCCGGTCCGGATGTCCTCTTCTTGCCGGATAGGAGGAAGACTTTGGAGCACCGGATTATGGATCGCCAACCCCCGCTTGGCTTGGATGAAGATCTTGGAGCCAGGACGGATCGGTGAACCTGGTATGGTGAAGACAAGGTAGGAAGATCTTCAGGGGATTAGTGTTAGGTTTATTTAAGGGGGGTTTGGGTTAGATTAGGGGTATGTGGGTGGTGGGTTGTAATGTTGGGGGGGGGGTATTGTATGTTTTTTTTTACAGGCAAAAGAGCTGAAATTCTTGGGGCATGCCCCGCAAAGGGCCCTGTTCAGGGCTGGTAAGGTAAAAGAGCTTGTATATTTGTATTTTAGAATAGGGTAGGGAATTTTTTATTTTGGGGGGCTTTGTTATTTTATTAGGGGGCTTAGAGTAGGTGTAATTAGTTTAAAATTGTTGTAATATTTTTCTTATGTTTGTAAATATTTTATTATTTTCTGTAACTTAGTTCTTTTTTATTTTTTGTACTTTAGATAGTTTATTTAATTGTATTTATTTGTAGCAATTGTGTTTAATTAATTTATTGATAGTGTAGTGTTAGGTTAATTGTAGGTAATTGTAGGTAGTTTATTTAATTATTTTATTGATAGGGTAGTGTTAGGTTTAATTATATCTTAGGTTAGGATTTATTTTACAGGTAAATTTGTTATTATTTTAACTAGGTAACTATTAAATAGTTCTTAACTATTTAATAGCTATTGTACCTGGTTAAAATAATTACAAAGTTGCCTGTAAAATAAATATTAATCCTAAAATAGCTATAATATAATTATAATTTATATTGTAGCTATATTAGGATTTATTTTACAGGTAAGTATTTAGCTTTAAATAGGAATTATTTATTTAATAAGAGTTAATTTATTTCGTTAGATAAAAATTATATTTAACTTAGGGGGGTGTTAGTGTTAGGGTTAGACTTAGCTTTAGGGGTTAATACATTTATTAGAATAGCGGTGAGCTCCGGTCGGCAGATTAGGGGTTAATAATTGAAGGTAGGTGTCGGCGATGTTAGGGAGGGCAGATTAGGGGTTAATACTATTTATGATAGGGTTAGTGAGGCGGATTAGGGGTTAATAACTTTATTATAGTAGCGCTCAGGTCCGCTCGGCAGATTAGGGGTTAATAAGTGTAGGTAGGTGTCGGCGACGTTGAGGGGGGCAGATTAGGGGTTAATAAATATAACATAGGGGTCGGCGATGTTAGGGGTAGCAGATTAGGGGTACATAGGGATAACGTAGGTGGCGGCGATTTGCGGTCGGAAGATTAGGGGTTAATTATTTTAAGTAGCTTGCGGCGACGTTGTGTGGGGCAAGTTAGGGGTTAATAAATATAATATAGGGGTCGGCGGTGTTAGGGGCAGCAGATTAGGGGTACATAAGTATAACGTAGGTGGCGGTCGGCAGATTAGGGGTTAAAAATTTTAATCGAGTGGCGGCGATGTGGGGGGACCTCGGTTTAGGGGTACATAGGTAGTTTATGGGTGTTAGTGTACTTTAGGGTACAGTAGTTAAGAGCTTTATAAACCGGCGTTAGCCAGAAAGCTCTTAACTCCTGCTTTTTTCAGGCGGCTGGAATCTTGTCGTTAGAGCTCTAACGCTCACTGCAGAAACGACTCTAAATACCGGCGTTAGGAAGATCCCATTGAAAAGATAGGCTACGCAAATGGCGTAGGGGGATCTGCGGTATGGAAAAGTCGCGGCTGAAAAGTGAGCGTTAGACCCTTTAATCACTGACTCCAAATACCAGCGGGCGGCCAAAACCAGCGTTAGGAGCCTCTAACGCTGGTTTTGACGGCTACCGCCGAACTCTAAATCTAGGCCTATGTTTCTGAAGTATTCTGAAATGCCTAAGAATATAATTATCACAGCACAAAACAAACTACATTGTGTTTTTATCTGTGTAATTTAATTTTATTATTACTTATTAAAAGAGGTTTTAAACTTCTTTCTTTCTGGGAATGATATTACAAACCACTATGATATCCTATACCAGATGTGATGAAACATTGTTCTAGAGTGCTATTTTAGTACACACTTTCCCAGTGTGCAGAACATTGGTATGTGAAATATTCATATTTTCATGTCGGGTTAGCGTGCCTGTTGGGTGTTGAATTCTATGGGGGAATAGGGTATTGCGCACGTAAATTTGTAGGTTCTGCTTTTTGCATGCGTCGTGTTAGCGCGAAAGCAATAACTTTTTACTTTGAACTCGTAATACCAGCGCAACCCGATGCACACAGTTTATTTCTAGCGCAATTGCAACTGTTAGTGTTAGGTGGTATGTATAGGGATGCAGTACATTTTACAAAATGTTAGATCTTTGGCTGCAATGTACTGAAAAAGGAATGCATTACTGTCCCATATGGATGCCAGGTGTTAATATAACATTTTAACCCAGAATCATTTATAGGTACAACAATTTTGACTAGACTATTTAGAAGAAAAAAAAATCAGACAAGTGTTTCCTGCTATACAATAACATATTATTGGTTTATAAATTGTAACTATAGAGAAGAGCTCTTAATATTAGGTTTCAGATAATAATTTCATACGGCTAGATTACGAGTTGTGCGTTAGGGTTAAAAAGCAGCGTTGGCCGGTCCCAACGCTGCTTTTTAACGCCAGCTGGTATTACGAGTCTTGCAGGTACAGGTGTACGCTCACTTTTTTGGCCAGACTCGAAAAAATACCGCAAATCCACTTACGTCAATTGCGTATCCTATATTTTCAATGGGACTTGCATAGCGCCGGTATTATGAGTCTGCCAAAAAGTGAGCGGTAGATCCTATCCTGTCAAGACTAGTACCGCATTTTAAAGTCAGTAGTTAAGAGTTTTACACTACAACGCCGTAGCATAAAACTCTTAACTAAAGTTCTAAAAAGTACACTAACACCCATAAACTAGCTATTAACCCATAAACCGAGGCCCCCCCCCACATCGCAAACACTAAAATAAATATTTTAACCCCTAATCTGCCGAACCGGACATCGCCGCCACTATAATAAATATATTAACCACTAAACAGCCGCAGTCCCGCATCGCAAACACTAGTTAAATATTATTAACCCCTAATCTGCTGTCCCTAACATTGCTGGCACCTACCTACATTTATTAACCCATAATCTGCCACCCCCAACATCGCCGCTATGCTAAAGTCATTAACCCCTAAATCTAAGTCTAACCCTAACACCCCCTAACTTAAATATAATTACAATAATTATAATTGTAATTAATTGTTTTTAATTTAGTAAATGTATTTAATTATAGTGTAGTGTTAGGTGTTAGTGTAACTTAGGTTAGGTTTTATTTTACAGGTACTTTTGAATTTATTTTAGCTAGGTAGTTATTAAATAGTTAATAACTATTTAATAACTATTGTACCTAGTTAAAATACATACAAAGTTGCCTGTAAAATAAAATTAAACCCTAAGATAGCTATAATGTAACTATTAGTTATATTGTAGCTATCTTAGGGTTTATTTTATAGGTAAGTATTTAGTTTTAAATAGGAATTATTTAGGTAATTGTAGTAATTTTATTTAGATTTATTGTAATTATATTTAAGTTAGGGGGTGTTAGGGTTAGGGTTAGACTTAGGTTTAGGGGTTAATAACTTTATTATAGTGGTGGCAACGTTGTGGGCGGCAGATTAGGGGTTAATAAGTGTAGGTAGGTTGTGGCGACATAGGGGGTGGCAGATTAGGGGTTAATAAATATAATGTAGGTTTCGGCGGTATTGGGGGCAACAGATAAGGGGTTCATAAGTATAATGTAGATGGCGGCGGTGTCCGGAGCGGCAGATTATGGGTTAATAATATAATGCAGGTGGCGGCGATGTCGGGGGCGGCAGATTAGGGGTTAATAAGTGTTATATTAGGGCTGTTTAGACTCGGGGTTCATGTTAGGGTGTTAGGTGTAGACATAAAAAGTATTTCCCCATAAGAATCAATTGGGCGGCGTTATTAGCTTTACGCTGCTTTTTTGCAGGTGTTAGGTTTTTTTTCAGCCGGCTCTCCCCCATTGATTCCTATGGGGAAATCGTGCATGAGCACGTTACACCAGCTCACCGCTGACTTAAGCAGTGCTGGTATTGAGGTGAGATGTGGAGCTAAATTTGGCTCTTTGCTCACTTTTTTGCGGTTAATGCCGGGTATCTAAAAACCCGTAATACCAGCGCTGTCTGTAAGTTAGCGGTGAGCTTAAACTGCTCGTTAGCACTGCATCCCTCCTAATGCAAAACTCGTAATCTATGTGATAGTATTTAGTAAACTCTTTAAAATTCCACGTTAATATTTTTCTGCCTATCTCTATCCCCCCTCTCTCTTTTTGTCTCTGTTTCCCTCTGCCTCTAACCTGTTACAACAATATTTAATAACATTTATGGCATTTGAAGTACATAGAATATGCATGCTATCCTATATTATAAAAGGCCAAGTTTGTCCGAAGCTGTATTGCACAGTAGAGACAACACAAGGACAAACACATCTAGTCTTAGAGTGTACCTGATCTGCTGCCCACGTAATGACAATGGTGAGCGTGAGTGGGCGTGGGTGGGCTTGCGTGGCTGGTTGTGATGTGGTCGGGACCAGGTGGGACATGGGCGGGGGCAGGCACTGCGGGGATGGGACTGGGTGCGGTCACCCACTTGCGAAAGAGACAGATTAAAAGAGAGGGGGAGAAAGCAAAAGATATGGGAAAGAGCAAAAGATAGGGGAGAGAGAAAAATAGAGGGGAAAGAGAGAAAGCCCAAGTTAGGGGGGGAGAGAGAGCAAAAGAAAGGGGGAGAAAGAGAAAGAGAGGGGGAAAGAGAGAAAAAGAAAGGGGAAGAGAGAGCAGAAGAGAGGGAGAGATAGCAAAAGAGAGGGGGGAGAGATGGAGAGAGGGGGGAGAGAGAGAAAGAGAGAGGGGAGAGAGAGAGCAAAATAGAGGGGGAGGGGGAGAAAGCATAAGAGGGGGAAAAAGAGAGCGCAGAATAAATGGGGGATATAGGGCAAAAGAGAGGGGGAGAGAGTGCAAAAGAAAGGGGGGAGCAAAAGAAAGGGGTAGAGAGAGAAAGAAAGGGGGAGAGAGAGAGGGGGAGAGAGAAAGAGCAAAAGAGGGGGAGAGAGAGAACAAAAGAGAGAGGGAGATAGAAAGCAAAAGAGAGGGGGGAGAGAGAGCAAAAGAGAGGGGAGAGAGAGCACAAAAAAAAGAGAGGGGGGAGAGAGAGCACAAAAGAGAGGGGGGAAGAGAGCGCAAAAGAGAGGGGGAGAGTGCAAAAAAGGAGGAGAGAGAAAGTGCAAAACAGAGGGGGGAGAGAGTGCAAAAGAGGGGGAAGAGAGCAAAAGAAAGGAAGGAGAGAGAGAAAAAGAGAGGGGGAGAGAAAAAAAAGAGAGGGGGAGAGAAAGAGCAAAAGAGAGGAGGAAAGGCAGCAAAAGAGAGGGGGGAGAGAGCACAAAAGAAATGGGGGAGAGAGAGCAAAAGAAAAGGGGAGAGAGAGAGGGGGAGAGAGAAAGAGCAAAAGAAAGAGAGAGCAAAAGTTAGGGGGGAGAGAGAGAGCAAAAGAGAGGGGGGGAAAGAAAAAGAGGAGGGGGGGAGAGAGAAAAAGAAAGGGGGAGAACGAGCAAAAGAGGGGGAGAGATAGCAAAAGAGAGGGGGGAGAGATAGAGAGAGAGGGGGAGAGAGAGGGGTGGAGAGAGAGAGATATAGAGAAAGAGGGGAGGGAGAGAGCAAAAGAGGGGGGAGAGGAGGGGGAGAGAGCAAAAGAGATGGGGGAGAGAGAGAGCAAAAGAGAGGGGGAGAGAGAGAAAGCAAAAGAGGGGTAAAGAGAGAGCGCAAAAGAAAGGGGAGATAAAGAGCAAAAGAGATGGGGAGAGAGCGCAGAAGAAAAGGGGAGAGAGAGCAAAAGAGGGGAGTGATAGAGGGGGGAGAGGGATGAGAGAGGAGGGAAAGGGGGGAGAGAGAGAACAAAAGAGAGGGGGAGAGAGATGGGGAGAGAGAGACAGGGAGAGGGGAGAAAGCAAAAGTGGGGGAGAGGAGGGGGAGAGATCAAAAGAGAGAGGGAGAGAGAGAGAGAGCAAAATAGTGAGAGAGGGAGCACAAAAGAAAGGGGGAAGAGAGAGAGCAAAAGAGAGGGGGGAGAGAGCATAAAAGAAAGGGGGGAGAAAGAGCAAAAGAGAGGGGGAGAGAGCACAAAAGAAACGGGGGAGAGAGAGCAAAAGAAAAGGGGAGAGAAAGAGAGGGGGACAGAGAAAGTAGGGGAGAGAGAGAGAGCAAAAGAGAGGGGGAGAGAGAAAGAGCAAAAGAGAGGGGAAGAGAAAGAGAGCAAAAGAGTGGAAGGGAGAGAGAGAGAGGGGGGAGAGAGAGGGGGAGAGAGAATAAGGTGGGGAGAGAGCAAAAGAGGGGGGTGACATGGGGGGAGGGATGAGAGAGGGGGGAAAGAGAGAACAAAAGAGAGGGGGAGAGAGAAAGCAAAAGAGAGGGAGAGAGAAAGTGCAAAAGAGAGGGGGGAGAGAGTGCAAAAGAGGGGGGAGAGAGCAAAAGAAAGGAAGGAGAGAGAGAAAAAGAGAGGGGGGAGAGAAAGCAAAAGAGAGGGGGAGAGAGAGAGCAAAAGAGAGGAGGAAAGGCAGCAAAAGAGAGGGGGGAGAGAGCACAAAAGAAAGGGGGGAGAGAGAGCAAAAGAAAAGGGGAGAGAGAGAGTGGGGGAGAGAGATAGAGCTAAAGAGAGGGGGAGAGAGAAAGAGCAAAAGAGAGGGGAAGAGAGAGAGAGCAAAAGTTAGGGGGGGAGAGAGAGAGAGGGGGAGAGAGAGAGGGGGGGAGAGAGAGAGAGATATAGAGAGAGAGGGGAGGGAGAGAGCAAAAGAGATGGGGGAGAGAGAAAGAGCAAAAGAGAGGGGGAGAGAGAGATAGCAAAAGAGAGGGGGGAGAGATAGAGAGAGAGGGGGGAGAGAGAGAGAGATATAGAGAGAGAGGGGAGGGAGAGAGCAAAAGAGATGGGGGAGAGAGAGAGAGCAAAAGAGAGGGGGAGAGAGAGAAAGCAAAAGAGGGGTAAAGAGAGAGCGCAAAAGAAAGGGGAGATAAAGAGCAAAAGAGATGGGGAGAGAGTGCAAAAGAAAGGGGGAGAGAGAGCAAAACAGTGGGGGGGGAGAGAGGGGAGAGAGAGAGTGAGGTGGGAAGAGAGCAAAAGAGGGGAGTGACAGAGGGGGGAGAGGGATGAGAAAGGAGGGTGAGGGGGGAGAGAGAGAACAAAAGAGAGGGGGAGAGAGATGGGGAGTGAGAGACATGGAGGGGGGAGAGAGCAAAAGTGGGGAAGAGGGAGAGGATGGGGAGAGATCAAAAGAGAGAGGGAAAGAGAGAGCAAAATAGGGAGAGAGAGCACAAAATAAAGGGGGAAGAGAGAGAGCAAAAGAGAGGGGGGAGAAAGCGTAAAAGAAAGGGGGGAGAAAGAGCAACAGAGAGGGGGAGAGAGCACAAAAGAAACGGGGGAGAGAGAGCAAAAGAAAAGGGGAGAGAAAGAGAGGGGGAAAGAGAAAGTAGGGGAGAGAGAGAGCAAAAGAGAGGGGGAGAGAGAAAGAGCAAAAGAGAGGGGAAGAGAAATAGAGCAAAAGAGTGGAAGGGAGAAAGAGAGAGGGGGAGAGAGAGAGAGAGAGAGAGAGAGGGGTGGAGAGAATGAGGTGGGGAGAGAGCAAAAGAGGGGGTGACATGGGGGGAGGGGGGAGGGATAAGAGAGGGGGGAGAGAGAGAACAAAAGAGAGGGGAGAGAGAAAGCAAAAGAGAGGGGGAGAGAGAGCAAAAGAGAGGGGAGAGAGAGAAAAGAAAAGACAGGGGAAGAAAGAGAGCACAAAAGAGAGGGGGAGAGAGCACAAACAAAAGAGAGGGGGGGGGAGAGAGCACAAAAGAGAGGGGGGAGGGAGTGCAATAAAGGGGGAGAGAGAAAGTGCAAAAGAGAGGGGAAGAGAGAGTGCAAAAGGGGGGGAGAGAGCAAGAGAAAGGGGGAGAGAGAGAAAAATAGAGGGGGGGGGAGAGAAAAAGAGAGGAAGAAAGGCAGCAAAAGGGAGGGGGAGATAGTGCACAAACAATGGGGGGGGAGATAGCAAAAGAAAATGGGAGAGAGAGGGGGGAGAGAGAGAGCGAAAGAGAGTGGGAGAGAGAAAGAGCAAAAGAGAGGGGATGAGAGAGAGAGCAAAAGTTAGGGGGAGAGAGCAAAAGAGAGGGGGAGAAAGAAAAAGAGAGGGGGAGAGAAAGAAAAAGAAAAGGGGAGAAAGAGCAAAAGAGGAGGAAAGGAAGCAAAAGGGAGGGGGGTAGTGCACAAACAATGGGGGGAGAGAGAGCAAAAGAAAAGGGGAGAGAGAGGGGGGAGAGAGAGAGTGGGGGAGAGAGATAGAGCAAAAGAGAGTGGGAGAGAGAAAGAGCAAAAGAGAGGGGATGAGAGAGAGAGCAAAAGTTAGGGGGAGAGAGAGATCAAAAGAGAGGGGGAGAAAGAAAAAGAGAGGGGGAGAGAGAGAAAAAGAAAAGGGGAGAAAGAGCAAAAGAAGAGGAAAGATAGCAAAAGAGGGGGAGAGATAGAGAGAGAGGGGGAGAGAGAGGGGAGAGAGAGAGAGAGAGAGAGAGAGAGAGAGGAGAGGTAGAGAGCAAAAGAAAGGAAGGAGAGAAAGCAAAAGAGAGGGGGAGAGAAAGAGCAAAAGAGAGGAGGAAAGGCAGCAAAAGAGAGGGGGGAGAGAGCACAAAAGAAAGGGGGAAGAGAGAGCAAAAGAAAAGGGGAGAGAGAGAGTGGGGGAGAGAGATAGAGCTAAAGAGAGGGGGAGAGAGAAAGAGCAAAAGAGAGAGAGAGCAAAAGTTGGGGGGGAGAGAGAGAGCAAAAGAGAGGGGGGAAAGAAAAAGAGGAGGGGGGAGAGAGAAAAAGAAAGGGGGAGAACGAGCAAAAGAGGGGGAGACATAGCAAAAGAGAGGGGGGAGAGATAGAGAGAGAGGGGGAGAGAGAGAGGGGGGGAGAGAGAGAGAGATAGAGAGAGAGAGGGGAGGGAGAGAGCAAAAGAGGGGGGAGAGGAGGGGGAGAGAGCAAAAGAGATGGGGAGAGAGAGAGAAAAAGAGAGGGGGAGAGAGAGAAAGCAAAAGAGGGTTAAAGAGAGAGCGCAAAAGAAAGGGGAGATAAAGAGCAAAAGAGATGGGGAGAGAGCGCAAAAGAAAGGGGGAGAGAGAGCAAAAGAGGGGAGTGACAGAAGGGGGAGAGGGATGAGAGAGGAGAGAGAGGGGGGAGAGAGAGAACAAAAGAGAGGGGGAGAGAGATGGGGAGAGAGAGACAGGGAGAGGGGAGAGAGCAAAAGTGGGGGAGAGGGAGAGGAGGGGGAGAGATCAAAAGAGAGAGGGAGAGAGAGCAAAATAGGGAGAGAGAGAGAGAGAGCACAAAAGAAAGGGGGAAGAGGGAGAGCAAAAGAGAGGGGGGGAGAGAGCGTAAAAGAAAGTGGGGAGAAAGAGCAAAAGAGAGGGGGAGAGAGCACAAAAGAAACGGGGGAGAGAGAGCAAAAGAAAAGGGGAGAGAAAGAGAGGGGGACAGAGAAAGTAGGGGAGAGAGAGAGAGCAAAAGAGAGGGGGAGAGAGAAAGAGCAAAAGAGAGGGGAAGAGAAAGAGAGCAAAAGAGTGGAAGGGAGAGAGAGAGAGAGAGAGAGAGAGGGGGAGAGAGAGAGAGAGAGAGAGGGGGAGAGAGAATGAGATGGGGAGAGAACAAAAGAGGGGGGTGACATGGGGGGAGGGGGGAGGGATGAGAGAGTTTGGAGAGAGAGAACAAAAGAGAGGGGGAGAGAGAAAGCAAAAGAGAGGGAGAGAGAAAGTGCAAAAGAGAGGGGGGAGAGAGTGCAAAAGAGGGGGGAGAGAGCAAAAGAAAGGAAGGAGAGAGAGAAAAAGAGACGGGGAGAGAAAGCAAAAGAGAGGGGGAGAGAGAGAGCAAAAGAGAGGAGGAAAGGCAGCAAAAGAGAGGGGGGAGAGAGCACAAAAGAAAGGGGGGAGAGAGAGCAAAAGAAAAGGGGAGATAGAGAGTGGGGAAGAGAGATAGAGCTAAAGAGAGGGGGAGAGAGAAAGAGCAAAAGAGAGGGGAAGAGAGAGAGAGCAAAAGTTAGGGGGAGAGAGAGAGCAAAAGAGAGGTGGTGAAAGAAAAAGAGGAGGGGGGAGAGAAAAAGAAAGGGGGAGAACGAGCAAAAGAGGGGGAGAGATAGCAAAAGAGGGAGGGGAGAGATAGAGAGAGAGGGGGAGAGAGAGAGGGGGGAGAGAGAGAGATATATAGAGAGAGGGGAGGGAGAGAGCAAAAGAGATGGGGGAGAGAGAGAGCAAAAGAGAGGGGGAGAGAGAGAAAGCAAAAGAGGGGTAAAGAGAGAGCGCAAAAGAAAGGGGAGATAAAGAGCAAAAGAGATGGGGAGAGAGCGCAAAAGAAAGGGGGAGAGAGAGCAAAAGAGTGTGTGGGGGGGAGAGAGGGGAGAGAGAGAGTGAGGTGGGAAGAGAGCAAAAGAGGGGAGTGACAGAGGGGGGAGAGGGATGAGAAAGGAGGGAGAGGGGGGGTGAGAGAGAACAAAAGAGAGGGGGAGAGAGATGGGGAGTGAGAGACATGGAGGGGGGAGAGAGCAAAAGTGGGGAAGAGGGAGAGGATGGGGAGAGATCAAAAGAGAGAGGGAGAGAGAGAGCAAAATAGGGAGAGAGAGCACAAAATAAAGGGGGAAGAGAGAGAGCAAAAGAGAGGGGGGAGAGAGCATAAAAGAAAGGGGGGAGAAAGAGCAACAGAGAGGGGGAGAGAGCACAAAAGAAACGGGGGAGAGAGAGCAAAAGAAAAGGGGAGAAAAAGAGAGGGGGAAAGAGAAAGTAGGGGAGAGAGAGAGAGCAAAAGAGAGGGGGAGAGAGAAAGAGCAAAAGAGAGGGGAAGAGAAAGAGAACAAAAGAGTGGAAGGGAGAAAGAGAGAGGGGGGAGAGAGAGAGAGAGAGAGAGGGGGAGAGAGAATGAGGTGGGGAGAGAGCAAAAGAGGGGGGGTGACATGGGGGGAGGGGGGGGAGGGATGAGAGAGGGGGGAGAGAGAGAACAAAAGAGAGGGGGAGAGAGAAAGCAAAAGAGAGGGGGAGAGAGAGAGCAAAAGAGAGGGGAGAGAGAGAAAAGAAAAGACAGGGGAAGAGAGAGAGCACAAAAGAGAGGGGGAGAGAGCGCAAACAAAACAGAGGGGGGGGGAGAGAGCACAAAAGAGAGGGGGGAGAGAGAGAGGGGGGAGAGAGTGCAATAAAGGGGGAGAGAGAAAGTGCAAAAGAGAGGGGAAGAGAGAGTGCAAAAGGGGGGGGAGAGAGCAAGAGAAAGGGGGAGAGAGAGAGAAAAAGAGAGGAGGAAAGGCAGCAAAAGGGAGGGGGAGATAGTGCACAAACAATGGGGGGAGAGAGCAAAAGAAAATGGGAGAGAGAGGGGGGAGAGAGAGAGCGAACGAGACTGAGAGAGAGAAAGAGCAAAAGAGAGGGGATGAGAGAGAGCAAAAGAGAGGGGGAGAAAGAAAAAGAGAGGGGGAGAGAGAGAAAAAGAAAAGGGGAGAAAGAGCAAAAGAAGAGGAAAGATAGCAAAAGAGGGGGGAGAGATAGAGAGAGAGGGGGAGAGAGGGGGAGAGAGAGAGAGAGAGAGAGAGAGAGGAGGAGGGAGGGAGCAAAAGAGGTGGGAGAGGAGTTGGAGAGAGAAAAAGAGAGGTGGAGAGAGAGCAAAAGAGATGGGGGAGAAAAAGAGCAAAAGAGAGGGGGAGAGAGAGAAAGCAAAAGAGGGGAAAAGAGAGAGCGCAAAATAAAAGGGGGATATAGAGCAAAAGAGAGGCGGAGAGAGCTCAAAAGAAAGGGGGAGAGAGCAAAAGAAAGGGGGAGAGAGAGAAAGAGAGGGGGAGATTGAGTGGGTGAGAGAGAGAGAGAGAGAGAGAGAGAGCAAAAGAGAGGGGGAGAAAGAAAGAGCAAAAGAGAGGGTTAAAGAGAGAGCAAAAGAGGGGGAGAGAGAGCAAAAGAGAGGGGGGGAGAAAGATAGAGAGGGGGGAGAGAGACAGAGGGGGGGGAGAGAGAAAGAGAGTGGGGGAGAGAGTGAGGGGGAAGAGAGCAAAATAGGGAGTAACAGAGGGGGGAAGGGGGGTGAGAGAAGGAGGAGAGGGGGAGAGAGAGAGAGAGCAAAAGAGAGGGGTAGAGAGAGCAAAAGAGGGTGGAGATAGAGCAAAATAGAGGGGAGAGAGAAAGAACAAAAGAGAGGGGGAGAGATAGAGCGCAAACAAAAGAGAGTGGGGAGAGAGCACAAAAGAGAGGGGGGAGAGAGCGCAAAAGAGAGGGGGAGTGAGTGCAATAAAGGCGGAGAGAGAAAGTGCAAAAGAGAGTGGTAGAGAGCGCAAAAGGAGGGAGAGAGCAAAAGAAAGGGGGAGAAAGAGAAAAAGAGAGGGGGAGAGAGAGAAAAAGAGAGGAGGAAAGGCAGCAAAAGGGAGGGGGAGATAGTGCACAAACAATGGGGGGAGAGAGAGCAAAAGAAAAGGGGAGAGAGAGGGGGAGAGAGAGAGTGGGGGAGAGAGATAGAGCGAAAGAGAGTGGGAGAGAGAAAGAGCAAAAGAGAGGGGATGAGAGAGAGAGCAAAAGTTAAGGGGAAAGAGAGAGCAAAACAGAGGGGGAGAAAGAAAAAGAGAGGGGGAGAGAGAGAAAAAGAAAAGGGGAGAAAGAGCAAAAGAGGAGGAAAGATAGCAAAAGAGGGGGGAGAGATAGAGAGAGAGGGGGAGAGAGAGGGGAGAGAGAGGGGAGGGTGAGAGAAAAAAATGTGGGAGATGAGGTGGAGAGAGAAAGAGAGAGGGGGGAGAGAGAGCAAAAGAGATGGGGGAGAAAAAAGAGCAAAAGAGAGGGGGAGAGACAGAAAGCAAAAGAGGGGGAAAGAGAGAGTGCAAAATAAAAGGGGGATAGAGAGCAAAAGAGAGGGGGAGAGAGCTCAAAAGAAAGGGGGGAGAGAGCAAAAGAAAGGGGAGAGAGAGAAAGAGAGGGGGAGAAAGAGTAGTAGAGAGAGAGAGAGAGAGAGAGAGAGAGAGAGCAAAAGAGAGGGGGAGAGAGAAAGAGAAAAAGAGAGGGTTAAAGAGAGAGCAAAAGAGGGGGAGAGAGAGCAAAAGAGAGGGGGAGAGAAAGAGAGGGGGAGAGAGACAGAGGGGGGGAGAGAGAAAGAGATTGGGGGAGAGAGTGAGGGGAAGAGAGCAAAAGAGGGAGTGACAAAGGGGGGAAGGGGTTGAGAGAAGGAGGAGAGGGGGGAGAGAGAGAGCAAAAGACAGGGGTAGAGAGAGCAAAAGAGGGTAGAGAGAGAGCAAAATAGAGGGGAGAGAGAAAGAGCAAAAGAGAGGAGGAGAGATAGAGCGCAAACAAAAGAGAGGGGGGAGAGAGAGCACAAAAGAAATCATGGAGAGTGCAAAAGAGAGTGGGGAGAGAGCACAAAAGAGAGGGAGAGAGAGAGGGCAAAAGAAAGGGGGAGATATAGGGTGCAAAAGAGGGGGGAGAGTAAAAGAGAGGAAGGGGAGGGAGAAAAAGAGAGGGGGAGAGAGCAAAAGAGAGGGGAGAGAGAGCAAAAGAGAGGGGTAGAGAGAGCAAAAGAGGGGGAAAGAGAATGCAAAAGATAGAGGGGAGAGAGAGCAAAAGAGAGGGGGGAGAGAGTGCAAAAGAAAGGGGGAGAGAGAGCAAAAGAAAGGGGGAGAGAAAGAGAGAGGGGGTAGAGGGATGGAATAGAGAGTAAGAGCAAGAGAGAGGGGGAGAGAGAAAGAGCAAAAGAGGGGGAGAGAGAGCAAAACAGAGTGGTAGAGAGAGAGGGGAGAGAGAGAGGAAGAGAGAGAGAGAGAGAGAGAGAGAGGGATGATAGAGGTGGGAGAGAGATAGGGGAGAGAGATAGGGGAGATAGAGAGAGCAAAAGAGAGGGGAGAGGGGGAAGAGAGAGAAAGTGGGGGAGAGAGCACAAAAGAGAGGGGGGAGAGAGAGAGCAAAAGAGAGGGAGGAGAGAGTGCAAAAAAGGGGAGCGAGAAAGTGCACAAATGAGGGGGAGAGAGTGCAAAAGAGGGGGGAGAGAGCAAAAGAAAGGGGGGAGAGAGAGAAAAAAGAGGGGGAGACAGAGAGCCAAAGAGAGGGGGAGAGAGAGAGAGCAAAAGAGAGGAGAAGAGACAGCAAAAGAGAGGGGAGAGAGAGCACAAAAGAAAGGGGGGGAGAGAGAGCAAAAGAAAATGGGAGAGAGAGAGAAAGAGAGGGGGAGAGATTGAGTGGGAGAGAGACAGAGCAAAAGAGAGGGGGAGAGAGAAAGAGCAAAAGAGAGGGTAAGAGTGAAAGAGCAAAATTAGGGGGAGAGAGAGAGCAAAAGAGAGGGGGAGAAAGAAAAAGAGAGGGGGAGATAGAGAAAAAAAGAAAGGGGGAGAGAGAAAGAGCAAAAGAGAGAGGATGAGAGAGAGAGCAAAAGTTAAGGGGAAAGAGAGAGCAAAACAGAGGGGGAGAAAGAAAAAGAGAGGGGGAGAGAGAGAAAAAGAAAAGGGGAGAAAGAGCAAAAGAGTCGGAAAGATAGCAAAAGAGGGGGGAGAGATAGAGAGAGAGGGGGAGAGAGAGGGGAGAGAGAGGGGAGGGTGAGAGAAAAAAATGTGGGAGATGAGGTGGAGAGAGAAAGAGAGAGGGGGGAGAGAGAGCAAAAGAGATGGGGGAGAAAAAAGAGCAAAAGAGAGGGGGAGAGACAGAAAGCAAAAGAGGGGGAAAGAGAGAGAGTGCAAAATAAAAGGGGGATAGAGAGCAAAAGAGAGGGGGAGAGAGCTCAAAAGAAAGGGGGGAGAGAGCAAAAGAAAGGGGAGAGAGAGAAAGAGAGGGGGAGAAAGAGTTGTAGAGAGAGAGAGAGAGAGAGAGAGAGAGAGAGAGAGCAAAAGAGAGGGGGGAGAGAGAAAGAGAAAAAGAGAGGGTTAAAGAGAGAGCAAAAGAGGGGGAGAGAGAGCAAAAGAGAGGGGGAGAGAAAGAGAGGGGGAGAGAGACAGAGGGGGGGAGAGAGAAAGAGATTGGGGGAGAGAGTGAGGGGAAGAGAGCAAAAGAGGGAGTGACAAAGGGGGGAAGGGGTTGAGAGAAGGAGGAGAGGGGGGAGAGAGAGAGCAAAAGACAGGGGTAGAGAGAGCAAAAGAGGGTAGAGAGAGAGCAAAATAGAGGGGAGAGAGAAAGAGCAAAAGAGAGGGGGAGAGATAGAGCGCAAACAAAAGAGAGGGGGGGAGAGAGAGCACAAAAGAAATCGTGGAGAGTGCAAAAGAGAGTGGGGAGAGAGCACAAAAGAGAGGGAGAGAGAGAGGGCAAAAGAAAGGGGGAGATATAGGGTGCAAAAGAGGGGGGAGAGTAAAAGAGAGGAAGGGGAGGGAGAAAAAGAGAGGGGGAGAGAGCAAAAGAGAGGGGAGAGAGAGCAAAAGAGAGGGGTAGAGAGAGCAAAAGAGGGGGAAAGAGAATGCAAAAGATAGAGGGGAGAGAGAGCAAAAGAGAGGGGGGAGAGAGTGCAAAAGAAAGGGGGAGAGAGAGCAAAAGAAAGGGGGAGAGAAAGAGAGAGGGGGTAGAGGGATGGAATAGAGAGTAAGAGCAAGAGAGAGGGGGAGAGAGAAAGAGCAAAAGAGGGGGAGAGAGAGCAAAACAGAGTGGTAGAGAGAGAGGGGAGAGAGAGAGGAAGAGAGAGAGAGAGAGAGAGAGAGGGATGATAGAGGTGGGAGAGAGATAGGGGAGAGAGATAGGGGAGATAGAGAGAGCAAAAGAGAGGGGAGAGGGGGAAGAGAGAGAAAGTGGGGGAGAGAGCACAAAAGAGAGGGGGGAGAGAGAGAGCAAAAGAGAGGGAGGAGAGAGTGCAAAAAAGGGGAGCGAGAAAGTGCACAAATGAGGGGGAGAGAGTGCAAAAGAGGGGGGAGAGAGCAAAAGAAAGGGGGGAGAGAGAGAAAAAAGAGGGGGAGACAGAGAGCCAAAGAGAGCCAAAGAGAGGGGGAGAGAGAGAGAGCAAAAGAGAGGAGAAGAGACAGCAAAAGAGAGGGGAGAGAGAGCACAAAAGAAAGGGGGGGAGAGAGAGCAAAAGAAAAGGGGAGAGAGAGAGAAAGAGAGGGGGAGAGAGTGAGTGGGAGAGAGACAGAGCAAAAGAGAGGGGGAGAGAGAAAGAGCAAAAGAGAGGGTAAGAGTGAAAGAGCAAAATTAGGGGGAGAGAGAGAGCAAAAGAGAGGGGGAGAAAGAAAAAGAGAGGGGGAGATAGAGAAAAAAAGAAAGGGGGAGAGAGAGCAAAAGAGGGGGAGGGATAGCAAAAGAGATGGTATGACATATGTGGGCCTTAGAGATAATGCTAGGCAGAAACAGGAGACGGCTTTTTTGGGCCTACTGGGAATAGAGGTGAGGGAGTGGCACACGACTTGTGTAGGCCTTAAGGAAATGTTAGACGTAAGGGAAAGGGAGAGAAATAGGAGCCAGGACACGTTTTCGGCCTCCATGAGCTTAGATTTTTAGTCATCAATCGCAGGAGGCTTTTGGGCACAGGAGGGCTAGGCCGCAGGAAATGACAGCAGCAATTTTACTTCAGGGAGGCCAGTCGCCTGCAGCAGGAAATGTTTCACAGCAGGTTGAGAGAAGGGATGTTAGTGCAGGTTGCTCGGTGAGAGGAAAATGGGTTAGGGGCCGGTCTAACATACGGAGAGCAGGTAGGGGTAGAGAGAGTGTTAGTTCAAGAGGTAATGGGGACAGGGGACACACAGGGGTTGCCAGTAGGCATGTTAATGTTTGTTTTTCCTCAGTAGCAGAACCCATAACATCTCCATTAGCAGAGAAGGGAGATTTTAATGTCTTGCCCTCCCTTGCAGACTGTGATTCACTATGGGTCGAGGAACACTACATCAATTTTGCTAAGGAGGAGGATTCACAGCCGTCAGCTTCTGGACCTACTTCGGACCAGGTAAGGGATCTGACTGCTTTGACACAGCTACTACGGCACTGGTTCCGGAGGGGTGTGTGGAAGAGTTAGGGATTGGAGTGATAGGCTCAGCATGGAGAGTAGGTCTAGGGATCCTGTGGATAGGCTTGTTCTGAAGGGGGCTTATAGGGGGACAGTGTGGGCTTTAGTGTTTCATTGGAAAGTAATAAGGGCTACGCATCC
Source organism: Bombina bombina (assembly GCF_027579735.1). Lineage (NCBI taxonomy): Eukaryota > Metazoa > Chordata > Amphibia > Anura > Bombinatoridae > Bombina > Bombina bombina. The sequence goes on from NC_069499.1 coordinate 373,671,687, forward strand.
TCTCAGTTTCAGGTCCGGAGCAGGGAAAGGAGAAGGCAGGAGAGCAGAAGCAGGATTCCAGTATCAAGGCGATGGGTGAGATCCTGTTCGCCCCTAGTTTATCATGGGAGGCAGGAAGCTGGCGTGTCTTCTGTTTGGGGCACTCTGGATACGCATAAGGGGGTGAGGGAGAGGACCAGAAGGTCTATATCCCCTGAGATGAAGAACTACAGGGACAAAGAAAGTACAGGTGGAAGGGGCATTAGTCATGGCCCTGAGTCGGTGCATCAGGAGAGCAGGAGTGAAGCAGTAGCTAAAGGAAGGGAGGCTGCAAAGGTTCCTGGTGACACAGGTGAGAGTATTGTGTCATAGTCAGTGCCTAAGGAGAGTGTATCTGGGGATGTTAAGTGTGAGTCCGTGTTGAAAGGTTTGAAGGAACTGGTCACACAATTGGATGGAGTTCAGCAGAGTAGTGCTAGTGGGGTTGTGGGTCCTGTAGGTGTTTGGGTGTCCGGGAATGTGGCGCCTGCGGTGGGGACCTTGGAATGGTCTGGTTCGGTGATGTCAGGTAATACGAGTGTCAGCAGTGTGGTTAAGGTTTCCGAACAGGCTTTTAGGCGGCTGTGTTTATGCTTTGTTGGTCCATTGGGGATCCATTTATCTAAGGAGGTTAAGGAGAAGATATGGAGGCGGGAGTTTGTGCAAATTTTTTCCCTACTCCCGGTGGGGATTAATTTATTGATATTAAGGAGGAATCTAAAGGAGATTCAACTAAAAAAGAGTAAGAGGAGAGGAAGATTTAGAAAGTTACCTAAGACGCTGTCTAATTGGTCTAACGCCTTCTGTATCTTGGCTAGTGTTGTAGGGGAAAAGAACCCTGAATTGTGTTCTTCCTTGTTCTGTTATTTAGATGAGGTAGCTGGAGCCTGTCGTACATTTGGAGGCCTTGCTTGGTTGAAGTTCAATGAGCAGTTCAGTCCTGAAATGAGGTGGGACAATAGGGATATGGGAATATGGCTGGAGTTGATGACTCCTTTGAGATCTTTCGGGGGTCAGGGGCAGGGAACAGCGGTCCTGCTCCCGGATCTTCAGCAGTGGCCTTTAGAAAAGGTCTCTGCTTTCAATTCAATGAGGGTTTGTGCAAGTTTGGTACGGCTTGTAAGTACAAACACAAGTGTTACTATTGTGGAGGAATCCATTATGGCTCCAGGTATTTCAAAAAACAAAATCACTTGGAAAAGGGGATGGGCCCTTTGGGGCCAAGATGCCGGTGAGAATAGAAAGGATGGTGCCCTGGCTAAAGTGTTACGGCATAGGGGTAAGCCTGAGGATGTGGAGCTTCTTTTGTCTGGTTTCAGTTCAGGTTTCCATATTCCTTTTACAGAGGGCATTGGATCTGTTTTTTCAGGTAATTTGAACTCTAGGAAGAACAAAGTGGAGGGTGCCACATAGTGCAGATCAAATACAACTTGAAGTAGGTAGCAATAGGAACAATAAGAATCCTACTCACACAATGTAAAGCACTGAAGTGCAATACCAGCAGTTTGGAACCATACGTCGTCCGTTAGACCAGAGGAAGAAGTCACCAATGGGGATCCTCATCTCACTGTTTCATCAGGCTAATGATAGCCTGATGAAACAGTGTGTTACACTGAGAAACACGTTGCTGTTGTTTTTAATAGTACAATAAATTTTTAAACTTTTTAACTCTCGACTTGCTGCTCAATTATTACTGTTGTTCCTGTACAACATCCTCTGGACCTTCTGGACACCTTACACGGAGTTTCTGGACCGGCTGGCTGATTACTGCTTTACAGGTATCTACTATCCCACTCTGGGCATCTCTGGACTCTCCCTGGTGAGACGAGGATCCCCATTGGTGACTTCTTCCTCTGGTCTACCGGACGAAGTATGGTTCCGGACCGCTGGTATTGCACTTCAGTGCTTTACATTGTGTGAGTAGGATTCTTATTGTTCCTATTGCTACCTACTTCAAGTTGTATTTGATCTGCACTATGTGGCGCCCTCCACTCTGTTCTTCCTAGATTACCTTATCTGTGTTGTGGCACAACACTTTAGAGGAGCGGCCTACCTATCCTGGATGCATTGCATTTGAAACTTCCTGGAATTCCATACAGCAAGACATTATTCACAAGACTATCCATTGGACTATACAGTCGCTATATCCCTTTCTCCCTGCCTTTGTTTGCATTGCATTTTGGTGTTTTATTGGAGTATTATCTCCTTGCTTAATATAGATGCTTTATTGAATCACTTAGTTATTTTTTACATACTGCCTTAGGAATTGTATTTTTCTGTGTTACATTCCTCTGCTCCTAGGTGCCTCTTACTAGTACCTTGGTGACGATTGTAGTCACTAAACGTACTAGTTGTTGATAATTTGAACTCTGCATATGACTTTCCCGGGGTGGTGGCATCTAAGCTCCAGAAGAAGGTTGCTTTGCAAAGTATGGCGAGTCCATTTTGGGACCCTCCTTTGCAAAACTTAAGGGTGTCTCCTTTGGGGGTGGTCCCCAAGAAGATTCCTAATCAATTCAGGCTTATACATTATTTGTCATTTCCTAAGGGGTCTTCGGTTAATGATGGGATCGATCCTGAGTTGTCAGCAGTGAGGTACGCCTCATTTGATAAAACTTTGGATTTGGTTAGGGAAGCTGGCCATGGTACCTTGTTGGCTAAGGTGGATATAGAATCTGCTTTCAGGCTCCTTCCGGTCCACCCTTCTTGTCACCAGTTGTTGGGATGTTTCTTTGATGGGTCACTTTTCGTGGATTTATGTTTGCCGATGGGCTGCTCCATTTCTTGCTATTTCTTAGAAAAGGTCAGCTGTTTTGTAGAATAGGTGGTGAAGCAACTTTCTGGTTTGTCTTCTGTCATCAATTATTTGGATGATTTTTTATTTGTCGGCCCGGCCGGTTAAGAAGCTTGTCAAGTTTTAATGGATTCCTTTGCCTCTGTGGCCAGGGATTTTGGTATCCCTGTTGCTGTTGATAAGACTTAGGGCCTTTCTACTGTCCTCAGTTTTTTAGGCATCTGTATTGATTCTGTTTTAATGGAATGCAGGTTGCCTGTGGACAAGATTATAGATCTGGTCAGCACTATTGAGGGAGCTTTGATGAGGAAGAAGTTGTCTTTGAGAGAAATTCAATCTCTGGTTGGGAAGTTGAACTTCGCATGTAAGATAATCCCAGTGGGGAGGATCTTTTGTAGAAGGTTGTCTTTGGATACGGTTGGAGTTAAACTTCCTCATTTTAGAATCAATTTTTCTTCATATTTGAACGAGGATATGAGAGTCTGAAGAGCCTTTTTGGCTGAATTTAATGGAAGGTCTTTGATTCAGGCTTCCGAGGTTCCTAACCGGGAGTTGCATTTGTTTACTGATGCGGCGGGGCCCATGGTTTGGAGCTGTATTTGGTCATAAATGGTGTGCGGGTCCCTGGCCTGAATCTTGGGCAGTTGCTGGGCTTTAAAAAAAAACTTAGTCTTTTTGGAATTGTTTCCTCTGGTTGTGGCTGTCAAAGGGTGGGGTGATGAATTTGGTAATAGAAAAGTGGTTTTCCATTCAGACAATATGGGTGTGGTTTGTGCCATTATCCATTTGGCCTCCAGCTCTAAGTCAGTGGTGGGTTTGCTCAGAATGTTTATATTTGAATGTTTGAAACACAATGTCTATTTTAGGGCTGTTCATGTGCCTGGAAAGGAGAATGTTGTGGCTGATGCTCTTTCTCATTTTCAGTGGCAGCGGTTCTGGGACGTAGCACCGGAAGCGGAGAGGATCAGTACTCCTTGCCCGGATGAAATGTGGCATCTGAGCTTCCTCGATTGCTAAGGTTAGCTGTGGGAGTCGTAGCTCCAGGTACTTGGAGGGCTTATGCTGCTGTATGGATTCAGTGGTTAAATAGGTTAAAATCAGTTATTGATTCGTTAAGTGATATCAGCATAATGTTGGATTGGATTGAGGAATGGAAAAGATTGAAGTTGGTCAATGGTGCAGTTTAAGATGACTGCTTTGTCCTTTTTGTTTAAAATTTTGAAATGGGAAGATTTGACTAAGAATTTTAGAATATGCATGGCAGTTAGAAGTTTGGTTCGTAGTAAGGGTGCGGTGGATAAGAGGCACCCTTCATTTTTTTTTTTCTGGTGTTGAGGAATTTGGTTTTAGCACTTCCGAGTGTATGTTTCTCTCCTTTTGAAGTTTTGTTATTTCGGGTGGCCTTTTTGTTAGCGTTCTTTGGAGCATTTAGAGTGTCGGAATTGGTAGGGGCTAACAGATTGTATTGCGGTGGTTTGAGGTTCGAGGATGTTGTTGTTAACTCTCATCAATTACTGTTGTGGTTAAGGAAGTCTAAGACAGATCAGGTGGGAAAGGGAGTTTGGATAAGGTTGATGGAAGTTGAGGGTGTGTGCTGCCTGGTTACGGCAGTTAAGGAATTTGTGAAGGTTCGTAAAGATTATGGTGTTGATCCATTGTTGTTGCATGAGGATGGGTCATCTTTGCCCTGGTTTCAGTTTGAAGCAATTATGAAGAAAGCACTTGCGGTAGTAGGTGTGGATGGAAATGAGTTTGGCTGCAATTCTTTCAGGATTGGCGCGGCAATGGAAGCTAGGAGTTTGGGTCTGAGTGAGGGTGTGGTGAAGAGAATTAGGAGGTGTGGATCTGATTGTTTTAAGCTGTATATTAGACCTGGGTTGGCGTTATAGTTGTTTTTGTTTTAGCAGGTTAGCTTCATTGTTGGATCATGGGCCATTTGTATATTTATTGAGGAAGGCAGCGGCAGTGAAGAATTCAGGGACTCAGTTGAATTGTTCAGCAAATCAAGTGGTTATTAAATGGTTTGGGGTATGGGGTATAAAGTGGGACCAGGTGGTAGGTCAAATTGTTGGTAAGGCTAGGTTATTCCATCCTCCTGATATCCTAATAATTCATGTGGGTGTTAATGATCTGGCCTTCATGGCCCAGAAAGAGTTAGTTGTTATGATTAGATGGGGTTTGGGTAGGCAGAAATATTTGTTTCCTCATATTTTCATGGTCAGATATCGAATGTTGTATTTGTTGGTGATCGGCATGGGATACCAAAAGGTTGGAAGCTTCAAGAAAAAAAGGTTAACAGGATGGTTACTAGCTTTGTTGCTAAGTTGGGGGGTTTGGTATTCGTCATGTAGAATTTGAGGCGGAGTCCGGCAAATGTTTTTTCTTGAAAGATGGGGTTCATCTCAACGAGGTGGGTTTCCACCTTTTTAATTTTAATCTCAGCGAAGGGGTGAAAAAAGACTTAGCTCTGTGGGTTTGTGCTCGAAGGTAATTCGAGCAGTGGCGGTTTGCTAGCCTTAAAAGTTTAATTAATTGTTTGAGCTTTTACCTCCTCATGTATGGGGAGAGGTTATTGATGGGGGCGTGTCTGGTGGAGCGCCACTGGAAGGCACGGGATGTGGATTGGGGAAAGCACCTTTTAAGTGAAGTTTACTTTTTTTATGGTTTTTACTTCATTTAAAATTTTAATTTAAAGGGACAGTCAAGTATAAATTAAACTTTCATTATTCAGATAGGACTTTTAATTTTAATTGACTTTCCAATTTACTTTTATCATCAAATTTGCTTTTTTCTCTTGGTATTCTTAGTTTAAACTAAACATAGGTAGGCTCATATGCTAATTTCTAAGCCTTTGAGGGCTGCCTCTTATCACATGCTTTTTAAATCTCTTTTCAACACAAAGAGACAGAAAGTACACGTGGGCCATATAGATAACATTGTGTTCAGGCACAGGGGGTTATTTAAGATCTAGCACAATACAATAGTAAATTTAAGACAATAGATAGTAAACAGTCACAGTCATGTGATCAGGGGGCTGGAAGAAGGTTCCTAGATACAAGGTAATTACAAAGGTAAAAAGTACATTAATATAACTGTGTTGGTTATGCAAAACTGGGGAATGAGTAATAAAGGGATTATCTATCTTTTAAAACAATAACAATTCTATGGTTGACTGTCCCTTTAATAAATGCGGGCTCCGGCCTTTTTTCACCCACTTCTGTGTCCGTGTTATTATTAAGAAATGTAATGTAAAAATGTGGGGTCAATGAAACCCCGGACAAACGTAAATTGAGAGGAGGGGTTAGTGACCCCATTTTTTACATATTTAGGGGCGTGGCTTAGTGAGCCATTGATCAGTTCGAAAGTGGAATAGGGAACGGTGGGTTGTCTGTGAAGAAAAGAAGTTGCCCTCCTGCCCTTATATTAGTGTTTGTCGCAGCTGTTGAGGGGTGCTAGCCTTAAAAGTTTATTTAATTGTTTGAGCTGTTACCTCCTCATGTATGGGGTGAGGTTATTGATGGGGGCGTGCCTGGCAGAGCGTCAGTGGAAGGCAAGTGATGTGGATTGGGGCAAGCACCTTTTAAGTGAAGTTTAGTTTTGTTTAAGGTTTTTACTTCTTTTAAAATTTTATTTTAATAAATTCAGGCTGTGGCCTTTTGTCACCCACTTCTGTGTCCGTGTCATTATTATGAAATGTAATGTAAAAATGTGGGGTCACTACAAATACAGGGCGCGATCAGATATATACGGCGCAGGTTTCGGCGCAAACGTGGGAACCTGCGCCGCCTGTAATTTCACCTCACACATCGGGGTATTACATATACTGCGCCGTTAGATGCTAAACTGGCATAAGTAGGATAAACTGGCGATCCTCTGAAATGTCCGCAAATACACATTTTAGTCGTCGCAAGTAACTTACGCCAGTATTTTATCCACGGAAAGTGTCAATAAAGAGTAGAGGAGAATTTTGTAGATTTGAAGCGTAGCCTGAGGGCAGTTTGGGAACTTGCCACGCAGCTATCAGAGGAGGAACAAGCTGCAACGCACTGCGGTTGGGTGGAGGTCCCATCTATAACGGATGGAGTCCGTGATAAGAGAAGCGGCACAACGCAAATGGTTTACAATGCCACAGCGGCGATGTGCGACACTCTGCTTTCTGGGACTCCTTCACATAGCCAGCATCGCCATGTAATCAATCTTACAGTCACTTCAGTTTTTCATACTCCCTATCTTCTCATATGGGCAGCTTCTAGCCACGAGGGGGAGAAAACGCCATTGTGGGACTTGCTCTTACATCACTGCACAGCTTGGAATATAATGGCTTTCACATTATCAAAAAAACGGGACTTTAGTAAATTGGAGAGACATTTGCATATTTCCATCCCATTCTGCCCCAAAGTTGGAAAATCTGGAGTTGGCTGAACACTATGTATACTCATACACCCTCCTTCTCCCCCAGTTTCTGTTATATTGTTTGTTCTCCCCTTCACCCTCAATATGGAACTCAGTGGGAATCCACTTGTTTGTTTTTTTTGCTCATTATAGTGTACGGTTTGAATTTATGATGTGATATTGTACCATAGTCTTGTATGTTTATCCCTCATATATATCTAGGAATGGCGCATAGATGTCGTAGTTTGATCTAAGGAGCTCATTTTTTTCACCCTGCTAACAAGCTGAAACCTATTTTTTACACAAGTGTTATTAAATTTAAAACATCACTTAACCTATATGAGACAGGATAAGTTGTCAAACTCTCTTATCACATTTGTATAGCACGTATCTGCATAGATGCTGCTGGCGGCCGAGGCAGCAAACTATCTGGGGAAAGTGTTGAGAGACAACTTGGTAAATAGGTATTCTATTATATATTGGAGCCTTCGGTGGAGCTTCCTTAATTTATCTTCAGCAGGTTCAAATGTTTTTTTATACTTCATATACAACCTATATAGATGCTTACAACACTATTGTGCTAAACTTTAGATCACAAATCCGCACTAATTCATCTCATGAAAACATTTTCTACTAGAGCAGCCATAGATACCCTTACACTGTAAATTACATGGCTCAGTCTAGAGTTTTTCTCTATATAATTCCCAGTTATAATGGTAAGACAGTCCCCAGTCCCCGGGCATATGGTACTGTCCCTCCACCATTTTATCTCTTATTGTTTTTCTTTCAATCCTAGATATCAGTTGAGAACCTTCCCTCCCCCCACCTCACCTACCTTCTTTTTTTTTAAGGATATGTGGTGAATATTCAGCGGTATTAATCCGCTCCTGATATTAGTTGTGTTTCATATTTATTTCATAAGAGCTAAGGTCCCAATTAATATCCTATATAGTACCTTTCAGGGAAAACAATTTTTTTCAACTAAAGCAATATTCTGCATATCCCAGATTAAAGTTTCTTTCTAATAGGCTGCAGATTTTGATAAAGAGGTACTATAGCAATATTTCACACAAAAATATAAAAATTATGAGATATCAATGCAACTTATACCATTTAAATGTATGATGCAGTTTAGCTATATAGTTTGCTATGTTTACTATAAGAATGATTGTCATGATTTACTTATGATATCAGATGTGTTTGTCTATAAGTAACATATGTCTCAGCGTATGTTTGTTTCTCATATTACTAATACGAGGTATCAATGTAACTTATACCATATATATGTTTGAGGCAGTTTAGCTTTGTAGTTTGCTATGTTTACTATATGAATGATTGTCATGACTTACATATGATATCAGATGTGTTGGTCTAGAAGTAACATATGTCTCTGCTTATGTTTGTTTATTTTTTTACTAATTACCTCAATAAAAAACTTTGATTTAAAAAAAAATATTTTTATTTTTTTTAAGTAAATAAGCAAGTATATGTCCACAATGTGATAAAGTACCTACAAGCTCAATCCATTTGATTATGTTGTGGCTTCAAACTATTTCAAATACACAAATAAACCTTAAAAAAACAATATCATAGTATACTGTCCCTTTAACCTTGAGATGCTGCTTAAATGTATGTGTTTGTTAAGGCTTCCAGGGAGTTACATTGCTTTTATAGTCAGTGCAAGGGTTCCTGCGCCTACAATTTGTGGCGAGTTCAGAATGGAGTAGATTCTCTGAATTCTGCGCCCGTAAGTCCTTACGCTGTATATTGGATACCAAATTGCACGTCTGTTCTATGTTAGTCTATGGTTAAAAAAATGATGTCCGAAAGGTGAAATATATGCGCGTAAGTTGTATGCTACGCCGTATATGTAATACCAAAATCGCGTAAAATCTGGCGTCCCCAGCTTTTGCGGGCAACGCTGCATATGTAATGGAGGCCACAATGTCTAAAAATTGCCCACGTTACTCAATTTTACAAATTTTCGGTTATATTTCTTTTTTCTGCCTAATCTCTAGAGCCCATGTTTTTTCAGACCAGTGAAATATTAACCCTGTTTTCATTCAGCATCCTGTCTATCATTTCAATCTCTTTGAATAAATGTATTTAATCTTACATGGTTTCTTCATCCTGGCAACATATACCTATTACATACTAGAGCAATAGAACATTTTAATAAACAGATGTATTGCTGTCTATTCACTTGACGCAATCTATTCACTGTTTTCAAAATTATTTTGTAACATTATTTAGATAGCACATAAACAATTATGCTCCAGTCGCTCATTGAGAAAAGCAATTTCTCCATATATGAAAAAAAGGTTTTGTTTTTATTAAAGCATATACATTTTTAGACTATGCATATTTCTGTAACTAACCAAAATTATAAAAAAAGAATAGCCTTTTCATGCAGCAAAATAAAACCTGATACAACATATATCTTATTTACTATTTAAGATAGAAATAGTAAAAAATAAAAAGAAATTATGGACGGATATGGAAAAAGCAAAATATCATTAGTTTATTATTCAGTAAAATAAATAAATGCAAATTTTCAACCACTAAAGTAAAACTAAGATACTGCTATACTTTTTTATGGATTGGCATACTATGCATAAATACATTCTATTAACTATGGGCTTTGGCAGGGCTTTAAACATTTGATGTGTTGTAAATATCCTTATATAGGATTTTTTTTTCTCATACACTAAGAATAAAAGACTTTTCTACTGACAATCTTGCAGATAAATGTACAACAGTGAGCAGTTGAAAAGTTTTATGTTAAAACCCATAATCATAAAATAGAAGGATTTTTTAAAAAATATTTGTAAATTTATAAAAAATAAATTAAAAAAACTACTTGCGCAGCATGCTTCTTCCTGCTAATAATATCAATTTAATAATTTTAAACATGTTAAAATCTTCACTAAAATAGTGCTTTTAAGAAATTATTTTTAATAATGGGCATTTAACTGATACAAACATAACAAATATAACTTGTTTATATCATTACCTTTTTCATTACTAGGATATAAATTAATCATACCTGGAAGCAAGAAATGTTTTAGAATTCAACACTTCAACATTTACTTCCTTTAAAGTGAAGGTCAACTTTGATGAATGAAAGCCTGGTTTTTAAAAATACTATTAAAAACAGGGGCACTTTCATTCATCTAAGTATACAAAGCAGCGTAAAAACTTACCTCTCTCCTCTTCACAGCCGGAGCAGTTATAAGTCAGCAGTTATGAGTTTTACCCTACAAAGCTGTAGCATAAAACTCATAACTAAACTGTTAAAAAGACCACTAACATCCATAAACTACCTATTAACCCCTAAACCGAGGCCCTCCCGCATCGCAGATACTAAAATAAAATTATTAACCCCTAATCTGCCGCTCTGGACATCGCCGCCACTTAAAAAATGTATTAAGCCCTATTCCGCCACTCCCCGACATTGTCGCCACTATAATAAACCTATTAACCCCTAAATTGCCGCCCTCTCGCATCACAAACACTATTTAAAGATTATTAACCCCTAATCTTCCATCTGCCCACACCGCCGCAATAATAAACCTATTAACCACTAAACCGCAAACCTCCACAACAAAATATACTAAAATAAACTATTAACCCCTAAACCTCTGGCCTCCCACATCACTACATACATATATTACCCCTCAACCTAACCCTAACGTAACCCTAAGCCTAAGTCTAACCCTAACACCCCCTAACTTAAATATAATTAAAATAAATCTAAATAAAACTTACAATTATTACCTTAAGAATTCCTATTTAAAACTAGATACTTACCTGTAAAATAAAACCTATGCTAGCTACAAAATAAATAATAGTTACATTGTAGCTAGCTTAGGTTTTAATTTTATTTCACAGGTAAGTTTGTATTTATTTTAACTAGGTAGACTAGTTAGTAAATAGTTATTAACTATTTACTAACTACCTAGCTAAAATAAATACAAATTTACTTGTAAAATAAAACCTAACCTGCCTTACACTAAAACCTAACATTACGATAAAATAAAATAAATTAAATTAATAAAATACAATTATCTACATTACAAACAAAAATAAACACTGAATTACACAAAATAAAAAACAAAATTATCAAAAATAAAAACGAATTACTCCTAATATAATAGCCCTATCAAAATAAAAAAGACTTCTATCAGCCAATAAGAATTTAAATGTGAAAAATTCCTATTATCTGTTGCAAACAGCCAATAGGATTGAGCTTGCATTCTATTGACTGATTGGATCAGCCAATAGGATGAAAGCTCAATCCTATTGGCTGATTGCAACAGCCAATAGGATTTTTTCACCTTTAATTCCTATTGGCTGATAGAATTCTATCAGCCAATCGGAATGTAAGGGATGCCATCTTGGATGACGTCACTTAAAGGGAAACTTCATTCTTTAGCGACCAACGGAAGAAGAGGATGCTCCGCGCCGGATGTCTTGAAGATCGACCTGCTTTGAGCTGGATGGATGAAGATAGAAGATGCCTTCAGGATGAAGACTTCTGCCCGCTTCGATGAAGACTTCTGCCGGCTTCGATGAGGAATTCTGGCCGCTTGGATGAAGACTTCTGCTGCCTGGATGAGAATGGATGTCAGGTCTTCGAAAACTGTATGGGGATCATCGGGGGTTAGTGTTAGGTTTTTTCAAGGGTTTATTGGGTGGGTTTTATTTTTAGCTTAGTGTTTGGGCAATGTAAAAGAGCTAAATGCCCTTTTAAGGGCAATGCCCATCCAAATGCCCTTTGCAGGGCAATGGTTAGCTTAGGTTTATTTAGATAGAATTTTATTTGGGGGGTTTGGTTGTGTGGGTGGTGGGTTTTACTGTTGGGGTTTTGTTTGTATTTTTTTTATACAAGTAAAAAAGAGCTGATTTCTTTGGGGCAATGCCCCGCAAAAAAAGTATTTTTTTTTTATTTTTGATAATTTTGTTTTTTATTTTGTGTAATTTATTGTTTATTTTTTTTTGTAATTTAGATAATTACAAATAACATTTAATTTATTTTATTGTAATGTTAGGTTTTACTGTAAGGCAGGTTAGGTTTTATTTTACAGGTAAATTTGTATTTATTTTAGCTAGGTAGCTAGTAAATAGTTAATAACTATTTACTAACTAGTCTACCTAGTTAAAATAAATACAAACTTACCTGTGAAATGAAAATAAAACCTAAGATAGCTACAATATAACTATTTTATTGTAATGTTAGGTTTTACTGTAAGGCAGGTTAGGTTTTATTTTACAGGTAAATTTGTATTTATTTTAGCTAGGTAGTTAGTAAATAGTTAATAACTATTTACTAACTAGTCTACCTAGTTAAAATAAATACAAACTTACCTGTGAAATGAAAATAAAACCTAAGCTAGCTACAATATAACTATTAGTTATATTGTAGCTAGCTTAGTTTTTTTTACAGGTATTTAGTTTTAAATAGGAATTATTTAGGTAATAATTGTAAATTTAATTTACATTTATTTAATTATATTTAAGTTAGGGGTGTTTAGGGTTAGACTTAGTCTTAGGGTTACGTTAGGGTTATGCTTAGGGTTAGGGTTATGTTAGGGTTAGGTTTAGAGGTTGATATATTTATTTAGTGTTAGTGATGTGGGAGGCCACAGGTTTAGTTGTTAATAACTTTAGTATAGTGGCGGCGACATTGGGGGCGGCAGATTAGGGGTTAATAACTGTAATGTAGGTGGCAGCGATATCGGGAGCAGCAGATTAGGGGTTAATAAGTGTATTTAAGTGGCGGTGAAATTGGGAGTGGCAGATTATGGGGTTAATAACATTATGTAGGTTGCGGCAGATTAGGGGTGTTTAGACGTGTTTTTTTGTTAGGGTGTTAGGTTTAAACAGAACTTTTTCTTTCCCCATAGACATCAATAGGGCTGCGTTACGGAGCTTTTTTTCTGCGATCGCAGGTGTTAGGCTTTTTTTTGCCGGCTCTCCCCATTGATGTTTATGGGGAAATCGTGCACAAGCACGTCAAAACACTGCTTGTTTTTGGGTGACGTATGGAGCTCAATGCCACCATATCGCCCACGCAAGCTGGGTTTTTAAATATTTGTAATAGCAGCACTATAGGGAGGTGAATTAACAACGCTTTTGTGGCGCTCGTTAATTTCCCTATAGCGCTGAAAACTCGTAATCTAGCTGAATGTTACTAACAAAATGAAAGGGACATGAAACCCCAGATGTTTTGTTTGTGATTCAGATAGTGCATGCAATTTTAAACAACTTTTTAATTTACTTCTATTATCAAATTAGCTTTATTCTCTTGGGATTGTTTGTTGAAGGATCAGCAATGCACTAGTTGAGCACATCAGGTAAGCCAATAACAAGAATCATGTATGTGCAGCCACCCAGCTCCTAAGCCTACCTAAATATGCTTCTCAATAACATATAACAATAGAAGGTACCAAATTTAACAGTTGTTTAAAAGTATGTGCTTTACCTAATCATAAAAAAGAAATTGTGTTTCATGTCCCTTTTAATTAGATTTACAAAGGATCAGAAAATTCAGGAAGCAATTACAAGCAAATAATATAATGAATGGCAGGAAAATTCAGATGTTAAGAAGATAGTATAAGAAGGCTGACTTTAAGGGGGGTTAATAGAATCAGTGATTGAAAGTTAAGGAACAGGAATGGCCAGCAGGAAGGTCAAATAAAATACATATACAATGACAAAAATGATAAGGATAGATGACAGAGTTAAAGCTGAGGATCAACACAGATCTATGGCACAAGGTGCCAAGGTGAAGATCTATAAAAAAGCACAAATAAATTAATACTTAATTTGAAAAATGATAGAAAATCCCATATATAGCAATAATTAATCATTTCTACCAGCAAGGCAGTACATAAGTTTTCTCAAAGGAAAAAGGTGAGAAACATAACATATCTCTGCAACAATCAAATTATCTAAACTTCACATATGCTGTACTCACAAAGGGGGAGCCACTATAGCTCCTAGGTAAGTGTTCAATACATAAAGCCTCCAGGTAATCAGGAACTCTAAGTGAACAATTTATTGCAATATAATACATAGAAAGTTAAAAAACAAAAAGGCACACATAAAAGTCACTCTGGGCATAAAAGCTATAATGACTGTGAGCTTTTTCTGAAAATGTAGTTCCAGATAACAAGCATAGTCTCACTGAGTATTCTCCAGTTAAACAATGCAAACTGGACTTAATACCCAACACTACAAAAGTTTGAAAGCTTGAGCCACTTCTCCTCCGCCCCTGCTGGTTATTTGCCAGCCGACGTACGTTTCTCCAAATGATGTGGCTTTTTCAAGGCTGTTCAATCTTTGTTTGCTTTATCCTTATATATATATATATATATATATATATATATATATATATATATATATATATATATATATATATATATATATATATATATATATATTTATGTATACATATTATTTTTTTTCAAAAAAGTTTTTATTTGAGGTTATACAATAAATAAACAGCAGTAAGGTTACAATATAATCAGTGACATAAGCATATGTCTGAGTATTAGCATCTGAATGGTACAGAATGTCACCTCTGCACAATTTATATATCATAGATAAAATATAATATTTTAAAACACAAACATTATCATTGATGAGTGATTAACCTATGTACTCTCAATCAAACCTATTTTCATTTATATTTGGTTACAGTTTTTTAAGTAATGTAAATCTCATTGTTTTCCCCTAATGTGGAATGTAAAGATAAACTAGAAAAAGTTATACCCCATATAGTAGGTAATGGTCTCTCTTGGACCTCTAGTATTATTATATATTGGTATGAGGATATAATAGGGGGTATGTAACAAATAAAAGGCATATAGAGTCACTCTTGGACCCTCAGTAATATGTTATATGATTGTGACAAAACTTAAATATGGAAAAGCAAACTAACAAGAAAACAGTATGTCAAATGAGATTACAGTTATAGATATCAGTATATAAATATCAATATTTTAATAGTATAAAGTAAAATTTCTATAGGATATATTTTCCTATGCTTACAATGTAAGCACTATGGAGGGGGGGGACAGAGATGTTTGGGTAAGAAAGTTAGCAAAGATCACAATAGCCAAGTAATGATAGTTTCCAGCCCATAACTATGGAACTATTAGATTTTTTTTAACTATCCAAGTAAAACCGCCTGTTGGACCAGTTTCATACAAGTAATTGCTTATTAGCAGGTTGCTCCTTCATTAGGGTCATAATATAGAACTCTAAGAGATAAGCTGTTACATCAGTAATGTTATCTAGCCTATAGTAACTATATGGATTGTGGTGAGTCAACCTCTAAGTGTACCCATAGTGTATGTGAATTGAGACGTAGTAGTAAGCATGTGAGAATACTTATATGTACATTCCTTCGGGGTATAGGGGCTATTTGGAGTAATAGATCTCACAACTCAACCATATAGAACTCGGCAATACATGTGAATTAGGAGTTGAGTTATTATCTACACCATGCTAGGGTGCAATACTCATAAAGTATATATCCCAGTTCACTGTAGTCTGATGTTACTACACCTTAGGTAGCTAACTCACATGTCATCTCGGGAAAAAAACTTAAGATTAATCTGGTTTCTTAATATATAACTGTACCATATCTTAGAACAGAGGGAGTAGTAGAACAGCATACAAAATATTATAACGTTTTCAGAGAGACCCCTTCCAACATTATGTAAGAAGGCAGTCATTTAAACCTGCCTACAATTCAAAATACACATATTAATCGCAGCTAAAGTAATAACGAATTAGGATAAAAAATATCATGTTAATTTGAAATCAGGAATCCAGGAACTATGTGGGGGTAAACTATCATGTATTGCATACCGCTACATTAAGTATGTCTTCCTCACAGAACATTCAAACATTAGCTAATTTCGTTATTTTTTTAATTGTAATAACCCAAATATTTCATAACTCAACTCTCTCTTTGATAAATATTGGTGTTGATTGAATGATTAAAACTTTATTTGCCATTAATTGATATGAAATTATTTTGAGTATTACATGTCAAAGTACTGTCTCAGAGGCATCCAAATTCAAAATGTAGACAGAGATGCTACCAATACATATTACATTAGTATATGTAATTAAAGGGCAGCTGATGTTAAAAAAAATAATAAAAATTATTTTAAATTATTATAAATACTAAAAAAATGAATAGCTATATTCTATGGATTATTTAGAATATTTTATTTATGTATAAAATTTTTATATAATTTCAATAATTTTTAAATATTTATTATATCAATAACACATTGGAGATAGCAATTTTTCATGTGTGCTAACTCAACCGCATTAGTCCTAAGTTGCGAACCCCGATGCATATTTTACATTTCCATGTCTCTTACATAGAAAATAAAAATATTTTTTATTTTATATATATATATATATATATATATATATATATATATAATATTCATGTAAAATACATATCTATACCTATATATCTATAGGTATATATAAATATATATATATATATATATATATATATATATATATATATATGTATTTCCTATAAAAAGTAAATTATCCTGCAAGTGAAGAATATTAGAATGTGAAATATGTACAGTAAATAAATATTTAAAAAAATAAACACATATATATATATGTCATAACTCATCTCTCCACCTTAACTGTCTGACATCTGATATTCTGTAATTCCACCTTAACTATGAAGCCGCACCTTTTTACCATACTTAAACCATTTCCTGAGGGCAGACAGGTGCTTAGTTAATGAGTTTAGTAGCTGAGCTAACACTGCATATTGTGCTCTTTGGATTACCCTTTTGTTACAACAGGATTTAATTCTGAATATCGTTTTGAACTTTTATATTGCTTGTGCAAATCTTTCTTCACTCCTGAAACTACCTGCTTCACCGGATCACTAATTACTATCAGCGCAGCTCCTCAGTTCTAACCGTTCACACGCTGCCTGAGGATTTCTCTTCTGTCCTAATCTGACAGATCAGCTGTTACAACGGATAGCTAAAAACCACGACTCTCCTCTTTCTGGCCATCCAGGAATTTCCAGGACGAAGGATTTGATAGCAAGGAACTATTGGTGGCCTAAGATGAACATGAGTATCAAGGAATACATACAAGATTGTACAATTTGTACCACATCGAAATCAGAAAGAAGACCCCCATACGGGTTATTAATGCCTATACAAGTTCCTGATAAACCATGGACCCACCTGGGCATGGATTTCATAGTCGAATTGCCTCTCTCACTTGGAATGAACATGATATTGGTAGTTGTTGATTTGATGACAAAAATGGCCCATTTCATCCCATATCGGAAACTTCCAACCTCCGCAGAAACAGCCCAGTTATTTATAGATAATGTTCTGAAACTTCATGGCATACCAACCATTCTGACCACCGACAGGGGGACTCAGTTTACCTCCAGGTTTTGGAGGAATCTATGTCAGAAACTACAAATAAACCATAGGTACACCACAGCTTATCACCCACAGACGAACGGCCAAACAGAGCATCTGAATCAATGGCTAGAACAGTACATTAGATCCTATTGTGCATTCCACCAAGAAGACTGGATGAATTATTTATCAACCGCTGAGTTTGCATACAACAACACACTCAACTCTTCATCTCGAATGACTCCCTTCTACGCCAACTATGGGTTCCATCCAAAAATGTCCTTTCTCACAACCACCAGTTCTCCAAGTCCCAAAATTGATGATATAGCTGATAGCATGACACAAAATTTGCAATTACTCCAAAAACATTTGCAATCTGCTCAAAACTCCCAGAAAAAATATTATGATCTGAGAAGAAGACCACCACCTCAATACGTAGTCGGTGACTGGGTATGGCTTTCGACCAAAAATTTGAGATTGCAAATCCCAAGCAAAAAATTAGCCAGTCTGTTCATAGGCCTGTTTCAGATTATACGAATCATCAATCAAAATGCAGTAGCACTTCAATTACCTCCCTCTCTGGCCATCCACTCCACTTTCCACGTTTCTCTGATCAAACCAGCTTCCTCCTCTGGCACACAGATTTTACCACCCAAGCCACCGATTCTGGATGCAGAAGAATACGAAGTGAAAGAATTACTTGATTCTCAGATTACTAAAGGTGAACTCCAGTACCTTGTCCGATGGAAGGGTTATCCACCAGATGAGGATACCTGGGAACCATCATCTCACGTGAATGCTCCAAGACTTGTTGCTCAGTTCCACAGGAGGGACCCTGATCGCCCCAGGCTTGCCTGAAGGGGGGGGGGTCATGTCAGAACTCATCTCTCCACCTTAACTGTCTGACATCTGATATTCTGTAATTCCACCTTAACTATGAAGCCACACCTTTTTACCTTACTTAAACCATTTCCTGAGGGCAGACAGGTGCTTAGTTAATGAGTTTAGTAGCTGAGCTAACACTGCATATTGTGCTCTTTGGATTACCCTTTTGTTACAACAGGATTTAATTCTGAATATAGTTTTGAACTTTTATATTGCTTGTGCAAATCTTTCTTCACTCCTGAAACTACCTGCTTCACCGGATCACTAATTACTATCAGCGCAGCTCCTCAGTTCTAACCGTTCACACGCTGCCTGAGGATTTCTCTTCTGTCCTAATCTGACAGATCAGCTGTTACAACGGATAGCTAAAGACCACTCTCCGGTGAGAGTGAAACAGTGACTGAATGGTTCCTTGTTATTTAAACTCCTACCTGAATTAATTAACCCCTTGGGTTCCTGTTTTCTCTAACAGCTGATTCTGTAAGAGACTGCTCCAGGTTTTAACCTGTGTCACTCTGTTCTTTTCAAGATATAATAAATCACTCCAAGCCATACGCTTCTCTTCTACATATGATAAGCAGGTGCTGAGTGAAACATTCTATCTAGATCTGCAGTTGAAGATCCATATACAATTAACTTGCTATACTTCCTGTCAGTTACTAACAATATATATATATATATATATATATATACACAGAGAAATGCACTCACAGGAACGAACAACCAGCTCAATACCATTGTTAGCCTGTTCTATGGCGATTTACCACCTGGGTGCAACTTCTTTTAGCCCAGCAATGCTCTTCACAGAGTATAATTTTCCTGTAGTATATCAGTCTGATCCCGCCTATTACGGTCAGTCCAGTGCCGAAATACCAGGCAATTCCTCTCTGAACAAGGAACAATGCAACCCCAGATGATCGTTTTGGCCTTCATTGGGCCTCGTCAGTGAGGTGTAGCAGTATTCCTCTAAGCACACTGAGCAAGGAGTCCACGTCTGGTTTCCCCTTTTTCCCATAGGGAGACTAAATACACACAGAGAGAAATGCACTCACTGGAAAGAACAACCAGCTCCCTACCATTGTTAGCCTGTTCTATGGTGATTTACCACCTGGGTGCAACTTCTTTTAGCCCAGCAATGCTTTTCACAGAGTAGAACTTTCCTGTAGTATATCATTCTGATCCTGCCTATTACGGTCAGTCCAGCGCTGAAATACCAGGCAATTCCTCTCTGAACAAGGAACAAAGCAACCCCAGAAGATCGTTTCGTCCTTCATTGGGCCTCGTCAGTGAGGTGTAGCATTATTCTTCTAAGCACACTGAGCAAGGAGTCCATGTCTGGTTTCCCCTTTTTCCCATAGGGAGACTAAATACACACAGAGAGAAATGCATTCACAGGAATGAATAACCAGCTCAATAACATTGTTAGCCTGTTCTATGGCGATTTACCACCTGGGTGCAACTTCTTTTAGCCCAGCAATCCTTTTTACAGAGTAGAACTTTCCTGTAGTATATCAGTCTGATCCCGCCTATTACGGTCAGTCCAGCGCCAAAATACCAAGCAATTCCTCTCTGAACAAGGAACAAAGCAACCCCAGATGATCGTTTCAGCCTTCATTGGGCCTCGTCAGTGAGGTGTAGCAGTATTTCTCTAAGCACACTGAGCAAGGAGTCCACGTCTGGTTCCCCTTTTTCCCATAGGGAGACTAAATACACACAGAGTGAAATGCACTCACATGAATGAACAACCAGCTCAATGCCATTGTTAGCCTGTTCTATGGCAATTTACCACCTGGGTGCAACTTCTTTTAGCCCAGCAATGCTTTTCACAGAGTAGAACTTTCGTGTAGTATATCAGTCTGATCCCGCCTATTACGGTCAGTCCAGCGCTGAAATACCAGGCAATTTCTCTCTGAACAAGGAACAAAGCAACCTCAGACGATTGTTTCGGCCTTCATTGGGCCTCGTCAGTGAGGTGTAGCAGTATTCCTCTAAGCACACTGACCAAGGAGTCCACGTCTGGTTTCCCCTTTTTCCCATAGGGAGACTAAATACACACAGAGAGAACTGCACTCACAGGAACTAACAACCAGCTCAATAACATTGTTAGCCTGTTCTATGGCGATTTACCACCTGGGTGCAACTTCTTTTAGCCCAGCAATGCTTTTCACAGAGTAGAACTTTCCTGTAGTATATCAGTCTGATCCCGCCTATTACGGTCAGTCCAGTGCCAAAATACCAAGCAATTCCTCTCTGAACAAGGAACAAAACAACCCCAGATGATCGTTTCAGCCTTCATTGGGCCTCGTCAGTGAGGTGTAGCAGTATTTCTCTAAGCACACTGAGCAAGGAGTCCACGTCTGGTTCCCCTTTTTCCCATAGGGAGACTAAATACACACAGAGTGAAAAGCACTCACATGAATGAACAACCAGCTCAATGCCATTGTTAGCCTGTTCTATGGCAATTTACCACCTGGGTGCAACTTCTTTTAGCCCAGCAATGCTTTTCACAGAGTAGAACTTTCGTGTAGTATATCAGTCTGATCCCGCCTATTACGGTCAGTCCAGCGCTGAAATACCAGGCAATTTCTCTCTGAACAAGGAAAAAAGCAACCTCAGACGATTGTTTCGGCCTTCATTGGGCCTCGTCAGTGAGGTGTAGCAGTATTCCTCTAAGCACACTGACCAAGGAGTCCACGTCTGGTTTCCCCTTTTTCCCATAGGGAGACTAAATACACACAGAGAGAACTGCACTCACAGGAACGAACAACCAGCTCAATACCATTGTTAGCCTGTTCTATGGCGATTTACCACCTGGGTGCAACTTCTTTTAGCCCAGCAATGTTTTTCACAGAGTAGAACTTTCATGTAGTATATCAGTCTGATCCCGCCTAGTACGGTCAGTCCAGCGCTGAAATACCAGGCAATTCCTCTCTGAACAAGGAACAAAGCAACCCCAGATGATCGTTTCAGCCTTCATTGGGCCTCGTCAGTGAGGTGTAGCAGTATTCCTCTAAGCACATTACTGGGCTAAAAAGCTGCACCCAGGTGGTAAATCGCCATAGGTGGTAAATCGCCATAGAACAGGGTAGCAATGGTATTGAGCCAGTTGTTCATTCCTGTGAGTGCACTTCTCTCTGTATGTATGTATGTATGTATATATATATATATATATATATATATATATATATATTATATATATATATATATATATATATATATATATATATATATATACAGGGAGTGCAGAATTATTAGGCAAATTAGTATTTTGACCACATCATCCTCTTTATGCATGTTGTCTTACTCCAAGCTGTATAGGCTCGAAAGCCTACTACCAATTAAGCATATTAGGTGATGTGCATCTCTGTAATGAGAAGGGGTGTGGTCTAATGACATCAACACCCTATATCAGGTGTGCATAATTATTAGGCAACTTCCTTTCCTTTGGCAAAATGGGTCAAAAGAAGGACTTGACAGGCTCAGAAAAGTCAAAAATAGTGAGATATCTTGCAGAGGGATGCAGCACTCTTAAAATTGCAAAGCTTCTGAAGCGTGATCATCGAACAATCAAGCGTTTCATTCAAAATAGTCAACAGGGTCGCAAGAAGCGTGTGGAAAAACCAAGGCGCAAAATAACTGCCCATGAACTGAGAAAAGTCAAGCATGCAGCTGCCAAGATGCCACTTGCCACCAGTTTGGCCATATTTCAGAGCTGCAACATCACTGGAGTGCCCAAAAGCACAAGGTGTGCAATACTCAGAGACATGGCCAAGGTAAGAAAGGCTGAAAGACGACCACCACTGAACAAGACACACAAGCTGAAACGTCAAGACTGGATCAAGAAATATCTCAAGACTGATTTTTCTAAGGTTTTATGGACTGATGAAATGAGAGTGAGTCTTGATGGGCCAGAAGGATGGGCCCGTGGCTGGATTGGTAAAGGGCAGAGAGCTCCAGTCCGACTCAGACGCCAGCAAGGTGGAGGTGGAGTACTGGTTTGGGCTGGTATCATCAAAGATGAGCTTGTGGGGCCTTTTCAGGTTGAGGATGGAGTCAAGCTCAACTCCCAGTCCTACTGCCAGTTTCTGGAAGACACCTTCTTCAAGCAGTGGTACAGGAAGAAGTCTGCATCCTTCAAGAAAAACATGATTTTCATGCAGGACAATGCTCCATCACACGCGTCCAAGTACTCCACAGCGTGGCTGGCAAGAAAGGGTATAAAAGAAGAAAATCTAATCACATGGCCTCCTTGTTCACCTGATCTGAACCCCATTGAGAACCTGTGGTCCATCATCAAATGTGAGATTTACAAGGAGGGAAAACAGTACACCTCTCTGAACAGTGTCTGGGAGGCTGTGGTTGCTGCTGCACGCAATGTTGATGGTGAACAGATCAAAACACTGACAGAATCCATGGATGGCAGGCTTTTGAGTGTCCTTGCAAAGAAAGGTGGCTATATTGGTCACTGATTTGTTTTTGTTTTGTTTTTGAATGTCAGAAATGTATATTTGTGAATGTTGAGATGTTATATTGGTTTCACTGGTAAAAATAAATAATTGAAATGGGTATATATTTGTTTTTTGTTAAGTTGCCTAATAATTATGCACAGTAATATTCACCTGCACACACAGATATCCCCCTAAAATAGCTATAACTAAAAACAAACTAAAAACTACTTCCAAAACTATTCAGCTTTGATATTAATGAGTTTTTTGGGTTCATTGAGAACATGGTTGTTGTTCAATAATAAAATTAATCCTCAAAAATACAACTTGCCTAATAATTCTGCACTCCCTGTATATACTGTATATATATATATATATATATATATATATATATATATATATATATATATGTGGATTGGAGTCCTTTGCAGTCAAATACCTGAAGACATAAAAAAAATAATTTACTATTAATACTTAACAATCAGCCAGATTACAAGTTTTGCGTTATGGATGGCTCGCTAATAACTTGTACGTTATTTTCACCGTTCACCTTTAATAGCGCTGCTATTACAGGTTTGCAAAAAAACGGCTTGTGCGGGCGATATGGTTGTGTTGAGCTCCATACCGCACCCAAATACAAGCAGTGTTTTGATGTGCTCATGCACGATTTCCCCATAGACATCAATGGGGAGAGCCGGCTAAAAAAAAGCCTAACACCTGCAATCGCAGAGCTTAAAGCTCCGTAACGCAGCCCCATTGATGTCTATGGGGAAAAAAATGTATGTTTAAACCTAACACCCTAACATAAAAACCATGTCTAAACACCCCTAATCTGCCGCCCGACATCACCGACACCTACATTACACTTATTAACTCCTAATCTGCCTCCCTCAATGTCACCTCCACCTACATAAATGTATTAACCCCTAATCTGCCGCCCCCAATGTCGCTGCCGCCAGTATACTAAAGTTATTAACCCCTAAACCTCTTGCCTCCCACATCACTAACACTAAATAAATATATTAACCCCTAACATAACCCTAAGTCTAACCCTAACATAACCTTAACACCCCCTAACTTTAATATAATTAAAATAATTCTAAATAAAACTTACTATTAATAACAAAATAATTCCTATTTTAAAAGACTTACCTGTAAAATAAACCCTAAGCTAACTACAATATAACTAATATTTACATTGTAGTTAGCTTAGGTGTTATTTTTATTCCACAGCTAAGTTTTTATTTATTTTAGCTAGGTAGACTAGTTAGTAAATAGTTATTAACTATTTACTAGCTACCTAGTTAAAATAAATACAAACATACCTGTAAAATAAAACCTAACCTGAGTTACACTAAAACCTAACATTACAATAAAATAAAATAAATTAAATTAACAATGTACAATTATCTAAATTACAAAAAAAAACAAAAACACTAAATTACACAAAATAAAAAAAAGAAATTATCAAAAATAAAAACAAACTACACCTAATCTAATAGCCCCCCAAAATTAAAATAAAAACTTAGCCTACACTAAACTGCCAATGGCCCTTAAAAGGGCCTTTTGCAGGGCATTGTCCAAAAGAAATCAGCACCTGTAAAAAAAATAACAACCCCCCAACAATAAAACCCACCACCCACACAACCAACCCCCCAAATAAAACCCTAACTAAATAAACCTAAGCTCCCCATTGCCCTGAAAAAGGGCATTTGGATGGGCATTGCCCTGAAAAGGGCATTTAGCTCTTTTACATTGCCCAAAATCCTAAGCTAAAAATAAAACCCACCCAATAAACCCTTAAAAAATAAACCCTTAAAAAACCTAACACTAACCGCCAACGATCCCACTAACCGCCAACGATCCGCTTACTCTTTTTGAAGACCGGACATCCATCCTCATCCAGGCGGTGAAGTCCTCATCCAGGCGGCAGAAGTCTTCATCCAAGCGGGCAGAAGTCTTCATCCAGACGGCATCTTCTATCTTCTTTCATCCGGCGCGGAGCGGGTCCATCTTCAAGACATCCGGCGCGGAGCATCCTCTTCTTTCGATGGCTGTTGAAGAATGAAGTTTCCCTTTAAATGATGTCATCCAAGATAGCATCTCTTACATTCTGATTGGCTGATAGAATTCTATTAGCCAATAGGAATTAAGGGGGAAAACATCCTATTGGCTGTTGCAATCAGCCAATAGGATTGAGCTTTCATCCTATTGGCTGATCCAATCATCCAATAGGATTGAGTTTGCATTCTATTGGCTGATTGGAATAGTTATCAGGTAATTGATCACATCCCCCAACATAGGAGAGGGGGTAATAGGGAACTTAGATTGAAACAAAAGGAGGTTTGGTGGATTAAACATCTTAATACACTGTACCCATATGGTCTGAATAGGGACTATGATTTGTATTTGTTTTTATAAATTTTGTTTTTCTCAGGGTAATGTTTTCTGGTACCTCTAGGGGTCATGATTTATTGTAATCCCACTGAAACCTGGATAGGTATGGGTTAATCCAATTAAATGTACAAGATGGATACCCTTTTTAAAGAGTGTGTTTAGTTGTTTTTAACTATGCATGATTAAGGACCATGTAGGTCCGAAATGTCGCTTTTAAGGCCGGTTGTATCCTAAATAAAATAATTTATCACCATTGACAAACGTATTTGTGTTGTGGTGCTGTCACACTTGATGCATGGACTGTATGGCTTTGGAGGATGTGCTGATACTCCATTGTGACGAGCACACACTGGATTAAAGATACCTATGGGCAAAGTGCTGGACTCTATATGTTCATTTTTCTGTGTATGCAATCAGCTGAGTCACGAGCATCCCTGGTGAGTGATATTACTATGCAAGATACTCCGCCTTCTACCTTTTCCTATTCGGACATTGATGCAGCACGCATCACCTCCCTAGCCTTGGGATCAAGGAACTTTCTAAGAAATACTGCAGAAGCAAATTCTAAAAAGGAATATGAGAGAACTAAAAAAAAGTTGATATCTCTGGAGTTAAACTCTGTTACGCTTGCAGAGTACTATAGGATCAAAAGAATCCCTAGAGGGTGAAATTAAGACCAACCATACTTGCAAACAATGAACTATATAAAAACCATTTTGAGAGCATATTAAATACGTGTTCATTTGACCTTATTGTGCTGACGGTGAAATGCCTGCAAATTGAAATTGAAAAACAAAAAAGTATGGTATTGCAAGTTGAGCGAGCCATGGAGACAAAGTATACTATGGAAATGCTGAAAGTTACTAAAGATGAAGTCGATACATTATTGCTACAATACCGTCAAGAGCTTGAAGAGAAGAAGAGGTCAAAGTTCAGCAAGGATGAGCTAGACTACATAAACCATCGGGTGTACAACTGGTCACGTGAGTACACATCATGATCACGTGAGTCACGTGACGCTCCACACTGAAGGAGACCGCAAGCAGCGCTAATGGATCAGGATAGAACCGGAGACAACACATCATCTGGGGAGAGTTTTTTTAGACACCAGTTCAGAAGGAGACACCGGAGGGGAGGGCGGAAGCATCACCCCACAAAGAGAACAGTGGATGAGCACACGGAGCTCCTGGAATCAGCCTCGGCAGATGACGAGACAACAACGGGGAGGGAGTTATCAATGGGGCATGAGGAGGTAAAAGAAAAGGTAAATGTACTGCTCAATCACAGCCCCCATACATCTGAGGAAAACATGTGGCTAGATTACGAGTCTTGCGTTAGCCTTAAAAAGCAGTGTTGAGAGGTCCCAACGCTGCTTTTTAACGCCCGCTGGTATAACGAGTCTTGCAGGTACAGATGTACCGCTCACTTTTTTGGCCAGACTCAAAAATACCACAAATCCACTTACATCAATTGCGTATCCTATATTTTCAATGGGACTTGCATAATGCCGGTATTACGAGTCTTCCAAAAAGTGAGCGGTACACCCTCTCCTGTCAAGACTGGTACCGCAATTAAAAGTCAGTAACTCAGGTATAGAAACCTTTGTGAAATTTGTTCAAATGGATGCCACTAGTTTGGTAAGATGAATTTGAACCCTTATAAGAAACAACATAATTTATCTATGAAAGAGTATGAGGCCATATACCTATTAAAAAATAATAAGGATTTTACCATAAAAAGTGCCGATAAGGGCGGCACCATAGTGGTGTTAGATACTCAATACTATGTTCAGAAGATCTTGCAACAACTCTCAGATGGAGGGGTCTATAAAATTTTGGATCACAATCCCATTGTAGAGATTCAAAATTAATTGAAAGTGATCCTAGACAGGGCCTCTGAACATAATATTATTTCCAAACAGGTCTTTTTTTCAATGGCAAAAATATCAAATTACTCTGATTTTTTATACACTACGTAAAGTCCATAAAAATCTACTTTCTCCACCAGGGCGTCCCATGTACAGAATCTGTGTTTTCAAATGTGTCTATTTTTCTAGATAGGATTCTTTTTCCTATAGTTAGAGAACAGAGATCTTTTCTTAAAGATACCAATGAATTTCTAGTGAAATTAACTGAGGTTGAAATTGAAGATACGTGGTTCATCTTTTCCCTTGATGTGGTGAGTCTGTACACCTCTATTCCCCATGAAGCAGGTCTCACGACTGGAAAAAGTTTCCTTGATGAGAGCAATGAGTATAATCCACTACAAATTGATTTTGTTGATGATTTATTAAGGCTGGTGCTATATTGCAATTATTTCCTCTTTCAGGACACATACTATATGCAGAAGCGAGGTACGGCTATGGGCTCCAATGTGGCCCCCTCATATGCCAATCTATTTATGAGCAGTTTTGAGAATAAATTTGTCTATAATAATCAATCTTTTATTGGCTGCTGTAAGCTTTGGTTAATATATATATACAATATTTTTGGCATATGGGGGGGCGGCATTGGAGTCTTTGTTGCAATTTGTGGATGATATCAATAGGTCTGTGGTAGGTATAACATTTACACTCACATATTCACAAGAGGTCAGCTTTTTAGATATTATGGTATGTAAGCAAGGTAATAAATTGAGTACTGACCTCTGTATCAAGCCTACTGATAAAAATACTCTTCTTAGATATGAGAGTTTCCACCCTGATACAGTCTTCAAATCCATACCTAGAAGGCAGTTGTTATGAACCAAGAGAATTGTTAGAGACCCTGATAAATTACCAGACAGACTAAGATCTATGGGTAATAAATTTATAAAAAGAGGCTACCCCAAAGAGATTATTGAAAGCAGTATTGAAAATCTTGATAAAAGGAAAGATAAAAATAACGATGATACTAGTAGATTGATATTCTCTACAGAATATAGTGACAGAAGCAAAGATACTTTCTGGATAGTGAGAAAGCATTGATACCTCCTATCTAAATACAATCCGGAGGTGGAATCCTTTAAATTACCGCCTATGCCATCTTATTGAATAGTGAAAAACCTTAGGGATAATCTAGTTAAAGCAGATGTTGGTACCAGTAAACCACATTGTATAAACTATTTAACTACTCCTAATAAGGGTTGTTATCCTTGTTTACATTGTGTGCAATGCTACTCTATAATAAAAGGTACATTTCTAGCCCAAAATGACAAGAGGAAACAATTGACCATCAATGGCTTATATACATGCCAAACTGAGTATGTTATCTACCTCCTTAAATGCCCGTATGGGCTATGCTATATTGGTGAGACCACCCAAGCTGCCAGGGATAGATTTAGCCAGCATAGAGACTCTATTAAATCTAAGGATATGTCCCTACCAATTTCTGCACATTTCACATTGATGGGACATATGGTTAGTCAGATCCGTTATCAGGTAATTGACCACACACCCCACATAGGAGAGGGGGGTAATAGAGAACTTAGATTGAAACAAAAGGAGGTTTGGTGGATTAAACATCTTAATACACTGTACCCATATGGTCTGAATAGGGACTATGATTTGTATTTGTTTTTATAAATTTTGTTTTTCTCAGGGTAATGTTTTCTGGCACCACTAGGGGTCATGATTCATTGTAATCCCACTGAAACGTATATATACGTTGATTGGAGTAGCCATGTTAGTCCAGAGATTTAGATATCAAAATAACAAGAGTATTGCATT
Source organism: Bombina bombina (assembly GCF_027579735.1). Classification (NCBI taxonomy): domain Eukaryota; kingdom Metazoa; phylum Chordata; class Amphibia; order Anura; family Bombinatoridae; genus Bombina; species Bombina bombina. The sequence goes on from NC_069499.1 coordinate 373,700,760, forward strand.
GAGCAATGATACTTTTTTTATTGGACTAACTATACATTTATAAGTTGACAAGCTTTTGGAAGAGTTCCTTCCTTTATCAAGTAGGTAGCTGTACCGTCTGCATAGTCCCAGGCAGTTAACTCCAGACAAGTCTGGGTGCGCAAGGCCCATTGGGAAAATTACAAAACAAATTAACACAACACACAAAGGAAGTCTAGCACTCACTTGCAAGCACTCAGCTAAGATTAAAACCAAAACTGGAAGAGTTCATTAACGCATCTGGCCAAATGGTACAAACTCAGGTACCAAGTAATATTTAATAATGTGTTTAACTGTATTTAGTGTAAATATTTTGCATGCCAATATTCATCACATAATATAAATGTTCTGTGTATTTTTATATATTCCAATATATATCTGTGTATATATCTATATCTATATATAATTTTATAGATATATAGGTATAGTTATAAATATTACCAAAATGTATATATATATATATATATATATATATATATATATATATATATATATATATATATATATATTGTTTTAAGAATAAATAGAACACATTCTTCTATGTGAAGAACATTGGAATGTGAAATATTCATAATTTATGTCAGGTTAAGCACACTTAATAAACACTGTCGAGTATAAATGTTATGTTCTTTTTCCATTGAAGTCTATGGTCATATTTTGTTAGCATGCATCAGGTTTTTGCTTGCATGCAAACTTTTTACTTTTAACTTTACTTTTAACTTACTTTTCACCTGATTTTCGCAAAAAGCCACCACTCTAGCATAGTTTATGCTCCAGCGGGAGTGCTAAATTGCGCTCCACTTATAATCTAGCTCATAATGTTCGATTCCCTCATGTGTTTATTTTTAATACATCTTGTTTGTATAACTGCTCCAAGACTACCACCATTTGCAAGACTGATTCTCTTTCAAATGAGTGATCTTGGAGGTTTGTAGCTGATAAGGAAGCTAAGATTGAGGGGGTGAAGAATCTCTCCTCATTCAGCACCCTTGAAGCCACCTAAACTTGCTCATATGTCTGTATGTGGTGATGTCACACTGGCAAACCCATGAAGCCTGGGAGTGCACCCAATATCTGCTGCAACGTTAATGATAAGAAAAACACAGATAAAAAATTACCTCAGGGAAAAGATCATGTGCAGTACATTTTAGAATAATGAAAAACTGAAAAATAAATTGTATGCAAAACTACGAAACATAAGCAGTGAATACTAGGAGAAAATAATAGTGCGTGTATAAGGTTATCTATCTATCTATCTATCTATCTATCTATATATCTATCTATCATGTTTGTTTTCATTTGCAATATTGTTATTTTACTATTTAATTTTTTATATGATTTTTTTTAAAGTTTAGACAATCTAATAATGTTTTAAATGCTCCACTTTATATCTTACCTAGTATTGTATCTTTATATTTATCACTGATTTAATTACATTTTATTGAAAATAAATGTTTATATAGTATATGTTTAAAACTGAATAGTTTGTCCTTAGATCCCCTGTATTTATATTTTATTTTATTGAATTTGTAAAACAGATATTACTTTTTTTTCTCCCATAAGTTTAATAAAGAATTGGGCTTTCATTTGAAATTTTTAAACTCCATAGTACATTTCAAGGCTAGTTCTGAGACAATTTCATGTGGAATGTGGAATGAGGAAACTTGCTGGTATATCATTCCCTTAGCTCTTCTTTTCATACTTTAGATAGACTCTTGGCAGATAGTTAAAAGAATTCACAGCAAGGAAAATGTACTTACAGACACCTTTACAATAATTTTACAATCTATATTTTTTCAGGTTAAAAATCTTTTTAGCCTGTAACTTCATTCTTCTATGAAATCTTCCTCAAACATATTACTGTTTTGTGATACTAAAAGACTCCTGTCAGCTCTATGGAAGTCATTATGGCTGCTCCTGTCAAATATGTTGCTTACACCTCTACTGCCATTAAAATCAATGCTTTATGCCCTCACTGTCAAGTTCATTCTCTAGTAAGTCACATCAGTTTTTACAAGTGCATCTGAAGAAAAACAAAATACAAAAATATGAAAGTGAAATACACCAATCAAATACATTTTGTATTTATTATGCCTATTTTCATTTTATTAATCTTAAACTAAAATAAAATGCATCCTGTCTTTTTGTGACCATTAATAATATGCATGTTGTAAACAATCAACCCCTTCACTACTTGTGATATCAGAGAAAAACTTGCCCAAAATACCTGAGATTTTTGCTTTCACTCTATTTAAACAGAAATAGAGTGTTGCCTTTTTTTTTTATTTACCAGTCAAAACAATATATATATTTTAAGTAGATAACCATAGGTATTGATCTAGGCCCATTTCGGTATATTTTATGCCACCATTTTACTGCCAGATGCGATCATAAAAACTTTTTCACAAACTTTTTGGTTTCTCACAGATATTATTTACATACCGCTAGGGCAATCATGACACAAATTATTGTAAAAACTTCTCCGGGATCCCCTTTGTTCAGAAACTTCAGACATACATGGCTTTGCCATTGCTTTTTGGTAATTAGAATGCTGCTATATGCAGCTGTGCACCACACCTCTAGTATCCCTGGCAGTGAATGAGTTAATCAGGTATCTTTAAATGCTCATAAGGTTAATTTAAGCTTTAGTGTAGAGATTACCCTCCCACCCCCTGATCCCTCCCAAATAGCTCTCTTCCCTCCCTCATCCCCCACTGGTCACTACCATCGTATGTGCCCCCTCCAGTGATCTTTAGCTAGGACCCCCAACCCCTTTCAAGCTGTGGAGTTATAAAATCATGATTACAATAAAATACACTATTTTAAAGAAGAATTACATATTAAATATGTTCTTCATAGATAAAACATTTAGATATAAAATAAATAATAAATCTATCACCAAATAATTATTTCTTTAAGTTTATGATGTGTATTTATAAAATATAGAATATGGAATAAAGAGTTATACATGAAATTAATTTAGATAGGATTAGTCAGAATTTAGTTAGTAATGGGTTAATGCTTTTTTAAGGACACTGTATTTAGGAGTGTGGCATGTACAATCAGTTGCTGTTGTCAATCAAAACATCTTTACTGCTAGCTAGATCATTATTATTATTAACTCCCTAATAGACTGACTGCGCATGAATAAGTTAAAATAGAATTTTCTATATGTCAGCCAAAAATATAAAGTCTTTTAAGGAAGTTAAAATATATAAAGATAGCCTTTAATTTATGGTATGCTTTAATTTGATTGGCTTAAAGTGTGTATATAAGCTTTGAATTTGTATAAAGCTATTATTATCTGTTACCTTCAGATCTCAAGGTATGTATTAATCTTCTTGTGATTAATAAATGATTAATTTCAACTAACATTTGATAGATGTGAGTATTAATTTAATCTGTTAGATAACCCAGGTTGAATATTTGTCTATAGCTAGTTTTATATAGCCAAAGCATTTTATAGTCATATTAAAGAATAATTCTTACAGTGTCTCTTTTTCTATCCTGTTGCAAGAATCATTATCTGTTGCTAAATACTAACATTTAGTGACACAATCCTAGAGGTATACAACACTTTGGGTGCTTGGCTTCCTGGAGTTCGACCCTTGGACCACAGTGCTTTATTAAAGCTGGACCTTTAAACACTGTGTGTGTCTGCTGCTGTTGCTACTACGCAAGTATTTTTTTCTTTTTTTATCAAATAGAGTTAAATTATGGTTGTGCACACCATAAATTTTGACTCAATTGACATAGATCAGAGATCCACCCCTGTTGCCACCTTTTTTTGTAGAGTAGCTCTCCATCCCTCGCTCTCCTTTAATTTTTTTCTGCAATGTAGGTCCCATCTGACTAGCCTCCCACTCCATCCTCTCTCCCACCTCAGCTGCTGGACCACCCACTCGCTTCCCGGGTTCCCTCTGACACCAATGCAAACTACCCCTATGCTAATTAACTAGCTAACACCTAACCCCCAGAAACCTAACCTAACAGCCCCTAAGTAAAAACAAACAAACAAACACTAAAATTACAACAACAAAAACACATTACAAAAAAAGGAGATGTTTTTCCTAAATCTAAAGTCCCCTTAAAAAAAGGCCATCCCAAAAAAAAAAAAAAAAAAACTTCTATACAATGCCTTTATAGGGCATTGCCTTAAATAAATAAAAGCTCTTTTACATTTAATATAAAAAAAGCTATCTTAAGAAACCTGAACTTATTCAGCGATGCGGAATCTGTTGGCGCTCTACAAATACCTGATAATAATAATTGTCATGATAAGTGATTTAGCTCTTTTGCATAAAAAAACTATTCTAAAAAAAACCTGCCAAAAAAAATCCCTATCCTAAAAAAATGATTACCATTTGAAGGACATTTGGTAGGCAATTTCCCTTTAGCAAATCAATTTCTTTTTTGTGAGAGGAAAAAATCCCTATTCTAAAAAAAACCGTATCCTAAAAAATCTAAATTAAAAAAGCTCTATCTTAAAAAAAGTCACCATGAAAAGAGCATTTGACAAGGTATTGCCCTAAAGCAGATAAAACTCTTGTGAATAAATAAAATTGTCTATTCTAAAAGAGAAATCTAATGTAAATAAAACCTAAGAGAAAAAAAATATCCTAAAAAAACAACACCCCAAAAAATCCTAACTCTAAACCCCAAAGTTTCTACTTATTCAACTTGAATCTGGCTCCTAAGTGCTCAGCTCTGGTGGTGCTCCCCTTCATCCAGAGGTCCATCTTCATCCAGGCAACAGTCCATCTTCAGCCCTCTTCTTCAATGGCATTGCTCCGCTAGGGACGTTTTCATCCATCTCCCATCTGATGTGTCTTCTTAGCCTTTCATCTTCTTATCTTTGGATCTTATGTCCCCAATGTCCTCTTCACATACAATTCTTTATATATATATATATATATATATATATGTATTTCTATTCATATGATATTAAAATAAAAAAATGTGTGAGACCTAATGTAATATATGCATCTCCTTCCCATACATACTTTGGAGTATTCCAACAGGTGCTTCATAGTACTGACGAGATTTCTTAGAGAGTGAAATCCTAACCACTTGCAAGTTTCAGCTGGTGTTGCAAGTTAATTGTTGATATTTAGGAGTAGATATATAATACCCTGGGCGGACAAGATTCGCTATAGCGAATCATGTCTGCCCTGCATCGCTAAATGCCGACAGCATATGCTGTCTGCATTTAACATTGCACAAGCAGTTCTGGTGAACTGCTTGTGCAATGCCGCCCCCTGCAGATTCGCAGCTGCTAGCAGGGGGTGTCAATCAACCTGATCCTATTGGATCAGGCAGATTGATGTCCACAGCCTCAGAGGCAGCAGACGAGTTAAGGAGCATTGGCCTTAAGAACGCTGCTTCTTAACTCTTTTTTCCAGTGAGCCTGAAGGCTCGTGCAAAAAAAGTTACATTGGGGCCGATACGGGGGTTGGTAAGTCGGCCCCTTATTGTATATATGGTATTGTAGTGGGAGCTACAGTATTTATGCCAGAAAATACATTTCTATGACGGTCCATAATAAAATTATTCATATCTGATAATGTTCAAATACAAAATTTCACTCAACTAGTTGAATTTTTCTTTTAGTTCTTTGCTAAACATTTTCAATATAAAATTTAAATATCAAACAGATTTACAAAAACACATACATACATATATTCACATACAATACATACATACATATATTCACACACATACACATACGTACATTCACACACATACACATACATACATATATTCACACACATACACAATACATACATATATTCACACACATACACATACGTACATTCACACACATACACATACATACATATATTCACACACATACACATACATACATATATTCACACACATACACATACATACATATATTTACACACATACACATACATACATATATTCACACACATACACATACATACATATATTCACACACATACACATACATACATATATTCACACACATACACATACATACATTCACACACATACACATACATACATATATTCACATACAATACATACATACATATATTCACACACATACACATACATACATATATTCACACACATACACATACATACATATATTCACACACATACACATACATACATATATTCACACACATACAATACATACATACATATATTCACACACATACACATACATACATACATATATTCACAGACATACACAATATAGTCATACAAACACCCTTTCCTTAACCCTTTTCCAAAACCTTTTTTTGGTTTTATTAACCGTTTGTTTCATATTTATTGTGATTTAATTCATCTTCATTGATTTATATTATAGCATTTTAATGTATGTTTTTATGCGCAATAGCAAGTGTCAAAAGCTTTAAATGGGAATGTATTATGTTGGATTGAATGCAAGCACAACAGTTAACTTATGACTTTTATTTGCCATTGAAAGTATTGGATATGCTTTATTAGTATTGGGTGAATTAAAATGCTTTGGTTAAGCTGTTTTATTATATTGCAATATTTTGTATTGTTTGCATGAGTCCAAATGCAAAATAATGTTCATGTGGTCCATTTCAATTAACTTTTCATGTCATCCATAGCTATCTAGGACTAAAAAAGCAACATGCACTATCAGATAAAAGAATGCATTTTTTAGAGGAGAATGTACATTTAAAAATGTTCAATAAAAATGCAGTAACACATTAATAGAAAAGCACAGTCTCTTCAAAAATACAACTCCACAACTAGATAGCAACTTACATTGATACACACAATCAGCATTCAATGAACTAGAAATCAGATATTGAGCAAGGCTTGCATAACACACAGTGGTCATTTTTCCTGCTAGCTAGGGCTTGAAGAACCCATGTGACAGAGCACCTGTGACACCTTATAAAATTATCCCGTTGCCACAGGTGTGCCCTGGGATACTACAATAGTCTGAACTCCACTTATTTTTTTTTATGCTGTCTCAGTATACAGCTGACAGCATTTGTTCAAAGCAGGTTTTGGGAACTGTGTCTGGAGGAAACTGTGAAACAGAGAGAGAAAAAGTTGCAGTTAAAAAACCTTGCAAGGTAATATTTCTAAATATAGTTTTCAATTGTGTGTGTGTATGAATCTATGTGTGTAATCTGTGTGTGATTATTATGTCTGGGCAGTGGCCATAATATATGAGGCTCTAGATACGGAGCACATGAACGAGGGGTCCTACATCCAGAATGTGAATACCTGTGTGCAAGTTACTAGGTCCTGCTATTACCAGAGCTTACCTGTGTTGTTTCAAAATTATTCTAGCTTGATAGAGGTGGCTGTGTTTTCCCATAAGAGGCTGAGTGCTAACTGCGATCATGTGGATCAAGGACTAGCCATGCAATCTGGGACAGCTCATAGGCATATGGATGAGGAGATTGGAGATCAGAAGATCAATGTTATTATGTGTATGTGCTTTGAAATAGTTTGCCAGTGGTCCCTGTAACAGCATGGAGACTCCTACATTCAGTTTGCTGCTTTAGGCTCCAGAGCCTAGGGGACGCTTTCTCTGTTCATTTACTTCTCCTGGGTCGTTGGACATGGAGAGTTAGAGTGGGCTAGAGAGTGTTATATCATAGTGGTGTGCAAAAAGTTTTCCTTCTGATGAGGTGTTCTGCTGTCTTATTATGGTGTATTGACTGGTTGTACACTAACTTGAACTAACATTGGACTATGCTAGTTGTTAATATTTTTAAATGACTATCTGGGGATCAGATTATAGCATACAACATTACGGGAACTCAAGCTCAGCATGGGGCTTACATGCAGTAGCATATTATAATTTTTGATATATGCAAATATATCGGGTGCATATGCTATATAATTGATTTTGATACATATTGCGCAAGTGCATAAACTTTGATGTGTATTAGCATATATTTTCTATAACAATATACCTTTCTCTAAAAATCTATTGAGCATTATGGGCTTCAGTTAAGTCCTCTGTAGTTTAATCAACATTGGGATAGTCATATATTGGAGGGGAGATATAATTTGTTTACAATCTGTTTATCCCAGCCTCAGGCAGCCCATGTTATTGTTACTTATATGTACATGATGTGCCATAGATGTCTTCATTACTGTTTAAATATTGTAATATTGCATTTTCTCAGCTATAGGTGGTTTTACGCTTCTCTCATTCATATGAACCGGTTATTCACCTTAGAGGTTTGCAATGTTGATAAGTTGTAATTTGTGTACCTTTTTCAAATAGATATACTCCAGTTATAGGTAACATATTTAATTGCTACTCATATACTTGAAATATCTCACACAGAGCTAAGTAATATTTCTCAGATGTCATGGACTGGAGAAATATAATTAATACCTTTTTATGTGCTATTTCTATTTATGTCCTTCCGGTGTTCTTATAAATGACTTATATGAGTACTTATTTATTCTATACAATAACAATTTGGCTTCTGTTCACCTTAGACATTAGTTCTATTTCCCTGGATATAATAATATTTTGCATATGTAACAGGATAAATATTGTATAGTGATTTTCAGATGCTTGCCATAAATACTGTATGGATCAATATACATTGTTATGTTCAAGTGAACTATTTTTTTCCAATAGACAATCTAGTGCTGTCAAACTGCATTTGTAGACAGTTTAAGGATGTCAAGTTGCATTTGTTATGTATATCTTTAAGGATTACACAGCTATTACCCAGCTATTATGTAAGTAAATTTGTTTAGAATATATGTTGCCTTATAGTATATTTACAGGCCCAAGAGGGACCTGTGATGTTTAAACCAGAGGCCTTAATACAGTTAGGAAGACAGAAAGATGAAATTTTTAATTAATCCCTCATATTATATATATGTGAAAACTGAGGTCCAAAAGTGGCCTATAATGTCTTAGAGAGTAATAAAGAGGTTCATTAGTGTGTACCCAATATCTTAGATATTCTATTAATTTTGAATTTTAGTATGTCAATCTGTATGTACAGATATTTTAATTTCAGCCTATATGCAGATATAGGCAGCAACGGAGCTATGAATATAGCAAAGGGGCATTTGACCCCATGGAAAGGCCTAGTGATAGGTGGAGGGTTGGTAGGGAGGAGCTAAGGGTGATCCCTTCTTAAGGAGAATACTTACCGGAAGAAGCCCTCTTTTCTGGATGCAAACAGCGGGAACAAGCTGGCTGTAACAGCTCCTTCCTGCATGATGTCCCAGCTTCAGGAGATGTTAACGGAGGCTGCTCAGCTGGCCAAGGAAAAGGGCTCAGCGTGGCTTTGAAAGCAGCTTCACTCCATGGGGGTCATCCCTGGCAGTGCGGAAGGTCCGAGGGAGCAGGAGAGATCCGGAAAATGGGTGCGCCCGTGAGGTGCGCTAGGCCACCTGAGAGGTTGAGTCCGGAGGTGATGGCGGCAAGGAGGTCGAGGACATCAGTTGGAGCTCATGGTCATGGGTCCGGGAGAAAGAAGACAGTGGCAGGAGCTGGAGTAGTGTCAGCAGAAGCCGGCATGGGGGCTAGGCCCAGGTCACATGAGGCACATCAGGAGCTGATGAACGGCACGGGTGGAGGCTGTGCGATGCTGGCTGGTAGAGGTGGTGGCGTAGCAGTTAAGGTGGGCTGGGCTATCAAAGAAAAGCAGCCTGGACGCAGCAGCAGGAGACCGGGAGTTGTGTGGGGAGGGCCCTGGATGAGACGGCAGCATGGTAGTAGAGAGGGAGTAGCATATATAAAAAAAGGGGATCTCAACTTAGTGGGTACAAGGTAGGAGGGGGATACAAAGGGGGACCTGGCTGTGTTAAAATAAATAAATACAAATAAATAAATAAATAATAATGCATGAATATATAGTAGAGGTATATAATCAGCTTGGTGGGTATTATGGGGTATATATGTGGGAATATATTGCTAAGGAGTGGGGAATGTTTGGTTAGAATTGACAGGTGGTCTTGGGTCTTGTCAATGTGCCCCCCCTCTTTTTCTCCCCTCCTCTACTCCCCCCCTTTCTGTTTCCCTCCGCTCCTTCCCCCCCTCCCCCTTGCCTCTTCTGTTTCTCCGCAGATGAGATCTGGAGGGGATCAGCTTTCTGCTGGACGGCATCAGACAGGACAGAGGGAACGGCCGGTCAGTCTAGGTCACCAGTGACCAGGAGGCAGGGGCACTGAGAGCAAGTGTCCCCTACTTGTTCTAGATTGGAGAGGCATTCCAGGGGCAGTAGCAGAGAACAGAGGAGACCTTCTCCTGCACAGAGGCGCACTCCCACATGTAGAAGGGACTCACAGCCTGTGGCTTCAAGAACTTTAGCTACGGAGGCCTTGCCTCGGAAGGAGGCATCAAACACGGCCTGTGGTGCCGGACCTGCAGGTGAGGTGCTTTCAGAGTTTGTGGCTGCATTATCTAGTGTGAATGGTGGTGTAGAGATGGATGCGGCTCAGTGTTTGCTTAGGCGCTTAAGGGAGCTGGTGGAGAAGTTTGACAAAGTGGCAGCGGTGGGGCCTGGTGGTCAAGCTGGGGTGGCAAGGGCTTGGAGTGCGGGGGACGCTGCATAAGCTGGTGGCAGCGAGGGTAGTGGTAGGGTGGTACCAGACAGGTCTGTCAATTCTGGGGGAGCTGGTATGGTATGAGGGTGGCCCCAGGAGTGAGTGTAACACTAGGGGCAGGGACGGTTGGTGAATTGAAAGTGGCAGAGGTGGCATTGAGAAGACTGTGATTATGTTCCATTGGTCCGCTGGGTATTCATCTAGCTGCGGAGGTCAAGGAGAAGATTTGGAAAAGGGAGTTTGTGGAATTATTTTCCATTTTGCCATTGGAGCAGTTTGTGGAAATCGAGGAGGACCCGAAGGTGGAACAGGGGAAGAACGAGGAAGAGGAGAGGAAGAAGAGGTGCCGCAGAATCTCCAAATGTGTAGTAATTGGTCACGGGCCTTTTGTACCTTTGCAAGCATTTTTGCGGAAAAGTTCCCAGAGCAGGGAGGTCCTCTGTTTTGTTATTTTGACGAAATTACGATGGCATATCGTACATACGGAGGGTTGGCATGGTGGAGATATGACGAACAGTTTCGCCAACGGTTTGCTGTGCGTCCCGACATGAGGTGGGATGACCGTGATATGGGGATATGGTTGGAGTTGATGACTCCTTTAAGGAGCGGGCAGTCCTTTCGGGCAGGGAACCCCGGGGTGGGATCAGTCGGTTCAGGGACAGCAGTCGCCTTCTGCAAGGGACTGTGCTTTCAGTTTAATGACAGTCAGTGTCGTTTTGGGACCTTGTGCAAATACAAGCACAAGTGTTCAGGTTGCGGAGGATGGCACTCTTTCGCGAGGTGCTTCAAGAAAGGAAGACCAGCGGCGGATGGGGGAGCAGTGACTGTTCCGGGCTCGGATGCCAGTGAGGGTAAAAGAGATGGTCCCATGGCTAAGGCTTTACGTTAAAATGAGGGGGGAGAAGTGCAGACGCAGAGTTACTTTTGACAGGTTTTAGTTCTTGCTTTATGATACCTTTTGTTGATAGGGAACGGCTGTGCATTTCGGGGAATTTGAAGTCGGAAAGGGAGCATCCTTTGGTAGAAGTTGGTAAAAGAGGTGGCTTTGGGGCGAATGGCAGGACCATTCCCGGAAGCCCCAATGGTGAATTTGAGGGTCTCACCTTTGGGAGTTGTTCCCAAGAAGGCAGTGGGGCAATATTGGATGATACACAATCTGTCGTACCCAAAGGGGACTTCGGTTAATGATGGGATTGACCCTGAATTTTCAGCAGTGAGTTATGCCTCATTTGATTGGGTGGTTAGCCAAGTAAGAAATGCATTGAGGGGTGCCTTATTGGCAAAGGTTGATGTGGAGTCGGTGTTCCAGCTGTACCGGTGCATCCTAGGTGCCATGACCTCCTGGGTTGTGTTTTTGAAGGGCAATTTTATGTTGATCTATGCCTCCCGATGGGTTGCTCCATCTCCTGCTCATACTTTGAGAAGTTTAGTTGTTTTGTCGAGTGGGTGGTTGGGCTCCGGGCGGGGCAACGGTCGTTAGTCCATTACTTGGATGACTTTATATTTGTAGGGCCAGCAGGAAAAGAGGTGTGTCAGGATTTGTTGCACGCTTTCGGGGAGGTGGCTTTGGAATTTGGTGTTCCGGTAGCTGTGGAAAAATCAGAAGGTCCCACTACTGCATTCAATTTCTTGGGTATTCATATTGATACGGTTGCCATGGAGTGTTCCCTACCTTTGGATAAATTGGAGGATTTGACTCCTACAGCAGTTCAATGGGAGGTCAGTGATTCAGCAGGTGGGGGTTTTGGATACATCATTGCATTTGTACACTGATGCAGCTGGTTCACATGGCTTTGGAGCCCTTTTGGGGGGTAAGTGGTGTTGTGATAAGTGGCCAGGGGCTTGGGTGGAGGCCGGGTTGACAAAGAACTTTGTCGTTTTGAAACTTTTTCCTTTGTTGGTTGCCATGAGGGTTTGGCCCGATGTGTTGTGTAATCAATGGGTTACTTTCCACTCTGATAATATGGGGGTGGTGTCAGCAATAAACTATCTGTCTGCTTCTTCATTGCCAGTGGTGCATTTGCTCATGTTGTTTGTGTTGGAATGTTTGCAATGTAATTTATTGTTTCGGGCTGTTCACATCCCGGGTAAGTTGAACAATGTAGCTGATTCTTTATCTCATTCCATCGATTCCGTCTGCTGGCCTCAGAGCCAGAAGAGGTGGGGGCGGAATGTTCTGGGGATCTGCGGGATCTGTGGTGGGAGGCTTTCCGGGGATAACATGGTTGGTGGAGGGAGCTCTTTCGGCAAATACTTGGAAAGCATATGGTCAGGTATGGAGATTGTGGGGTGCAGAGTTGGGGCAAGTGGCGGTGGCATCTAGTGCAATGTGGTCCAGGGTCCTGATGCAGTGGATGAGCAGATGGGAATCTGAGGGGATATCAGGGTCCATGGTTTGCAGGAGGTTGGCCACCATTGCATTCTTGTGTGAATTGATGGGGTTTGAGGATCTAACCAAGTCTTTTATGATTCAGATGGCGGCCAGGAGCCTGTATCGAAAAGGGAAGTCTGTGGATGGGCGTCGTCTGGTGGTGTTTTCAGTGTTGCAGAGGGTGGTGGGTTGCCTGTCGGCTATTTGTTTGGGGCCTTATGAGGTTGTGTTATTTAGGGCAGTGGTTTTTTTGGCCTTTTTCGCTGCCTTTAGAATTTCAGAGATTGTGGGGGCGAGTAGGCGAGATGCGGCAGGGATCCAGTTGTCAGACATGGTGTTAAAACCAGGAGAGGTCAATGTGTGGCTAGGTAAGTCAAAAACAGACCAGAGGGGAAAAGGGTTCTGGAAACAATTGCGGGCTATAGGGGGTGCTTGTTGCCCTGTGGCAGCTATAGTCGATCTCTTAGCTAGTCCCAAAAGGAGTTGTTGGGCAGGATAAAAGGGGATCTGGTTAGGCTGTTAGAATTGTTTCCTAAATTGATTATTATTTGGTCAGACATTGAGCCTCAGGTAGTGTGGAGGTCTGCATGGGATAGGAAGAAGTTGGAAAGTTCGAGAAAAAAGATTAATAGGATGGTTAGTAGTTTTATTCTGAAACTGGGGGGAGTGTCGATCAGAAATGTGAAATTTGAAGGTAACTCTGGTCAGTGTTTTTTCCTTTGGGATGGAGTACACTTGAATGAGGTAGGGCTCCATCTCTTTAACTTTAATCTGAGGGAGGGGGTTATAAAGGAATAGAAGGAGATGTGAGAAGCACACAAGCAGCAGCAGATTAATACTTTTATTGGCAATTCCAAAAAACGGACAAAAACAACAAAGTAAGGGGTATATTCCCCAGGTAAAAAGCAGAGACAAAAGAAAACTTAGCTGGAGCTGATAACAAACGGCTTACGCGTTTCAGACTAAGCCTTACTCATAGCCATACTTGGGGGGTTATAAAGGCCTTGGAGGTTTGTGGCGGGACTCGGTCGTAGGCTGCGTCTGTGGTGAGGTGCTTGCCTTTGGAGGAAATGAGAGAATAATTGTGGGGTACCTCCTGGTGTCCAGGAGAGGCTTAACAAGAGGTTTGGAGAACTATGGAAGAGTAGGCAAGCACCTGGGGGTTGGTTTGGCTTTCTGTGGAATTTAATCAGTTGTGTTATGTTAAGTTATACTGTTATTTTATTGATATAATATTTAATACATTTGGCTGTGGCCTTTTATAACCCAGTATTGTTTCTTTGTTGGGGGAACATAGTGCCTGAGTAGGGGGGTCAAGGAAGCCACGGAGCTATGAATATAGCAGAGGGGCATTTGACCCCATGGAAAGGCCTAGTGATAGGTGCTTGCCTTTGGAGGAAATGAGAGAGAATAATTGTGGGGTACCTCCTGGTGTCCAGGAGAGGCTTAACAAGAGGTTTGGAGAACTATGGAAGAGTAGGCAAGCACCTGGGGGTTGGTTTGGCTTTCTGTGGAATTTAATCAGTTGTGTTATGTTAAGTTATACTAAGTTATTTTATTGATATAATATTTAATACATTTGGCTGTGGCCTTTTATAACCCAGTATTGTTTCTTTGTTGGGGGAACATAGTGCCTGAGTAGGGGGGTCAAGGCAGCCACGGAGCTATGAATATAGCAGAGGGGCATTTGACCCCATGGAAAGGCCTAGTGATAGGTGCTTGCCTTTGGAGGAAATGAGAGATAATAATTGTGGGGTACCTCTTGGTGTCCAGGAGAGGCTTAACAAGAGGTTTGGAGAACTATGGAAGAGTAGGCAAGCACCTGGGGGTTGGTTTGGCTTTCTGTGGAATTTAATCAGTTGTGTTATGTTAAGTTATACTAAGTTATTTTATGGATATAATATTTAATAAATTTGGCTGCAGCCTTTTATAACCCAGTATTGTTTATTTGTGTATTTGTTGGGGGAACGCAGTGCCTGAGTAGGGGGGTCATTATTTTGCATTGTGCAAACCTGATTCCATTTGTCTTTTGTAATATTTAAACCTCAGTAAAAAAATAAATAAATATATGTGTGATTATTTGTGTGTTTGTGTGTATGTGTCTGTTTTTGTATGTGTGGGAAAAGGTGTTTGTATGTGTGTGCTTGTGTGTTTTGTGTATGTGTGTATGTGTATGTGTGGTTGAGTATTTGTATATGTATGTGTGTGCATGTATATGTATGAGTGTATGTTTATGTATGTGCACATACGTTTGTGTGTCTATGTATATGCATGTGTGAGTGTGTATGTGTGAGTATGTGTGTATGTGTTATGTGTATCTTTGTGTATACATGTATGTTTGTGTAGGTATTTATACGTACTGTATGTGTGAGTGTGTGTGTGTTTGTGTATGTATATGTGTATATGTTAGTGTGTATCCCTATCTTTTTTTTTTTTCTACTACAATTCCTACCATTACTTATTTATATTTTAAAAACCTTCTTTATCACACCATTTATCTAGTTGCTTCATGTATGCCCTGTGCTTTACCACCTTTCATACCTGAATAATCTCATTACTTCTTTGCTGCCGGCACTGGCCCCACAATTTGTATGGGAGGGCATATTTTGGAATTTTTCCCTAGGAGACAGAATTTCTAAAAACTGCCCTACAAAAAACGGGCTAGATTATGAGTTGTGCGCTAACTGTAGCGCACAAGCGATAACAGGCTCCTTTCATGTTGAAAGTAGCGCACATGCACATATTACAAGTTGAAAGTAAGCACATTAACTGTTACACTCGACTAAAAAGTTGCACAAAATAAATCAAAAATACATTGTACAGTACAATTATACTCATAATAAGACAGTCTGATTAAAAATATAAAAAAATATTGCATCTAAAAATGTAAGGGCTCAAACATATGAGCTCTTAGGTGTTAGAAAAAATGCAAAGGGCTTTAACCTAGTGAGACATATGTCTAAAAAAAATAATATATATATATATATATATATATATATCTACATTTACTTTAAGCACTTAGAGAGAAATATTGAAGAGGACACAGTAGTGTTCTCTCCAAAAAAGGCAGGGATTTCAGCACTCCATAAAAATATAAAATAATTAAGACACTGACACATTCAAATAAATTTATTAAATTTATTAGGAGCAGGTGTTCAAAGCTTTAGTGCAACCAAACAACTTCTGGGTCCCCTAAACGAAAACCACACAAAATTAAGTATTGGTAAAATTTAATATTTGTGCAAACAAGAAAACAAAAAAACACATACATATCAATATACAATATGTACATTAAATGCATAGATAAAGCTGGCCAGCTCACTGTGAGAAAACACGATGCAAATAGAAACCTAAGATTAGGCTAAAGAATTATTAAGAAACCCCCTACCAGCGGGTAGCAATGTATAACTACAGGAATCTGCTACCATGGATAATATTGGGGATCCATGCAAAATAACTCAAAATACACAAGTGAAAATGGCAACACCTCACCCAGAGGATAACCCAAACAAACTTGGAAACTTGTTACCATGAGAATAATCTGAGGATCTATGCCAGTCACTTATATACTTGGCAATTAGGTAAAGCAATTAGTTACATGCTTAACATTTTACACTCTATGTTCAAGAAACAACACCCCGACCAGAGGGTAGCACCAATATTGCAAAAAGGTACCTGCTACCTTGGTATTGTTTGGGGATCTATGTTTCTCTAGTAGTAGATGTGTAATCACAGCATTAATAAAAACCACATATATAGAGCAAGCAATATGAGCTATTAAGGAGCTATTAAGGAATTTGATAATAGGAAACTCTTCAACTCTGCTGTAGCCTTGTTCAAGCGGTAATGTGTACAGTTTAGTACATTTAATTAATCCCAGACAGTACATTCCATTTTAGACTCGTAAGTCTGTGAATACTTTACAAATGACTTCTGGTGCTTGAAATCCTCCTCCTTTTTAGGGTGATGAAAATCCGGATGCGGTGCCTGCTTGCTGCTGTGGTTGAAAAGGTGTGTATTGCATCGAGTAACACTCAGGGGCTGGATCTCAGCTCTGCAAAATGACCGAGCATCATTGGGGCTTCCTCAGGGCGTATACTTAGCAGTTCTTTGTGCGCTCTATTTAAACTCAGCCCATAATTCGGATTGGTGAAAATATCTTAGGTGAAAGTGAAACATATATATATATATATATATATATATATATATATATATATATATATATATATTTATGTGTGTGTACATATATATTTTTTATTTAAATACATATATCCACATATAAACACTTAAATAGATATGTACACACATATGCAGTCAAGTAGCTGAAAACATGAAAAATCATATTTATGCAATATTCATACACCTAGATTAAGAGTTTTGCGTTAGAGGCTATGCGGTGCTAATGAGCAGTTTATGCTCACCCCTCATTTATAGACAGCTCTGGAATTATGGGTTTTTACAAACCAGACAAGAAGTGAGCGTTGAGCAAAATTTAGCTCATTACCGCACTCCAATACCAGCGCTGCTTACGTTAGCGGTGAGCTGGTGTAACGTGCTCGTGCACGATTTCCCCATAGGAATCAACGGGGAGAGCTGTCTGAAATAAAGTCTAACACCTGCAAAAAAGCAGCGTAAAACTCCTTAACGCAGCCCCATTGATTCCTATGCTGCAACCTACATTATATTATTAACCCCTAATCTGCCGCTCCAGACACCGCCGACACCTACATTATACTTATGAACCCCTAATCTGATGCCCCCAACATCGCCGACACCTACATTGTATTTATTAACCCCTAATCTGCCTTCCCCAATATCGCCAAAACCTACCTACACTTCTTAACCCCTAAGCTGCCGCCCCCAACGTCACTGCCACTATAATAAACATATTAACCCCTAAACTGCCGCACTTCCGCATCGCAAACATTAGTTAAAGATTATTAACCCCTAATCCGCCATTCCTAACATTGCCGCCACTATTCTAAATTTATTATCCCCTAAACCTAAGTCTAACCCTAACCCTAACTTAAACTTAAATATAATTTAAATAAATATAAATAAAATTACTATAATTAACTAAATTATTCCTATTTAAAACTAAATACTTACCTATAAAATAAACCCTATTGGCTAGATTTAGAGTTCTGCGGCCAAAGGGGTGCGTTAGCTACGCGTGCTTTTTTTCCCCCGCACCTTTTAAATACCGCTGGTATTTAGAGTTCACAGAATGGCTGCGTTTTCAGTGCGTTAGGCTCCAAAAAGGGAGCGTAGAGCATAATTTAACGCCACTGCAACTCTAAATTCCAGCTGTGCTTACGGACGCGGCCAGCTTCAAAAACGTGCTCGTGCATGATTCCCCCATAGAAAACAATGTGGCCATTTGAGCTGAAAAAAAACCTAACACCTGCAAAAAAGCAGCGTTCAGCTCCTAACAGAGCCCCATTGTTTTCTATGGGGAAACACTTCCTACGTCTGCACATAACACTCTAACATGTACCCCGAGTCTAAACACCCCTAACCTTACACTTATTAACCCCTATTCTGCCGCCCCCGCTATCGCTGACACCTGCATATTTTTTTTAACCATTAATCTGCTGCTCCGTAAACCGCCGCTACCTACATTATCCCTATGTACCCCTAATCTGCTGCCCCTAACACCGCCGACCCCTATATTATATTTATTAACCCCTAATCTGCCCCCCACAACGTCGCCTCCACCTACCTACAATAATTAACCCCTAATCTGCTGACCAAACCGCACCGCTACTATAATAAAGTTATTAACCCCTAATCCGCCTCACTCCCGCCTCAATAACCCTATAATAAATAGTATTAACCCCTAATCTGCCCTCCCTAACATCACCGACACCTAACTTCAAACATTAACCCCTAATCTGCCGACCGGAGCTCACCGCTATTCTAATACATTTTTTAACCCCTAAAGCTAAGTCTAACCCTAACCCTAACACCCCCTAAATTAAATATAATTTAAATCTAACTAAATAAATTAACTATTATTAAATAACTTATTCCTATTTAAAGCTAAATACTTACCTGTAAAATAAACCCTAATATAGCTACAATATAAATTATAATTATATTGTAGCTATTTTAGGATTAATATTTATTTTACAGGCATCTTTGTAATTATATTAACCAGGTACAACAGCTATTAAATAGTTAATAACTATTTAATAGTTACCTAGTTAAAATAATTACAAAATTACCTGGAAAATAAATCCTAACCTAAGTTACAATTAAACCTAACACTACACTATCAATAAATTAATTAAATAAAATACCTACAATTATCTACAATTAAACCTAACACTACACTATCAATAAATTAATTAAATACAATACCTACAAATAACTACAATTAAATAAACCTACTAAAGTACAAAAAATAAAAAAGAACTAAGTTACAAAAAATAAAAAAATATTTACAAACATAAGAAAAATATTAAAATTTTAAACTAATTACACCTACTCTAAGCCCCCTAATAAAATAACAAAGACCCCCAAAATAAAAAAATGCCCTACCCTATTCTAAATTAAAAAAGTTCAAAGCTCTTTTACCTTACCAGCCCTTAAAAGGACCTTTTGTGGGGCATGCCCCAAATAATTCAGCTCTTTTGCCTGTAAAAAAAAACATACAATACCCCCCCAACATTACAACCCACCACCCACATACCCCTAATCTAACCCAAACCCCCCTTAAATAAACCTAACACTAAGCCCCTGAAGATCTCCCTACCTTGTCTTCACCTCACCGGGTTCACCGATCGGTCCAGAAGAGGGTCCGAAGTCTTGATCCAAGCGGCGGCTGAAGAACTCCATCATCGGGCTGAAGTCGGAAGTCCATCATCGGGATGAAGTCTTCTATCAAGCCTCTTCTTCAATCTTCTTTCTTCCGGAGCGGAGCGGAGCCATCTTTTTCCCAGCCGACGCAGATCCAA
This sequence comes from Bombina bombina, assembly GCF_027579735.1. Lineage (NCBI taxonomy): Eukaryota > Metazoa > Chordata > Amphibia > Anura > Bombinatoridae > Bombina > Bombina bombina. The sequence goes on from NC_069499.1 coordinate 373,720,656, forward strand.
CCTCTTCAAGCGACGCCTACTCGCCGAATGACGGTTCCTTTAAATGACGTCATCCAAGATGGCGTCCCTCGAATTCCGATTGGCTGATAGGATTCAATCAGCCAATCAGAAATAAAGTAGGAAAATTCTGATTGGCTGATGGAATCAGCCAATCAGATTGAGCTTGCATTCGGAACAGCCAATAGAATGCGAGCTCAATCTGATTGGCTGATTGGATCAGCCAATCGGATTGAACTTGAATCTGATTGGCTGATTCCATCAGCCAATCAGAATATTCCTACCTTAATTCCGATTGGCTGATAGAATCCTATCAGCCAATCGGAATTCGAGGGACGCCATCTTGGATGACGTCATTTAAAGGAACCGTCATTCGGCGAGTAGGCGTCGCTTGAAGAGGTTGGATCCGCGCCAGCTGGGAAGAAGATGGCTCCGCTCCGGAAGAAAGAAGATTGAAGATGCGGCTTGATAGAAGACTTCATCCTGATGATGGACTTCCGACTTCAGCCCGATGATGGAGTTCTTCAGCCGCCGCTTGGATCAAGACTTCGGACCCTCTTCTGGACTGATCGTTGAACCCGGTGAGGTGAAGACAAGGTAGGGAGATCTTCAGGGGCTTAGTGTTAGGTTTATTTAAGGGGGGTTTGGGTTAGATTAGGGGTATGTGGGTTGTAATGTTGGGGGGGGGTATTGTATGTTTTTTTTTTACAGGCAAAAGAGCTGAATTCTTTGGGGCATGCCCCACAAAGGGCCCTTTTCAGGGCTGGTAAGGTAAAATAGCTTTGAACTTTTTTAATTTAGAATAGGGTAGGGCATTTTTTTTATTTTGGGGGGCTTTGTTATTTTATTAGGGGGCTTAGAGTAGGTGTAATTAGTTTAAAATTGTTGTAATATTTTTCTAATGTTTGTAAATATTTTTTTATTTTTTGTAACTTAGTTCTTTTTTATTTTTTGTACTTTAGTTAGTTTATTTAATTGTATTTATTTGTAGGTATTGTATTTAATTAATTTATTTATTCATAGTGTAGTGTTAGGTTTAATTGTAGATAATTGTAGGTATTTTATTTAATTCATTTATTCATAGTGTAGTGTTAGGTTTAATTGTAGATAATTGTAGGTATTGAATTTAATTAATTTATTGATAGTGTAGTGTTAGGTTTAATTGTAACTTAGGTTAGGATTTATTTTACAGGTAATTTTGTAATTATTTTAACTAGGTAACTATTAAATAGTTATTAACTATTTAATAGCTATTGTACCTGGTTAAAAAAAAAGTTGCCTGTAAAATAAATATTAATCCTAAAATAGCTACAATATAATTATAATTTATATTGTAGCTATATTAGGGTTTATTTTACAGATAAGTATTTAGCTTTAAATAGGAATAATTTATTTAATAATAGTTAATTTATTTCGTTAGATTTAAATTATATTTAACTTAGGGGGGTGTTAGTGTTAGGGTTAGACTTAGCTTTAGGGGTTAAAAAATGTATTATAGTAGCGGTGAGCTCTGGTCAGCAGATTAGGGGTTAATGCTTGAAGTTAGGTGGCGGCGATGTTAGGGAGGGCAGATTAGGGGTTAATACTATTTATTATAGTGTTATTGAGGCGGGAGTGAGGCGGATTAGGGGTTAATAACTTTATTATAGTAGCGGTGAGGTCCGCTCGGCAGATTAGGGGTTAATAAGTGTAGGTAGGTGGCGGCGACATTGGGGGGGCAGATTAGGGGTTAATAAATATAATATAGGTGTCGGCGGTATTAGGGGCAGCAGATTAGGGGTACATAGGGATAACTTAGCTGGCGGCGGTGTACGGAGCGGCAGATTAGGGGTTAAAAAATTTAATAGAATGGCGGCGATATGGGGGGACCTCATTTTATTGGTACATAGGTAGTTTATGGGTGTTAGTGTACTTTAGAGCACAGTAGTTAAGAGCTTTATAAACCGGCGTTAGCCCAGAAAGCTCTTAACTCCTGTTTTTTTTCTGCGGCTGGAGTTTTGTCGTTAGATTTCTAACGCTCACTTCAGCCACGACTCTAAATACTGGCGTTAGAAAGATCCCATTGAAAAGATAGGATACACAATCTAACGCTGGTTTTCACGGCTAACGCACAACTCTAAATCTAGCCGTATGATAGCTATAATATAACTAATAATTACATTGTATCTAGTTTAGGGTTTATTTTTATTTTACAGGCAAGTTTGTATTTATTTTAACTAGGTAGAGTATTTACTAAATAGTTATTAACTATTTAATAAACTACCTAGCTAAAAAAATACAAAAGTACCTGTAAAATAAAACCTAACCTAAGTTACAATAACACCTAACACTACACTATAATTAAATGAATTCCCTAAATTAAATACAATTAAATACAATTAAATAAATTAGCTAAAGTACAAAAAAAACCCCACTAAATTACAGAAAATAATAAACAAATTACAAGATTTTTAAACTAATTACACCTAATCTAATCCCCCTAACAAAATAAAAAAGCCCCCCAGAATAAAAAAAGCCCTACCGTACACTAAATTACAAAGAGCCCTTAAAAGGGCCTTTTTGTGGGGCATTGTAAGTAATAAAGTAATAAGCTCTTTTACCTGTAAAACCCACTACCCACACAACCAACCCTGCTCTAAAACCCAACCAATACCCCCTTAAGAAAACCTAACACTAATCCCTTGAAGATCACCTTACCGGGAGAAGTCTTCATCCAACCGGGCCGAAGTCCTCAACGAATCCGGCAGAAGTGGTCCTCCAGACGGGCAGAAGTCTTCATCCAGATGGCATCTTCTATCTTCATCCATCCGGCGCGGAGTGGGTCCATCTTCAAGACATCTGACGCGGAGCATCCTCTTTTTTCCATGGCGACTGAAGAATGAAGGTCCCTTTAAGTGACGTCATCCAAGATGGCGTCCCTTCAATTCCGATTGGCTGATAGAATTCTATCAGCCAATCAGATTTAAGGTAGAAAAAGATTGGAACAGCCAATAGAATGCCAGCTCAATCATACTGGCTGATTGAATCAGCCAATAGGATTGAAGTTCAATCCTATTGGCTGACTGCATCAGCCAATAGGATTTTTCCTACCTTTCATTCCAATTGGCTGATAGAATAGAGGATAGAATAGAGGATGCTCCACATCAGATGTCTTGAAGATGGACCCGCTCCACACCAGATGGATGAAGATAGAAGATGCCGTCTGGATGAAGACTTCTGCCCATCTGGAGGACCACTTCTGCCCATCTGGAGGACCACTTCTGCTGGATTCCTTGAGGATTTCGGCCCGGTTGGATGAAGACTTCTCCCAGTAAGGTGATCTTCAAGGGGTTAGTGTTAGTTTTTTTTAAGGGGGTATTGGGTGGGTTTTAGAGTAGGGTTGGTTGTGTGGGTGGTGGGTTTTAATGTTGGGGGGGATTTCATATCCATGAATTTTGTTTATAGACAGAAATGTATACAAACAATTTTTAAATGTATCTAGGGTATTGGCATTCACTACCTCCTTTGGTAATGAGTTCCACAATTTTATTGCTCTTACAGTAAAAAAAAATTTCCGTTGCAGGAGATTAAATCTCCTTTCCTAGGTGTTAGTTTTTTTCTAACACTTTCTGTTAGTTTGTTTTCTAACACTTTCTCCTCATTAATGACTATGGGAAAAGCGTGCATAAGCACGTCAAAGCAGCACTTGTATTTTGTGCGGTATGGAGCTCATCGCAACCATATCGCACCCACAAGGCGGCTTTTCAAAACTCATAATGGCAATGCTATGGAGGGTGAAATAACACGCGCCCTCTAGAGCACAAAAATCCTAAATACTGTTTTCGCTTGCACGTGAATTGGTTTTCCATAGGAATCAATGGAGACAAAAAAGTTGAAAATAAAAAAACACTCTACTCGCGGGAAAGAAAGTGAAAAAAAACACCCTACCATACGCCCCTAGCCTAATAACCCCTAATTTGCCATCCCCACATCACAAACACTAAATAACACTGTTGACCCCTAAACCACTATCCCCCACAATGCAAAGTACCTAAATAAAGTTTTAACCCCTAAACCGCCATCCCCCACATCACAAACTACCTAAATAAACTATTAACCCCTAAATTGCCATCCCCCCACAATGCAAAGTATCTAAATAAACTATTAACCTATAAAACAGCCAACCCCCCACAACACAAAGTTATAAACTAACATCTAAACCCCCTAACCTTACACCCCCTAACATCCCAAATTAAAATACCCCTAAATTTACTAAACTAAAATCCTAACTACCTTAATATGAATAAAAACCTAATCTTGCCTTTAAAAAAAACTACCAGTACAGAAAATTTAAAAAACCTACCATTTCATAAAACAACTAACATTACTGGAAAAAAAATAACATTACAAAAAATAAAAAATAACATAAGAAAATAAAAAACGAAATTACCAAAAATATTTTTTTTTTAATCCTATTCTAATACCCCTTAAAACCCAACAACCATTTCACCATCTTATCAACTTATCACAATATATTATTATTGAAGGATTAATACAAGCAATAGCTGTATATAAAATATGTTGATACTAAGGGGCCGATTTACCATGCTGTGAATGCAGCAGTTTCTGTACAAGCCTTCAGCCGCCTTAACTCATCCACCACTTCTGAGGTGGCGGATAGCATTTATCATGATCTGATACAATCGGGATCATTGAGACACCCTGCTAGCGGCCGATTGGCCGCAAATGTGCAGGGGGCGGCATTGCACAAGCATTTCACAAGAAATGCTTGTGCAATGATACATGCCGACAACATATGCTGTTGGCATTTATCAATGTGGGGTGGACATGATCCTCTACAGCAGATCATGTCCACCCACACATTGATTAATCGGGCCCTAATAAGTCAAATGCAAAAGACATTAAATGCTGGTGATATTTATACAAAGTACTAGGGAAACACACTAATTACTGACAGCAATGTGCATATCAATACAGGAAATGAAACATACAAAATACTAGCAGCATATCTAATAGTAAGCATTAAGATAATGCTAAAAGAAGAATGCACTAGTTACTAGCAGCATAAGTTCTATAAATATTGGTACAGAAAGTAAAACATGTGAATTGCTAACAGCGTATCTGATAACAAACAAACAGATATATGGGGCCAATTTATCAAGCTTCGTATTGAAGCTTGATGCCCCTGTTTCCGCATGAACCTTCAGGCTTGCAGGAAACATAAGTTATGAAGCAGTGGTCTAAAGACTGCTGCTCCATAACCTGTCCACATGCTCTAAGGCAGCGGACAGAAATAAACCCAATTGAATACAATCGGGCTGATTGACACCCCTTGCTAGTGGCCAATTGGACACGAATCTGCAGGGGGCGGCATTGCACCAGCAGTTCACAGGAACTGCTGGTGCAATTATAAATGCCGACAGCGTATGCGTATTCGAATCAGCCAATAGAATGAGAGCTGCTTAAATCCTATTCACTGATTTGAATAGCCAATATGATTTTAGCAGCCCTAATTCCCATTGGCTGATTCAAATTTTACAGCCAATACAAATGCAAGGGACGCCATCTTGAATAGTGTCCCTTGCAGTGAAGATTCAGTGTACGTCGGCAATCATATGAAGAGGATGCTCCTTGCCGGATGTCTTCAGGATGGACCCGCTCCGCGCCTCCAGGATCAAGATAGAAGATGCCGCCTTGATGAAGATTGAAGAGGCCATCTGGATGAAGACTTCTCGCCACTTGGATGAGGACTTGGGGGGGTGGGGGTTTGTAATGTAAGTAGGTCTTTGTAATTTTTTTTCACTAAAAGAGCTGCTATCTTTAGGGCAATGTGCTACGAAAGGTCCTTTTAAGGGCCATTGGTAGTTTATACTAGATTAGGTTTTTTATGTTAGAGTGTTTTTTATGGGTATTAGAATAGGAATATTTTTTTTTATTTTTGATAATTTGTTTGTTATTTTGTGTAATGTATATTTTTATGGGGTGTTTTTTTTTTTTTTTTTTTTAAAGCAAAAGAGCTGTTTAACTTAGGGCAATGCCCTACAAAGGCCCTTTTTAGGGCCCTTGGTAGTTTGGGGGGGTGGAGGGTTGTATAGTGTTAGGCAGTGTTTGTATTTTTTTTTTTTTTTTAGCAAAAGAGCTGTTTAACTCAGGGTAATGCCCTACAAAAGGCCAATTTAAGGCCCCCCCAAAAGGCCCTTTAAAGGGCCCCCCAAAAATCCCTTTTAATGGCCCTTGGTAATTTGGAGGGCTGGGGGTTTGTATAGTGTTAGGGGGGGTTGTATTTTTTTTAGCAAAATAGCTGTTTAACTAAGGGCAATGCCCTACAAAAGGCCATTTTAAGGGTTGTTTTTTTGTTTTTTGTTTTTAAATGGGTATAAGAAAAGTAATAATCTTTATTTTTTTGGATAATTTTCGGCTAGATTACGAGTTTTGCGTTATGAGTGAAAAAGCAGCGTTATGGCTCTTTTTCACTACCGCTGGTATTACGGGTCTTGCAGGTTTAGCTGCACCACACCCTTTTTTGGCCGTAATGCAACGTAACTACCGCAGCTTTCCAAAAGTTCTTTTTCAATGGGACTTCCTTTGCTCCGGTATTACGAGTTTGCCTGGGAGGCCAAAAAGTGAGCGGTACAGTCTAAAACTACAAGATCCATACCGTAAACTGAAAGTCAGTAGTTATAGGTTTTATGCTACAACGCCGTAGCATAAAACTCATAACTAAAGTGCTAAAAAGTACACCAACACCCATAAACTACCTATTAACCCCTAAACCGAGGCCCTCCCACATTGCAAACACTAAAATAAAATTACTAACCCCTAATCTGCCACTCCCGACATCGCCGCCACTAGAATAAACACATTAACCCCTAAACCGCCGCACTCCCGCATCGTAAACACTAGTTAAATATTATTAACCCCTAATCTGCTATCCCTAACATTGCCACAATCTACATTACTGATATTAAACCCTATTCTGCTGTCCCTAACATCGCCACCACTATACTAAAGTTATTAACCCCTAAACCTAACCCTAACACCCCTATATAATAATATAATATAATTAAAATAAATCTAAATAAAAATTACTATCATTAAAGGACCAGTCAACACTTTACATTTGTATAATCAACAAATGCATGATAATAAGACAATGCAATAGCACTTAGTCTGAACTTCAAATAAGTTGATTTTTATTAAATAAATTGCAAAGTAATGTCTGTTTCCACTCCCCCTGTATCATGGGACAGCCATCAGCCAATCACAAATGCATATACATATATGCTATGAATTCTTGCACATGCTCAGTAGGAGTTGGTGACTCAAAAAGTGTAAATATAAAAAGACTGTGAACATTTTGTTAATGGAAGTAAATTGGAAAGTTGTTTAAAATTGCATGCTGTATCTGAATCATGAAGTTTAATTTTGACTTGAGTGTCCCTGTTACAATCAGCCAATAGAATGCAAGCTCAATCCTGTTGGCTGACTACATCAGCCAATAGGATTTTTTACCCTTTAATTCTGATTGTCTGATAGAATTCTATCAGCCAATCGGAATTCAAGGGACGCCATCTTGGATGACATCCCTTAAAGGAACCTTCATTCTGGAAGAGCCATAGATTGAAGAGGATGCTCCGTGCCGGATGACCTTGAAGATTGAGCCGCTACGCGCCGGATGAATGAAGATAGAAGATGCCGTGTGGATGAAGACTTCTGCCTGGTTGGATGAAGACTTCGGCCTGCTTGGATGAAGACTTCTGCATGCTTCGATGAGGACTTCTGCCTCTTCGTTGAGGATGAATGTCTGGTCTTCAAAAATTGTAAGTGGATTTTCGGGGTTAGTGTTAGGTTTTTTTTAAGGGTTTATTGGGTGGGTTTTATTTTTAGCTTACGGTTTTGGCAGAAAAAGAGCTAAATGCCCTTTTAAGGGCAATGCCCGTCCAAATACCCTTTTCAGGGCAATGGGGAGCTTAGGTTTTTTAAATAGGATTTTATTTGGGGGGTTTGGTTCTGTGGTGGTGGGTTTTACTGTTGGGGTGTTGTTTGTATTTTTTTTTTACAGGTAAAAGAGCTGATTTATTTGGAGCAATGCTCCGCAAAATACCCTTTAAGGGCTATTGGCAGTTTAGTTTAGGCTAGGGTTTTTTTATTTTGGGGGGCTTTTTTATTTTGATAGGGCTATTAGATTAGGTGTAATTAGTTTAAATATTTGATCATTTATTTTTTATTTTGTGTAATTTAGTGGGGTTTTTTGTAATTTAGTTAATTGTATTTAATTAATGTAATTTATTTAATTGTAGTGTAAGGTTACGTGTTAGTGTAACTCTGGTTAGGTTTTATTTTACAGGTAAGTTTGTATTTATTTTAGCTAGGTAGTTAGTAAATAGTTAATAACTATTTACTAACTAGTCTACCTAGTTAAAATAAATACAAACTTGCCTGTGAAATAAAAATAAAACCTAAGATAGATACAATGTAACTATTAGTTATATAATAGCTAGCTTAGGGTCTATTTTACAGGTAAGTATTTAGTTTTAAATAGGAATTATTTAGTTAATGATAGGAATTTTTATTTAGATTTATTTTAATTATATTAAAGTTAGTTGGTGTTAGGGTTAGGTTTAGGGATTAATAACGTTAGTATAGTGGCAGCGACATTGTTTGCGGCAGATTAGGGGTTAATAAGTGTAGGTAGGTGGCGGCAATATTGGGAGCAGCAGATTAGGGATTAATAAGTGTAATGTAGGTTGCAGCGGTATATTATGTCACACATTTCAACATTTGACGATCTTGACTTTTTGTTATCTATGGCAGATCAAGTTTGTGTCTATTTTGACGCAAGATTCCAGCGAATTATCAGTTAAAGCATTGATAAATTGGCCCTATAGTAGTAGATTTTTTTTCTGTCAAATTTGAAAAATATTTGTATTCCCACACCTCCTGTATCATGTGACAACCATCAGCCAATCACAAATGCATATACGTATATTGTATGCATTCTTGCACATGATTAGTAGGATCTGTTGACTCAAAAGGTGTAAATATACAAAGACTGTGCACATTTTGTTAATGGAAGTAAATTGGAAAGTTGTTTAAAATTGCATGATCTATCTGAATCATAAAAGTTTAATTTTGACTTGAGTACCCCTTTTAAATCTTTTCAAATCTCAGTTTTCAATTAGTAATTTTGTGTGTGGGGGGGGTCACGGAAATATTAGTTATATGAACAAGTGTTAGTAAATTACTCTCTTTATCCAGTTGTATCTACCATGCTACATATGCTTTTAGCCCTCAACGTCTTACTATGTTACTTTTTTCTGTGACTACTTTTAGACAGTAAATCAAAAGCATTTTTAATGTGTAAAATGCTTTGAATAGCACTCCATATATTATTTATTGCAAGCAACAGGCAGAGCACGCAACATTGCTATTATTGCTTTGTTTAAATCTGTATTATCCTGATTTCATGTTTAAGAAGAACAGAGATGTATGTTGGTGCCTTAAAAATAAAGTAATGAAAGGTTAACAATATCCACTGGTATACAAACTCCTGTAGCTTCAAAGTCTCTTCCACTCACCTCATACTATGATCTCCAGCAATAGATTTTCTGCTTGCTGAGAGAGACATTTTATTTAGCTTGTTTTCAACAATGTCTCTTAAAACTTTACATTGATCAACTGCCCAATTGTTGTTTCTTACCATTGGCTTTTGACCTACAAAGCTCAGCACCCTGCACAACCCTTAAATAACTTACTATTCAAGATTTCTTCAAAGTACTCCAGATAAAGCTTAACATTTATTTTTTATTTTTTTTTTTGGTGGAAAATAACACTATTTGAGCATGTTTTCATATTTTTTTTTTTTTTTTTTTTTTATAAATAGGCTAAGTTAAAGCTGCTTGATTTTATTTTAAACGAAGAGCAAAATAAACATATTTGTGCTCACTGTGAGGGGACTGCACTTACCTGAGCCACTGTGACCCTCTTCTTTAGATCTCTGTGGATTGCCGCAGACTGCTGCAGTCTTCCTCTTTACTACAACCCTTTCGGATTGTACCACTTAAGACACAGTACCTGGTGTTGACATCACACATCAATGAGTACAAATACCTCTGGCATTTCCTTTGAGGACTGCCTTAGAAATGTATAGAACTCTGTGGTCTTATCTGTAACTGTGGCCTTATTGTACCTGCACCAGTACTTGTGACCTTACTTATACGTATGCATGTACATGTGGCCTTACCTGTACCTGAGCCAGTACCTGTGGCCTCACTTGAACCTGAGCCTATACCTGTTTCCTTTCCTTTATCTGTGGCCTTACCTTTAGATGATCCTGCACCTGGGAACTTGCCTGTCCCTGAGACTCTACCTGTAGCCTTACTTGTACTAGAACTTGCAACTGTAAGCCTACCTATAACTAAGCCTGCAACCCTGAACCTGAGCCTGCACCTGTGGCTGCTCCTAAACCTTAGCCTGCATCTGTGACCTTACCTGAACAAGTGCCTGTACCAGTGACCATTCCTTTAAGTCTGCACCAGCAGTCTTAACTTTGTCTGTGACCTCACCTGTGATGCCACTCACAACATGGCGATACCTGGGGCCCACAATCTGGCAGAAACTGCCACTCTTCTGTACAGATAACCCAATACTCTTTTATTATGCTGTTCTACACTGCTCAAATCAATCATCTCTGAACTTTCTATATCCCTTTTGTTGCATGGATAGTATCCCATACTTGCCAACTGTCATGTTTTTGCTGGGACAGTCCCAGAATTTGGGACCCTGTCCCGGCATGTTAGTAGTATACTGCAGCTTTGTTTATCTAGCGTGATTGTGTGTGCCACTTCCGAGTCTCCTCCTCCTTGAATCTATAATCTATCTCATATTGCAAGGTCAGGCAGCTACGCCAGAACCCTCGACATCTCCATCACATGACCACCCCGCTTTACCACTCACTGGAGCAGTGCACCAGCCTTCTCACATGCAGCGGCAGGAGGACAGAGTGTCTTTCTGTCACACACACCTTAAACTCAAAAGTAGAGCCTAGAACTGATCAGTGTGGACCAGCAGACAGAGGTGAGACTCAGCTCATAACTGGACCGGCAGACTCAGAGTACTGCAATAAAATGTGGTGCTCTGCTGTTTTGTTAAGGTGACTGTGAATCACCATTATTTAAAAAAAAAAATGCAGCTGTGACTCTTTCTTGACTTGTCACTCAGTCTAGCTGATCGGAGGACCAGCAGAGGTGAGACTCAGCCCATGAGGCCCATTTATCAAGCTCTGTATGGAGCTTGTGGGCCCATGTTTCTGGTGAGTCTTCAGACTCGCCAGAAACAGCAGTAATGAAGCAACGGTCTAAAGACCGCTGCTCCATAACTCTGTCCGCCAGCTCTGAGGAGGCGGACAGGAATCACCACAATTCAACCCAATCGAGTATGATCGTTTTGATTAACACCTCCCTGATGGCGGCCGATTGACCGCAAGTCTGCAGGGGGCGGCGTTGCACCAGCAGCTCTTGTGAGCTGCTGGTGCAATGCTGAATATGAAGAGTGTTTTGCTCTCTGCATTCAGCGAGGTCTTGTGGACCTGATCCACACTGTCGGATCAGGACCGAAAGACCTATGATAAATAGGTCTCCATAACTGAACCGGCAAGCTCCTGCAATAAAATATGTGCTGCTCAGCTGTTTTGTTAAGGTGACCAGACCATGAATCACCTTTACTTTAAAAAAAAAATTCTGTGACTTCATCTTGACTTGTCACTCAGAGGCTGAATTATCAAAGGTCTTGCGGACCTTATCCGACAGTGCAGATCAGGTCCGCAAGACCTCGCTGAATGCAGGGAGCAATACGCCCTCTGTATTCAACATTGTACCTGCATCTCACAAGAGCTGCTGGTGCAACGTCGCCCCCTGCAGATTTGCGGCCAATGGGTCGCCAGCAGGGAGGTGTCAATCAACCCGATCATACTCGATCGGGTTGAATTGTAGCGATTCCTGTCCGCCTGCTCAGAGCAGGTAGACAGGGTTATGAAGCAGCGGTCATTAGACCATTGCTTCATAACTGCTGATTCTGGCGTGTCTGAAGACTCGCCAGAAACACGGGCCCACAAGCTCCATTCGGAGCTTGATAAATGGGCCTCTCAGACTGTGTTTATATATGCAAAGGGTAATTAAAAAACAAAGACACTTTTTTACTGCAAAATATAATAATCTGTACTTTATACAACCAACACAGATCTTAATAACAAATTATAAACTATATTTTTAACACACAGTGGTGCATCATTCACTAATATAAGGGGTAATTAAAAATGAAGAAGCTTTACTGCAAAATATCTGTACTTACATACAGTTTATTTGTTATTATAATTATCTGTTGGTTTTATAACAGTGCCAGATAATTTGCTAATATATCAGGGGTAATTCAAAAATGAAGAAGGTTTACTGAAAAATATCTGTAACTTATACAACCAGCAGCAGATATAATAACAAATGAACTGTATATAACAGGTGGTAGTGGTGGGGTTAAATGCCAGTCACTTACAGTCATGACACATGTATAAATGTCTCATGTCACCTGTCCCTGGGAAAGGTCAAATTGATCTTTATACTGCTAGAACTGTGTCATATGACTTCTAATTGGAATCTCTGATTAGTTTGCCTCAACATCCGATTTAGACCTCTCAGGGATATTTGGGATATGTGGTGATTTTACCTATTATTAATTTGCAATAAAAAATAAAATCGGACTACAATTCCATACAAGCAATACATGGGACATTTACACATGGGACAGCACATTACAACCAATGTAATCAGATTACAGACTAATGAATACCGCCAAAGAAGAAATGCCAGCGAGCCTCAAGGTAATGCATAAAAGTTCTTTATTGTAGAGAAAGGTTAAAACAGCATAAAAGCTTGTGACCCAAGCATCAGTGGTAAGTACAAGTCCAAGGCGTTTCGGCAGCCCCCTGCCTTATTCATGGACATGTGGAGCGAGGAGTTGAAGCTTGGGGCTGGCAGGTGATAATCCCGGACGGAACAGGAGTGACATTCTGGAGTAAGAGGAATTTAACCCCCAACCGCGATTGTGGAGTCCTGCATGAAGTTTCACTATATGAGCCTACCGGGTGAGTTCTCTTTCATTCACTGTGACTTTATGCCATTATAGTCTTGAGCTGTATTGTGGGACAAATTGAACTTTTGTAATGAATACCGCCCTCTAGGCACTATAGACTTCATAATTTTTTTCTAAGGCAAAATAGAAACTCAGCATTGAACACACCATTTGGCTTTCTTGCAGATCTGATGCCCATAGCTATTATCCTTGCTGGGCAGATGTCCATATGCAGGTGCCACCTCTGGTAAATGTAAGTAGGAGAACTGGAATGTTTTCAACACAATGAGATAGCAGTAGCATATGATGCATGGGCCATTTCTTTCATTAATTCCATTCCGTACAATCTACTTCTATTTATATATATATATATATATATATATATATATATATATATATATATATATAAATATATATATATAAATATATATAATCTGCACCATAATAAATAGGCGGAGCTAAATTATGCTAATTATGTGGGTTTGGCAAAGCAAACAGGACTTTATGGCAGGGGGTGTGGTAAAACATTTCATGCAGGTAATGGATAGCTGCAAAGTGTCCCTGGGATTTTTTTTTTTTTCAAATGTTGGCAACTATGGTATCCAGAATCCTCAAGCTACAGAAATACAGTTTTCAATGCCATATAGACATAACAAATATAAGAATACTTCAATATCAAGTTAAGTCAAGTTTGTTTTGTCATTCATTGCTACCTTTGCATGATGTGTACTGGAGCTAACTAGACATGTGCACGGCAAAAAAATTCGGTTCGTTTTCGGTTCGGATCGATTTGGACTATTCGAATTTCGGTTCGGATAGAATCGAATTCGGCAAAATTTTAATGAATTTGTTTCGGATTTATTCGGATTCGAATAAATTCGTTTCGGATTTATTCGGATTCAAATAAATTCGGCTGAATTCGGTTCTATTCGGTTCCGAAATTCGGTATGTTTTAGTACACTAACACCCATTTAGTACACTAAGTCACTAACACCCATAAATTACCTATGAACCACTAAACCGAGGCCCCCCCACATCGCATACCCTATAATAAAATTATTTAATCCCTAATCTGCCGACCGGATATCGCCGCAACCTAAATTATCCCTATGAACCCCTAATCTGCTGTCCCTAACATCGCCGACCACTACATTATAGTTATTAACCCCTAATCTCCCCCCCCCAACGTCGCCACAATCTAACTACAAGTATTAACCCCTAATCTGCCGACCGGATATCACCGCCTACATTATAGCTATTAACCCCTAATCTGCTGTCCCTAACATCGCCGACCCCTACATTATAGTTATTAACCCCAAATCTGCCCCCCCCAACGTCACCGCAATCTAACTACAAGTATTAACCCCTAATCTGCCGACCGGATATCGCCGCCACCTACATTATAGCTATTAACCTTTAATCTGCTGTCCCTAACATCGCCGACCCCTACATTATAGTTATTAACCCCTAATCTGCCCCCCCCAATGTTGCCACAATCTAACTACAAGTATTAACCCCTAATCTGCCGACCGGTTATCGCTGCCGCCTACATTATAGCTATTAACCCCTAATCTGCTGTCCCTAACATCGCCAACCCCTACATTATAGTTATTTACCCCTAATCTGCCCCCCCCCCAATGTCGTCGCAATCTAACTACAAGTATTAACCCCTAATCTGCCGTCCGGATATCGCCGCCACCTACATTATAGCTATTAACCCCTAATCTGCTGTCCCTAACATCGCCAACCCCTACAATATAGTTATTAACCCCTAATCTGCCCCCCCCCCCCAACGTCGCCGCAATCTAACTACAAGTATTAACCCCTAATCTGCCGACCGGATATCGCAACCACTATAATAAATGTATTAACCCCTAAACCGCCGCACTCCCGCCTCGCAAACACTATAATACATTTTATTAACCCCTAATCTGCTCTGCCTAACATCGCCGCCACCTACCTACAATTATTAACCCCTAATCTCCCGCCCCCAACGTGGCCGCTACTATAATAAGTTTATTAACCCCTAAACCTAAGTCTAACCCTAACCCTAACACCCCCTAACTTAAATATAATTTAAATAAAACAAAATAAATTTACTATAGTTAAATAAATTAATCCTATTTAGCACTAAACACTTACCTGTAAAATAAACCCTAATATAGCTGCAATATAACTAATAGTTACATTGTAGCTATTTTAGGATTTATATTTATTTTACAGTCAAGTTTGTATTTATTTTAACTAGGTACAATAGTTATTAAATAGTTATTTACTGTTTAATAGCTACCGAGTTAAAATAATTACAAAATTACCTGTAAAATAAATCCTAACCTAAGTTACAATTAAACCTTACACTACAATATCATTAAATTAATTAAATAAATGAATCCTATTTAAAACTAAATACTTACCTGTAAAATAAACCCTAATATAGCTACAATATAACTGATAGTTACATTGTAGCTATTTTAGGATTTATATTTATTTTACAGGCAACTTTGTATTTTTTTTAACTAGGTAAAATAGCTATTAAATAGTTATTTACTGTTTAATAGCTACCTAGTTAAAATAATTACAAAATTACCTGTAAAATAAATCCTAACCTAAGTTACAATTAAACCTAACACTACACTATCATTAAATAAATTAACTACAAGTACCTACAATTATCTACAATTAAATAAACTAAACTAAAGTACAAAAAAAACAACACTAAATTACAAAAAAAACAAACACTAAATTACAAAAAATAAAAAAATATTACAAGAATTTTAAACTAATTACACCTAATCTAAGCCCCCTAATAAAATAACAAAGCCCCCCAAAATAAAAAAATGCCCTACCCTATACTAAATTACAAAAGTTAACAGCTCTATTACCTTACCAGCCCTTAAAAGGGCCTTTTGCGGGGCATGCCCCAAAGAAAACAGCTCTTTTGCCTGTAAAAAAAAAAAACACAATACCACCCCCCAAGATTACAACCCACCACCCACATACCCCTACTCTAACCCAAACCCCCCTTAAATAAACCTAACACTACCCCCCTGAAGATCTCCCTAACTTGAGTCATTTTCACCCAGCCGGGCCGAAGTCTTCATCTGATGGGGCAGAAGAGGACATCCAGAGCGGCAATTTTAAACTAATTACAGCTAATATAAGCCCCCTAATAAAATAACAAAGCCCCCCAAAATAAAAAAATGCCCTACCCTATACTAAATTACAAAAGTTAAAAGCTCTATTACCTTACCAGCCCTTAAAAGGGCCTTTTGCGGGGCATGCCCCAAAGAAAACAGCTCTTTTGCCTGAAAAAAACCCCACCACCCCCAACATTACAACCCACCACCCACATACCCCTACTCTAACCCAAACCCCCCTTAAATAAACCTAACACTACCCCCCTGAAGATCTCCCTACCTTGAGTTGTGTTCACCCAGCCGGGCCAAAGTCTTCATCCGATGGGGCAGAAGAGGACATCCAGACCGGCAGAAGTCTTCATCCAACCGGGCATTTTTTTTATTTTGAGAGGCTTTGGGTTAGAGTAGGGGTATGTGGGTGGTGGGTTGTAATGTTGGGGGTGGTGGGGGTTTTTTACAGGCAAAAGAGCTGTTTTCTTTGGGGCATGCCCCGCAAAAGGCCCTTTTAAGGGCTGGTAAGGTAATAGAGCTGTTAACTTTAGTAATTTAATATAGGGCATTATTTTATTTTGGGGGGCTTTGTTATTTTATTAGGGGGCTTAGATTAGGTGTAATTAGTTTAAAATTCTTGTAATATTTTTTTATTTTTTGTAATTTAGTGTTTGTTTTTTTTGTAATTTAGTGGGTTTTTTTGTACTTTAGTTTAGTTTATTTAATTGTAGATAATTGTAGGTACTTGTAGTTAATTTATTTAATGATAGTTTAGTGTTAGGTTTAATTGTAACTTAGGTTAGGATTTATTTTACAGGTAATTTTGTAATTATTTTAACTAGGTAGCTATTAAATAGTTAATAACTATTTAATAGCTATTGTACCTAGTTAAAATAAATACAAAGTTGCCTGTAAAATTAATATAAATCCTAAAATAGCTACAATGTAACTATTAGTTATATTGTAGCTATATTAGGGTTTATTTTACAGGTAAGTTTATAGTTTTAAATAGGATTCATTTATTTAATTAATTTAATGATAGTGTAGTGTTAGGTGTAATTGTAACTTAGGGTAGGATTTATTTTACAGGTAAATTTGTATTTATTTTAGCTAGGTAGTTATTTAATAGTTATTAACTATTTAATAACTATTGTACCTAGTTAAAATAAATACAAACTTGCCTGTAAAATAAATATAAATCCTTAAATAGCTACAATGTAACTATTAGTTATATTGCAGCTATATTAGGGTTTATTTTACAGGTAAGTATTTAGTTTTAAATAGGATTCATTTATTTAACTATAGTAAATTTATTTCGTTTTATTTAAATTATATTTAAGTTAGGGGGTGTTAGGGTTAGGGTTAGACTTAGGTTTAGGGGTTAATAACCTTATTATAGTAGCGGCAACATTGGGGGCAGGAGATTAGGGGTTAATAATTGTAGGTAGGTGGCGGCGATGTTAGGGAGGGCAGATTAGGGGTTAATAAAATGTATTATAGTGTTTGCGAGGCGGGAGTGCGGCGGTTTAGGGGTTAATACATTTATTATAGTGGCAGCGATATCCGGTCGGCAGATTAGGGATTAATACTTGTAGTTAGATTGCGGCGACATGGGGGGGGGCAGATTAGGGGTTGATAACTATATTGTAGGGGTCGGCGATGTTAGGGACAGCAGATTAGGGGTTAATAGCTATAATGTAGGTGGCGGCGATAACCGGTCGGCAGATTAGGGGTTTATACTTGTAGTTAGATTGCGGCGACGTTGGGGGGGGGGGATTAGGGGTTAATAACTATAATGTAGGGGTCGGCGATGTTAGGGACAGCAGATTAGGGGTTAATAGCTATAATGTAGGTGGCGGCGATATCCGGTCGGCAGATTAGGGGTTAATACTTGTAGTTAGATTGCGGCGACGTTGGGGGGGGGCATATTAGGGGTTAATAACTATAATGTAGGGGTTAGCGATGTTAGGGACAGCAGATTAGGGGTTAATAGCTATAATGTAGGCGGCGGATTAGGGGTTGATAACTATATTGTAGGGGTCGGCGATGTTAGGGACAGCAGATTAGGGGTTAATAGCTATAATGTAGGCGGCGGCGATATCCGGTAGGCAGATTAGGGGTTAATACTTGTAGTTAGATTGAGGCGACGTTGGGGGGGGGATTAGGGGTTAATAACTATAATGTAGGGGTTGGCGATGTTAGGGACAGCAGATTAGGGGTTAATAGCTATAATGTATGTGGCGGCGATATCCGGTCGGCAGATTAGGGGTTAATAAGATAATGCAGGTGTCAGCGATAGCGGGGGCGGCAGATTAGGGGTTAATAAGTGTTAGATTAGGGGTGTTTAGAGACTCGGGGTACATGTTAGGGTGTTAGGTGCAGACTTAGTGTTTCCCCCTAGGAAACAATGGGGCTGCGGTGTTCGTTTTTTTTTTTTCAGCCGAAACTCCCCATTGTTTCCTATGGGGAAATGCCGAATTTTACCGAGCTAATTTGGATTTATTCGGAGATACGGCAGCTATTTCAGATTTATTCGGTAGATTCGTATTTTAATTCGGAAATTCGAATCGATCCGAATCTCCGAATTTACTGAATTTTCCGAATTTCCGAATAAATCCAAAACGAACCGCACATGTCTAGAGCTAACACACAATAAAACTATACTAAAGAGTAACATCAAACATAATAACCAGTCTCTATGCTCCTCTCACTTTTCTCTATTTGTCGTTGAGTCCTTTCCTCCATGTCTGGAGCCTTAAATTTCTTTTAGCATTTTACCCATCTATACTGAATTTATCATATATTTAACTAACCATTTTTTATTCATTCTTATTAACACAATAATATTATTTCTATTTCTTTCTGCTAAAATATAATAAAAGAGCATGGAACTAATTCATTAAGGTGTGCTAAACCAAACTTTGTGAATTTGTTTTTAAGACTAGCCATCTTTAGGTGTGCTCATGAAAGTGTACTGTAATTGCTTATACATATCATTATATTAAGATAGAAGAAAGAATAATTCAGTGATGCAGTCTAAAATATGGCCATATGGGGGGCAGAGCCAACTGTTACACTGAGCGGTCGTGTGCCACAGGAGCTCCGCTCAGACTTTTTCCTAAAAGATAAAATTTCTGCCAACTAATTGACTCTGGGGCCAGGGATAGTGTTATTCAGTGCCTCTCTAACTATCCCCCTACTTAGGTGCAACCTCCCGGGACACTGACAGTGCTGGACCCACATACCGGATCCTAAGAGTGACAGTGCGCTGCACTCTGATCGGCTGCTGGGACTGACTGTCCTTCACGGAGTTCCCGCATTAGCAATCCACCTCCAGACCTCAAGTGACCCGCGCAGAAGGTAACCTCAACAGCGGACTACCCGGCGATATCCCTCCCGGCTGACTCTGACACCCGCTGCCTAGAGAACTTCCCTCATTGCCGTCAACTGCTATAGAGGTGAGAGATCAGCACCGCACTTACATGCCTCACAACTATCGCTCCCAGCTAAAGCGATAACCCGGAGCCCATATATATGACACGGCCTTCACTTACTTCAGGGGCTTATTCATACCGCCTTAAGCTGCACCAAGGTATTGCTTTTTTTTTTCTTTTTGGCGCGAACAGACGCCATTTTCCTCCCGCATACCTCTCACCACAGGCAAGGAAGAGGCCCTATCAACTCACTGTACAGACCCTCACTGCCATAATATATAACTGCCATAATACAGCAGAAGAGGGAAAGCAGGAAAAGGCCTTTAGACACAGACACTAGGCCAGATTAGAGGACTGTAAAACAAATGGATCTCAAGAAACTTTGGCCTAAAAGGCAGGGGAGGCACAGCTCCAACACTACCAGTGACACTTGATCTAAAATCCTCTTTGCCAGTACTATTCTAACTACACCATCCCACTCTGGCCTTGCTCTTTCTCCCCTTAGACCACTTAATGACCCAAAACACCCTCTCAATTATACAGCACAGGGGTTAATTTATTACAGAGAGGAAAGAAGAAGGGAAAAGCTCTGCATTAAAGGCAAAGAAAAGGGAAGGAGGGGAGAAGGGAGGAAGAGAAAGAGGAGAGGGGAGAGAGAGAGAGGCAGGAGGGAGAGAGGTGGGAGAGTAAGCAAGAGAGAGAAAAAGGGGGGAGAGAGATAAGCAAGCTGAACTCTGGAAACAATCTCCAGGAACAACAATTGCTAGGCAGTTACCTTAGGATCAAACCCACCTCCTCCTCCCTACCTGATAAGTGACTTCCACCGCTTAGGCTCCACTCTCAATTTGGGGAGACTTTTGAAAAAGAACACCCACCTTCCACACAAAGAGGGAGTAACTACAGAGACCTGTTTGTCCACCCTCGCATCTGCCCCCCCTTTCCCGTAGCTGTAACTAGCTGCGGGTCATACCCACCTTCCTTCTTCCGATCTCGTCCAGAAGTGGCATCATCCCTGGAGGGCGGAAACCTTTAAGAAACATTTAAGATCTTATCCTACTACGGTGTTAACAACCTCACCCCCAGAACACCACTTGCTGATACCTGAAGTGCAGCAACACACCTCGTTAACACCCCTGACATTACGCAACTGAGGTTCCTTCTACTTCCACCTCAGCAACTCCAGAGAAAAATGCAGGGCTAGTCCCTCATAAATGTGAGGTGCCACTCCAAGCTCCCCCAGGTCTCATTTCTAGAGCAGAATCTTCATTTCCCCTTGTATATTTATTTCACTTTTTTGGGGCCTAAGCCGTAAAGAGCAGCCCACTACTCAAAATGGCAAAATCCGGAAAACGGAAACCAAAACACCAAGAACTACCTAAAAGGACCTTACCGGACCACTTCCACAGTAAAAACACCTCTGACCCAGACCTCTCAGAGGAAGACTCGAGAGACTCTAATTTCTCACTACATAGACGTCTGAAAGGCGACAATCTATCTAAAGACAGAACAGCACTTTCTCAGTCAGCATTTTTTGAATCTATCAAGACCTTGTCAGATAAAATGGATACCCACTACTCCTCAATAAGGCAGGATCTCCATCAATCAGTCAGCGAGTTGAAGAGGGAGATTTCCACATTAGGCGAAAGAACGGAAACCCTAGAAAAGAAACATGAAGAACTAACCGTAGATCATACCAATCTCCTTGCGTACTCCCAGAGCCTGGCAGAACAAATATCTGATTTAGAAGTTAAAATGGCGGACCTAGAGGACAGGTCCCGCCGAAACAACTTGAGAATCAGGGGTATAGCAGAAGAAATAACAACAGCAGATCTTAACAGCTATCTACTAGACCTCTTTAAAAGCCTACTAGGCCCTACTTCTGCCTCAGACCTCTTGATCGACAGGGCCCACAGAGCCTTGCGCTCACGCACTTCACCCTCTGATACCCCAAGAGACGTAATTATAAGACTCCACTACTACACAACGAAGGAGAAGATCCTCAGAGCATCCTTCACCAATAAACCCCTCAACGATCACTACCATACCATACAAATTTTCCCGGATTTGTCCCTCCATACCTTGGCGAAAAGGAGATCCTACCAACAGGTGACACAAACCCTGAGACACCACAACATCAAATACAGATGGGGGTTCCTGGTAAAAATCTTCTTCAGACATGAAGAACAATCCTATATCATCTCGACCCTGGAACAAGGTCTGAAAGTCTTGCACAATTTAGGCCTCGCAATCCCTAGGGAATCCAAAACGAAGCAGAAGAACACCTCCAAAGACCTTAACACCTCAGCTCCGGAATGGCACCCTCCAACAGAGATCCCTCCGCTCCGAGAGGACGATGATTCAACCAGACAACCCAACTAAGTGAGGCAGTAACTTCTACCTTAGGACACTATTACCACATCTATCCTTTGCGAAGACCCTAGACAACATCAGAGCACACATACGGGTACTCTCCTTACTCTGATTTTGCTCTGTTTGCTGGGAAGAATCCATTAACAACACTTCTCTTGATCCAAGGACCCTTCCAGGTAAGCCCAAGAGCTCACACACGGGTACATATCTTACTCACTTATAGCTCTGGGCTGCTTCTTCCTTTATTTTATCTCTTCATACTGCACTATGTTGTGAACTTAATCTTAAATTGATGTTGCACCCACTATTTACCCCGCTGATATAGTCTGTTGGAGTTGATCCTGTTGGGTCGTCTCCCCTCCCCGTCTTTGCGGGGGGGGGGGGTCCGAGCCCTCTCGCAAGGAGAAAATGGATCCCATACACTTCTCACATTGGATGACACTAAAACTAGCAGAACATGACATCTTCATTTATGCTTAACATACTGCATTCCTCTTATTATATTTTACTCCTGATTTACTCAGACCATTCTCAATAAATGTCTCAGATCACTACTTGGAAGAACAGCACAAGGTTAAATCAGGACTCAAGTCTATGATTAGGTTCCAGAATATATATACTTCTGTTGAACAATATGTTAGGTTTCCCTTGCATCTTCTCTCCCTCTTTAGAACTTTTGTAGTAATAGGGACGGAAACGTCATAGATATTTAAACTGGAGGGGTGGGCAGATGCAACATGGAGACTCAGGTTTCAGTTCCACTTTGTATTGATGTTAATTGTATGATGTGTTATATTTTCTTTATGTGTCCGCCTCTCTTCCTAGAACTTAGATGGTAACAATGACAACTTAATTCTGCCAAATATTTACAAAAAAAAAAAAAAAAATGTAGAGAAACTGATTACACAGAATACCACCCTCTATCTTCTACATCTCCCTCACCTCACAATAGACCATAACAACACTTTTCACTGGCCTTATCTTTCCTTACGAGTTTTCCTAGCCACCGCTCTCAGGCCCCAGCATCTGTCAGTTTCACATACTGCTATCCACACACACACACCCCATATCATAACCTGGAGGATGTCTTTATCCCTGGCACCTCCCTTTCCTCATAAATATACCTCTCAGACTTATTGGATATTAGCACTACTCCCTACCTGTACCCCAAACCTATCTTCATCTATATACCTCATACACTAGACCGCTCAGTAGCCCGTAAAAATACTTCACTTAAAGTGACGTGATCCATCATAGGGCTCCTCACCCTCCCCCTCCCCCCCCCCAGATTTATTCATCTCTTCCAGTATACTTATCGAAAGCGGCTCTTGACCGCTGAATACCTCAAGTTTCCCTCAAATTTCTCACAAATTAGTTATACGTAACTTGAATTTCATCTGTAACTACATATATCACCTACTGATAAACCCATCCCTAAACTGACTGATCCGGGGTAACTTACATTACCTTCATTCCCACCCCACGTACCCCTACCCTTCCCCCCTTACCTACCCCTCAATCATGAATAACATTCGACTTATCACCCTTAATGCCAAAGGACTTAACTCCCCCACAAAACGCAGCCTCCTCAACAATTATCTTTATAAAAATAACATAGACATAGCCTTCATACAGGAGACGCACTGGACCTCCAACTCAGGAATTTCCCATACTACACGCCGCTACCCCATAGTACTTGAAGCCACATATCCCTCAAAATCCAGAGGAGTAGCAATATTTCTTAGCAAAAATGTCCTATATGAACCCATATATATTGAGTGCGATCCTGCAGCTAGATTTATTCTTCTAGTATGCAAACTTAACAAGCAGACAGTTACTTTAGTTAATCTGTATGCCCCTAACTCTAAGCAGGTTAGATTTCTCAGATCACTCCTCAGATCAGTCTTACCAGTGAAACAAGGGGAACTAATTATAGGCGGAGATTACAATTTACTCTGGGATATCCAATTAGACAGAACTGGCCCAAGAAACAACCATAACGAAAGAAACATACAATCGCTCTCCAAAGCTTTTCAGACATTAATGGCACAACATGATCTTTATGACATATACAGATCGTTCCACCCACATTCACGCATAGACTACTTCTTTTCAAGCGCCACATTACTTGCACAGGTATCCTATATCAAAATCACTACGATAGCTTGGTCGGACCATGATGCCCTACACCTGCGGTTAGGCCCATCCCTCTCATCCAACTCCCCTCCTACCTGGCGCCTACAGGACTGGACCATTACTGACCCGACCTTGAAGCTAGAACTACAATCCAAAATTACTGATTACCTTTGTATAAACGATGATAATCAAACCTCAGTCCAGAATCTTTGGGCTGCGCTTAAAGCAGTTATGAGAGGTCACCTCATTCAGACTGAGGCGGATGCCCGCCAGAAAGGCAACATAACCCTCTCAGCCTTAAACATACAGCTGAGGCAGTTAAGAACCTCACTTGGACTCCAGTACACCCCGTCAGTGAATCGCCAAATAGCAGACATCACAAAACAAATCCAACATCTAGAAATCCACAGAACACATAAACTCCTAGAGCGATTCAAGAGAATATACTACCACCAAAGCAACAAAGCTACCACCTTGCTAGCATCAAAACTTAATATCAGACTGCTCAATCACATATCATGGCCATTCATGATCCAAATGGCAAACTAGTCTACTCTCCCCTTGACATAGGGAACTCATTCAGACAATTCTACCATACCCTATATAATATAGGGGACTCGCAAGACATAAAGGCTTGCCCTACTGAGGAAATAACTTCCTATTTGGAAAACCTCTCTCTCCCCAGACTTAATCCAGAAACCGCTCAGACTTTGACAGCGCCAGTTACACCAGATGAAATACAGAAAATCATACAATCCATGAAACTTGGAAAGTCTCCTGGCCCAGATGGCTTCACCGCAAGATTTTACAAGACCTTCCAACACTTACTTACTCCCCTCCTTTCTAGACTCTGTCAGGAAACTATGGGTAAAGGCTCATTCATGACAGAATACTTGGAAGCCACAATAGTAACAATTTTAAAGCCAGGTAAACCCCCAGATCAGTGTTCTAGCTACCGCCCAATCTCCTTATTAAATTTAGACACTAAAATCTATGCCAAATTCTTAGCTAATAGACACTCAGCAGCTATTCCGACCCTCATAAACTATGACCAAGTAGGTTTCATCCCACATAGAGAAGGCCCAGATGCGACAAGATGCATCCTGAATCTTCTACACTTTGCCTCGATACGTGAGATCCCCCTTCTGGCCCTGTCTTTAGATGCCGAAAAGGCATTTGACAGGGTCAGATGGGACTATCTTTGGAAAACAATGGAATCCTTTAGAATCCCAGACTCATTTATACTTGCGGTCAAAGCTCTCTACTCCAGCCCCTCAGCTAACGTGCGAGGAGTGGGATTCCAGTCCTCCCCATTCATCATAACCAATGGCACAAGGCAGGGGTGCCCACTGTCGCCCCTGCTGTTTGCCTTGGCTATCGAACCCCTAGCCCAAAGTATCAGAGAAGATCCGAGAGTGTCAGGCCTTAACATTGGAACACAGACCCATACTATCTCACTATATGCCGACGACATTACCCTTTTGTTATCCTCACCTAGTGACTCCCTCCCTCCTGTCTTTGAGATTATAGAAAAGTTTGATAAATTGAGCTATTACAAGCTTAACATCTCAAAGACAGAGGCCCTCCCCATACACATACCACCTAAGATCCTTACCCATCTGCAAAGAAAATACCAATTCAATTGGAATGAGTCTACCCTTAAGATCTTGGGAATCATCCTCAGCCCAGACCCATCAATAACCATTACCCGCAATTATACGGACAGACTCCTAGAATTCAGAAAACTGTTAGACACATGGGAATTCCATGAAATCTCCTGGACTGGTCGCATTACTGCGATAAAGATGTTCTTTCTCCCTAAAATCTCTTACCTCTTCAGATCCATACCGTACAATATCCCTAGACCCACCCTAAACAAATTGCAGAGCCTAATGACGTCTTACGTCTGGAGGGGCAATAGACCCAGAACCTCTAAGCGAACCTTGGAGAAACCAATTGAACAAGGAGGCCTTGCCCTCCCAAACCTTATAAACTATTACTATGCAGCTAGACTCTCACACCTGTTAGCCTGGAATAACCCAGATCACCCCTCGAAGTGGCGGATGATCGAATCGGAACTCATTCCAACCCCACTCACTTTGTCGGATCTCCTCTGGATCCCACCCCACCATAGACAACACCTGAACATCACTCTCCAAGTATTTAAACACGCGTATCAGCTATGTGACCAAGTTCGGCATAACCCTGCCATATCTCCTTATCCTTCACCCATGCTCACCATCCCGGGAGTGTTGTATTGCCTACCAGATTCTCACCCTGAAGCATGGCGCCACAGACAGATACAGTTAGTGACAGACTTTTATGAAAACGACAGCTGGCTCTCACATCCCAATCTTTGCTGTAAATACCAAATCCTTCCTAATCTTAGTTTTGAAGCATATCGCCTAAGCACACGCTTACGCACATGGGGATACCCAAAGACAAAACTCAGATGCCCAACATCATGGGAGTCCATGTGGCAGCAAACATCTAACATCTCATACCCCCTTTCCGCACACTACAACTTACTCAACAATAAATCCACTCCACACAAAATCTCACAACATACAGCCTGGGAAAGAGAGCTGGGTTTCTCTGCAGACCTTGACACATGGCAGTCTAGAATCATGATAACTAAAAAACTGACACACTCCGCTACTCTCTGGGAGTTACACTATAAAATCCTTGTCCGCTGGCATCTAGTCCCAACCACTTTACACAGAATCTATAACACCCGCTCTCCTACATGCTGGAGACACTGCCAACACTTAGGTACTGCACAACATATCTGGTGGTCCTGCCTAGTCATTCAGCCACTCTGGAAAAAAGTATATAGTCTCCTCCACACCTTGGGAATTACCATACAGTACACTCCAGTGACTGCACTGCTCCACCTTCAGATGACAAACCTCACCACCCCAAAAGAAGCCCTTGCAATATATGTCCTCCTGGCCACAAAGTTAACGCTGGCCAGATCATGGAGGAATGAGAACCCCCCATCCTTCTCCCAAACCTTGGCCATAGTCCAATATCTTGGACAAATGGAGCAGTATTCCTACAAGGCTCTAGACAAAGTCGATTCTTTCTTTGAGATCTGGTCCCCCTGGCTTACGAAATTCCCGGACTGGAACACTCGCCCAATCACGAACCCTCAAACTTAGACACTACATTCCTTTCCCACTCCCCCCCCACCCCCCCTCTCTATCTCTCCCCCGGACAGCATACTATTACTTCACTTTCATACTAATATCCAGTATCCTCACCCTATACCCCCTATAATAGCTACACATATGCATTTTTGGAAATAACTAATCATATTAACTTTACATATTCCAAACCCACCCCCCCCACCCCCATTAAAGGAAAAAAAAATGAATTGAGTTTATATTTAATTATAATATGGGTTCTGCTCCCCCTACAACCCCACATGACAATGTGATATTGAGATGTCATGCCTTACTCTCTTCTTTGGATATGATGATAACCATCTCAATGCGATGTTCAAAATGTAATTATTTACTCAATGTTCTTCTTACCCAAATGTTACTGTTCTACTTTTCATTTGACTCAATAAAAAAAATTTTGTTAAAAAAAAAAAAAAAATGGCCATATTGTGTGGCTAAGATCTCAATTATAATATATAAACATAGATGATATTTTCAGGCAATTTTTTCAGCATTTAAAAAAAAATAATTTTTTTGCAAATGGATGCTGTTTTTCTTACTTATTAGCACCCAACAACCAACCACCGCTGCTTTTTAACTTATGTTTCCGGCTGTTACAAAGGACGTAGAAAGCAGCATTCGCTGCTTATTTAATCTACCCTCTGAAGTAAAGTGTTAGGGCTAAAATTAAAGTTTCACAAAACACATGTAAGACATATTAAAGTATTATACTCATATATACACATATTTAGTTAAAACTATCAGTTTAATATTGAATAAAAACATTGTGTAGTATATGGGGTCGATCCGATAAAAATCGTCGCCCGCAAAAGCAGGCGACGCCAATATTTGCGCGGGTTTGGTATCCTATATACTGCATAACCTAGAAGTTACGCACGTATATTTCTGCCGTCGCCCGTAGTTTTTTGGGCCATAGGCAGGTATACCAAACCCGCGCAGTTTGGTATCCAATATACAGCGTAAGGACTTACGTGGCGAAAATGGAGAAATATTACTCCATTTTCACCTCGCCACAAAAAGCAGCCGTAAGAAGCCTTACGCTGACTATTGGAGCCCCGTAACTCCCTAAACTGGCTGCTAAATAAACCTAACACCTAACGCATGCGCAATGTCTATCTCCCTTTCAACCGCGATCTGCTAAATAAAACCTAAGACCTAACGCATGCGCAATGTCTATCTCTCTGTCAACCGCGATCCCCCGCCGCAATCCCTAATAAAGTATTTAACCCCTAAACCTCCGCCATCTACATAAACTAACCCCCTACTGTGAGCCCTTAAAACCGCCACCATCTAACTGATCTATCCCCTACTGTAAACCCCTAAAACCGCCACCATCTAACTGATCTATCCCCTAATGTGAACCCCTAAAAACCGCCACCATCTAACTGATCTATGCCCTAATGTGAACCCCTTACACCGCCGCCATCTACCTTATCTATCCCCTAATCTGACCCCTTACACCGCCACCTATATAAAAATTATTAACCCCATAATCTAATCCCCATACACCGCCGCCAGCTATATTACATTATTTAACCCCTAAAATACTAAACTATCCCTACCACTAAACCTAAGTCTAACCCTACAAATAGCCCTGCAAAGGGCTTTTTGCGTGGCATTGCCCCAAAGTAACAGCTCTTTTGCCAGCCCTTAAAAGGGCTTTTTGCGGGGCATGCCCCAAAGAATTCAGCTCTTTTGCCAGCCCTTAAAAGGGCTTTTGGCGGGGCTTTGTCACAAAGTAAACTGCTCTTTTGCCTACAATATAGTTAATATTGTTATTATATTATATATATTAACTATATTAACCCTAATTATATTAGGGTTAATATAGTTAATATCGTTATTATATTATATATATATATAAAAAGTATAATAACCCTATCTAACTCTAACATCCCTAACTAAACTCTTATTAAAATAAATCTAATATTAATATTATTAATTAAAATATTCCTATTTAAATCTAAATACTTACCTATAAAATAAACCCTAAGATAGCTACAATATAATTAATAATTACATTGTAGCTATGTTAGGGTTTATATTTATTTTACAGGTAAATTGTTAATTATTTTAACTAGGTATAATAGCTATTAAATAGTTATGAACTATTTAATAGCTACCTGTAAAATAAATCCTAGCCTAAGTTACAAATACACCTACACTATCAATAAATTAAATAAACTACAAATATCTATCTAAAAATACAATTAAATAAACTAAACTAAATTACAAAAAAAAAAAACACTAAATTACAAAAAATAAAAAAAGATTTTTAAGCTAATTACACCTATTCTAAGCCCCCTAATAAAATAATAAAGCCCCCCAAAATAAAAAAATTTCCCTACCCTATTCTAAATTAAAAAAAGTTCAAAGCTCTTTTACCTTACCAGCCCTTAAAAGGGCCTTTTGTGGGGGCATTCCCCAAAGAAAACTTCTCTTTTGCCTGAAAAAAACACAATACCACCCCCCAACATTACAACCCCCCACCCACATACCCCTAATCTAACCCAAACCCCCCTTAAATAAACCTAACACTAACCCCCTGAAGATCTCCCTACCTTGTCTTCACCCAACCGGGCCGAACTCCTCATCTGATCCGGGCGATGTCTATCCAAGCGGCAAAGGAGAGATCTTCATCCCAGCGATGTCTTTATCCAAGCGGCAGCAAAGTCTTCTTCCATCGGGCAGCATCTTCCATGAAGCGGCATCTTCAATCTTCTCTCCACCGACGCGGAGCATCCATCCCGGACGACGACTGAACGACGAATGAGGTACCTTTAAATGACGTCATCCAAGATAGCGTCCGTCGAATTCCGATTGGCTGATAGGATTCTATCAGCCAATCGGAATTAAGGTAGAAAAATCTGATTGGCTGATTGAATCAGCCAATCAGATTCAAGTTCAATCTGATTGGCTGATTGGTTCAGCCCATCGGATTGAACTTGAATCTGATCTTTTTTTTATTTTTTGTAATTTAGTGTTTTTTTTTTTTGTAATTTAGTTTAGTTTATTTAATTGTATTTTTAGATAGATATTTGTAGTTTATTTAATTTATTGATAGTGTAGGTGTATTTGTAACTTAGGCTAGGATTTATTTTACAGGTAATTGGGTAATTATTTTAACTAGGTAGCTATTAGCGCCGTATATGGGATAGCTCGAGTTGCGAGCTGAAACTGCGGGCGATGCGGGTTCCCTCCCTTGCGCCGCAAACTACGCCGTTTATCGGATCGCGCCCTATATATTAACAGTGTCTATCATAATATTAAATAATTAATCATACTCATAATTAGTCACACTTCAGTCACACTAACCTGATGAGCGTAAAATGTGATTGCACTTACGCAATTGTGTTTATTTTCAACTTGTAATAAGAGCCCTCTTCCCGTCAAGTGTAAAAAACTGATATCACTTGCACACAAACATTAGTGCCACTTATAATCTAGTCCTCAGTGTTAAAGAGTTGTAACTTAATATAAATTGCAGTGATGGCATAACTGGGTCTGGTGGGTAGGTCTCCTGCTTTTGCTGAGGGGATTTTTTTTAATTGAATCCTTTGGGGCTGATATATCAAGCTCCGTATGGAACTTGATGCCCCTGTTTTCGAGTGAGCCTTCAGGCTCTCCAGAAACAGAAGTTATGAAACAATGGTCTAAAGACCACTGCTCCATAACTTGTCATCTGCTCTGAGGCTGCGGACATAAATCAACCTGATCTAATACGATCGTGTTGATTGACACCCCTGCTAGTGGCCGCGAATCTGCAGGGGGCGGCATTGCACCAGCAGTTCACAAGTACTGCTGGTGCAATGATAAATGACGAAAACATATGCTGTCGGCATTTATCGATGTGCAGTGGACATGATACGCTACTTTGTATCATGTCCGCTCGCACATTGATAAACATGCCCCTTTGTGTGCAGATCAGAATCGTCTGTCAGAGTCACACGTAGATCACACCGCGCTGGGTGCAAGCATTGGAAGAGGCGCACATTATTCAACATCACAACCGGAGCGACAGAGAGCTCATCGGACAAGAGGATACTAGCGGGGACAATATCGATATTAAACAGTGGAGAAAAGGCATCCTTCATACCGGAGCTAGGAGACAACAAGACATAGTGTAATTAGCAGAAAGAGAATATCAGCAAAGCGGAACTTGAAAATCCAAGGTGCAATACTTTCGTTAAATGTAAGAATCAGTCAGAGAAAAGCAATACTCCAAGACACGAAATGATGGGTAATGTAAATGTACCTAAACTAATGTTGTGCAAGAATTTAAACAAGGCGGTATACCATGATAATGATGGACAATTTAATAATGCCAATAATGTGATTAAGGACTCTCAATGCAATAAGTGTATAACTGTTAATGACAAACAAAGTCACAATGATAATATGAGCACTAACACTAATGGTATTCTGGTATTAAATGTAAATTAAAAATCAAGTCACTATGATAATATGAGCACTAATATCAATGGCATTTTGGCATCAGATGTTGATAGTAACAAAACAAGCACTTTAAAAAGAAATGATAAAGATGACACGAGCACTTTAAAATTTTTTGATGTGAATGATGGAGATATACACTTGACTAAAAGCACTAACTTGCACTTTAATTTAGAAGCCACAGATGATAATTTAGTACATAATAATTCTAATTATGTTCTATCGGACACAGAATATACCATTCTAAACAAAGGTTTATCATATTGCTTACCAAATACACATGATGAATTCATTATACAAGACTTAGAGAGATTTTTTAGAAAATTAAAACTTAAGGTACACTTTGCTTTACTTAAAGACATGGCAGAGTCAGTTCAAGTGACTAAGAAAGATGATACAGACAATGGTATAAGATTCAACAACCCAAAAATATTTGGTATTAAAGGAAAATGTAAGTTCACACCGCCCACACAACATAGTGTTGCAACCTTTGCCAAATTAGTCCAAAAGGAAGTAGAAAATTTGTTAAAAAGAAACAAAAAGAGGAAATTAGTGCAAGCTAATAATAAAAAAACAACATGATACCATTAACAAGTTAAAAAAACAATAAAGAAATTATTATAAAGGAAGCTGATAAGGGCGGGGCTGTAGTCTTATTAAAAAAAACTGATTATGTTAAAGAAATAGAGAGACAACTCAATGACACCCTAATATATGAACCATTAACAAGAGACCCTATTATACAAATAAGTAAGGAAATAGAACATATTACAAACCAGGCAGTTAAAATGGGGATCATTACAGCTGAATTTAAAGAGTCCTTAATAGAAAAAAATCCAGTAAGACCAGTATTATATATAACGCCAAAAATCCATAAAGATTAATTTCATCCTCCAGGCCGCCCCATAGTGGCAGGAGTTAATTCCATATTTTCAAAAATTGCCATATTTTTAGATAACGTACTGCAACCCTCTTTATTGAATACATCTTCCTATTTAAAGGATACTAATGACTTCCTTAATAAATTAAAAGACATAGGACATATTGGAGATAAATGTATTTTATATACACTAGACGTAACTAGTTTGTATACATCAATCAAACATTCCAGTGGCATAGAAGCAGTAACCAACACATTAAAATTGGATAACAAATACAATGACAAAGAAATTCAATTTATAATAGATTTATTATCTATTATTTTATACCAAAATAATTTCCTTTTTCAATATAATTTCTTTTTGCAAAAGCAAGGAACTGCAATGGGCTCCAACGTCGCCCCAACATATGCCAATATATTTATGTCCCACATAGTAGAAAGATTTGTATATTCACACCCATTGTTTTTACAATATGGTGCAGCATGGTGGAGATTTGTGGATGACATATTTGGCATATGGTTGGGCGACGTTGGAAGCCTATTGCTATTTGTTCAATATCTTAATTCATCTGTTGCTGGGTTAAAATTCACACTCAATATGGATGAAACAGCAGTAGCTTTTCTAGACACTTTTGTCTATGTAGAAAAAGTTTTTTTTTAAAAACTGACCTATATGTTAAACCCACAGACAAAAATAAAATACTGCAATGTGATAGTTTTCATTCAGAAAATACAATAAAGGCTCTACGCAGAAGCCAATTTGAAAGAGTTAAAAGAATTGTCACAGAAAAAGAAAAATGTGACTTAAGATTAAATGAAATGGCAGAAAAATTAAAAAGAAGAGACTACCCAGAGGAATTGGTTATGGAACAATTAGAATAATTAGATAATGAGAAAAAACACAAAAAAGAAAATACAAAAGACAACAGAATGATATTTGTGACACAGTACAACACCTTAGGACCAAAAATATCACGTATTATCAACAGATACTGGCACATACTTAAGGATTGTAATCCTCAAGTTGAGGATTTTAAAAACATCCCTATGACAGCTTATAAAAAAACTAAAAATGTAAGAGATCTTTTAGTGTGTGCTGATATAGGTAGTGAAAAAAAGATATCACAAACAAAAATAGGGTCAGATA
Organism: Bombina bombina; assembly: GCF_027579735.1. NCBI lineage: Eukaryota > Metazoa > Chordata > Amphibia > Anura > Bombinatoridae > Bombina > Bombina bombina. The sequence goes on from NC_069499.1 coordinate 373,754,507, forward strand.
ATATAGGGTGTTATCCTTGCTTACACTGCAGTCATTGTAGCTCCATAATAAAAGGGAAAAATGTCTTTCATCCAACGAATGGAACTAAATATCCAATAAAAAAAAAAACATTTAACATGCAGAAGCACATATGCCATATATCTGATTAAATGTCCATGTGGCAGAATTTATATCGGAGAAACGAGCAGGGAAGTCAGAACCAGGATTACTGAACATAAATCCAACATTTGGACCAAAAATAGGGAAGCTCCTGTTTCCTGTCACTTCCTCTCCATGGGCCATAACATCAGTCAACTGCGATTTCAGGTGATAGAATAAGTTGACAGACCCAGGAGAGGAGGTGACAGGGACCAATTATTAAAGAGGAGAGAAATGTTTTGAATAAATAAATTAAACACTCATATCACATGGTCTCAATAAGGATTTTGACTGGTCATTGTTCCTTTGATAAATAAATCAACATTGTAGCAATATCTGAAGTAGCATTTGATTCTGATTAAATAATGTGTATAGGTTTATTTTTAATGAAAATGTAACTAGTTGTTTTTAATAATCATGTGACTAATACAAAATAGAAGAGAAATTTAAATCTGAATTACCAACAAGTATTCAAAAAATTTCAAAATATAAATAAAGATTGAATATTTTGTTTTAGCATATGTAATTTTAATAATTGACCACAAGATGGCATAATTGTACAGACTGACAAATATTTGTCAGGTATAAAAGGCACACCTGCACACTAATTAGTAGACATGATTAAGAACCAGGTTGTGGTTTGAAACGTTGTTGTTTGTATGATGGACCCTGTAAAGAGAAAATAAAGGTCTTTTAATTTTTTACTGGAGGCTGGAAAATTATTTATTTGGACATTGCATTGGGATTTGGCTGTTCCTTTCCTGTGCCCCAGTACATTACCAGAGGTGCTGTCTTTCATTATAATATTTAAAGTGACTTAGAGCCTTGAAAGTACCTGCATCTATATTACAGAGAAATAACAAGGAAAAATGGCTGAAAAAAATGCTGAAAAAAATGCCTTTGTGTGCAGAATCATCACAGTAGCTGCACATTTATATTGGAGTAGTGTAAAGTTTTAAGTTAAAGGGACACTCAAGTCAAAATTACACTTCATGATTCAGATACAGTATGCTATTTTAAAAAAACTTTCCAATTTACTTCCATTAACAAAATGTGCACAGTCTTTTAATATTTACTAAATATTTCTTGTGAACTGCTGGTGCAATGCAGCCCCCTGCAGATTTGCCACCAATCGGCCGCTAGCAGGGGATGTCAATCAATCCGATCAGGTTGATTTCTGTCCGTGGCCTCAGAGCGGGTGGACACGTTATGGAGCAGCGGTCTCTAGGCATTACTTCAATCTTATTACTCAAGATTCTCACCTTATTAAAAACAAACAAACAAGAAACAAGTAAATAAAACACAAAAACAACAGTCAACATATTCAGAAATATGTTTATAATGGGTGTTTTTTTTTACTCTTTTAATAAGAAATTCTATTGAACAATCTCATTGACCATCTAATTAATGAATGTGACATTATAGTCTTCTTAAAGTGTTTGTAATTATTTTAGAACGCATTGTTTTATCATAGCAGATGCATGCAGTTCATCATATTTTGTGGAGTTGAATAAATTCAGCAACTCCAACTAATTTAACTTAATTGTTGTGGTGCAGAAGATTAAACATTCAAGCAGAACTTTGTTTACCGTAATTGAAATGTGTTTTTCATAAATCAAATTCATCAGATAATTAAGAATATGCAAAAGATGAATACACTTCAAGAAACTAAATATGGATCGCACTGTTACAATTTTAGATTTCTATTTAATGTTGCATCCTAACATTTCTAATTTCTAATGTAATGGGAAATAAATAGTTAACATTTCTGTGGGCCTCTAGAGGCATATAAAATATGTAGAGAAAAAAGGCACTTAAACATTGTATATAAAGTATGTTGGGGTCTCATAAAATAAGTGAAGATTTTAATAAAGAAAATCTAGTATTTATTAATAAATTAACCTATAAAGAAAAAAAACCCTATGAATAACCAGAACACTGTGAGGGTCATGATGAGGAGGAATTTTGCAGCTAGAAGACATTGAAGACCAATAAAACTTCAAATGCACTTTCAGGATGGATAATAGTAAAAACGATTTTATATATATATTTTTTTAATTATGTGTTTGTACAGTTTAATAGCTTAAGATCAGATGATTATGTGTCATGACACATTCTGTGATCCTCTGCAATGTGTTTTCTGATGGATTGGAAAAGTGTTTCTGAGGAATCATTTGAAAGCATTTGAAAACTGTTCAAAAAACATTTTTATATTGTATTGAAATTGTTATAACATTTAAAATGATTTCCACACCATGTTAATTACTGCAAATGGCTCACAGTATAATTGGAATATATTCCTAAATCATCAGTAAAGAGACAGTAAGTGCAAACAATGTCCTCAATAGACTTGTGCTTCTCCAAAAAAATTGCGGCGAGATTACGAGTTTGGCGTTGGCCTTAAAAAGCAGCGTTGAGAGGTCCCAACGCTGCTTTTTATCTAACGCTGGTATTAAGAGTCTGGCAGGAAAGTGTCTACCGCTCACTTTTCTTCCACGACTCGAGGCTACTGCAAATCCACTTACGTCAATTGCGTATACTATCTTTTCTATGGGATTTGCCTGGTATTTGCGCTGGTATTACGAGTCTTGGAAGAAGTGAGCAGTAAACCCTCTCCTGTCAAGAATTCTACCGCATTTAAAAGTTAGTAGTTAAGAGTTTTATGGGCTAACGCCGGAACATAAAACTCTTAACTAAAGTGCTAAAAAGTACACTAACACCATAAACTATCTATTAACCCCTAAACAAAGCCCCCACCCCCCAAATCGCAAACACTATAATAAAAATTTTGAACCCCTAATCTGCCAACCGGACATCGCCACAACCTACATTATACCTATGAACCCATAATCTGCTGCCCCTAACATCGCTGACACCTACATTATATTTATACAACGTCGCTGCAACCTAACTACACTTATTAACCCCTAATCTGTCGCCGCCACTTTAATAAATGTATTAACCCCTAAACTGTCGCACTCCCACCTCGCAAACACTAGTTAAATTGTATTAACCCCTAATCTGCCTGCCCTAACATCGCCGACACCTACTTACTTTTATTAACCCCGAATCTGCCACCCCCAACGTCGCCGCTACTACAGGGAGTGCAGAATTATTAGGCAAATGAGTATTTTGACCACATCATCCTCTTTATGCATGTTGTCTTACTCCAAGCTGTATAGGCTTGAAAGCCTACTACCAATTAAGCATATTAGGTGATGTGCATCTCTGTAATGAGAAGGGGTGTGGTCTAATGACATCAACACCCTATATCAGGTGTGCATAATTATTAGGCAACTTCCTTTCCTTTGGCAAAATGGGTCAAAAGAAGGACTTGACAGGCTCAGAAAAGTCAAAAATAGTGAGATATCTTGCAGAGGGATGCAGCACTCTTAAAATTGCGAAGCTTCTGAAGCGTGATCATTGAACAATCAAGCGTTTCATTCAAAATAGTCAACAGGGTCGCAAGAAGCGTGTGGAAAAACCAAGGCGCAAAATAACTGCCCATGAACTGAGAAAAGTCAAGCGTGCAGCTGCCAAGATGCCACTTGCCACCAGTTTGGCCATATTTCAGAGCTGCAACATCACTGGAGTGCCCAAAAGCACAAGGTGTGCAATACTCAGAGACATGGCCAAGGTAAGAAAGGCTGAAAGACGACCACCACTGAACAAGACACACAAGCTGAAACGTCAAGACTGGGCCAAGAAATATCTCAAGACTGATTTTTCTAAGGTTTTATGGACTGATGAAATGAGAGTGAGTCTTGATGGGCCAGATGGATGGGCCTGTGGCTGGATTGGTAAAGGGCAGAGAGCTCCAGTCCGACTCAGACGCCAGCAAGGTGGAGGTGGAGTACTGGTTTGGGCTGGTATCATCAAAGATGAGCTTGTGGGGCCTTTTCGGGTTGAGGATGGAGTCAAGCTAAACTCCCAGTCCTACTGCCAGTTTCTGGAAGACACCTTCTTCAAGCAGTGGTACAGGAAGAAGTCTGCATCCTTCAAGAAAAACATGATTTTCATGCAGGACAATGCTCCATCACACGCGTCCAAGTACTCCACAGCGTGGCTGGCAAGAAAGGGTATAAAAGAAGAAAATCTAATGACATGGCCTCCTTGTTCATCTGATCTGAACCCCATTGAGAACCTGTGGTCCATCATCAAATGTGAGATTTACAAGGAGAGAAAACAGTACACCTCTCTGAACAGTGTCTGGGAGGCTGTGGTTGCTGCTGCACGCAATGTTGATGGTGAACAGATCAAAACACTGACAGAATCCATGGATGGCAGGCTTTTGAGTGTCCTTGCAAAGAAAGGTGGCTATATTGGTCACTGATTTGTTTTTGTTTTGTTTTTGAATGTCAGAAATGTATATTTGTGAATGTTGAGATGTTATATTGGTTTCACTGGTAAAAATAAATAATTGAAATGGGTATATATTTGTTTTTTGTTAAGTTGCCTAATAATTATGCACAGTAATAGTCACCTGCACACACAGATATCCCCCTAAAATAGCTATAACTAAAAACAAACTAAAAACTACTTCCAAAACTATTCAGCTTTGATATTAATGAGTTTTTTGGGTTCATTGAGAACATGGTTGTTGTTGAATAATAAAATTAATCCTCAAAAATACAACTTGACTAATAATTCTGCACTCCCTGTATATTAAAGGTATTAACCCTTAAACCTAAGTCTAAACCTAACCCTAACCCCCCCTAACTTAAATATAATTTAAATTAAACTAAATAAATGTATCAAATTTTTAAAAAATTATTCCTATTTAAAACTAAATACTTACCTGTAAAATAAACCCTAAGCTAGCTACAATATAACTAATAGTCACATTGTAGCTAGCTTAGGATTTATATTTATTTTACAGGCAACTTTGTATTTATTTTAACTAGGTACAATAGTTATTAAATAGTTATTAACTATTTAATAGCTACCTAGCTAAAATAAGTACAAAATTACCTGTATAATAAATCCTAACCTAAGTTACTATTACACCTAACACTACACTATCATTAAACTATTTACCTAAACTACCTACAATTAATTACAATTAAATTCAATAAACTAAAGTACGGAAAAAAACAAACACTAAATTACGAAAAAAAAATAAACACTAAATTACAGAAAAAAAATAATTACAAGAAGTTTAAACTAATTACACCTAATCTAAGCCCCCTAATAAAATAAAAAAAATCCTCCAAAATAATAAAATGCCCTACCCTATACTAAATTACAAATAGCCCATAAAAGGGCCTTTTGCGGGGCATTGCCCCAAAGTAATCAGCTCTTTTACCTGTAAAAAAAAGAATACAATACCCCCACAACATTACAACCCACCACCCACACACCCCTACTCTAAAACCCACCCAATACCCCCTTAAAAAAACCTAACACTACCCCATTGAAGATCACCCTACCTTGAGCCGTCTTCACCCAGCCGGGCACCAGTGGTCATCCAATCTGTCCAGTAGTCTTCATCCAATGGGGCAGAAGAGGACATCCAGACCGGCATAAGTCTTCATGCTATCCGGGCAGAAGAGGACATCTGGACCAGGAGAAGGCTTCATCCAAGCGACATCTTCTATCTTCATCCTTCCGGCGAGGAGCGGCTCCATCTTGAAGACATCCGACACGGAGCATCCTTCCTGCACTACTATCCGACGAATGGCTGGTCCTTTAAATGATGTCATCCAAGATGGTGTCCCTCGAATTCCGATTGGCTGATAGGAATTAAGGTTGGAAAAATCAGCCAATCAGTCAATCAGATTTTTCCTACCTTAATTCCGATTGGCTGATAGAATCCTATCAACCAATCGGAATTCGAGGGATGCCATCTTGGATGACGTCATTTAAAGGAACCATCATTGGCTGTTAGTCGTCGTGCTGGAAGGATGCTCCGCGCCGGATGTCTTCAAGATGGAGTCGCTCCTCATCGGATGGATGAAGATAGAAGATGCCGCTTGGATGAAGCCTTCTCCCAGACTGGATGTCCTCTTCTGCCCCATCGGATGAAGACTACTGGATGGATCGGATGACCACTTGTGCCCGGCTGGGTGAAGATGACTCAAGGTAGGGAGATCTTCAATGGGGTAGTGTTAGGTTTTTTTAAGGGGGTTTTGGGTGGGTTTTAGAGTAGGGGTGTGTAGGTGGTGGGTTGTAATATTGGGGGGTATTGTATTCTTTTTTTTACAGGTAAAAGAGCTGATTACTTTGGGGCAATGCCCCACAAAAAGTCCTTTTAAGGACTATTTGTAATTTAGTATAGGGTAGGGCTTTGTTATTTTGGGGGGCTTTTTTATTTTATTAGGGGGCTTAGATTAGGTGTAATTTGCTTAAACTTGTAAAAAAAAAATCTGTAATTTAGTGTTTTTTTCATAATTTAGTTTATTGTATTTAATTGTAATTAATTTAGGTAGTTTAGGTAATTTATTTAATGATAGTGTAGTGTTAGATGTAATTGTAACTTAGGTTAGGTTTTATTTTACAGGTAATTTTGTACTTATTTTAGCTAGGTAGTTATTAAATAGTTAATAACTATTTAATAACTATTGTACCTAGTTAAACTAAATACAAACTTGCCTGTAAAATAAATCTAAATCCTAAGCTAGCTACAATGTAACAATTAGTTATATTGTATCTATCTTATGGTTTATTTTATAGGTAAGTATTTAGTTTTAAATAATTTATTTAATTGTAATTATTTAATTTAGATGTATTTAAATTATATTTAAGTTAGGGGGGTGTTAGGGTTAGTGTTAGACTTAGGTTTAGGGGTTAATAACTTTATTATAGTAGCTGTGATGTTGGCGGTGGCAGATTAGGGGTTAATTAATTTAATATAGTTGCGGCGACGTTGTGTGGGGCAGATTAGGGGTTAATAACTATAATGTAGGTGGCGGAGGTGTTGGGGCAGCAGATTAGCAGTTTATAACTATAATGTAGGTGGCGGCGGTGTCCGGAGCAGCAGATTAGGGGTTAATAGTATAATGCAGTTGGCGACGATGTCGGGGGTGGCAGATTAGGGGTTAATAAGTGTAATATTAGGGGTATTTAGACTCGGGGTTCATGTTAGGGTGTTAGGTGCAGACATATTTTTTCTTTCCCCATAGGAAACAATGGGGCGGCGTTAGAAGCTGGACGCTGCTTTTTTGCAGGTGTTAGATTTTTGTCCAGCCAGCTCAGCCCCATTGTTTCCTATGGGGAAATTGCGCACGAGCAAGTTTAGGCAGCTTACCGCTACCGTAAGCAACGCTGGTTCTGAGTTGAGATATGAAGCTAAATTTTGCTCTACACTCACCTTTTTGCGGCTGCTGGCAGGTTTAAAAAAAACCTGTAATACCAGTGTTGGCTTAAGGTAGCATTAGAAATAAAAGCCTTGCTAGCCCCACACCCGTGTTAAGACCAAAATTGTAATCTCTGCTTTGGTTTGTCCAAATCTTTTGGAAAGTATGTTCATGGAAATTTACACTATTCAGGTTTTGTTTCAATTTAAACTAAACAAATACGCAATATCCATAAAACATTTACATTCATTTTTGTTAAACAAATGTAAATGTTCCAAATCTACAGGTGAAAAAGGTCACCTGCTACTTTTTACTTAAATTTAGCGTGCTGGAGAGCCATGCTCAGCAACTCCTCTTCTTCACAGAGCCCCGGTTACGCTAATAGGAGGCTAACCATGGCGGCTCTCAGGGCATCATAATAGCAATAGTCCTCCTATTAGCGCGGCCAAGGCTCAGTGAAGAAGAGGAGCGGGTTATCGCAGCTCTCCAGCTTGCTAAAGGTAAGCATGTAACCCTTTAAAGGTAATTTAAAGGAAAGAAATGAATGCTGACAAATTGTTTCAGGTTTTTTCCTTTTCTTTTATCTTTGTTGGTGCATTCATTCAGATATTCATTTCTTTAAAACAAAACGAATATACATTTTTGTTGCACATCTGTAGTCTGCAATATTAAATATTGCAGCAAATATATAATATAGATGCTTTCCTTAGCGCTAAAAATTCAGAGTGTTTACTTATGCTCTTGTATGCCTTTTACAGTAAACTACAGTAAGTTTACACTGGTGCTAGGACCAACCAGACTCAAAAGACTCTACAACGGAATGTGCTAATTGTGCATTAAAAATGAATATGTTGTCAGACAGCTCAATTAACAGTACCCTTGTCCACCATCACAAGTGTACTTGGGAAATGTGAGCTTTCAGAAAAATGGTCTAATAGCTCACTTAGACTAACTTAAAAAAGGTTTACTGTGAGAAGAGGCCAGGAGAGTACGTAAATACACAACCAACAGGGTGCTAAATGCACTATATATTTAATTTTGAACCCTAAGAAAAGAACCAATATTAGTTATGTTTACAGTTCCTTTAATGTCTTTTTTATTTGTTGAATCTAAAAGAGGGAATTCTAGAGTTTTTTTAACATTCAATTGTATTAAACTATGAATTGCTTTTACCTTTCTAGAGTGGTGGTCTAATCTGTTGCTTCAATGATTCCGTGATTTATTATATGCCTGTTTTCATAATCATATATTTGAACTAATACTTAAATAGCTTATTTATCTTAACTTAAACAACTGGTGTTGGCAAGACTTTGGGATTAATGTACAAAGCAGTAGAGGCTGCTTTTGAGCCCTTGCAGAGTATGCTTGCACGTGCAAGCCTGCTTTCTGCAATGTAAGAAGCAGAGAGGTGGACTTCCAGTGGAAGGAGCGATGTGAAGGCAGCAGGCTATGTGAGCTCTGTGAACCACTTCGCAAAAACCCAAACTTGCTTGCACCTTCTCCGCTCCCATGCATACGCCTTGCAGGACTGCTTTCTGGGGGAATCACCAGGCTGCATTTTCATCTGGCATTGAAGCGTGAGGGCCAAACCAACCCCACTAACCATGGAAGCCAGAGCAAAAGAGAACTGCGCAGAGACGCCATCTTGGATTCAGCCGCAACTCCACGTGGAGACTGAGAACGGCCACTGGTAACTCCATATGCAGCACAGATAACAAATGGAGCCTTACAAAACAAAACTATTGTGCTATTTTCGACTGCCAGAAGAGGTGAAGGCTTCGGAAATTACGACTAGATGGAGTGCAGAGGATTAGGCGCTACAAAGGAAACATTTACATCCACTGAATTTTTCACGTAAGAATATTGCCTGAGCTGAACATATAGCTTATCTGATCCCTATTGCACTGCACTAGTGTCTATGCTAAACTGAAAGAGGGTGGACTGACCGCAACCTGTCTGTTTGTTATAATAGCTTTAGGAGACCACAGTTGCTGAACTGAACACTATTTTAGAGACTTTATAGAGTCTTTGCTGTGCTATATCAAAGCATCCAAAGTAATAGATATTCTTTTTGGAATCCTCACTAAAAAAGACAACCTCTGATATATGCTGTCACTGTTCTCAGATGAATGGGAAAAGTAAACTAACCATCCGTGCTGTCTCCATCACTACACACATTATATCAAGTGCTTGCTTACTGATACAGATATGAACTAACTAGAGATTGCTTGCTGACCCCCCCTCCCCCCCCCCACACACACACCTTCAGGATGTCTCCTCAACAATTATATACTTTGCAATCAAGCTATTTTACTAATTATATTGCACTTTTCACATGCTTTTTGGACTGATTTATGCTGGGAATTTACATCATTGCTGAATACTGGTAGTTTCAATTTATATCTTTTCACTGACTCTCAGAGCTGTTAGCTTGCGTATGCAAAACTACTGACAAAATGGCGTAAAAAAACACTGATCGAGGGGGCGGAGCCTGGCCATGAACTGAGATGGCTGCTATTCCTTAGAGCTCTGTAGTCCCTTGTGGAAATTGCTTAAACTCAGTATGATTAAATAGTTTAATTATCCCTAAAAACCTTGGCAACCCCTAATATAATCTCTGGAACCCTCCAGTATATCAATTGGAGACGTCTGTGAGGAACAATCATACATTTTGCAGAGGACCGTGAATCTCCCGGTCACCAGAGAGGCACGCACATGCTAAAGGGCTGCTGAATGGCTCCGGACCCATATTCTTCCACATCGGAGACTGGGGTGAGCAGACTTTCCAGTAGCCCAAGAGCCGGTAGCCTCCGCAACAAACCCTGACCGCTTAGACAACACCCACGTGGCCTACTTGCACACGGAGGCAGAGGAGGCCCTGAGGCCTGGCAGCTGTACGCGAATGCAGCGGGCTCCATTCGCACCGGACAGCTGAGAAAAGACTGACCTTCAGAGGCCCTAAAATAGGACTCCCTCTGCTCTGCCACAGATCGCAAAACTCGAGTGAGGACCGCATCCACATGGCCCGCCGGAGACACTGGTGGCGAGAGCCCCGCAAATAGAGGCCTAAAGCGGACACCACTCCTGAGGTACAGGCTGCCACCTGATGCTCCTAACTCCCCAGGACTTCACAGATACACACCGGAGGGAACCGGGAGCAGAGATCGACAATCAAAGAGGCTGGTGAGTCCCGGGAATAAAAGGGGCAGTAAGAATAACAGAGGGGCTAACTCAGATACAGGTCAATTGCCCTCAAGAACACTCTGGGAAGACTCTAGTGCAGCCTTAAAAACCTATCACCTCACTAGACCAATCTACAAGCCACATATCTTGAGTCCACTCACAAGCACAGTCCGCAATCTTAAAAAAAAAAATTATCAAACAACAGGCAGATCTGTAAATACCAAGTAAATATAGGTGTACACTGGGGAATCTTATAACATTTGATTATGGCTAGCAAAAGGAACCTCAAATCACCAAAAGGCGCACAATCCTCTAATATGGAAAACTATCTGATCTCGGCAGACACAGCCTTGCCCCCCAATAAAACAATACATGCAGCGGTGGAGCCGTCCATCACAGCCCATATGCAAGATCAAGAGCTTTGTACACCAATGCATCATTATCTCACAAAGAGCGATATCACTCATCTTTCCTCTAAAGAAGATATAAAGAATGCTATGCAGGACTTTAAGAACATGTTCGGGGAGCTTAAAAAATATATTATGGCTGTGGATAGACGTGTAACTCAGGTTGAGGAGAAACAGGAAACTCTAAACACAGATCTGCAACAACAGTCCAATCTCTTACAGGCTCAAGAGGGCAATGTGCAAGCTCTAATGGACCGTGTGGAGGACCTTGAAAACCGGAGCAGGCGGAAAATCTGCGGTTGAGGGGCATCCCCGAGGCAGTAGACCTGCCTGCTTTACTACAGTTTATCCAGGAATTTGTCAGATACCTCAAAATCAACGACTCTGCGCAAGAATTGCAGATATAGAGAGCCCATAGGGCCCTACGCCCAAAACCCCCGAATAGAGCACCACCAAGAGACGTTATATTAAAATTCCTCTCCTTCAGAGACAAAGAAGAGGTCCTAAAACTGGCCAGAACAAAACACCCCATCACATTCAGGGGAACAGAGATCCAGGTGTATTCAGACCTTTGCCCCACAACACTACAGAAGAGAAGAGACCTGCGGCACATCACCATGGCACTGAGAGAGAGAAGGATTCCTTACCGGTGGGGGTTCCCCACCTGTCTTATAGCAACCAAAGACAACACTACTCACATCCTCAGAACCCCGGAGGACCTTCCAGGATTTGCTCAAGCACTTGGCCTTGATATTGGTCCTCTTCTGGACGAAGTAGCTGCTCCACGGAATAATCATGGTGGGGGACAGAGAGAAAATCAGTAAACCCAAAAGGGACTCTTAGTTTATGGACGATACCTTTTTTGCCACCGGGACAGAGTAACGGTCATTTCAGATGAACTCTCAGGTCGTATGTTCTTGTGAATGTTATAGCTTAATATATTATACATATGTGTTGCTGTTGTACCCACTTACTTGCTAATACATCTTACCCCTTATTGCTGACACTGCATGTACCAACCCCCTAAAAAGGGTATATGTCCTAGTTGAGAATGAGGGAAATCACTGTTTGTAAATGTTTTATGATGCCCTGACGTACCAGGAGATGCAGTGTACACACCCTGATAGGCAAATAGCTAGGCACACTTAGAAAGGAAAACACAATCCATAACACATGGGGAGCTCAACCCATTAGATGCATTGATAGAATAGGGGCTGCCCAGCTGCGGCACTAGGCCTGGTTGCCCTCTCAGAATCCCCCAGCAAAACATTCTGCACATATTAACTCCCTGATTTTGCTTCATGTCCTAATAGACGGCGGTGTAACTTGCCGCTCACTTAAGCTCTTCACTACCCGGGGGGCGTAGATGGAAGAATGCCAATATTCCACTAAGTAACAATAGGACACACCCAGACTGGGAACACTGATCTACAGACTAAGAGGAAACTAACTCACTAGGTACCAAGAGAGAAGGAAAAGGGGGGGCTATTCATCTACAGCCCTAATCTTATGTAGTGTCGTAGAGTCAGACTATATTGCATAGGAGAAGCGGGGTATAGAACTCACTGCTACATATCCATCATAAGACATACTCATATTAGAAAGATAGAGCGCCATGGCATTACAGGCCCCCTGTCCCGGTTTTAAAATTTATGGGGGATTGCCTGGGTTCCACACTTAGTTAGCATAGATTATTCTGAGTTACAAAGATTACATTACTAACTTATCTATAATGCAATTCACACAGGGACAACTACCCCTGCTTGACAAAGTAGTTGAGATTGTTTATTGTTCTAACAGAACCGTTTTGTTTATTGTTGTAACTACAGTTCATTTGGTTTGATTTATCTGTGTATAACATAATTTGCTACTAAACTTGTTCCTCTCTTGAGAGGACACTCTCTTAATCCCTCTCTTGTTTTTTCCATTGTTTGTTCTGTTTCTTTCTTTTTCCTCCCTATCCTCTACCCTTTCTTACACTTAACTCTCCCCCTTCCCACTCCCAGACCCCCTCCTGAGCACTCACAGAACTCTTTCATCTCTCGCCCCCCCCCCCCTTTTTTTTTTTTCTCTCCCTCCACTCATCTCTTGTGTGAGCCCCTCAAAAATGGCGCCTCAACGGTTGAGACACAGGTCACATCCAATTGAGCTTATCTCTATTAACACGAAGGGACTCAATAGCCCTAATAAACGCTCCATTGTATTAAAAGATATGCAAAGAATGGGAGGAGATGTAATATTTCTTCAAGAGACCCACTTCTCGGCTACACGTGAGCCGAGATGGTTCAACCGCCATTACCCAAATGCATATTTTGCGTCTGGCCCTGTGAAAAAAAACGGGGTAGGTATACTCTTTAGCGAGAAAATGCCCTTCCAACTGTCACAAGCCCACAGGGACCCAGAAGGCAGATTTCTGATACTCACCGGCTCCTTGTTTGGGAGGCCAGTGACACTCGCAAATGTATAAATGTATACAGCCCTAATGTGTCCCAGCACCTCTTCCTACAGAAGGTCACCCGCAAAATCCTTGAGACCCAGATAGGTGTTCTCTTTCTGGGGGGGGGGACCTCAATGCCTCCCTTGATCCCTCTCTTGATACCTCTAACGGCATTTCCAGCGCTCCTCAGAAAACTCTGAAGCGCATGGCAGCTTCATTAGCGGAGATCGCGGTTCATGACATATGGCGCACACACCACCCTCTTGATAAAAATTATACTTTCTATTCGCACCCACACCTTTTTACTGACTCAATGGGTTTAACAATCACTAAAAGCAGTCATATTTCTGCTATCACCTGGTCCGATCACGCTCCAGTGGGATGTTCTATACAATGGCCTAGTGCCCCACTTACTCCCTTTATGTGGAGACTGGAGGACACGTTACTGGATGATCCGGTATTCAACTCTGACATCCGGAAATCCCTGATTGAATTCTTCTGCATCAATTCTGATGACCAGATGAAAGATACAACCATCTGGGAGGCACACAAGTGCACTATCAGAGGCCTACTGATTAAGCGGAAAGCAAGGCTTAAAAGATTGCGAAGAGAGTGCTACGCCGCCCTATTGTCTCAAGTTGAAAACTCAGAACTTCTCCACAAGGCGAGCCCGCATGACGAGGTCGAGCTGGCTCGACTGACTCGAGCCAGGGAAACTCTGCTGCAGTTCCTGCAAGAAGAATATCAGAAACAGGCTCTCATGCTGAGACAACTATTTTTTGAGCAGGGGGACAAGCCCGGTATGATCCTTGCCAGGGCACTGGCGAGGAAAAGACTAAAAGCTTATGTGCGCCATGTGAAGGATAAGGAGGGGAGGGAAAGAGCGGATGGGGAGTCCATTGCAGAGGTTTTCAGGGTCTATTACAACTCCTTATACAATTTACATAATTCCGACCGGCGGGGAGGGGATAACCCCTCTCAGGACCGGGAAAAAGAAGACATTCTTCAATATAGAGCTCCCCAAAGGGAATAGAGCTCCCCAAACTTACAAACGAGGACATGGACTCCCTTGAATCCCCATTCACAAAAGAAGAAGTCCAAAAGGCCATTAAAGACCTTCCCTCGGGTAAGGCCCCGGGACCAGATAATTTTGGCCTGAAATACTATAAACACTATACAGATATTCTTGTCCCGGAACTAACCAATATGTTCAATTCACTGGCAGATGACCCGGTTCTCCCAGGCTCCATGTTAGAGGCCTACATTACGGTTCTCCCCAAGCCAGGAAAGTCTCCGGATAGACCAGAAAATTATAGGCCTATATCTTTACTTAACTCAGATGTAAAGATTCTTGCAAAGGTCTTGGCCACTCGTCTAAACAAATTCCTCCCAGATCTAATTTCAACTGAACAAGTCGGATTCATACCCGCACGTGAAGCCAGGGATAACATCCTTAAAGTCCTACAGTTAATAACCTACGCCCATGCCCACGACAAACCGCTCTCTCTGGTCACAACAGACGCGGAGAAAGCGTTTGACCGAGTCAGCTGGTTATTTATTTGGTTAACACTACAAAAATTCGGCTTTGGACCTAACTTCACAAATAAAATAATGTCCCTCTACTCAGCCCCAAACGCAAGAGTGAGAGTAAACGGTATCCTTTCGGATGCATTTCTCATCAAGAACGGAATGAGACAGGGGTGTCCCCTCTCGCCGCTTTTGTTCGCCCTCACCATTGAAATACTGGCAAGTAAAATCAGAGCTAATTCGGCGGTGAAAGGGTTTACGTGGGCAACACTGAGCACAAATTATCCATGTATGCCGACGATGTCCTCCTTACAATATCAGACTCGTCTGACTCCTTAAGAGCTGCACTAGCGGAAATTGCTGCATACGGGAAAGTCTCGAACTTTCTCCTCAACCCCCTAAAATCTGAGATTTTAAATATAACCGAACCAGCAGAGGCTTTTGCCGCCCTCGGTTTCAATTGCCCAATACAGATTGCCACACATAAAATCAAATATTTAGGAATCACACTCACGTCCAACATTGCAGAAATAATATGCCTGAATTATAAAAATATCTGCAATGAGATATGTAGGGATCTATCCAACTGGAAAAAAAAAACAATCTCTTGGATGGGCCGCATAGGGGTGGTGAAGATGAATATCTTACCAAGGGTGCTATATATTATGCAAACGATCCCTGCTGCGGCGGCCTCCCACTACATCCAACAAATCCAATCAGCTATGGAGGCTTATATCTGGAATGGGATAAGACCACGTATCTGAAAACAAACACTATATCTGCCTAGAAACAGTGGGGGTCTGGGGATCCCCCTCCTGGGGGAATACCAAAGAGCTATCTCCCTCCAGAGGATTGTGGAATGGTGCAGGAATTCAAATAACAAGAGGTGGATACAACTGGATAATGAGATCCTCAAACGTGGAAACGTGGGATCTCTGCGTGGGTCTCGGCGGGGAATCGACCGGACCCAGCTATAACATACCCCATGATAGCTGACACTTTCAAAGCTTGGGATAAACTACTGGCTGAGGGCAAGTATGTGTCCACCCTTGCATCACCAAATATCCCGGTAAAGGAAAACCCAGATCTGGGCATGGAAATTAAACCACATACTCAGGGGGGCTCCTATAAACTGGCAGACATAACCATTTCCAATATCTTACAACAAGGCAAACTTAAATCACAGGCTGAGTTGGAGGAATGGGACAAGACCATATTTAAATCATGGTTCAGAGTTGCACAGATGGCTCACTATCTTGAAACACACAAGGAAAGAGGAGCACTGACTAGAGACAGAACTCTATTTGAAGTGCTGTGCACTCTACAACAAACACCTACTCACCTCATATCGTGACTCTACAAAATCTTACTGACAAAGGGGGGATCTTCGCTCCCATCATACACCACTGCTTGGCAGACCGAGTTCGAGATAGAGATATCACCCAAAGAATGGACAAAGATCTTTGTGAGAGCCAAAAGGGCCTTGATCTCCGCGAAAATACAAGAAATGCACTATAAATACTTAAGCAGGTGGTACTTGACCCCTCAAAGGCTACATAAAATCTATCCTCACTCAGGTGGGGGGTGCTGGAGGGGCTGTGGAGAGGAGGGATCTCTTCATCATATTTGGTGGACGTGCCCACACATACGGCCTTTCTGGGAGGAGGTGCTGGGAGTAATGAGCGAAATTCTGGGTGTTATACTCCCCCCAAAGCCAACATACCTAATCTACCATGAGCTACCTAAGATCACGAGGGAAGATAAATACTCTCTACTCATTTTGATGCTAAATGGAGCAAAGGCGCTCATCCCAGCCCATTGGAAGAGCCCACAAGTTCCCAGTGTTCTGGAGTGGGGGATTTGCTAAGATTGGAACGCTACCATTACCTAAAAAACAGTAAATTGGCTACACACGAGATGATGGTACTAACATGGGAGGGTAGAGATCTGTAGTTCTCTAGCCCCCAGAGCTAACCCGCGCTGACTCACATCTTCTGACCGACCCAGTATACTTCCCCCCCCTTTTTTTTTTTTTCTTCCTCCCCCCTTGTACCTTTCATTCCTCTTTCTCGCTACCATTTCTTTACTCCTGCACTCACCTGAGTGCAATCATCAGGAATTCAGATATACCCAGCTCTGTGTAAAGTTTATGCTGGGTATCTTCAGTGAAATAAAAATGGGAATACCTGATGTATAAATTGTTAGCTTATAACTTGTTTGTATTGCTGGACACTTTTTTTTTTTATATATAGCTCACTTTAATTATTGAGGTGACAAGCTCAAAATCAATGGACCAAAGTAATACACCCGCCGACAAGAGTGGTACTTTCGGCAATAATACTCAAAGACTTTTGTTCTTCACCCTAACCCCAAATGACCACAGCATAATGTTATGGGACTCTCACAACCTGTGTTAATCCTTGTTTATATTGTAATAGCATTATCACTTTGTTCTGCTCAATACTGTATAACTCTTGTCAATGAATAAAACTTGTTTGAAAAAAAGAAAAAAAAAAAACACTGATCGAAGAGCGAAGCACCAAGCTGAGGTACATTCCGCTTCTTCAATAACAAACGATCCTGAGGAATCCTTACCAACACAGGACACACACCCAATTGTGGCCCAAATTTTTGCTTTGTTTCTTCCTAAAAAAATTGAGCAGTTACAAATGGGCGTTAAATCTTTGTCCACAGAATTTAAGCAATGTTCTAGAAGAATCACTCATGTCGAACATAGGGTCTCTGAACATGAAGCTTGTCATAGGGAAATGTGCACTTCAGTGACTCATTTACAGAAACAGAACCTAGAGCTTAAAGCAGGCCTAGATGACCTCGAAAACAGGTCACGGAGAAACAATCTGTGAATATTGGGTTTGCCGGAGTCTGTGCAAAGCTCATCCTTGATACACTTTGCAGAAACACTACTACCACAATTGCTCTAAGTGTCAGACACCAACATCCCATGTGTGGCAGAGAGAGCACATAGAGTGGGCAGCCGAGGTCGGAGCAAATTAACAAAGAGACACCTAGACATGTCCTAATTAAATACTTGAATTTCAAGGATAAAGTCAAACTGCTTAGAGCTTACCAAAAAGCTAGCCCTGTTACCTTCAAAGGGAGGAGGATATTGCTATTTCAGGATTACTCATCTGAGGTCACCAGGAAACCGTGAGAATTCTCGCCTTATTGTAAACAACTGATTGGTAAGGGAAAATCGGTGGCACTGCTGTTCCCCGCTAAACTTTGTGAGTTTTTTGACTCATCAAGACAGCTTCAGCTGTTCCTACAAGCCAAAGACAGAGAATCAGCTGCAGGCAACCCTGTGGCACAGCCAGAAGCTGCAGATGAGCTCCCATGATCTGGACTATACATTATACATCAGATTAGGGGTTAATAAATATAATGTAGGTGGCAGCAGTGTAGGGGGCGGCAGATTAGGGGTTAATAAATATAATGTAGGTGGCGGCAGTGTAGGGGGCGGCAGATTAGGGGTTAATAAGTATGATGTAGGTGGCGGTGGGCTCCTGGAGCGGCGGTTTAGGGGTTAAACACTTTATTTCATTGTGGTGGGGTCCATGAGTGGTGGTTTAGGGTTTAATACATTTATTAGAGTTGTGTGGTCTCCGGGAGTGGTGGTATAGGGGGTAAAACAGTATAGTATAGTGTGGGTGTTTAGTGACAGGGTACCAATTAAGTTGGGAAAAAGCCGAAGATCAATGACTGTTAGTTAACAACAGTCCGCTGCTCATCGCACCATACTTGGTGCGTGGCTTTTTGACAGCTTTTTTGATAATTTTGGAGAACGTATTCAGGTCCACAGCAGCGATGCTAGGAGATCTTAGGCAAGCGTATTGGTGCCGTCGAATGCAAGTAAGTTGACGGCTTGATAAATAGATGCCAATGTGTTTTTTCAAATAAGTAGCACATGCTGTACAGACAAAAAGATAGCTTATAACAATTACAGACAGACACAGTCAGATGATGACATGCAAATATGGAAACTCCAGCAAAAAAGGCTAAGCAGTTAATTTGGAAGGTTAAAGCTCATGCGGAAGAGAAGAAAACACAGTCTATAAAAAATGGAGACAAAACCTTTTTTAGATAAATTAGTGAAAGAAGAAAAACTAACGCCTAGATTACGAGTGTTGTGTTAGAAGGGGTGCGTTAGTTAGGCGTCTTTTATTTCCTACGAGCACTTTTTTAACGTAGGTATTACGAGTCTCAAAACAACCTCCTAACACGTCCCGGTAACACGACTACCGCGTTTATTTTATACGTATAATCACACCCGCGTTAAACAGTCTCCCATAGAGATCAATGAGAAATCAAAGAAGCATGCATTTTTCACCTAACACTCGATCTTGCGAGAAATAAGCACTGCTCTGTCATATAACGTATACCACATAATGCCCAATAAAAACACACAGCAAATGTACTAACAATCACGCAACATAGCACATACGAATTACACATTCACAAGCGGAAAAAAAATAAAAAAATTACACTAAACGAGGAATACAGATATACCTTAAGATCCTACAACACGGAACAAAACAACACGAAAAAAAAATTGCACACTCATACACAAACAAAACACTAGCATTCAACATTACGGAATATTTTTACAAACAAACATTTACAACACTTCACAAATACGACACCATCACAAATCAACATTTAGATTTACACATAATACTTTTGGACAATGTTATGCAAAATGATCACTATGACATCATCGCATTCTACACATTCCACAAATACTAACTTAATATGAGCATGCGCAAATTCACACAACTAATACACATTGCACACATACTAATTACCAACAAAACACACCTGAACATAATATACAAGGCAAACTGGTACATCATTTAACATTTACATAGTGTATATAAGCACGCCACAAGCATGGCTTCTTTGACTGTGTTGCTGGTGGGTTTTTGGAGATTATAGAGAGAGATTTAGTGCGTTATTGTGAGAGTTAGTGTTCTTGTGAGAGTTAGTTGGTGTTAGTGTGAGAGAGTGAGTTAGTGTTATTGTGAGACTTAGTTAGTGGTAGTGTGAGTTAGTGGTAGTGTGAGAGTTAGTTAGTGGTAGTGTGAGTTAGCGGTAGTGTGAGATAGTGAGTTAGTGGTAGTGTGAGATAGTGAGTTAGTGGTGGTGAGCGAGAGTTGGTTTGGGTGAGTGTGCGAGTGGTTTTTCTGTATACTTAACACATTTACACGCAAGCACACTCAATACATACATACACTTATCAATAACAGTACATACACTCCATACCCCATCACCTCTCATACTACACTCCATACCCCATTCCCTGTAATCCCATTCCCTGTAATCCCATACCCCATTCCCTGTAATCCCATACCCCATTCCCTGTAATCCCATACCCATCCCATAGTTAGATTTTGTTTACATATCCTCATTTTAGTCTTCTTATACATTTTTGTTTGTTAAATACTCCTTACCCTCTTTTATTTATATCCCTTTTACACTGTGAGCACTTTTTATTTTTTTGTTATTTATTTTGACCCCCTTTCATTTGTGCACATTCACTTTTTGTTGGAGTATGTCGGGAGGTTGGGATAAGGGGCAGATTAGCCCGGAACTATTACAGTTCCTCATGACTGAGTTTAGACGAGAGGTTATAGAGGAGGTCAGGCAGGAGCTTAGTCAGGAGAGGGGGAGAGCAACAGGACAGGAAGGGGGACAGGAAGGGGGAGGAAGGGATGAGGAAGCGGTGGGTGGACCCGGCCACTTTGTTCAAGATGAACAAGTGGCTGGGTACAGTGGCGGACAGCGTAGAGCTTCACAGTCTGGGAATCAGAGGACACCATCACAGGAGAAAATCAAGCTGACTAGGGAGGCGAGGTATACTATGGAGGAGAAGAAGGACCTCGTAGAGGCTTATATGCAGAGGGCTAGGAGGCTGCAGGCTCAGAAGGCCACCACTAGGGAGAAGAGGAAGCTATGGCTGGAGATCAGGGATGCAGTTAATGCAGTAGGGGCACGTAACAGGGATGTCGAGTCTATAAAGCATCGCTACCGGGACTGCAAAATGGAACTCAAAAGAAAGATCTCCCAGGTGTACCAATACGCAACAGGGAACGATGGCGGGCCTGAAATGACCGTTGAATATTCCCGATGGGAGGATATGTTGCGTCCAAGCATCTCCAAGGTGGCCATAGTCGGATCGGAGGAGTTGATACCGGGAACCTGCCCCTCTCATCTGACGGTAAGCTCATGTAATAATCTCTGTACATCAAAAATAAAGAATGTGTTCAAAGATATGATTAACGCAATTACGCTTTTTTACACATTATTATGTAAACGCATTCACAATTATCTTGCAATTACATTAGTATCTAGGCTACAGGTTAGGTGTGCATTTAAACAGACTGAAAACAAACGCAAAAACACATTCACATTGACCAGATATATATCAGAAACACGGTTTGAAAAATACGGAAATCGTATTGATTGTTATATTTCAAAGTGGATTAATGAGGTTGCATTTGTAATTCTATTGTAAGCAAAACCATTTACATCTTTATTTGGAACTATGCTAATATATACATTTCTTTCTTTTTACAATATACAGAGTCTGGGGAGGAGGCAGCACAGCAACTACAGGCTCCTCCTTCACCCAGGTATGAGAGTGGTGGAGATGACTCGCCACCTCGGGGAGACATGGAAGACATCCCTCTATACTCCTCCTCAGAAGAAGCCCCCACTGCAGAAGAGATCCCAGCAGAAGCCCCAATTGCACCAGCAGCCCCTCCTGCACCAGCAGCCCCTCCTGCACTAGCAGCCCCTCCAGCACCAGCAGCCCGCTGTGCACCAGCAGCCCCTGAGGAGGAGATAGCAGAGGTGCAGATATTACTAGATTTTCAAGAACAGATGCATGCTTCCCAGAGGGAAAATCTTCAAAGCAGAATGCAGATGACGGAAGATATTAATGCCATTTGACAAGGCCAAAGAGAGCCAAAGAAACATTATCCAAGGACAAAACAAGATCTTGCATACTCTCAGAGACATATTGCAGGTCCTCCGGGAGGCGCATAACACACCATCTGCTGCTGGGACATCTGCTCTTGTGAAATCTGCTGCTGGGCTATCTGCTGCTGGGCCATCTGCTCTTGTGCCATCTGTTGCTGGGCCATCTGATCCTGGACCATCTGCTGCTGGGCCATCTGATCCTGGGCCATCTGCTCCTGGTACTCCTCAATCTCCTCCTCAGCCGGGTTATCCCAGTACTCCTCCTTCCCCTCTTCCACAAACATCTCCCATGAGAACTCGTTGAAGGGGGCAGTTGCCCCCCCCCCAGAGCCTCAGTCTCGTGGGAAGAGGGGAAGGAAGAGGAAGTAAGTATTTTTTGCTATATATATATTTATTTATTTAATGTGTAATGGATAGGTATGTGATGATGTGGTCTCCTTACACTTGTGGACCACACACTGTATATAATCTGCTTCTATGGGACCAGGTTCATGGAGGCAGATTGTTTGCAGAGTGTGGGTTACAAGTGTGTGGACACCACATCATCACATACCTATCCTTGTGGATTACATTGATTGGTTTATGTGATGTGATATACAAACTGTTTCCCTAATCTCAAACAAAATGACTTATAATTATACATGATGGCATATTACTGTTTGAATGCCAACAACACAGCTTAAAGGGACAGTCAGCACATTATTGTTTTTTTACAAAGAAAACACTTTATTACGCATTATCAAGTTTGGAAAAACAACACTTAGAGAAATACACGTTTTACTTCTGTGATTAACCTTGTATCTATGTCTCGGAAAAATGAACACTTATTTATGTTCTTTTGACAGACCAACATTTCAGCCAATCACTGATCAATCCAGGATAACTATACTGTATGAGCTCAATGTTTTCTATATGAAAATGCAAAAAAAAATACCCTCTAGTGGTCAAAATGCATTCAGATTAGATGCACTCTTAAAGCTCTAAGAAATGAGCAGATGAACCTCCTAGGTTTAGCTATCAACTAAGAATAACAAGAGAACTAAGATAAATTGGTGATAAATGTTTGAGATATATTTTTGTAAAAATTGCATTTTTGGACAGTAAAATCATTACTGTTTTTTTTTACTGTCCCTTTAAAAAATAACATATGCTAACATATACTAATACTTAGGGATTGTTGGTATATCTACATGGACTTGTTCAAACATGAAAATATTGGAATAGGATACTAAGCCTGTATGCCATATTTCTATTGACGTGTTAAATAAAGTCTATTTTCTTAAAGAGACATTATTGTGTTTGAATTATTTAAGAAAGACATTTCATTTAGAAGGAATATGGTTTCAGGTCCTTTTACGAGTTACTTTAAAAATATATGCTCACACTTATATATTTGTGGAACTCATACATGACACAATACTGAGCATTTACATTAAATGGACAGTATACAATAATTTTTAGAGAACTGCACGTAATAGACACTACTATAAACAACAAGATGACCACATACTGATATCAAAACCCATGAGAAAATCTGTTTAGCTGTTTTAAAAAGTTAGCTTGAAAGCCCATTCCAAGTGGGAAATAAGGCAATCCCTATTCCTTTGCACATGAAAAGACCCTTTACACAAACAGGAGCAAGCTGGAGAAGGTAGCTGATGGTACTCACATCAAACTTTGAGGCTTGGGTAAGAGTCAGAAAATCACTGCAATGTTATTTAAACATAAGCAAAACTAGACATTGATTATAAAAAAGGACTATATAAATAGATCGAAAAAACATATATGTGTTGAAAAAATGAGTGTATAATGCCCCTTTAATAAAAAATAACACAGCATAATATCTAGAATAAGTAGGCATCTCATATATTTAGCATATGATAAAGGTCAATGCATATTGATTACTTGATTCAAATACAATAGCACATATTTAGGAATTAGATATGTAGAAAATGCAACACAACACAGTCATTATTTATAAAAAAAGGAAAATATTGTTGACAAACATATTAAACAAGATGGACTATATTCATGGATTTGCACTTGCCTCAAAATATATTATGCAGGAAACATATTGCTTTCATTCGTTTATTCAATGAGACAGCCATCAAAAGAGATTTTTGTGTTCTTTATCATCTATGGTTCAACAATGTACATGATTCACACAATCCATACTCAACATGGTTTTAAACTTGTCTTCTCATTCACAAACGTGGGTTACGTACAAATTCAAATATTGCGGGACTACGTAATCCAATCAGACGGTTTTTACACCTCGGCATGTGACGTCTTAATTAACATGGCGCATCGTTGATCGCGTAAAAATGCCATCCATTCTATGGCGCATCCTTGATCGCGTAAAAACGCCATCCAATCAAGGGTGCATCCTTGATTGCTTAAAAACACCATCCAAGCAAAGGTGCATCCTTGATCATGTAAAAACGTCAGCCAATTCAAGGACTCATTTGAAAGCCTTGCAGGTGACGTCTTAAGCAACATGGCGCATCCATGATCACGTAAAAACGTCAGCCAATACAAGGACTCATTTGACAGATCGGCAGGTGACGTCTTAAGCAACATGGCGCATCCGAGATCGCGGAATAACTTCAGCCAATACAAGGACTCATTTGACAGCTTGGCATTGTTGGGAATAGGGAAAATCCCGGGACAATTCTTGGATGCTGAGTCTTGGAAAAACAGTGATCTTCGGAATCCTGGGAACAATTACCAAAATAACACACCAGACAGGTTGTCATTAGCAAATGCTCGTTTATTATTGGTACAGCAGTAAGTTATATAGCCATGGGTACACTCAGGCATCCGATACGTAACAAAATACTATTGGCTAAGCAAATATCCTTATAGCCCTATAGCCTTAGAGCCTTAGCATAAAATAACATAATATTTCTACTCTTAAGAAAACTCAGCTAACCTTTTTGCAAAAAGTAAGGCTTAATTTTATTCCATGGTACCTAAAGATATATAATGAAATACAAAAAAATCCAAAGCTTTCAGTCCATCCACTTATGCAAAAAACATTGATACATAAAATAACCAAAATTCAACTCAGGCGTCCTGGAAGAATCAACATGAGGCTGTCATTAAACTGTTATCTTATCTCTTGAAATTTGAAAAGTTTACTTCAGTGTTGTAAAGGACAGTCCTTTAAACGTGCAAACTTTCAAAATTGTATCCAATGTGTTATCTTTGATGTCCTCTTAAGCGTGAACCTTATTCTTAAGCGTGAACCTTATTTGTCATTCCAAGGGCTATAATAATTGCATTTCTCGTATATGTAAAACACCCTTTCATACAAAGCAGAAGCACCTTAATAAGTGTGCATTTTAGCGAAGCAGAAGCCATTACTTTATTCAGCATATGTATAGAAGTTAATCTGTATTTCCACTCGACACACTCTAAGGCTTTTAAAGTTCCCCCCTTTCAAACCACACTTGAGGTAGGGCAATGTTCAGCCTGAGTTCAGCTATACACAGAGTATCACAGTTCATGCGGATCTAAACATATGCACAAGTTATATAGCACATCACAGCAGTAGTACGTTAGTATATTAGTGCATCTCTAGCAAAGTAGAAGCCGTTAATTAGATCAGAGTGTATATCACAATTCATCTGTATTTTCACTGGGCACACTCTAAGACTTTTGTATTACCCCCTTTTTTTAGTTTCCAAATCTTATTTGTGGTAGGGCGATATTTAGTCTGAGTTAGTAGAAAAAATGGCCAGTTAAAACATGCATGTTAATTAGCTCTTATGATACTTGCGGTTCCGTGCTATTTCAGTCAGATACAGTGCTCCTGGCTTTTATCCACTCATGCGGACGAGAGATGAGACACCACCTGTTTCGGCAATATAGCCTGATGTGACAGCGGCTCTGTCTTCTGTTGCTTGTCTTTAGCATCAAAGTCCTTGTATCGGGAAACAGCTTAATGAACAGCCCTTACACTCCGACATGCGTTTTGGGACTCCAACCTTTTTCCAGGAGTATATGTCATCATGAACACGGCCTCTTTTAGAAGGGCCCTCATGTAATCCTATTGGTTAATTCACGCACACCTCTCTTTCACGTCACCCATTCAAATTACAATGTGAAGTAAACGGTGTATCTTAACCTATATTAAAAAACTGAATAAAACATTCTAACTATTGTGAATTCTAATTTATATCTATACAGCAACAATGTAACAATACATCGCAATCTCAAATTACAACTTGAATTTGAGTTAGAGAAAAAAAACGAACATACCTATTATTTCGGATGGATCTTCCTACCAAATATAATTTACAGATCTCTTTAACAAAGATTAATTTACCAAAGGGCTGCAAAATATTTAATTGTATAATTTAATACTACTAAATAGATTGTCACCTTATTTAGATAGTATTCATATGAAATGACCCCATGAAATATCCCTATTAAGGCCTCTAGGTGACAGTGTATCTAATTTTCTTATCCACTGGGCTCTTTCTTAAATAGTGCTTTTTGTCTATCACCTCCTCTCCTAAATGGAGGAACATCATCCACTATCTGGAACCGTAATTGGCTTTTATTGTGGGATGCCATTGTAAAATGATATGCTACTGGTGAATCCCAATCTGAATTGCCTATGGCTGCTTTGTGTTGTCTGATCCTATCTCGGACACATTGTGTCATCTCTCCTACATAGGCCAGCCCACAAGGACACTTAATGACATATATGACGTAACTGGAAGTGCATGTGTTCTTAATTCCTATCTTACATCCAGTATGAGAATGTGTCACATTGTCACCTTTTATCATAGAATTGCATTGTGCACAATTATAACAAGGAAAGCACCCTTTCTTTTGTAAAGATGGAGCTGGATTTCTAGTTCCTAAATCCGCTCTAATAAGTACATCTTTTAGGTTCCTATTCCTCTTATATGATAAAAGGGGAGGATCTTTAAAAATTTCTGCCAATTGTGGTTCCTCTCTAAGTAGATACCAATGTTAATGAAGGTTTTAAGTTTTCTGCTATGAAACTCATAATGTGTCACCAGGGGTACAGAGAACTGTTTCCTTTCTTTAGCTTTAGGTTCTAGGAGGATAGCTCTCTCAATCTGGTCTACTCTCTCCAAATTGTCTTGTATTACTTGATTAGGATATCCTCTTGCCCTAAATTTAGTGGCCATTTCATCTAATCTTACTTGCAATTTATTGGGATCTGAAACAATTCTTTTTGTTCTAAGTAACTGACTATATGGTAGACTTCTTATGGTGTTTGGGGGATGGAAGCTATCAAAACTGAGTAGATTGTTACAATCTGTTATTTTTGAAAAGATATCACATTCTAGCTTTCCTTTTTCAACATATACCATTGTGTCTAAGAAGCTGATTCTATCAATACTACTTTCCATGGTAAATTTCAGATACTCTGTTTTTGAATTGAGGATCTCTAAAAATTGTCTAAGGGTATCTTCATCACCCGTCCATAGTAGAAATACATCATCTATGTATCTATATCAACAATTTATGTTGGTCTTGAATATCTCTTCCTCATAGACAAACTGTTCCTCAAACTTTCCTACAAATAGGTTTGCATATGTAGGGGCTACATTAGAGCCCATTGCGGTTCCCTTGGTTGGTAAATAGAAAGTGTCCTCAAACATAAAGTAACTTTCATACAAGATTATTTTAAGCAAATCAGATATTAATCTCCTTTCTGAGGGTGTAAATAATCTTTTTTTATCTATGTAATAGAAGAAACTTTCCATGCCCAATTCATGTGGAATTGAGGTGTATAAATTTGAAATGTCCATAGTGACCAAAATTGAATGAGGTGGTACCCTGATCTGTTTGATTTTATTTATAAAATCAGTAGTATCTTGTAAGTATGATCTAATACTACCCAAGACCGTTCTAATTAAGCTATCCACAAATTTGGCAATTGGTTGAAAAATTGAATCTGTACCTGCCACTATTGGGCGGCCAGGAGGTTTTTTTATATTCTTATGAATCTTTGGTAAGATATAAAACACTGGAATAATAGGATGTTGATTAATTAGAAATTTCATTTGTTGAGATGTAATAATATTCATTTCTTTAGCCATTTCTACTATTTCCAGTATTTTATTTTGTATCCTCTTAGTGGGATCAAAATAGATCATTTTATAGTTTTCTTGTTTGGATAACTGAGACAAAATCTAATTTCTATAGTCATCACGATCCATGATGACAATAGCTCCGCCCTTGTCCGCTGATTTTAATATAATTGTATTGTCACTTTATATCTCTGTCAGTAAGTTCTTCTGTTCTGTTGTGAGATTATATTCATGTCTGTAATTAAAGTTTCTGCGCATCTTTGCAAAGTCTCTTTTTACTAGTATGATGTATGCTTCAACTGCTGAGCTAGTGGGAGGGGGATTAAATTTACTTTTTGGTCTAATATCCCTTAGATGAAATTGAAAAGCTGAATTCTCTCCTTCAGTATGTTCAATAGGGTTATTTGCAAAGTAACTCTTAAGTCTAATTTGTCTGAAAAATCTCTGAAGATCACATTCAATTTCAAAGAAATTGGGCTGTGTAGATGGTATAAATGATAAACCTTTTTGTAAGACCTTAAGAGTTGCTTCATCAAATGAGCTTTTTGATATATTCACTACCAGACTCTCTTGTTCTACCGTCTGTTCTTTCTGGTTGTCATTCGATAATTGGTTTGACCTCAATTTCCTATATTTCCTCCCCCCTCTTCTCATCCTCTTCTTCTTGTATCCCTGGTGCCACGGCCTCTGATGGAAAAAACCTGAGGTTGATCATTTGTGTCACTCTCTGATGATGTATCTCCTAATAACTCATTGGATCTAAATGTCCTCCTGTTATCTCTCCTAAAGGGAACAAAGTCTGGATTTCTCCATCTATATACATTATTACTTTGATAATCCAATAAATCCCTCTGGAATTTTTTGTATTTTTTACTCTCTAATAGTTTTTTTTTTAAATTTGACATATCTTCCTCCAATTTGCATTTCATATCCTTGAATTCAGATTCTGTTCTAAGAGATCTCATATTTGATTCTAACATGTCAATTTCGTTCTGTAATTTTGGTAATTCCTTTTGGATATATTCTATCATCAGGATAATTATATCATATGCACATTTGTTTAGTATTCCTTCAAAATTATCACAGTATTCATTATTCTCTCTGAATAAAGTTGGATGTAAGTTACTCCTTAAGCCCCTCGGTATTCTTTTTTGTCTGTAATATTCAGCCATTGTCACTGAATGTAAATCATACATGATTTTTTGTTTATTAATTTGTTCAAGTGTTATTGGCTCAGTATTACTTTATTCATTGGTAAGAAAATCCCTATTTCCTGTACATGAAGTTGCTATCCTTGTTGCATCAAATTTGGAATAGACAAAAAGTTTGGATCCCTCAACATTCTGTGTTTGTAAGAATAGGGAAATAGGGATTTTCTTACCAATGAACAAAGTAATACTGAGCCAATAACACTTGAACAAATTAATAAACAAAAAATCATGTATGATTTACATTCAGTGACATTGGCTGAATATTACAGACAAAAAAGAATACTAAGGGGCTTAAGGAGTAACTTACATCCAACTTTATTCAGAGAGAATAATGAATACTGTGATAATTTTGAAGGAATACTAAACAAATGTGCATATGATATAATTATCCTGACAATAGAATATATCCAAAAGTAATTACCCAAATTACAGAACGAAATTGACATGTTAGAATCAAATATGAGATCTCTTAGAACAGAATCTGAATTCAAGGATATGAAATGCAAATTGGAGGAAGATATGTCTAATTTCAAAAAACAATTAGGGAGTAAAAAATACAAAAAATTCCTGAGGGATTTATTGAATTATCAAAACAATAAAGTATATAGATGGAGAAATCCAGACTTTGTTCCCTTTAGGAGAGATAACAGGAGGACATTTAGATCCAATGAGTTATTAGGAGATACATCATCAGAGAGTGACACAAATAATCAACCTCAGGTTTTTTCCATCAAAGGCCGTGCCACCAGGGGTACAAGAAGAAGAGGACGAGAAGAGGGAGGAGGAAATATAGGAAATCGAGGTCAAACCAATTATCGAATGACAACCAGACAGAACAGACGTTAGAACAAGAGAGTCTGGTGTGAATATATCAAAAAGGTGATTTGATGAAGCAACTCTTAAGGTCTTACACAAAGGTTTATCATTTATACCATCTACACAGCCCAATTTCTTTGAAATTGAATGTGATCTTCAGAGATTTTTCAGGCAAATTAGATTTAAGAGTTACTTTGCAAATAACCCTATTGAACATACTGAAGGAGAGAATTCAGCTTTTCAATTTCATCTAAGGGATATTAGACCAAAAAGTAAATTTAATCCCCCTCCCACTAACTCAACAGTTGAAGCATGCATCATACTAGTAAAAAGAGACTTTGAAAAGATGCGCATAAACTTTAAATACAGACATGAATATAATCTCACGACGGAACAGAAGAACTTACTGGCAGAGATACAAAGTGACAATGCAATTATATTAAAATCAGCGGACAAGGGCGGAGCTATTGTCATCATGGATCGTGATGACTATAGAAATGAGATTTTGTCTCAGTTATCCAAACAAGAAAACTATAAAATGATCTATTTTGATCCCACTAAGAGGATACAAAATAAAATACTGGAAATAGTAGATATGGCTAAAGAAATGAATATTATTACATCTCAACAAATGAAATTTCTAATTAATCAACATCCTATTATTCCAGTGATTTATATCTTACCAAAGATTCATAAGAATATAAAAAAACCTCCTGGCTGCCCAATAGTGGCAGGTACAGATTCAATTTTTCAACCAATTGCCATATTTGTGGATATCTTAATTAGACCACTCTTGGGTAGAATTAGATCATACTTACAAGATACTACTGATTTTATAAATAAAATCAAACAGATCAGGGTACCACCTCATTCAATTTTGGTCACTATGGACATTTCGCATTTATACACCTCAATTCCACATGAATTGGGCATGGAAAGTGTCTTCAATTACATAGATAAAGAAAGATTATTTACATCCTCAGAAAGGAGATTAATATCTGATTTGCTTAAAATAATCTTGTATGAAAGTTACTTTATGTTTGAGGACACTTTCTATGTACAAACAAAGGGAACCACAATGGGCTCTAATGTAGCCCCTACATATGCAAACCTATTTGTAGGAAAGTTTGAGGAACAGTTTGTCTATGAGGAAGAGCTATTCAAGACCAACATAAATTGTTGGTATAGATACATAGATGATGTATTCCTACTATGGACGGGTGATGAAGATACCCTTAGACAATTTTTAGATATCCTCAATTCAAAAACAGAGTATCTGAAATTTACCATGGAAAGTAGTATTGATAGAATCAGCTTCTGTATATGTCGAAAAAGGAAAGCTAGAATGTGATATCTTTTCAAAAATAACAGATCGTAACAATCTACTCAGTTTTGATAGCTTCCATCCCCCAAACACCATAAGAAGTCTACCATATAGTCAGTTACTTAGAACAAAAAGAATTGTTTCAGATCCCAATAAATTGCAAGTAAGATTAGATGAAATGGCCACTAAATTTAGGGCAAGAGGATATCCTAATCAAGTAATACAAGACAATTTGGAGAGAGTAGACAAGATTGAGAGAACTATCTTCCTTGAACCTAAAGCTAAAGAAAGGAAACAGTTCTCTGTACCCCTGGTGACACATTATGGGTTTCATAGCAGAAAACTTAAAACCTTCATTAACAA
Source organism: Bombina bombina (assembly GCF_027579735.1). NCBI lineage: Eukaryota > Metazoa > Chordata > Amphibia > Anura > Bombinatoridae > Bombina > Bombina bombina. The sequence goes on from NC_069499.1 coordinate 373,786,284, forward strand.
ACATTGGGATCTACTTAGAGAGGAACCACAATTGGCAGAAAATTTTAAAGATCCTTCTCTTTTATCATATGAGGAATAGGAACCTAAAGATGTACTTATTAGAGCAGATTTAGGAACTAGAAATCCAGCTCCATCTTTACAAAAGAAAGGGTGCTTTCCTTGTTATAATTGTGCACAATGCAATTCTATGATAAAAGGTGACAATGTGACACATCCTCATACTGGATGTAAGATAGGAATTAAGAACACATACACATGCACTTCCAGTTACATCATATATGTCATTAAGTGTACTTGTGGGCTGGCCTATGTAGGAGAGATGACACAATGTGTCTGAGATAGGATCAGACAACACAAAGCAGCCATAGGCAATTCAGATTGGGATTCACCAGTAGCATATCATTTTACAATGGCATCCCACGATAAAAGCCAATTACGGTTCCAGATAGTGGATGATGTTCCTCCATTTAGGAGAGGAGGTGATAGACAAAAAGAACTATTTAAGAAAGAGGCACAGTGGATAAGAAAATTAGATACACTGTCACCTAGAGGCCTTAATAGGGATATTTCATGGGGTCATTTCATATGAATACTATCTAAATAAGGTGACAATCTATTTAGTAGTATTAAATTATACATTGAAATATTTTGAAGCCCTTTAGTAAATTAATCTTTGTTAAAGAGATCTGTAAATTATATTTGGTAGGAAGATCCATCCGAAATAATAGGTATGTTCGGTTTTTTTCTCTAACTCAAATTCAAGTTGTAATTTGAGATTGCGATATATTGTTACATCGTTGCTGTATAGATATAAATTAGAATTCACGTTGTTAGAATGTTTTATTCCTTTTTTTTAATATAGGTTAAGATACACCGTTTACTTCACATTGTAATTTGAATGGGTGACGTGAAAGAGAGGTGTGCGTGAATTAACCAATAGGATTACATGAGGGCCCTTCTAAAAGAGGCCGTGTTCGTGATGACTTATACTCCTTGAAAAAGGGCGGAGTCCCGAAACGCGCATCGAAGTGTAAGGGCTGTTCATTAAGCTGTTTCCCGATACAAGGACTTTGCTGCTAAAGACAAGTAACAGAAGACAGAGCTGCTGTCACATCAGGATATATTGCCGAAACAGGTGGTGTCTCATCTCCCGTCTGCATGAGTGGATAAAAGCTGGGAGCGCTGTATCTGACTGAAATAGCACGGAACCGCAAGTATCATAAGAGCTAATTAACATGCATTTTTTAACTGGCCAGTTTTTCTACTAACTCAGACTAAATATCGCCCTACCACAAATGAGATTTGGAAACCAAAAAAAAAGGGGGTAATACAAAAGTCTTAGAGTGTGCCCAGTGAAAATACAGATGAATTGTGATATACACGCTGACCTAATTAACGGCTTCTACTTTGCTAGAGACGCACTAATATACTAACGTACTACTGCTGTGATGTGCTATATAACTTGTGCATATGTTTAGATCTGCATGAACTGTAATACTATGTATATAGTTGAACTCAGGCTGAACATTGCCCTACCGCAATTGTGGTTTGAAAGCGCGGAACTTTAAAAGCCTTAGAGTGTGTCGAGTGAAAATACAGATTAACTTCTATACATATGCTGAATAACGTAACGGCTTCTGCTTTGCTAAAATACGCACTAACATATTAAGGTGCTTCTGCTTTGTATGAAAGGGTGTTTTACATATACGAGAAATGCAATTATTATAGCCCTTAGAATGACAAATAAGTTTCACGCTTAAGAGGACATATTTATAACAAAAAAAAAAGTGAAACTTTGACAGTGTATTTGCCTTACAGAGTGCATCAATGATAACACATTGGATACAATTTTGAAAGTTTGCACATTTAAAAGGACTGTCCTTTACAACATTGAAGTGAACTTTTCAAATTTCAAGAGATAAGATAACAGTTTAATGACAGCCTCATGTTGATTCTTCCAGGGACACCTGAGTTGAATCTTGGTTATTTTATGTATGAATGTTTTTTGCATGAGTGGATGGACTGAAAGCTTTGGATTTTTTTGTATTTCATTATATGTCTTTAGGTACCATGGAAGCTATATTATACTCTTGCACCCTTCATACAATTATTAGACTCTTTTTACTAATATTAGAATATGTTAGTGGTGCTGTAACTAATACTAAGATTTTTTTATAACATAATATTTGTTGCAATAAAGTGAAAGAAAAAATGAACGTTTGTGGTTACAGAGAATAATATAATATTACGAGTGAAGTGGACTGAAAACACATCAGCACATAGCTTTACAAGTGGTGAGGAGTGGACAAGTTTAATATGCAACACTACCTGACAATTCCCCTCTTTAGTCATAACAATGACTACCTTAGGGCTAGCGTCTGAGATGGAGTGGGACATTGAGGTATGGTACAGAGGCATGTGTGGACAGTCGAACATGCAGATATTGCGGGCAATGGGAATTAGAAGCAGCAGGCTTTGCAGTACATTTAGCAATGCATGAAACGAGTATTTTAAAAACACAATAACAGAAAAGGATAAAGAGAGCAATAAAAACAATAATGGTACCAATATTTTTTAGCCAATCTAACAGACCCAAACCAGTGAAGAATTTATCCCAGGGGTTATCAATGCCAGAGTTTTTCTTTAATTCAATTGATAATTCTTCTAATTTTTTAATAGCAAGTGTGACCTTTCCTGTGGGTTCTGTGTTATCAGGGATAAACGTACAGCAGGACCCACCAGTTCGGGCATCAATGACATTACAAACCCCTCCTTTCTCTGCTAAGAGCATGTCTAAAGCCATGCAGTTTTGGAATGTCATGTAAGAGGTTGGGCCAAGTTGTTCAGCAATACCCTTAAGGGCATCTCTGGTGTAATTAACAAAACGCTGTTGATTATAAAATATATAATTTATCCAGTCTACATTTTTATTAACAGTTATGATGGGGAAGATGGATTCAAATCCAGCTTTGACCTGGTCACAGGCCTTAAATTCATCTGGGAGCCCCTTGGGACCCCTATAGCGTCTATGTATACATGGGGGTCAAAACTACCTGGGATAGCCTCTCGCCGTGTATAGTGAGAGGAGGTGGGGTGAGTTTGTGTGTATTTGTTGTTTCCACTTAAAATATGGAGGGGCATGACAACTTTTGCTAGAGCACATTCCCCAGACCACTGTCCCTCTAACCTAGCGTGGATTTTCATATCCCCGCAAATCCAATAATTGTCACCTAAGGACTGAGTGTGATTTTGGGTGGTGAGATTACTATACTTAGAGCAGTAATTAGATGTGAAGTTACCTAGGAATCTACCCTTACTTTTGCCCCAATAGCAAGTGTAGTTACCAGAATATATAGTAATGCCCTCACCAGGGTGTGGGGTTTTAGTAAGGGTGGGGTATTCCTGTTTCATGTGGTACAGGCTGACTGATTGACAAAGGTATTAGTATAAAGGCTGAGAAAACAGGACTCAGCGCTACTGGGGATGTTAAGGGGGACAGTACCCAAATGGGGGTGGGCATTAACACAGACATAACAATTCGATTTATTATATTCCATTTATTATATTGTTTGGCTGAAAAGGCCATCCATTCTAACCAAAGGTTTCTGTCTGAGTAACCTGTTTCTGCGGCCATAGTATCCCTTGGTGAGGGATCAGCCATAGCAATCATACGGCTAGATTTAGAGTTTTGTCGGTAACGACCCGCGTAGCTAACGCTAGCTTTTTTCTGGCCGCACCTTTAAAATAACTCTGGTATTGAGAGTCCACAGAATGGCTGCGCTAGGCTCCAAAAAAGGAGCGTAGAGCATATTTAACGCAACTGCAACTCTCGATACCAGAGTTGCTTACGGACGCGGCCAGCCTCAAAAACGTGCTCGTGCACGATTCCCCCATAGGAAACAATGGGGCTGTTTGAGCTGAAAAAAAACCTAACACCTGCAAAAAAGCCGCGTTCAGCTCCTAACGCAGCCCCATTGCTTGCTATGGGGAAACACTTCCTACGTCTGCACCTAACACTCTAACATGAACCCGAGTCTAAACACCTCTAACCTTACACTTATTAACCCCTAATCTGCCGCCCCCGCTATCGCTGACCCCTGCATATTATTATTAACCCCTAATCTGCCGCTCCGTAAACCGCCGCTACTTACATTATCCCTATGTACCCCTAATCTGCTGCCCCTAACACCGCCGACCCCTATATTATATTTATTAACCCCTAATCTGCCCCCCACAACGTCGCCTCCACCTGCCTACACTTATTAACACCTAATCTGCCGACCGGACCGCACCGCTATTATAATAAAGTTATTAACCCCTAATCCGCCTCACTAACCCTATAATAAATAGTATTAAGCCCTAATCTGCCCTCCATAACATCGCCGACACCTAACTTCAAACATTAACCCCTAATCTGCCGACTGGAGCTCACCGCTATTCTAATAAATGTATTAACCCCTAAAGCTAAGTCTAACCCTAACACTAACACCCCCTAACTTAAATATAATTTAAATCTAACGAAATTAATTAACTCTTATTAAATAAATTATTCCTATTTAAAGCTAAATACTTACCTGTAAAATAAATCCTAATATAGCTACAATATAAATTATAATTATATTATAGCTATTTTAGGATTTATATTTATTTTATAGGTAACTTTGTATATATTTTAACCAGGTACAATAGCTATTAAATAGTTAAGAACTATTTAATAGTTACCTAGTTAAAATAAGTACAAAATTACCTGTAAAATAAATCCTAACCTAAGTTACAATTAAACCTAACACTATACTATCATTAAATTAATTAAATAAAATACCCACAATTACCTACAATTAAACCTAACACTACACTATCAATACATTAATTGAATACAATACCTCCAAATAACTACAATGAAATAAACTAACTAAAGTACAAAAAATAAAAAAGAACTAAGTTACAAAAAATAAAAAAATATTTACAAACATTTGAAATATATTACAATTTTAAACTAATTACACCTACTCTAAGCCCCCTAATACAATAACAAAGCCCCCCAAAATAAAAAAATGCCCTACCCTAAATTACTAAAGTTCAAAGCTCTTTTACCTTACCAGCCCTGAACAGGGCCCTTTGCGGGGCATGCCCCAAGAAGTTCAGCTCTTTTGCCTGTAAAAAAAAACATACAATACCCCCCCCAACATTACAACCCACCACCCACATACCCCTAATCTAACCCAAACCCCCCTTAAATAAACCTAACACTAAGCCCCTGAAGATCTCCCTACCTTGAGTCGTCTTCACCCAGCCGAGCCAAATTCTTCATCCAAGCAGAGCAAGAAGAGGTCCTCCATCCGGTAGAAGTCTTCATCCAAGCGGGGCAGAAGAGGTCTTCCATCCGATTGAAGTCTTCATCCAAGCGGTATCTTCTATCGTCATCCATCCAGAGCGGAGCGGCAGCATCCTGAAGACCTCCGACGCGGAACATCCATCCTGGCCGACGACTGAACGACGAATGACGGTTCCTTTAAATGACGTCATCCAAGTTGGCGTCCCTCGAATTTCCGATTGGCTGATAGGATTCTATCAGCCAATCGGAATTAAGGTAGGAATATTCTGATTGGCTGATGGAATCAGCCAATCAGAATCAAGTTCAATCAGATTGTCTGATTGGATTGAATTTTAAATATTAGCTTTTGGGGTTAAAAAAAATTATTAGAATAGCGGTGAGCTCCGGTCGGCAGATTAGGGGTTAATTATTGTAGGTAGCTGGCTGCGACGTTGTGGGGGGCAGGTTAGGGGTTAATAAATATAATATAGGGGTTGGCGGTGTTAGGGGCAGCAGATTAGGGGTACATAGCTATAATGTAGGTGGCGGCTCTTTGCGGTCGGCAGATTAGGGGTTAATTATTGTATGTAGCTGGCTGCGACGTTGTGGGGGGCAGGTTAGGGGTTAATAAATATAATATAGGGGTCGGCGGTGTTAGGGGCAGCAGATTAGGGGTACATAAGGATAACGTAGGTGGCGGCGCTTTGCGGTCGGCAGATTAGGGGTTAATAAGTGTAGGTAGGTAGCGGCGACGTTGTGGGGGGCAGATTAGGGGTTAATAAATATAATATAGGGGTCGGCGGTGTTAGGGGCAGCAGATTAGGGGTACATAGCTATAATGTAGGTGGCGGCTCTTTGTGGTCGGCAGATTAGGGGTTAATTATTGTATGTAGCTGGCTGCGACGTTGTGGGGGGCAGGTTAGGGGTTAATAAATATAATATAGGGGTCGGCGGTGTTAGGGGCAGCAGATTAGGGGTACATAAGGATAACGTAGGTGGCGGCGCTTTGCGGTCGGCAGATTGGGGTTAATAAGTGTAGGTAGGTAGCGGTGACGTTGTGGGGGGCAGATTATGGGTTAATAAATATAATATAGGGGTCGGCGGTGTTAGGGGCAGCAGATTAGGGGTACATAGCTATAATGTAGGTGGCGGCTCTTTGCGGTCGGCAGATTAGGGGTTAATTATTGTAGGTAGCTGGCTGCGATGTTGTGGGGGCAGGTTAGGGGTTAATAAATATAATATAGGGGTCGTGGTGTTAGGGGCAGCAGATTAGGGGTACATAAGTATAACGTAGGTGGCGGTTGGCAGATTAGGGGTTAAAAAAATTTAATCGAGTGGCGGCGATGTGGGGGGACCTCGGATTAGGGGTACATAGGTAGTTTATGGGTGTTAGTGTACTTTAGGGCACAGTAGTTAAGAGCTTTATGAACCGGCGTTAGCCCAGAAAGCTCTTAACTCCTGACTTTTTTCTGCGGCTGGAGTTTTGTCGTTAGATTTCTAACGCTCACTTCAGACACGACTCTAAATACCGGAGTTAGAAAGATCCCATTGAAAAGATAGGATACGCAATTGACGTAAGGGGATCTGCGGTATGGAAAAGTCGCGGCTGAAAAGTGAGCGTTAGACCCTTTTTTTAATGACTCCAAATACCGGCGGTAGCCTAAAACCAGCGTTAGGAGCCTCTAACGCTGGTTTTCACTGCTACTGTCAAACTCCAAATCTAGGCCATTGTTTGTGATTGGGACTGGGATTCAGTTGAGGTTTTGTCATTAAGTGTAGAAGCAATTGTGCCCCATTCAGAGGAATTAACCATATCTTTGATATGAAATCTACCCCTGGGGGAGGAGCCTCCACCAGCCTTTTCCCATACAAAGAGAATATAAGAGCCACTATCGTTTGGACTGGGGTTTTCAATGGTCAAGGTTAGTCTCATACTGTGTCCGGTCTTGCTCGTGTTAAGGCAGGACCCCTGACTTGAAAAAGGTCATTCTACTAATTAAGGATTTACCATTTTTATCCTTCCTGTCTAATGCACTCTTGGGTTTATATCCCCAGTCAGGGCCTGGCCCTGTATTCCATCACACAGATTCCCAATACTTAAAGTCCTTGCCCCAATAATTATCCTCTACACAAATATAGATAGACCGGGAAGGGCTTTCTCGGCATAAGTTACACTGCCATGGTACAGGGGGGCATAAAGCAATGTTACAAAAGTCAAAGGAGTAAGAGGCAACATGGGTGTTGGAAGAATTATACCAAAAAGTCATACGGACAGGTTGTGTTGTGGTTTGTGTAATGGCCACATGTGAGGTTGTCGTGGTAATGTACCTGGCCACCCATTGGGATGATCTCCAGGTCCTACGGAGAGCTGGAATGGGTGGTGCTGGCGGAGTTGTTAAGTTCTTGGTTGTATTTTGTTCCGTGGGTGATTCAGGGGGAGGGGTGAGGTAATCAAGCAGGAGGCTATTATCCATGCTGGTAATGCAACCAGGAGCACCGAGGAGAGGAGGAAGAGATACACCAAGCAGGGAGAACCCTGAATAGTGATCATGGTGTTGCGGATATGTGCTGTGGATATAGATGTTACAGAAGTGACTGTGTGACCAACTTCACCCCTCTTGGACTGGCAGCTGAGGATGATATAGGTATAGATGATATTAGGCACAACTGTTGTCCTGGATAGTTCTGGATGTGCGGTATACACTGTGTGCAGAATTATTAGGCAAATGAGTATTTTGACCACATCATCCCCTTTATGCATGTTGTCTTACTCCAAGCTGTATAGGCTCGAAAGCCTGCTACCAATTAAGCATATTAGGTGATGTGCATCTCTGTAATGAGAAGGGGTGTGGTCTAATGACATCAACACCCTATATCAGGTGTGCATAATTATTAGGCAACTTCCTTTCCTTTGGCAAAATGGGTCAAAAGAAGGACTTGACAGGCTCAGAAAAGTCAAAAATAGTGAGATATCTTGCAGAGGGATGCAGCACTCTTAAAATTGCAAAGCTTCTGAAGCGTGATCATCGAACAATCAAGCGTTTCATTCAAAATAGTCAACAGGGTCGCAAGAAGCGTGTGGAAAAACCAAGGCGCAAAATAACTGCCCATGAACTGAGAAAATTCAAGCGTGCAGCTGCCAAGATGCCACTTGCCACCAGTTTGGCCATATTTCACAGCTGCAACATAACTGGAGTGCCCAAAAGCACAAGGTGTGCAATACTCAGAGACATGGCCAAGGTAAGAAAGGCTGAAAGACGACCACCACTGAACAAGACACACAAGCTGAAACGTCAAGACTGGGCCAAGAAATATCTCAAGACTGATTTTTCTAAGGTTTTATGGACTGATGAAATGAGAGTGAGTCTTGATGGGCCAGATGGATGGGCCCGTGGCTGGATTGGTAAAGGGCAGAGAGCTCCAGTCCGACTCAGACGCCAGCAAGGTGGAGGTGGAGTACTGGTTTGGGCTGGTATCATCAAAGATGAGCTTGTGGGTCCTTTTCGGGTTGAGGATGGAGTCATTCTCAACTCCCAGTCCTACTGCCAGTTTCTGGAAGACACCTTCTTCAAGCAGTGGTACAGGAAGAAGTCTACATCCTTCAAGAAAAACATGATTTTCATGCAGGACAATGCTCCATCACACGCGTCCAAGTACTCCACAGCGTGGCTGGCAAGAAAGGGTATAAAAGAAGAAAATCTAATGACATGGCCTCCTTGTTCACCTGATCTGAACCCCATTGAGAACCTGTGGTCCATCATCAAATGTGAGATTTACAAGGATGGAAAACAGTACACCTCTCTGAACAGTGTCTGGGAGGCTGTGGTTGCTGCTGCACGCAATGTTGATGGTGAACAGATCAAAACACTGACAGAATCCATGGATGGCAGGCTTTTGAGTGTCCTTGCAAAGAAAGGTGGCTATATTGTCACTGATTTGTTTTTGTTTTGTTTTTGAATGTCAGAAATGTATATTTGTGAATGTTGAGATGTTATATTGGTTTCACTGGTAAAAATAAATAATTGAAATGGGTATATATTTGTTTTTTGTTAAGTTGCCTAATAATTATGCACAGTAATAGTCACCTGCACACACAGATATCTCCCTAAAATAGCTATAACTAAAAACAAACTAAAAACTACTTCCAAAACTATTCAGCTTTGATATTAATGAGTTTTTTGGGTTCATTGAGAACATGGTTGTTGTTCAATAATAAAAGTAATCCTCAAAAATACAACTTGCCTAATAATTCTGCACTCCCTGTAGATGTTTCAGAAGTGACTAGACAGCCAGCTTCACCCATCTTTGGACATAGCTTTACCCTAGATGCATGGATCCAGATGGGCTCCTGGGCTGTGAGGACGGCAGTACGGGTGATGGCCACAACTTCGGTGGGTGGGCCGTATGGAAATACTCCTTTCTTTGCTTTATTCAGCTGTCTGATGCACACTGTGTCTCCGACCTTGAAGCTGTGGGTTGGTTCCTGTGAGGGAAGAGGAAAATGAGAAGCCACATCATCATAGTTGCCATTCAAAACAGAGATCAGTTCATGTACATATCGTTCTCTAATTAAGTCTAAATCACCAGTGACTATGTGTGGGGTCCTGGCCCAGGGGGTGGGGAACGGTCGACCCATTAAAATCTCAAAAGGGGACAGCTGAGTGGATTTACTTGGGGACATCCATACCTCAGCTAATACTGCAGGTAAATGATCCTGCCATTTGACCCAGTTCCCTCCCGTGGCCTTAAGGAGTTTTTCCTTAATGGTCTGGTTCATTCTTTCTACCACCCCTGATCTCTGAGGGTGGTATGGTATGTGAAACTTCCATTTTATCTGTAGGTGAGATACCTATTCCTGCAATACCTTACTAACAAAGGCAGGGCCATTGTCTGAGTTAATCTGCAGGGGGCAGCCAAATCAGGGAATGACGTCAGTGCAAAGGTGTTTCACTACTGTTTTTGCGTCTTCCCTAGTAGTAGGGAAGGCCTCAGGCCAGCGAGAAAATTGGTCAACTATGACCAATAGGTAAAACTGTTTGGTTCCTGTTTTAGGGATGTGTGTGAAGTCTATCTGCAGGTGAGTGAAGGGTGCGGCTGGTGGTGTTAGGTGGTCATGTTTTGCGGGTTTGTTGTTGTGTTTGGTTTAAAGACAAGTGATACAACGGCCAATGTAAGATTGTACATGTAACTGTAGGTTTTGTATGCAGAAGTAAGGTTTGATTAACGCTAGAGTGTTGTGGATGCTCAGGTGACTGACACCGTGGGCTTGGGAAATAAAAATGGGTGCACTGGCTTCAGGAATACCAATGATTGTCCCACCTTTCCCCTCTTTCGAATAAAACCCTTGGGGGTTTAATTCGAGTTTCTGGGAGACCCAATATTTGATATTGGATGTGGAGGCAAATTGTTGGAGGGAGGAAGTGAGCACATCGTCGACCAGAGAAGGTGCGATGAGGATGGGGTAAACAGGGTCTTGTAATGGGGATACCTTGGCTGCTTGTTTGGCTACTGTGTCAGCTAGTGCATTACCTCTAGCAACAGGATTGTTAAGGTTAGTGTGGAGCGGCAGTGTATGACAGCTATTTCTTTTGGGAGTAGGATGGCTTGTAAGAGCTCTGTGATGAGAGTGGTGTGACTAATACCTTTACCCTCGGCGGACTTGAAACCTCTTTGTTTCCAAATCATGCCGAAATCATGTACCACCCCAAAGGCATATCTGGAGTCGGTATAGATATTTACGGAGGCATCAGCAAAAAGTTCACAGGCCTGAGTGAGAGCTATTAATTCAGCTGCTTGAGTGGAATTATGCATGACAGAACCGGACTCAATGATAATGTCGGGGAGTCGGACCACTGCATATCCTGCAAGTTACGTGTGGTCGTCTGGGTGGCTACATTACCCGTCTACAAAGACGTCAGGGACCCCTGGAAGAGGGGTGTCCCGGAGGTCAGGATAGGGGGTTGTGCTAGAGTGGATGAGTGCAATACAGTCATGAAGGTGGAGGTCAGATTGTGGTACATCAGAGGATAACAGGGCCTTAAGGATAGATGCAGGGCCTGAGTTAGTTGCACAGTACTTGATGGTTAGCTCAGAAGTACTGGTAAGCAGTATCTCGTAACCACTAAGTCTTTGGGCAGCCATGTGTTGTGTCTGGAGGTTGTTAAGGAGGTGCAGAACCTGATGGGAGGTATGGAAGATGAGTGGGTGTCCCAGCATGATAGGTTCGCACATCTCAACGGCCATGGCACATGCTGCGAGGGATCGCAGGCATGAAGGCATGCCCTGCACAGGGATGGGGAGTTTTTTAGATAGAAAGGCTACGGGACGGAAAGAATTACTACCATGCTCTTGGGCACAGACAGCCGCCATGGTTTTACAATTTTCCCTTGCGTACAAATGAAAAGGTTTTGTGTAGTCAGGGAGGCTGAGGGCAGGGGATGTGGTGATGGACCTGACAAGTCCATTGTATGCATGGGTCAGAGTCTCTGTCCAGTGAATTGTGGGTGAAGAGTTACTGTGGCAAACGGTGCGGAGGATTGAGTCGTAGTGGGAGCAGTCTGGTATCCACTGTCGACAATAGTTTATCATCCCAAGAAAGGTCAGCAATTCTTTGGGAGTGGCAGGCTTGGGCAGACTTGAGAGGGCTTTTACTCTTTTAGCACTGAGTTCTCGTTTGCCTTTGGACAGGACAAAGCCTAAGTACTCAACTTGTGGCTGGCAGATTTGCAGTTTCTGCTTAGAAACCTTGAGCCCTTCTTGGGCGAGGAACAACAAAAGGTCCACTAGGTCCTGTTCCCCTGCCTCGTATGAAGTGCTACACAAAAACAGATCATCAACATATTGCAAAAGGACGGAACTACAGGGGCTGGTCCAGCTCTTGAGCATGGTATTGAGGACTAGGCCGAATCCCTTTATACACGAAAGCGAACAACTGTTGTGTGTCTGCGTCAATGGGTATAGAGAAGAAAGCATTAGCCAAATCAATGGTAGAAAAAAAATCTGCATTGTGTGGAATGGCCATGAGCAGTGTGGTCACGTCTGGGACTAGGGGAGGGAGAGGGATGATTAGTTTATTCACAGTCCTTAGGTCTTCAATAAAACGGTAACCACCGGCCGGCTTAGGCAGGGGGTTAAGGGGTGTTGTAAGGAGAGACGGTATACTTGAGAATACCTTTCTCTAGAAATGTCTTAATCATCGGGTCAATGCCTTCTAGTTTGTCGTCACTAATAGGCTATTGTTTGATGAAAACTGGGGTGCAGTCTTTACGCAAGGATGCCCTATATGGGGTGCAGTCGATGGTCCCCATATCCTAAGGTCCTATTGACCATAGGGTAGGGGGAACGCCGTCAAAGAGAGTGTCAACATTTGTGGTTAAGGGTAGGTTATAGTCGATAATGTGGTTTATTTTATCAATCAACTGGGCCGTCTCTGACGACAGTGAATCCCGGGGCGATTTGCCAGATTCACTGAAGTCAAAATCAACAGTCATGCCACCGTTCCGGGAGATAGTCATCATTATTCCCAGCTTACCCATCAAATCTCCACCCAGGAGATTCAAGGGGCAACCTCGGAGGACGTGGAACGAGTGGGACAGGCTTTTGGGAGAGTCGGGTATTTGGACTATGAAGAGTGGGGTGCGGAAGGTAGGAATTCACACACGAGGGATTCCCACAGAGGGATTAGACTCTTGCAAGGGTCCATCGTATGATTCGTCCGAGATAGTGGAGCAAGTTGCTCCTGTATCCACAAGGAACCATAATTCGGAGCCTTCTATGTTTAGGGTAACATAGGGCTCACGACAATAATGTGATGTAACCTTGGGTAAGAGTAGGGTGCTTCCCTCTGGGCCTCGCTATGGCCATTGTATTCTGTGTTGTGGGGGTCGATTGTCACGTCTGGGGGTTGAATGTGGTTGGTTACTGTCTTAGGGGTGAGAGTTATCCCAGCCCCTACGGGGCGGGTGGGCACATTCATTTTTCCAATGTCCTGTTTCCCCGCAATTAAAACAGATGTTACGTCTGTCCTGATTACCTCTGGCCCCTCTTTGTCTGTTACGTTGTGGTGGAAGTGTATTGTCATTAAACTGGACATATGCACCCTTAACGCCCTTATCAAAACATCCTGCAACATGATGGGATTCAATAGATGTTAATAATTGTTTTGGGATCATTGTGGGCCAGTCAGGTATGAGTTGTTTTACCAAAAGGCTGTCAGAGGCTGTCATACATCCTAACATAGTCTGATTCTTTAATACAGCCATGTCAGCTCCAGAGGATAAGCCTCCTTCCCCTGCCCAACATTTAAAGAATCTTTTAACAAAATCTAAAATTGCCTCACCGGGCTTCTGTTTACATGCTAAAACTGCACTCATGAATTGTCAGGTCTTACTACAGCGTAGTATTTCATGCTCTAATTCGGTCCACATGGTTGCCCTAGTATTGGGATTTGCTAGACCATATGAGGTGACTGAAGTACTAGCGTCATTTACGTCAATCGTAGTAACTTTAGTCCAATCCCATTCATCGTTTTCATGATAATTGTACAATTTATCAATTATCATTCTAATGTCAGTCTGTGTATACATGGCTCCCTGTAAGTATCGCTTAAGGTGAAGGATACAGGCAGCAGGCTGTCTTAAAGGGTCGGGACAGTCTTTGGTAATATCACTTAATTCACCTGCCGTAAGGGGTTTAATAATCATTTGGTCCCCAGCAATTAAATATGGCATAGTACTTGAAGTACTGGTACCGGGACGAAGTCGGGTGTCCCCCCCTAATTAGCATCACTGTATTTCTGTATAGGTTGTGGTAGTCGGGATGGTCTACCGTGGACAGATATGTCCAGAGACTTGGGTGTGTCAACCCCATGGACTAATACTTGGGGTACAGGCTCTGGGTCATTTTTAGGAGGTTCCTGGACATTTACATCATCAGGTGCCTCGGCCCCTTGTAGATTTTGATTAAGGGGAGGGGGTAAATTTTGATTAAGGGGATGTGGTCTAGTTTTAGTATAAGCCACAATTATAACATCGTCTTTATGCTTAGTAATACTGGGATATAATCCCGTATATGGTGGTGGCGGGGCTAATGGGGGTGGGGCAGTGGGCATAGTATTTGGGACATGTTTCAGGTAAATTGTGGGGGGGGCGATAGATTTTGGGGTTTAGATTTATCTATTTTGTGTCTCTTATTGGTGGTGGATTTATATCCGTCACAATATTTTAACCAGTATTGGGCTGCTGCGCTCATGTAACGCATGTCCCAGTTGGGATCCCCTATATACCAATTAAATGCTTTCTCATCCCCTTAACATAAACCCTTTAGCATGTCCTTATGAAATTTACAATTGTCACCATCCCTTGGAAATGCAGTACTGGGGTCTATTGACTCTGCCCAGCCAGCCACGTTATCCACAAATGAGTCCACCATTGCCCAACCTATATCTTCCTGCCTGGCTACATATTCTTTACACGTTTCTCCTGAAATTTGCTGTTTACTTTGTCCAGTCCCCATGATCCCTGGCCAATAATATTAAGCAGACCTGTGGCTGGCATCAATATGCTATGATTACGGCCAAGCCGAAACGCAGAGGTACCCCCTCTATTCGTTCCAATATGACTGTCTGTTCTACTTTTTAAATAACCAATAAAGGTTATGTTTTACATATAACTACTAGCGCTCAACTTTATTTCTTGTTTTGGTGGATCTTTTTGCCTAAGAGCGCTAGTATCCCTGCTTTGTGCTGCCTGATTATCCCTGGTGTACTTGGTTTCCTTGGACGCCAACATCGGCATCAATATACAGCATAGAGTTGC
Source organism: Bombina bombina (assembly GCF_027579735.1). Lineage (NCBI taxonomy): Eukaryota > Metazoa > Chordata > Amphibia > Anura > Bombinatoridae > Bombina > Bombina bombina. Next base: position 373,801,413 of record NC_069499.1, read on the forward strand.
TGACTCGTTGCCGAGGAGGTGCGGTCCACATGAGTTCATCAGATTGGTGGAATCCTGGTATGACGTCAATCGCTGCTGCTGCCTAGATTCATCTGGTTGGAGGATTGCCTAGTCCATATTCGGACACGCCCCTGGGTGGGCGTAAGTATACGGCGCCTCTGCAAAAGTTCTGAATGAAGTGCAGCTCAAGCTGACCAGAAAGAAAGCGTTTTTTACCTATTTGCTGAAGATTTGCTGAAGATTTGGGATTAGTAGACGGCCCTGCATAAAGATATTCCATGGACTGTCGTTTGAGGTGAGACTACATTGTATATATTTACGCTCACTTGTATCCCTCTTCTGAATTTGGTTATAATGCTGTTTTCCGCCAAGTGATTTATACAAGCACCCTGGGTATACCACAAGGAAATATTCCCTGTGGTTCTTTATACGGGACTATTGGAGCACTACTGTTTGGGTATCTGGTGCCCTCACATCTCTCTTTTGGTATTTGCTCATTCAGGCGTGTGTGGCAGCACCATAGGGGCCAGCACTCAACATGCAGGGTGATAATGTGGACAGCCAAGTGTCAGTGCACTATTTCTCATTACAACCTATAGAGACTGGGGGTGAACCGGACACTGAACTTTCTAGAATTTTTTCCACAGATAAAGCATATTGTTCACTAGGTGAACTCTTTGATGATATGGAAAAGCTCAAGATCAGAGAAATAAAACTTCAATGGGACATTTGGTCAATGAATAAGTATACTGAATTATGTATTGTCCCAAGGGGGTTGAGAATTAATAAGTACCCCACGTTTGATACAAATGATTCTGATTTCATTAGAGCTTGGAATGAGATACTAACTGAATGTTCTGTAAAACTGATGATATTATTGTGTGATAACAAGTTAAAAATGCTATCCTGTGTTAGAGATAATATTAGCGAAATACAAGTTGAACTTAACTCTAGAAAAAATGATATAGATTATGGTAGATTTGATATGGTCTTAAGAGATACTATAGCTGATATTAAAAAGTCAGTTATTAATGTCAAACATAATAAATACATTCGAGATCAGACTGATTACAATACAGACTCAGTGTATGTTTGGAACCGCACCAGGCGGACACAGGTTCGCAGATTACAAAACCGAAACAGAGGGAAAAGGAATAGAAGAGGTAAGAGACAGTCACAAGTGACATTCTCTGACACAGAGGCAGACTCAGGTGACAGCACGAGTGGAGATGAGGTGACAGCACTTAGGGGTATTTTAAAACACACTCCGAGCGAAGCAAAGGAAACTCAGATAGTACCACACAAGAGCACAGGAACAGTGTATGATAGTAAGAAGGGAAACACAGGGAGCAAATATAAAACCAGTGAACCTATAAAAACTTCAAATAAGACAAATGAGACTGACAATAAGCGACAGGATAAATCTGCTAATTCTGACATCGGACAGGAACATTTACAACAGGTTTTTTCCTTGCCTCAGAGCAACCCAGACAGGGGGGGGGGGGGGGCATCAGGTCAGGAGAGAGGGGGATACAGGCTCAGAGAGACAATGAATCAAACAAAATAAAAAGGACTTGTGTCATAAATCTCTCTGACATAGTGTTAATGGATACACAAATACGTGTACTGAGCTTTGGCCTAGGATTTGTTCCAACCACTAATTTCAATCTTTTTCGCACAGTAATAGATGTGAACTGGCTGGTTTCAATATTACATTGAGGGGTTATTTTTCAAGTGATAACACTATGTCACCCGATGTTGAACAAAATATCCATTGGGTTACTACTAATCTAAATACCGATCTCACATTCTCGGAATCATGTGATCTGGTTTCACTCAACAGTCTCCTGGTAGAGAGTAACAGATCAGACTCCTTACAGGAAGTAAATAGAGTAAAAAGCTTAAAACCTCCATCCAAGTTCTACCCGGTACACAGTAGAGGCCAGGTGGTAGAAAAATTCTACAAGAGAGTAGAGAATGATTTAAAGCTTTTAGCTGACTCTACAAAAAATACCCCTGGTAACCTCAACAGAGCAGAAAGGGAGGCTTTGGATTCCCTGTCCAATAACCGAAACCTGGTTATTAAAAATGTGGATAAGGGTGGCTCAGTTGTGGTTATGAACAGGGCCCAATATATCAATGAGGCCCTCCGCCAGCTGAGTGACACAAATTGCTATTCAGTTTTGTCAGCGAACCCTACACACCGCTTAAAAGAGAACTTATGCTCCTTTTGGACGAGGGAGCAGAGAGTGGCTTTATAGACAATGACACATTGTCATATCTCTATATTGAACATTCAGTCACTCCTGCGTTTCATCACCTCCCAAAGGTGTATAAGTCTCTAACTGATGTAAAAGGACATGCGATAGTCAGTGGCATAGGGTCATTGTTCGAACGACTGTCTGAATGGTTGGATATGATACTCTTTCCGTTCGTTTTGGCTCTCCCCAGTTTCCTTAGAGACACAAAACATCTCATGAATTTGGTACAAGATGTCGTATGGGTGGAAGGAAAAAGTATATGGGTTACCATAGATGTAACAGCGCTTTATTCCTCCATCCCACACTCTAAGGGACTAGAAGCACTATCATTCTTCCAAAAGAATTGGTCCTCCTTTTCTAAGGAGTTTCAGACATACATTTTGCAAGTGGCTGAGTTTCTATTAACTCATAACTTTTTTGAGTTTGGGGGGTATTCTACCTCCAGAGATGTGGGACGGCTATGGGGGTGAAATTTGCCCACTCCTATGCCAACCTATTTATGGGTTGGTGGGAGCTGTCCCACATCTTTGGAGACAGAAACCCCCTGCGTGGCTTTATCACCTTCTATAGATGCTTTATCGATGATTTGATCTTGATTTGGCATGGTGATCATGATGATCTGGGGAACTTCCTAAGGGAACTTAATGCCAATGATATTGGTCTGTGGTTCACTAGCGAAGTTGAATGAACCAAGATTAATTTTTTGGATATAGTGCTAAAGGGTAACCCTAATGGCACTATTGAGACAAGTCTATACAGAAAACCCATATCGGGAAATTCTGTATTGCATGCCAGGAGCTGTCACCCAAAGCATGTGCCGTATGCAATCGCAAAGGGACAGCTTATGCGAGCCAAGCGGAATTGTTCCGAAACTGGGGAGAGTACAGTACAAATGATGGAAGTTAAGAACTACTCAAAGACAAACCATTCAAAGAAAGCAAAACCCAGAAGGGTTTGACGTTTGTCACTGAATACAGTGCTCAATATGAGGATATCTGCAACATTGTTAAACAACACTTTGGAATGTTAATTGCAGATGATAGACTCATACAGTGTGTCAAGGAAGGGCTTAGATGCTCTTATAGATGAAATCGATCTCTGGGTAATATACTTTCTCCCACGGTCCTGGCAAGAGATGCTTCCCAGGGTATTGCCTGGTTAAATTGTAAGGGTTCCTACAGATGCGATAGCTCTCGATGTGGGGCGTGTGAATATCTGATTTATCAGAACAATTCACCTCAACAGTGACAGGAAAGACTTATGATATCAATTTCTGTATGAATTGTACATCTACCTTTATTATCTACTGTATCACATGCACAGCATGTGGAAAACAGTACATAGGACTTACCACCAGGGAGATCAGAACAAGAATTATTGAGCACCTGTCCACCATCAGGGTAGGAAAGGCCACCACCCCCCTGGTACACCATTTTGCTGAAATTCATGGAAAGAACTTAGCATGCTTCTCTTGGCAGCCTATAGATATGGTATTGAGACCCAAGCGTGGGGGAGATTGTGAAACAGCACTATCCAAGAGAGAGATGCTATGGGTCTTCAAATTGGATACTAGGATACCAAGAGGTCTGAACTCGGAGTTCGACCTTATAAATTACTGGGAATGAGCCACTAACTATGGGGTCCTTAGTCTAATATGCTAGATAATTTCCATACATATAGATAATATCATTTAAATATTCCCCCAATCCCCTCCTCTTCTTCTTCTCTACATATGTATATATGTGTATATATCTACATATATATATATATGTGTGTGTGTATGTACATGTGTATATATATTTCATATACATATCTTATATCCTCTGATGTCTCCAACCTGGGCTTGCTCAATACCTCCACACAATTCACTGAGTTCTGCTACATTGCTTTAACATTGAGAATTGGTTGTTCTATTATGGGATATGTACGAATCACAGTTTTATTAGTTTATTTATCTGTGATGAGTGCATACCTATGTAGCAAACAGAATATTCTTTAAAATCTTAACACACACACACATATATGCTTTGAGAAAATGGATTAGAAATAGGTTTGTAGCTCTGAGCTACACAATATTATTGGATATAATAGCGTTGTTGTTATTATATATATACTTTTGTCCATGTTTAAACTATTTGGATATTTAATTATCTATGTATCATTAAGCACGTGTATTATAATATACTGTGTTTTGTTATGCACTTTTTTATTTATCATGCAGCATATGTTGTACAGACTGATCTCGTCTGTTTCTTATTCCACTTATAAAGTTGTTCTTCTTTTGCTAGTATATAGTTATGCTATGTAATTTAATCCAGTATGAACAGTATAGGTGGAAAAAGATATGTTTTACCTCATTTATATCATATGTCTATTATATAACAAACGATAATTAGTGGTTTATGTTTATGCATATATGAATATAATAAAGTATGTATGCTAGTATATATATATACAACAAATGTGATAATCTGCATAACAACAGATAACACTGTTTTACCTTCCAAACATATGGGGTTAAACAGATTCTGGGCGTGTTATTGTTTTTAATGACATGTTTTGTTTTATCCAATGATGATGTTGCAATTATGTATAAAAAGCACACCTGTAGCTGGCATCAATATGCTATGATTACGGCCTAGCCGAAACGCGTAAGCCTGCCAGCCAGAGGTACCCCCTCTATTCGTTCCAATATGACTGTCTGTTCTACTTTTTAAATAACCAATAAAGGTTATGTTTTACATATAACTACTAGCGATCAACTTTATTTCTTGTCTTGGTGGATCTTTTTGCCTAAGAGCACTAGTATCCCTGCTTTGTGCTGCCTGATTATCCCCGGAGTACTTGGTTTCCTTGGACGCCAACATCGGCATCAATATACAGCATAGAGTCGCTGACTCGTTGCCGAGGAGGTGCGGTCTACACGAGTGCATCAGATTGGTGGAATCCTGGTATGACGTCAATCGCTGCTGCTGCCTAGATTCATCGGGTTGGAGGATTGCCTAGTCCATATTCGGACATGCCCCCGGGTGGGCGTAAGTATACGGCGCCTCTGCAAAAGTTCTGAATGAAGTGCGGCTCAAGCTGAACAGAAAGAAAGCGTTTTTTACCTATTTGCTGAAGATTTGGGATTAGTAGACGGCCCTGCATAAAGATATTCCATGGACTGTCGTTTGAGGTGAGACTACATTGTATAGATTTACGCTCACTTGTATCCCTCTTCTGAATTTGGTTATAATGCTGTTTTCCGCCAAGTGATTTATATAAGCACCCTGGGTATACCACAAGGAAATATTCCCTGTGGTTCTTGATACGGGACTATTGGAGCACTACTGTTTGGGTATCTGGTGCCCTCACATCTCTCTTTTGGTATTTGCTCAATAATATTATTTGACACACACACACAATCAAAAGGATTTAGCGTCTAATGGAAGCAAGTTCCAACTAGACAGATCCTCTACGCTGCTCCAAGGCTAGAGCCGACAGTCTCCTCCACTAACAGAATAGCGTGCTGCAATTGTTTGGGGCGTGAGCTGAATGTTGTGACGTGGTGCACACTTGACGGCTGAGCAAGCCGTAATACCAACTCCAAAAAATCCACGTTAAAGCAGCACTCTTGGGAAAAAATAAAAGTCACTTTATTGAAGTCCTTTAAAATAACACATTCCAACAATGGGGGTAAACACAAGACATCCTTACGCGTTTCGTGCCCAACTGGCACTTAGTCATAGGATAATCTGAGTGTCTACTGCTGAGCACCATTAGCCATAATATATTCTTAAAGGGATGGAGCAGTGTCACTCATGTTACATATTAAAAACAGTGTTACAATTGCATTACACTGAAGAAATCAAAATTACAATGATGTAAACCTAGGGTTAAAAAACACACACAAATAAATGAATGTATCACTATTTTATATGAAAGTCAATATGACATAATCACAGAATTCAGCAGAATATATATTGTTTTTATAAAAATATAACTATCTTGTGGCATTGGGTGAATTGTAATATATATGAATATTTTGATTGGATTAAATATATATTTTATATGAATGACAATATGACATGTTCATGGAATATGACACGTTTACATGACATATTCACAGAATTCAGCAAGATAGAAATTCATCTCATATATTATGAGATGGATATATGCAAATTTCTACAATTTTGTAATTTCTTCTTTATTATTGTACTTAGGGTTAATAATATTTGTATAATGCATGTTTATTCCCTTGTCTAATTTTGGCAAGTGATACATTCATTTAATATGTAACATGAGTGACACTGCTCCATCCCTTTATGAATATATTATGGCTAATGGTGCTCAGCTGTTTGCTTTGGGCGTATAGCGTATAAAGGTGTGGAGCAGTAGACATTCAGATTATCCTATGACTAAGTGACAGTTGGGCACGAAACGCGTAAGGATGTCTTGTGTTTACCCCCATTGTTGGAATGTGTTATTTTAAAGGACTTCAATAAAGTGACTTTTATTTTTTCCTAAGAGTGCTGCTTTAACGTGGTTTTTTTGCAAGTTCCAACTAATCTGTCACTAACAACAGCTGTTTCATACACAGTTACGTGTAGTCTTCAAAACTGCTAGTTAGGACGAGTATCGGCACTTAAAGTTAGTTATTGTCTCCACTAGCTCATGCGATAGTAGACACAGGAGTTAGACTCAGTATCCAAGTACTTATGTCCTTATAATAGAGTAGCAGCAATATAATATACGATACATATACAATAAGAAATGGTATGCGATAGTGAACATAGGACACAGGTTTTACCTAGTGTGTCTCTTTGCCCTTATAATAGGGTAGCAATAAAGAGTACAATATATACAGCACAAATAACACAGTAGTTACAATAGTAAGCTATAGTGAACATTACATACAGGTATCACTTTGCTATCATCTATCCGCATGCCATTAGGTTTCCCTTCAACACGGTAAATGGGGCGTCTTACACCTGCGTGTACTTATAATAGAATAGCAACAATGAGACAAGAAAAACATATAACACGAATGGCAAGCAGCATATAACACAAATAGCAACCATTAAGATACTGGTTTTAAACAAGACTTCAGAGGGCCAAATTATACCTTAGCTTTAACTCCGGAGGTCTCCCATAGACAATTTACAAACCCGAGGTCTACCATAGACTAATTCCCCTAAATAAGTGGATTGACCTTAATGGGCTCCCACAGGGTACAGAAATTAAGTCACAATTTATAGACAAAATTACTTACCCCATCAGGGGGGGCTCCTGTGGTCAATCCCACTTCTGACACCAGATTGTTGGGAATAGGGAATATCCCGGGACAATTCTTGGATGCTGAGTCTTGGAAAAACAGTGATCTTCGGAATCCCAGGAACAATTACCAAAATAACACACCAGGCAGGTTGTCATTAGCAAATGCTTGTTTATTATGGATACAGCAGTAAGTTATATAGCCATGGGTACACTCAGGCATCCGATACGTAACAAAATACTATTGGCTAAGCAAATATCATTATATCCCTATAGCCTTAGAGCCTTAGCATAACATAACATAATATTTGTTGCAAGAAAGTGAAAGAAAAAATGAACATTTGTGGTTACAGAGAATAATATATGCAACAGCAACATATAGATCATGGGACCTAGCTCTGAACGTTGTGGTTAGGAACAGGAAACATCTGTGAAACACAGACAGAGCAGACAGCAAATAATGTTAGAAATATTACAAGTGTTTTGGAAGCACATAATATTATGAGTGGAGTGGACTGAAAACACATCAGCACATAGCATTACAAGTGTAATATGCAACACTACCTGACAGGCATGTCAATAAGAAACATATTTATATTTTCTAAACTAGTATGTGCTATATTGGTATCTATGAATGTCATGATAGATAACGTAATATTGTGATATATGAAATAGAATCCATTGTTGAAACTAAGGATATATTTCATTAGAAGCAGAGGATTATTTACTATTTAGCAAGCAGCAGGGTTTAAATAGACCTGAAAACAACATTTTATGTTACACGATTATGTAGGACATTGCAATTTGAAATACATTTTCACATTGAATTTTAATGTTTGGATTATTGTGTTTCATGTCCCTTTAAATGAGAAATAATGCTAGGAGATACATTATGAAAATAGGAATTGCTTATACATTATATGTTACCTATAGCTATGGTGTCCATCTTTACCATATAAAAAGGGACACATGAGAAATACATATGTCAGGGATGTTTTAAGATATGTTAAGATTTATTTGGAATAACAATAATGACACATGTATTGATCAAACGCGTCACTTATTCAAGTTGAAATATGGTCAGCCTACATATAGCAATATATCATAGGATAATTAAAGAGAAAAAAGAATAAGAGAAAGATATTAATTATCTAAAATATGTGCATTACACACAGTGATTGATTTTGGTACACTACTACAATAAGATAAATGAAATTGGAATACATGTGCTGTCAACATTCAAATAAGAGTCTGTTTTTATAAATATTATATGTCCATATTGATGTAAAAAGGACACAAATACATTAGAAATGCATATCCATTCCTTAAGAATTGTGGTCAGCATCACTTAAAGGGACATGAAATACAAACAATTAAGTTGTAGGATTCACAGAGAGTATACTATTTACATCAAATTTAAAATTTACATAGATTATCTCATTATATCAATCCCGGGATCATTTGTTAAAGGTGCATCAATTCATGAATAGATTAGAAATTAACACATGGATGTGCAAAAAAAGAATATATATATATATATATATATATATATATATATATATATACAACCAGCAATATGTATACAACAAGCAATATATATATAGAGAACTTCAGTCCTATGCTAATCATAATCTTGCAAAGATAAACATTTATGAAAAGTATATCAAGAAAATGACTCAAATTCAATTTGAGATGTAAATATTAAATTTATTGACAATTGTATTATATTTATGAATCATGAAAGACCATTATTTTGTTTTATGTCCCTTTAAGGATTACCACATAAACTATAGATTTCAATCAGTGACATGAATAAATAGGACAAATAATATTGGAATGTCATGTATTTTATTATTATGTCATAAAACATAAAGAAATAATATAAAGTTACAAAAATATTTCAAATCTGCCCCATTGGAGCCATTTGACAAGGTAAAAGAGTGCATCACAGTCCTTGGAGGGAGGTGACAAGGGCCAACAAAGGCCAACACAGCCCCATTGGAGCCATTTGACAAGGTAAAAGAGTGCATCACAGTCCTTGGAGAGCGTTGACATGGGCCAACACAGCCCCATTTGAGCCATTTGACAAGGTAAAGGAGTGCATCACAGTCCTTGGAGGGAGTTGACAAGGGCCAACACAGCCCCATTGGAGCCATTTGACCAGGTAAAAGAATGCATCACAATCCTTGGAGGGAGTTGAAAAGGGCCAACACAGCCCCATTGGAGCCATTTGACAAGGTAAAAGAGTGCATCACAGTCCTTGGAGGGAGTTGACAAGGGCCAACACAGCCCCATTGGAGCCATTTGACAAGGTAAAAAGTGCAACAGGCACAGCAAAAAAAACGAAAAAGGCCAAATGGCAACAACAAGAACTGTAAACAAGGTAACATGTGGATGGAAGATTCGTATCTTCACCCTCGGAGCATCTCCGGATCCTCCACTTATGGGTCATCAGCATCACCCTCATCGTCCTGTGCATGTCCAGCTCCAGATGAAAGCATTGACTCTACACGCATCATACATCGTAGAGTCAATTTCTGAACCTGTAGTTGGGCATGCATGGTGTCATGCATCCTTCCCAGGAACAGTCTGTTCCTCAGCACGTCCTGCTCTATATGTGCTAGATCCTCTAGCATCAGCCAGGCTGAGTCACAACCTAAAATAAAGCAAAAAAAGAATATTAATGATAATTACATAACATAATAAAAAGAGAACAAAGATACATTGTAATAATAAAGACAAATCATTATTATATTTAAATATTCTATCTCGAAGATTTACACATTAAATATGTTCTTCAGACATAAACCATTAAAGGGACAGTTTACTCAAACTTGTTCTCCCTTTTAATTGGTTCACAATGATCCACTTTACCAGCTTGAGTGTATCAAATTGTTTAAAATTATTTCCATTATCCTTACATTGGCATTTGAAATAGTTTAGTTAGCTTGTGCTATCCACACCTATCCTTAAACCTTTTGGCCTCGAGGCCAAGCTGAGTAAACACAGCAAGCAGAACAAATTACACTCCCAGTGGGTTATAGAAGAGATAAGTTAAGAAAAAAGTTTTTTTTTTTCTATTGTTCTATCCAAGTAGTGGTGATTGGTATATGGAGTGATATGAGATAAAATATGTTATAATGTGGATTTAGAATGATACTTACAACTGTGCCTGGGAAGGACAATCCAACACCCAGGACAATGAAGGTGGGGACTGGGGGGATTGAAGGGGGGAGGGATGGAATTGGGTTGGGGAGGGAAGGGGGGAGGGATGGGATTGGGCTGGGGAGGGAAGGGGGGAGGGATGGGATTGGGCTGGGCAGGGATGGGCTACTGCTCTGGGTTAGCCCATACAGCTGGGGAGTCAGGGGCCTGGTGAGTTGGGGGCTGGTCAGGTGGGGGAGCTGTACGGGCCAAAATACAGGGAGAGTGGCGAGGGGGGGCAAAGGGGCGTTTTTTGGGAGGGACAGGAGGAATGGGAAATTCCGGGAAGGGCTTCTACCTGGGGAGGGACTTTTACCTTGGGAGGGGCCTGGGGAGGGTTGGGAAGCTGATGTCCAGAAGATGAAGGTCCATCTGAAATATATGATAAAAATATATTAACATCTCATACATAATGAAATTAAATCAAGGCATTTAAACATGATTATGTTTTATGTATACTTAGAAGTGCTTTTGAATTTCTAAACAATGATGACATAAGGATATGGTCTGCATATAGGCACTCAGATGAATAGCAATGACTGTCTGTACAATCAGAAGATGATTATTGTGGTTTGGCATGGAATATGCATGTGACATCATGATGTCATTAATGACAAATCATACATAAATGAAAGAAAAATACAAACATATGTTCATGCTGCATGATATAAAAAGGGGGGCAGTAGTGTTTTCTAAAAATAATGGAATAATAATTTTTAAAGTGTCAAAGCTGTAGACATTGATTTTCTTCCAGAGAATGTTTTCAAACAATAATACATGTTGGATACATGTTATATATATTTGACATACCATCAGACTCCAAGGGAGCCACTTCCTCCTCTGCCTCACATGTTACATCAATCTCTGTAAAACATAACATGTTGTGTACACGTTAAAATCAGATATTATAACATATGTTACTGTTGTTTAAGGACTCACATCAATGTTGCATTAAAGATATACTGAGCTAAAGTTATGAATTACACTTTGATGGAGCATACAAATGACTTAGATTTGTTATTCTCCATGAGTAATAATTACATTTTAGTTTCTGTATTTTTACAATTATCTCAAAAGCAGAGGACATGGAACATTTAAGAGTTCTCATGTATGTATCACTTGTTGATTGTTGTCTAAATTTATAATAAAAAGAAACATATGCTATCCATGTTTTGAAGAACAAAGGTGTAGACTAAGAAGCTTTGAGATCTTAATCTTTCCAGATTAAAAATAAATAGATATATAATCAGAGGAGTAAATTATCTGTTTTATTAAAATGCTTCATCAGAATCATGATCATAATATTTATTTCAAATACACCTTCAATGACATATGCATGAGATAATGGACTTACCCAAAGCCTGCAAAGGCATCTCATCATTGGTGCTGGATCCCTCTGGGCTCCCACCAACAACTATATCTATTAATGATATAGATATATATTAGTGAACACAGTTTGGATATAACTAAATCCCATCAGTATCGAATTTTCTAAATAATATACTTAGAAATGTGAAGAATAGACCACTAATATGAACAATAAATGCATGAGTTAATCAAGGTAATAATAAAGAAAATTATGTTTTTAACATATGTTTAATTTCTTACTAAATTAGACAGACTATTCATCTCATATGTTTATATTGCATATCTAAATATACGTATTGATCATTGTTTTTTAAATAATACACACAAACAACACTTTGAATAACAACTGGTGAAAAATCAAACCAAAGCCATGTGGCACATAGATCCATTTGTGCAATGTACATTAATCTTTTTTGGAGACAACACATACTGATCACAATGCAAAACTGAAGTTATTATGAAAAATATGTCATCATGACATCATGTGATATGATTTTCTAATAAGGATAACAATAGACTGAAGCATTTTAGATAATCAAATACAATTTGAAAATATTTTTAAATCAAATGTGTCTAAATCCTAAAAGTGAAATGTTTGTTTTCATGTCCCTTTAATGAGAGTGGAGGGCCCTCTAGTGGGCCAGTAACAACATTAAGGGATTACCAACTTGAAGTCTGGAGAATGCTAGGTTGTTTTTTGTTACAATGTTGCAGGCGAGGAGGCGGTGTTTTGTGCTTACCTTTATAGGGTCCTGCAGCAGTGTATCCGGCCTCTTTCTGTTCCAGACTTCGAGGAGAAAGTTTTTCTTTGTTCAGGGCTTGAATGATGGAGAGATCTAGAAGGAAGTCAGTGCCTCCCAAGCGCTTTAGGGAGGTTGTGGAGGTCGCAGCAAGGAAGAAGGGACCTGCAATGCAGAGAGAGGAGGACATGTCAGATGATGCGGTACCCCCCACACCCCTAAAAACCCCACCTAGCAGGAGTTTCAATAAAGGGAAAGGGCCTAAGAGAGGTGGGGGAGGTGGGCCTAGCACTGGTAGTAAGGCCCAAACTAGTGTGGGGCACCATTTAACCGTGGGCCCTGATGTGATGTGTAGTACACCTTCCCCTGGGTTACCCCGGGTTTGTTCATCCCCCAGGGGGAGGCAGGTTGCCAGGGGGGAGCAGGGGAGCGTGGAGGGGCTTGCTGGGGGCCCGGTTTCGGCAGTGGGGCCTGAGAAGGAGGGGGGCCTAACGTCAGGGGCAGGGCCTGCTCTCGATTATGGGCCTGGGGAGCCAGGGGCATTAGATGGGGCGCTAGGCCTAGCGCCTGCAGTGTTGCCCGCTCTCCCGCCGGCTGCCATGGCGGCGGTTCTGGCCCTGGCCCAATCCCTTGCCACGGTTGTGGTGCCATCTGCACAGGGCCGGGCAGTGGCGGCCGGAGGGAGCATGGAGGACCGTGGTCCGATTGCAGAGTGCGCAGCAGGCCCTCCCTCCACAGATGGCGGCTCTCGCGAGAGTTCCTCCTCACGTGCTTCCAGTGAGGATCGCGGCCGCCATCTTGGAGGGAGGGATGAACGAGCAGAAAGAGGACCGCGCGACCGGAGCAGCCCAGGTAACTTGGGGAGGCTCCGGTTCGCGGGGGGGGGGCTCCGGCGGCCACAGGGAGGGTCCAGGGGTCCTCAGGGCGCTTACCTGGGTTTGCGGGTGCGGCGCTGGCGGAGGATGGAGCGGTGAGGCCCGGAACAAGTGCCCATGCGCAGAGGCAGGCTGGTACGCATGTTGAGAGGGCTGAAGTGATGCAGGGGGCGGTTATGCCCGGGACAAGCGCGCAGGCGCAGAGGACAGGAGGAGTACATGTGGAGAGGGCTGAGGCAAATGATAGGGCGAGTAGGCCCGGAACCAGCGCTCTTGCGCAAAGGGAGCTGAGGGCCCATGTGGAAAACAGGAATGGCATGCAAGCTGTGAATGTGAGAAGGCAGCAGCAGGGGAACTTAGCTGGAGAGCATGTGGGGATGACACGGGCTGGGAACACAAGGCAATTTGTGGGAAGTATGCATGGTGCTGCATGTGGGGCTCCTATGAACACACAGGGCTTGGTAAACAGGGCTGGAATACATGATAACCAGGGTGTGTGTATGGAGGACATGATAAGAAGGGCTGTTCAAGCAGCTATGAGTGACGCAGGTATGATGGCCCGTCCTGGGTTCTGTGACAACGCCCAGGGGGGTCCTGTTCAAGAGGCAATTATTTCTAGGGCAGTGGCAAACGCACTGGGCATGAATACAAGGGGGGGCAGATGGGGTCTAGGATGGGGGCCTCAGTCGGGGACCCTCCAGTGAACCAGATGTCTCCCCAAGTTGCTTTGTCTCCCCAGGTTACATCGGCAGCAGAGATGAGGACACCAGCTGGATCATCTAGTGCGCTGGTGGTTGCGGGGCCCAGCAGGGAACAGCAGAAGGAGGCTGACCCAGTCCAGATGGCAGCGGCGGACGCCGACAGACCTGCAGTGGGTGAGTCCTTTGTTCTAAACACTACACACGCTGACACTGACACTTCTTCTAGCGGGTCAGGTTCTGAGAGTGGGGAGGACCTAGGGCTAGTGGGAAAAGGGCAGCGTAGGATGTTTAGATGGATCAAAAAGATGGCAGCGAATCAGGCAAAGGGGAGGTCTGTAGGGACAGGGCAGGCAGAGGGGATAGCGGGGCCGTCAGGGACGGGCCCGAATATGCCCTCGGAGTCACCAGTCCCGCGCAAAGTGGCGGCACAGGGAGACACGTATCCCTGCCTGGTGCACTCCCTTTACGGCCATCTCAAGGCTAAAGTTATTAAAAAAATTCAGGAGGGACGTTACGTCAATATTTTTGAGCTCTCACTGGATGCGTTCAGGGCCAAAGAGCGGGCCCTGGATGGATCCGGTCCGAAACGGGTGCGTAGGCCAGAAACCTATGAAGAATGGTTGAAATGCTTCAGGGTCCTGGCGTCCTGCTATGTGGATAGATGGCCCTTACAGGGGCACAACTTGTTCAAGTACCAGGACACGATTGAAGACATCCATGGCAGGTTTAAGGAGGGCGCATGGCGGGAGTACGACATGGCCTTCAGGAGAAAGATGGTTGGCAACCATCTGCTTCATTTTGGGACACAGGATATGCATCTGTGGTCCAAATTGGGCTTGGAGGGGCCATCCCCCCTTCCCTCCCCGGTGCGTCAGGTGCAGGGGCGGGTTGGGCAGAAGCAAGGTAGAAGGGGTAGAGAGTGCTGGAAATTCCAGGACAGATCGTGCGACAGAGGGAGCAGCTGTTCCTTTCGGCACATCTGCAAGCACTGTGGGGGGCCTCACCCAGGTGTGGAATGCGGAAAAAGAAAAGAGCAGGGACAGGCCAGACCGGCCGTTAAGCCGGGAACTGGAGTTAAGGGCCCCAACACCGCTTAATCTGGCAGCCATGATGCCATGGCTGGCCGATTACCCGGATCAGGAGTCAGCGGTGCTGCTCCGGGACGGGCTGTGTGTGGGTTTTCAGATACCAGTGCGGGGTTTGGTTGTGGGGTCGGGGGTTCATAGGAACCTGAAGACGGCCTATGAGTTCCCACAGGTAGTGAGGGACAAATTGGCTAAGGAGGTTGCGATGGGCCGGGTGTCCGGCCCATTTGCAGTTATGCCCATAGCCGACCTAGTGGTCTCCCCCCTGGGGGTGGTACCTAAAAAAGAGGTAGGAAAGTTCAGGTTGATTCATCACCTGTCCTTCCCGAAGGGCGCGTCGGTAAACGACGCAATTGATCCGGACTTAAGTACAGTGCGCTATCAATCGTTTGATGAGGCGCTGACGTTGGTGCGAGTGAAGGGCCCAGGGGCTCTGATGGCGAAGCTAGACATTGAGTCAGCTTTCAGATTATTGCCACTGCATCCCTCTGCCTTTAGGCTTATGGGGATGAAGTTCGAGGGGGCATTCTATGTTGACAGGTGCCTGCCGATGGGGTGTTCGTTGTCATGCTCGTTGTTCGAGTGTTTCAGCACATTCCTTCATTGGGTGGTGACGGTGGCGTCGGGGGGTGGGTCTGTGGCCCACTACCTGGATGATTTTCTGTTGGTAGGGAGAGCACGAAGCATGGAGTGTGCGCGGCTCATGTCGGTAATGAGGGAAATCACAGATAGGTTCGGTGTTCCCTTGGCCGCTGACAAGACAGAGGGCCCTTGCACATGCCTTACGTTCCTAGGGATAGAGATTGACACGGTCAAGACTCTATGTAGACTGCCAGACGATAAAGTGGAGCGTATGCGGCACATGGTGCAGCTAGTACGGGGGCAGGAGAGAGTGGCCAGAAGGGATGTGCAATCCCTATTGGGCTTGCTGAACTTTGCTGGCAGGGCGATTCCAATGGGAAGAGTCTTTAACAGGCGCCTGGAAGGGCAACTGAAGGG
Source organism: Bombina bombina (assembly GCF_027579735.1). Taxonomy (NCBI): domain Eukaryota; kingdom Metazoa; phylum Chordata; class Amphibia; order Anura; family Bombinatoridae; genus Bombina; species Bombina bombina. Next base: position 373,817,902 of record NC_069499.1, read on the forward strand.
ACCAATTGGAAGTGGCAAATGGATCAGAATCACACCGGAGGTCAGAGAGGATCTGAGGGTGTGGGACACATTTCTGTCACACTTCAACGGGATTTGCTTATGGAGGCACCCGACGGTGTCTAATCAATTGTTGCATCTGTTCACCGATGCAGCCGGCAGTTTCGGGTATGGCGCATACCTGGACGGCGAATGGAGTGCGGGGCCATGGCCCCGCGAATGGGTGGAGGCTGGCTGGGTCAAGAACTTGACTTTGCTGGAGCTCTTCCCCATTGTGGCTGCGGTGGAAATTTGGGGAAGGAGACTGGCTAATAGGTCAGTGGTTTTCTGGTCGGACAATCTGAGCGTGGTGTACACCATTAACAGATTGTCTGCCTCCTCGCCGGGGGTAGTATGCTACTTGAGACATCTGGTGTTGCGCTGCTTGGAGCTCAACATCACGTTCACGGCCGAACACGTCCCGGGGGTGCATAACGTTATCGCTGATGCACTCTCTCGATTCAACTGGGAGCAGTTTAGGAAGGCAGCGCCCAGGGCCGCGAAGGAGGGTCTAATATGCCCGTCTTTTCTTTGGCAGCTGTTCCAGGCTGGGAGGGGATCCTCCCCCTAATCAGAGCATCGTTAGCGCCAAAGACTTGGTCTACATACGTCAATCACTGGAATACATGGGTGGCTTTCTGCCAGCAGATGGGAGTGCAGGTGGAAGACGCGTCCAGGGTACAGGTACTGGAATGGTTGGCTCAGTTAAGGATAGGAGGGGCTAGTAAAATGGGTGCAGCAAGCAAACTAGCAGCGTTAGCATTTTTTAATAAGGCATTGGGCTATACTGACCATTCAAGGTCATTTCTGGTTCGTCAAGTGCTGAAAGGTTGGGGTAGGGGTTTCCCCCGTCCTAAGGATCGGAGGGAGCCCATAACATCGGGCCGGTTACGAGACCTGGCCAGACAATTGCAAGCTGCCTGTGCATCGGACTATGAAATACTCCTGTTTAGTGCAGCATTCGCGCTGGCTTTTGCGGGGGCATTACGAGTGGGGGAGTTGGTGTCCTCCTCCAAACTTAAAGGGACAGGAGGCATCCTGGCAGAGCACGTGCGTTGCTCGGGAGATGGGCTTCTCCTGTTCATTCCTCGGTCCAAAACGGACCAGGAGGGTAAGGGGGCATGGCTCCCGCTGCAGAGGCACACATTTGAAGAATGCTGCCCGGTGCGATGTGTTGAAGAATTTCAAAAGGTAAGACCTCAGAGTAGAATCGGCACTTTTTAAAAAATGTCTTAGTGTTGTCTAAATGTATCCAAAAAATCGCAAGAACTACACAGGGGCAGAATATAAAATGGGCAGGAACCTAAGCTTACATTAAAATGAAGATATCAAGAATGGAAGGGATATCTTCAAATACTCATAATTTTAGATTCGTATTACAATGTAATCCCAACTTTGATTTGTGATTCTTATTTTAAAATAAGCAGAAAAGATAATAAGAGTATCCATATAAATATTGATCAAGGGGGCGGAGCCTGGATGAGCATGGTGGCAGACATGTAAAGTGTGAGCTCCTGCTGTAGTTTCAAGAGAAAGTGGGATTATAATTCTTAAAAGCTTGCAGGTCTGCTATAGGACATTAAATACACTTTACAATAGCAGACAGCAACCAAAAATGTGATCAGAAAACTGCAGATAAAGGAATTCAAGCTGGAAAAAGATTTTACAAGCTGCAGGGAAACAAGAAAAAGGAGCTACTCAGAAATGTAGACAGAAAAATCATCTCAGCATCAACAATAACCTGATACATCTCCACTAGAAGTCTGGTAAGCCTATAAACAATATACATGCTTAAGGATGATGAGAATATAACAGTTATAAAACTTTATATAGCCATGTGGGAATAAACAAAGATGGCCACCAGACAGGACTCCTAGCTAGCTGCTGAATATCACACAATGCCTAACAATCTATTTTAAACAGTGCAAAGGGAAATCGATACACAAATAAACCAGGGAGGTTTTAGCACTACATATAGTGATACTTAAGACTGAGGGAAATAAATATTAAGATAAAGCAAGTGTGGAGAAGTCAGTTCATAATCTTAACACAGCAGAGAAATGAAAGTGATAGTTTGCACTTCTCCCTCATAACTTTTCCCAAGCTACAATATAAGCTAAAGGCAACAGAGATTACAACTGGTCTATGTATAAACTTTTTTAAATAAAGGAGGAAAAAAAAAAAGCTGCAGCATTTAAATTTTAATGAAGATACAGTTTGAGATAACAGCTGCATTTGCCCTCATTAACTAAAGACTTTAAAGGCTGCTTTCTGCATTGTTTGAACTCTGATGACTCTGCATTAACATACAAAAGCAAAGGCAGCACAGTTTCTCTAGCACTAGCAATCTTTATTGCAACATGGCAACTAAAAGACAAAATAAATTATCAACACCATGTAAATCTGCTGCAGCAAATCTTTTCTTCAAATCATCTAAAAGTGATAAAATAAAGGAAATGGAACCTAACACACAAGATGTGGAGTTAGAACATGAATTGGAACCTCAGCAACATGATGGTGACATTCCTGCTACTAAAGGGGACTTAAGGCACCTAGTCTCCAAAAAAGATATCAATGCAAACTTTAATAAGATGTGGAAAAAAATGGATTCATTTCAAAATACAATAATTAGCAGTCTTGCAGAAATTAAACAAGATATATTGGAGCTTGGAACAAGAGTGGAAACACTAGAAGAAAAGGATGAATCCATAGAAGAAGATATCACTAACATTACACATCAACTGACAGATCAACAACAGGATATAGAAGGTATTCTTGAAAAGATGGAAGACTTAGAAAATAGAAGCAGGAGGTGCAACATACGCCTAAAGGGTGTTCCAGAATCAATAACTGCAACAGAACTAAATGAGTATTTAACCCCTTAATGACCGAGGACGTGCAGGGTACGTCCTCAAAAAAAAGGTAGTTAACGCCTGAGGACGTACCCTGCACGTCCTCGGTGTGGAAAGCAGCTGGAAGCGATCCTGCTCGCTTCCAGCTGCTTTCCGGTTATTGCAGTGATGCCTCGATATCGAGGCATCCTGCAATAACCATTTGTAGCCATCCGGTGCAGAGAGAGCCACTCTGTGGCACTCTCTGCACCGGACATTAACGGCTACGTTCGTTGGTGGGTGGGAGCCGGTGTGGGAGGTGGGTGGCGGCCATCGATGGCCTTTGTGATGCGGAGGGGGGCGGGATCGGGGGCGGGGACGACTGGGGGGACGCGCACGGACGCGTGCACGTGCACGGGGAGGCCGGGCGGGCGCGTGCACGGGGAGGGAGCGGGTGGGAATCACTACGCTACAGAAAGTTTTTTTGTTAGAAGTGGGGATCAAAGGGGTTAATATGTTTATTTTGGTGATCGGTTTGGCTGGTGGGGTATTGGACTGTGGGGGGGAAGCTACACTACAGAAACAAATAATAAAAAATAAAAAATAAAATTTTTATTTGCAAACTGGGTACTGGCAGACAGCTGCCAGTACCCAAGATGGCCCCAATAAGGCAGAGGGGGAGGGTTAGGGAGCTATTTTGGGGGGATAAGGGAGGTTGGGGGCTAAGGGGGGACCCTACATAGCAGCATATGTAAATATGCTTAATTTTTTTTATTTTTTTTTTATACCTTTTATTTTAGTACTGGCAGACTTTCTGCCAGTACTTAAGATGGCGGGGACAATTGTGGGGTGGGGGAGGGAAGAGTGCTGTTTGGGAGGGATCAGGGGGTGGGATGTGTCAGGTGGGAGTCTGATCTCTACACTAAAGCTAAAATTAACCCTGCAAGCTCCCTACAAACTACCTAATTAACCCCTTCACTGCTGGCCATAATACACATGTGATGCGCAGCAGCATTTAGCGGCCTTATAATTACCAAAAAGCAACGCCAAAGCCATATATGTCTGCTATTTCTGAACAAAGGGGATCCCAGAGAAGCATTTAAAACCATTTGTGCCATAATTGCACAAGCTGTTTGTAAATAATTTTAGTGAAAAACCTAAAGTTTGAAAAAGTGAACAATTTTTTTTTATTTGATTGCTTTTGGCGGTGAAATGGTGGCATGAAATATACCAAAATGGTCCTAGATCAATACTTGGGGTTGTCTACTACACTACACTAGAGCTAAAATTAACCCTAGAAGCTCCCTACATGCTCCCTAATTAACCCATTCACTGCTGGGCATAATACACGTGTGGTGCGCAGTGGCATTTAGCAGCCTTCTAATTACCAAAAAGCAAAGCCAAAGCCATATATGTCTGCTATTTATGAACAAAGGGGATCCCAGAGAAGCATTTGCAACCATTTATTCCATAATTTCATGAGTTGTTTGTAAATAATTTCAGTGAGAAACCTAAAGTTTGTGAAAAAATTTGTGAAAAAGTAAAAAACATTTTTTATTTGATCGCATTCGGCGGTGAAATGGTGGCATGAAATATACCAAAATGGGCCTAGATCAATACTTTGGGATGTCTTCTAAAAAAAAATATATACATGTCAATGGATATTCAGAGATTCCTGAAAGATATTAGTGTCCCAATGTAACTAGCGCTAATATTGAAAAAAAGTGGTTTGGAAATGGCAAAGTGCTACTTGTATTTATGGCCCTATAACTTGCAAAAAAAGCAAAGAACATGTAAACATTGGGTATTTCTAAACTCAGGACAAAATTTAGAAACTATTTAGCATGGGTGTTTTTTGGTGGTTGTATATGTGTAACAGATTTTGGGGGTCAAAGTTAGAAAAAGTGTGTTTTTTTCCATTTTTTCCTCATATTTTATAATATTTTTTATAGTAAATTATAAGATATGATGGAAATAATGGTATATTTTGAAAGTCCATTTAATGGCGAGAAAAACGGTATATAATATGTGTGGGTACAGTAAATGAGTAAGAGGAAAATTACAGCTAAACACAAACACCGCAAAAATGTAAAAATAGCCTTGGTCCCAAACGGACAGAAAATGGAAAAGTGCTGTGGTCATTAAGGGGTTAAAACATCTATTTCAAGCCATCACAGGGACATCTGAAGACGGAAAATTTCAAATGGAAAGAGCTCATAGAGCTCTTAGAGCAAAACAAAAGGAGGGGGAACCTCCAAGAGATATAATATCTAAATTATTCCGCTTTCAAGAAAAGGAGGAGATAATGGCGGCAGCTAGGAAGAATTCGACTTTTAAATTCAAAGGATCTGTAATACAATTCTACCAAGACTTATGTCTCAGAACTTTACAGAAACGCTCAGCACTACGTCCCCTAACACAATTGCTACGGAAGAATTAAATAGCGTATCGATGGGGATTCCCCTTCGCAGTTTATATATTCCAGGATGGTAAAACAACCACAGTGAAAGTCAAAGAGGATATCTCAGAGGCCTGCCAACTTCTCAAATTAAAATGTCCAGAAATGCGGGAAAGTCAGCCAGACACCAGAAGAAGACCACGCGGACAACAACAAAGCATCTCTCAAACAGAGAAGTGGTCTAAAGTTCCAAAGAAGAAACAAAGACCCTGAATCATGGAGTAGACAGTGACCGAGGCTGGGATTTTTTTTTCTTTGCCTTATTTTGGTGCATCCTTAGAAGAGCGCTACTCCCTGATCTCTTGGACTATACCCTACATGTGTCCCTCATAATATTGGCAGAGGATACTGGCTACAGATGAGTATATAAATGTCAATCTACAAAACTAACTTTGCTTGGGATATATTGATGGACATAAAGATGTAAAATTTATGCTATATATAGTCATTGGTTACTTGTGATGGAGGATAAGCAGATTAAGTCCAACATTCACATAAAATCTGGGCAATATCTTTGCCGTATGCCACTACAACCCGCTCCTTAGACCATATATATAATTCCCACTTTCAATAAATTTAAGTTGTTAGTAACTCTATATATTAAGAAACTACTATCCTGACATTATGGTTAGAACTATGCAAATATGCTACAGTGAAAAACAATGTTATAAGATTCAAATGTTTATTGTTGTTTGCTTTTTGTTTATTTCAATTTATTTTATGTACCGTCGAGCAGGTGAGACGAAAGTTTCTCCATCAGGAAAAGTTATACAGGAGAGCAGAGGATTTCATAACATTGCAAGTGGAGATATTGGTCAGCTACAGGTAGAGAAGGGGAGGGGAACTGACTCATGACTCCCAAAATAAGAATAATCTCACATAATGTAAGGGGGTTAAATACGGATAATAAAAGAAAAACAGCAATTACACAGTATCACAACCTAAATGCTAATATTATATTCTTGCAAGAAACCCATTTTACAAATAATCAAATACCCAAATATTGGAGTAGATATTTCACGCAACAATACCACTCCACGACTGACAAAAAAAAGAGAGGAGTGTCAATACTTATACATGATGCACTTAACTTTATCAAAGAAGAAGTGCTGACAGATAAAGAGGGCAGGTATCTTATAGTGAGAGGACGTATGCTAGACACCTCGCTTACACTTTGCAATATATATGCACCCAATGAACAACAGCACAACTTTTTTCACCACTTGTCACACCTACTGACACAATGGTCACAATCAAAAATCATATTAGCCGGAGACTTTAATATTAATCTGAAAACACACAAAGTAGATACTCCCCACAAACTCACTAATAAACAAACCAGACATAATTCCATCTCTAAAAATATTAAGAATATCTTAGAATCTCATAATGTGATAGATACCTGGGTAACGTTATATGGGCAGATGAATGACCATACTTATTACTCCCCAGCACACAAAATTTATACCAAATTAGATTATATATTTATTAGTCAGATTCTACTCCCCAGTTTACACAGCTCCACAATTAATGCATGTGTCTGGTCAGACCATTCTATTATCCAGATACAATTAGAGGGACTGGTCAATGTGGACAGACAAAGGTCATGGACTTATGATCCAAATTTATTGAAAAAACCTGAATTATATGACAAAATTATGCATAACTTGACAGAATACTGGAAGATAAACACATAGATAACCAAATAGACTATAGATAATTTCGTTCCCACTTCAGGAAAATAAACAGGACCTCATAAATTTCCTATGCCTGAAGGCAACTTCAGTAGGTGGGAGCTTTTCCTAGGACTCTGGACTTTCAGAGATTTCAGTAATGATGGAGATACATTGGGAAAGCCGGATGGATATACTAATTGCTGAGAGAAGTTGTTTCATCCTCCAACTCATTTTCATGTTGTTTGAGAGAGATATATGGAATTATAAAACTTTATCGAACATGATAAGAGGTCCTGAGACTGTAACAATGAATATAAATATGTTTATCTGAACTAGGGGCATGATGTATTAGATATGTCTCTTGTCTTCCTTTTTGAGAATAAAGATTATTTCAACTAAATATTGATCAATGTGAATGTATTATGTAATGTTATGTCCTGGTTTGTAAGACAAAGGTAAATTAATATGAGACATACCATGCTGTGACGAACCCTGGCTTGAGGTTCCAGCATCAACATCAGGATCTGTAAAATATTCAATGAGGATTGGATATCATTAATACAAATCAGGTCATGGAGACAAACAATCTGATTTTTCAATTCTAATTGACAAAGTACAAATCTATTTGTATTCACATGAGTTAATTGTTTCCTTAATTAATGTCTAAATAAAGAGATCCTATATTCTTATTTTCAATCTTTTATGTTGTTGACTGTAGCTTTAATTCATTTTGTTCACTAAAATCAGTAAAAAACTGATGAAAATGTAGACCTATGTAGCACTCACATTCCTGTTGGTTGGTTATTAACTTGATAAAGTTAAGACACTATGGTAGAGTACAGAGCTAAATAGATAAAATATATCCTTTAATGGCAAAATTTAAAATATATACACACAAAGACACACATTTAAAATCAACGTTAGACTGGTATAAATCAGTAGAATTGTATAACTAATAGTGATGTCGCGAACTTGAAATTTTCCGTTCGCTAACATCGAACGCAAGCATCTGCAACTGTTCGCGAACGGGCGAACCAGGTGAACCGCCATTGACTTTAATAGGCAGGCGAACTTTAAAACCCACAGGGACTCTTTCTGGCCACAATAGTGATGGAAAAGTTGTTTCAAGGGTACTAAAACCTGGACTGTGGCATGCCGGAGGGGGATCCATGGCAAAACTCCCACGGAAAATTACATAGTTGATGCAGAGTCTGGTTTTAATCCATAAAGGGCAGAAATCACCTAACATTCATAAATTGTTTGGAATAACGTGCTTTAAAACATCAGGTATGATGTTGTATTGATCAGGTAGTGTAAGGGTTACGCTCGCTTCACAGTGACAGACCAAACTCCCGGTTTAACTAACCGCAAACAACCGCAAACAGTCCATTTGCACAACCGCAAACTCCCCATTTGGAACAAGGTTGGATACCAAGCTAGCCATGTCCCGTTTCTTGTCCTCACTGATGTAATTGAAGGTCTCTTCCTCCACCCAGCCACGTATAAAACCAAGGGTCCCCGAAAGGTGACAACAAGCCCCCTGGGACGCCTGCTGTGTTTGGTCTTCCACCTCCTCAAAGCTACCTTCCTCCTCTGACTCCTCTTCTTCAGACTCCTCTATCTGCGTTGCCTCTCTCTGCGTTATTATAAGGTGTGTTAAGTAATACTATTCTCATCAGTTTAATCCCTGTTACGTCCCCTATCAGGGGACGTGTATATGGCATGGATTTTAGGAACCGGGAGATGGAAAAAGATGCTTGGTCGGTCCTCCTACTTCACATTTGGGGCACTGCACGTGCAACCGTGGCCGGACTTTTAGCCGACGGACATTTGGCAGATGGACATATGGCCGACAAGTGGCTGTCACAAAACAGTCCGTCCACAAGATAGATTGATTTGATAGATAGATACATAGATTAGATAGATAGATCAATAGATGCAATAGATACATTTGATAGATACGATCGATAGATAGATAGATTTGATAGATAAATAGATAGATTTGTTAGATATATAATTTCACAGACAGAAAATGACAAGATATGTGGTCTAGGACCCATGGTAAGGATCCCAGAGGCAGTTGCGGTGCCAGGGGATGTGTATATGGCATGGATTTTAGGAACCGGGAGATGGAAAAAGATGCTTGGTCGGTCCTCCTACTAAATTTGGGGCACTGCGCGTGCAATCTACTGTGCCACCAGATAAGAGTGGTCTGTTAAGTAGTACTATTCTGATCAGTTTAATACCTGTTACGCCCCCTATAGGGGGACGTGTATATGGCATGTATTTTAGGAACCGGGAGATGGAAAAAGATGCTTGGTCGGCACTGCGCGTGCAATCGTGGCAGGACTTTTAGCCGATGGACATTTGGCAGATGGACATTTGGCCGACAAACAGGTGGCTGTCACAAAACAGTCCGGCCACGAGATAGATAGATTTGATAGATAGATACATAGATTAGATAGATAGATCAATAGATGCAATATATTTGATAGATACGATAGATAGATAGATTTGATAGATAAATAGATAGATTTGATATATATATAATTTCCCAGACAGAGAATTGCAAGATGTGCGGTGGGACGCATGGTAAGGTTCCCAGAGGCAGTTGCGTCGCCAGGGGACGTGTATATGGCATGGATTTTAGAAACCGGGAGATGGAAAAAGATGCTTGGTCGGTCCTCCTACTTCAAATTTGGGGCACTGCGCGTGCAATCTACTGTGCCAACAGATAAGAGTGGTGTGTTAAGTAGTACTATTCTTATCTTTTTAATACTTGTTATGCCCCCTATCAGGGGACGGGTATATGGCATGGATTTTAGGAATCGGGAGATGGAAAAAGATGCTTGGTCTGTCCTCCTACTTCAAATTTGGGGCACTGCGCTTGCAATCGTGGCCGGACTTTTAGCCGACGGACATTTGGCAGACGGACATTTGGCCGACGGACATTTGACTGTCACAAAACAGTCCAGCCACGAGATAGATAGATTTGATAGATACATAGATTAGATAGAGATCAATAGATGCAATATACATTTGATAGATACAATAGATAGATTTGATAGATAAATAGATAGATTTGATAGATAATTTCCCAGACAGGGAATTACAAGGCGTGCGGTCTGAGACCCATGGTAAGGTTCCCAGAGGCAGTTGCGGTGCCAGGGGACGTGTATATGGCATGAATTTTAGGAACCGGGAGATGGAAAAAGATGCTTGGTCGGTCCTCCTACTTCAAATTTGGGGCAGTGCACGTGCAATCATGGCCGGTCTTTTAGCCGATGGACATTTGGCAAACGGACATTTGGCCGATGGACATTTGGCCGAAACACAAGTGGCTGTCACAAAACAGTCCGGCCACGAGATAGATAGATTTGATAGATAGATACATAGACTAGATAGATAGATCAATAGATGCAATAGATACATTTTTATAGATACGATAGATAGATTTGATAGATAAATAGATAGATTTGATAGATAGATAATTTCCCAGACAGAGAATTACAAGACGTGCGGTCTGAGACCAATGGTAAGGTTCCCAGAGGCAGTTGCGGCGCCAGGGGACGTGTATATGGCATGGATTTTAGGAACCGGGAGATGGAAAAAGATGCTTGGTCGGTCCTCCTACTTCAAATTTGGGGCACTGCGCATGCAATCTAATGTGCCACCAGATAGGAGTGGTGTGTTAAGTAGTACTATTCCTATCATTTTAATCCCTGTTACATGCCTTTTTTTTTGTTTGGTTTTTGAAGCCACAGTGCAGCACCAGAGGCCAGAAAAATTGGGCATGGACACATGCCAGAAAAATCAGGTATTGTTGCAGCCGCTGCTGTAGCAGCGGCCAGAAAAATTGATGTTTGTTTCCCAGGCAGAAAGTACCGGAAAACAATGCGGCTTGAACCCTAGTTGGTGGTGGATAAGTCACGCAAGTCATCCGGCATTCGAAGATAAAATACAGCAGCGTGTGGACCATTTTTAGCCCAAGGCAGCTCATCTCATCTCATCAGGCCTTTTTTACTCCAATGTATCACCCAATGTCAGTCCCTTCGGAATCCATCCCTCATTCATCTTAATAAAGGTGAGGTAAACTAAATTTTTTTGACTTAGGCGACTTCTCTTCTCAGTCACAATACCTCCTGCTGCACTGAAGGTCCTTTCTGACAGGACACTTGAAGCGGGGCAGGCCAGAAGTTCTATTGCAAATTGGGATAGCTCAGGCCACAGGTCAAGCCTGCACACCCAGTAGTCAAGGGGTTCATCGCTCCTCAGAGTGTCGAGATCTGGAGTTAAGGCGAGGTAGTCTGCTACCTGTCGGTTGAGTCGTTCTCTAAGGGTGGACCCCGAAGGGCTGTGGCGATGCATAGGACTGAAAAAGCTCCGCATTTCCTCCATCAACAACACGTCTGTAAAGCGTCCTGTCCTTACTGGCGTGGTTGTGGGAGTCGGAGGATTACTTTCACCTCTTCCCCTGTTAGATTCCCGTTGTGCTGTGACATCACCCTTAAACGCTTTGTAAAGCATAATTTTTTATTTATTTTGGAACTGCTGCATCCTTTCCGACTTGCGGTAATTTGGTAACATTTCAGGCACTTTATGCTTATACCGGGGGTCTAGTAGTGTGGACACCCAGTACAGCTCATTCTCCTTCAGCTTTTTTATACGAGGGTCCCTCAACAGGCACGACACCATGAAAGACCCCATTTGCACAAGGTTGAATGCCGAGCTACTCATGTCCCATTCCTCGTCCTCAGTGATGTCACTGAAGGGATCTTCTTCCCCCAAGCCACGTACAACACCACAGGTACCAGATAGGTGACAACGAGTACCCTGGGATGCCTGTTGTGGTTGGTCTTTCTCCTCCTCCTCAAAGCCACATTCCTCCTCTGACTCCTCTTCCTCACAATCCTCTTCCAGTGTTGCTGCTGGTCCAGCAAGCGATGCCGATAAGGATGTTTCTGGTGGTGATGGTGACCACAACTCTTGCTCTTCCTCTTCACGCTCATCTACGGCCTGATCCAGCACTCTTCGCAGGGCACGCTCCAGGAAGTAAACAAATGGTATGATGTCGCTGATGCTGCCTTCGGTGCGACTGACTAGGTTTGTCACCTCCTCAAAAGGAGGCATGAGCCTACAGACATTGCGCATGAGCGCCCAGTAATGTGGCAAAAAAAATTCCCAGCTCCGCAGAGGCTGTCCTAGCACCCCGGTCATACAAATACTCGTTAAATGCTTTTTCTTGTTGGAGCAGGCGGTCGAACATTAGGAGTGTTGAATTCCAACGTGTCGGGGTGTCGCAAATCAAGCGCCTCACTGGCATGTTGTTTCACTGCTGGATATCGGAAAAGTGCGCCATGGCCATGTAGGAATGCCTCAAATGGCCACACACCTTCCTGGCCTGCTTCAGGATGTCCTGTAAGCCTGGGTACTTATGCACACAGTGTTGTACGATCAGATTACACACATGTGCCATGCACGGCACATGTGTCAACTTGCCCAATTTCAATGCCGCCACCAAATTACTTCCGTTGTCAGAAACTACTTTGCCGATCTCCAGTTGGTGCGGAGTCAGCCACTGATCCACCTGTGCGTTCAGGGTGGACAGGAGTGCTGGTCCGGTGTGACTCTCTGCTTTCAGGCAAGTCAACCCCAAGACAGCGTGACACTGCCGTATCCGGGATGTGGAATAGTACCTGCGGAGCTGGGGGGTGCCCTTGATGTGGAGCAAGACGCAGCAGCAGAAGAGGACTCAGCCAAGGAGGTTATGGAAGAGGATGGAGTAGGAGGAGTAGAGGAGGTGGCTGCAGGCCTGCCTGCAAGTCGTAGCGGTGTCACCAACTCCTCTGCAGAGCCACACATTCTATGCTTGGCAGCCATCAGCAGGTTTACCCAATGCACAGTGTAGGTGATATACCTGCCCTGACCATGCTTTGCAGACCAGCTATCAGTGGTCAGATGGACCCTTGCCCCAACAGTGTGTGCCAGACATGCCATTACTTCCTTTCGCACAATCGAGTACAGGTTGGGGATTGCCTTTTGTGCAAAGAAATTTTGTCCGGGTACCTTCCACTGCCATGTCCCAATAGCTACAAATTTTTTGAATGCCTCAGACTCCACCAGCTTGTATGGTAAAAGCTGGCGGGCTAAGAGTTCAGACAAGCCAGCTGTCAGACACCGGGTAAGGGGGTGACTTTGTGACATTGGCTTCTTACACTCAAACATGTCCTTGACAGACACGTGACTGTGGGCAGATGAGCAGGAACTGCTCCGGAAGAGAGACAGAGTGGCGTATGATTGAGAGGGGGCAAGGAGGACAGCAGTGGTTGACGTGGCTGAAGATGCTGGACCAGGAGGAGGATGGTGGCTTTGAGTTTGTGTGCTTCTTGTACTCATGTGTTCATCCCATAGAAGTTTGTGATGTACGATCATGTGCCTTTGCAAAGCAGTTGTACCTAGGTGGGTATTGGACTTCCCACGACTCAGTTTCTTTTGGCACAGGTTGCAAATGGCACCGCTGTTGTCAGAGGCAGACACACAAAAAAATGCCACACTGCTGAGCTCTGCGATGACGGCATTCTGGTGGTGGCAACAGCATGCGTTGATTGGCGTGCTGTCTGGCTGACCCTGGGTGCCGATGCATGCGGTCTGACTGTGCCACTAGCTCCTTGCGACGATCTCCCCCTGCTTCCAACTCGTCTCCTCCTCCTCTCTGTCTCCCCATCTGAGCGTTCCCCCTGTTCTTCTTCTCTTCTAGCGGGCACCCACGTGACATCCACGGACGCATCGTCATCATAAACCGCTTCACTTGTATCTGACAAATCAACAAAGGAAGCAGCAGCGGTTACAACATCATCATCATCACACTGTACGTCCATGTCTGTAATGCTGCCTGACTGAGACATATCACTGTTATCTACATCCTCTGTCAATGATGGTTGCGCATCACTCATTTCTTCCAACTCCTGTTTAAATAACTCCTCTGACAGATCAAGTGAAGCGGCTGTGGTGCTAGTGTTGGTGGTGGCAGCAGGCGGGCGAATGGTAACTTGAGAGGTGCCCGAAGATAAGCTGGTGGAGGATGGTGCGTCAAGGTTCGGAGCGGAAGCTATAGAAGATTGGGTGTCCTGTGTTAAAAAGTCAACTATGTCCTCCTCAGAACTTTTCAAGTTCATGGGACGTGGCCTCTGAACACTGGGCATTATTCTAGGGCCAAAGGGAATCACAGCACCAGACCACGATGGCACCTGCGGGGTGGCCTGCCTCTGCCTGTCATTTTTTTTTAATTAACACTTACACTACTATTAAACAAGATATGAGTGGTGCCACTGGGCAAGTGGGCAGAGTATACGCTGTGAGCCTGACACAAAAAAGCAGACTGATGTTTCACAGTCCAAAAAGTTTTTATTTTTTTAAATGCACACTTACAATACTATTAAACAAGAATTGAGTGGTGGCAATAGGCAGGGCAAGGGGGCAAAGTATACGCTGTGAGCCTGACACAAAAAAGCAGACTGATGTTTCACAGTCCAAAACGTTTTAATTTTTTAAATGTACACTTACACTACTAATAAACAATATATGAGTGGTGGCACTGGGCAAGTGGGCCCAGTATAAGCTGTGAGCCTGACACAAAAAAGCAGACTGATGGTTCACAGTCCAAAAAGTTTTTTTTTGTTTTTAAATGTACACTTACACTACTAATATACAAGATATGAGTGGTGGCACTGGTCAAATGGGCAAAGTATACGCTTTGAGCCTGACACAAAAAAACAGAATGATGTTTCACAGTCCAAAAAGTTTTTATATTTTTAAATGTACACTTACACTATTATTAAAAAAGATATTAGTGGTGGCACTGGGCAAGTGGGCACAGTATACGCTGTGATCCTGACACAAAAAAGCAGACTGATGTTTCACAGTCCAAAAAGTTTTTATTTTTTTAAATGTACACTTACACTACTATTAAACAAGATATGAGTGGTGGCACTGGGCAAGTAGGCCCAGTATAAGCTGTGAGCCTGACACAAAAAAGCAGATTGATATTTCACAGTCCAAAAAGTTTTTATTTTTTAAAATGTACACTTACACTACTATTAACCTCTTAAGGACATATGACGGAATTTTTCCGTCATAAAACAATTGAGCAAACTGAAAGCTGTGTCCTTAAAGGGTTAAACAAGATATGAGTGGTGGCACTGGGCAAGTGGGCCCAGTATAAGCTGTGACCCTGACACAAAAAGCAGACTGATATTTCACAGTCCAAAAAGTTTTTATTTTTTTAAATGTACACTTACACTACTATTAAACAAGATATTAGTGTTGGCACTGGGCAAGTGGGCCCAGTATAAGCTGTGAGCCTGACAAAAAAAAACAGACTGATGTTTCACAGTCCAAACATTTTTTTTGTTTTTAAATGTACACTTACACTACTATCAAACAAGATATGAGTGGTGGCACTGGGCAAGTGGGCACAGTATGCACTATGAGCCTGACACAAAAAAGCAGACTGATGTTTCACAGTCAAAAAAGTTTTTATTTTTTTAAATGTACACTTACACTACTATTATACAAGATATGAGTGCTGGGACTGGGCAAGTGGGCCCAGTATAAGCTGTGAGACTGACACAAAAAAGCAGACTGATGTTTCACAGTCCAAAAAGTTTTTTTTGTTTTTAAATGTACACTTACCTACTATTAAACAAGGTATGAGTGGTGGCACTGGGCAAGTGGGCACAGTATACGCTGTGATCCTGACACAAAAAAGCAGACTGATGTTTCACAGTCCAAAAAGTTTTTATTTTTTTAAATGTACACTTACACTACTATTAAACAAGATATGAGTGGTGGCACTGGGCAAGTAGGCCCAGTATAAGCTGTGAGCCTGACACAAAAAAGCAGATTGATATTTCACAGTCCAAAAAGTTTTTATTTTTTAAAATGTACACTTACACTACTATTAACCTCTTAAGGACATATGACGGAATTTTTCCGTCATAAAACAATTGAGCAAACTGAAAGCTGTGTCCTTAAAGGGTTAAACAAGATATGAGTGGTGGCACTGGGCAAGTGGGCCCAGTATAAGCTGTGACCCTGACACAAAAAGCAGACTGATATTTCACAGTCCAAAAAGTTTTTATTTTTTTAAATGTACACTTACACTACTAATAAACAAGATATTAGTGTTGGCACTGGGCAAGTGGGCCCAGTATAAGCTGTGAGCCTGACACAAAAAAACAGACTGATGTTTCACAGTCCAAACATTTTTTTTGTTTTTAAATGTACACTTACACTACTATTAAACAAGATATGAGTGGTGGCACTGGGCAAGTGGGCACAGTATGCACTATGAGCCTGACACAAAAAAGCAGACTGATGTTTCACAGTCAAAAAAGTTTTTATTTTTTTAAATGTACACTTACACTACTATTATACAAGATATGAGTGCTGGGACTGGGCAAGTGGGCCCAGTATAAGCTGTGAGACTGACACAAAAAAGCAGACTGATGTTTCACAGTCCAAAAAGTTTTTTTTGTTTTTAAATGTACACTTACCTACTATTAAACAAGGTATGAGTGGTGGCACTGGGCAAGTGGGCACAGTATGCACTATGAGCCTGACACAAAAAAGCAGACTGATGTTTCACAGTCAAAAAAGTTTTTTTTGTTTTTAAATGTACACTTACACTACTATTAAACAAGATATGAGTGGTGGCACTGGGCAAGTGGGCCCAGTATAAGCTGTGAGCCTGACACAAATAAGCAGACTGATGTTTCACAGTCCAAAAAGTTTTTTGTTGTTTTTAAATGTACACTTACACTACTATTAAACAAGATATGAGTGGTGGCACTGGGCAAGTGGGCACAGTATACGCTGTGAGCCTGACACAAAAAAGCAGAATGATGTTTCACTGTCCAAAAAGTTTTTATTTTTTTAAATGTACACTTACACTACTATTAAACAATATATGAGTGGTGGCACTGGGCAAGTGGGTCCAGTATAAGCTGTGAGCCTGACACAAAAAAGCAGACTGATGTTTCACAGTCCAAACATTTTTTTTGTTTTTAAATGTACACTTACACTACTATTAAACAAGATATGAGTGGTGGCACTGGGCAAGTGGGCACAGTATGCACTATGAGCCTGACACAAAAAAGCAGACTGATGTTTCACAGTCAAAAAAGTTTTTATTTTTTTAAATGTACAATTACACTACTATTATACAAGATATGAGTGCTGGGACTGGGCAAGTGGGCCCAGTATAAGCTGTGAGAATGACACAAAAAAGCAAACTGATGTTTCACAGTCCAAAAAGTTTTTTTTGTTTTTAAATGTACACTTACCTACTATTAAACAAGATATGAGTGGTGGCACTGGGCAAGTGGGCACAGTATGCACTATGAGCCTGAAACAAAAAAGCAGACTGATGTTTCACAGTCAAAAAAGTTTTTTTTGTTTTTAAATGTACACTTACACTACTATTAAACAAGATATGAGTGGTGGCACTGGGCAAGTGGGTCCAGTATAAGCTGTGAGCCTGACACAAATAAGCAGACTGATGTTTCACAGTCCAAAAAGTTTTTTGTTGTTTTTAAATGTACACTTACACTATTATTAAACAAGATATGAGTGGTGGCACTGGGCAAGTGGGCACAGTATACGCTGTGAGCCTGACACAAAAAAGCAGACTGATGTTTCACTGTCCAAAAAGTTTTTATTTTTTTAAATGTACACTTACAATACTATTAAACAAGATATGAGTGGTGGCACTGGGCAAGTGGGCCCAGTATAAGCTGTGAGCCTGACACAAAAAAGCAGACTGATATTTCACAGTCCAAAAAGTTTTTTTTTTTTTTTAAATGTACACTTACCTACTATTTAACAAGATATGAGTGGTGGCACTGGGCAAGTGGGCACAGTATATGCTGTGAGCCTGACACAAAAAAGCAGACTGATGTTTCACAGTCCAAAAAGTTTTTATTTTTTTAAATGTACACTTACACTACTATTAAACAATATATGAGTGGTGGCACTGGGCAAGTGGGCACAGTATACGCTGTGAGCCTGACACAAAAAAGCAGAATGATGTTTCACTGTCCAAAAAGTTTTTATTTTTTTAAATGTACACTTACACTACTATTAAACAATATATGAGTGGTGGCACTGGGCAAGTGGGTCCAGTATAAGCTGTGAGCCTGACACAAAAAAGCAGACTGATGTTTCACAGACCAAAAAGTTTTTTTTGTATTTAAATGTACACCTACACGACTATTAAACAAGATATGAGTGGTGGCACTGGGAAAGTGGGCACAGTATACGCTGTGAGCCTGACACAAAAAAGCAGACTGATGTTTCACAGTCCAAAAAGTTTTTTTTTTTAAATGTACACTTACACTACTATTAAACAAGATAGGAGTGGTGGCACTGGGCAAGTGGGCATAGTATACGCTGTGAGCCTGACACAAAAAATCAGACTGATGTTTCACAGTCCAAAAAGTTTTTATGTTTTTAAATGTACACATACACTACTATTAAACAAGATATGAGTGGTGGCACTGGGCAAGAGGGCACAGTATAAGCTGTGGGCCTGACACAAAAAGCAGACTAATATTTCACAGTCCAAATTTTTTTAATTTTTTTAAATGTATATGTACACTACTATTAAACAAGATATTAGTGTTGGCACTGGGCAAGTGGGCCCAGTATAAGCTTTGAGTCTGACACAAAAAAGCAGACTGATGTTTCACAGTCCAAACAGTTTTTTTTTTTTTTTTAAATGTACACTTACACTACTATTAAACAAGATATGAGTGGTGGCAGTGGGCAAGTGGGCACAGTATATGATGTGAGCCTGACACAAAAAAAGGAGACTGATGTTTCACAATCCAAAAAGTTTTTTTTTTTTAAATGTACACTTACAGTACTTTTAAACAATATATGAGTGGTGGCACTGGGCAAGTGGGTACAGTATGCGCTGTGAGCCTGACACAAAAAAGCAGACTGATGTTTCACAGTCCAAAAAGTTTTTTTTGTTTTTAAATGTACACTTACACTACTATTAAACAAGATATATGAGTGGTGGCACTGGGCAAGTGGGACCAGTATAAGCTGTGAGCCTGACACAAAAAAGCAGACTGATGTTTCACAGTCCAAAATTTTTTATTTTTTTAAATGTACACTTACACTACTATTAAACAAGATATGAGTGGTGGCACTGGGCAAGTGGGCACAGTATACGCTGTGAGCCTGACACAAAAAAGCAGACTGATGTTTCACAGTCAAAAAAGTTTTTATTTTTTTAAATGTACACTTACACTTCTATTAAACAAGATATGAATGGTGGCACTGGGCAAGTGGGCCCAGTATAAGCTGTGAGCCTGACACAAAAAAGCAGACTTATGTTTCACAGTCCAAAAAGTTTTTTTTTGTTTTTAAATGTACACTTACCTACTATTAAACAAGATATGAGTGGTGGCACTGGGCAAGAGGGCACAGTATACGCTGTGAGCCTGACACAAAAAAGCAGACTGATGTTTCACAGTCCAAAAAGTTTTTATTTTTTTAAATGTACACTTACACTACTATTAAACAAGATTTGAGTGGTGGCACTGTGCAAGAGGGCATAGTATAAGCTGTGGGCCTGACACAAAAAGCAGACTAATATTTCACAGTCCAAAAAGTTTTTATTTTTTTAAATGTATATGTACACTACTATTAAACAAGATATTAGTGTTGGCACTGGGCAAGTGGGCCCAGTATAAGCTTTGAGTCTGACACAAAAATGCAGACTGATGTTTCACAGTCCAAACAGTTTTTTTTTATTTTTAAATGTACACTTACAATACTATTAAACAAGATATGAGTGGTGGCACTGGGCAAGTAGGCACAGTATACGATGTGAGCCTGACACAAAAAAAGGAGACTGATGTTTCACAATCCAAAAAGTTTTTATTTTTTTAAATGTACACTTACACTACTATTAAACAAGATATGAGTGGTGGCACTGGGCAAGTGGGTACAGTATGCGCTGTGAGCCTGACACAAAAAAGCAGACTGATGTTTCACAGTCCAAAAAGTTTTTATTTTTTTAAATGTACACTTACACTACTATTAAACAAGATATATGAGTGGTGGCACTGGGCAAGTGGGACCAGTATAAGCTGTGAGCCTGACACAAAAAAGCAGACTGATGTTTCACAGTCCAAAATTTTTTTTTGTTTTTAAATGTACACTTACACTACTATTAAACAAGATAGGAGTGGTGGCACTGGGCAAGTAGGCCCAGTATAAGCTGTGAGACTGACACAAAAAAAGCAAACTGATGTTTCACAGTCCAAAAAGTTTTTTTTGTTTTTAAATGTACACTTACACTACTATTAAACAAGATATATGAGTGGTGGCACTGGGCAAGTGGGACCAGTATAAGCTGTGAGCCTGACACAAAAAAGCAGACTGATGTTTCACAGTCCAAAATTTTTTTTTTTTTTTAAATGTACACTTACACTACTATTAAACAAGATATGAGTGGTGGCACTGGGCAAGTGGGCACAGTATACGCTGTGAGCCTGACACAAAAAAGCAGACTGATGTTTCACAGTCCAAAAAGTTTTTATTTTTTTAAATGTACACTTACACTTCTATTAAACAAGATATGAGTGGTGGCACTGGGCAAGTGGGCCCAGTATAAGCTGTGAGCCTGACACAAAAAAGCAGACTTATGTTTCACAGTCCAAAAAGTTTTTTTTTGTTTTTAAATGTACACTTACCTACTATTAAACAAGATATGAGTGGTGGCACTGGGCAAGAGGGCACAGTATACGCTGTGAGCCTGACACAAAAAAGCAGACTGATGTTTCACAGTCCAAAAAGCTTTTATTTTTTTAAATGTACACTTACACTACTATTAAACAAGATATGAGAGGTGGCACTGTGCAAGAGGGCATAGTATAAGCTGTGGGCCTGACACAAAAAGCAGACTAATATTTCACAGTCCAAAAAGTTTTTATTTTTTTAAATGTATATGTACACTACTATTAAACAAGATATTAGTGTTGGCACTGGGCAAGTGGGCCCAGTATAAGCTTTGAGTCTGACACAAAAAAGCAGACTGATGTTTCACAGTCCAAACAGTTTTTTTTTATTTTTAAATGTACACTTACACTACTATTAAACAAGATATGAGTGGTGGCACTGGGCAAGTGGGCACAGTATACCATGTGAGCCTGACACAAAAAAAGGAGACTGATGTTTCACAATCCAAAAAGTTTTTATTTTTTTAAATGTACACTTACACTACTATTAAACAAGATATGAGTGGTGGCACTGGGCAAGTGGGTACAGTATGCGCTGTGAGCCTGCAACAAAAAAGCAGACTGATGTTTCACAGTCCAAAAAGTTTTTATTTTTTTAAATGTACACTTACACTACTATTAAACAAGATATGAGTGATGGCACTGGGCAAGTGGGCCCAGTATAAGCTGTGAGACTGACACAAAAAAGCAAACTGATGTTTCACAGTCCAAAAAGTTTTTTTTGTTTTTAAATGTACACTTACACTACTATTAAACAAGATATATGAGTGGTGGCACTGGGCAAGTGGGCCCAGTATAAGCTGTGAGCCTGACACAAAAAAGCAGACTGATGTTTCACAGTCCAAAATTTTTTTTTTGTTTTTAAATGTACACTTACACTACTATTAAACAAGATATGAGTGGTGGCACTGGGCAAGTGGGCCCAGTATACGCTGTGAGCCTGACACAAAAAAGCAGACTGATGTTTCACAGTCCAAAAAGTTTTTATTTTTTTAAATGTACACTTACACTTCTATTAAACAAGATATGAGTGGTGGCACTGGGCAAGTGGGCCCAGTATAAGCTGTGAGCCTGACACAAAAAAGCAGACTTATGTTTCACAGTCCAAAAAGTTTTTTTTTTTTTTTTTTTAAATGTACACTTACCTACTATTAAACAAGATATGAGTGGTGGCACTGGGCAAGAGGGCACAGTATACGCTGTGAGCCTGACACAAAAAAGCAGACTGATGTTTCACAGTCCAAAAAGTTTTTATTTTTTTAAATGTACACTTACACTACTATTAAACAAGATAGGAGTAGTGGCACTGGGCAAGTGGGCCCAGTATAAGCTGTGAGACTGACACAAAAAAGCAAACTGATGTTTCACAGTCCAAAAAGTTTTTTTTGTTTTTAAATGTACACTTACACTACTATTAAACAAGATATATGAGTGGTGGCACTGGGCAAGTGTGCCCAGTATAAGCTGTGAGCCTGACACAAAAAAGCAGACTGATGTTTCACAGTCCAAAAATTTTTTTTGTTTTTAAATGTACACTTACACTACTATTAAACAAAATATGAGTGGTGGCACTGGGCAAGTGGGCACAGTATACGCTGTGAGCATGACACAAAAAAGCAGACTGATGTTTCACAGTCTAAAAAGTTTTTATTTTTTTAAATGTACACTTACACTTCTATTAAACAAGATATGAGTGGTGGCACTGGGCAAGTGGGCCCAGTATAAGCTGTGAGCCTGACACAAAAAAGCAGACTTATGTTTCACAGTCCAAAAAGTTTTTTTTTGTTTTTAAATGTACACTTACCTACTATTAAACAATATATGAGTGGTGGCACTGGGCAAGTGGGCACAGTATACGCTGTGAGCCTGACAAAAAAAAGCAGACTGATGTTTCACAGTCCAAAAAGTTTTTATTTTTTAAATTTACACTACTGTTACACCAGATATGAGTGTTGGCACTGGGCAAGTGGACACAGTATACGCTGTGAGCCTGGCACACATGCTGGCAGGCAGGCAACTGCAATTATATTACACAAGCAGACTGATGTTTCACAGTCAAAAAAGTTTGTTTTTTTGAATTTACACTACTGTTACACCAGATATGAGTGGTGGCACTGGGCAAGTGGGCCTGGCACACACACTGGCAGGCAGGCAACTGCAATTAGATTACACTAGCAGACTGATGTTTCACAGTCAAAAACGTTTTTTTTTTTTTTAATTTACACTTACACTACTATTAAACAAGATATGAGTGGTGGCACTGGGCAAGTGGGTCCAGTATAAGCTGTGAGCTTGACACAAAAAAGCAGACTGATGTTTCACAGTCCAAAACGTTTTTTTTTGTTTTTAAATGTACACTTACACTACTATTAAACAAGATATGAGTGGTGGCACTGGGCAAGTGGGCACAGTATACGCTGTGAGCCTGACACAAAAAAGCAGACTGATGTTTCACAGTCCAAAAAGTTTTTATTTTTTTAAATGTACACTTACACTACTATTAAACAAGATATGAGTGGTGGCACTGGGCAAGTGGGCCCAGTATAAGCTGTGAGCCTGACACAAAGAAGCAGACTTATGTTTCACAGTGCAAAAAGTTTTTTTTTTTTTTTAAATGTACACTTACCTACTATTAAACAAGATATGAGTGGTGGCACTGGGCAAGTGGGCACAGTATACACTGTGAGTCTGAGACAAAAAAGCAGACTGATGTTTCACAGTCCAAAAAGTTTTTATTTTTTAAATGTACACTTACACTACTATTAAACAAGATATGAGTGGTGCCACTGGGAAGGTGGGCCCAGTATAAGCTGTGAGCCTCACACAAAAAAGCAGACTGATGTTTCACAGTCCAAAAAGTTTTTTCGTTTTTTAAATGTACATTTACACTACTGTTACACCAGATATGAGTGGTGGCAAAAAAAGCAGACTGATGTTTCACAGTCCAAAAAGTTTAAGAGTAGTGTTAGTGTACCTTTAAAAAAAAAAAAAAAACTTTTTGGACTGTGAAACATCAGTCTGCTTTTTTGTGTCAGGCTCACAGCTTATACTGGGCCCACTTGCCCAGTGCCACCACTCATATCTTGTTTAATAGTAGTGTAAGTGTACATTTAAAAAAGTTTTTATTTTTTTAAATGTACACTTACACTACTATTAAACAAGAGTGGTGGCACTGGGCAAGTGGGCACAGTATACGCTGTGAGCCTGACACAAAAAAGCAGACTGATGTTTCACAGTCCAAAAAGTTTTTATTTTTTTAAATTTACACTACTGTTACATAAATATATGAGTGGTGGCACTTGGCAAGTGGGCACTGTATACGCTGTGAGCCTGGCACACACGCTGGCAGGTAGGCAACTGCAATTAGATTACACTAGCAGACTGATGTTTCACAGTCAAAAATGTTTTTTTTTTAAATTTACACTACTGTTACACCAGATATGAGTGGTGGCACTGGGCAAGTGGGCCTGGCACACACGCTGTCAGACAGGCAACTGCAATTAGATTACACAAGCAGACTGATGTTTCACAGTCAAAAAGTTTTTTTTTTTTTAATTTACACTACTGTTACAACAGATATGAATGGTAGCACTGGGCAAGTGGGCAAAGTATATGCTATGAGCCTGGCACACACCCTGGCAGGCAGGCAACTGCAATTAGATTACACTAGCAGACTGATGTTTCACAGTCAAAAAAGTTTTTTTTTTTAAATTTACACTACTGTTACAACAGATATGAGTGGTGGCACTGGGCAAGTGGGCTTGGCACACATGCTGGCAGGCAGGCAGGCAACTGCAATTAGATTACACTAGCAGACTGATGTTTCACAGTCAAAAACGTGTTTTTTTTTTAAATTTACACTACTGTTACACCAGATATGAGTGGTGGCACTGGGCAAGTGGGCCTGGTACACACGCTGGCAGGCAGGCAAATGCAATTAGATTACACAAGCAGACTGATCTTTCACAGTCAAAAAAGTTTTTTTTTTTTAATTTACACTTACACTACTATTAAACAAGATATGAGTGGTGGCACTGGGCAAGTGGGCCCAGTATAAGCTGTGAGCCTGACACAAAAAATCAGACTGATGTTTCACAGTGCAAAAAGTTTAATAGTAGTGTTAGTGTACCTTTAAAAAAAAAAAAAAAAACTTTTTGGACTGTGAAACATCAGTCTGCTTTTTTGTGTCAGGCTCACAGCTTATACTGGGCCCACTTGCCCAGTGCCACCACTCATATCTTGTTTAATAGTAGTGTAAGTATACATTTAAAAAAAAGTTTTTATTTTTTTAAATGTACACTTACACTACTATTAAACAAGATATGAGTGGTGGCACTGGGCAAGTGGGCACAGTATACGCTGTGAGCCTGACACAAAAAAGCAGACTGATGTTTCACAGTCCAAAAAGTTTTTATTTTTTTAAATTTACACTACTGTTACATAAATATATGAGTGGTGGCACTTGGCAAGTGGGCACTGTATACGCTGTGAGCCTGGCACACACGCTGGCAGGCAGGCAACTGCAATTAGATTACACTAGCATACTGATGTTTCACAGTCAAAAATGTTTTGTTTTTTTTAAATTTACACTACTGTTACACCAGATATGAGTGGTGGCACTGGGCAAGTGGGCCTGGCACACACGCTGTCAGACAGGCAACTGCAATTAGATTACACAAGCAGACTGATGTTTCACAGTCAAAAAGTTTTTTTTTTTAATTTACACTACTGTTACAACAGATATGAGTGGTAGCACTGGGTAAGTGGGCAAAGTATATGCTATGAGCCTGGCACACACGCTGGCAGGCAGGCAACTGCAATTAGATTACACTAGCAGACTGATGTTTCACAGTCAAAAAAGTTTTTTTTTTTAAATTTACACTACTGTTACAACAGATATGAGTGGTGGCACTGGGCAAGTGGGCCTGGCACACACACTGGCAGGCAGGCACCTGCAATTAGATTACACTAGCAGACTGATGTTTCACAGTCAAAAAAGTTTTTTTTTTAATTTACACTACTGTTACACCAGATATGAGTGCTGGCACTGGGCAAGTGGGCCTGGCACACACACTTGCAGGCAGGCAACTGCAATTAGATTACACTAGCAGACTGATGTTTCACAGTCAAAAACGTTTTTGTTTTTTTTAATTTACACTTACACTACTATTAAACAAGATATGAGTGGTGGCACTGGGCAAGTGGGTCCAGTATAAGCTGTGAGCTTGACACAAAAAAGCAGACTGATGTTTCACAGTCCAAAAAGTTTTTTTTTGTTTTTAAATGTACACTTACACTACTATTAAACAAGATATGAGTGGTGGCACTGGGCAAATGGGCACAGTATACGCTGTCAGCCTGACACAAAAAAGCAGACTGATGTTTCACAGTCCAAAAAGTTTTTATTTTTTTTAAATGTACACTTACACTACTATTAAACAAGATATGAGTGGTGGCACTGGGCAAGTGGGCCCAGTATAAGCTGTGAGCCTGACACAAAAAAGCAGACTTATGTTTCATAGTGCAAAAAGTTTTTTTTGTTTTTAAATGTACACTTACCTACTATTAAACAATATATGAGTGGTGGCACTGGGCAAGTGGGCCCAGTATAAGCTGTGAGCCTGACACAAAAAAGCAGACTGATGTTTCACAGTCCAAAAAGTTTTCATTTTTTTAAATTTACACTACTGTTACACCAGATATGAGTGGTGGCACTGGGCAAGTGGGCACAGTATATGCTGTGAGCCTGGCACACACGCTGGCAGGCAGGCAATTGCAATTATATTACACAAGCAGACTGATGTTTCACAGTCAAAAAAGTTTTCATTTTTTTAAATTTACACTACTGTTACACCAGATATGAGTGGTGGCACTGGGCAAGTGGGCACAGTATATGCTGTGAGCCTGGCACACACGCTGGCAGGCAGGCAATTGCAATTATATTACACAAGCAGACTGATGTTTCACAGTCAAAAAAGTTTTTTTTTTTTAAATTTACACTACTGTTACACCAGATATGAGTGGTGGCACTGGGCAAGTGGGCCTGGTACACACGCTGGCAGGCAGGCAAATGCAATTAGATTACACAAGCAGACTGATGTTTCACAGTCAAAAAAGTTTTTTTTTTTAATTTACACTTACACTACTATTTTTTTTTTTTATAATCTTTATTTAAGCTTAGCCATTCAAAACACAAAGAAAATTACCAAATTCTCAACATGATTACTGTCACACAGGACAGCCAAGATATCAACAAATGAAAAATATCTCAAATTAAATGTAGGTAATTCAATCATAACACTGAGTAAAACAAAGTTTTCGGACTATAATTTGACCGTATCTAATACTCCACATCAGCTAACATCATGATGGCTAATATTTTATAAGCATATAGACAACAAATAGGACACCATAAAACACAAATAACCATGTAACTCTAATTCTAATTCTCTAATTCTTTTTTCAGATACCTGCTGCATATGAAAGGATTCGAAAATGATATGAGCTTGAATATCCCTCAACACTGAGGGGAGAGAGGGAGGAGACTTTGACACCCATTTTTTAAAAATATTATATCTCACCGTCATTATAATAGTATTTAAGACCCGCCGAGTATGGCTAGTTCCCTCCTCTGTAAAAAGTAACACTACATATTTAAAGGAAAGGGAAATAGTACTTTTGAATACTCTGTTATACCAATATTGGACCTTCTGCCATAATTGGAAAATTTTAGGACAGGTCCATAACATATGGCAGATATCCGCCCGGACATACGAACAGTGTTCACATATAAATAGTTTACCAGGGTAATATTTAGCTAATGTTGCCGGGGAATAATAAGAATTGTTTAATAATTTTAAGTGAGATTCTTTCCAGCTCTCTACAACCGGGTACCTAGCCACTGTCGCCAGGCTTTTGGATATTAACTCAAAATCTAGACCTGGGATATAGAATAGCCAGGATTGACTCAATTTATCCTTCTCCCCTATACCTTGTTTGGAAAGCATAATATCATATAATAGAGAGATTGATGCATCACCTCCAATAAATTTTCTGATACAGATCTTGATCTCGGGCCACTCCCATCTTCTAGTCGCATACCAATTTTGAGCGCAAAGAAAATGGCGAATTTGAAAATATGCGAATCGGTTTGAACTGGGTAGAGAGAATTTCTCCCTAATGGTCTCCCACGGGAGTATCTGAAGATCATTATCAAGTAGTTGATACAGATATTCGAGCCCTCCAGCCATCCAAACCTGAAAACATTTTTGATCTATTCCTGGTCGAAAAAGGGGGTTCCCTCTAATAGGTAAATAATCAGAAAAAGAAGGGTCTATTTTAGCCAGTTTACAAAATTTATGCCATATAACCACTATATTCCTAACTGAACTAAGGGAGGATACCTTCGTCGGTAAAGCCTTCAGGGGGCAATGCAAAAGCGCAATTAAGGACCAAGGTTTAACCATATGCGATTCCAACTCATATGTAGTAACCAAGTTGGACTGAGCAATCCAATCCAATGCTATTTTAATCAAAGCTGCCCAATTGTATAATTTAATACTGGGCAGAGCTATGCCTGCCTCCGTATATTTCTGAGTTAGCCTATTAATCGATATTCGGGGTTTCTTAGATTTCCACAGAAACTTCGAAAACCAAGAAGATAAATTCTTCAAATCCCTATTAGATATCATAAGAGGTAGATTCTGAAGATAATACAGAATTTTAGGAAAAATTATAGATTTGATTAAATTGGCCGAAGCTGTAAACGATAAAGGAAAAGCCGCCCAGAGCTTAAGATCCTCCTGAATTTTCTGAAAAAGTGTCCTAAAATTGGCCTGATACCACTGTTTCGGATTTCTATTAATTTCCAACCCAAGATATTTAATAGCATTGACATTATGAAATTATGTAATGGGGCACTCCCTATGCTGACGCCCGAGCCACATCAAGTCACTCTTCCCCATATTGATCTTATAACCCGCAAATGTACTAAAAAGCTTTATCGTGTCAACAACTCTTGGGATGATAACTGATGTTTCATTCAAAAATAGTAAAATATCATCAGCATAGAGGAGAATTTTCAAGTTCTGCCCACCTAGCGGGATCCCGGGCAGGACCTCTCGCAATCTAGTCGCCAGTGGTTCTAGGACAATATTAAACAAGAGAGGCGAGAGAGGACATCCCTGCCTTGTACCTCTCTGCAAGCGAATGCCGGGGGAAGTCCTACCATTCACTAGCAAATAAGACACCGGATTCTGGTATATTTTGGCAACAAAATTAAAAAAACTACCCCCAAAACCAAATTTGGTTAACGTTGCAAAAAGATGTCTCCAAGAGATGCAGTCAAATGCTTTGACCGCATCTAATGTAAGGACCGCTATGTCCTTGAATTCCGGCTTCTCTTCCAGTTTCTCTATATTCCAAGTATAATCCACTAGAGTTGTTAGTTTTCTTATATTTTTAGAGGAACTATGGGCTGCCATAAAACCCACCTGATCCACATGGATCAGCCTGTCCAAACATGACACTAGTCTCTGGGCTATAATGGAAACTAAGATTTTATAGTCCGCATTGAGGACTGAGATAGGCCTATAAGAGGATGGATCCTCAGGATTTTTCCCTTTTTTTAAGATCAGGGAGATGTTGGCCGCGGCGAAGAGAGAAGAAATTGTGTTATCTGATATATAATAATTATTAAACAATCTCTCCAAGATGGGTATAACCTGATCAGATAAACTTTTATAAAACTCAGACGGAAATCCATCTGGACCTGCCGCTTTGTTGAGTTTGGCACGTGCAATAGCTTTACTTATTTCTTCCACCGTAACTGGTGCATTTAGCACTTCTAATTCCTCTTTTTGGATTTTGGGAACTGAAATAGAAGACCAGAATTCCAGCTGATTATCTAGACTAAATTCCCCTTCAGAATATAAATGCTGATAAAATCGGAAAAAGGTTCCGGAGATTTCATCAACATCCGAGGTACAACCATCTTCTGTCTGTATTACTGAGATAAGATTCTTCTTGTTCCTAGCTTTAACCAATCTGGCTAAGTGTTTAGCAGAACTACCATGGATACCCCTAAACCGCATATTAATTTTTGTCTCCTCTTGCTGGTGTTTTTGTAGCAGGAAGGCATCTCTTTCTCTTCTGCTATCTATATAAACGTTCCAATTAGCCTTAGAACGATCCCTGCAGTATTTCTTAAAGGCATTTCTAACTTGATTGGACAGCTGAATGTCCCTACACCGAGATTTCCTGTTCTTCGTAACCATATACCCCTTAATATCTCCCCTCAAAACAGCCTTGGCCGTCTCCCAAAAAACCTCGATTTTATGCAGGTGCCCCGAATTGAACCCACAGAACTCCTTCCACTTAACTAATAACCAGGACAAAAATCTTGGATCGTTATAGAGATACCGCGGGTAAATAAATCTAGGAGATAAAATATCCCTCCTATCCTGGAAAGAAATACCTAAAGAAATGATAGCGTGGTCCGACACCAAGATCTCACCAATCTCAGCTTCCATTTTTACCGCTGGTACAGATTCTGCAACTAAAAATAGATCTATACGTGAAAACGTTCTATGGGCTTTGGATTCGCATGTAAAGTTCTGAATATCTGGATTCAGCCTGCGCCATATATCATGAACCTGTAACTTCTGGCAGAATCGCAGGAAGAGTTTTGCGCTTCTCCTATTCTCTAAAAAATTTCTACCTACAAGACGATCCAATTCCGGGTGTAAAGTCATGTTAAAATCACCTCCAATGACCAAATTTTCTTTCACCAACAGAAACAATTTACCCTTAATCTTGTCCCTAAATTTCCTATCGAATTTATTAGGGCCATAAATATTACAGAGAACAAATTTTATGTTATTTATAAAGATGTGCAAAATAATGAATCTGGCTTCTGGGTCCACTTCTGTCTGAGTAATCCTATAGTCTAGGTTCTTATTTATGAGGTTCACTACACCGCATTTCCTACCTCCAGCGTTAGAGGAGACCACCTCACCTACCCATTTAAGCCTAAGTTTTTTAGCCTCCCGTTCTTCTAAGTGGGTTTCCTGGAGGAAAGAAATATCGGGTTTATGTTTAGCAAGGAGTTTTATAATTAATTTGCGTTTAGCGGGTGAAGAGATCCCCCCCACATTCCAAGAAGTTAACTTCAATTCCATATACTACAACACGATAAAAACCCTAGCAATCCCGAGGGGGGGAGGAGAGCATGAGGGACATAACAGACAAAAAAAAAAAAAAAAAACGGGGGTGGGGGGATGAATACATGTATGATAGTACCTGAAACAAAAGAAATACAAATTTTAAAGTACCAATCCAGACTTATATAACCTGGGGTGAGAGGGAATGAACTTGATCTCATTTATCTTTGAGGAACTCTTTCACCTCCCCTACCTCCGTAAAGGCTAGGCGAGCTCCCTTGTACTCAACTATTATTTTGGCCGGATAAACCATCCGCGCATTGATTCCTTTATCAATAATTTGGGTACAAAGGGGGGCCATAGTCCTTCTCTTTGTCGAGGTTTCAACAGAAAAATCCTGAAACAGTAAAACTTTACTATTCCCAAACATTAAAGGTTCATGCAGCTTCTTGAACAATTTCATAATTTCAATTTTATCCTGAAAATTCAACACCTTGCATATACACATCCTACTCCTACTATGTCCTGTACCTACATTTTTTATACCCCAATTCTATGAGCTCTCTCAATTATAATCGGTAACATTGATTGTGGGACACCCAGTTTCTGCGGGAGCGTAACCGAAGCGAACTTCAGTAGATCTTCAAATTCTGCTTCTTCCGGGAGACCCACAATTCGAATGTTATTACGTCTCGCCCGATCCTCAAGGTCGTCGAGACGGCCCTGAAGATTGGTGATTTTAATATCCTGTTGGGATATTATATTTTCCTGCATGCTGACTTGATCTTCCAGGTCAGAAATCCTATTTTCCGCCTCTTGCATTCTATGTGCGAACTGTCTTACTTCAGCTGACAGGGTAGTGATCTCAGATGAAATAGATCCTAACTCCTTTCTAATTAGGACAAATTGCGGTGAAAATAACTCAGACAGCTGTGAAAATAATGAGTGAGAGTTCACCAAATTGGTCACAGGTTCTACTGAGGTATCTAAGCCGAGCTCAGAGGCTTTAGCTTTTTTTATCCTTGGCTTTGACCGGCATTTTGGGAGAGGATTTCCCTTGCAGAAACTTATCCATATAACTTTATGTGAAAAAGTGCTTATCCAGAAAGAACACACGTGGGTGAGAGCAGGAAGAGAAAAAAAAAAAAAAAAAGGAATTAAACGCGTGAATATAAGGGTAAGGGAAAAGAACCCAGCCCTCCTGTGTCAACAAAGATAAGGCCCTGGCAGACACTGGGGGATTGGAGGTGCACACAGTGAGAAAATAAGGGGAAAAAAAAAAAAGCCACACAGTGCAAAATCTGAGGGGGGCCCACTTGCCCAGTGCCACCACTCATATCTGGTGTAACAGTAGTGTAAATTAAAAAAAAAAAACATTTTTTACTGTGAAACATCAGTCTGCTAGTGTAATCTAATTGCAGTTGCCTGCTTGCCAGCGTGTGTGCCAGGCTCACAGCGTATACAGTGCCCACTTGCGAAGTGCCACCACTCATATATTTATGTAACAGTAGTGTAAATTTAAAAAAATAAAAACTTTTTGGACTGTGAAACATCAGTCTGCTCTTTTTGTGTCAGGCTCACAGCGTATATTGTGCCCACTTGCCCTGTGCTACCACTCATATCTTGTTTAATAGTAGTGTAAGTGTACATTTAAAAAAATAAACACTTTTTTTTTTAATAGTAGTTACACTACTATTAAACAAGATATAAGTGGTGGCACTGGGCAAGTGGGCCCAGTATAAGCTGTGAGCCTGACACAAAAAGCAGACTGATGTTTCACAGTCCAAAAAGTTTTTTTTTGTTTTTAAAGGTACACTAACACTACTATTAAACAAGATATGAGTGGTGGCACTGGGCAAGTGGGCACAGTATACGCTATGAGCCTGACACAAAAAAGCAGACTGATGTTTCACAGTCCAAAAAGTTTTTATTTTTTTAAATGTACACTTACACTACTATTAAACAAGATATGAGTGGTGGCACTGGGCAAGTGGGCCCAGTATAAGCTGTGAGCCTGACACAAAAAAGCAGACTTATGTTTCACAGTCCAAAAAGATTTTTTGTTTTTAAATGTACACTTACCTATTTATAAACAAGATATGAGTGGTGGCACTGGGCAAGTGGGCACAGTATACGCTGTGAGCCTGACACAAAAAAGCAGACTGATGTTTCACAGTCCAAAAAGTTTTTATTTTTTTAAATGTACACTTACACTACTATTAAACAAGATATGAGTGGTGGCACTGGGCAAGTGGGCCCAGTATAAGCTGTGAGCCTCACACAAAAAAGCAGACTGATGTTTCACAGTCCAAAAAGTTTTTTTTGTTTTTAAATGTACACTTACACTACTATTAAACAAGATATGAGTGGTAGCACAGGGCAAGTGGGCACAGTATACGCAGTGAGCCTGACACAAAAAGCAGACTGATGTTTCACAGTCCAAAAAGTTTTTATTTTTTTAAATTTACACTACTGTTACACCAGATTTGAGTGGTGGCACTGGGCAAGTGGGCACTGTATACGCTGTGAGCCTGACACAAAAAAGCAGACTGATGTTTCACAGTCAAAAAAGTTTTTATTTTTTTAAATGTACACTTACACTTCTATTAAACAAGATATGAATGGTGGCACTGGGCAAGTGGGCCCAGTATAAGCTGTGAGCCTGACACAAAAAAGCAGACTTATGTTTCACAGTCCAAAAAGTTTTTTTTTGTTTTTAAATGTACACTTACCTACTATTAAACAAGATATGAGTGGTGGCACTGGGCAAGAGGGCACAGTATACGCTGTGAGCCTGACACAAAAAAGCAGACTGATGTTTCACAGTCCAAAAAGTTTTTATTTTTTTAAATGTACACTTACACTACTATTAAACAAGATTTGAGTGGTGGCACTGTGCAAGAGGGCATAGTATAAGCTGTGGGCCTGACACAAAAAGCAGACTAATATTTCACAGTCCAAAAAGTTTTTATTTTTTTAAATGTATATGTACACTACTATTAAACAAGATATTAGTGTTGGCACTGGGCAAGTGGGCCCAGTATAAGCTTTGAGTCTGACACAAAAATGCAGACTGATGTTTCACAGTCCAAACAGTTTTTTTTTATTTTTAAATGTACACTTACAATACTATTAAACAAGATATGAGTGGTGGCACTGGGCAAGTAGGCACAGTATACGATGTGAGCCTGACACAAAAAAAGGAGACTGATGTTTCACAATCCAAAAAGTTTTTATTTTTTTAAATGTACACTTACACTACTATTAAACAAGATATGAGTGGTGGCACTGGGCAAGTGGGTACAGTATGCGCTGTGAGCCTGACACAAAAAAGCAGACTGATGTTTCACAGTCCAAAAAGTTTTTATTTTTTTAAATGTACACTTACACTACTATTAAACAAGATATATGAGTGGTGGCACTGGGCAAGTGGGACCAGTATAAGCTGTGAGCCTGACACAAAAAAGCAGACTGATGTTTCACAGTCCAAAATTTTTTTTTGTTTTTAAATGTACACTTACACTACTATTAAACAAGATAGGAGTGGTGGCACTGGGCAAGTAGGCCCAGTATAAGCTGTGAGACTGACACAAAAAAAGCAAACTGATGTTTCACAGTCCAAAAAGTTTTTTTTGTTTTTAAATGTACACTTACACTACTATTAAACAAGATATATGAGTGGTGGCACTGGGCAAGTGGGACCAGTATAAGCTGTGAGCCTGACACAAAAAAGCAGACTGATGTTTCACAGTCCAAAATTTTTTTTTTTTTTTTAAATGTACACTTACACTACTATTAAACAAGATATGAGTGGTGGCACTGGGCAAGTGGGCACAGTATACGCTGTGAGCCTGACACAAAAAAGCAGACTGATGTTTCACAGTCCAAAAAGTTTTTATTTTTTTAAATGTACACTTACACTTCTATTAAACAAGATATGAGTGGTGGCACTGGGCAAGTGGGCCCAGTATAAGCTGTGAGCCTGACACAAAAAAGCAGACTTATGTTTCACAGTCCAAAAAGTTTTTTTTTGTTTTTAAATGTACACTTACCTACTATTAAACAAGATATGAGTGGTGGCACTGGGCAAGAGGGCACAGTATACGCTGTGAGCCTGACACAAAAAAGCAGACTGATGTTTCACAGTCCAAAAAGCTTTTATTTTTTTAAATGTACACTTACACTACTATTAAACAAGATATGAGAGGTGGCACTGTGCAAGAGGGCATAGTATAAGCTGTGGGCCTGACACAAAAAGCAGACTAATATTTCACAGTCCAAAAAGTTTTTATTTTTTTAAATGTATATGTACACTACTATTAAACAAGATATTAGTGTTGGCACTGGGCAAGTGGGCCCAGTATAAGCTTTGAGTCTGACACAAAAAAGCAGACTGATGTTTCACAGTCCAAACAGTTTTTTTTTATTTTTAAATGTACACTTACACTACTATTAAACAAGATATGAGTGGTGGCACTGGGCAAGTGGGCACAGTATACCATGTGAGCCTGACACAAAAAAAGGAGACTGATGTTTCACAATCCAAAAAGTTTTTATTTTTTTAAATGTACACTTACACTACTATTAAACAAGATATGAGTGGTGGCACTGGGCAAGTGGGTACAGTATGCGCTGTGAGCCTGCAACAAAAAAGCAGACTGATGTTTCACAGTCCAAAAAGTTTTTATTTTTTTAAATGTACACTTACACTACTATTAAACAAGATATGAGTGATGGCACTGGGCAAGTGGGCCCAGTATAAGCTGTGAGACTGACACAAAAAAGCAAACTGATGTTTCACAGTCCAAAAAGTTTTTTTTGTTTTTAAATGTACACTTACACTACTATTAAACAAGATATATGAGTGGTGGCACTGGGCAAGTGGGCCCAGTATAAGCTGTGAGCCTGACACAAAAAAGCAGACTGATGTTTCACAGTCCAAAATTTTTTTTTTGTTTTTAAATGTACACTTACACTACTATTAAACAAGATATGAGTGGTGGCACTGGGCAAGTGGGCACAGTATACGCTGTGAGCCTGACACAAAAAAGCAGACTGATGTTTCACAGTCCAAAAAGTTTTTATTTTTTTAAATGTACACTTACACTTCTATTAAACAAGATATGAGTGGTGGCACTGGGCAAGTGGGCCCAGTATAAGCTGTGAGCCTGACACAAAAAAGCAGACTTATGTTTCACAGTCCAAAAAGTTTTTTTTTTTTTTTTTTTAAATGTACACTTACCTACTATTAAACAAGAT
This sequence comes from Bombina bombina, assembly GCF_027579735.1. Classification (NCBI taxonomy): domain Eukaryota; kingdom Metazoa; phylum Chordata; class Amphibia; order Anura; family Bombinatoridae; genus Bombina; species Bombina bombina. The sequence continues at coordinate 373,854,133 of NC_069499.1, forward strand.
ATGAGTGGTGGCACTGGGCAAGAGGGCACAGTATACGCTGTGAGCCTGACACAAAAAAGCAGACTGATGTTTCACAGTCCAAAAAGTTTTTATTTTTTTAAATGTACACTTACACTACTATTAAACAAGATAGGAGTAGTGGCACTGGGCAAGTGGGCCCAGTATAAGCTGTGAGACTGACACAAAAAAGCAAACTGATGTTTCACAGTCCAAAAAGTTTTTTTTTGTTTTTAAATGTACACTTACACTACTATTAAACAAGATATATGAGTGGTGGCACTGGGCAAGTGTGCCCAGTATAAGCTGTGAGCCTGACACAAAAAAGCAGACTGATGTTTCACAGTCCAAAAATTTTTTTTGTTTTTAAATGTACACTTACACTACTATTAAACAAAATATGAGTGGTGGCACTGGGCAAGTGGGCACAGTATACGCTGTGAGCATGACACAAAAAAGCAGACTGATGTTTCACAGTCTAAAAAGTTTTTATTTTTTTAAATGTACACTTACACTTCTATTAAACAAGATATGAGTGGTGGCACTGGGCAAGTGGGCCCAGTATAAGCTGTGAGCCTGACACAAAAAAGCAGACTTATGTTTCACAGTCCAAAAAGTTTTTTTTTGTTTTTAAATGTACACTTACCTACTATTAAACAATATATGAGTGGTGGCACTGGGCAAGTGGGCACAGTATACGCTGTGAGCCTGACAAAAAAAAGCAGACTGATGTTTCACAGTCCAAAAAGTTTTTATTTTTTAAATTTACACTACTGTTACACCAGATATGAGTGTTGGCACTGGGCAAGTGGACACAGTATACGCTGTGAGCCTGGCACACATGCTGGCAGGCAGGCAACTGCAATTATATTACACAAGCAGACTGATGTTTTCACAGTCAAAAAAGTTTGTTTTTTTGAATTTACACTACTGTTACACCAGATATGAGTGGTGGCACTGGGCAAGTGGGCCTGGCACACACGCTGGCAGGCAGGCAACTGCAATTAGATTACACTAGCAGACTGATGTTTCACAGTCAAAAAAGTTTTTTTTTTTTTTAATTTACACTTACACTACTATTAAACAAGATATGAGTGGTGGCACTGGGCAAGTGGGTCCAGTATAAGCTGTGAGCTTGACACAAAAAAGCAGACTGATGTTTCACAGTCCAAAACGTTTTTTTTTGTTTTTAAATGTACACTTACACTACTATTAAACAAGATATGAGTGGTGGCACTGGGCAAGTGGGCACAGTATACGCTGTGAGCCTGACACAAAAAAGCAGACTGATGTTTCACAGTCCAAAAAGTTTTTATTTTTTTAAATGTACACTTACACTACTATTAAACAAGATATGAGTGGTGGCACTGGGCAAGTGGGCCCAGTATAAGCTGTGAGCCTGACACAAAGAAGCAGACTTATGTTTCACAGTGCAAAAAGTTTTTTTTTTTTTTTAAATGTACACTTACCTACTATTAAACAAGATATGAGTGGTGGCACTGGGCAAGTGGGCACAGTATACACTGTGAGTCTGAGACAAAAAAGCAGACTGATGTTTCACAGTCCAAAAAGTTTTTATTTTTTAAATGTACACTTACACTACTATTAAACAAGATATGAGTGGTGCCACTGGGAAGGTGGGCCCAGTATAAGCTGTGAGCCTCACACAAAAAAGCAGACTGATGTTTCACAGTCCAAAAAGTTTTTTCGTTTTTTAAATGTACATTTACACTACTGTTACACCAGATATGAGTGGTGGCAAAAAAAGCAGACTGATGTTTCACAGTCCAAAATGTTTAAGAGTAGTGTTAGTGTACCTTTAAAAAAAAAAAAAAAACTTTTTGGACTGTGAAACATCAGTCTGCTTTTTTGTGTCAGGCTCACAGCTTATACTGGGCCCACTTGCCCAGTGCCACCACTTATATCTTGTTTAATAGTAGTGTAAGTGTACATTTAAAAAAAAGTTTTTATTTTTTTAAATGTACACTTACACTACTATTAAACAAGAGTGGTAGCACAGGGCAAGTGGGCACAGTATACGCTGTGAGCCTGACACAAAAAAGCAGACTGATGTTTCACAGTCCAAAAAGTTTTTATTTTTTTAAATTTACACTACTGTTACATAAATATATGAGTGGTGGCACTTGGCAAGTGGGCACTGTATACGCTGTGAGCCTGGCACACACGCTGGCAGGTAGGCAACTGCAATTAGATTACACTAGCAGACTGATGTTTCACAGTCAAAAATGTTTTTTTTTTAAATTTACACTACTGTTACACCAGATATGAGTGGTGGCACTGGGCAAGTGGGCCTGGCACACACGCTGTCAGACAGGCAACTGCAATTAGATTACACAAGCAGACTGATGTTTCACAGTCAAAAAGTTTTTTTTTTTTTAATTTACACTACTGTTACAACAGATATGAATGGTAGCACTGGGCAAGTGGGCAAAGTATATGCTATGAGCCTGGCACACACCCTGGCAGGCAGGCAACTGCAATTAGATTACACTAGCAGACTGATGTTTCACAGTCAAAAAAGTTTTTTTTTTTAAATTTACACTACTGTTACAACAGATATGAGTGGTGGCACTGGGCAAGTGGGCTTGGCACACATGCTGGCAGGCAGGCAGGCAACTGCAATTAGATTACACTAGCAGACTGATGTTTCACAGTCAAAAACGTGTTTTTTTTTTAAATTTACACTACTGTTACACCAGATATGAGTGGTGGCACTGGGCAAGTGGGCCTGGTACACACGCTGGCAGGCAGGCAAATGCAATTAGATTACACAAGCAGACTGATCTTTCACAGTCAAAAAAGTTTTTTTTTTTTAATTTACACTTACACTACTATTAAACAAGATATGAGTGGTGGCACTGGGCAAGTGGGCCCAGTATAAGCTGTGAGCCTGACACAAAAAATCAGACTGATGTTTCACAGTGCAAAAAGTTTAATAGTAGTGTTAGTGTACCTTTAAAAAAAAAAAAAAAAACTTTTTGGACTGTGAAACATCAGTCTGCTTTTTGTGTCAGGCTCACAGCTTATACTGGGCCCACTTGCCCAGTGCCACCACTCATATCTTGTTTAATAGTAGTGTAAGTGTACATTTAAAAAAAAAAGTTTTTATTTTTTTAAATGTACACTTACACTACTATTAAACAAGATATGAGTGGTGGCACTGGGCAAGTGGGCACAGTATACGCTGTGAGCCTGACACAAAAAAGCAGACTGATGTTTCACAGTCCAAAAAGTTTTTATTTTTTTAAATTTACACTACTGTTACATAAATATATGAGTGGTGGCACTTGGCAAGTGGGCACTGTATACGCTGTGAGCCTGGCACACACGCTGGCAGGCAGGCAACTGCAATTAGATTACACTAGCATACTGATGTTTCACAGTCAAAAATGTTTTGTTTTTTTTAAATTTACACTACTGTTACACCAGATATGAGTGGTGGCACTGGGCAAGTGGGCCTGGCACACACGCTGTCAGACAGGCAACTGCAATTAGATTACACAAGCAGACTGATGTTTCACAGTCAAAAAGTTTTTTTTTTTAATTTACACTACTGTTACAACAGATATGAGTGGTAGCACTGGGTAAGTGGGCAAAGTATATGCTATGAGCCTGGCACACACGCTGGCAGGCAGGCAACTGCAATTAGATTACACTAGCAGACTGATGTTTCACAGTCAAAAAAGTTTTTTTTTTTAAATTTACACTACTGTTACAACAGATATGAGTGGTGGCACTGGGCAAGTGGGCCTGGCACACACACTGGCAGGCAGGCACCTGCAATTAGATTACACTAGCAGACTGATGTTTCACAGTCAAAAAAGTTTTTTTTTTTAATTTACACTACTGTTACACCAGATATGAGTGCTGGCACTGGGCAAGTGGGCCTGGCACACACACTTGCAGGCAGGCAACTGCAATTAGATTACACTAGCAGACTGATGTTTCACAGTCAAAAACGTTTTTGTTTTTTTTAATTTACACTTACACTACTATTAAACAAGATATGAGTGGTGGCACTGGGCAAGTGGGTCCAGTATAAGCTGTGAGCTTGACACAAAAAAGCAGACTGATGTTTCACAGTCCAAAAAGTTTTTTTTTGTTTTTAAATGTACACTTACACTACTATTAAACAAGATATGAGTGGTGGCACTGGGCAAATGGGCACAGTATACGCTGTCAGCCTGACACAAAAAAGCAGACTGATGTTTCACAGTCCAAAAAGTTTTTATTTTTTTTTAAATGTACACTTACACTACTATTAAACAAGATATGAGTGGTGGCACTGGGCAAGTGGGCCCAGTATAAGCTGTGAGCCTGACACAAAAAAGCAGACTTATGTTTCATAGTGCAAAAAGTTTTTTTTGTTTTTAAATGTACACTTACCTACTATTAAACAATATATGAGTGGTGGCACTGGGCAAGTGGGCCCAGTATAAGCTGTGAGCCTGACACAAAAAAGCAGACTGATGTTTCACAGTCCAAAAAGTTTTCATTTTTTTAAATTTACACTACTGTTACACCAGATATGAGTGGTGGCACTGGGCAAGTGGGCACAGTATATGCTGTGAGCCTGGCACACACGCTGGCAGGCAGGCAATTGCAATTATATTACACAAGCAGACTGATGTTTCACAGTCAAAAAAGTTTTCATTTTTTTAAATTTACACTACTGTTACACCAGATATGAGTGGTGGCACTGGGCAAGTGGGCACAGTATATGCTGTGAGCCTGGCACACACGCTGGCAGGCAGGCAATTGCAATTATATTACACAAGCAGACTGATGTTTCACAGTCAAAAAAGTTTTTTTTTTTTAAATTTACACTACTGTTACACCAGATATGAGTGGTGGCACTGGGCAAGTGGGCCTGGTACACACGCTGGCAGGCAGGCAAATGCAATTAGATTACACAAGCAGACTGATGTTTCACAGTCAAAAAAGTTTTTTTTTTTAATTTACACTTACACTACTATTTTTTTTTTTTATAATCTTTATTTAAGCTTAGCCATTCAAAACACAAAGAAAATTACCAAATTCTCAACATGATTACTGTCACACAGGACAGCCAAGATATCAACAAATGAAAAATATCTCAAATTAAATGTAGGTAATTCAATCATAACACTGAGTAAAACAAAGTTTTCGGACTATAATTTGACCGTATCTAATACTCCACATCAGCTAACATCATGATGGCTAATATTTTATAAGCATATAGACAACAAATAGGACACCATAAAACACAAATAACCATGTAACTCTAATTCTAATTCTCTAATTCTTTTTTCAGATACCTGCTGCATATGAAAGGATTCGAAAATGATATGAGCTTGAATATCCCTCAACACTGAGGGGAGAGAGGGAGGAGACTTTGACACCCATTTTTTAAAAATATTATATCTCACCGTCATTATAATAGTATTTAAGACCCGCCGAGTATGGCTAGTTCCCTCCTCTGTAAAAAGTAACACTACATATTTAAAGGAAAGGGAAATAGTACTTTTGAATACTCTGTTATACCAATATTGGACCTTCTGCCATAATTGGAAAATTTTAGGACAGGTCCATAACATATGGCAGATATCCGCCCGGACATACGAACAGTGTTCACATATAAATAGTTTACCAGGGTAATATTTAGCTAATGTTGCCGGGGAATAATAAGAATTGTTTAATAATTTTAAGTGAGATTCTTTCCAGCTCTCTACAACCGGGTACCTAGCCACTGTCGCCAGGCTTTTGGATATTAACTCAAAATCTAGACCTGGGATATAGAATAGCCAGGATTGACTCAATTTATCCTTCTCCCCTATACCTTGTTTGGAAAGCATAATATCATATAATAGAGAGATTGATGCATCACCTCCAATAAATTTTCTGATACAGATCTTGATCTCGGGCCACTCCCATCTTCTAGTCGCATACCAATTTTGAGCGCAAAGAAAATGGCGAATTTGAAAATATGCGAATCGGTTTGAACTGGGTAGAGAGAATTTCTCCCTAATGGTCTCCCACGGGAGTATCTGAAGATCATTATCAAGTAGTTGATACAGATATTCGAGCCCTCCAGCCATCCAAACCTGAAAACATTTTTGATCTATTCCTGGTCGAAAAAGGGGGTTCCCTCTAATAGGTAAATAATCAGAAAAAGAAGGGTCTATTTTAGCCAGTTTACAAAATTTATGCCATATAACCACTATATTCCTAACTGAACTAAGGGAGGATACCTTCGTCGGTAAAGCCTTCAGGGGGCAATGCAAAAGCGCAATTAAGGACCAAGGTTTAACCATATGCGATTCCAACTCATATGTAGTAACCAAGTTGGACTGAGCAATCCAATCCAATGCTATTTTAATCAAAGCTGCCCAATTGTATAATTTAATACTGGGCAGAGCTATGCCTGCCTCCGTATATTTCTGAGTTAGCCTATTAATCGATATTCGGGGTTTCTTAGATTTCCACAGAAACTTCGAAAACCAAGAAGATAAATTCTTCAAATCCCTATTAGATATCATAAGAGGTAGATTCTGAAGATAATACAGAATTTTAGGAAAAATTATAGATTTGATTAAATTGGCCGAAGCTGTAAACGATAAAGGAAAAGCCGCCCAGAGCTTAAGATCCTCCTGAATTTTCTGAAAAAGTGTCCTAAAATTGGCCTGATACCACTGTTTCGGATTTCTATTAATTTCCAACCCAAGATATTTAATAGCATTGACATTATGAAATTATGTAATGGGGCACTCCCTATGCTGACGCCCGAGCCACATCAAGTCACTCTTCCCCATATTGATCTTATAACCCGCAAATGTACTAAAAAGCTTTATCGTGTCAACAACTCTTGGGATGATAACTGATGTTTCATTCAAAAATAGTAAAATATCATCAGCATAGAGGAGAATTTTCAAGTTCTGCCCACCTAGCGGGATCCCGGGCAGGACCTCTCGCAATCTAGTCGCCAGTGGTTCTAGGACAATATTAAACAAGAGAGGCGAGAGAGGACATCCCTGCCTTGTACCTCTCTGCAAGCGAATGCCGGGGGAAGTCCTACCATTCACTAGCAAATAAGACACCGGATTCTGGTATATTTTGGCAACAAAATTAAAAAAAACTACCCCCAAAACCAAATTTGGTTAACGTTGCAAAAAGATGTCTCCAAGAGATGCAGTCAAATGCTTTGACCGCATCTAATGTAAGGACCGCTATGTCCTTGAATTCCGGCTTCTCTTCCAGTTTCTCTATATTCCAAGTATAATCCACTAGAGTTGTTAGTTTTCTTATATTTTTAGAGGAACTATGGGCTGCCATAAAACCCACCTGATCCACATGGATCAGCCTGTCCAAACATGACACTAGTCTCTGGGCTATAATGGAAACTAAGATTTTATAGTCCGCATTGAGGACTGAGATAGGCCTATAAGAGGATGGATCCTCAGGATTTTTCCCTTTTTTTAAGATCAGGGAGATGTTGGCCGCGGCGAAGAGAGAAGAAATTGTGTTATCTGATATATAATAATTATTAAACAATCTCTCCAAGATGGGTATAACCTGATCAGATAAACTTTTATAAAACTCAGACGGAAATCCATCTGGACCTGCCGCTTTGTTGAGTTTGGCACGTGCAATAGCTTTACTTATTTCTTCCACCGTAACTGGTGCATTTAGCACTTCTAATTCCTCTTTTTGGATTTTGGGAACTGAAATAGAAGACCAGAATTCCAGCTGATTATCTAGACTAAATTCCCCTTCAGAATATAAATGCTGATAAAATCGGAAAAAGGTTCCGGAGATTTCATCAACATCCGAGGTACAACCATCTTCTGTCTGTATTACTGAGATAAGATTCTTCTTGTTCCTAGCTTTAACCAATCTGGCTAAGTGTTTAGCAGAACTACCATGGATACCCCTAAACCGCATATTAATTTTTGTCTCCTCTTGCTGGTGTTTTTGTAGCAGGAAGGCATCTCTTTCTCTTCTGCTATCTATATAAACGTTCCAATTAGCCTTAGAACGATCCCTGCAGTATTTCTTAAAGGCATTTCTAACTTGATTGGACAGCTGAATGTCCCTACACCGAGATTTCCTGTTCTTCGTAACCATATACCCCTTAATATCTCCCCTCAAAACAGCCTTGGCCGTCTCCCAAAAAACCTCGATTTTATGCAGGTGCCCCGAATTGAACCCACAGAACTCCTTCCACTTAACTAATAACCAGGACAAAAATCTTGGATCGTTATAGAGATACCGCGGGTAAATAAATCTAGGAGATAAAATATCCCTCCTATCCTGGAAAGAAATACCTAAAGAAATGATAGCGTGGTCCGACACCAAGATCTCACCAATCTCAGCTTCCATTTTTACCGCTGGTACAGATTCTGCAACTAAAAATAGATCTATACGTGAAAACGTTCTATGGGCTTTGGATTCGCATGTAAAGTTCTGAATATCTGGATTCAGCCTGCGCCATATATCATGAACCTGTAACTTCTGGCAGAATCGCAGGAAGAGTTTTGCGCTTCTCCTATTCTCTAAAAAATTTCTACCTACAAGACGATCCAATTCCGGGTGTAAAGTCATGTTAAAATCACCTCCAATGACCAAATTTTCTTTCACCAACAGAAACAATTTACCCTTAATCTTGTCCCTAAAATTTCCTATCGAATTTATTAGGGCCATAAATATTACAGAGAACAAATTTTATGTTATTTATAAAGATGTGCAAAATAATGAATCTGGCTTCTGGGTCCACTTCTGTCTGAGTAATCCTATAGTCTAGGTTCTTATTTATGAGGTTCACTACACCGCATTTCCTACCTCCAGCGTTAGAGGAGACCACCTCACCTACCCATTTAAGCCTAAGTTTTTTAGCCTCCCGTTCTTCTAAGTGGGTTTCCTGGAGGAAAGAAATATCGGGTTTATGTTTAGCAAGGAGTTTTATAATTAATTTGCGTTTAGCGGGTGAAGAGATCCCCCCCCCACATTCCAAGAAGTTAACTTCAATTCCATATACTACAACACGATAAAAACCCTAGCAATCCCGAGGGGGGGAGGAGAGCATGAGGGACATAACAGACAAAAAAAAAAAAAAAAAAAGGGGGTGGGGGGATGAATACATGTATGATAGTACCTGAAACAAAAGAAATACAAATTTTAAAGTACCAATCCAGACTTATATAACCTGGGGTGAGAGGGAATGAACTTGATCTCATTTATCTTTGAGGAACTCTTTCACCTCCCCTACCTCCGTAAAGGCTAGGCGAGCTCCCTTGTACTCAACTATTATTTTGGCCGGATAAACCATCCGCGCATTGATTCCTTTATCAATAATTTGGGTACAAAGGGGGGCCATAGTCCTTCTCTTTGTCGAGGTTTCAACAGAAAAATCCTGAAACAGTAAAACTTTACTATTCCCAAACATTAAAGGTTCATGCAGCTTCTTGAACAATTTCATAATTTCAATTTTATCCTGAAAATTCAACACCTTGCATATACACATCCTACTCCTACTATGTCCTGTACCTACATTTTTTATACCCCAATTCTATGAGCTCTCTCAATTATAATCGGTAACATTGATTGTGGGACACCCAGTTTCTGCGGGAGCGTAACCGAAGCGAACTTCAGTAGATCTTCAAATTCTGCTTCTTCCGGGAGACCCACAATTCGAATGTTATTACGTCTCGCCCGATCCTCAAGGTCGTCGAGACGGCCCTGAAGATTGGTGATTTTAATATCCTGTTGGGATATTATATTTTCCTGCATGCTGACTTGATCTTCCAGGTCAGAAATCCTATTTTCCGCCTCTTGCATTCTATGTGCGAACTGTCTTACTTCAGCTGACAGGGTAGTGATCTCAGATGAAATAGATCCTAACTCCTTTCTAATTAGGACAAATTGCGGTGAAAATAACTCAGACAGCTGTGAAAATAATGAGTGAGAGTTCACCAAATTGGTCACAGGTTCTACTGAGGTATCTAAGCCGAGCTCAGAGGCTTTAGCTTTTTTTATCCTTGGCTTTGACCGGCATTTTGGGAGAGGATTTCCCTTGCAGAAACTTATCCATATAACTTTATGTGAAAAAGTGCTTATCCAGAAAGAACACACGTGGGTGAGAGCAGGAAGAGAAAAAAAAAAAAAAAAAGGAATTAAACGCGTGAATATAAGGGTAAGGGAAAAGAACCCAGCCCACCTGTGTCAACAAAGATAAGGCCCTGGCAGACACTGGGGGATTGGAGGTGCACACAGTGAGAAAATAAGGGGAAAAAAAAAAAAGCCACACAGTGCAAAATCTGAGGGGGGGCCCACTTGCCCAGTGCCACCACTCATATCTGGTGTAACAGTAGTGTAAATTAAAAAAAAAAAACATTTTTTACTGTGAAACATCAGTCTGCTAGTGTAATCTAATTGCAGTTGCCTGCTTGCCAGCGTGTGTGCCAGGCTCACAGCGTATACAGTGCCCACTTGCGAAGTGCCACCACTCATATATTTATGTAACAGTAGTGTAAATTTAAAAAAATAAAAACTTTTTGGACTGTGAAACATCAGTCTGCTCTTTTTGTGTCAGGCTCACAGCGTATATTGTGCCCACTTGCCCTGTGCTACCACTCATATCTTGTTTAATAGTAGTGTAAGTGTACATTTAAAAAAATAAACACTTTTTTTTTTAATAGTAGTTACACTACTATTAAACAAGATATAAGTGGTGGCACTGGGCAAGTGGGCCCAGTATAAGCTGTGAGCCTGACACAAAAAGCAGACTGATGTTTCACAGTCCAAAAAGTTTTTTTTTGTTTTTAAAGGTACACTAACACTACTATTAAACAAGATATGAGTGGTGGCACTGGGCAAGTGGGCACAGTATACGCTATGAGCCTGACACAAAAAAGCAGACTGATGTTTCACAGTCCAAAAAGTTTTTATTTTTTTAAATGTACACTTACACTACTATTAAACAAGATATGAGTGGTGGCACTGGGCAAGTGGGCCCAGTATAAGCTGTGAGCCTGACACAAAAAAGCAGACTTATGTTTCACAGTCCAAAAAGATTTTTTGTTTTTAAATGTACACTTACCTATTATTAAACAAGATATGAGTGGTGGCACAGGGCAAGTGGGCACAGTATACGCTGTGAGCCTGACACAAAAAAGCAGACTGATGTTTCACAGTCCAAAAAGTTTTTATTTTTTTAAATGTACACTTACACTACTATTAAACAAGATATGAGTGGTGGCACTGGGCAAGTGGGCCCAGTATAAGCTGTGAGCCTCACACAAAAAAGCAGACTGATGTTTCACAGTCCAAAAAGTTTTTTTTGTTTTTAAATGTACACTTACACTACTATTAAACAAGATATGAGTGGTAGCACAGGGCAAGTGGGCACAGTATTCGCTGTGAGCCTGACACAAAAAAGCAGACTGATGTTTCACAGTCCAAAAAGTTTTTATTTTTTTAAATTTACACTACTGTTACACCAGATTTGAGTGGTGGCACTGGGCAAGTGGGCACTGTATACGCTGTGAGCCTGGCACACACGCTGGCAGGCAGGCAACTGCAATTAGATTACACTAGCAGACTGATGTTTCACAGTCAAAAATGTTTTTTGTTTAAATTTACACTACTGTTACACCAGATATGAGTGGTGGCACTGGGCAAGTGGGCCTGGCACACACGCTGTCAGACAGGCAACTGCAATTAGATTACACAAGCAGACTGATGTTTCACAGTCAAAAAGTTTTTTTTTTAATTTACACTACTGTTACAACAGATATGAGTGGTAGCACTGGGCAAGTGGGCACAGTATATGCTGTGAGCCTGGCACACACGCTGGCAGGCAGGCAACTGCAATTAGATAACACTAGCAGACTGATGTTTCACAGTCAAAAAAGTTTTTTTTTTTTAAATTTACACTACTGTTACAACAGATATGAGTGGTGGCACTGGGCAAGTGGGCCTGGCACACACACAGGCAGGCAGACACCTGCAATTAGATTACACTAGCAGACTGATGTTTCACAGTCAAAAAAGTATTTTTTTTTTAATTTACACTACTGTTACACCACATATGAGTGGTGGCACTGGGCAAGTGGGCCTGGCACACACGCTGGCAGGCAGGCAGGCAACTGCAATTAGATTACACTAGCAGACTGATGTTTCACAGTCAAAAAAGTTTTTTTTTTTTAATTTACACTACTGTTACAACAGATATGAGTGGTAGCACTGGGCAAGTGGGCACAGTATACGCTGTGAGCCTGACACAAAAAAGCAGACTGATGTTTCACAGTCCAAAAAGTTTTTATTTTTTTAAATTTACACTACTGTTACACCAGATATGAGTGGTGGCACTGGGCAAGTGGGCACTGTATACGCTGTGAGCCTGGCACACACACTGGCAGGCAGGCGACTGCAATTATCTTACACAAGCAGACTGATGTTTCACAGTCAAAAAAGTTTTTTTTTTTTAAATTTACACTACTGTTACACCAGATATGAGTGGTGGCACTGGGCAAGTGGGCCTGGCACACACGCTGGCAGGCAGGCAACTGCAATTAGATTACACTAGCAGACTGATGTTTCACAGTCAAAAATGTTTTTTTTTTTTAAATTTACACTACTGTTACACCAGATATGAGTGGTAGTACTGAGCAAGTGGGCCTGGCAGGCAGGCAAATGCAATTAGATTACACAAGCAGACTGATGTTTCACAGTGAAAAAAGTTTTTTTTTTTTTAATTTACACTTACACTACTATTAAACAAGATATAAGTGGTGGCACTGGGCAAGTGGGCCCAGTATAAGCTGTGAGCCTGACACAAAAAAGCAGACTGATGTTTCACAGTCCAAAAAGTTTTTATTTTTTTAAATTTACACTACTGTTACACCAGATTTGAGTGGTGGCACTGGGCAAGTGGGCACTGTATACGCTGTGAGCCTGGCACACACGCTGGCAGGCAGGCAACTGCAATTAGATTACACTAGCAGACTGATGTTTCACAGTCAAAAATGTTTTTTGTTTAAATTTACACTACTGTTACACCAGATATGAGTGGTGGCACTGGGCAAGTGGGCCTGGCACACACGCTGTCAGACAGGCAACTGCAATTAGATTACACAAGCAGACTGATGTTTCACATTCAAAAAGTTTTTTTTTTAATTTACACTACTGTTACAACAGATATGAGTGGTAGCACTGGGCAAGTGGGCACAGTATATGCTGTGAGCCTGGCACACACGCTGGCAGGCAGGCAACTGCAATTAGATAACACTAGCAGACTGATGTTTCACAGTCAAAAAAGTTTTTTTTTTTAAATTTACACTACTGTTACAACAGATATGAGTGGTGGCACTGGGCAAGTGGGCCTGGCACACACACAGGCAGGCAGACACCTGCAATTAGATTACACTAGCAGACTGATGTTTCACAGTCAAAAAAGTATTTTTTTTTTAATTTACACTACTGTTACACCACATATGAGTGGTGGCACTGGGCAAGTGGGCCTGGCACACACGCTGGCAGGCAGGCAGGCAACTGCAATTAGATTACACTAGCAGACTGATGTTTCACAGTCAAAAAAGTTTTGTTTTTTTTTAATTTACACTACTGTTACAACAGATATGAGTGGTAGCACTGGGCAAGTGGGCACAGTATACGCTGTGAGCCTGACACAAAAAAGCAGACTGATGTTTCACAGTCCAAAAAGTTTTTATTTTTTTAAATTTACACTACTGTTACACCAGATATGAGTGGTGGCACTGGGCAAGTGGGCACTGTATACGCTGTGAGCCAGGCACACACACTGGCAGGCAGGCGACTGCAATTATCTTACACAAGCAGACTGATGTTTCACAGTCAAAAAAGTTTTTTTTTTTTAAATTTACACTACTGTTACACCAGATATGAGTGGTGGCACTGGGCAAGTGGGCCTGGCACACACGCTGGCAGGCAGGCAACTGCAATTAGATTACACTAGCAGACTGATGTTTCACAGTCAAAAATGTTTTTTTTTTTTAAATTTACACTACTGTTACACCAGATATGAGTGGTGGCACTGGGCAAGTGGGCCTGGCACACACGCTGGCAGGCAGGCAACTGCAATTAGATTACACTAGCAGACTGATGTTTCACAGTCAAAAATGTTTTTTTTTTTTAAATTTACACTACTGTTACACCAGATATGAGTGGTAGCACTGAGCAAGTGGGCCTGGCAGGCAGGCAAATGCAATTAGATTACACAAGCAGACTGATGTTTCACAGTGAAAAAAAGTTTTTTTTTTTTAATTTACACTTACACTACTATTAAACAAGATATAAGTGGTGGCACTGGGCAAGTGGGCCCAGTATAAGCTGTGAGCCTGACACAAAAAAGCAGACTGATGTTTCACAGTCCAAAAAGTTTTTATTTTTTTAAATTTACACTACTGTTACACCAGATTTGAGTGGTGGCACTGGGCAAGTGGGCACTGTATACGCTGTGAGCCTGGCACACACGCTGGCAGGCAGGCAACTGCAATTAGATTACACTAGCAGACTGATGTTTCACAGTCAAAAATGTTTTTTGTTTAAATTTACACTACTGTTACACCAGATATGAGTGGTGGCACTGGGCAAGTGGGCCTGGCACACACGCTGTCAGACAGGCAACTGCAATTAGATTACACAAGCAGACTGATGTTTCACAGTCAAAAAGTTTTTTTTTTAATTTACACTACTGTTACAACAGATATGAGTGGTAGCACTGGGCAAGTGGGCACAGTATATGCTGTGAGCCTGGCACACACGCTGGCAGGCAGGCAACTGCAATTAGATAACACTAGCAGACTGATGTTTCACAGTCAAAAAAGTTTTTTTTTTAAAATTTACACTACTGTTACAACAGATATGAGTGGTGGCACTGGGCAAGTGGGCCTGGCACACACACAGGCAGGCAGACACCTGCAATTAGATTACACTAGCAGACTTATGTTTCACAGTCAAAAAAGTTATTTTTTTTTAATTTACACTACTGTTACACCACATATGAGTGGTGGCACTGGGCAAGTGGGCCTGGCACACACGCTGGCAGGCAGGCAGGCAACTGCAATTAGATTACACTAGCAGACTGATGTTTCACAGTCAAAAAAGTTTTTTTTTTTTTAATTTACACTACTGTTACAACAGATATGAGTGGTAGCACTGGGCAAGTGGGCACAGTATATGCTGTGAGCCTGGCACACACGCTGGCAGGCAGGCAACTGCAATTAGATAACACTAGCAGACTGATGTTTCACAGTCAAAAAAGTTTTTTTTTTTAAATTTACACTACTGTTACAACAGATATGAGTGGTGGCACTGGGCAAGTGGGCCTGGCACACACACAGGCAGGCAGACACCTGCAATTAGATTACACTAGCAGACTGATGTTTCACAGTCAAAAAAGTATTTTTTTTTTAATTTACACTACTGTTACACCACATATGAGTGGTGGCACTGGGCAAGTGGGCCTGGCACACACGCTGGCAGGCAGGCAGGCAGGCAACTGCAATTAGATTACACTAGCAGACTGATGTTTCACAGTCAAAAAAGTTTTTTTTTTTTAATTTACACTACTGTTACAACAGATATGAGTGGTAGCACTGGGCAAGTGGGCACAGTATACGCTGTGAGCCTGACACAAAAAAGCAGACTGATGTTTCACAGTCCAAAAAGTTTTTATTTTTTTAAATTTACACTACTGTTACACCAGATATGAGTGGTGGCACTGGGCAAGTGGGCACTGTATACGCTGTGAGCCTGGCACACACACTGGCAGGCAGGCGACTGCAATTATCTTACACAAGCAGACTGATGTTTCACAGTCAAAAAAGTTTTTTTTTTTTTAAATTTACACTACTGTTACACCAGATATGAGTGGTGGCACTGGGCAAGTGGGCCTGGCACACACGCTGGCAGGCAGGCAACTGCAATTAGATTACACTAGCAGACTGATGTTTCACAGTCAAAAATGTTTTTTTTTTTTAAATTTACACTACTGTTACACCAGATATGAGTGGTAGTACTGAGCAAGTGGGCCTGGCAGGCAGGCAAATGCAATTAGATTACACAAGCAGACTGATGTTTCACAGTGAAAAAAGTTTTTTTTTTTTAATTTACACTTACACTACTATTAAACAAGATATAAGTGGGTGGCACTGGGCAAGTGGGCCCAGTATAAGCTGTGAGCCTGACACAAAAAAGCAGACTGATGTTTCACAGTCCAAAAAGTTTTTATTTTTTTAAATTTACACTACTGTTACACCAGATTTGAGTGGTGGCACTGGGCAAGTGGGCACTGTATACGCTGTGAGCCTGGCACACACGCTGGCAGGCAGGCAACTGCAATTAGATTACACTAGCAGACTGATGTTTCACAGTCAAAAATGTTTTTTGTTTAAATTTACACTACTGTTACACCAGATATGAGTGGTGGCACTGGGCAAGTGGGCCTGGCACACACGCTGTCAGACAGGCAACTGCAATTAGATTACACAAGCAGACTGATGTTTCACAGTCAAAAAGTTTTTTTTTTAATTTACACTACCGTTACAACAGATATGAGTGGTAGCACTGGGCAAGTGGGCACAGTATATGCTGTGAGCCTGGCACACACGCTGGCAGGCAGGCAACTGCAATTAGATAACACTAGCAGACTGATGTTTCACAGTCAAAAAAGTTTTTTTTTTTAAATTTACACTACTGTTACAACAGATATGAGTGGTGGCACTGGGCAAGTGGGCCTGGCACACACACAGGCAGGCAGACACCTGCAATTAGATTACACTAGCAGACTGATGTTTCACAGTCAAAAAAGTATTTTTTTTTTAATTTACACTACTGTTACACCACATATGAGTGGTGGCACTGGGCAAGTGGGCCTGGCACACACGCTGGCAGGCAGGCAGGCAACTACAATTAGATTACACTAACAGACTGATGTTTCACAGTCAAAAAAGTTTTTTTTTTTTTAATTTACACTACTGTTACAACAGATATGAGTGGTAGCACTGGGCAAGTGGGCACAGTATACGCTGTGAGCCTGACACAAAAAAGCAGACTGATGTTTCACAGTCCAAAAAGTTTTTATTTTTTTAAATTTACACTACTGTTACACCAGATATGAGTGGTGGCACTGGGCAAGTGGGCACTGTATACGCTGTGAGCCTGGCACACACACTGGCAGGCAGGTGACTGCAATTATCTTACACAAGCAGACTGATGTTTCACAGTCAAAAAAGTTTTTTTTTTTTTAAATTTACACTACTGTTACACCAGATATGAGTGGTGGCACTGGGCAAGTGGGCCTGGCACACACGCTGGCAGGCAGGCAACTGCAATTAGATTACACTAGCAGACTGATGTTTCACAGTCAAAAAAGTTTTTTTTTTTAAATTTACACTACTGTTACACCAGATATGAGTGGTGGCACTGGGCAAGTGGGCCTGGCACACACGCTGGCAGGCAGGCAACTGCAATTAGATTACACTAGCAGACTGATGTTTCACAGTCAAAAATGTTTTTTTTTTTTAAATTTACACTACTGTTACACCAGATATGAGTGGTAGCACTGAGCAAGTGGGCCTGGCAGGCAGGCAAATGCAATTAGATTACACAAGCAGACTGATGTTTCACAGTGAAAAAAGTTTTTTTTTTTTTAATTTACACTTACACTACTATTAAACAAGATATAAGTGGTGGCACTGGGCAAGTGGGCCCAGTATAAGCTGTGAGCCTGACACAAAAAAGCAGACTGATGTTTCACAGTCCAAAAAGTTTTTATTTTTTTAAATTTACACTACTGTTACACCAGATTTGAGTGGTGGCACTGGGCAAGTGGGCACTGTATACGCTGTGAGCCTGGCACACACGCTGGCAGGCAGGCAACTGCAATTAGATTACACTAGCAGACTGATGTTTCACAGTCAAAAATGTTTTTTGTTTAAATTTACACTACTGTTACACCAGATATGAGTGGTGGCACTGGGCAAGTGGGCCTGGCACACACGCTGTCAGACAGGCAACTGCAATTAGATTACACAAGCAGACTGATGTTTCACAGTCAAAAAGTTTTTTTTTTAATTTACACTACTGTTACAACAGATATGAGTGGTAGCACTGGGCAAGTGGGCACAGTATATGCTGTGAGCCTGGCACACACGCTGGCAGGCAGGCAACTGCAATTAGATAACACAAGCAGACTGATGTTTCACAGTCAAAAAGTTTTTTTTTTAATTTACACTACTGTTACAACAGATATGAGTGGTGGCACTGGGCAAGTGGGCCTGGCACACACACAGGCAGGCAGACACCTGCAATTAGATTACACTAGCAGACTGATGTTTCACAGTCAAAAAAGTATTTTTTTTTTTAATTTACACTACTGTTACACCACATATGAGTGGTGGCACTGGGCAAGTGGGCCTGGCACACACGCTGGCAGGCAGGCAGGCAACTGCAATTAGATTACACTAGCAGACTGATGTTTCACAGTCAAAAAAGTTTTTGTTTTTTTTAATTTTACACTACTGTTACAACAGATATGAGTGGTAGCACTGGGCAAGTGGGCACAGTATACGCTGTGAGCCTGACACAAAAAAGCAGACTGATGTTTCACAGTCCAAAAAGTTTTTATTTTTTTAAATTTACACTACTGTTACACCAGATATGAGTGGTGGCACTGGGCAAGTGGGCACTGTATACGCTGTGAGCCTGGCACACACACTGGCAGGCAGGCACCTGCAATTATCTTACACAAGCAGACTGATGTTTCACAGTCAAAAAAGTTTTTTTTTTTTTAAATTTACACTACTGTTACACCAGATATGAGTGGTGTCACTGGGCAAGTGGGCCTGGCACACACGCTGGCGGGCAGGCAACTGCAATTAGATTACACTAGCAGACTGATGTTTCACAGTCAAAAATGTTTTTTTTTTTAAATTTACACTACTGTTACACCACATATGAGTGGTGGCACTGGGCAAGTGGGCCTGGCACACACGCTGGCAGGCAGGCAGGCAACTGCAATTAGATTACACTAGCAGACTGATGTTTCACAGTCAAAAAAGTTTTTGTTTTTTTTAATTTACACTACTGTTACAACAGATATGAGTGGTAGCACTGGGCAAGTGGGCACAGTATACGCTGTGAGCCTGACACAAAAAAGCAGACTGATGTTTCACAGTCCAAAAAGTTTTTATTTTTTTAAATTTACACTACTGTTACACCAGATATGAGTGGTGGCACTGGGCAAGTGGGCACTGTATACGCTGTGAGCCTGGCACACACACTGGCAGGCAGGCACCTGCAATTATCTTACACAAGCAGACTGATGTTTCACAGTCAAAAAAGTTTTTTTTTTTTTAAATTTACACTACTGTTACACCAGATATGAGTGGTGGCACTAGGCAAGTGGGCCTGGCACACACGCTGGCAGGCAGGCAACTGCAATTAGATTACACTAGCAGACTGATGTTTCACAGTCAAAAATGTTTTTTTTTTTTAAATTTACACTACTGTTACACCAGATATGAGTGGTAGCACTGAGCAAGTGGGCCTGGCAGGCAGGCAAATGCAATTAGATTACACAAGCAGACTGATGTTTCACAGTGAAAAAAGTTTTTTTTTTTTAATTTACACTTACACTACTATTAAACAAGATATAAGTGGTGGCACTGGGCAAGTGGGCCCAGTATAAGCTGTGAGCCTGACACAAAAAAGCAGACTGATGTTTCACAGTCCAAAAAGTTTTTATTTTTTTAAATTTACACTACTGTTACACCAGATTTGAGTGGGTGGCACTGGGCAAGTGGGCACTGTATACGCTGTGAGCCTGGCACACACGCTGGCAGGCAGGCAACTGCAATTAGATTACACAAGCAGACTGATGTTTCACAGTCAAAAAGTTTTTTTTTTAATTTACACTACTGTTACAACAGATATGAGTGGTAGCACTGGGCAAGTGGGCACAGTATATGCTGTGAGCCTGGCACACACGCTGGCAGGCAGGCAACTGCAATTAGATAACACTAGCAGACTGATGTTTCACAGTCAAAAAAGTTTTTTTTTTTTAAATTTACACTACTGTTACAACAGATATGAGTGGTGGCACTGGGCAAGTGGGCCTGGCACACACACAGGCAGGCAGACACCTGCAATTAGATTACACTAGCAGACTGATGTTTCACAGTCAAAAAAGTATTTTTTTTTTAATTTACACTACTGTTACACCACATATGAGTGGTGGCACTGGGCAAGTGGGCCTGGCACACACGCTGGCAGGCAGGCAGGCAACTGCAATTAGATTACACTAGCAGACTGATGTTTCACAGTCAAAAAAGTTTTGTTTTTTTTTAATTTACACTACTGTTACAACAGATATGAGTGGTAGCACTGGGCAAGTGGGCACAGTATACGCTGTGAGCCTGACACAAAAAAGCAGACTGATGTTTCACAGTCCAAAAAGTTTTTATTTTTTTAAATTTACACTACTGTTACACCAGATATGAGTGGTGGCACTGGGCAAGTGGGCACTGTATACGCTGTGAGCCTGGCACACACACTGGCAGGCAGGCACCTGCAATTATCTTACACAAGCAGACTGATGTTTCACAGTCAAAAAAGTTTTTTTTTTTTAAATTTACACTACTGTTACACCAGATATGAGTGGTGTCACTGGGCAAGTGGGCCTGGCACACACGCTGGCAGGCAGGCAACTGCAATTAGATTACACTAGCAGACTGATGTTTCACAGTCAAAAAAGTTTTTTTTTTTTAAATTTACACTACTGTTACACCAGATATGAGTGGTGGCACTGGGCAAGTGGGCCTGGCACACACGCTGGCAGGCAGGCAACTGCAATTAGATTACACTAGCAGACTGATGTTTCACAGTCAAAAATGTTTTTTTTTTTAAATTTACACTACTGTTACACCAGATATGAGTGGTAGCACTGAGCAAGTGGGCCTGGCAGGCAGGCAAATGCAATTAGATTACACAAGCAGACTGATGTTTCACAGTGAAAAAAGTTTTTTTTTTTTTAATTTACACTTACACTACTATTAAACAAGATATAAGTGGTGGCACTGGGCAAGTGGGCCCAGTATAAGCTGTGAGCCTGACACAAAAAAGCAGACTGATGTTTCACAGTCCAAAAAGTTTTTATTTTTTTAAATTTACACTACTGTTACACCAGATTTGAGTGGTGGCACTGGGCAAGTGGGCACTGTATACGCTGTGAGCCTGGCACACACGCTGGCAGGCAGGCAACTGCAATTAGATTACACAAGCAGACTGATGTTTCACAGTCAAAAAGTTTTTTTTTTAATTTACACTACTGTTACAACAGATATGAGTGGTAGCACTGGGCAAGTGGGCACAGTATATGCTGTGAGCCTGGCACACACGCTGGCAGGCAGGCAACTGCAATTAGATAACACTAGCAGACTGATGTTTCACAGTCAAAAAAGTTTTTTTTTTTAAATTTACACTACTGTTACAACAGATATGAGTGGTGGCACTGGGCAAGTGGGCCTGGCACACACACAGGCAGGCAGACACCTGCAATTAGATTACACTAGCAGACTGATGTTTCACAGTCAAAAAAGTATTTTTTTTTTTAATTTACACTACTGTTACACCACATATGAGTGGTGGCACTGGGCAAGTGGGCCTGGCACACACGCTGGCAGGCAGGCAGGCAACTGCAATTAGATTACACTAGCAGACTGATGTTTCACAGTCAAAAAAGTTTTTTTTTTTTTTTAATTTACACTACTGTTACAACAGATATGAGTGGTAGCACTGGGCAAGTGGGCACAGTATACGCTGTGAGCCTGACACAAAAAAGCAGACTGATGTTTCACAGTCCAAAAAGTTTTTATTTTTTTAAATTTACACTACTGTTACACCAGATATGAGTGGTGGCACTGGGCAAGTGGGCACTGTATACGCTGTGAGCCTGGCACACACACTGGCAGGCAGGCACCTGCAATTATCTTACACAAGCAGACTGATGTTTCACAGTCAAAAAAGTTTTTTTTTTTTAAATTTACACTACTGTTACACCAGATATGAGTGGTGTCACTGGGCAAGTGGGCCTGGCACACACGCTGGCAGGCAGGCAACTGCAATTAGATTACACTAGCAGACTGATGTTTCACAGTCAAGAAAGTTTTTTTTTTTTTAAATTTACACTACTGTTACACCAGATATGAGTGGTGGCACTGGGCAAGTGGGCCTGGCACACACGCTGGCAGGCAGGCAACTGCAATTAGATTACACTAGCAGACTGATGTTTCACAGTCAAAAATGTTTTTTTTTTAAATTTACACTACTGTTACACCAGATATGAGTGGTAGCACTGAGCAAGTGGGCCTGGCAGGCAGGCAAATGCAATTAGATTACACAAGCAGACTGATGTTTCACAGTGAAAAAAGTTTTTTTTTTTAATTTACACTTACACTACTATTAAACAAGATATAAGTGGTGGCACTGGGCAAGTGGGCCCAGTATAAGCTGTGAGCCTGACACAAAAAAGCAGACTGATGTTTCACAGTCCAAAAAGTTTTTATTTTTTTAAATTTACACTACTGTTACACCAGATATGAGTGGTGGCACTGGGCAAGTGGGCACTGTATACGCTGTGAGCCTGGCACACACACTGGCAGGCAGGCACCTGCAATTATCTTACACAAGCAGACTGATGTTTCACAGTCAAAAAAGTTTTTTTTTTTTAAATTTACACTACTGTTACACCAGATATGAGTGGTGTCACTGGGCAAGTGGGCCTGGCACACACGCTGGCAGGCAGGCAACTGCAATTAGATTACACTAGCAGACTGATGTTTCACAGTCAAAAAAGTTTTTTTTTTTTAAATTTACACTACTGTTACACCCAGATATGAGTGGTGGCACTGGGCAAGTGGGCCTGGCACACACGCTGGCAGGCAGGCAACTGCAATTAGATTACACTAGCAGACTGATGTTTCACAGTCAAAAATGTTTTTTTTTTTAAATTTACACTACTGTTACACCAGATATGAGTGGTAGCACTGAGCAAGTGGGCCTGGCAGGCAGGCAAATGCAATTAGATTACACAAGCAGACTGATGTTTCACAGTGAAAAAAGTTTTTTTTTTTTAATTTACACTTACACTACTATTAAACAAGATATAAGTGGTGGCACTGGGCAAGTGGGCCCAGTATAAGCTGTGAGCCTGACACAAAAAAGCAGACTGATGTTTCACAGTCCAAAAAGTTTTTATTTTTTTAAATTTACACTACTGTTACACCAGATTTGAGTGGTGGCACTGGGCAAGTGGGCACTGTATACGCTGTGAGCCTGGCACACACGCTGGCAGGCAGGCAACTGCAATTAGATTACACAAGCAGACTGATGTTTCACAGTCAAAAAAGTTTTTTTTTTAATTTACACTACTGTTACAACAGATATGAGTGGTAGCACTGGGCAAGTGGGCACAGTATATGCTGTGAGCCTGGCACACACGCTGGCAGGCAGGCAACTGCAATTAGATAACACTAGCAGACTGATGTTTCACAGTCAAAAAATTTTTTTTTTTTTAAATTTACACTACTGTTACAACAGATATGAGTGGTGGCACTGGGCAAGTGGGCCTGGCACACACACAGGCAGGCAGACACCTGCAATTAGATTACACTAGCAGACTGATGTTTCACAGTCAAAAAAGTATTTTTTTTTTAATTTACACTACTGTTACACCACATATGAGTGGTGGCACTGGGCAAGTGGGCCTGGCACACACGCTGGCAGGCAGGCAGGCAACTGCAATTAGATTACACTAGCAGACTGATGTTTCACAGTCAAAAAAGTTTTTTTTTTTTTTTAATTTACACTACTGTTACAACAGATATGAGTGGTAGCACTGGGCAAGTGGGCACAGTATACGCTGTGAGCCTGACACAAAAAAGCAGACTGATGTTTCACAGTCCAAAAAGTTTTTATTTTTTTAAATTTACACTACTGTTACACCAGATATGAGTGGTGGCACTGGGCAAGTGGGCACTGTATACGCTGTGAGCCTGGCACACACACTGGCAGGCAGGCACCTGCAATTATCTTACACAAGCAGACTGATGTTTCACAGTCAAAAAATTTTTTTTTTTTTTAAATTTACACTACTGTTACACCAGATATGAGTGGTGTCACTGGGCAAGTGGGCCTGGCACACACGCTGGCAGGCAGGCAACTGCAATTAGATTACACTAGCAGACTGATGTTTCACAGTCAAGAAAGTTTTTTTTTTTTTAAATTTACACTACTGTTACACCAGATATGAGTGGTGGCACTGGGCAAGTGGGGCCTGGCACACACGCTAGCAGGCAGGCAACTGCAATTAGATTACACTAGCAGACTGATGTTTCACAGTCAAAAATGTTTTTTTTTTTAAATTTACACTACTGTTACACCAGATATGAGTGGTAGCACTGAGCAAGTGGGCCTGGCAGGCAGGCAAATGCAATTAGATTACACAAGCAGACTGATGTTTCACAGTGAAAAAGTTTTTTTTTTTTAATTTACACTTACACTACTATTAAACAAGATATAAGTGGTGGCACTGGGCAAGTGGGCCCAGTATAAGCTGTGAGCCTGACACAAAAAAGCAGACTGATGTTTCACAGTCCAAAAAGTTTTTATTTTTTTAAATTTACACTACTGTTACACCAGATTTGAGTGGTGGCACTGGGCAAGTGGGCACTGTATACGCTGTGAGCCTGGCACACACGCTGGCAGGCAGGCAACTGCAATTAGATTACACTAGCAGACTGATGTTTCACAGTCAAAAATGTTTTTTGTTTAAATTTACACTACTGTTACACCAGATATGAGTGGTGGCACTGGGCAAGTGGGCCTGGCACACACGCTGTCAGACAGGCAACTGCAATTAGATTACACAAGCAGACTGATGTTTCACAGTCAAAAAGTTTTTTTTTTTAATTTACACTACTGTTACAACAGATATGAGTGGTAGCACTGGGCAAGTGGGCACAGTATATGCTGTGAGCCTGGCACACACGCTGGCAGGCAGGCAACTGCAATTAGATAACACTAGCAGACTGATGTTTCACAGTCAAAAAAGTTTTTTTTTTTAAATTTACACTACTGTTACAACAGATATGAGTGGTGGCACTGGGCAAGTGGGCCTGGCACACACACAGGCAGGCAGACACCTGCAATTAGATTACACTAGCAGACTGATGTTTCACAGTCAAAAAAGTATTTTTTTTTTAATTTACACTACTGTTACACCACATATGAGTGGTGGCACTGGGCAAGTGGGCCTGGCACACACGCTGGCAGGCAGGCAGGCAACTACAATTAGATTACACTAACAGACTGATGTTTCACAGTCAAAAAAGTTTTTTTTTTTTTTAATTTACACTACTGTTACAACAGATATGAGTGGTAGCACTGGGCAAGTGGGGCACAGTATACGCTGTGAGCCCTGACACAAAAAGCAGACTGATGTTTCACAGTCCAAAAAGTTTTTATTTTTTTAAATTTACACTACTGTTACACCAGATATGAGTGGTGGCACTGGGCAAGTGGGCACTGTATACGCTGTGAGCCTGGCACACACACTGGCAGGCAGGTGACTGCAATTATCTTACACAAGCAGACTGATGTTTCACAGTCAAAAAAGTTTTTTTTTTTTAAATTTACACTACTGTTACACCAGATATGAGTGGTGGCACTGGGCAAGTGGGCCTGGCCACACACGCTGGCAGGCAGGCAACTGCAATTAGATTACACTAGCAGACTGATGTTTCACAGTCAAAAAGTTTTTTTTTTTTAAATTTACACTACTGTTACACCAGATATGAGTGGTGGCACTGGGCAAGTGGGCCTGGCACACACGCTGGCAGGCAGGCAACTGCAATTAGATTACACTAGCAGACTGATGTTTCACAGTCAAAAATGTTTTTTTTTTTAAATTTACACTACTGTTACACCAGATATGAGTGGTAGCACTGAGCAAGTGGGCCTGGCAGGCAGGCAAATGCAATTAGATTACACAAGCAGACTGATGTTTCACAGTGAAAAAAGTTTTTTTTTTTTTAATTTACACTTACACTACTATTAAACAAGATATAAGTGGTGGCACTGGGCAAGTGGGCCCAGTATAAGCTGTGAGCCTGACACAAAAAAGCAGACTGATGTTTCACAGTCCAAAAAGTTTTTATTTTTTTAAATTTACACTACTGTTACACCAGATTTGAGTGGTGGCACTGGGCAAGTGGGCACTGTATACGCTGTGAGCCTGGCACACACGCTGGCAGGCAGGCAACTGCAATTAGATTACACTAGCAGGACTGATGTTTCACAGTCAAAAATGTTTTTTGTTTAAATTTACACTACTGTTACACCAGATATGAGTGGTGGCACTGGGCAAGTGGGCCTGGCACACACGCTGTCAGACAGGCAACTGCAATTAGATTACACAAGCAGGACTGATGTTTCACAGTCAAAAAGTTTTTTTTTTAATTTACACTACTGTTACAACAGATATGAGTGGTAGCACTGGGCAAGTGGGCACAGTATATGCTGTGAGCCTGGCACACACGCTGGCAGGCAGGCAACTGCAATTAGATAACACTAGCAGACTGATGTTTCACAGTCAAAAAAGTTTTTTTTTTTAAATTTACACTACTGTTACAACAGATATGAGTGGTGGCACTGGGCAAGTGGGCCTGGCACACACACAGGCAGGCAGACACCTGCAATTAGATTACACTAGCAGACTGATGTTTCACAGTCAAAAAAGTATTTTTTTTTTAATTTACACTACTGTTACACCACATATGAGTGGTGGCACTGGGCCAGTGGGCCTGGCACACACGCTGGCAGGCAGGCAGGCAACTGCAATTAGATTACACTAGCAGACTGATGTTTCACAGTCAAAAAGTTTTTTTTTTTTTAATTTACACTACTGTTACAACAGATATGAGTGGTAGCACTGGGCAAGTGGGCACAGTATACGCTGTGAGCCTGACACAAAAAAGCAGACTGATGTTTCACAGTCCAAAAGTTTTTATTTTTTTAAATTTACACTACTGTTACACCAGATATGAGTGGTGGGCACTGGGCAAGTGGGCACTGTATACGCTGTGAGCCTGGCACACACACTGGCAGGCAGGCACCTGCAATTATCTTACACAAGCAGACTGATGTTTCACAGTCAAAAAAGTTTTTTTTTTTTTAAATTTACACTACTGTTACACCAGATATGAGTGGTGTCACTGGGCAAGTGGGCCTGGCACACACGCTGGCAGGCAGGCAACTGCAATTAGATTACACTAGCAGACTGATGTTTCACAGTCAAAAAAGTTTTTTTTTTTTTAAATTTACACTACTGTTACACCAGATATGAGTGGTGGCACTGGGCAAGTGGGCCTGGCACACACGCTGGCAGGCAGGCAACTGCAATTAGATTACACTAGCAGACTGATGTTTCACAGTCAAAAATGTTTTTTTTTTTAAATTTACACTACTGTTACACCAGATATGAGTGGTAGCACTGAGCAAGTGGGCCTGGCAGGCAGGCAAATGCAATTAGATTACACAAGCAGACTGATGTTTCACAGTGAAAAAAGTTTTTTTTTTTTAATTTGCACTTACACTACTATTAAACAAGATATAAGTGGTGGCACTGGGCAAGTGGGCCCAGTATAAGCTGTGAGCCTGACACAAAAAAAGCAGACTGATGTTTCACAGTCCAAAAAGTTTTTATTTTTTTAAATTTACACTACTGTTACACCAGATTTGAGTGGTTGGCACTGGGCAAGTGGGCACTGTATACGCTGTGAGCCTGGCACACACGCTGGCAGGCAGGCAACTGCAATTAGATTACACAAGCAGACTGATGTTTCACAGTCAAAAAGTTTTTTTTTTAATTTACACTACTGTTACAACAGATATGAGTGGTAGCACTGGGCAAGTGGGCACAGTATATGCTGTGAGCCTGGCACACACGCTGGCAGGCAGGCAACTGCAATTAGATAACACTAGCAGACAGATGTTTCACAGTCAAAAAGTTTTTTTTTTTAAATTTACACTACTGTTACAACAGATATGAGTGGTGGCACTGGGCAAGTGGGCCTGGCACACACACAGGCAGGCAGACACCTGCAATTAGATTACACTAGCAGACTGATGTTTCACAGTCAAAAAAGTATTTTTTTTTTAATTTACACTACTGTTACACCACATATGAGTGGTGGCACTGGGCAAGTGGGCCTGGCACACACGCTGGCAGGCAGGCAGGCAACTGCAATTAGATTACACTAGCAGACTGATGTTTCACAGTCAAAAAAGTTTTTTTTTTTTTAATTTACACTACTGTTACAACAGATATGAATGGTAGCACTGGGCAAGTGGGCACAGTATATGCTGTGAGCCTGGCACACACGCTGGCAGGCAGGCAACTGCAATTAGATAACACTAGCAGACTGATGTTTCACAGTCAAAAAAGTTTTTTTTTTTTAAATTTACCACTACTGTTACAACAGATATGAGTGGTGGCACTGGGCAAGTGGGCCTGGCACACACACAGGCAGGCAGACACCTGCAATTAGATTACACTAGCAGACTGATGTTTCACAGTCAAAAAAGTATTTTTCTTTTAATTTACACTACTGTTACACCACATATGAGTGGTGGCACTGGGCAAGTGGGCCTGGCACACACGCTGGCAGGCAGGCAGGCAACTGCAATTAGATTACACTAGCAGACTGATGTTTCACAGTCAAAAAAGTTTTTTTTTTTTTTAATTTACACTACTGTTACAACAGATATGAGTGGTAGCACTGGGCAAGTGGGTACAGTATACGCTGTGAGCCTGACACAAAAAAGCAGACTGATGTTTCACAGTCCAAAAAGTTTTTATTTTTTTAAATTTACACTACTGTTACACCAGATATGAGTGGTGGCACTGGGCAAGTGGGCACTGTATACGCTGTGAGCCTGGCACACACACTGGCAGGCAGGCGACTGCAATTATCTTACACAAGCAGACTGATGTTTCACAGTCAAAAAGTTTTTTTTTTTTAAATTTACACTACTGTTACACCAGATATGAGTGGTGGCACTGGGCAAGTGGGCCTGGCACACACGCTGGCAGGCAGGCAACTGCAATTAGATTACACTAGCAGACTGATGTTTCACAGTCAAAAATGTTTTTTTTTTTTTAAATTTACACTACTGTTACACCAGATATGAGTGGTAGTACTGAGCAAGTGGGCCTGGCAGGCAGGCAAATGCAATTAGATTACACAAGCAGACTGATGTTTCACAGTGAAAAAAGTTTTTTTTTTTTTAATTTACACTTACACTACTATTAAACAAGATATAAGTGGTGGCACTGGGCAAGTGGGCCCCAGTATAAGCTGTGAGCCTGACACAAAAAAGCAGACTGATGTTTCACAGTCCAAAAAGTTTTTATTTTTTTAAATTTACACTACTGTTACACCAGATTTGAGTGGTGGCACTGGGCAAGTGGGCACTGTATACGCTGTGAGCCTGGCACACACGCTGGCAGGCAGGCAACTGCAATTAGATTACACTAGCAGACTGATGTTTCAAAGTCAAAAATGTTTTTTGTTTAAATTTACACTACTGTTACACCAGATATGAGTGGTGGCACTGGGCAAGTGGGCCTGGCACACACGCTGTCAGACAGGCAACTGCAATTAGATTACACAAGCAGACTGATGTTTCACAGTCAAAAAGTTTTTTTTTAATTTACACTACTGTTACAACAGATATGAGTGGTAGCACTGGGCAAGTGGGCACAGTATATGCTGTGAGCCTGGCACACACGCTGGCAGGCAGGCAACTGCAATTAGATAACACTAGCAGACTGATGTTTCACAGTCAAAAAAGTTTTTTTTTTTTAAATTTACACTACTGTTACAACAGATATGAGTGGTGGCACTGGGCAAGTGGGCCTGGCACACACACAGGCAGGCAGACACCTGCAATTAGATTACACTAGCAGACTGATGTTTCACAGTCAAAAAAGTATTTTTTTTTTTAATTTACACTACTGTTACACCACATATGAGTGGTGGCACTGGGCAAGTGGGCCTGGCACACACGCTGGCAGGCAGGCAGGCAACTGCAATTAGATTACACTAGCAGACTGATGTTTCACAGTCAAAAAAGTTTTTTTTTTTTTTAATTTACACTACTGTTACAACAGATATGAGTGGTAGCACTGGGCAAGTGGGCACAGTATACGCTGTGAGCCTGACACAAAAAAGCAGACTGATGTTTCACAGTCCAAAAAGTTTTTTTTGTTTTTACACTACTGTTACACCAGATATGAGTGGTGGCACTGGGCAAGTGGGCCTGGCACACACGCTGGCAGGCAGGCAACTGCAATTAGATTACACTAGCAGACTGATGTTTCACAGTCAAAAAAGTTTTTTTTTTTTTAAATTTACACTACTGTTACACCAGATATGAGTGGTGGCACTGGGCAAGTGGGCCTGGCACACACGCTGGCAGGCAGGCAACTGCATTTAGATTACACTAGCAGACTGATGTTTCACAGTCAAAAATGTTTTTTTTTTTTTAAATTTACACTACTGTTACACCAGATATGAGTGGTAGCACTGAGCAAGTGGGCCCTGGCAGGCAGGCAAATGCAATTAGATTACACAAGCAGACTGATGTTTCACAGTGAAAAAAGTTTTTTTTTTTTTAATTTACACTTACACTACTATTAAACAAGATATAAGTGGTGGCACTGGGCAAGTGGGCCCAGTATAAGCTGTGAGCCTGACACAAAAAAGCAGACTGATGTTTCACAGTCCAAAAAGTTTTTATTTTTTTAAATTTACACTACTGTTACACCAGATTTGAGTGGTGGCACTGGGCAAGTGGGCACTGTATACGCTGTGAGCCTGGCACACACGCTGGCAGGCAGGCAACTGCAATTAGATTACACTAGCAGACTGATGTTTCACAGTCAAAAATGTTTTTTGTTTAAATTTACACTACTGTTACACCAGATATGAGTGGTGGCACTGGGCAAGTGGGCCTGGCACACACGCTGTCAGACAGGCAACTGCAATTAGATTACACAAGCAGACTGATGTTTCACAGTCAAAAAGTTTTTTTTTTAAATTTACACTACTGTTACAACAGATATGAGTGGTGGCACTGGGCAAGTGGGCCTGGCACACACACAGGCAGGCAGACACCTGCAATTAGATTACACTAGCAGACTGATGTTTCACAGTCAAAAAAGTATTTTTTTTTTAATTTACACTACTGTTACACCACATATGAGTGGTGGCACTGGGCTAGTGGGCCTGGCACACACGCTGGCAGGCAGGCAGGCAACTGCAATTAGATTACACTAGCAGACTGATGTTTCACAGTCAAAAAAGTTTTTTTTTTTTTTAATTTACACTACTGTTACAACAGATATGAGTGGTAGCACTGGGCAAGTGGGCACAGTATACGCTGTGAGCCTGACACAAAAAAGCAGACTGATGTTTCACAGTCCAAAAAGTTTTTATTTTTTTAAATTTACACTACTGTTACAACAGATATGAGTGGTGGCAACTGGGCAAGTGGGCACTGTATACGCTGTGAGCCTGGCACACACACTGGCAGGCAGGCGACTGCAATTATCTTACACAAGCAGACTGATGTTTCACAGTCAAAAAAGTTTTTTTTTTTTTAAATTTACACTACTGTTACACCAGATATGAGTGGTGGCACTGGGCAAGTGGGCCTGGCACACCACGCTGGCAGGCAGGCAACTGCAATTAGATTACACTAGCAGACTGATGTTTCACAGTCAAAAATGTTTTTTTTTTTTTAAATTTACACTACTGTTACACCAGATATGAGTGGTAGCACCTGAGCAAGTGGGCCTGGCAGGCAGGCAAATGCAATTAGATTACACAAGCAGACTGATGTTTCACAGTGAAAAAAAGTTTTTTTTTTTTTAATTTGCACTTACACTACTATTAAACAAGATATAAGTGGTGGCACTGGGCAAGTGGGCCCAGTATAAGCTGTGAGCCTGACACAAAAAATCAGACTGATGTTTCACAGTCCAAAAGTTTTTTTTTGTTTTTAAAGGTACACTAACACTACTATTAAACAAGATATGAGTGGTGACACTGGGCAAGTGGGCACAGTATAGCGCTATGAGCCTGACACAAAAAAGCAGACTGATGATTCACAGTCCCAAAAAGTTTTTATTTTTTTAAATGTACACTTACACTACTATTAAACAAGGATATGAGTGGTGGCACTGGGCAAGTGGGCCCAGTATAAGCTGAGAGCCTGACACAAAAATAGCAGACTATGTTTCACCAGTCCAAAAAGATTTTTTGTTTTTAAATGTACACTTACCTATTTATAAACAAGATATGAGTGGTGGCACTGGGGCAAGTGGGCACAGTAATACGCCCTGTGAGCCTGACACAAAAAAGCAGACTGATGTTTCACAGTCCAAAAAGTTTTTATTTTTTTAAATGTACACTTACACTACTATTAAACAAGATATGAGTGGTGGCACTGGGCAAGTGGGCCCAGTATAAGCTGTGAGCCTCACACAAAAAAGCCAGACTGATGTTTCACAGTCCAAAAAGTTTTTTTTTGTTTTTAAATGTACACTTACACTACTATTAAACAAGATATGAGCTGGTCTAGCACAGGGCCAAGTGGGCACAGTATACGCAGTGAGACCTGACACAAAAAGCAGACTGATGTTTCACAGTCCAAAAAGTTTTTATTTTTTTTAAATTTACACTACTGTTACACCAGATATGAGTGGTGGCACTGGGCAAGTGGGGCACTGTATACGCAGGTGAGACTGGCACACACGCTGGGCAGGCAGGCAACTGCAATTAGATTACACTAGCAGACTGATGTTTCACAGTCAAAAAATGTTTTTTTTTTTTTTTTAAATTTACACTACCTGTTACACCAGATATGAGTGTGCACTGGGCAAGTGGGCCTGGCACACACCGCTGTCAGACAGGCAACTGCATTAGATTACACAAGCAGACTGATGTTTCACAGTCAAAAAGTTTATTTTTTTTTTAATTTACACTACTGTTACAACAGATATGAGTGGTAACACAGGGCAAGTGGGCACAGTATACGCCTGTGAGCTGGCACACACGCTGGCAGGCAGGCAACTGCAATTAGATAACACTAGCAGACTGATGTTTCACAGTCAAAAAAGTTTTTTTTTTTTTTTTAATTTACACTACTGTTACAACAGATATGAGTGGTGGCACTGGGCAGTGGGCCTGTCACACACGCTGGCAGGCAACTGCAATTAGATTACACTAGCAGACTGATGTTTCACAGTCAAAAAAGTTATTTTTTTTTAATTTACACTACTGTTACACCAGATATGAGTGGTGGCACTGGGCAAGATGGGCCTGGCACACACGCTGGCAGGCAGGCAGGCAACTGAAATTAGATTCACTAGCAGACTGATGTTTCCACAGTCAAAAAAGTTTTTTTTTTTTAATTTACACTACTTTTTACAACAGATATGAGTGGTAGGCACTGGGCAAGTGGGCACAGTATACGCTATGAGCCTGACAACAAAAAAGCCAGACTGATGTTTCACCAGTCCAAAAAGTTTTTATTTTTTTAAATTTACACTACTGTTACCACCAGATATGAGTGGTGGCACTAGGCAAGTTGGCCTGGCCACACACGCTGGCAGGCAGGCAACTGCAATTAGTTTACACAAGCAGACTGATGTTTCACAGTCAAAAAGTTTTTTTTTTTTTAATTTACACTACTGTTACAACAGATATGAGTGGTAGCACTGGGGAAAGTGGGCACAGTATACGCTGTTGAGCCCTGGCACACACGCTGGCAGGCAGGCAACTGCAATTAGATAACACTAGCAGACTGATGTTTCACAGTCAAAAAAGTTTTTTTTTTTTTTTTTTTAATTTTACACTACTGTTACAACCAGATATGAGTGGTGGCACTGGGCAAGTGGGCCTGGCACACACACTGGCAGGCAGACACCTGCAATTAGATTACACTAGCAGACTGATGTTTCACAGTCAAAAAAGTTATTTTTTTTTAATTTACACTACTGTTACACCAGATATGAGTGTGGCACTG
Source organism: Bombina bombina (assembly GCF_027579735.1). Lineage (NCBI taxonomy): Eukaryota > Metazoa > Chordata > Amphibia > Anura > Bombinatoridae > Bombina > Bombina bombina. The sequence continues at coordinate 373,888,318 of NC_069499.1, forward strand.
GGGCAAGTGGGCCTGCACACACTCCTGGCAGGCAGGCAGGCAACTGCAATTAAATTACACTAGCAGACTGATGTTTCACAGTCAAAAAAGTTTTTTTTTTTAATTTACACTACTGTTACAACAGATATGAGTGGTGGCACTGGGCAAGTGGGCCTGGGCACACACACTGGCAGGCAGACACCCTGCAATTAGATTACACTAGCAGACTGATGTTTCACAGTCAAAAAAGTTATTTTTTTTTAATTTACACTACTGTTACACCAGATATGAGTGGTTGGCACTGGGGCAAGTGGGCCTGCACACACTCTGGCAGGCAGGCAGGCAACTGCAATTAAATTACACTAGCAGACTGATGTTTCACAGTCAAAAAAGTTTTTTTTTTTTTTAATTTACACTACTGTTACAACAGATATGATTGGTAGCCACTGGGCTAGTGGGCATCAGTATACGCTGTGAGCCTGACACAAAAAAGCAGACTGATGTTTCACAGTCAAAAAAGTTTTTTATTTTTTTAAATTTACACTACATGTTACACCAGATATGAGTGGGTGGCACTGGGCAAAGTGGGCACTATATACGCTGTGAGCCTCTGGCACACACGCTGGCAGGCAGGACGACTGCAATTATCTTACACAGCAGACTGATGTTTCACAGTCAAATTTTTTTTTTTTTTAAATTTACACTACTGTTACACCGATATGAGTGGTGGCACTATGCCAAGTGGGCCTGGCACACACGCTGGCAGGCAGGCAACTGCAATTAGATATAACTAGACAGACTGATGTTTCACAGTCAAAAAAGTTTTTTTTTTTTTTTAAATTTACCACTACTGTTCACAACAGATATGAGTGGTGGCACTTGGGCAAGTGGGCCTGGCACACACACTGGCAGGCAGACACCTTCAATTAGATTACACTAGCAGACTGATGTTTCACAGTCAAAAAAGTTATTTTTTTTTAATTTACCTCTACTGTTACACCAGATATGAGTGGTGGCACTGGGCAAGTGGGCCTGGCACACACCGCTGGCAGGCAGGCAGGCATACTGCAATTAGATTACACTAGCAGACTGATGCTTCACAGTCAAAAAAAGTTTTTTTTTTAAATTTACACTACTGTTACAACAGATTTGAGTGGTAGCACTGGGCAAGTGGGCACAGTATACGCTGTGAGCCTGACACAAAAAAGCAGACTGATGTTTCACAGTCCAAAAAGTTTTTATTTTTTTAAATTGACACTACTGTTACACCAGATATGAGTGGTGGCACTAGGCAAGTGGGCCTGGCACACACGCTGGCAGGCAGGCAACTGCAATTAGATTACACAAGCAGACTGATGTTTCACAGTCAAAAAGTTTTTTTTTTTAATTTACACTACTGTTACAACAGATATGAGTGGTAGCACTGGGCAAGTGGGCACAGTATACGCTGTGAGCCTGGCACACATGCTGGCAGGCAGGCAACTGCAATTAGATAACACTAGCAGACTGATGTTTCACAGTCAAAAAAGTTTTTTTTTTTTTTTAAATTTACACTACTGTTACAACAGATATGAGTGGTGGCACTGGGCAAGTGGGCCTGGCACACACACTGGCAGGCAGACACCTGCAATTAGATTACACTAGCAGACTGATGTTTCACAGTCAAAAAAGTTATTTTTTTTTAATTTACACTACTGTTACACCAGATATGAGTGGTGGCACTGGGCAAGTGGGCCTGGCACACACGCTGGCAGGCAAGCAGGCAACTGCAATTAGATTACACTAGCAGACTGATGTTTCACAGTCAAAAAAGTTTTTTTTTTAAATTTACACTACTGTTACAACAGATATGAGTGGTAGCACTGGGCAAGTGGGCACAGTATACGCTGTGAGCCTGACACAAAAAAGCAGACTGATGTTTCACAGTCCAAAAAGTTTTTATTTTTTTAAATTTACACTACTTTTACACCAGATATGAGTGGTAGCACTGGGCAAGTGGGCACAGTATACGCTGTGAGCCTGACACGAAAAAGCAGACTGATGTTTCACAGTCCAAAAAGTTTTTTTTTTTTAAATTTACACTACTGTTACACCAGATATGAGTGGTGGCACTGAGCAAGTGGGCCTGGCACACACGCTGTCAGGCAGGCAACTGCAATTAGATTACACAAGCAGACTGATGTTTCACAGTCAAAAAAGTTTTTTTTTTAAATTTACACTACTGTTACAACAGATATGAGTGGTGGCACTGGGCAAGTGGGCACAGTATACGCTGTGAGCCTGGCACACACGCTGGCAGGCAGGCAACTGCATTTAGATTACACTAGCAGACTGATGTTTCACAGTCAAAAAAGTTTTTTTTTTTAATGTACTCCACTGTTACAACAGATATGAGTGGTGGCACTGGGCAAGTGGGCCTGGTACACACGCTGGCAGGCAGGCAACTGCAATTAGATTACACTAGCAGACTGATGTTTCACAGTCAAATTTTTTTTTTTTTAATTTACACTACTGTTACACCAGATATGAGTGGTGGCACTGGGCAAGTGGGCCTGGCACACACGCTGTCAGGCAGGCAACTGCAATTAGATTACACTAGCAGACTGATGTTTCACAGTCAAATTTTTTTTTTTTAAATTTACACTACTGTTACACCAGATATGAGTGGTGGCACTGGGCAAGTGGCTTGGCAGGCAAGCAACTGCAATTAGATTACACAGGGAAAAAAATAAATTAAAAAAATGATGTTCTAGCCCTAAAATGGCTTTTTGGGGTGTTGTCCTTACAGCAGAGATCATATGAGCCGCGGCGATCGCAAACAAGCTATGCTCTCTGGGAACTATTCTCCAGCGAACTATTCACAACATCACTAATAAATAAGCATCCACAGAGGAAAGGCGCTGATATAGAAGTGAATAAGTAAAATAGAGGATTACCACTGTATACCACAGATAGTGTAAACTATATTGATAAGTGGCAATACTTAGTCACAAGTAAAGTAAACTTGGCTGATAAGTGGCAATACCAGAGGATGGAACATATACTGTTGTAAAGGCGACAGTCGACTGTTGTTATTGGTGGTTACAGATACCTTGATATGCAGAGAGCGTAATGGATCTCTATCCTAAGTTGTGACAGAGTGATTTGGAATTTATGGGCTGAGTTGGCATACGTGGGGTTTTACTTAGAATTGAAACAGTCGGTTATGGGCATCAACAGGTACTCAGTTCAGCTCATTCACTGTTGTAGTGATTAGATAAATAAAATGAAATACCAGCCTATAACTTTGATTACCGTACTCTCAGTACTATATATATATTGGGATGCTGAAAGATGTTCACAAGTACCATTGATCCACTCCCACCTTGTGTTATATAGTGGTAGAAGATATGCTGTTAGTAACCCCAAGTACTCTTTACTGCTCAGTCAACATATGTATATTCCCAACTTATGTTTTATAATTATAGAACATGTGCTAATAGCACCTTCAAGTACTTAGTTCTACTCAATCACACTATTAATGGATGGATAAAGTATCTTATCTCCTATACCTTTAAATACCTTATCCAAGGCACATTGTATCTATAAGAAGGTGTTAATTAGCGAGTAGCATTTCAACACTTCCTGCAACTGAATATATTAGTAAACAAAAGGTGCTGCTCGCACCATAAATACTCAGTTCTGATCTCACACACTAGTGGTGAAGAAATAAATATGGAGTATTGCTAGCCTATACCTTTAAATTCCGTACCTTGAGCAATATGTGTATTGTACAACATTAAAGCCTATTATATACACATACCATTTATACATTACTGGCTAGTAATATTGAGTAGTTATTGAGTGATTTTTATTTTGTGTAATGTAGTGTTTGTTTGTTTTTGTAATTTAGGTAATTGTATTTAATTTATGTAATTTATTTAATTGTAGTGTAAGGTTAGGTGTTAGTGTAACTCAGGTTAGGTTTTATTTTACAGGTACATTTGTATTTATTTTAACTAGGTAGTTAGTAAATAGTTAATAACTATTTATTAACTATTCTACCAAGTTAAAATAAATACAAACTTACCTGTGAAATAAAAATAAACCCTAAGATAGCTACAATGTAACTATTAGTTATATTGTAGCTAGCTTAGGGTTTATTTTATAGGTAAGTATTTTGTTTTAAATAGGAATAATTTAGGTAATGAAAGTAGGTTTTTATTTAGATTTATTTTAATTATATTTGTTAGGGGGTATTAGGGTTAGGGTTAGACTTAGGTTTAGGGGTTAATAAATTTAGTATAGTGACGGCGACGTTGGGGGCGGCAGATTAGGGGTTAATAAATGTATGTAGGTGGCGGCGATGTTAGGGGCAGCAGATTAGGGTTTAATAATATTTAACTAGTGTTTGCGATGCAGGAGTGCGGCGGTTTAGGGGTTAATATGTTTATTATATTAATGGCGATTTCCGGAGCGGCAGATCAGGGGTTAATAATTTTATTTTAGTGTTTGCGATGTGGGAGGGCCTCAGTTTAGGGGTTAATAGGTAGTTTATGGGTGTAAGTGTACTTTTTAGCACTTTAGTTATGACTCATAACTACTGACTTTCACTTTACGGTATCGAACTTGGCAGTATGGGTTGTACCGCTCAGTTTTTGGCCTCCCAGGCAGACACGTAACACCGGCGCTATGGAAGTCCCATTGCAAAAGGACTTTTTGAAAGCTGCAGTAATTACGTTGCATTAAGGCCAAGAAAGTGTGCGGTGCCCCTATACCTGCAAGACGCATAATACCAGCGGTAGTGAAAAAGCAACATTATGAGCCTTAATGCTGCTTTTTTCACCCATACCACAAAACTCGTAATCTAGCCGTATGTTAATAAATAATTGAAGGGGTTAAGCCTGTCCTTTTGGTGAGGCATTTTATAGAAGAGTTGAAGAAAGTCAGTTCAAATAAATAAATTAGTAGATTAGTCAGTCAGTGTAACTTAATAATTAGTAATGTAATTCAGTCTGCTTGCTTGCTTGATTTGCTATTAGTACTTTACTAATTACTAAGTTACACTGATGACAACAACTCAAAGTTCATCCCTTGTTCAAGCTGATTTGATGGGATTTTTGCGAAAGCCCCCTCTGGCAGCAGCCGGCTCTTTCACTTACCTAAGTTGCCGCCTCGGCCGTCACCTGACTCAGTCCTCCCCTTCTTCACCACACATGGCCACACTGTCTGCTATGCTGCAGCTGCCGCCTCTATCTAAATGCACAGTTAAAATTGTGTGCGCACAGCGTGTGGAGGTGGGAGGAGCTAAGCAGCCAGAGCCAGGTGATCTTTAATATGTGAACCGTATTCCGTATTTATACCCAACAGGTCCACATATTGCAGCAGGGCAGCACTTTGATCTGCCAGTGCCAGGAGTCCTGGACAGGAGTCAGGACTTGTCACCTACTTACCTAACTGGCTCCTTCCTTCACATGCTGCTTCACGCACTAAGTACCAGGGCTTGTCACTTACCTAACCTGCTCCTTCCTTCACACAATGCTTCATTCTACCACAAACGCAATGTACCAACATGTGAGAGGGCCCCCCATCAAGAACAAAATGCAAAGCAAAAAAAAAAAATCAAATATTATTAATAATTTTTTTTAATAGATTAAAAAAAAAAAACTGCTGCTTCAGTAAGAAGCATGGGGCCGGGGGCAGAGCTAGTCAGCAGCCTAGACAGTCGCAATCTAGCAGAGCTCCTGATAAAAATACTTAATTATTAGCTGTAAAGCATGATTTGGGGGCTGACAACCCATAAAAGTCTTTGGAGCAGTATTTACTCACTGCAAGTGAGCCTAAGCAGTAATTTGGCAGAGTTTGAGCTAATTTTGGATCTACCCAGAAAGGAGTACCAGAGGATTTTCAGGAAAATCCGAGGCTTCGGCCTACCTCGGATCTTTCTGGCACACCAAAGAGCCTGAGATCTTCAGGAAAGGATAGAATAGAAGCTGGCAGAACTATACTTCTTGAAAAATAGCTGCATATCAGGACCTACGGTTTGCAGCTCCAGAAACAGCCCTGAACTTCATAAGTGAGGAAGACGCCATTTTATCTCAGAAGTAAGTGCGCAATAGATAGTGCACACACACACAGGGAATATAACTTACCCCAGCTCCCCTAATCTACCCTACACACCTACCTTAACTACCTGTTTTGAACTTTGAAGCAGTACACTATTGTTCTGGACTTAATCTATCACCCCTGGGAACATTAGCAGGAGTGGACTGCTGGGAAGCACTGGTAGTGTGTGTTTGTTGGAACATTCTCACTGGGGACAACTGTGTCTGAGAGTGTGGGTTAATTAAATTGAAGCCCCCCCTCATCCACATGTGAATTACAAGAGGTTAATCTGTGTGAGCTCAGGTGGGCCACAGCCTAGGAAACAGGACCATAGATTGCATGCTCACTAGCCCTGTTCTGATCCTACCTCCTTCATCCGCTGCAGACCATTTCTAGGTAGTGGCCACTATTTGGGTCGGTGCTCACAAACTCCTCCAGTAAAAGAGAATTAACTCCTAAGACCCCACACTGTGAGGAAGGCTCCCTAATAGAGGAATCACATTTGCAGTTACTCCAATAAAGACTACTAATCTTAGCAGTGGTAACCCTGATACCAATACCTTGTCCAAAGGGCCTTGGAGGTCCTGAGCTCCCTCCTTACTGACCTGCCACATACTATCTTGGACTTCCTAAGGATCCTCCAGCATAGAGACTAGGAGTAACTCATCCTGAACCCTTAACTACTATTGTGCAGTAGTCCCTATCGCTACACCCAACCTCACCCCTTCCGGCCTGGTTGTTCGCTTCCACTTACCCTTTCCCCTCCCTGTAGTTGTTCTCACTCAGGCCATATCCCCTAGACCCCTGAGGTGTGGGTGTTGGAATTAAGCTCTCGCTTGTAGCCACCCCTAGCTTGCCTAACCCACCTGTTCCTTCACATGCTCCTACTCTTGGCAAACATGGAGTAAAATTTAATGTCTAGGCCTTGCTGAATCCGGGATGTAATACTCACACAGGGGAAGAACACAGTCATTCAGTATTGATCGCCTCTGTGCATATTTCTCAACCCTACTACATATACCCTTGTAGAAATGTCACAAGCATTTAAAAGAAAACAAAAAGGGTCCTCTGCGCCAAAGTGCACTGTGGTTGAACATTTCCACCATCAAACAATGTCCACTCACACTTATCTGAAGAAGAGGGCCTCGAGGACACTGTTAATCATAATTCCGAAAATCTTCCAACGATAAAGACCAGACTTGATCCTTCTCACCATAATGAACCTCTCACCATGGACTCTATCAAATCCCTCTTAGCGAACCATCACGAATCACTCTCTACATTTTTTTATAAAAGTCATGCAGAGCTGAAAAGGGACATTGCGAGTATTGGCGATAGAACAGACACCCTGGAACGTAAACAGGAAGATCTAACAGTGGACCACGCTAGTCTAGTAAGCTATTCCCAAAATCTTGCCAACCAGATCTCTGATCAAGAATCCAAACTTGCTGATCTGGAGGACAGATCCCGGAGGAACAATGTCAGAGTCAGGAAAATACCGGAAATGGTTTGCCCACCTGAGTTGAAGGACTATCCATTAGAACTCTTTACTGCTTTGGTAGGTCCCTCAAGTGATTCAGAGATGTTGATAGATAGAGCCCACAGAGCACTACGGCCTCGCAGCATGGACGGTGATAAACCACGGGATGTCATTATCTGCCTTCATTACTTCACCTTCAGAGAAAAACTACTGAGGGCAGCGGCAAAAGAAGGTGCACTCACAGATAATTTTTTGGATCTCCAGATATTCCCAGATCTCTCCCCAAATACCCTCCAACTACGATGAAACTTTCAGTTCTGCACAAAGATCCTGAGAGAGAAAGGAATAAAATACAGATGGGTCTTTCATGTCCGACTATCACAAAAGATGGCCAGCAATTCATTGCCTCCTCCATACAGCAAGCCAGATCACTTCTACACAGATGGGAACTCATTTCTGATGATCCTGGAACCTCCCATGAGGTACCTACCCCACAGAGACTGAAACCAACAGCACCTGAGTGGGACCCTCTCCCGCAGAGACCCCTCTCATCCAACCAAAGATGCCCTTCCAATGAGAACCTAGTCTCTTTTGCACAGAGGAGATAAATGTGGCTTTGACTGATCTAATTCAGCACTAGAAGTGCTTAGCAGCTTAATCTCCCCCCTCCTTCCTGATCACTTCCCTCACACCCTACCCTCTCCCTTCCTTTACTCCCTTCTCCTACACCTCCACATTTACCTCCCTTCCCTCAACTCCGACCTTCTACCATCAGACTGCAGTTTCTCTTGCCAAATGCTCAGGACTTGAACATTTTCTACTACGCTTGCTGATTCTATTGGATGGAACTGCTGTAGCCTCTACTATAATAGCGGAGAATCCTAAGTTTACGCAACCATGTTGCACAGTATCCTTATACAGTTGCAAGAAAAAGTATGTGAACCCTTTGGAATGATATGGATTTCTGCACAAATTGGTCATAAAATGTGATCTGATCATCATCTAAGTCACAACAATAGACAATCAAAGTCTGATTAAACTAATAACACACAAAGAATGAAATGTTGCCATGTTTTTATTGAACCCACCATGTAAACATTCACAGTGCAGGTGAAAAAAGTATGTGAACCCTTGGATTTAATAACTGGTTGAACCTCCTTTGGCAGCAATAACTTCAACCAAACGTTTCCTGTAGTTGCAGATTAGACGTTCACAACGGTCAGGAGTAATTCTTGACCATTCCTCTTTACAGAACTGTTTCAGTTCAGCAATATTCTTGGGATGTCTGGTGTGAATCCCTTTCTTGAGGTCATGCCACAGCATCTCAATCGGGTTGAAGTCAGGACTCTGACTGGGCCACTTCAGAAGGCCTATTTTCTTCTGTTTAAGCCATTTTGTTGTTGATTTACTTCTATGCTTTGGGTCATTGTCCTGTTGCAATATCCATCTTCTGTTGAGCTTCAGCTGGTAGACAGATGGCCTTAAGTTCTCCTGCAAAATGTTTTGATAAACTTGGGAATTCTTTTTTCCTTCGATAATAGCAATCCGTCCAGGCCCTGATGCAGCAAAGCAGCCCCAGAACCATGATGCCCCCACCATCATACTTCACAGTAGGGATGAGGTTTTGATGTTGGTGTGCTGTGCCTCTTTTTCGCCACACATAGTTTTGTGTGTTTCTTTCAAACAACTCAACTTTGGTTTCATCTATCCACAGAATATTTTGCCAGTACTGCTGTGGAACATCCAGGTGTTCTTGTGCAAACTGTAAATGTGCAGCAATGTTTTGTTTGGACAGCAGTGGCTTCCTCTGTGGTATCCTCCCATGAAATCCATTCTTGTTTAGTGTTTTACGTATGGTAGATTTGCTAACATGGATGTTAGCATTTGCCAGTGACTTTTGTAAGTCTTTAGCTGACACTCTAGGATTCTTCTTCATCTCATTGAGCAGTCTGTGCTGTGCTCTTGCAGTCATCTTTACAGGACGGCCACTTCTAGGGAGAGTAGCAGCAGTGCTAAACTTTCTCCATTTATAGACAATTTGTCTTACTGTGGACTGATGAACAGCAAGGCTTTTGGAGATACGTTTATAACCCTTTCCAGCTTTATGCAAGTCAACAATTCTTAATCGTAGGTCTTCTGAGAGCTCTTTTGTGCGAGGCATCATTCACATCAGGCAATGCTTCTTGTGAAAAGCAAACCCAGAACTGGTGTTTTTTTTATAGGGCAGGGCAGCTGTAACCAACACCTCCAATCTCATCTCATTGATTGGACTCCAGTTGGCTGACATCTCACTCCAATTAGCTCTTGGAGATGTCATTAGTCTAGGGGTTCACATACTTTTTCCACCTGCACTGTGAATGTTTACATGGTGTGTTCAATAAAAACATGGCAACATTTCATTATTTGTGTGTTATTAGTTTAAGCAGACTGTGATTGTCTATTGTTGTGACTTAGATGATGATCAGATCACATTTTATGACCAATTTGTGCAGAAATCCATATCATTCCAAAGGGTTAACATACTTTTTCTTGCAACTGTATGTGCCTTCTTAAATATTGCTCCTTTGTTTTAGATGTTTATCCACTGGTTTGCTCTTACTCTCTAGCTGCAAATGGCGTTTTTATCCTTCCCCTGATAACCTTCCCCTCCTTCAACCTTCCCCTCCTCCCTTTCCCCTTGTCCCTCCCCCTCTCCTCCCCTTACATTATCTTCCATTCTTACCCCTCACTTTCCTTTCTACCCTTAATCTTAAACCCCCACCCACCCCTTCTTTCTCCCCTCCTCCTCCCCTGCCTTCTTTATCCTTCTTTTCCCCTCCACCTAATTTTTCTCCATTCTCTCCTCTCAATCTAACTCTTCCTTTTTCCTTCTTCCCCAACCTGCCCCTCTCTTTGTTAACACCTCCTCTTCCCTTCCCTTTATGTTCTCTCCCTCTTCCCCAGGCCCTCCCTAATACCCCCTATGCAGCATTCTCAGTTACCAATCCACAGGCCCTGAATACTCACCGCCATCCATGCTAAATTCATCTACTGGGATTACTGAGACCTCTGCCATATGGGAGAAGAACCCAATGACTGTACAAATACACTGTAAAGTATGTTTATTTTCTTCTCTATGTTTTCCTTTCTGCCTGAGACACTCTCTTACAGGTTAAAGTTGGTGTTTGATTTCTCACTGGGGACTTAACCCTTAACCCTTTCCTCTGACCTCTCCCCTTCTTCCCTTTCTCTCTCAGTTTCCTCTCCCCCTGTCTATGTCCCCTCCCTCCCTCTCTCTCATTCCCTTCTTCTTTTCTCCTTTTCCTCCTATTATCCTACTACTCCCCCTCCAGATGCATCTCTCCCTTACCCCCCCCCCCTCATCTGGCTGGATAAGATGATGTAACTTGATAACCCTACTGACAAAATTACCAACAACCTCTGATATGAGGGAGGGAGGAGGAGGATTATTTTCTCTCATGATAATTGATGGATTAACATAAGTTTTTATATGAGCCCATTTGTTTCTACTGTAATAATTACACTGTTTGACTGGGTTAAATGTTAAATGTTACATGTTAATTTATGTTATACTTGGTATGCTGTCAAGTTCCATTGCCTCCCTTACTATTGTCCTATTGTCCTAATTCTTGTATAGAGGCCTAACCACCCCAAACTCCTGACCTCTATTATAGTGCCTTTATGCTTGGGTCTAAAACTCGAATTACCTCCCCCACAACCTCTATTTCTGGACCACTCCCTGGAACTTGACACACACACACACTCCCTATGTATCCCCCCTGGTGTGATCCCAGGATATTTTGTATCAGATAAATGGACAACTTTAGTTGCCCTTCCACAATTTTTTTTAATCCAGGGGATTATCGGGGCTAGGACCTTTTATGCTAGCTCCCCCCCACACATTTTGAGCTGCGACCTCTTGGTTCAACTAATAGGTCCCTCACAATGAAAGTGAAACAATAACACTTTCCCCCTTATTTAACATATCCCTACTTATCTGAGCCCCTCCCCATAGAAGACCCGCAAATTGGTAGACATAATTCTTAAAGGAGAACATTATCCCTCCCTGACTTTTCATTTACGGTACGTAATCATAGCCGACTTTTCCTTGGACATTACCCAGACCCCTACTTACTAAGTTAGTTGGACTTGTCCATTCCATTTATTTGACTGCCCAAAGCCCCAGTACACCTCTCCCCTCCTCCACTCCGCGCTTTTGGACATAGTAGCTGAGAACAATCTCAAGATGCCTCCACTCAGATTCGTTACACTTAACACCCAGGGCCTCAACTCCCCTACAAAATGAAGCCTCTTGCTCCGGTATCTCCTCCGGCACAAGCTCCAAATTGCCTTCTTACAGGAAACTCATTGGCAGGAAGGGACCAGATTTCTTACTAATTCTTCCTACTTTCCAATTTGTGAAACAGCTTCCTACACCGAAAAGACAAGAGGTGTGGCTGTCCTGGTTCATAGATCAGTTAAATGCGAAATTGAATATAGTGAGTCTGACCCGGAGGGAAGATTTCTGATAGTAGTCTGTCATCTTAATGAGGTCTTGTGTACCTTGGTTTCTCTATATGCCCCTAACATCAAACAAATCCCTTTCCTTCGTTCCACCCTTGAACGCATTGAAAAGGTGACAAGAGGTCGTCTGATCATTGGAGGTGATTTCAACCTTGTATGGGATCCCCTCCTGGATAGGAAGACACTGAACAATTCCCCCCAGGATAGGAGCCCCCCAGTATGCCTATCTCCATCTGAGAGAGACTTTACCCACTTCTCGAAGCCACATAACTCTTATTCGAGACTTGATATCTTCTTTTGTGACAGCTGGACCTTGGACGCCTGTATCTCATCACATATTAAACCATACACCTGGTCTGACCATGACCTTGTGGTAGTGACTTGTTCCTTTCTTACTTACTCTGAAACTCAACCGCCATGGCGACTCCTGGATTCCTTCATGCCAGAAATTGAATCACCAGAGATATCTCGGGTCATCGTGGATTTTTTCACACTAAATGACATGGGTGATACTTCCATTGCAACACTATGGGCCTCTTTTAAGGCCTACATGAGAGGTTATTTCATATCTAGAATGGCTCAGCTTAGGGACAAATATAAATCCCCACTAGCCAAACTATATGCAAAGCTTAGAATAGTGGAAAACAACAATAAATTGCATCCCTCCTCCCATCTTTCACATTTGGTTGGACAGATATGAGAAGAGATAAACAAGAGAGAGGGCAAGAGAGTTAAAGCTAAACTATTTAGATTAAAACAACTCTATTATTACAAGGGCAACAAAGCTGATACACTCCTAGCAAACAAACTCCGCTACCAAACCCAACAACAGCGGATTTCTGTTATTAAAACTAAAAGTACTCTTGCGTATGCACCGAAAGACATAGGCATAGCCTTTGTGAACTATTATCATTCTCTATATAATTTGGGGGCTGACCCTAATACCCCCAAGGCGACTATAGAGGAGATCCAGAACTTTCTTGACTCGTTTCACTTACCGCACCTTTCCTCTGAAAAGGTAACTTACTTGACACTCCCTTTCATACAAGAAAAGACCCAATTAGCTGTACGCTCTCTTAAAACCGGTAAGGCCCACGGACCAGATGGCTTCACTGCGTCGTTCTATAAGACCTATGCTCCTGTATTAATGCCAATCCTCACAAGATTTTTTCTTGAGGTAAGCAATTCAGGTACTTTATCTGAAGAGTTTCTTGAAGCTAGCATCCTCACAATACCCAAAGAGGGGAAAGATCCAACTATGTGTGAGAGTTACAGGCCAATTTCGCTCATTAACATTAATGTTAAGGTCTATGCTAAGGTGTTGGGTAACAGATTGGCAATCCATGTCCCATCTTTTTTACACTTGGATCAAGTCGGGTTTGTAATGGGCCTACAAGGCTCTGATAATACATGCAGACTTCTAAACCTCTATACCGAATCCTTGGATATGGGCATCCCATTATTCACCCTGTCGATTGATGCGGAAAAAGCATTTGACAGGGTGAGATGGGATTATATGTTCCTGACCTTAAAAGCTTTTGGTGTACCGCCCACACTTTGCAAAACCATTAGCACATTATACTCCAAACCTTCAGCTAAAGTTAGAGGGGTGGGATTTACCTCCCCTTCTGTTCTGATCACTAATGGCACGAGGCAGGGGTGTCCACTATCCCTTATCCTGTATGCGCTATCTATCAAGCCTCTAGCTGTGGCTATTAGACAACAAAAGGAGATCCAAGGCATCATAATTCATGACCTGGAGCAGAATCTTGCATTATTTGCAGATGACCTCACTATCTTTTTGTCCGACCTGTTGACCTCCCTTCCCCCTCTTTCCGCCCTTCTGGAACTATTTGGCACTCTGTCATATTACAAAGTTAATGTATCTAAAACTGAAGCTTATTCCTTGGGACTCCCTCTGGAGGAACTTAAGACTTTACAAAGACTCTTCCCCTTTAAATAGTCAACTGAAGGAAGTTAGCATCTGGGTGTTTTCCTTTCTCATAACAAGAAAGTAATAATGGCACACAACTATTCTCCCCTATTGACACAAATTTAATCCCTCCTAAGCTCTAAAAGGTACAAGGAGATCTCCTGGCTTGGCCGCGTTGCTGTGACCAAGATGATGATACTCCCTAAGATCACTTATCTCTTCCGATGTCTTCCTCTCCTGGTCCCTCAGAATATCCTTGTCCGATTCCAACGACTCATCTCTAACTATATCTGGGGAGGGAAGAAGCCTAGAGTAGCGGCAAATATCTTGCACAGACCTATAGATAGGGGAGGGATAGGGATTCCACACATCAGAACCTACCATGATGCCACAATGGTCACCCATGCTTCTGCATGGAGCTCTGATCTCCCACAAACCAGATGGCGAGAACTGGAACAGGCTTCCCTTCCGGCTTATGTGAAACCTGAGGACCAACTTTGGATGACGAGTCATGGCCTCCAGTTACTTACTCTTTCTAATTTGATTGTCAGGGAGTGCAGGAGTGCGTGGTTATGCCTACGCAACTTCAATTTGATCACTCCCCACCCGTCCCCAGTTCAGCCTGTAGTAAGTCTGCTCCTAACACTTCCCAGCTTTTCCATCGGGGCTTGGAGAACCTCTCAGTTACGATCAATAAGTAATTTTTATCATAACGATAGGCTCTTGACTCATTCGGACTTAATAACGAAGAGGGATCTTCCCTCCAAGCTTCTCTTTGACTTGACCAGGTTACGATCCTTGTTACAAACGTGGGGTTTCCTCCCTGAGACACTCCGGGACACAACACTCTGGGTAACCAGGTGGAAAACCAAACTTCAGCTACATAAGCCCTTATCCGTCCACTATCAATGCCTTCTTGGTGACAACCCTTCCTTTGAAACCCCTCATATTTTGGCGTGAGAATGGGAGTGGGGAAGACACCACTCAACACAACAATGGTAACACGCCATATCTGACACCAGGATGGCCATACACTGTGTGAACTTTTCTATAAACTTCTCACCCGATGGCACTTGGTGCCAACTAAACTACAGAGATTCTACCCTACAACATCGGGACTGTGCTGGAGGGGATGCAGATGGAGAGGCAACCCCACGCATGTGTGGTAGGATTGCCCCCAACTCGAGAACTACTGGGCTAAGACGAGGCATCTGTGTACCAAACTGGGTCTCCCTAGTGTCACATTCCCTTCCATGGGTATACTCCATATAGATATCCCTCCAATTCCCTCTCATAGCAAATATTTGCTTATCTGCATCCTTCTATCAGCCAAGCTACTGATAGCTAGAAATTGGAAAAAAAAACAACCCCCAAGATGGAGAGGTGTACTGGAGACGGTTGAATAGTTTAAGTCCATGGAGAGCGGTATATATCTGGCCAATAAACAAATGGGCCCTTATGCCCAGATCTGGGAACCCTGGGAGACTCGTATGACCCCTAGAACCCGTATCACCCTAAATTGCTAACTCCCTCCCTGACCTGAGAGGATCAAGATGGACAAAGATTCCCACAATTAGTCAGTGAGCCGTAACTTCTTCTCTACTAGCTCCCCCTACCCTTTGGATATCATTCTCAGTGATACCATTGTGTAATAACCACCCGCCCCCCTCCAAACCTAAAATATACTAGCATTTACACATGGACTCACTTGACTCTGACCCCCTCAGATTTTCGGCTTCAGTAATAACCTTTGCAGGTTGTTACTGACTACATTTTCCCTTACTTATGATAGCTCTGTGAAGTCTAGGGATGACCCATTTGGGCATTTGTTTCTATTCGACAACAAAAGTTAGGTAAGTAGCACTCTAATTAATTGTTCAAAATGTACAGGTGCATCCTAGAATGACAAATATATACCAATGTAAAAAAGAGAGTAGAAACCTAAAATACAGGTTTCTAAAAGTCTAGGCAAAAAACAAGCACAACTGTATAGGGTAAATACTATTCCCCTACCCTCCTTCCCCCCAACTCTTTCTGTTAGGAAACTTACCTTGTTGCTATGATTGAATAATATGTTTATATAGCCCTTATCATTTGTTGTAAAATGATTTCACTCTCATCCACTCCCGGCCGTACTGTGTAACCCTTAGGCCGGGTCTGGTGTTATGTACTGTATTTTGTATAATTCTCATAAAATAAAAAAATATTTAAAAAAAAAAAAAAGAAGCATGGGGCCCCTTAAAAAGCTGAGACCTCGGGCCAGGGCCGATTTGCCCGACTTGTCAGTCCGCACCTGTATAAAAGTTGAGGGGTTAACAAGATAGATACTTGCGGTGGGTATGTGGGGGTTAAGGGGTTAATAGAGTAGATGGGTACTTGCAGTTGGAATGTGGCGGTTTAGATATTTATTAGTTTAGTGTTAGTTTACAATTGTGAGGTACTTCAGTTTAGGGGTACTAATGATTAGTGGTTAAGCATATTAAAATTACATGACCTATCTGAATCATGAAAATTAGTTTGGATTTTACTATCCCTTTAAAGGAAAGAAAGTGGAGACAATCATTAAAATTATTGCAGTAGCAGTATACACAGGAGCACACAAATAAGGTATAAAAACTTTGAAGAGAAAGGCCAAAAAATTTCAAGAGTATACTTAATATGTCATTGCTTCCAATACTTGGAAATATTGGCATGAATTATAATAGTACTGCACATATTGATATAATCTCTAATGCTCCTAACATATTAATGTGCAATAAAGTAAATGTACAAATTGCATGTCATAAAGAACATTATTTCAAACAGATTTAATATTATCTTGGATTCATAAATCCTCAGTTTTCATATTAACCCATATTGGTTTCAGCTATTTCTATTTGACTTTTTGCAATATATTTATTACTAATTTATTCTCCTGATGTGTCATCCAGCAGCTACAGTAATAATCACTGAAGTTGTCTGTGCTATAAGGGATACCAAGATCATTAAATGTTTCTTTTTACAAGGAAAATCTTATAATATATCAAGTTCTGACAGCATCAGAAAGATAGAGCATGAACAATGCCTCATACATTGTACTTCTGGCTTTTTTATGTCACTCAACAAATAAGAAATGTTTAGAAGTACAAAATATTTCACCACTTTATGTATTTTTTGCTGCTAGCCAGTGGATTTTGAGCTATTGTCCTAAAATCTCACAGAATAATAAATTATTATACAGACTTATTGTTCCTATTGTTCTTATAAAATGCTATGTTCCCAGGTAGGCTAGACTTAAAAGATATTTCAGTATTTGTTCAATATGTTGTAACCCAATTTTTTTTTTTTTCTGTCACTAAAACTTCCCTGCAAGGTATTTTGTGCTTTACCTTACTCCATTTTCAGATGTATTTATTTCAGACAGAGAAAAATTGAAAATATATATTTTATCTATATTAAAAATAATATTTTATATATATATTTATCACTTTGTATCCTTTACAAATTACTATTTACAATGTTATTTTAACTTAACTCTAGGTGAATCTCTTTATAACTGTTAGTAAACAGTATGTATTAGTTCAATTCTTATAAAAAATATATACACTAGGATAATACTGGTATTTTAAAAATCTCAAAAATTACAGTTTATAAAAAGATAGATATTGATAATGAAATGTCAGAAATCAAAATCCCCTTGTTTGGGATAGTCAATTTATTGCTAACAGAAACATATTTTTATCATTAATTACAAAAAGTAATTGGTCCCCATTTCTGAGAGTGAGAGGGACACGTTTTCCAGGCAGCTGGCAAGGGAGTATGCACTGGCAGAATTTTTCAGTACACAAGCAAGTGCTTGTACAGATCCTTGCCTTGTGCAATCAATCTTACTAGAGCAGAAGGGTTGTCAGTCACCCCAAACTGATATACTAAGTCTTCCATATGGTGGAAAAGAGTTTAAAAAACACTGGGGGTCTTAGTTTCAATAAACACATCCATTTACTTTACTAACTGCAAAAAATTATTTTTATCTTCATAAGAACTGCTAATTTTCAGTTCTTCATATGTGATTGAAAACAAACCATATGGTTAAACCCTTTTATAACTAGAGTTTTGGACTTTGGACTACAGCCTAATGGTGAGTTCTGATTTTGGACATTTAAAAAAATTCTTAGAACTATATTAATTGATAGGGTCACAATAATATTTATTTTCCAAATAACTTTACTGTTTTTGAGAAGGTAATGTCAGAACAAAATTCTTTCTTATTGTAACTGCAACATTTAGCTGAAGGAGACATACAAATTTAGAGGTAAATGATTGTATTTCAATTTTAAATAGAAACATCTTATTAATATGTTAACAAAAATGTTTCTAGTAAAATTGTTAGTGTTTCAGTGCTATATTTTATTGAGTACAAAGCATGTGACCTGTGTACCCTCATTGAGACAAAGGGGCCGAATTATCAAGCTCCTTCAGGCTCGCCCGAAACAGTAGTTATGAAGCAGTGGTCTAAAGACTGCTGCTCCATAACTTGTCGCTGCCTCTGAAGCTGCGGTCTTCAATCCACCTGATTCTATACGATCAGGCTGATTGACACCCCCCTGCTAGCAGCCGATAGGCTGCTAAACTGCAGGGGGGCAGCATTGCACAAGCAGTTCACCAGAACTGCTTGTACAATGATAAATGCCGACAGCGTAATCATGTCCATCCGCACTTTAGTAAATTGACCCAAAGCATCTGAACTGAGTTATCACTGATAGAATATATGCTCTGAGCAAACATTTTTGAAATCAGATGGACAATAAATATATTAATTTGATTTGTGCACATTTGTACTGTTTTAAGTTTCACATCATTTTAGGTGTTTTTAGCTGTCATGATTCATTTTGCACAGCTTGTTCATTTTTGTTAGTGAGCTTATCAGAATTAGTCATAAGTAAAGGCAAATTATTTTTAATTGTTTAGAGTCATTAAAAAAGTAAAAGGCTTAGAGAAATAAGCAATACGAGTAATTCTCTGAGTGGAACTTTGAAATTGATGCTGAGATATGAGAAGTTCTAGAAGGATGCAGCTGTTTCTCGTTAAAAAGGCTCAGAGAGTCTGAAATGTACATCCTGCGTGTATTGTTTCTTTTATTTAGAAGAGAATTGCCTCATATTTTGGGGCTGGACTGTTTTTGGCAGGATCAGACTAATATACTACAGGATATTTCTAATTTGAGAAAGACATAGTGAACTTGCACCCTGAGTGGCACTGAACTGTTCAACAAGTAAATAATCCTTTCCATCTGATGTGCATTCTCAGATGAGCACATTTCATTTTTCCTTTTTGCTTTCCATTAGAAGCAGCTGGAGCTCCTATTCCATGCATTTAATATTTTCATTCAAGTTAGTGGTCCAATGTCTTAAAACATGAAGACTTCATCACCCCTAATTAGCAGGGATGACAAAAAATTGAACATGGACAGCCCCCTTGTCAGATAATTCACTGAGGGCAGAGCCCACAAGTGACTGTTACAGCCTGTGAATTTCAGATCACCAGGCCATAATTGTGGAGATTGGTTCTTTATAGGATAGCTATTTTATAATTAGATCAAATCTTAACTTTTATAATTATACTTCCACTGCCAGCCCCTTGTCCATGTCTGCTAGTTTATGAAATGGTTGCCACTCTATCTAGCAAAATAGCATACTTAATACATGTGTCCTGAGTTTGTAATAATCACTTTTATGCATTGCTAGCAGTTCCTTTGTGCTGTTCAAAATAACTTTACTAGGGTACTTACCACAATTATAAATCTTAAAGGGACAGTTCACTCAATTATTTTTTCTTTTAAATATGAACTAAAGCATCCTTTTTAGTTGTTAGTATTTTCTGAGGTTAGTAAATCATCTACTTCATGTTTGTTTTTATAATTTCAAAGGTGTGATTTTGACTTGCCAATCCAACATTCCAGGTCCCAATTGAATGTATTTAATAATCTTTAATTGCGGTCCGATTCATCTCAGTGCTCTTGTCTTTATAACTAGTGCATTTGCTTTAGCAAGCCGGTAATGTCCCAGAAAAACAAGATGTGCCAAGCTCAATATTGTCTTCTTGTGCCCACTAAAGTTGTGCTATTGTTTGCTACATGCAGGAGCTTTCCTGTTATAATACAGCAAACAAGACTATGTAGAGAAAATGCTTTTGCAGCAAAGGTACGTTTACAGCTGACAGCTTTTATAGCCATGTCAGCCATGCACGGAGAGGTTTTCTTTTCAGAAACAAACGGCTAGATTTAGGGGGGTAGTTATCAAGCCATCAACCTCAAATACGCTGGAATTCCGCAGCGTATTTGTGGCGAGGCTGATTCGCCTTAGTTATCAAAGGCTAGAGACCGGCAAAAGTAGAATTTTGTGACGTAAACTTCGATCCGCCGGACTCAGTCCGACACAGATCGATTCTTACGTCACTCCAGATGTTCCGCACACAAGTGCGGCACAATCTGACTACTTTTGCTAGTTATCAAAAAACTAGCAGGTACGCTCGGCACTTTTACGGCCCAGCGTACCTGGTTTTAAAACCGCCACCCTGGAGGTGGCGGATCCCATAGGAATCAATGGGAGTCTGACCATAGCGAAAGTACAAGTTTGCTGCTGCCAGACATCCCATTGATTTCTATGGGAGCTGTCTACACCTAACACCCTTACATGTACCCTGAGTCTAAACACCTCTAATCTGCCCCCCCCTACACCGCCGCAACTAAATAAAATGATTAACCCCTAAACCGCCACTCACGGAGCCAACCGCAAGCTACTCTATACATAAAACCCCTAAAAACCGCCGCTTCCCTGACCCTGCCGCAACCTATATTAAATTTATAACCCCTAAATTTGCCCCCCTACAAAACCGTCGCCACCTATAATACATTTATTAACCCCCTATCTGCCCCCCACTACTACACCGCCACCACTGTAATAAATTATTAATAACCCCTAAACCTAAGTCTAACACTAACCCTAACACCCCCTAACTTAAATATTAATTAAATAAATCTAAATCATATTTCTATATGAACTAAATGAATCCTATTTAAAACTAAATACTTACCTTTAAAATAAACCCTCATATAGCAACAATATAAATAAAATTATATTAGTCTATCTTAGGATTTATTTTTATTTTTACAGGTACCTTTCAATTTATTTTAACTAGGTACAATAGCTATTAAATAGTTATTAACTATTTAATAGCTTACCTAGCTAAAATAAAGAGAAAATGTACCTGTAAAATAAAAACTAACCTAAGTTAATTACACCTAACACTACACTATCATTAAATAAATTATTCCTATTTAAAACTAAATACTAACCTGTAAAATAAACCCTAAGATAGCTACAATGTAATTAATAATTACATTGTAGCTATCTTAGGATTTATATTTATTTTACAGGTAACTTTGTATTTATTTTAGCTAGTTAGAATAGTTATTAAATAGTTATTAACTATTTAATAACTACCTAGCTAAAAGAAATACAAAATTACCTGTAAAATAAATCCTAACCTAAGTTACAATTAAACCTAACACTACACTATCATTAAATAAATTAAATAAATTAACTACAAATAACTACAATTCAATACATTTACATAAACTAACTAAAGTACAAAAAATAAAAAAAGCTAAGTAACAAAAAATAAAAAAAATAAGTTACAAACATTTAAAAAAATATTACAACACTTTTAAGCTACTTACACCTAATCTAAGCCCCCTAATAAAATAAAACCAAAATAAAAAAATGCCCTACCCTATTCTACATTAAAAAAGTTCAAAGCTCTTTTACCTTACCAGCCCTTAAAAGGGCCTTTTGTGGGGGCATGCCCCAAAGAATTCAGCTCTTTTGCCTGTAAAAGAAAAAATACAACCCCCCAACATTAAAACCCACCACCCACATACCCCTAATCTAACCCAAACCCCCCTTAAAATAACCTAACACTAATCCCCTGAAGTTCATCCTACCTTTAGTCGTCTTCACTCAGCCGAGCCACCGATGGAACTGAAGAGGACATCCGCACCGGCAGAAGTGATCATCCAAGGGGCGCTGAAGAAATCTTCCATCCGATGAAGTGATCCTCCAAGCGGCGCTGAAGAAATCTTCCATCCGGGTGATGCCATCTTCCAAGAGGCGCTGAAGAAGTCTTCCATCCGGGCGAGGTCATCTTCAAAGCCGGGTCTTGAATCTTCATCCCACCGACGCGGAACATCCTTCTTCCCCGACGGACTACCGATGAATGAAGGCTCCTTTAAGGGACATCATCCAAGATGGCGTCCCTTCAATTCCGATTGGCTGATAGGATTCTATCAGCCAATCGGAATTAAGGTAGGAAAAATCTGATTGGCTGATTGAATCAGCCAATCAGATTCAAGTTCAATCCGATTGGCTGATCCAGTCAGCCAATAAGATTGAGCTTGCATTCTATTGGCTGTTCCTATCAGCCAATAGAATGCGAGCTCAATCTGATTGGTTTTAATGTTGGGGGGTGTTGTATTTTTCTTTTACAGGCAAAAGAGCTGAATTCTTTGGGGCATGCCCAGCAAAGGGCCCTTTTAAGGGCTGGTAAGGTAAAAGAGCTTTGAACTTTTTAATGTAGAATAGGGTAGGGCATTTTTTTATTTTGGGGGGCTTTGTTATTTTATTAGGGGGCTTAGATTAGGTGTAAGTAGCTTAAAAGTGTTGTAATATTTTTTTAAATGTTTGTAACTTATTTTTTTTTTTATTTTTTGTAACTTAGCTTATTTTATTTTTTGTACTTTAGTTAGTTTATGTAATTGTATTTAATTGTAGTTATTTGTAGTTAATTTATTTAATTTATTTAATGATAGTGTAGTGTTAGGTTTAATTGTAACTTAGGTTAGGATTTATTTTACAGGTAATTTTTTATTTCTTTTAGCTAGGTAGTTATTAAATAGTTAATAACTAGCTAAAAGAAATACAAAGTTACCTGTAAAATAAATATAAATCCTAAGATAGCTACAATGTAATTATTAATTATATTGTAGCTATCTTAGGGTTTATTTTACAGGTAAGTATTTAGTTTTAAATAGGAATAATTTATTAAAGTATAGTGTAGTGTTAGGTGTAATTGTAACTTAGGTTAGTTTTTATTTTACAGGTACATTTCTCTTTATTTTAGCTAGGTAAGCTATTAAATAGTTAATAACTATTTAATAGCTATTGTACCTAGTTAAAATAAATTGAAATTTGCCTGTAAAATAAAAATAAATCCTAAAATAGCTACAATATAATTATTATTTATATTGTAGCTATGTTAGGGTTTATTTTATAGGTAAGTATTTAGTTTTAAATAGGATTAATTTAGTTAATAATAAAAATATTATTTAGATTTATTTAATTAATATTTAAGTTAGGGGGGTGTTAGGGTTAGTGTTAGGCTTAGGTTTAGGGGGTTAATAATTTTATTACAGTGGCGGCGGTGTAGTGGGGGACAGGATAGGGGTTAATAAATTTATTATAGGTGGCGACGGTGTAGGGGGGGCAGGATAGGGGTTAATACATTTAATATAGGTTACGGCGGGTTCAGGGAGCGGCGGTTTAGGGGTTAAACTATTTATTTATTTGCGGCGAGGTGCGGGATCAGCAGGATCGGGGTTAATAACTTTATTATAGAGGGCGACAGTATAGGGGGGGCAGGATAGGGGTTACTAGGTATAATGTAGGTGGCAGCGGTGGCAGGGAGCGGCGGTTTAGGGGTTAATACATTTATCAGAGTTGCGGCAGGGTCTAGAAGCGGCGGTTTAGGGGTTAATACATTTAGCAGAGTTGCGGCAGGGTCTAGGAGCGGCGGTTTAGGGGTTAATACATTTAGCAGAGTTAACTACCCCCCTTAGAGTTTTGCGTTAGAAGGGGTGGTTTAGCTACGCGTGTTTTTTTTCCCCTTCACCTTTTAAATAACACAGGTATTTAGAGTTCTCTAAAGGGCTGCGTTAGGCTCCAAAAAGGGAGCGTACAGGCATATTTACCGCCACTTCAACTCTAAATACCAGCGTTGCTTACGGACGTGGCCAGCTTCAAAAACATGCTTGTGCATGATTCCCCCATAGGAAACAATGGGGCAGTTTGAGCTGAAGAAAAACCTAACGCCTTCAAAAAGCAGCATTCAGCTCCTAATGCAGCCCCATTGTTTCCTATGGGGAAACACTTCCTAAGTCTGCACCTAACACCCTAACATGTACCCCGAGTCTAAACACCCCTAACCTTACACTTATTAACCCCTAATCTGCCGCCCCCGCTATCGCTGACCCCTGCATATTATTATTAACCCCTAATCTGCCGCTCCGGACACAGCCACAATCTACATTATAGCTATGTACCCCTAATCTGCTGCCCCTAACATCGCCGACCCCTATATTATATTTATTAACCCCTAATCTGCCGCCCCCAACATCGCCGCTACCTTACCTACACTTATTAACCCCTAATCTGCCAACCGGACCTCACCGCTGCTCTAATAAATGTATTAACCCCTAAAGCTAAGTCTAACCCTAACACCCCCCTAAGTTAAATATAATTTAAATCTAATGAAATAAAATAAATATTATTAACTAAAGTATTCCTATTTAAAGCTAAATACTTACCTGTAAAATAAACCCTAATATAGCTACAATATAAATAATAATTACATTGTAGCTATTTTAGGATTTATATTTATTTTACAGGCAACTTTGTATTTATTTTAACCAGGTACAATAGCTATTAAATAGTTAATAACTATTTAATAGCTACCTAGTTAAAATAATTACAAAATTACCTGTAAAATAAATCCTAACATAAGTTACAATTAAACCTAACACTACACTATCAATAAATTAATTAAATCAGTTAACTACATGTACCTACAATTACCTACAATTAAATAAACTAAACTAAATTACAAAAAAAAACCCCACTAAATTACAAAAAATAAAAAAAAGATTACAAGAATTTTAAACTAATTACACCTACTCTAAGACCCCTAAAAAAATAACAAAGCAATCCAAAATAAAAAAGGCCCTACCCAAAAGTTAACAGCTCTTTTACCTTACCAGCCCTTAAAAGGGCCTTTTGCGGGGCATGCCCCAAAGAATTCAGCTCTTTTGCCTGAAAAAAAAACCAATACAATACCCCCCCCAACATTACAACCCACCACCCACATACCCCTAATCTAACCCAAACCCCCCATTAAAAAACCTAACACTAAGCCCCTGAAGATCTCCCTACCTTATCTTCACCACGCCGGGTATCATCGATCCGTTCAGAAGAGGGCCCGAAGTCTTCATCCTATCCGGCAAGAAGAGGACATCTGGACCGGTAGACATCTTCATCCAGGGGGCGTCTTCTATCTTCATCCATCCGGCGCGGAGCGGGACCATCTTGAAGCAGCCGATGCGGATCCATCCTCTTCTTCCGGTGACTCCCGACAAATGAAGATTCCTTTAAGTGACGTAATCCAAGATGGCGTCCCTCGAATTCCGATTGGCTGATAGGATTCCATCAGCCAATCGGAATTAAGGTAGGAAAAATCTGATTGGCTGATTGAATCAGCCAATCAGATTCAAGTTCAATCGGATTCGCTGATCCAATAAGCCAATCAGATTGAGCTCGCATTCTATTGGCTGTTCCGATCAGTTCAGCCAAGACTCTAAATACCAGCGTTAGAAGATCCCATTGAAAAGATAGGATACGCAATTGGCGTAAAGGGATCTGCGGTATGGAAAAGTCGCGGCTGGAAAGTGAGCGTTAGACCCTTTCCTGACTGACTCTAAATACCAGATGGCGGTAAAAAACAGCGTTATGACCCCTTAACGCTGGTTTGGACGGCTAACGCAGAACTCAAAATCTAGGCGAGAGTTCCTAAACATGGTTGCACATTTTATTTGTAGTTATCTGTAGTTTGAATGGTTGTGAGGGGGTCCCCAAAGTGTACACGCTCAGACTATTTCAATAGGAGTCAATGTAGCACATTAGGAGTAGTTCAAAATATTTATTTTTTTATATTTGTACATATTTATTTTTCATAGAAGTATTAATATATAAGCTTTTGCTTAGTGTTATCACATGGTAAGTAGGGATAGGCGAATATTTTGCAAAATTCGAAAAATTAAGCAAATTTTAACACATTTGTTCTTTGTTTAAAATTTCAAATGTTTGTGCAATATTCTAACGTTTGCTTATTATAAACATATTAATAATGTTATCTTTAACTGTAATATTCTATTAAAATATTTCTAATTTGAATATTGCAAAATTATAATTGAATTATGCAATATTCAAATTTAAAAAAAATGTAATCAAAATATTTGTAATTGTATTTCTAATACTTTCTTTAAATGTCATATTTGAATTATGCAATATTTTTAATAGAAACATTTGAATCGATATATTTGTAACATCAATTTACTTAATTACATACCACATGATCTATTTAACTTTTGAATAGTATTTGTTAAATTGAATGTTACATTTGACATTTTGAATGTGGATATTCAATTTAATTATAAACATTCCAAAACCAGAAAAAACATTAGATTACCAAATTTTAATGGATTTTCATTCCAGACAAATGTCCACAGGACTATTCGTTCAACCAAATAAATTGCAATTTTAACACATGTGTCCTTCCCAAATGGTTAGCTGTTCTGTTGTAACTTATCAGAGTACTCTGTTGTTTTAGCAAGTGGAATAACCACTAACCAAGAGCTAGAAAGAGAAAGAGAGACTCTAACTTATAGATGACTTGAATATTAATGGATCTTAATGTTCAGAGAGGCTCATAATAACATACAGAAAAGTTGACATGATTACTAACACAAGTATAAGATGGTCCATAGAAAAGAGATTAGGCCAATAGGACAATAGCTCAGGATGTATCAGCACACTGTGAAATGAATATGGATTAGGCATGTGCATTTGGCTAATTTGTTAGTTGATGGTGATTTGTTAGAAGATGGTGGCCGCCAGTGGCATTCGGCTCTTTTCAAAGCTGGATTTCTTCTTGTGAAAATAAAACACATTAACATCTGTGCATATTCAGATCTTGTGTGTTGCACTTTCAAAATAAGTAATCCAGCTCCAAAAAGAGTAGAATGCATATGCCTGCTATGGATATTGCATTAAAACCCAGTGTTATCTTACCACAAACCAAGAGTAGCTTTCAAGCACCCCTTTCCAATGTCCTTAAAAATGCTCTGCAATAGCCTTTATTGTTTTTATTACATATTAATTACTAGACATGTGCATTCATTTTTGGACAAATGCACATTTGTCACAAAAATGGAAATTATTTTTTGTAAATGAAAACAAAAATCCAAAAAGAATGCACAAACTATATATATATATATATATATTTTTTTTTTTAAATGTAATGGTTAAATACTTACCTTAATGTACCGGAGAGCTCGCTAACCCAAGTATGAAACAAAATACCTTCTATCTCTCTTATCAAGGTATAATCTGTCTAAATTATTATTTCATGAGACTCATAAGGGAATTTACATATGCAGAAAAACATAGCCAATAGTTTTCACCTCAACCGTTAAAATATTTATATTTTCAATACTGTATCTTTAAAGGGACACTAAACCCAAATTTTTTCTTTCATGATTCAGATAGAGCATGCAATTTTAAGCAACTTTCTAATTTACTCCTATGATCACATTTTCTTTGTTCTCTTGCTATCTTTATTTAAAAAGCAGGAATATGATGCATAGGAGTCGGCCCATTTTTGGTTGAGAACCTGGGTTATGCTTGCTTATTGGAGGGTAAATAAAAACATCAAATAAGCAAGCGCTATCCATGGTGCTGAACCTAAAATGGGCTTGCTGCTAAGATTTACATTCCTGCTTTTAAAATAAAGATAGCATGCGAACAAAAAAAAAAAATTGATAATAGGAGTAAATTAGAAAGTTGCTTAAAATTTCATGCTCTATCTGAATCATGAAAGAAAAAATTTGGGTTCAGTGTCCCTTTAACCCTTTAAGCACAGATGATGATACATGGTCATCATCATATGGCACAATTTACAAGTGGAGTGCTAATGCTAGCATGGGGATAGAGGTGCTATCCGTGGTAAAACAGATTTATCAGAGATGGTCTAGTGTGGCCAACATACATTTATTGCACCCTATACCTTTAATGGAGATCACAACCATGCTAAATACGGCTCATATTACAAGTTGAGAGTTATGGCTTGCGCTTGAGTGCAAGTCAAAATAGTGCTAGAAGAATTAGAGGGACCTGAGACCTGAAGTTAAGTGTTAGGGCTAAACTAAAAGTGATACAGAAACACATGTAAAGCATATGGAAATAAAGATTTGCACTCATACATATACATATTTAATAGAAAATATCAGGGGAATCTTTCAGTTGGTGAAATGATAGGGGGGTCACTTTATTGTTAGGTTTCAACTATCTTCCGGATTAATGCTTCACAAAATCTTTTTCTGAACATTCCATTGGGCAGTTATATAACACAGCATATTATACAGGGGAAACATCCCATCTGAAAGCAGATTACTATATTTGAGTTTGCTGCCAGCTGTAACATAGCCAGAAACTATCAGAGGTTGTGGCCTTCTATCCAACTTCAACACCCTGCAGAGCATCTTTGATCTCTTTTATTATGAAGTGCCAGAAGAGCAATTTATTTCTAAGCAGGTGGGGATGAACTGCTACACTGCAATACTTGAAACTGCTACCTTTATTTAAGAGTCTAATCTAAAGTTGAGCATTATGGGGAAGGTTATGAAATCTACTATTTACTACAAGATCACTTTGTGAATCTTGAGCGAAGGTTCACCAAAATATTAAAAGAAGTCTCTGTAGCAAACGGAGACCAGTGCGTGCTGCAGCATTACAATTGGATACTCAATCTGAAGTTCCTGGTGACAGAAGTATAGGAGATTATTCTTTATTCAAGGTGGAACTCTGCATCCCCCCAGTTTTCCTTTTTGTACTAGCCACAATGATGTTTAACTGACAACACCAGAGATCCATCATCAGAGTCTAGTTTTGACGCCGCTTAGCTGCAGAGCCACATGGACTGTTTTGTTTTCAGGGACGTGAGGTGTTCTGGCAGAGGTTGAGCTCACTTTTAGGGGGAAGGACATGAATCCAAGCTTCATGTGAGCATAATAACTTTAGCTGCCTTTGTACAAATCTGCAGCAAATTGATGTGAAAGAATTCAGTCTGTGTGTCCCCAGGCCTCCCTAGTTCTCCAAACTGTTTATTTGTTCAGCTGAAAAGATTGTTTTAATCATTGATATGGGACTTATACACAATTTTGGAGATCTGGCATAGGCTAAGTCGCCTACTGTTTTGTTTACCCTCTTGTACGATTGTGGCATAATTGTTATGTGACAAAGGGACTTATTGTTTTATTTTCTTCATTCCTACCGGTGATGTTTTGGTCCCATACGAGTGCCACTGGAATATATACCTGGGTACTCATAGAAATGTAAAGTTCAATATTTTATTGAACCACTTGCTGTGTTAAGATTTTTTTTTTGTTATTCACAAGGTAGTAATTCTCCTGTTTAAACCAGACATATATTTACTTTATAATGTAGAGGTTTCTTATCAGTCAGGCTTAAGCTTGCCTTTCATTGTAATCAACATTTTCTATGCTCAAATATGGTATTCAAGCTTTTATAAAGAAATTTGAAGAATCAGAAGAGGTCAAGGACAAAAAAGGACTGGAAAGCCAAGAAAACCTTTAAAATCTGATGAGAAGTTTCTCAGAGTTTCTTTTTTGAGAGACCGGAAGAAGTCCAGCAATGAACTGACTCAGCATCTGGCAGCTTCATTGGGATGCCAAGTTGACCCTTCTAAAGTCTGAAGAAGCTTGATTAGGAATGATCTTTGTGGAAGGGTAGCAGCCAAGAACCCATTTTTTTGGAAAGGGAACAGGGTGAAAAGGTTAAGATATGCCAAAGCTCACAAAAATTGGAATGAAGATCAGTGGAAAAGAGTATTATGGAGTGACAAATACAAGTTTGAAATTGTTGGGCCCAATTGTTGACAATATGTGAAAAGAAGAATTGGAGAGAGATTGAAGAATGAGTGCTTGCAGCCTTCAGTGAAACATGGTGGAGGGTCTGTCCTGGTTTGAGGCTGCATTTCTGCCAGTGGTGTTTGTGATATTGTCCAAATTAATGGGATCATGAATGCTGAAACCTACGGATAGGTTTTAATTCATCATGCATTCCTTCTGTAAAGTGTATGATTGGGAATTGTTTTATTTTTCAGCATGATAATGATCCCAAGCACACTGCTAATGCAGTGAAATCATATTTGGAGAGAAAAACAGCTGATAAAACACTGACAGTCATTGACTGGCCTTCACGGAGTCCAGACCTAAATATTATAGAGGCAGTATGGGATCACCTGGACAGAGAAAGAAATAAAATACAACCTAAATCTAAAGAAGAACTCTAGGAAGTGCTAAAAGAAGCCTGGTATAATATACAAGAAGATTACTTCAGAAAACTTCAGGACAGTCTCCCTAAAAAAGTTCAAGATTTGTTTAGTACCAAGGGAGGTCACACTAATTACTGATCCGAAGAAGCCATTTTGTTCTGAAAATTGTTTCTTTTTATATTTTGTGTACATATTGCCTGTATGTTCTGTCCTTATCTTAGTAAAGAGACCAAAAAATAAATATAGATGGTCATACTTTTCTAAAACAACAAATATGTCACTGTTTTACTGCCAAATGCGATCATATTAAACATTTTTTTTAACTTTTTCACAAACTTTGTGGTTCTCACTGAATTTATTTTCATACTGCTTGTGCAATCATAACATAAATTGTTGTAAAAGTTTCTATGGTATCCAATGTTCAGAAATAGTAGACATGTATGGCTTTGCATTGCTTTTTGGTAATTAAAAAGCCACTAATTGCAGTTGTGCACCACACTTCTGAAACTCCCGGCAGTAAAGGGGTTAATCAAGGATCGTTGTAAGGTTAAGTTTAGCTGTGGTTTCTAGATTACCCTCCCAGTTTACACCTCCCACCCCTTACCCCACCTGATCTCTCCCAAACAGCTCCCAACCCTCCCTCACCCCCATTGGACACCACCGACCATCGTAGGTACTAACAGACACTCAGCCACTATGCAGTTTAAGGTTTTTTTTTTTTGTTTGTTTTTTTAATTCTGCAGTGCATGATCCCCCATTACCATCCAACCTCTCTGATCCCTCACAAATTGCTCTCTAATCCTCCCCCCTCTAAATAGTGAGAGCTATCGTACATGGATTTGCATTGGTGATCTACTTCATATGGTAACAGGAATTCTGTCAACGCATCCTTACCATATGAAGACAGATGCCTTCTCCATCTGGCTGTGCTCTTAGCTCTCAGAGCTGACAGATATGACCCCAGCATGAGGGAGAAGATTGGCTGTAGCTACTGCGCCAACAGGTTACACTGGGCAAAGTACCCTGTGACATAGTAGTTACGTCAAGGTGGCTTAAGAGGTTAAGGTAGCTGGATGGAGGGTAAATATTTAAACCTCTTCATCTCAGCTGCCATAAACCCTAGAAACATCCAAGACCCATCATTTGAAAGTAATTTACATGCTCTTTCAAATGATGTGTGGTCATATAAAGTATAAGTATACTTTAAAAAATAAGTAAAATATTTAACAAATTTACACCTATAATAAGCTATCAAAAAGGCCTAGAGACTCTCCATGACCCGTTGTTATAAAGCTCATATGTCCCTTATTAAAATTAAGCCCCTATAAGTTTTAATCATCAGGTAATCAATGTGGTATTAGTGATCAACTAGCGTGAATACATTTGTCTTTATTTAAGTAGAGTCTCATGGGAGTTTCAATGTGCACATCAGAGTGATATAAATATACCCAGAGGCCCTAATTTATATGAGGATAACTCCTTTTTGTTTTGACTATGACGTCTTTAAAAACACACACCCTTATTTGCAACCTTGTTTATACATATATGTATATATACAGTATATATATATATATATATATATATGTAAGAGAACGATTCAGTAGACTGCACAGCGCTAATCTCTACACACATGCAACTGTTTACTCCAGCAGCTCCTCCCTTTTACCTACACAGCTGTGCGCCTCCGGTTCAGCTTCTTGCATTGCAAGCGCTGTTCTCTCCAAAATCTCTTACCTCATCCATCTCATATATATATATATATATATATATATATATATATATATATATATATAAAAAGAAGGCTGTCACTAGAGGCTTATAATAGGCCATAGACCCCCAAGACCCTTTTGTATTAAAGCCCAGAATCCCCTTTTTAAAATAAAACCACTATATAGGTTTTAAAGCCAGGTGATCATTGTGGTAATAGAAATAAAAATAAATAAAAAAAAACACATACACATTTGTTGTACAACATTGTGTATTAACTTTTTTATGGAAATATACATTTTTCTACTGTTTTGGTGTAGAGTTCTTACATGTCATAATATATACATAAAATAATGATATAGTTTGAATCTACTGGGTGTGCTAAGTTTTCTAACTAAAAAACAGCTCAGCACATGGATGAAAATGCCTGATTGATTAAGGTGTTAAATCAATTAAATTAAATTTAACAATGAACACTTATTTTGGTTATTTTGTTTTTATTTTTACAACTAAGTAAATATGACATTGGGTGGTTAATAATTATGAAAAACACATTTAATTTGTGCATATTATTATGACAAGTCATTAGGTTGAACCATTTTTGTTAGGTAATTATGGCAGAAATATGATTATAAAGTCAAAGACTCTTCCATAAAGTGAAAATATATTATTCAAGACATACAGATCCAATATTGCAGATTCAGAGAGATTCATATACATATACAAGAACAAGGAAACAATCTTGTTTATTAACATGTGGACTGAACATCACAAATACAACAAAAAACACATCCACACAACTGAGATATCCAATTCAAATAAGGCCAAAATGATCTAAAGAGGCAAAGCTATTAAATTAGAAAATTCCAAATCCACAAAGATTGTGCTTGAATTTTTTTATGGTGATTCAGAATATCATTGCTGAATTCTGCTGATGAAAACTTTTTGTGAAGTTAATGTAGGGCAAATAAAACACAAATAAAAGTTTCTATATGAAGAGCAGATAAATATTTTTCTATATTCAATTCATATGGTGTTCATAAGAGATAGTTAGCTATATCCCTTTGATAGGTCAGCTGATGATAGATAATATTTACATTTATTATTTTTTGTATATGATATGCATTAAAAACCACAACTACATACACAGTGAGACATCATGTTTTTTTTGTATTTTAAAAGAATATTGAATTTTAAAATTGTCCTTAGAAATGGTGGTAATTGTGTTATCATATAGTGCTAGTTTTAAAATGATACACTATTTAGCGCTCCTGCTCGAGTGTAAACTTTGCTAAATGTAAGTTTTTTACGTGCGTCAGGTAGCATGCATATTAAAAGTTGAAAGTAAAAGATTTGCATGCAAGCGATACCCGACTTGCGCTAATTTGAAGAGCTAGAATATCACAACCACGCAAACTTGTTTGCCCCGTAAACTTCAAAGTAGAGTGTAGAAGAAAAAGACCTTACACTTATCATTCTCACTCTAACCCAACAGAAGCTATTAATATTTCACATTCGAATGTTCTTCACATCATGGAATATGTTATTTTTATTTTAAATACATATATATATATATATATATATATATATATACGTATATATATATATATATATATATATATATATATCTGTATAAACCTATACCTGTATATCTGCTCCTATAGATAGGTACAGATATCTATTTTATATTTACATTATCAGAAATATATAGAAATATATATTTAATAATAAAAAAATCAATTTGAGGAACAGAGGAATTTAAAATATGTGCAACACGCTTCATGTTTTGTGATTTAAGTCTAACACAGCTTTTTAATGTAATTTTTATTATTAAATATATATTTCTATATATTTCTGATAATGTTAATGTAAAATAGATATCTATACCTATATATGTAAAAAATACTAGATATACAGATATAGGTACATATATATATATATATATATATATATATATATATATATATGTGTGTGTGTGTGTGTATTTAAAACAAAAATAGCAAATTCCTGTATGTGTAGAACACTGGAATGTGACATATTTACAGTAAATACACAGTCAAACACATTGAATATAATTATGTAATTATTATTTAAACACATTTATACAGAGCTGTCTTTAATATTGACTAGACCCTGGGCAAACATTTTCTTGGACCTAAGTAGTACTAATAAGTAAATACATATATAAATTCCTCCACTGTGGATGAATTTAATATATTTACTAATTAATTAATTAATTAAATTATGTTTTTAATTTATTTTATATATATTTTTTATGTACATAAATATTTAATGCGATGCACGGCATCGCATAGTAAAAATCAGTGGCGGACCTAATGCCTACAGCGCTCCGGTGCAAGAATTTATTTTGGGCCCTCCTAAAAGCATCTCACCAGTTTTGGGATATTCACTACATATTTATTGCTTAGACAGCCACTGTACAGCAAAATTACCACTTTCATGAATACCAAGGGAACGCCTAATATAACAAACTCCCCTAACCCATATACACACACACTCTCCAGAGCATACACAAATACATGTACACACAAACACACACTCTCCTGAGCATACACATATACATGTACACACAAACACACACTCTTGAGAGCATACACATATACATGTACACACAAACACACAGTCTTCAGAGCATACACATATACATGTACACACAAACACACACTCTCCAGAGCATACACATACACATAAACACACACTCTCCAGAGCATAAACATACACACTTACACACAAACACACACTCTCCAGAGCATACACATGTACGCACAAACACACACTTTCCAGAGCAGACACATGTACACACAAACACACACTACAGAGCACACACAATTGTATGTGCACACTCTATATAATCCAATATTAAAAAATAACTAGAAGTATGGGTGCACTGTGCAGTATACTGAGGTGTTTCTGACCTGTAAGGGGAATCCTGACATATGGGGAAAACAACATCAGTCATGGATCATCTAATCAATCAAGTTGATGCTTTTCAATGTGATTCTGGTGTGAGGGTTAGCTGGGTTAAATAGATTTGGGATGGTTAAAGAGATTTAGGGCAGGCCAACAGGAGCAAAGCAAGGTAAAGACTGAGGAAGAAGCATGGAGATTGCAGACAAATAAGTTTAATGACTGTAACATCAGAAGTACTATGGGAAGCTGTAAAAATCTGAGACAGAAGAGAAAAAAATGTATAAAAATAAAACGTACCTTAATGTGTGAAGCATCAGCATGATCACTATACATCAGCCACTGGAGCACATGTCACTTCCCTCTCACCCTGCTCTAGATGATGCTGCATGGGGGGAGGGGTCGTGTGTGCACTTATTCTTCCCACTGACACCTTTCTACTAAAGAACTGTGCCCCTAACAAACTTCAGTTAGTTTAATCGTGAGGGCCAGCAGCAGAAAAGAACAGGGCTAAGGGGACAAGCAGACTGGATGCTGTCTGTCCAAGACTGCATGGATACAGTGTGAAACGAGTCACACAGCCTCAAGGACTGAAGACAGCAGTGTCTGCAGCTGCACAGATGTTCAAACCCTCATGTGCCTTCCGCTCCAGGCTTTTCTGCTGCATGCGCCTACAGTCAGCCTACCCCGAACAATTCCCCACCACAAAGAGCAGTTGCCATGGTAACAGTGGTAGACCCCAGCAGGACTTTTTCTGATGCAGGTGGGATTGGCTGGATGCCGGTAGTTAGGGGCTTAGCATTCAGTGCTGCACAGTGCACACCTAAAACAGCACAAGGCACTAGCTTGGCATGTCACATGACACCCGGCACGGTCTGGCAACAGTTTGCCCACAATTAAATAATAAGCAGAGAACGTTTGATTGTGACAGTATTAGGACTGACTGTATGTGTGTTAGGACTGACATCAGCTGTCCTGGCATGAACCAGACTCTTGGGCCCCACAATAAAGACTGGGCCTTGGGCAGCTGCCCCTTTTGCCCTGTGTTTAAAGACGGCCTCTGCATTTTATATATTATAGCCCCTTTGCAGTCAAATACATGTACCATATACATTCTAAACTTATAACTTCTTTTTAATATTTATGTGAATAATTTATATTATATTATGTTGTTTATGTTGTGTTGGTGCAATTTTTTGTAAACGCACTAACTGAGTTAAGTGAAAAATGTGATTGCGCTCTCACATTGATCTTTACTTACAACTTGTAACATAAGTGAAAATTAAAGTGCCCACAATATTCTTATATAGCGTGTTATTTGTAATCTAGCCCATAGTGTATAATTGTATTTTATAAATGTATATTTTTTCCACAAAAAAAGATTTTTTTATTAAACAAAAAATAATTTCTTTCTATGTATTTAACAAAACACTTTGTTAAAAACAATAGGTAGATACATTTCAAATAGCAGTTTCTATATATTTTTATTGCAATTCATTGTAAATAAATATTTGTTTATTCCTTGCTAGTGGTGATGAAGCTGAGAAATAATTATTCTAGTTAAAAAAAAAAAATCTGGTATTGCTTTTCCTTGTATTTTAAAAGCATGTTTTCCCTGAAACGATTCTTTTCTATTTGCTTTAATCTCATGTTTTATCTTGCTTCTTTGTGCTAGACTTATTTTTTCTCAGTTCTGCAGAGAAGTGAACTCTCAGAGAGACCTTTAACAGCAATCAAAATTGTTAGCACTTCAGGCATTTTTAGCATGGTTTTCCCTGGCCAAATGTACAATGTCATAATATTTCTTTTTGATGCTATGTTTGTGTTTTATCTTTATATGTTCTACACTAGAAACTAAATGCTGTTAAAAATTTCACTTTTCCTTTTGAAACAAGGCACTTAATGGCCTCCAAATTTAGATACTTGTGTAGAATCCCTGCTAAGATAATGAAAAGCTACAACACTTGTATTCAGATATGAGATAAGCAGGAGCAATATGGTGGTACTTTTATGCCTCGGATAATCTGTTGGTTTTAACATCTTTCTGCAGACACAACACTTACAGTACAATAGAGTTCAGCTAAATTGTTATTGGCAATACTCTTCAGAGGCACCAAGGAGCAAATAACTATTGTGGGTTTATAGCTGATAAATGTGTATGCATAAAAGGATGTTAATGATGTATTTGAAGACTGTAACTGTATTAGAGAAAAAGTATTTGTTAATAAAAATAAATAAAAACAACCAGATAATTTAATACTATTTATATGGTGGGTATTGGGGGAAATTGAAGCAGAATCTGTTTTTGCAGGTATGCAAGCTGACACAATTAAATTTAGGTGTATTAATATTATACACATATAAGCCATCTCTACTTCCCTTTTAGTTCAGATGAAAAAGAGCCTGGCTTGAAGATGATGATGTTTTGTTAATGTTGTTTGGTTTCTTATAAAGCTTATAAAATGCAAGGGTTGATCGCAATCAAATAAATTATACAGATAATGGTAAATTTTGTAGATAAAAAGGATTGATATTGACCCCAAAATTGTGGTGTTTCCAATCTGCTATAAACAGGTCCCTTTCTTACTTTCAGAAACTACAGAGTTTCAAGTACTCAGTATGCAAACAGATAAAAAAAAAATTGTTGACGGGGCGGAGCTAGCCAGCCTAGGAGATGGCTGCTTTTTCTTAGAGC
This sequence comes from Bombina bombina, assembly GCF_027579735.1. Taxonomy (NCBI): domain Eukaryota; kingdom Metazoa; phylum Chordata; class Amphibia; order Anura; family Bombinatoridae; genus Bombina; species Bombina bombina. The sequence goes on from NC_069499.1 coordinate 373,926,085, forward strand.
TCCTCAGCCCTATCGTAATGAGGACGTAATAAGGGCTCATGCCTCAATCTATCTAACAGTCACAATCAGTGGCAAGCACATCCACTCTGAGGCTGATCGGTACCGGGGACCGTCTACCTAGTAATTTAAAGTACCGGAGCACCTCCTAAAATTGAGCGCAGCAATCGCGGCCTTTACCACACCCGCCAGTGCTTCTAAGATGGACACTTCCTCATCGCGTCCCCCAGATAACCCTTAACCACTGAGCAAAACTAGATTGTGCTCAACCGGAGCGGTAACAAAGCGCTGAGCACCAAGGTCACGGCTTCCTGAAGCGGAGGTGAGTCCCGCGGTAGGCCCGCAGCCTAACTTAAAGTTGTACACGCACCTCGCAAAACAAATAGAGGTGTCCAGCACTAACGATTGGGGCAGCAGGGAGAATCCGACTGCCAGGCTAGACCTGTGACCGGTCACTCAATAATGGGGATATAAATCACACTAAGAACCTGTGGTGATCACCTCACAGCAGCCGCACATAATGTAATATAGAAAGCTCCAGCATTAACCCTACATGCCTATATAGCACAGAACTTTGAAAAAATCACAGTGGGGCAACACTACATATAGCTCTTTGCAAGCATAAGCCTTCCTTCATCAAGAAATTAATAGTAAAAGGACCTGGGGACGCTCTCCTTTACCTCAATTGAGAGATCACGCTACAACCTGTTTATACATGCTAGGAGGGGCATAACTGACAATACAGATCCTAGAGACACTTCTCATTTCTTTCTAGCTACAAACTGGTGTTACAAACCTCTCTGTCTACGCCAAAATGTCGCCAAAAAAAGGCAGTAAACCAAATAAAAACAACAAACAGCTGAAAACTACATCACATACTGTAAATACATTCTTTAAGCTAAAGCCAATACTTCAGAAGAAGCTGATCCCCCTGATCTTGTCTCCGGCCAAAGTTCTTCAGAATCTGAAAGTGATCAACCCGCAGAAAACATTACTATACCTACAGCATTATTTCACTCAATCCCCTCAAAAAAGGACTTTTCATCACTAATTACTCAAGTTAAGCAATGTATCAAAGAAGAGATCTCTGACCTCAAGAAAGATATCTCAGAAATAGGGCATAGGGTTGAGTCACTTGAAAACACACAAGATGCCCAAGCAGAAGCTATTTCAGAGCTCCATAACACTATTCAGCGTCAGGGTGTAACATTTCAGAGCTAGAAGACAAATTGGACGATGCGGAAAACTGCAGTAGGCGCCATAACATCGAGATTGAGAAGGTATACCTGAAGCTGTTGCAACACCTGATCTAGAACCAATACCTCCAAAACTTTTTCAGTGCCCTGAAAAAAGAAGAAATACAGACAAAATTGACATCGACAGAGTCCACAGAGCTCTACGCCCTAAACCACAAATTGGGTGCAACCGCCGAGGGGACGTCATAGTCCGAATCACCAATTACCAAGTAAAAGAAGAATTAATGAAACTTGCAATGAGAACAACAACCCCTCAGGCATGATAATGTGGAGATTCAAGTTTTCGCAGACCTATCTCAAAGGACACTTTCCAAACGTAGAGATCTTAAACCACTAACAACGCTCCTAAGGAAGAGAAGCATCCCATACCGATGGGGCTTTCCCTTTCACCTGATAATATTATGGAGGGGCAGATGCTTGTCATGCTCCACCACAGATGACATCTTACCCATCTGCAAAGAATTAGACATCCAACCACCACAGCTAGAAGAAGGCCTCCCTGTCCACAACAAAGACCACATCACAACAAGTCATCCACCACTCCAGCAGCGGAAGGAATGGATCCCAGTCCGCCAAAAAAGAACACAGAAGCCTGCTACACCCCAGATGTCTCCTAGAGGTGATATGAGTTGACTTAACATATCTGGGAAACCTAACTTTTTGTTACCACTCTCTTTATTTACCACATTAGTTACTTATGACAACTAGGGGAGTTATCCCTTTCCTTGATGAAGTTCTCCCCAGTTTAGATGGGGGCCCATATCTCTTTTTTTTTAGTTTATTGTCGCAAAATGTTTTTTATTGTCTTTTTTTTAGCTCCTTTTTATTATACTGATATGCTTGATATTTACAAATTGCTGACTGTTAGTTACTAGCAAAGTTTAATTGTTCTCATTCAGTTGGGAGACTATCTCCTTAAATTTAGGAATGTTTTATGTACTATTGGTAAAAACTGTATTTTGTTTCTTACTTTTCTTTTTCTATATATCTTTTCTCCTGCCTTTTTCTGTTCTCCTTACCTTTCCCCTCTTCTGTTTCTTACTGTGTGCGCATGTGACGACCAACCTATCGGATATGTTGCCATCTCTCAAAATAAAATTAACTCTCCCACATAAACAAAATGAATAGACACACACCACATGAATTAATAATTTTTACACAAAATGTTAAAGGTCTGAATTGCCCCCAAAAAAGGAGAATGGCCATTAATGATCTTCAGAAAAAGGGTGGGCATATATTGATGCTCCAAGAGACGCACTTTAAATCTAAAAATATTCCCAAACACTTCTCCACACAATATCCACAACACTACCATAGCACAAACCCTAATAAGAAAATCAATGGGGTCAGTATTCTGCTCCATAAATCTTTACCTTTCACTAAGATACGGTGCACCTCAGACAAGGAAGGCAGATATCTCTCCCTAAAAGGCCTATTATTTGGTAAACCAATAACCTTAGTAAATACCTATGCACCTAACTCCAGACAAGATCAGTTTGTAAACTTGATTTCGGACTTGATTGTGAAAGAACTAAAAGGCTCCCTTATCGTAGCTGGAGATCTCAACTTCCCCCTAGATCCCACGGTTGATTGCTCAAATCCAGAATCCAGAACCAAAACCCCAAACCTAACCAAGATTTGGCGGAAACTCAAGTCCTTAGGTTTACATGATGTGTGGAGATACTTCAACCCCCAAAAACGTGACTACACCTTTTTCTCCCACCCCAAACGCAATTATTCTAGATTAGATTACATATTAGTGGATCACATACTCCTATCCCATTCCAAACATTCACAGATAAAACATACTTCCTGGTCCGATCACTCCCTGGTCTCGTGCCATATTAACTGGCCATCAGCTCCACTTAGGGCCTTCCAGTGGAGGTTAGACGAATCCATATTATTAGACCCAATTCAAACTAAGCTCTTTACAAGTCATATAAAAGATTATTTTGCGCACAACAATACACCAGATGTGAACGTGGCAACCCTTTGGGAAGCCCATAAATGTACTATTAGGGGAGAATTTATCAAAGCAAAAGCACAAATCAAAAAGCAAGCTAGAAAAGAAATAGAAAGCTTATCCTCTGAAATATCTAACCTAGATTACGCCCATAAAGTCAACCCCCTAGACAATGATGTTCTAGAAGAACTCAGAGTAAAAAGAGATAAACTGAACTCCATCCTTCACATCAAGGCACAAAGACAATTGCTATTTCTCCAACAAAATTATTATAGAGAGGGCAACAAACCAGGGAAATACCTTGCAAGAGCTCTAAAAAAACAACAACAGAAAACCTATGTACACTCTATAAAATCTACACAAGGTAAACACACACACTATAGCGAACAAATTCAAAGCATTTTACCATAAACTTTATAATTTGTTTCCCAACAGGGACACCCAAAAACATCGCCAACTTTGCTCTCAATACCTTAAAAATATTCCGATCACACAATTGAACCCTGAGCAAAGCGAATTGTTGGAAAAACCTATATCTTCCTTAGAAGTAAAAGATGCGATACGACAGTTAAAACAAAATAAAGCTCCTGGCCCAGATGGCTTTACGGGTCTTTATTATAAAATATTTGCAAACTTATTAATTCCTCACTTAACAGATCTATTTAACTGTATAAATGCCTCACACCCCTTCCCTGACAACATGCTCCAGGCAAACATCTCTGTTATCGCCAAACCTGGTAAAACTACTGACTCCCCAGCCAACTACAGACCCATATCCTTACTTAATGTGGATTTAAAACTCTACGCCAAGATCTTAGCCACCCGTCTTAATAAAATCCTACAGTCCATAATCCACCAGGACCAAGTGGGTTTTGTGCCTCACAGAGAGGCTAAAGATAACACAGTTAAAGTCCTCAATCTCCTAGAACACATTTCGACAACCCAATCCCCGACTGTTTTCCTATCGACTGACGCCGAAAAGGCATTTGACAGACTGGACTGGACTTTTCTACAAGAAACCCTAAGACGATACAACTTCCCAGACTCTTTTATTCAAAAAATATTTGCCTTATATACCAACCCCACAGCCCAAATCAGAATAAACGGTACGCTCTCTGACCCCTTCAAAATCAGAAATGGATCCAGGCAGGGATGCCCCTTATCCCCTCTCTTATTTATCTTAGCCTTAGAGCCGCTAGCTATTAAAATAAGACATAACAACCAGATTCATGGGATAGAAGTCGGTGACCAAACTCACAAGCTAGCCATATTCGCAGATGACATCCTTCTGACTCTCACAAACCCGCTCTCCTCCCTTAGAACTACTATTTCAGAATTAGATCTATATGGGACTGTATCCAATTTCCTGATCAATGTGACAAAATCTGAATATCTAGGTAATGAAGGAATATGTACAGCGCCAATAAAGGCTAAGGGATAAATATAAACACTAAAAACGAAATATACCTGCTAAGGCTGAACAAGAATTTATTACAATTCAACAGTATTGGTACCAATAGATAAAATGAGTGAAAAAACAGTTAATAAAAACAGTTATTAAAAACAATGGTAAGGTGGAGTGTTGTGCTGATACACTCACAAAGTGCAAATAGCAATTGGGTCCAAGGGGTGGAAAACTAAACTTTGGGGGTTGGTTAGACCCTTTATTTGTACTCAGCATAAGGGAATATCTTAGCGCTTGGCTACCACACCTCACTTTTCACAAAATCTGAATATCTCCCTATCAATCTTACCAACCAATCTATAGATGAACTGAAACTATCTTGCCCCCTCAAATTACAAACAAAATTCTTGAAATACTTAGGCATTCGCATAACCCCCAACATAGCGGACCTCCGCATACAAAATTATGGTACTTTAATTTCAGAGTTTAAAACCCTTACCTCAACTTGGCTACCCAAAAACATCTCATGGCTCGGCAGAATTCACGCCGCAAAAATGACTTTATTACCAAAAGTCTTATATATCCTTCAGACAATCCCCATCCCAGGCATTCAGAAAGATCTAGACATTTTGCAAAAAAATATAAATGATTATATTTGGAGACACAGGCCCCCTAGAATTAATAAAAACACGCTCCATAAACTTCCTAAAGAGGGGGGACTGGGGGTTCCTCATCTCCGTTCCTATAAACTTGCCATTTCGTTGCAAAGAATATCGGATTGGTGCAAAATCAGAGGCCCAAACCCCAAACAATGGGTACAATTAGAAAACACCCTATCCTTGTCGCAAAATTTAGATGAGCTATGTTGGAACCCTGTTTTTTCAATAAGTACAATATATCTTCCTCATCCATAACAAATGAAACGTGGTCAGATTGGAGACAAATCAACAAAACACCAACAAAATTTCCTCTAGCTATTCCCCCCTCACCACACTTCTAAATAACCCAGAATTCCCACCGGGCCTTTACCAAATGTTCCCCCAGCTCCCAAGACCAATCCGGTCACTCCCCATGTACCTCTTGACAGATAATACTCACAAAATCAAAACCAAAAACCAATTGGAATCTTTAAACCATCCATTTTTGTCTTCTTGGTTTCGTCTTAACCAAGTAAGACATTATATAGCCACACACAAGGAATTAAGAAACCTAGTACGACCTCTCACTCCCTTCGAACAAATATGTCAATCAATAGAAGACACACCAAGAACAATCTCCAAACTACATAAACTAATTCTACAAAAGACTTTCCCACTTCTCCCTTCTTATACAAAAAGATGGGACTTAGAGCTCCAGACGAATACTGACCCCAAACTTTGGGCACGCAGATTCGACACCCTAACACATTCTGCACACTCAGCCCAAGCTAAAGAGACCAATATCAAGATAATGATGAGATGGTACTTAACACCAGCAAGGTTAAAATCTATATATAAAAACTCATCAATGTTATGCTGGAGAGGCTGCACACAGAGGGACACATTACCCCACATTTGGTGGGATTGCGACCATATAAGACCTTTCTGGTCACAAATTTTTAAAAATATTAATAAAATATTAAGCACAAACATATCTCCTACCCCAGACTTAGTTTTACTTTGTCAACCCCCTGCCATCACTTGCAAGATAAGAAAACACCTCTATCATTTATTGCTCAATGCTGCTAACCAGCTAATCCCTAGAAAATGGAAATCTGCATTAATTCCCTCTATCCAAGAGTGGATGACACTAGTTCAAAGAAACCTCCTCTTGGAAAGATTACACTACCTCAAACTAGGTCAAATCTCCTTACATCAAGATATGCTCTTCTTATGGGAATCCTTCACACTCGCTCTTACATAGATTCAAATCAACAAATGGTTACCCCTCTAAATTTTACAAGAGGCCCCCATTCCCCCCCCCGCCCCTACCGAGGCCTTTCTACCCCTACCTTTTACAACATGTAATGGTCCACATATGGTTTAGGGCAGAGAAGTATCAATCCCAGACTAGTGGAGATGGTAAGCATATGACATTAGAAAAAGCAGAGAAATGAGGCTAGTGAGTGTGCACACAGTTATCAGGATAGCTCCCTACTATCTTTCTACTTCTCCTCTTTTCCTTTATTCTACTCTTTTTTTCCCTTTCTCTCCTTAATTTATGTTAAGTGCTATTTTCTGAGATAAGTTTACTCTCATTGATATACATTTAAGGAATAATATGTCATGGGGAATGTATACCAACATTCCAATTGAGCAGGGATACCATTAGTCCTATCTTTGAAACAACAGGAGCTCCTCTACACCTGCTGAACTCTAACTCTTCCTAATCACAAGAGCTCTAACACCACAGCACACGATGGAATAATTAAAGGACACTGGACTATGGTATAACCTTACAACAAGGACAGTCCTCATGGTAAAAGCTATGATATATCTAGCCTAATATTAATCTTTCAATGATTTATTTGTCCAGACATGATTGTAAACTGTTAACCTTACATATGTTTATCTGATGTTTTGAATTGAAAATAAAAAGAAAACATAAATTTAAAAAAAAAAAAAAAAAAAAAAAATTGTTATGGTCACACTCAATATACATCTGTTTTGATTGCTCTGTAACTTTAGTGATTAATTATAATGACGTTTACAGTCCACTAAATGCCTTGATTACAAGCAGAGTGGTATTTTGCACAGGATTTTTAGCATAAATTACACTTTTATGTGCATGTATGGGCTTACATAACCCTCTAATCAAATAGTGCATGAAAATACAGTCAAAAGGGCACAATCTTGTTTGTACATCTTCTATGCAGAAATCATGTGAGGGAGTGGGTTCATGCTTTACATTTTGAGTACATTAAATATCCTGTATAAGAAGATGTCATAAATCCATGTAATAGAAACCCATATGGTTCCATTTATCATCGCTGTCATAAACCTCGTCTGCCCAGCCAAGTGGGGATCAGGAGGTAATATGCGGCCTGCATTTAACATTGTACAAGCTGCTACTCCTGCAATGCCACCCCCTGTTTGTGCATGATCAATTTTGTGCAAGAGGAGGTTGTCAATCATCCTGATCTGATATAATCTGGATGATTAAAATCTGTCACACTTCAGGTGGTGAAGTGGTTAAGTAGCAGTGGTCTGAAGACCGCTGCTACTTAACTAGCATTTAAGGCTTGCTCACACGAACCTGATATGCTAGGGCTCCAAAGCTGCTATTGCAACTTGGTAAATGCAGCCCATTGTCTTGATCTTATTTCAGATTACTCTAAACCAGAAATGGTGTTTTTACAATCAATAAATAGAAATATTGCAATATATAATACTTGTAAAATATGAAAAGTGACAATAAAGGCATGATTGAGTCAATCATGCCCAGTATGCCTATCATGGCAAGATACAGATAGCTTTCAGATGGTTTAGCAGTGGAGAGGATGGATTTGGATTACAAATGATTAATCTAGTAATCTAGTAATGTAAATAAGTATTTCCTTTACACAGCGCACAAAGTGCTTGATTGAAAATAAACGTTATTGTAACCTTAAATTGTGCAAAAGGGCTATTGTATATGTAAGGTTCAGGTGGTAATACCAATTTCTATTCCAATAACAGGTACTTAACATACACACAAGTATTTTTGAGGAATTTTTGGTTAAAAAGGCGTTTATGTTTGCAGGCTTTTAACACACAGATCCATTTTGGATTGTGATCAAATGGCCAGAAAGTAATACAATCATTTAGGGTGCACATTGATTTATATATTTTGATCCACACCTAAATCAGTAGAGAAAAAGTTGCTCCTCATACAAATGATCTAGTGGCCTGTGCAGCAAGTAATCAATTTTTTTTTCTTCCCCCACAGGGATCTCCTACATCAAAGAGAGGAAATAATCACTAATTCTAATATTAGTCTTCTCCCTTTTAAGTCACTTGTCCTTGTAGATCAAATGGGAAAGGTCCCATAATCTTAAACAAAACTCCAGTATGGTTTCTGATGCAGGTATTTATAATTGTCATAATGATAAAATTCATATTAGAGTGACATGAAACCCCATTTGTATATGGTTTGTGAAAGAGATTCCATCCACACATCTAGATATAAGGAGGTGTCTTTGATTCTGAGCATTTCCTTAAATGTTAAAAATTTACAATATATCTGGTATATTTTTCAAGGAATAACAGCATAATAACAGGAAAAGACATATAAAAAACAGCTGAATAACAATAGAAAAGCAATTCTTAACACTTTGTGAGATAAAAAAATGTATGTTTCATATGATTATATTAGGAAATGGCATAATTCAAAATCCGCATTTAGACCATTTCATCTCCAATTTTGACAATTCATTCTCCCTGTCAGATTGTCTCCAATGGGTATTTAGTTTTCTAATCCCTATAAATGATAGGCTGCTTGAAACTTTTCCATGTTTCTCTTTGAAGTGAAGAGATACAGGATGTTTGTGAAACCCTCTTTTTATATTGTAAATATGCTCGTATATTCTGTTTTTTAGTAATCTAGTGTTTTTTTCTATATAGAATAAATTACATTTACAGGATAACATGTATAGCACACATTTACTATTACATGTTATTATTAATTGATTAATCTCATATTTTTCTTTCCATCTCTGTGTCCTATTGTCATTACATAGACTATATTATTTTTGTGTGGAAGGGAAAAAAATTAGATCTGGATTCCTTTCTAGTGTTTTTACAGACAAATGATTAGAATATAAATTTCACTTGGGACTGCAGTAAGACAAAAGTAATTTTTTTAGATCTAGAAATCTATATTGAGAAAAACTAAATATTCATATTTTTTTTTTTAAACAGATGTAATATTACATTGAGCTAGACAGCTGCCATCAAAGAAGATGGATCAGAAATGTACCAAAAGGTCAATTTCACAGAATAAAAAGAAATTGTAAAGATGGAAAAATATTTAATGAACAAGCAAATTTTAAAAAAATTGTTTCATAGAAAAGTTCTTTTCAGAAAAGAAATTAAGCACAAACATAGAAGAGATCAACACTATGGATAGAAAAGACATGTTAAAATCCAAAGAGAAAACAAAATGGGAGAATAACAACTTAAGTTTTGTTTTTAATTATAACAATCAGAAAAAAGAATATAAGAATATTATAGAAAAACACAGTGGAATTCTAAAAAGAGACTCCCATTTGAACACTATTTTACCAGAGAAACCCAATTTATTTTTTAAAAAAGCAATGAACCTGAAAGATCTAGCAGTTATATTAGAGATGAAACCCCCAAAAATTGGCTTACAGCTATAAAGGGTTTTAAATACTGCAAAGATTGTTCAGGCTGTAAAAATGGGAATTCCCATGAGAATAAAGATGTTTTTCACTCCAGAGATGGATAGAAAAATATGAGATTAATCAATTAATAACATAAACAAGATATGCAAAAGCAACTAGGTGCCAAGCTAATATCTGTAAGAGGCGCCAATTGTATATTGGAAGGTGTAAGCAATAAGGGGGTATACTCTAGTATAGTGGATGTAGTAAGCCAAAAAGTGTAAAAATGTCTGACAATATCTATAATATGTATAGTGGTCTCTACACAGTGTGTAGAGTGAAAAAAATGTGAAATAACATGAATTTGTAAGTTCAAATGCTATAACACATGCAAAGTTAGTATAAAATACACAAACAGTAGCATATATATAACAAAGACAAAATAATATTAAATGAAAATATATATCAAAATCTAATTAGTAACAATCATTAGATACTAAAGTCCATAGAATAAAAGGATAAGGAATAGAGTCCCAGTGTAGAGCTTTATCCAATTACAAGAAATTCCCACAATTTCAGGCAGCTCCTCTAGTGTGTCATGCCACAACACAGGATAAGAAGATCTAAAATACAAAATATAGAGGGTGCCACATGGTGCAAATCAGACTAATAAACCAGACGAGGGATATAGGTGATGTTAGTCCTACTCACGTGATATAAAACACAATTGTGCTATACAGGCAAGCCGAAACCACAAAAGTCATCCGGCAGACTCTAAGGCACACTCGGAGCAGGGGATATCCTCGTCCCACCAGAGGGAGTCCAGAGATAATCCTGGGATGCGCAGGGAAAATCAAGCCACAGTCAGTAGTGAAGAACAGATCTCCAGTGTGACCAATAACAATCAGGGTGAAGGAATCAAATGAATGGAATGCAGCAGCAAGATGGTAAAGGTTAAAAGTTTAATTAAAACATTAAAACAACAGCAACCCATTTCTCAGTGACACAGCACTCATAGCCTGAGGAAACAGTGCTGTGTCACAGAGAAACATGTTTTAATATGGTAGTTATAAAAGCTTCTAAAACTTCTTAACTGAAGTGACCTTTGGACATTATTTCGTTAAACATTCTACACAGAATGGGAGTAACTATAGATTATTAGCGCTGCAGAATCTGTTGGCGCTCTACAAATAACCGATAATAATAATTATTGGAATGATGTATAGAATTGTCATGTGTATCCTTCTGGGCCCGGGGATTTGCCTAATTTAAGATCTTTAATACTAGCCTGTACTTCTTCTATGGTGATTGGAGTAGTGAGGATTCATGAGTCATCTTCTGTTAGCTGGGGTAAGTTAAGTGTATTTAGGAATGACCGAACTTCTGTTATCAGTGATATGTGACTAGAGGTGTTACGTTCAAGATTGTATAGAGTAAGATCTAAATGTATCTCCTATCTCTTTTGGTGAGAAGATTAATGTATTATGTTTCCTAATATAAGGTATTTTCGACTGGGCTGTGCGATTTCGCAACTTTATAGCTAGGAGGGAGGTAACTTTATTACTTTTGTGATAATATAGTTGTTTAAGCCTCTCTAGGTTAGTATGGGCTTTTTGGAATTTATGAATGCTCCTTGTGCTTTCCGCACTTGTCTGGCCTTTTTGACTAAATGACCTCTAAGGAAAGCCTTCAGTGAAGCCCAAAATATCTCCACTGAGGTTTGTGAGTTGTCATTGAATCATAAATATTCAGAGATGATATTTTGTGTTTCTAACTTGCAAATTGGGTTAGTGATTAGCCAATCTTTTAGACACCATTGAGGGGGAAGTGAGTTTTTGTAGCTGTAGGCCTATGGAGATTAAAAGAGTCATGACCTGACCGAGAAACAGGGGAAATCCTGGAATAGGAAATATGATCTAAGGCATGTGAGCTCATGAAAAGGTAGTCAATTTTGGTGTATGATTTGTGGGGGAAGAGTCACATGGATGAAGAGCTCTCCAAACATCGTAAAGGTCATATTGATGGAAAAGCTTTTGGAAAGCTTTAGAGGGAATGAGTAGACCATTCCGAAGCAGAGATTTTCAGTCCGAGTCTATCTTTTATTGGGTCTAAAATCGAGTTGAAATCACTGCCCAAAATTAATTCTCCCTGCTTTACTGCCAACACTGATCTCAAGAGTTTCTTTCAAAAATTGATTTGTTTGGAGTTAGGGGCGTAAATGTTTACCAAAGTGAGTAATTTGTTGTTTAATTTGCATATGAGAATAATGAAGCGTGCCTGGGGATCACATTCAATGTATATAGGTTCGTATTTAAGATTAGCACTAATGAGGATGGCTACCCCCCCTAGATTTCGACTCATAGGATGCTTCTACTATAACCGGAAATGTTTTGTATGTGTGTGTGGGGGCTACTTGTGGGAGCCCATGAGTTTAGGAATGCTACATCTACTCTAGAGCGCAGGAGAAGTTTTATTATTAAACTATGTTTTGTCGGGGAGTTAAGTCCCTTATTATTAAGTGTCATAATTCGGAGGTCTGTCATGATGAAGGGAGAAAAAATAGGGGGAAAGGGGGGGGGAAGGGCTATTTTGAAGTTATACCAGTAATGTATTAATAAGGTTGTCTCAGCCTAGGTGAGATGATCATAAGTGGATGGGCTAATATTTTATCTACTAGTATGAGTAATAGGAAAGAGTATTAGGTATTCTTAGGTATCGTTCTGAGGGGGCGTTCAGCAGACTAAAGCCGCTATAAGATTGGGAGGGGGTATAAAAGGTGGGGTGAAGGAGCTTCTGGATTGGTTGGAAGAGGAATGATGTGTGAGAGTGCAAAATATTTTATTTGAAGCAATATTCCAAGTTCTGCAAGATGCTGATAGATAATCAGTAATGGAGGAGCCAATATAGAAGAAGGGAAGGGTAAAGTGGAGGGCTTTCAATTTAGTAAGTGGTTGTTGTCTGGGCTAATATAAGGGGGTACTGGGGTTACCCTATTGGTAGTTGTAATGTAGGAATATCACAAGGCAAAGGTGGAGGTTGATAATTGTGGAAAACTCGGTATGAAGACATGTGATAGTATCACACTTCTAATATTCATCAGTAAATAGTGATGGAGGATAATCTTGTATCCTATTGTTATATATTTTGTAACAGTAAGGCAACAACTATAAGTAATAGCAAAATGCTGCCTATCTGTCCTATTATAGCCACTATAACTGAAATCAGTGGGAACACACCGGTGTATCTGATTTTGTATCAGTGTAGCATGTATTTATACACAGGACCGGTATATAGTAGAATTAGCATTGCTCAGGAATATAATGAGTAAGCAAGCTTGAGAATGTCCAAACAACGTTATATGAGAGAGATGCATGAATGCTAAAGTCTGTTATATAGCGTGCATGACCTGGTGACAAATGCTGTGGAGTCAGCAATACTGCAATGCACAATACAGATACGGATTAAGTTGAGAGACGTTTAGCTCTTAACAACATATCGGCAATATAAGTTCATACAGTCAAAGATTTGTGGAAACATATTATCTAAAAACGTATCGACCTGATGGATCTGTCGTGCTCTGTTTGTGTTCAGTCTTACCGCCTGGAACGCCGGAGGCGAGTGCTGAGCATGGAAGTTAGGTCGTAAGCAGAGAGAACCGGGACTACAACTGATGATGATGACATCACTGGCCAGTGCATCTCACACACAGTAATGGCAACAGAATAGTATCCGAGAGGTTGATCGGGCAAAAGGTGAGCCTGCAAGAGGATATTACTTCTTAAATGTACAGGTTTAGTACGAGGGAGGCTAACAAATAAGGTTGTAGCTGAAGGAACAGGACTGGAATTGTTCCTCATTAATCCAACAAAGAACAGTAGAAGTAGGGGCCATTTATAGGGTGCTCAAGTTAAAGGGCCAGAGGGAAATAATAGGTATCCATACGAATCCTGACAGATAGCTATGTAGTAGGTAAGGACTAATTAAATCTGTAGAAGTAATATACTCAGTAGCATGGCAGAATGAACTGAAACATAATACAACTTACAAATCATAGGAGTATAAAGAACTGTAAGAAGTCTGAAATGCATATAACACTGCAGTATAATAAAAAAGAACACATTGCTATTAGTACAAATGTTTAAAGTAATCTGCAGACTGAATTATGTAATCCTGTTACCTGTATTAGTCTAATCCATCAACTGTAGGTATATGATGTATTTATGACTAGAACCTATTTTTATGCGTAGAACCTAGTTAAAAATAGTATGTGAGTTTGAGTAGTCATATAGTTGCTTAGCCCATATAAAATGATAATTAGGGTAAAGGTATTATGTGATCAGTATGTGGAAAGATGGATCAGCGTAAACAGCGTTAGCTGAGGTTGATATGATAGGTGAAGTTGGAATTTATGTTATTTTGATTTAATAATGTTCAAATCTAAGTCTAGTAAGAAGTATGTGAGGTACCTTATGTGAGAGTATGACAGGTAAGTTTACAGGATGGTTAAATAGTTAAATATCACTGAATAATGTAGGGTCTAGGTGGTATCCTAGCCTTAAAGCAATATGTGTATATTAAAGGGACAGTAAACACCAGAATTTTTGTTGTTTAAAGATGTAGATAATCCCTTTATGACCCATTCCCCAGTTTTGCATAACCAACAGAGTTATAATAACATACTTTTTACCTCTGTGATTACCTTGTATCTGAGCCTCTGCAAACTGCCCCCTTATTTCAGTTCTTTTGACAAACATGCATTTTTAGCCAATCAGTTCTGACTCCAAGGAGCTTCACGTGCCTGAGCTCAATGTTATCTATGTGAAACACATGAACTAATGCCTCTAGTGGTGAAAAACTGTCAAAATGCTTTCAGATTAGAGGGGGCCTTCAAGGTCTAAGAAACTAGCATATGAACCTCCTAGGTTTAGCTTTCAACTAAGAATACCAAGAGAACAAATCAAAATTTGTAATAAAAGTAAATTGGAAAGTTGTTTAAAATTACATTCCCTTTTTAATTCATGAAAGTTTTTTTTTTTTTACTTGACTGTCCCTTTAATGTATTGAGTCTGCGTCTGAGTTAGATTCAGTGAAATAAATATGTCAACATTAAATAAACATTCACAATAGAACAGGACAATTAAACAAGTATATATGATAAACATTCAAAAAAACTTTCATTAAGAAAAGAAAAAAAGCTGCTATTCAATAAACAAGGTACATTGTTAAGCACATATGTCTTTACAATATGTTGGAGAAAAAATATTATAACCTTATATCAGATATATATTAGTGCTATCTAATGTATGTATAGGATGTATTTTCACATTTAATTCAATGAAATCTAGTATATGTGTTTAAGCGTTCAGACAGCTGATGGGCCTATCTAGGATGAGAAAATGGCTAAGAATTAGACATAGCCTATAGGTATAATGGTGTGGTAATGAGAGTAACTAAGGTATTAATAACATTGAGATTTTGACAAGTTGTGGACTATATAGAGTTAAGAATATGAGATGGTGACCATTGATCTCTGCAATAGGCCAATATGAAAGCCATATTAGCTTAGGTCAATGTTATTTAGGGTGGGTTCAATGGGCTATGCATGCAATTTACAATATTGGATAAACATTTAAGGAGAAATAGAATAGTTAAACAATAACTTTTGGAGAACATTCAGGATTAGTGATGTCACGAACCTAAAAATTTGGGTTTGCGAACAGCGAACGCAAACTTCCCCAAAAGTTCGCGAACCGGTGAACCGCAATTGACTTCAATGGGCAGGCGAATTTTAAAACCCACAGGGACTCTTTCTTGCCACAATAGTGATGGAAAAGTTGATTCAAGGGGACTAACACCTGGACTGTGGCATGCCGGAGGGGGATCCATGGCAAAACTCCCATGGAAAATTACATAGTTGATGCAGAGTCTGGTTTTAAGCCATAAAGGGCATAAATCACCTAACATTCCTAAATAGTTTGGAATAACGTGCTTTAAAACATAAGGTATGATGTTGTATCGATCAGGTAGTGTAAGGGTTATGCCCACTTCACAGTGACAGACCAAACTCCCTCAGCGGGTACAACATCATCATCATCACATCGTACGTCCATGTGTGTAATGCTGCCTGACTGAGACATATCCCTGTTATCTACATCCTCTGGCAATAATGGTTGCGCATCACTCATTTCTTCCAACTGATGTGTAAATAACTCCTCTGACAGATCAAGTGAAGCGGCTGTGGTGCTAGTGTTGGTGGTGGCGGCAGGCAGGCGAGTGGTAACTTGAGAGGTGCCCGAAGCTAAGCTGGAAGAGGATGGTGCGTCAAGGTTCCATACGGAAGCTGTAGAAGATTGGGTGTCCTGTGTTAGCCAGCCAACTATGTCCTCAGAAATGTTTGAGTTCGGGGTACGTGGCCTCTGAACACTGGGCATTATTCTAGGGCCAAAGGGAATCACAGCACCACGAACACAACGGCCCCTGTGGGGTGGCCTGCCTCTGTCTGTCATTTTTTTTTCGATTGGTGGTACTATGCATGCAAGCTACTGTCACAACAGATATGAGTAGCACTGTGCACTGGCAGAAGTTGGCAGAGTAGACGCTGTAGGGCTGACACACACGCTTGCAGACAACTAACTGCTATTCAATCTATTACAGTCAAAATTGTATTTTTTTTTTTAAATGTACACTACTGTTACACCAGATATGCGTTGCACTGGTGTGACACTGTGCCCTGGCAGGCACTGAAACGCACACGTGTGAAGGAAACTGACTGCTATTATTTAACACAGTCAAAAAAGTGTTTTGTTTTTTTAATCTACACTACTGTTACACCAGATATGAGTTGCACTGGGGTGACACTGGCAGGCAGGCCCTGAAACGCACACGTGTGAAGGAAATTGACAGCTATTATTTAACACAGTCCAAAAAGTGTTGTTTTTTTTAGTTGAAATTATTTTTATTATTGCAGAACATATAAAACTTACATCACATATTATTCATTCAGGTAAGATCCCTTGCCCTTCCCACCTTTCAAAAAGAAATCTTCAGTTCCTTGCCTAGTAGGCTTGAGTTCATGTGATGTCAAAATTGTGAAAATAAGATTTTAGCGCAGCTTCAACCAGAGTATTCTGTATATCTGTGCATCTGCATATATTATTATAGCATCCAAAAGCGAGAGGGGTGTATGTCATCCAAGAAGCAGAAAAGTCTTTATAACAGTACAACCATCTCCCTCCCTCTATAGCTCTCTAATGCGTAAATTGAACCCCTTACCCCCCAACTGTAAATAATAACAATAAATACTAAACAATAAAACAAAACTTAAACTTTAACTGTAACTTGCCTGTCTCAATCAATCTCCGTCCGTAGATAGAGGGAGGAAGCCCCCCTCCTTGCCATACAAGGGTTTCTCACAAACAGTCAGTGTCCTATGTCCTCTTGTAACTTTAAATTGATGTCTGTGTCTTATACTGTTTGTGTGTTCTAGTTCCTTATCAGTAATGTTTTAATACCCCTTCAAGATCCAGTAATTCCATATCTTTAGAAATTGGTCATGAGTTGCTTGTATAAAGGAGGCTGATTCGGACAACTTATATGTGGCTTTGATCTTCTCTATTACTTCTCCCCATGTGGGGGTCCCTATCTTCCAGTGTCTGGCCACACATATCCTAGTAGCTGTGCATAGTGTATGTACAAATGTGTTGATGGCTTTGTTAAAGGGTTTAACATGTTCGTTTAATAACGCTTGGGACATTGTTAAGTTTATATTTTCAGTCAGAACATCACTTAGTAGTGCAGATAGCCTAGACCATATCAGTTGTATCAGTATCAGTTGTATCTGGGGACATTACCACCACATGTGTATATAAGTCCCCATCTCTATACACCCTCTATAGCAATTTTTGCCTTCTGGCTATAATGTGATGTAATTACTGGTGTGAGATACCATCTGAAGGTGGTTTTAATGCAATTCTCTTGAAAGTCTGCACTGATCAGACCCCTCTCTGCAGTATAGAAGGTTTCTTCCCATTCCTCTTTGGATTGGATCTTATTTGTGTCTGATTCCCATTTTTTCATTAATGGAGTCTTAGAGATGTTTTTGGCCATCTGTATTGAGATGTATATGTGAGAAATAAGTTTTTTGTGTCTAATACTCGAGCTGGAGTATTGTTCTAGTGTAGTCAGATGTTGTCTGGGGTTGCGAGTTGTAGCGCTTGATACAGCTGATGCCATCTGCAGGTATAAAAACCAATGTAGCCTTTCTGGTTGTAATTTGTCTTGCAGTTGTTGGAATGTAACTATTTTACCGTTATGTAAGAAGTCCGCAACTCTGTAAAGTCCTTTGTTCTCCCATTTTCCTATCTGATTGTGGAAGTCTTGGTGATTAAGAGTCCTAATTGGTCTTTTAAGTGAGTCTGTTGGTAGTAAATTTAGAGAGGAAGATAGTGAACTCCATAGTGCCATCATCTCCCCCGTTAGTTTAGAAGCCTGTGATTTATTAGAGATATGTCCCGGTTTTTCCCAAAGTATATCATCTGAGTGTTTGTAACCTGCCATCAATGTCTCCACTTGTACCCATCTAAGATTGTTTGTTTTTTTTGCCTAGTAAAGTGGTTTCTGCTAGTCTCGCTGCCTGGTAGTAGTTTATGAGATTGGGAACCCCTACCCCTCCCAGTTGCCTATGGCGAAGTAGTGTATTGGAGGGAATTCTAGCTTTCTTACTGCCCCTTATAAAGCTAATCAAGTCCGTCTGGAGTCTATTGAGGTCTACTAAAGGGATTTTGATTGGTAAGGTCCTGAATAGGTATAGAAGTCTAGGGAGAGTTTTCATTTTAACAGCCGATAATCGACCATACCATGAAAAACCGGCGGCTTTCCATGTTTTTATCTCCCACTTGATTGTTTTGTATAGTAGAACATAGTTCAATTTATATAGTTCTGTCATATCACTTGATAGTTTAACTCCTAGGTACTTCAGTGCCTCTTTTACTCATTTAAGTGCAAAGTTAGTGTCAATTAACTTTTTTGTATGATTTGGAAGTGCGATAGGTAGCGCTTCGCTTTTGTCTAAGTTGATTTTGTATCCTGAAATGTCCGAGTAGTCTTGGAGAATTTGATATAAATGAGGGAGAGATGTTAACGGTCTTGTCAGGGTGAGGAGGACATCATCAGCAAACAGAGATATTTTGAATTCTTCCCCCTGACGCCATGTACCTCTGAAGCCAAACGGATTGTCACTGCCAACGGCTCTATACAGAGCGCAAACAAGAGTGGTGACAGAGGACAGCCTTGTCTTGTCCCGTTCCGAATGTTAATACGTTTGGATTGATAGCCTGCTGCTCTGATGTGTGCTGTGGGGTGTGAATATAAGCTTCTAATAGCCTGTATAAACTGGCCCCGAAATCCCAGTCGGTCCAAAACCTCAAACATAAAGTCCCAGTCTATCCTATTGAACGCCTTCTCCGCGTCCAGAGACAGGACCAGAGAAGGCGTCCGTGTTTTGTTCAAGTAATCCACCAGGGAGATCATACGCCTAGTATTGTCTGGGGCTTCCCTATCCAGAATAAATCCCACCTGATCTGGATGAACCAGGCCAGATAGTTGTACCTTAAGCCGGTTTGCTAATATTTTCATGAATATCTTTATATCTTAGTTGATTAATGATATGGGTCTATAATTTTGGCACAATTTTGGGTTCCTTCCCGGTTTAGGAATCACCACAATCTTAGCTTGAAGAATTTCGACTGGGATTTCCTTGCCTTGTAATATGTTGTTGCAAAGTGTCACTATGTGCGGGATTAAGGTGGTTTTGAAAAGTTGGTAATACTCTCCTGGGAAGCCATCCGGGCCAGCTGCCTTCCCAGGCTTCAGGTCTCTGATAGCATTAAGTACCTCCCTGGCAGACACCTTCGCATTCAATTCATCCCTAATATTGTCATCTATGGGTTTGAGTTTCGCGTTATCTAAAAATTTGCACATCATTTGCTTAGTGTGGTCAGTATGTGCCATTTTTTATCATATAATTGTGCATAATATAGAGCAAAACTATCCGCTATTTCCTGAGGATTCGAGGTCCATGTGCCATCCGTTTTCAGAAGATGTGGAATTGTAAAGGATTTAGTCTTTTCTCTAAGCTTATGTGCCAAAAATCTGTCAGGTTTATTAGAATAGAGGTAGTACTGTGCTTTCAGCCTATGTGCTGCTCTAACCGCCGCTTTGTTCATGATGTTTGCTAATTCTGATCTTTTAGTCTTTAGTTCCTTAAACACTTCTGTCGCTAAGTTCTGTTGATGGAGTTTAGTGAGTGTGTCTATCTGGTTCTGAAGAGAGTCAATTTGCTGTCTATTTGCTTTGGTAATGGCCGATTTCTCTTTAATGAGTAGTCCCCGAATAAAGGGTTTGTGTGCTGTCCAGGTATTAATTGGGTTGGAAGTGGATCCTACATTTAATTACCAATATTCAGATAAAGCTAAAGTTATGGAATTGTGTATAGTTGGGTTTTGTAATACATAAGGGTCGTAGTTCCAGGAGCGAGCCGAGCTAACTTGGAATGTCTCTTTGATGTGTACATGGACTATGGAATGGTCCGACCAAGCGCATGCGTGTATGGTAGAGGCTATCAAGTCTGGGATCCATATCTGACTCAAATATACATAGTCTAATTTGGAATAGGTCTTGTGTGTGTTAGAGTAGTAGGTGTAGTCTGTGGTTTTACCATATAAAGTGTCCCAGGAATCTATTAAGTTGTGTGATAAAATGGTTTCCTTAATCTTTTTAACCAATGCGTTGTGTCTCATCTGCTTCTGAGTTAGCTTTAGCCTTTCTGTGCCCTGAAATGTATACATCGATATATTAAAATCACCTCCTAATATGATCCTAGCTTGTGACCATTGAGTCAATAAGTAAGCTATGTGGGAAAAGAAGGAGATTTGTGTCTCATTTGGGGCATAGATGTTGCACAAAATTATTTGTTTATCCCTTAATCTTCCTCTTAGAACTAGGAACCTTCCCTCTGGGTCAGCAATTGTCTGTTCCATTACAAAACCCAAAGAGTGATGCAAAATGATTGACACCCCCCTTTTTTTGTATCTGTGGTAGAATGATAGTGTTGGGTATAGCTCCTTGACCAATACTTTGGTACTACTCCCTTAGTGAAATGTGTTTCTTGTAGATAGATAACATTAGCCTTTAGCTTAGAGTATTGGTTTAAAGCCACCCTGGTTTAAGGTCTGTGTTAAGAAATAAGTCTGATGTCACCTGTCATTACTTACATTACTGAAGTGAGGGCTTCCCCCCCAGCTCTGCCGTCATATTCATTACTTCGAACTAGAGACATTACGTATAGGTGCTTCAATATCCGTCCCACTCGGATGAGCAGGTATAGCAGTATTAGAGAACAGGCATGAAAAACAAAAACAAATTTGTCAATAGACAATAACCTTTTTATCATAACAAAAAAGAAAATCCCAATACCCCCTCACCTATGAACAACAAGTGAGTACTTTATGCCCCTACTGCTAGGTAGCCTATATCTAGCAAAGAATAGTATTTTGAATTAACATGCTAAACATATTTTTAGTTATCTAGATTTGGTTTGCCTTGTCTTTAAGCTATCAATGTTCGATCACTTTCATCTGGACCATCAGTCTTGTGTTCTGAGTCCTTACCTAGATAATCCCTTATCTTAGTCTCTAATAGTTGAAGCTGAGGGTAGCACCGATACACACCAATGCATCTCCATCTTATGACTTAATATAGCGGAAAGATAACAAAAAGTGGCATCTCGCTCTGTCTCCTTTATCAGCTTCAGAACAAATACAACACACCTTGTAATGAGCTGTATGATGCAGGTCTTCATGTCTTGGCTTTCCTCTTCAACACTTTCATCCACTCTTGCCTCTGTGGCTGTCCTGATTCCGAAGATTGTTGTGGTGCTTCTGTCCTATTTGTCATCTGTGGCAATTCTGGAGTTTCTATTTGGATAGTGTTGCAAATTGCTGGAATCTCTGTTGGGTCTTTTAGGCTTAGCGTTCTGCCCTTATGTAGAATATGTGGATTGAAGGGGAATCCCCATCGGTACACTATTTGGTGTTTCCTCAGGAGTGTAGTAAGTGGCTTCAATTGGCTTATTCTCTTAAGCGTTTTGACACAGAGGTCCTGAAAAAATTGAATTACTGTCCCCTGAAATTTAAATGTAGGGTTTTTCCTTGCGGCTGCGAGGATTGCTTCCTTTTCTGGGAATCTGAAGAATTTGATAACCACATCTCTTGCTGGTGCATCTTCTTTTGGTTTAGCCCTTAAAGCTCTGTGTGCTCTTTCCAGTTGAAATTTTTCATCATCTACCTCCCCTGTGATTGCTTGAAAAAGTTGGTGTAGATAGTTGGGTAACTCGTCTGCAGACACCGCTTCTGGGATTCCCTTTAGCCATAGATTGCACCTTCGGCTTCTATTTTCGAGATCTTCCAACTTATCTTGAATGTCGTTCATTTCTTGTTGTTGTGCAGTTAGATTGTGATTAAGGGTAGTTAAATCTTCTGTTATGGTGGTTTCTGCTTCCTCTAACGTAGCCACTCTAGAGCCTAGTTCTGTGATGTCTTGCTTAATTTCTGTGAGACTGTTGGTGACCATATTCTGAAAAGAATCAAATTTGTCCCAAAGCTTGTCAAAGTTCTTGTTAATGTCCTGCTTGGACACCAGGGTCATTAGATCAGCTCTCGTGACTGGGGTAGTTTCATCTTCATTAATCTGAGAGTCTGTTTCTGAATCTACATCTTCCTCTATGATACTGCTGGCGTTTTCTGTCATTTTTTCTCCCCTTACTGGTTTAAAAAAACAAGGAAGCTGCCGGTGTTTTTGGCCCTTGCAAGGATTTATTTTCTTTCCTGGCCGACATATTTGATGTGGTTTGTTGAGTGTCAGGCTTCCACGTTTGCTGTGTAGATTTGAAGTATATGTTGGTTCGTGGGTAGTGCTTTTAAGCACGCATGTGTTAAGGGGTGTGTATGTTGGATATGAGGATTTGGCGTGCAAATATTGCTTTGCTGTTGTGATGCACTTAAGCTTCCAGCCAGTTGCTTCTTTAATAATATTTTCACTACCAGGTTTAGTATAACTTCTGGGGTCTCTGCTTATATGTATTGCTATAAATAAGAGTTCAGTATCCCATTTAACATTCAAGCTAGAGATAGCATGGAAATGTGACCGGTGGAGGTAGAATCTGTTTTCCCTTTTTTTTTCCGTTTGTTTTCCCAATAAATCAGGCCTTTTGAACAGTGATGTTGGAGATCTGTGTGATTTACTACTTTTATTTATATTGTATTTCCAGCCATGCGTCCCTCTCCCTGCTCTCCTTATTATGTGTATTTATAGTATTGCTGCGTCCCTTTCTTATAACATTTTTTATGATATCTTAGTTTTTGCTAAGGGAGTCATATTATCTTAGTATATCAGCAGTCTTCTGTTTGAATCAACTACAGGAGAGAGAGGAACAAGAGTCGACAGTTCCGATTTTTTTTAAAGGTAGCTTGTTTTTAATAAAGTGGGTCATCTGCTATCAGTTACGTGAAATCAGCATCATGTGTAGCATCTTTATTGTAATGCTGTTATATGTGACTCCACACTGACCTGTGGCATATTATCATACACACCCCTGTTAGATTTATTTTCCTCCTGGTGTTTCACCCACCCCTCAACATTTTTACATTCATGTAGTCGTGACCAGGGTGACCCGTTGTTGCTTACTTGTATGTCGGAGCATGTCTTTATGTTCGATGTATCTTATGCCTTTGTACCTCCTGCTGCTTAGTCTGCTTGTCTGCTAGTGTCTCTTATGTGTCGGGAGTTGCGCCACGTGGCCAAGATGGCGGTTCTCACCTCACCGCTGCAGTTGATTTTAGGTGCCATGCGGCTTGCAAATGCCTGATTCACCTTTCAGCCTTCATAGTCCGTGATCACCTTTCTTTCATTGATTAATTCCTATAGTAGGAAAGCTTTGTTTGCCCTCTACAGCAGTTAATTTGAGCAGTATGTAACGGAGCTCCGAGATTACAGATCCATCTTAGTGCGGCTCCAAGCTCTGCCCCCCAAGTGTTGTTTTTTTTAAAATGTACACTACTGTTACACCAGATATGAGTTGCACTGGTGTGACACTGTGCCCTGGCAGGCACTGAAACGCACACATGTGAAGGAAACTGACTGCTATTATTTAACACAGTCAAAAAAGTTTTTTGTTTTTTTTTAAATCTACACTACTGTTACACCAGATATGAGTTGCACTTGGGTGACACTGTGCCCTGGCAGGCAGGCCCTGAAACGCACACATGTGAAGGAAACTGACTGCTATTATTTAACACAGTCAAAAAAGTGTTGTTATTTTTAAATCTACACTACTGTTACACCAGATATGAGTTGCACTGGGGTGACACTGTGCCCTGGCAGGCAGGCCCTGAAACGCACACGTGAGAAGGAAACTGACTGCTATTATTTAACACAGTCCAAAAAGTGTTGTTTTTTTTTAAATCTACACTACTGTTACACCAGATATGAGTTGCACTGGGGTGACACTGTGCCCTGGCAGGCAGGCACTGAAACGCACACGTGTGAAGGAAACTGACTGCTATTACTTAACACAGTCAAAAAGTGGTTTTTTTTTTAAATCTACACTACTGTTACACCAGATATGAGTTGCACTGGGGTGACACTTTGCCCTGGCAGGCAGGCCCTGAAACACACACGTGTGAAGGAAACTGACTGCTATTATTTAACACAGTCCAAAAAGTGTTTTTTTTTAAATCTACACTACTGTTACACCAGATATGAGTTGCACTGGGGTGACACTGTGCCCTGGCAGGCAGGCCCTGAAACGCACACGTGTGAAGGAAACTGACTGCTATTATTTAACACAGTCCAAAAAGTGTTGTTTTTTTTTTTTTAATCTACACTACTGTTACACCAGATACGAGTGGTGGCACTGGGCAAGTGGACACAGTATACGCTGTGAGCCTGACACACACGCTGGCAGGCAGGCAACTGCAATTAGATTACACAGGGAAAAAAAAAAAAGCAGACTGATGTTCTAGCCCTAAAAAGGGCTTTTTGGGGTGCTGTCCTTACAGCAGAGATCAGATGAGTCCTTCAGGACTGTAGTGGACACTGAATACACTAGCCTAGCTATCAATTTCCCTATTAAATCAGCAGCAGTTACACTGTCCCTCCTCTCACTAAGAATGCAGCTTCCAAATTAATCTAAAATGGATGCTGTCCAGGAGGTGGGAGGGTCTGGGAGGGACTGTCTGCCTCTGCATCTGCCTGTCTGTAATGTGTCTGCTGACTGTGAGGTAAAGGGTCAAAGTTTACTCAATGATGAAGAATAGGGGGCAGATCGAACATCGCATATGTTCGCCCCCCGCGGCGAAAGTGAACATGCTATGTTCGCCGGTGAACTATTCGCAACATCACTATTCAGGATCTTTCTAAAATAAGAAAATATACTTATCATCCAGGGCACAGTCTAGGTCATTGGTTGGAACAGGTATGAGAAAAGTGTTCTTCTCAGGAGTAGGTGAAGGTCTTCTGACCTCTAGTTTGTTAGTTTCAGAGTCCTAAATTAAGAGGTTTAGTTGTCTTAGGTGTCTTCGTTGTGGGCAGTTAATTCATTCCGCTTAGATTGTTAATTGGGCCTATTTGTAGGCAGCTGCTATTCTGGTGCTGTAGCGTTTAGTGGGTCAGACTTATCTGTTTTTTCTTTCCGGGGTAGGGTGGAGGCTCAGGGAAGAGATGAGTTTCATGCCTTGGTCTGGATCTGTAATCACATATGAGTGATCTTCATACTGAAAGAACAATTTGACCAGAAAGACCCATCTGTATTTTATGTTGTATTTGCTGAGGCATTGTGTAATTTGTTGAAATGTGCACCTATTAGCCAAGGTGTGCGAGGATAGATCCAGAAAAATCTGTACTGTGTGATAAGGATCCTTCAGATTTTTGCTGAGGTGTGAGACTCTGAGTATTTTCTATTTGAAAACATAATAATGCAGTCTGATTATAATATCTCTAGGTGTACCAGATGTGGCATTCTAAGGACGGAGGGCTCGTTGTGCTCTGTCTATAAGTTATTCCTGATCTTGTACGAGACCCAGCAATTCCTTAAAAAGGTCTAGTAAAAAGTCAGACAGGTCCACTGCCCCAATGTCTTGGGGTATACCTTGGAACCTGATATTGTTATGGCATGACCTGTCCTCCAGGTCCGCCATTTTGGATTCCAGATCAGAGATCATTTCAGCTAGAAATTGCGCATAAGAGAGTAGATTAGTGTGGTCCACATTAAGATCTTCGTGTTTCCTCTCTAGCATTTCGGTACGCTCCCCAGAGAGGAGATGTCTCTCTTAAGTTCAGAGACAGTTGTCTTAAGATCTTGTTTGAGGGATGAGTAATGAGAGACCATTTTGTCGGATAAGACTTTTATGGAGTCCAGTATAGAGGAATGTCCTGTATAAGATCTATCTGTTTGCTGAGTGTTGGATCTATGTGTCCCTTTATTTGAGAGAATTGATTCTCTTGAATCCTCATCAGAAACATCTTGATCATATTGGGTTTGTTAATAAAATGATCCATCAGGGTTCTCTTAGGTATGTCAGACTGCTTCTGTTTTTTCCTTTGTGAATGAGCCATGACCAAAGAAGAAAGTTTGTCTTTAGTGACATTTAGAAACTCAGTACAAAAGGATATAAAGTTCCCTGTGAATAGCAGTAGTAAGGAAGATAAATCTGGCACCCCCTGATTTAATGGGATTAGTTCATCATTTTAGTATGAAAGGTATGATAAAAGGTGTTAAGATAAATGTCCTATTCAGACCATAAGGCTGTCAGTCTCCCTGTGGGAAGTAATATTAAAGGCTTCTTAAAGATGGAGTTAGGTGTTTGAAGAAATATAGGCTTATTTTTGGGGGTATAGTTTGAATGGTCCAACTGGGGATTCACAAGCCTGTGATGATTAAATTGGTGTGAGGACTTAATGAACCCAGAATATGTAGATTTGCTTCTATTGCTGCAGGCAAATGATGTGCATGGTTTATTCAGGAACCCTATAAGTGTCCAAATTTATGGTAATGTGAGTCTCTTATATGGAGTTACTGCTGTCTCCTATCCTTGGTAAATAGGGATAAAGGCCTTGTTGTGGCGATATAGGCCTTTAATGTTTGATGATGTAGTAAAGCCTTATAATTGATGGCAGTAGTCAAATTGGCTACGTAAAAGCTCCCCCCATTTTTATGTTCTGGGAATCACTCACCGGTATTATGGTCTGTGGAGCAGTTGTCTGAGGTAACCATCTCAGCCTTTTAGCAGGGTGGTAGTAAGAGTGAAGAGCCTGATCCAATGGCTTTCCCAAATCTCCTGATGTAGTCTGTAGTAGCGTCTTCACTAGAAGCACCATATCTAGTAGCGCATGCGATGGGGTGTGAGTAACACGCTGGTATACTGAGTGGCCCGTATCATTATGCAGGAACTCTAAGGCCTTGTGGGTTGGCTTAGGATTGGGCCTTCAGAGCGAGACTTGGGCCACAGAGAAGCAGGAACGGGCAGACAGCAGCGCGCCTCAGAAGGCAGTTTGTCATAGGTAATATGGTGTACTGTTAGGGTGTAATATGGTGTAAGTGCTTGACTAAATGTCTAAATATGTGTATGTGTGTATGTATTTATGTTTATATATGTGTATATATGTTTATACATGTGTAATTATAAGTTAATATGTGTAAATATGTATGTGCACACATACAATCATATGTACACATATAAACAAATATATACAGATATTTATACAAATATATACACGTTTTTGCCCTTCCCAGTCATATACCTTTAAAATGGAGTATCATTTTATTCATTTTTAACATGTTTTAATGTTTTTGTTTTGTAATAGAAATACTTGAAATTCCAATGTTCTTTATTTAGAAAAAAATGTTCTTTTATGTTTAAATGTATGTCTATATATATATATATATATATATATATATATATATATATATATATATGTGTGTGTGAAGAACATAATAATATAAAATATTTCTAACGCACCTTCGGCTTTAGCTCAGTTGATAAAGCACCATGTTGGATTAGTGAGGGAGCGAAACATTAAATGGCTTTTTTATTGCACCCCATAGAAGTCTAAGGGGAGAGGCAGTAAGTGAGAATGGGATATCCAAAATCTTTACGTTAGCAAGCCTAAGTCTTTCCTTCATGCACTAACTTTTTACTTTCAATTTTGTTATACGCTCTCTAATCCGGCGACACTAATTTTTTCTTTGAGTGCAGTTAGCACTCGAATGAAAAAGATTAGTGTGCCACTTGTAAACTTTCCATATATTAATACCTCACTAAAACATGTTTCTCAAAATAAAAGCTTATAAAATACATTTTTAAACCCTAAGAACTGGTAAAAAAAAAAAAAAAAAAAAAATAAACTTGAGAGATTTATTACATACATTTTTGTTAAACGTTTTTGTTCCATATTTTTACAGGTTAGAAAGATAGACTTAGTGGCCAAAGGTACTTGTTCCCCATAAACTGAATCAGACATTCTCTCATTGAAACTGTATTTGCAGCTTCAAGGACAGGCTAAATATTGATCAAACTGCTTTGCTGTGCTGCCTCATGAAGTTCAGGTGTTAATACATTTTGAGAGTAGGGAAAGCTATGAGAAATATAAAGCATTTATTTCAAAAATAACTTCTCCACTTTTAGAAAAGTTCTTACAAAATCAAACTGTCAAATGTATTTCACTCCCAGTGACATGAAAAAAAAAATGTTAGTTATTTATTAACAGCCAAACAAATAAGGTTATTACGCTACTCTCCTATTTTTTGTTGTGTAAACAAAATAAAGATTGTAGAGAGTAGACACATATTATTATAAAGTGATAAATTATATTGTAGTGGTATAACTATGCTGTTTAGTTAAAAAACAAACAGCTCATCGATGAAAAAAACTAAGTTATATTGCCAATTTAATTTCACCTAGACAAAGAAGCTACTAATAAGCATATTGGTAAATCTGTTCTATATACGCAAACGGTTTAGTAATATAAACTGTCTCTAAGAAACCCACACTGGACTGCATAGTTTTGTACCATGTTACACATTCACACAGTTTTAGAGTGCATAATACAAGGATGCTCCAGAAGCAATGAGTAAATCCTTGAACTCTTTAAATGACTTGACAAATTTGTGGCTTTTTTGCTTTATAATATAGTAAAAGAGAAGATGAGGTTGAAAGAAGACAAAAATCCATCAAGTTCAATCTATACAGATCTTACCTGATTTACAATAAAGAAACTGCTAATTGAATTTACTTTAAACAATTAGAAAGCCATCTCATTTAACACAAGCAACCATATCCCGGAGGGATCTAGTTTTTAGCCAGAAATGCATCTAATTCATTTTTAAATTTATTGAAGGTATTGGAAGTCACTACCTCCTTAAGCAAGTTGATCCAAAACTGGATTGTTATTATAAAAAAAACAGTTACATTTCAGGAGATTAAATCTAGATTCTTCTAGCCTTAAAATGTGACCTCTTGTCACAAGCAACTGCCTTGGTATAAAAAGCACTTCTGCCAACCCTGTATATGGGAAATGAATATATTAAAATAAAGTAATCATATCACCTCTAAAGTGCCTTTTTTCTAGAGTAAACAGGCCCACTTTGGCTAACCTCTCTTCATAGTTTAAATACCCCATTCACTTTATTAGTTTTGTGACCCTCCACTGAACATTTTCTAATTCTGCAATGTCCCTTTTTAAAATTTGTCCCCAGATCTGCAATTAATGCTCAAGATGAGGTCTTACCAGGGATTTATATAACAACAGCATTATGTTTTCTTCACTGGCATTTATGCCTCTTTTAATACATGCTAGTATCATATTAGCCTTAGAAACGGTCACTCATAGCTTGTTACCTATAAGTACACCTAAATCCGTTTCCTCCTCTCTTTTGCTATATCTAATCTCATTTAAATATTAGGAAGCATGCATATGTTTACTTAAAAAATATAGAGCCTTACATTTACCAATATTAAATCTTATTTGCCATTTACCAGTCCATGCATCCAATTATTCTAAAACCTTTTGCAAAGCAATTACATCCTGCACTGCAATGGAAATGTTATTTTAATTAAAGAAAAAAACAAACCGGGCCGCTGTACTGATTCTTGGGGGACTCCACTAATTACTTGTGTACAATCTGAGTATGATCCATTTACTACAACACATTGCTGTCTGATTTTTATCCAGATATATATCAATAAGATAACATTTTGAGATATTCCCAGTCCCTTAATTGTGTACAATAATCTATCTTAAAAAGGAAAAATGTGGCTCTAGCAGGAAAACCAGAAATTGAGCTGTAATTAAAAATAATA
The DNA here is from genome assembly GCF_027579735.1 of Bombina bombina. Taxonomy (NCBI): domain Eukaryota; kingdom Metazoa; phylum Chordata; class Amphibia; order Anura; family Bombinatoridae; genus Bombina; species Bombina bombina. Next base: position 373,956,419 of record NC_069499.1, read on the forward strand.
TCAAGCGTGATTACTTTATAATACTCATTGAAAAAAGGATTGTCAGACCATTTTTGTCTAATCAGTCTTGCAATCCATTTGTCTGGCTAAATGCTCATAAAAAAACATGGACAGACCCTCTCTGTCCTGACCGGTAGTGATGTGCCTTCCTAAACAATAGGGATCACTGCCTTGACAAAAATCTGTCTACATTGCCAGTAAACTTGGAACCTGGTTCCTGTGTATTAACAGTTTGAATAATAAATATGTACATTAAGTTTGATTGTACATTCACAAGATTTCTTACAATTCAAAATCTCGTTAAGGAAATACTGTCTAGACTGGTGTGTCATTTAAAAATGTTAAAACTCCCGGGAATGTTACTCTCATGGAACTCCCAGAAAATTGCAATTGAATACCTATATACTAGTTATTCCCTATTGTTAATAAAGAACAAAAAACCCCACCTTAGTAAGAAACCTAAAAGAGCAGTTTGGTTGTTGGTATATTATACATGGGTATATGTGTATTTGTTTCTTATATGTACATTTTATACTATTAAAAAACACAATTTAAAATTATTTAAATAAACATGATTTGAACTTTTGGCTTGTTTTTTTTTTTTTTTTTTTTTTTTAGGAAGAAGATTTTGTATATGGATATTACTATTCTCTTGAAGCCAGTAGCCAGAGCTTTTTTTTTTACCAAGGTGCATTTCTTTCAGCTTTGCGCTAAATAAAACAGGTTTTTTTCATTGATAGCTTTTTTAATATTGTATTTGTATAGCTGCAATACATTTTCACTGCACTAATCATGTTTACAGTGGGTATTGAAAATAATCACATTTTGCTGCTTTGCAGCCTGAAATAAAGACAGACACAGTTTTTGTTTATCCAGTTGTTATTACTCAGTGCAATAATATAACATCCAAGTGAAAGATATATCACCATCATGTCAGGCAAAAATAAAGACAATTCAAAAACAGATTCACTGAGTTGGAAAAAGGATCATCCCCTTGTGTCAGTATTTTGTTAAACCACCGTTTGCTTTAATTACAGCCTTTAGTCTGCCGGGATATGTCTCTACTAACTTTTCACAACTAGAATGTGCAATATTTTCCCACTCTTCTTTGCATAACTGCTCCATTTCTTTTTTCTTTTTTTTTTTTTCTTTATTTGGAAAACCAAAATGCATACAAGGTTGAGTACAGAGACAAACAAAAATGATATACAAAGCTCAGTCGTGCCCCACCTAAGTAGATCCAACCTAGCCTTAGGTAATATACTTCTCTCAACCGGTGCCTATCAAAGGTGTCAATTTGACCTAGTGCATTGCAGCGGAAAATGAACTACTTGAGTAAAAGTTCTATCAAACAGTTGATTCCTTCAGGAGTAAATCCAGTTAGTCTCCCAAGACAATCAAAAATCATATAATATACAATAAAACTAAACATAAAAATAAAAATAAACATGAAAGTTTTACTCATAACAAATCATCTGTTACAGTCTGTTGATGTAGATTATAAAAACTCATTATTTCCCCCCCCCACTCATTTTTATCTCAATTATATGTTTTCTCTTATGTACTTTTCGCAAAAAAGCTTTCTCTTACTGCCTATCACAAACCCAGTATCGTTTTAGTATATGATTCCCAATAAAAAATCATGTCATGAAAGAGATCCAATCTTCCAACCTTTAAGTAATGGAATCTTTCAATTAGTGGGGTGTTGGCCACCAACTTCCTCCACTCTGCTTCTGTGGGAATATTTAAAGATTTCCACATTCTTGGAATCAGCTGTTTTGCAGAATTAAGCAAGGTGTCTTTTAATTTTGCAGGTTATATTAGGTTTCTCATGTAATAGAGATATTTCTGGTGATAGTTGTATTTGTAGGTGTAGTACAGAATTAATGCTGTTTGTTATCATATCCCAAAATGGTTTTATTTTAACACAATTCCACCAGATATGAAGAGGATCTCCCCTTACTCCACATTATCTCCAACACTTATCATTTGCTGATGGAAACATATATTTGATTCTAGCTGGGGTTAAATACCATCGTATCATAACTTTAATGTTTGTCTCTAAGTCTTTGTTCGAATTATCCGATTTATTTAGAGCTTTAAATCTTGCTTTCCAAGATTTCCCATTGGTCTGCAATTCTAATTCTCTTTCCCATACCTTAACATAACCTGGGAGGCCAGCGTCTCTACCATGCACTATTAATTTATATAGGGTGGATATCAGTTTTTTGGGTGGTGTAGATTGTATGCATATTTGTTCAAAGGTTGTGAGGTCCCATGTCAAGTTATTTTTAAATGTGTGCGTACCAACAAAATGTGACATCTGATGATACTTAATCCAAGGTTTAAAATAACCATTACTTAACTGCTCAATTTGGACCTTTGATAGGGGTTTACCTTTATGAGTTACTAGGCATATGGGAATATAGTGTGAATATTTAGTTGGGTTATCTATTTGCGCTTTTTCCCCTGCCAGGAATTCTGTCAGATTAAGTAATGGTGTAAGTGGAGAGTATTTGGTTGTTATCAAAGGTTGTTTGCTGCTTAACTGTTTCCACTCCAACCAAGTCTTATTTACAATTGAGGATGTTGAAATCAAGGTCTTATGTGTATTATCAGGATTCCAGCATTGGGCTCCCAAGTGTGCAACTCCTGTAAAGTGTGTTTTCAATTGTATCCATCTTTTACACATGTCTAATGAACAAGTGGACCATTCAACTACCCTTTGTAATGATACAGCTTGTTTATATGCCAATAGGTCAGGCACTCCCAATCCACCATCTGCTGTTAATTTATATAATATCTGTTTAGATATTCTTGGGTAGATATTCTTCCTGCGTCTCCAAATGTAATTATTTATAATTGATTGTAATTTGTACATGTCTTGGGTGGCTCTGCGATTGGTAAAGTTTGCAATAAATACAGAGCTTTAGGTAGAAGAGTCATTTTGACTGCCTGGATTCTACCTATCCATGAAAGATATTTTGGGAGCCAATCTAAAGTGAGTTGCTGGAATTCTTCCACCAATTTCCCGTAATTAAGTTTAGGTAGTAGTGTAACATCAGGAGTGATATGTAGGCCTAGATATTTTAGAGATGTGTTTTTTTTTGGAATGGGCTAATTTTCATTATATCATTTATTACTTTAGGAGGAATGTTAATGGGGAGAAGTTCTGATTTATTAAGCTTAAAGGAGAAATTTGAGACTCGGCCAAATTGTGTTAGTTCGTCCAGTAACACAGAGAGAGACAACATTGGATCTGTGAGTGTCATAAGGACATCATCAGCGAACATTGCTAATTTGTAAAGTTGATCTTTAATCTGTATTCCTTTAATTTGAGAGTTAAGCCTAATTTTAATGGCCAATGGCTCTAGGGATAATATGAACAATAGAGGTGATAATGGGCATCCCTGTCTGGACCCATTCCAAATTTCGAATGGCTCAGACAAACATCCATTTACTTTAATTTGAGCTGTTGGGTTTTGGTATAGAGCTATAATTTGTTCAATAAAGCCACTCGGAAAACCAAAATGTATAAGAGTAGTTTGCAAGAAGGTCCAATCTAGGCAATCAAATGCCTTCTCGGCATATGTAGATAAGAAAATTGCTTGTTTTTTCTTAGAAGAAGTATACTCCAACAAATCTAGAACCTTAATCGTGTTATCTTTAGACTCCCTCTGTGGCACGAACCTGACTAGATCTGGATGTATTATATATGGGAGAGTGCAGTTCATGCGTGTGGCCAATATCTTAGCGTAAAGCTTTAGATCTACATTTAGTAGAGATATCGGCCTTAAATTAGCAGGCATGTTAGGGTTCTTCCCAGACTTAGGCAGGACTGAAACGTGTGCTTGTAGCATTGTGTCTGGAAAGTGAAATGATTGTGGGATGTTATTAAATAACGCAGTAAGATGAGGTGCGGTCTGATTCATGAACATTTTGTAGTATAATCCTGTAAAACCATCAGGTCCCAGCGATTTATTGGGTTTTACATTTTTGATGGCATCCCTAACTTCCTTCTCTGAAATTGGTTGGGAGAAATTATTTTGTAATTCTAAGGGAAAAGTTGGAACAGGGATTTTCTGAAGATATTGTTCACACAATTTCCTATGAGTCTCCTTTTTGCTCTCTGGAAATAGGTTATACAATTTATGGTAGAACTGTTTAAATATATTTGCAATATTAGTTGTGTCCTCAGTAGGAGGCCTGCTATTATTATTATTATTTAGTGATTGTACATATATTTTACTGTTTTGCTTTTTTAAAATTTTTGCTAGCATTTTGCCTGATTTGATACTTTTATTATAAAATCTTTGTTGAGTAAATAAGTGTTGTCGCTGTGCTTTTGTGTGGAGTAACGTATTTATGTGGTCTCTATAGTTATTTAGCTGTACCAATATCTCTCTGTCCATTGTTTTTTTTGTGTAAACAATCTAAGTCTGCTATGTGTTGGGCCAGTTTAGTGTAATCTAGTCTATCTTGTTTATTTTTTTGTGCTTTCAATTTTATTAGTTCATCTCTCATGTAACTTGTATGTGACTTCCAGACTATTCCCATGTCTACTTCCTTGTTGTTGTTAATCTCAAGAAAACTATACAGTTGCTTTTCAAGATTTTGTCTATTATTGTGGTCTAGTAGGATTGACTCTAGTCTCCAATTAAAACACTAAAAAAGCATAGAAGGCCACCTAATGCCACAAGTGGTCATAGAATGATCTGACCAGGATGTGTGTTTTATGTGGGCATTTGTGACATATGATAGAGCGAGATGATCTACCATGATGTAATCTAGTCTGGAATATTTTTTCTGGGGGTGAGAGAAGAAGGTATAATCTTTTTTTTGTGGATGTGTAAGATTACGGAGTTTGAAATTTTTCCATAAAGATATTAGTGCATTTTGGGATAGTCTAGAATGTGAAGTAGAACAATCTATGATATGGTTAAATGCAATGTTTAAGTCCCCTGCCAAAATCAAAGGTCCCTTAATCAAAGGGATGAGCTTAGAGGTGATTTTTTGTAAGAATATATCTTGATTTGTATTTGGAACATAGAGGTTTACTTTTGTTATAGGTTTGCCGTGAAGGAGGCCCACAATACAAATATATCTCCCTTCCCTGTCTTTATCCAGTGTCAGCAGAGTGAAGGGTATAGATTTATTAATTAATATACTTACCCCATTGCCTTTTTTAAAGGATTAGAGCTGTGATAATGTTGAGTAAAATTTGAAGAGAAATATTTAGGAATGTTTTTTGTTTTAAAATGCGTTTCTTGCAGCATTATTATATCTCCCCGTTATATGTCTCTTAGCCCCATTCTGTTTTTGTTTGGACAATTAAAACCTTTTACATTTTGTGAGATTAGTGTCATTACTTTTTTTTTTCCTGCGTCAGCCATTGGTTAATTGTAGGGTACATTAGTCAATATAATGAGTGAAAACATATAAGTTGGAAAAACCGGGTCTTTACGTGTAACATTCCAAAATCTACAACTTCATAACTAACATAATAGAAACATTTGCAAACCATATTTATTAAATTAACACTAATTGAGGATAAGCATCATCCTCACCATGTAGATGAATTCAATTTCACAGGAATAACAGACTAGTCTATATTTACATTTTGACTAGAAAAGAGGGTGGCCTGTTTGAACTGCATGTCTTACTTTTTTTTTTTTTTTTTTAATTCAGATTGCACCTAGCCCTTTGTCTCAGTTGTACGAAAACCTCCTAAGGTTCTCCCAGTACCTAAAAGAAAAAGAAAACCCAAAATTGTAACTCAAACACACAACTGCAAGTCTATCTAGACCTGTTACTTTCTTTGAAATAAAGGATATATAGTTCTCTGGGTCAGGATCCATTGGTTGAAATAGCTGTAGATCTGACCGCTTGCTTGCGGGGATTTTTGCCCTGAAACTGATGCCATTCAGGTCCCTGTGGCATTGGGGGTAAATCCTGATGTGGAAGCTTAGGACCAGATCTCTGTTGTGTTTCTGTAGGTGTAGGTTCAGGCATCTCCAGAATTTTGCAAATATCAGGAACCTCTTCTGGTGTTTTACATATTATACGCTTTCCTCTCCAGCTGATCAGCAAGTGGAAGGGAAAACCCCACCTGTAAACAATGTTCTTCCTCCTCAGCTTTGTTGTGAGATGAGAAAGGTCTTTTCTTTTTTGTAGGGTTCAAATTGACAGGTATGGAAATATTTGAAGATCAGCGTTGTCATACTAAATTGGTTGTTTTTGCCGGGCTGCTTTCATGATATTTTCCTTAACCGAATACTTAGTTATTTTGACAATAATGTCTCTCGGTGGTTGTGAATTGAGGGGTTTGGGGCATAAACCCTGTGTGCTCTATCAATTTTCACACTATCAGCCAAATCATCTTCTTTCAGGAAATTCAATAGGCCCAGTAAGTACCTCTCTAGGTCTGGATTTGTGACAGTTTCAGGTAACCCCCTAATTCTAATGTTGTGCCTCCAGCTGCAGTTTTCTAAGTCGTCCATTCTATTGTCCAGATCCAGAATTGTTTTGTCTCTTTGTTGTAGTTGAGCATATATTTTGGATATGGCTGTGGCTTGTATATCTTGGTCTGAATCTATTTTCTCTACTCTGTTGCCCATCTCAGTAATATCTTTCCTGATTTCCATAAGTTCCTCCTTTATACATTGCTTAACTTGTGTAACTAAGGAAGAGAAATCTTTATTTAAGGGCAAATAATCTAATAGTGCTTTTGGAATAGTCAGAACATCAGAAGTGGGTTCTTCCTCTGATTCTGAAGATGTCAGGTGTCCTCTAATGTCTGGGATTGCCACCTGTGTAGCTGGTGAGGCAGTGGACTCCAGCATTTAAAAAAAATAATTGACTGAAGGGGTATTTGCTGCTGTGCCTTTCCCCTGGCATTCTTTCCTGCTTCCTTTTTTTGCTGACATACTTATTAAGGTGCAAGTCCCCAGTTAGGTAGATATATATTAAATCTGAAATGCTTCAGCCAGTAACTAAACCTTTTTCCTTTTTTATATGTGGAACCAGGAGTTATTATTATTTGGACTCTGCAACAACAACGTCTTATATACTATCCCCCAAGTTCTTGCACTTAATAATGCCTTTCTGTTTTTGTTTACCTCCCCCCCCAGCACTTTTAATATCTAAAATCCAAAAGGCAACCAGGTACTTATATATTTGGGGAAGATTGTATCAAGCCCCCCCAAGACAAAGAGGTAGTCAGAGCTTTCTAATCCCGGTGTTCAGAATATACAATATACCTTCCATCTTAAAATTGCCTTTGACTGGGGCTTTGATTCCCGGGATCTCGTGCTCTGAAAATTGAGCAGTGCTTCACTTGTGGCCCACTCGCACTGCTTCGTATCTCCCTTGTAAAGGTTGCAAAACATTTCCTCCTTTCATTTTTTTTCTCTTTCTGTCACCTTCCTAGCCGCTGCCTGGGCGCTCTTTGATGTGTTGAGGGTGAGGATTATAGACTTGTTTTTCTACATCTACACGGATTCAGAGCAGGAGCTCACCTAATGTGCAGGCACTTCCATTAAGCTTTGACTCCGCCACCATAACTGCTCCATTTCTGTTACATTTGATGGTGACCAAATGTGGACTGCAGTCTTCAAGTCATGCCACAGATATTCAATGGGGTTTAAGTCTGGGCTCTGACTTTGCCATGAAAGGACATTCACCTTTTTCTCCTTCAACCACTGTGTGGTCGTTTTTGCTGTGTTCTTTGGGTCAGTGTCATGTTGGAAGGTAAACCTTCTTCCCATTGACAACTTCCTGGCAAAGGGCAGCAGATTTTCCTCAAGAATTTGATGGTATTTTGCCCCATCCAGTATTTCTTCTATCCAGACAAGTGCTCCAGTGGCTGCTGCAGAGAAATATCCCCATAACAGGATATTACCACCTTCATGCTTTACTGTAAGTATGGTGTTATTTGAATAGTGAGCTGTATTGGAATTCCTCCAGACATATTGTTTGTTTTGAGGCCAAATAATTCCATTTTAGTCTCATCTGACCATAACACCTTTTTCCATGTGGCCTTAGAATCTCCAAGGTGTATTACGGCAAAGCTCAATTGTGACTGCATGTGGCCTTTCTTGAGGAGTGGCTTTTTTCTTGCAACCCTTCCATACAAGCCACATTTGTGGAGAATTTGTGATATTGTTGTCACATGCACACAATAACCACTCTTTGTCATAAATTCCTGCAACTGCTTCAGTTGCTGTAGGCCTCTTTGTAGCCTCTCTGACCAGTTTCCTCCAGGCTCTTTCATCCAGTTTGGAGCAATGTCCTAATCCAGAGAGGTTCTATGTTGTACCAAATACCTTCCACTTCTTAATAATAGACTTCACTGTGCTTCTAGGCATTGATAAAGCCTTTGATATTTTCTTGTATCCTTCTCCTGACTTGTGCCTGTCCACAACATTATCCAGGAGATCTGTTGACAGTGCCTTGCCACCCATAGTTGATTGTTTGATTCAGTTGCATTACCAGTGACTGAGATGCTCCAGGAAAGCTATTTTCATGCTGAACTAATCAATATGCCCACAGCTGATCACAGTTGAAGGTCAAATGGCTTTGTGTGTGCTGTTGAGAAGGTGATTAGCTACACCTGATTGAGTTTACAAGTAATTTTAGGAGGTGGTGATCCTGACATGTTGGTGTTATATCTTTCACTTGCATGTTATAAGTTGCACTGAGTAATTACAACTGGATAAACAAAAACTGTGTCCGTCTTTATTTAAGGTTGCAAAGCAACAAAATGTGATTATTTTCAAGGATGGTGATTCTTTTCAATACCCACTGTATATAATGAAATATCTATTTAAAAATAAACAGAACATTTTCTTCTATGTGAAAAACATAGGAATGTAAAATATTCAGAACTACCTTCAGTTTAGTGCATTTGGTCTAATGCGCGTCGGACTATCTTACAAGCAATAAGTATTAGTTTGGGTTTTTTAAGTCTGAGCACTCCATTGTAGTCTATGGGGAGAATCAGTTAATGTGGCCGCAATATTCAAAGTCCTTTTAACTTGTAATAAGCAAGCTATATTGCGCATTAAACATTTGCTTCTGGCAGTGTTTGCGCACAAGTGTAAGCTGAGTAGTATGCCACTTGTAATCTGGCCCTATATATATGAATTTATGTGATCACCTGTGTATTCTCATATTAATTTCATAATGATGCAAAGTAAATCATACTAATCTACATTTAAATCACTCTGTATTATTTTTGTTGGTCTAATATACCTTTACATTCCAGGGGTGCAATCCGATATATGACGTAGTATTCGGCGCAAGCGAGGGAACCCACGCCGCCCGTAATTTCACCTCGCAACTCGAGCTATCCAATTTACTGCGTCGTCAGATGCTAAACTGGCATAAGTAGGAAAAACCGGCGATCAACTAAAATGTGCGCAAATACACATTTTAGTCGTCGCAAGTACTTACGCCAGTATTTTGTTCATGTAAAGTCTTAATAAAGAGTAGTTTGATGCACATTAGGCTATGATTCATAAAAAATAACCGCCAGTTCTAAAAGATGCGCCACATAATTACGCTATTCAAAATTCATACATAAACCCATGCGCAGCCGCCATTTTCTTTAGTGTGTTTGGTTGATTCTTGGAGCTACAGCACACTACAGTGATTATAGTGATTATTAGTAAGAGCAGTGAGAGAGGCGCAATTCATAAAAGTTAGTTAGGTCGGATTTTTGCATTTGTCTTTGGTTAAAGCCTGTACATTTACTTACACTTTTTTTTTACATATTGCACACGTTTTGCATACATACATATACAAAATACACAACACTTTTAACACCTCACACATTTTATTTATCTTTTACAGTGTGATAGGCTGAGTGTTTGGTTGTGATTATGTGTGATTGAAGTGGGAGTGAGTGTGAGTGTGTGTAGTTTGAGGATGACAGCGAGAGCTAGGGCGGAGGGGAGGAGGGGAGTTGCAGGGAGAGGATTATGGACAGGAGGAGCAGCAGGGTCCCCGTCAGGGAGTAAGTGGAGTGGAGAGAGGGAGAGCCAGAAGGGAGGATGGGATTTGGGTTGCCCCAATACCAGGCACACTTAGAAGAGGGATAGATGGTGCACATGGGGATAGAAGGGGGGAGGAGGGAGAGGATAGGGAGAGGATAGGGAGGAACCCACACCAGGAACATCCCAGGGAGGAAGCCAGACGGCCCAGGACGATGAGCGCATGAGGTGCCCAAACTTCTCTTTCGCTGAAAATCTAGCGCTAGTCCAGGCCATCATGGAGAACCACACTGCCCTCTTTGGCCAAGAGAAGGGCAAAGGAGTTGCCCGAAGGCGTAGGGATGCATGGCTGTTGGTCGAGGAAGCAGTCAACAGCGTGGCCCAGCAGAGGAGGAATGTCGATGAGCTAAAAAAAAGATGGAACGACTGCAAGAGGTGGGTGAAGGAGAAAATGGGGCAAGAAGCCATGCACCAGAGGGGAGCAGGCGGTGGTCCTCCCCAGGAGGCTGAATACAATGAATGGCAGGAAATAATATGCAGCTCCCTGAGCATCACAGCAGTCCGGGGACTTCCAGGGTCTCGTAACTCAGGGGCTGCAACATCAGCACAGCATGCTGGTGAGTAACATCCCACACACCAGTATTATATGTATTTGAGATATAACATCCTTTTTTTTTTAATTCTTTTTTTATTAAAGAAACACAGGTACAAGGAGATATATATCAGCATTTACAAGGCATAGTTATAAGACATTAAAGAAATGCTACATACTAAACATCTGTATATTAACATTTGTGGTATAGTTGCCATTGAGCGTTACAGAAGAAGGTGGTATATTTCTCAAAGGTATATATGCACTATGCAAATCTGAATACAAAGGATTGAGACTGTATAAAAGAGATCTGAACATTGAGAGGTACATAAAGGACTAGCCGAGTCCCATTTTATACTAAACCTGTGCCTCTTAATTTTTTTTTTTATATATTAACAACTAAGAACAGAACAAAACATACAACAAAACGTAAAACCAAATATTAACACTGGTGGTATGCCCAAAAGGGTATACTAATTCTCGTTGCAGTAGGTATAACAGGTAATATGCAGCTTTATAGAAGATGAAATATATGTATATGTGGTGCTCACATAGCAAAGAAACTAAGTGACATTCAGTTGTGCATATATACATATATACATACACACATACATACATATACATACATATATACGCATACACACATACATATACATACCCACACATACAAGTCATTGTAGATTAAACTAATAAAGTGAAACAGCAGGCTTTTATAATATGAGATGAGGTAAGCCAAGGCATGAAAAACCAGTTGCATCATTCAATATGAAGAGAGAGTCAGCATTGAAAGATAATTGGCAGGAATGTTTAAAGGGCCATAATACCCAAATGTTTAAACACTTGAAAGTGATGCAGCATAGCTGTAAAAAGCTGACTAGAAAATATCTCCTGAACATCTCTATGTAAAAAAGAAAGATATTTTACCTCAAAAGTTCCTCAGTAGCCACCTCCCATTGTAAAGGATTTCTAAGCAGCATTTTAGTGTGTTTGTCCTGGGACATCTGAAGGGATGAGCTTCGTGCACTCTCATATTATTTCACCAATCAGGTAAAGGAAGCTTACAATGAAATCTCATGAGAGTCAAGTCAAATCTCATGAGATCACAGTAAAAGTTCATGACCTCAGCACTGTTGATGCTGATTGGCTGCTGTTTATTTCTTCATTTTTTAATTTTTTTTTTACCTGCAGCTGGGAGCAGCTAAGTATAACTTTTTACACAGAACTTACTCTGCTGAGCTGAGGAGATTGTGAGGTAAAATATCTTCCTTTTTTACATAGAGATGCTCAGGTGACATTTTCCTGTCAGCTTTTTACAGTTATACTGCATCAGTTTCAAGTGATTTAGCATATGAGTATTATGTCCCTTTAAGTAATTCTACTAATGTCTGGGCTATACTGTGGAAACAGAGACTGGGCAATCCCAGTATATTAAAAGCAAATGATGCATGAGACTGCAAATAATTCTAATAAAGTAATACAGCAGGCATCTGCATATAGAGTAAACTGAAGTATATCAGAATAGAAAATACAAATTGCATCTTACAATGTAAAATAAAAAAGAGAGGCAGGATTGAGAAATCATTAACAAAATCTATAAGCAATAATACCAATGTCTAGCTTATACTGTGGAAACAAATCAGGAGTTTTCAGCATGGGAAACTGGGCAACCTCAATATGTTAACTCTAAATTATGTAACTCTAAGAAAGGGAAACCATATTTTCCTACATATACACATAGAAAGCAAAATGAGGTATCAGAGTATAAAATGCAAATTGTTTCATTCAATGTGATGACTGAGACAGCATTGATAGGGAGTGAACAAAATATACATTGCTGAATACTTGCTGTTGAATATTCAAAAGAAAAAAAAAGGATTGCAGGCATATTTTTTATCAAGGTTGTAAGCAACCTGTCATAAGTCATAAGTAAAATGATGGTGCACTGCCATCTCTTTAAAGCAGTCCCTTATGGAAGTCCCAAACATGAGGGGGGTGAATTAATACCCTATCTCTGCAAAGGATATCATCCAACTCCTACACGAGCAGGGAGAGGATGAACGCTGCAAACAAAGCATGAGTGAACAGGACATAAACTGCTCCAAGTGTGGAATGAGAAATATATTGCAGCTGTCCCTGAAAAGGGCCTGCAGAGCTTTACATCTTTTCTATCCAGACAGTCTGCTCACATGTTGCTCCACTGAAATGGTTTTGTAAGTTTATTACACTGAGGGTTCCTCTGAGAGCAGCCAGCTGCTAGTAGCTCAGGAGCTGACATCAGTAAATCAAATAGGCACAAGTCTGTTACATTTAAACTGACCTCATGGCATGTTTCTGCAGTCTTAGGTGGGAGTCTCAGTGATCCAAGTGATATATCCTCTGAGCAGCCGTTATGAGAGTCCAATATGAGAACAGTTAGATTGTCAGCATACTTCACATAGCCATGCTGTATTGGGTACTCAGTAATAGAATTTTCCTTGTGATCTTCACACATGGTCATTATCGGTTTGGTGCCTCTCACAACTCCCTGAACTTCCTGGCATAACTCTGAACAGGCAGATAGCAATCTGTCCAGTGAAGGTGTAAACAGCATTGTCAGTTTCTGGATGAGGTTATCTTTGCACATCAGCATGTTGAATCCTACTTTGCATCCAGGATTATAGGAGGCCTCAGCTGCTGTTTATAAGATGGTGTAGGCAGTTTTACTGCTGTCTCTTCTCAGGGGCAAGGGCGTGATGTAGGGGCCCTTCACGCATCAGGTTTCAGCTGCAGCAAGTGCCCGCATAGATTAGGATGCCTGCTCAGCAAGAAAAGTAGCGTGGGTTAGCTGGTGGCAGCGATTAATTGCTTTTTTTAAGAGCTGTTTTGAAGAGCTCTTTCTTCTTGCTGCCACCCGGTTGCTTCGCCCACAGGAAGTCTCGAGATATAACATCCTTTAATGTCACACATTCATGTACACATGGTATTTGGCCTACTAACAAAAACATCTACAATTATATTTCACATTAAAGGGACATTAAACCAAATCTTTTTATTTCATTATTCAGATAGAGAATACAGTTTTAAACAACATCCCAATTTACTTCTATTATCTAATTTGCTTCATTATTCTGATATTATATTCTGATATATATCTTTGTTTATTAAATATCAATGCACATGGGTGAGCCAATCACATAAGGCATTGATGTGCAGCCACCAATCAGCAGCTTCTGAGCCTATCTAGATATGCTTTTCTGCAAAGAATATCAAGAGAATAAAGCAAATTAGGTAATGGAAGTAAATTAGAAAGTTGTTTAAAATTGCATGCTCTAGCTGAATCATGAAAGAATAAAAATGGGTTTAATGTCCATTTAATGCTACTTAACACATTGAAATTCATGATATGAGGTGGAATACTAACATGTCTCAGAGTAATACAGGCCACAAGCCACATGTAGAGTTTTCAGTAAATGGACACTATAGCCATCACAATACTTTTAGCTCAAGAAAGCAGTTTATGTGCCTACATCAGGCTAAAGGAAATTGTGTGACCATAGTGTCACTTAAATAACACATTTTCTCCATCACTGACATGTACACATAACTATTGTATGAAACACATACATGTACAGTATACTTTGCATATTAAAATCCCTCATATCACAAATCACAATGTGCCCATGCATGTTATAGAGTTTGACATGAGAATGAGTATAGGCCCTAGCATGTATCAATGTACATTGTATGCCCACATGGATATATATATATGATTGTACTAATACCTTTCATCATTTGACTTCTCCACAGAACCTCCTGTCACCAGGGTGCAAACGGCATGCCTCCACCGCAACCACCAGTCCAAAGAATGCCTCCACCGCAACCACCAGTCCAAAGAATCCACCAACAAGGACAGTATGCTCCGTGGAATGAGCTGGGTTGGACTGCCTCTGTTGAGGACCAAACGTCATGCCACCAACATTGGCAGACGAGTCCTGGCAGGAACCCTGGCCGGAGGATTGTTCTTTTGGCTTTGAGGGGGAGCCAAGTCAGCCCCAAAGGGTACATGTCTTTACCCCCCCTCCAATATCAGGCCAGTCAGGGCTTTTACACACAGGACATGCAAACTAGACAGGCTGAGTGGTCGCACACCAGTCGGCAATGGGACTACCAGTCCACCCGGAGAGTTCCACCATCTGCTTCCCTTGGAAGAGCTCCAGCATCTGAAGAGGAGCATTTAGCTGTATTTGTCCCTGATGCAGCACCAGCTGTAGTATTTCCTCATGCAGCACCAGCTGTAGTAGTTCCTCATGCAGCACCAGCTGTAGTAGTTCCAGATGCAGCACCAGCTGTAGTAGTTCCAGATGCAGCATCAGCTGTAGTAGTTCTAGATGCAGCACCAGCTGTAGTTGTTCCAAATGCAGCAGAAGCTGAGGATGTTCCAGATGCAACAGCAGCTAGAGGTGAACCTGCGCCTAGAATCCCTGATGGTCAACAGCCTGTAGATCCTCTGTATTCTCCCATGGGCAACAAATACATTTCCCTCCAGAGGAGGCTCATAGCAAGCTGCGAGAGAATACAGAGAGACCAACGCAGGTTTCACAGGAGCCAACAGACTTTACTCCAGCATTCCATTGAGCTGCAATGGGACATGGCAGCATCTTTAAATAGTATAGTCCAAAACCAGTCTCAGATGATGAGAGTTATTTCGGATATGCAGATGCAGACTGACAACAGATGGCGGGAACAAAACCAACTGTTGGGTGTGTTGGTGGAGCATTTCATACACCAGCAGGACACTGCCTTCAGTCTCTCATCTGTGGCCAGCACTCCTGCAGAATCCTCTGAATCCACACAACCCAGGAAAAACAGGAGAGTCACTCCAGGCACCTCAGCCCCCTCATCTAAGAAGCCTAAAAAAAAAAAAAATATTGTTATATTTCAGCATAAATCTTGTCCTCTGTTATTTACCATATAATTGTCATCCACATCCATGTGAGGTGTGTTTTATCACAGTAATATTGTTAAAACATATACTAAGGCCTGTGTGGAAATGGCCCAAAAAAGGAAATATTATCCTGTTTCTGACATATTCTTGTACTATAACTCACATCCACAATAGTTGTTTCTGACGGGTACATATAGTAATATTCACTTGTAAGATGTAAATCAATGTATCTCACATCCAATATAAATTGACACATTGGTATATATAGTAGTGATGTTACTGATAGGGTGGGCATTATCAGGTGTTTTAAGTCTGCAGGTGAGAGGTTGTGGTGTGTGTGATTGGTTTGACACAATTGCAAAGAGGCAGCCTTCAAGAAGGTGTTAGAAATGATCATATGAGCCATCCTAGGTTTTGCTTTCAACTAAGAATACCAAGAGAACAAAGCAAGTGTTCTAATTAAATCTGAAAGTAGTTAGAAATAACATGCCCTATTTAAAAGAAGAAGGTTTTCTTTGGACTTGACTGTCCCTTTATATATTTTGGCATCAGTGCCAAGCTGTATTAGCATTAGAATAAATTACACTCCAGTGGGTTCTAAAGAGATGAAGGTAATCCAATTTAATGTAAATAAGAAAGTATATGTCCACATTGTGATAAAGTATCTACAAGCTCAATCCATTTGATTATGTTGTGGCTTGAAACTATTTCAAATACACAAATAAACCTTAAAAAAACAATATCATAGTATACTGTCCCTTTAACCTTAAGATGCTGCTTAAATGTATGTGTTTGTTAAGGCTTCCAGGGAGTTACGTTGTATATTGGATACCAAACTGTGCGTGTTTTGTATGTCAGTCTATGGGCCAAATAACTACGGGCGAAGGCAGAAATATACGCGCTTAACTTCTAAGTTATGCTGTATATAGGATACCAAACCCGCGCAAAATTTGGCATCGCCGGCTTTTGCTGGCGACGATTTATATTGGATCGAGGCCAAGAATTGGGAGGAAGTAGACACAGGGTTATGATTAAGCCGGTTTAAAAGCTGATATGTGCAAGACAATGTCTTCCACCCCTAATTTTATTGCTGTACTGTTTACACCAGATTACTTTAACGTGACAGTCAAGACGAAATTATGCATGATTCAGATAGGGCATACAATTTTAAACAACTTTCCAATTTACTTTTGGAGTTATTTATGAGTCAGCACTGATTTGTTAAATGCAAGTCTGTCAAAAGGACTGAGATAAGGGGGCAGTCTTCAGAGGTTAAGTTAGAAAGTAATCACAGAAGTAAAAAGTGTATTTATATAACAGTGTTGGTTATGCAAAACTAGGGAATGGTTAATAAATGGAATATCTATCTTTTTAAATATGTTGGTGTAGACTGTCCCTTTAAATAAACTTTGGATATCTTACACATCCATGCCTTTATTTTTTTGGAGAAGTACTAAGGAAGTAATGGACCCTGCACAAATTAAGAATAAAAGTTAAACTCCTTTTAAAATGATGAATAATACATATTGCTATGCTGTACCACTGCTTAGTGCTTTTTTTTAAAACCTTACATTCCTTTAAGCTTCTGCCGACACAATATACAGTACATAAGTCTCTTACTTGGTACAGTTTGAATGAAGTGCATGGGACATGCACAAAAGATCTGCTATGTCACTAAAACAGTAATAATTTTGCTAAAAACATAACTGGGAAAAGTTTCTTTATAAAACTGAAATGCAGTTATGCACATTCAAGTTTTCACCATTATGGGGTCAATTTATTAATGTGCGAGCGGACATGATACGATGTAGAGTATCATGTCCGTTGCACATCAATAAATGCCGACAGCATACGCATTTATCATTGCACCAGCAGTTCTTTTGAACTGCTGGTGCAATACCGCCCCATGCCACTAGCAGGGGGTGTCAATCAACACAATCGTATTCGATCGTGCTGATTTCTGTCCGCCGCCTCAGAGCAAGCGGACAGGTTATGGAGCAACGGTCTTTAGACCGCTGCTTCATAACTTCTATTTCCGGCAAGCCTCTAGACTTGCCGGAAACACGGGGCATCAAGCTCCATACGAAGCTTGATAAATTGACCCCTTAGTCTTCTGAAGAACAAATTTCTGATTTACTTCTGCTATTCTTTGCAGAGGAAGTGTTAAACTAGAAATGTTATGGAATTGCATAAATTATGGAACTCATGGTAATGGATGCTCATTGCAGTTTACAAGTTCTATAATGTAGACCAGGCACTTTCACTTGTTACTGTGCATGGAGGCATTTCCCCTATAAAAACCTGATCACAAAGGCACACTCTCATTTCAAGTCTTTTAGGACAGATACAATGATGCAAAGCAGCAGGTTCATGCACTATTTTCATCATGCTGAATTGAAAAGTAGTCATTTAGGACCGAAATAGGGCAGAAAAGCCCTGCCAATAGTGCTTAAATGTGACCAGCATGTAAAAGCTCAAAAACAGCTCAGTAGAGGGGTGAAAAATAACTAATCAGCTAAGAGGTTAAATTATATATCCCTCATGCAAAACATGATTCTCTTGTTCATTCTATACAATTTATGTTCATCTGAACCTTAAAAGAATTTCATTGCCTATGAAATAACAAATGGATAACAGCCTTATATTTGATGTGATCATTAGTTCCTTCAAATATAGTAACATCCTAACGAATTTAAAAAATATAGACAACCAGAGATAAATAATATCATTCTAGTTATGTGATGAAACATTTACATAATACTAAAGCTTGCAAATGAAGAATACTCTACCCAATAAGAAGGACTACTTTAAAAAGCCTTAAAAAGCCACATTTTTAACTGTGAATCTTCCTTTTTCTTTTGATTTTTTTTTCTTCCAACTGCTTAAAGATTACCAAGGCTAAATTCAAGATCATTGTGCCATTTCATAGGAATATTCCTATTATTATACTTAATAATTATCAAGCCAATAAAACAAAACAAATTGGTGTTTAACATTAACTATTATGTAAGTAGCATGTAGAAAATTGTACAAACAAGTAAAACAAGCATTGTTGCAGCTTTTAATTTGTTATCAGACACAGATTTTTACAAATTGCATTTAATAAAGTATATTGTTGAACTATTGTATGGAAAACTTTGAACATTATAAAAAAGAGACATTTGAAACAGAAATAAAAAACACTGCCACAATGTGGGATTCAATTCCTCTGAAAGTGTGACCTCTTTTGCAGAGTTCAAGAAAGCATTACCGTATCTCAAAATCTGAAATTAACTTCATCCATCTATACAAAAGAGAATGTCTATGAAGTTGATTCAGGATAGATCTCTTCTTTTATGCTGAGTGTTAAAAGGCGTAACCATATCACTGTGTAACTCAAGACTGGATCAGAGAAGTAGCTGTTTAACATTGGTTTCTATAGCAGTTTTAAAAGAAAACAATTAAAAAGAAAAGTGAAGCCCAAATAAATTTGTATGCTTTCCAAATGTTGAAATCATGTATTCACTTTATACAAACTAATCTGTACAGTTTAGTATCTGATATTTTTTAAAGTGTCACTATATGAAGTTTATGTTTTTTTAAAGAAAAAATATTCTAAATTTAGGGGTCATGCTTATCAAAGTGCGAGCAGACATGATACGATGTAGCGTATCATGTCCACTGCACATCAATAAATGCCGACAGCATAAAATGTCGGCATTTATCATTGCACAAGCAGTTCACCAGAACTGCTTGTGCAATACCGCCCCCTGCAGATTTGGGGCCAATCAGCCGCTAGCAGGGGTTGTCAATCAACCCGATCATATTCAATTGGGTTGATTCCTGTCCGCCGCCTCAAAGCAGGCATACAAGTTATGGGGCAGCTCGCCGGAAACAAGGGCTAGATTACAATTGGAGCGCAATATTGTGCTTAAGTGAGCACTCAGTAATACTAGCTCATGTAAATGTGCTCTGGTATTACAAGTGAGACGCAATTTGAACAGAAACTCATATTTGCATTGCCTGGAAGCCTTGCACTCATGAGAGCAAGATACAGCAAACAACCTAGCACAGCAGGCAATTTGCGCAGCGATAGGCAGCAATAAATAAATATGTATATGAATATATACATATACATTTAAAATGAAAACACAGTCTCCCATTGACATCAATGTAAAGGCACTTTAGGTATCTTTTTTTTCTAACTCCCCAGATCCCCTCACTTTAAAGGGACACTAAATCCATTTTTTTTCTTTTTTATAATTCAGATAGATCATGCAATTTTAACTAACTCTAATTTACTCCTATTATCAATTTTTCTTTCGTTCTCTTGCTATCTTTATTTAAAAAGTATGAATGTAATGCATAGGAGCCGGCCCATTTTTGGTTGAGAAGCTGGGTTATGCTTGCTTATTGGTAGGTAAATGTAAGCCTCCAATAAGCAAGCGCTATCTATGGTGCTGAACCTAAAATGGGCTGGCTGCTAAGATTTACATTCCTGTTTTTAAAATAAAGATAGCAAGAGAACAAAGAAAAATTGATCATAGGAGTAAATTAGAAAGTTGCTTAAAATGTCATGCTCTATCTGAATCATGAAAGAAAAAAGAAGTTTTTTAGTTTTTTGTTTTAAATAAAAATGCTCATATATATATTTTTAATGTTAACTGCTGAACTCTTTATTTTGGGGGCAGTTGGGCCCCAACTGGGGCACATTTTTTTTTCATTAACCAGCGGTCACAGGAGCATTAATCAGCCACTTGCAATGGCTGGTTATGTAACCCGCAGCCGTAAACGGGCAAATTTGCCCCCTTATGACAAGGGATTTTGCTATGAAATGTGCTCATTTATTTCTTCTAAATATACAAATTAATGGCTCAGAATTCTGCTATCACATGGGCTAATTAATTTCTTTTTAGAGGGCATTATAGTTTTTATTTAAAAAAAAAAAGTAGCATTTTTTTGTTAAAAAAACAACTGCACTAGTCAGTTTTGAGAGTCTAAAGTTGGTAAAAGTGGGGCGTTAGAAAAAAAAACGGCACTTAAAAAAACCTTTACATTGCGGTCTATGGGAACTGTGTGTTCCCAGTAAATATATATGTATGTAGATATATTTATTTATGTGTTAATGTGTGTACATACACATATTAACACATAAATATATATCTATATAGTCATATTAACACATAAATATATATGTATATACACATAATAACACATACATATATATGTATCCCTTAAGATAAAAATAGTCATATTAACACATAAATATATATATATATATTCATATTAACACATAAATATATATATATATTATCCTTTAAGATAAAAATAGTCATATTAACACATAAATATATATATATATATATATATTCATATTAACACATAAATATATATATATATATATATATATATATATATATATATATATATATATATATATATATATATATATATATATAGTCAAATTAACACATAAATATATATGTATATACACATATTAACACATAAATATATATTTATATACACATAATAACACATAAATATATATGTATCCTTTAAGATAAAAATAGTCATATTAACACATAAATATATATATATATATATATATATATATAGTCATATTAACACTTAAATATATATATATATATATATATATATAGTCAAATTAACACATAAATATATATGTATATACACATATTAACACATAAATATATATGTATATACACATATTAACACATAAATATATATGTCTATACACATATTAACACATAAATATATATGTATATACACATATTAGCACATAAATATATATGTATATACACATATTAACAGATAAATATATATGTATATACACATATTAACACATAAATATATATGTATATACACATATTAACACATAAATATATATGTATATACACATTAACACATAAATATATATGTCTATACACATATTAACACATAAATATATATGTATATACACATATTAACACATAAATATATATGTATATACACATATTAACAAATAAATATATATGTCTATACACATATTAACACATAAATATATATGTATATACACATATTAACACATAAATATATATGTATATACACATATTAACACATAAATATATATGTATATACACATATCAACACATAAATATATATATATATATATATATATATATATATATATATATAGTCAAATTAACACATAAATATATATGTATATAAACATATTAACATATACATATATATGTATATACACATATTAACACATAAATATATATGTATATACACATATTAACACATAAATATATATGTATATACACATATTAACACATAAATATATATGTATATACACATTAACACATAAATATATATGTCTATACACATATTAACACATAAATATATATGTATATACACATATTAACACATAAATATATATGTATATACACATATTAACAAATAAATATATATGTCTATACACATATTAACACATAAATATATATGTATATACACATATTAACACATAAATATATATGTATATACACATATTAACACATAAATATATATGTATATACACATATCAACACATAAATATATATATATATATATATATATACATATAGTCAAATTAACACATAAATATATATGTATATAAACATATTAACACATAAATATATATGTATATACACATATTAACACATAAATATATATGTCTATACACATATTAACACATAAATATATATGTCTATACACATATTAACACATAAATATATATGTATATACACATATTAACACATAAATATATATGTATATACACATATTAACACATAAATATATATGTCTATACACATATTAACACATAAATATATATGTCTATACACATATTAACACATAAATATATATGTATATGCACATATTAACACATAAATATATATGTATATACACATATTAACACATAAATATATATGTATATACACATATTAACACATAAATATATATGTATATACACATATTAACACATAAATATATATGTCTATACACATATTAACACATAAATATATATGTATATACACATATTAACACATAAATATATATGTATATACACATATTAACACATAAATATATATATATATATATATATATATATATATATATATATATATATATAGTCAAATTAACACATAAATATATATGTATATAAACATAGTAACACATAAATATATATGTATATACACATATTAACACATAAATATATATGTCTATACACATATTAACACATAAATATATATGTATATACACATATTAACACATAAATATATATGTATATACACATAT
Source organism: Bombina bombina (assembly GCF_027579735.1). NCBI lineage: Eukaryota > Metazoa > Chordata > Amphibia > Anura > Bombinatoridae > Bombina > Bombina bombina. The sequence continues at coordinate 373,979,244 of NC_069499.1, forward strand.
TAACACATAAATATATATGTATATACACATATTAACACATTAATATATATGTATATACACATATTAACACATAAATATATATGTATATACACATATTAACACATAAATATATATGTCTATACACATATTAACACATAAATATATATGTATATACACATATTAACACATAAATATATATGTATATACACATATTAACACATAAATATATATGTATATACACATATTAACACATAAATATATATATATATATATATAGTCAAATTAACACATAAATATATATGTATATAAACATAGTAACACATAAATATATATGTCTATACACATATTAACACATAAATATATATGTATATACACATATTAACACATAAATATATATATGTATATACACATATTAACACATAAATATATATGTATATACACATATTAACACATAAATATATATGTATATAGTCATATACATATATATTTAAAAATATGCTGCCATCGCTGCACTACTTACCCCTTCGTTGCGCGAGGTTCTGATGCCGGCTCCCATTGGAACCTATGGAAGCAAGCTCTCATCCTAGCTCATGCTCACATTGTGATTTATTTGTAAAACCAGCACACATAAGCGTGCGCTGGTATTACTCAGTGGAATGCTCATATCGCTTGCACGCATTAGATATTAAACAAAACAAGTTAGTACAGGATTAGGAGGGTCCCTGCTTGGGTTGCACTTGTATTACAAGTTGAAAGTAAAAGTTATCACTCTTGTGCTAACCTGAAGCACACAAACAGCTTACTACTACCGCAATTAGAATATTGCACGCTTGATAACCCATTCTGTATAGAAGTCAATGGAGCAAAAAAAGTGGGAAAAAACACCTTACTCGCACGCTAACCTGATTGCATATTCTCAAATGCGTAAACCTGATTGCATATTCTCAAATGCGTAAACCTGATTGCATATTCTCAATTGAGCTAACCCAACATGACATATTAATATTTCACATTCCAATCTTTTCAACATAGAAGAATATGTTCTATTTAAATATAGGTATATATATATATATATATATATATATATATATATATATATATATATACTGTATATATAAAGTCCAGAAAAGAGCACTCTCACCTAATCCACAACTGCCAGGGTGCCAGCAAGTCACATACACAGAATATAAGAAGGCACTCACTGGTCTTTTCAAAAAGTATTTAATAATAAGCGTGACGTTTCGGGGAGTGTGTCCCCAAAACGTCACGCTTATTATTAAATACTTTTTGAAAAGACCAGTGAGTGCCTTCTTATATTCTGTATATATATATATATATATATATATATATATATATATACAGGGAGTGCAGAATTATTAGGCAAATTAGTATTTTGACCACATCATCCTCTTTATGCATGTTGTCTTACTCCAAGCTGTATAGGCTCGAAAGCCTACTACCATTTAAGCATATTAGGTGATGTGCATCTCTGTAATGAGAAGGGGTGTGGTCTAATGACATCAACACCCTATATCAGGTGTGCATAATTATTAGGCAACTTCCTTTCCTTTGGCAAAATGGGTCAAAAGAAGGACTTGACAGGCTCAGAAAAGTCAAAAATAGTGAGATATCTTGCAGAGGGATGCAGCACTCTTAAAATTGCAAAGCTTCTGAAGCGTGATCATCGAACAATCAAGCGTTTCATTCAAAATAGTCAACATGGTCGCAAGAAGCGTGTGGAAAAACCAAGGTGCAAAATAACTGCCCATGAACTGAGAAAAGTCAAGCGTGCAGCTGCCAAGATGCCACTTGCCACCAGTTTGGCCATATTTCAGAGCTGCAACATCACTGGAGTGCACAAAAGCACAAGGTGTGCAATACTCAGAGACATGGCCAAGTTAAGAAAGGCTGAAAGACGACCACCACTGAACAAGACACACAAGCTGAAACGTCAAGACTGGGCCAAGAAATATATCAAGACTGATTTTTCTAAGGTTTTATGGACTGATGAAATGAGAGTGAGTCTTGATGGGCCAGATGGATGGGCCCATGGCTGGATTGGTAAAGGGCTGAGAGCTCCAGTCCGACTCAGATGCCAGCAATGTGGAGGTGGAGTACTGGTTTGGGCTGGTATCATCAAAGATGAGCTTGTGGGGCCTTTTCGGGTTGAGGATGGAGTCAAGCTCAACTCCCAGTCCTACTGCCAGTTTCTGGAAGACACCTTCTTCAAGCAGTGGTACAGGAAGAAGTCTGCATCCTTCAAGAAAAACATAATTTTCATGCAGGACAATGCTCCATCACACGCGTCCAAGTACTCCACAGCGTGGCTGGCAAGAAAGGGTATAAAAGAAGAAAATCTAATGACATGGCCTCCTTGTTCACCTGAATTGAACCCCATTGAGAACCTGTGGTCCATCATCAAATGTGAGATTTACAAGGAGGGAAAACAGTACACCTCTCTGAACAGTGTCTGGGAGGCTGTGGTTGCTGCTGCACGCAATGTTGATGGTGAACAGATCAAAACACTGACAGAATCCATGGATGGCAGGCTTTTGAGTGTCCTTGCAAAGAAAGGTGGCTATATTGGTCACTGATTTGTTTTTGTTTTGTTTTTGAATGTCAGAAATGTATATTTGTGAATGTTGAGATGTTACATTGGTTTCACTGGTAAAAATAAATAATTGAAATGGGTATATATTTGTTTTTTGTTAAGTTGCCTAATAATTATGCACAGTAATAGTCACCTGCACACACAGATATCCCCCTAAAATAGCTAAAACTAAAAACAAACTAAAAACTACTTCCAAAAATATTCAGCTTTGATATTAATGAGTTTTTTGGGTTCATTGAGAACATGGTTGTTGTTCAATAATAAAATTAATCCTCAAAAATACAACTTGCCTAATAATTCTGCACTCCCTGTATATGTATATATATATATATATATAGGAATATGTATTTAGAAAAACATAGAATATATTCTTCTATATGCTGAACATTGGAATGTGAAATATTTACAGCAGTAAAACACAATGTAACATTGTATTAAATATGAATATTTCATAAATATTTTCATATTTTCATCTACTTAACTTCAAAGGGCTCCATACATACATATAAATATTTAGAAGTGTGTTTGTATGTATCTCTATGTTAAAGCTTTTTGCATGCCTTTTTTCACCTGAGACCTCATATCTTTGAACATGTATAACTTTTTTATTAGATGGTGTTATTATGAGTGTAATTGTACTTTGAAATGTATTTTTGATGTGTATTGTGAGACTTTTTAACTTTGCGAAACAGTTAACCACAGCTCTGAGGTTGCGGTAATCATTCTAGCTTAAATCGCAATTGCGCTCACAAGATCATATTAGCTTTCATCTTGTAATACGAACGCAATTTAACCTGCAAGCAAACAAAAAAAATGATATTGCTTGTGCACAAACATTTGCGTTCCTCTCGTAATCTGGTCCTAAATATTAATTTATGATTGCAATGCATTTTTGGAGATTTAGACATGTTAATAGTAGCATTTCTAAAATTTAAATGAAAAAATCTACATACAATGAGTTGATATGAATCATTAAGTAAAAAAAACCTGCATTCAGATATATTTGGCAGTCATCGGCCTAAATTTATAGATGTTCATGATATGGCCATAAAGCCAATTTGTGAAGGCGAGATCATATCACTTCACCTTCATTTTCTACAGATTTGTTAGCGGTTGTGCCTGCCATTAACATCAATAGAAATTTGACATGTGCATTAGGTTTCGGCACAAATACAAATTTGTGACGTAACAGGAATATTCTTTTTCTTGCCACAAAACTAATATCCAAATAAATGCATCCTGGAACTGAAAGAAAAAGAAGAAATACTGAATTAGTCAGTATGTATTCATTACCTTTAAATGGTTAAAATACTTATCTTACATGTGCTGGAGAGCTAATCAGAGCCTGTTCTTCACAGATCTCCGGCTGTGCTAACAGAAGACTTAGCGCAGTGACTCCTATGGCCTGCACTAAAGGAGAAGGTTGTTTAGTGAAGGCCATTGGAGCCTCCTAATAGCACGGCCAGGGCTCTGTGAAGAAGAGAATCTGGTTAGCTCTCCAGCACGCTAAAGGTTAGTACTTTTTCACCTGTAGCTTTAGAACATTTACATTAGTTTAACAACAAAATCAATACTGAATACTGCAGCCAGCAAATTTTCAGGGTAACTAATTTCCCCAAATATTCGTTCTGAAAATGTTTGACCAAACCAAATGTTTCACGTCGGCACATTGTCTAATAGAAATCTCACACATGAAACAAGAACTTCTTGCTATGTGGTTAACATAATTACACAAATAAAAACACTTAAAAACTGGTAACTGCAAATGTTTTTAAGTGTTAAATATTTGCTTGTTTGTTTTGTTAAAGTAGTTTTGTTAAAAAGTATGAGATGTCCCTTGGGGGCCAGGGGCTGACTATTTTACCAAGCCCCCCCCCCCCCCCCCCCATTTTAATGAACTTGTTCTGTAACATTTAGAGGGCATTCTTATGGAGCTCATTCTTTACACTGAAAGGTCCACTGTTTTGAAATAGATGCAGCTTTACTGAATATAATGGGGCTACACTCACAACTCACTTGCTGTATGAGGTAAGGGGGGGTGCATATCTTTTTGAATTGTTAATTTTTTTTTATGTTACAATGTTGAGTTTTTTCATGAGATGTTAGTAGCTATCATTACTAAATCATTACTAAATCAATTAGCTATCGTGTTTCACTACCATCTTGGCTCTGTATCTCTCTCTTCTGAAAACGAATGTTAAAATACATTTAAAAATCATGTAATACACCTGTTTCTTATAGTTTCTTATAGGTTCTGATTTGTTTTTCATGATGTTTGTATGTAATTTTCTAATTGAGTCTTATTTATTGGAATTGCTGTGAAAATGATTGGAATCCAGGTTTATACCTTAGTCTGTGTAATATTAAATATTTTCTCACAAAATTGCTCTTGTATAGACAAAAGCCCTAAAAAAATGTATTTTCTTTCAGCTAATGCTTTAATAGAACATTTTACAGATGTTAACACCCACATATGCTTTTAATGGAAACTAATACCTTAGAACTATTTATCATCAAAATATTTGCTATATCATACTAATAAAAAAATGTCATAACAAGACAAAGTACATTGTAAGACTAGTGATTTTACAGCATGTATAGCATAGTCATAAAGGCTATTTTGCATCTGTTATCAGCTCAGCATATTTTCCAAAATATCTGTTGAATTTACATTTTCGATTTGTTTGTTTTTTCAAAGCAAATTTTAAACATACAATTATATTTGGTTAGCATTGCCCTTATATTTTTGGCTGCATTTTTTTCCTAGTTTTATGAAATATGCAATTATTTAGCTGCACCTTGAACCAAACACCTAATTCTACTAATTAAACATGGATTAACCTTCAGACTATCACATATTTCTCTAAATATCAGATTTCTCTAAATATCACAGTCTTCATTATACATAACTCGTGTTTAGTAAAATCACAGTGAGATGATTATATGATATTTAGAAAAGCCTTCTGTATGGTTGTTTAAGAACATACTATAAAATTGACATTATTTATAATGCAACTATTTCAAAACTAAAGTTTGTAGTTTTAGATGATATCCGAGTTTCCATAATAAAATGCAAGGCATTATGATTCTTAGCAAAACAATGTTAATTATTACATTTTATATATCAAGTTGTTATAGCAAAAAACTAAATTAATTCAAATGATTTACTAATTTTGTGGTATGCTGTTTGCATCATTTTTTTTTTTTAAACATGTACAACGTATAATACATATCATATTAATAAAGCAACATACATGCACTTTTTATGCCATATAAGCATTGCTCTGTAAATAATATACATTAAAGCATATTAAAACATAACATAACAGTACAGTGTGTCTAAATTTGCATAGTCATAAGAAAATTCATTCAAGTCACCTCATACTTTCATATAGTTTCTCTTACCTTCACCACTAAGCTTGTTACCCCTAATATGTTGTTCAAAAGCAAATGGTTGTTTTTGGATGAAAGAATACTACATTAGAGATTAAAGAGATCTCCTTAAACAATCTAGGTCTGTGAGATTTTAAATCTGGCGGACAAATACTCCTCCCAAATAGTTGTTATAAGATGATATGTATCCAAACAATGAAGTTTTATATAAAAGAATTCTTCCAATTGTATCGAATGGCTGCATTTTTGTAGCCATTCAGCAGTAGATGGGGGATCAGTATCTTTCCAGTGCCTAGCAATAAGGATCTTAAAACTATTGCTTGCTATAGCCACAAGTTTACTTTGCACATTAGAATTTTATTAAGTAACTAAAGACAAGGATCTAATAATAGTGATATCCCTATTAATTTAGAAGTTTTAAACAATATTGTAGACCACAATATTATATCATTATTACATTTTGCAAATGTATCTTTTGTAGAATTTTCACACAGTGTTTGATGCAAAGGTTGTTTTCAAAGGGAGTTTTTTTTTAACTTTTTTTCTTGGTTATGATGATTACATTTGCTTGTGCCATAACAGGCAATTGTCTAAAAGGGTGATTTCTGTATTTCCTGTAATTAGGGTACTGTACCTATAGGGCCTACAAGAATAATTAGGCATTAATTACAGTAGTATATATTATATATGTGTTTGTAGCATGGGGTTGCTTGTGAATTGAGTTGATAGCTCTTATTCTGCCAATTGCTTTTTGGATTACTGGCTTGACTACTGATTTCCCTGACTGCACTTCTGTTTAACCTTTTGTTTGGACTGAGTTGATTTATAACTTTAGCTTGTTATTTGACTCTTCAATTGTTTAATGATTTTATACTGTTGCTCCATGAGAGGCTTTAACCCAGACTGTCTGACTTAGATTACCTTTATCACCATAGAAAAGTACTGTTAGTGGAAGAGGTAGATTGCCTTTACACTGGATACCTTTACTATAAGAAGATCTGAATTAAGTAATTTATGCAAGTTGCATTTATCTGGATAGTGAGACTAAACTTATACAAAGATATGTCTTTATTTGATTTTCAAATTTATAAACTTATAGTTACTTCCTAGTACTTAATTGTTGTTTGTTTTTTAGGAGCTTATTAAAGTACTAGAGGGAGTTCAGCTGTTATGTCTCGTTGATCTCTTGCACCTGTTGAAACAATGGGGCCCATTTAACAAGCTCCGTAGGGAGCGGGCCCGTGTTTCTGGCGAGTCTTCAGGCTCTCCAGAAACACAAGTTATGGAGCTGCAGTCTAAGGACCGCTGCTCCATAACCCTGTCCGCCTGCTCTGAGCAGGCGGACAGGAATCACCAGAAATCAACCAGATCGATTACAATTGGGTTGATTGACACCTCCCTGCTGGCGACCGATTGGCCGGGAGTCTGCAGGGGGCGGCGTTGCACCAGCAGCTCTTGTGAGCTGCTGGTGCAATGCTGAACATGGAGAGCGTATTGCTCTCTGCATTCAGCGAGGTCTTGCGGACCTTATTCGCACTCTCGGATCAGGTCTGCAAGACCTTTCTTAAATAGGGGCCACTTTGTTAACTTTCAGTGCAACAGTAAGGACTTGTGGTGAGCTAAGCCTCTGAGCCATTTATTCCAGTTTCTTACAATTTGAAACAACAGCACTCCAGCTGACACTGAGAATATGTTTTCTTGGACAGGAAAGTGGTTTGCTCTTTAATATTTCTTACTAATCCAGATTATTTGACCTTGTACCCGAACTTGGAACTTGCCTGAGGGAATTTTTCAGTGTGTGGCTGCTTAAATCTCACCTTTCATTTGTTAAGTAGTCATTGTCTGATTTGCCAGCATCTGTATGAACTTTAAATATTATTTTACCTTAGAGAATTATGCCTGTTTGACTGACAACCAGTTTGTCAGATTTGACCTATCTATAATCTACTATTTCTTTCCATAGGATCCTACTAAAGCTGTATTCATTACAGTAATGGTAAAGTCTCCACTTTATAAAAACAGATCCAGAATTTAAGTTATATTTTAGATGGTGTTTAATTATCAGTTGTAATATAGATGCACTATTACTTACTTAAGAGAGATATGCCCACTTCAAAAGTCAATTTTTCTGTGAGCTAACAGTTTGAATTGTTGTCCAATTAGCGCTCTCCCCATATGGCACTTTTGTTGTAGCTAGAGTGCTGATTGTAGAACAATTGAAACAGTTTGCTCTCAGAAAAATGTACTTTTGAACTGGGTGGCACATCTTCATTACAACTGATGAATTAAACTCCATCTAAAATATAACACTAACATTCTTGATCTGTTTATCAAAAGGGGAGACTTTACCATCACTTTAAGGTAGTAACTAGCCAGCTTGTCTCATTTCCTTCCTACAGCCTTGTGGGTTACAACTCATTATGCTAGATCAGTTACTTCTACTTCTTACCTTGGCCTGTGTCTCCTTGACAGACATTGGGGCCTATCTATCAAGCTCCGAATGGAGCTTGATGCCTCGTGTTTCTGGCGAGCCTGCAGGCTCGCCAGAAACAGCAGTTATGAAGCAGCGGTCACAAAGACCGCTGCTCCATAACCTGTCCGCCTGCTCAGGGCAGGAGGACAGACATCGCCGGAAATCAACCCGATCGAGTACAATCGGGTGGATTGACACCTCCTTGCTGGCGGCCCATTGGCCGCGAGTCAGCAGGAGGTGGCATTGCACCAGCAGCTCTTGTGAGCTGTTGGTGCAATGCTGAATACGGCGAGCGTATTGCTCACCGTATTCAGCGAGGTCTGGCGGACCTGATCCGCACTGTTGGATCAGGTCCTCCAGACTTTGATAAATTGGGGCCATTAACTTTATATTATTATATATATAACTCAACAACCATGATATTCAGATTTAAATACCACTCATAATTTATCCACTGCAGTTTATAAACTATGGAAAAATGATAATGATAATATGAATAATATTTCCAATAAGAATAAAAAATGAGTTCAAAAGAGGTGATTTTTAATGTCCCAAACCATCAATATATTTTTTATAAAGGGTGAAAAAAATCTTATATCTTATTAATTGAGGCTTAAAATATACACTTAATCTATGATATTACCATTTATATTTCAGACATTTCAGATTTGAGACTAAAAAAATTAACCCCATGTGCACACTTACTTCAGTGATTGCCTTCATTCTAGTACATAAATAAATACACACAAACCACTGTATGCTTTCACAATTTTTGGTTTAGCCATTCCATATATATTAACAACAAGTAGAAGTGCTTAAAGGGACACTAAGCACATTTTTCTTTTATGATTCAGATAGAGCATGCAATTTTAAGCAACTTTCTAATTTACTCTTAATATCAATTTTTCTTTGTTCTCTTGCTATCTTTATTTGAAAAAGAAGGCAACTAAGCTAAGGGGCCAGCAAATGTTTGGTTCAGAACCATGGACAGTACTTGTTTATTTGTGCTGTCCAATCAGCAAGGACAACCCAGGTTGTTCACCAAAAATGGGCCGGCATCTAAACTTATATTCTTGCTTTTCAAATAAACATACCAAGAAAATGAAGAAAAATTGATAATTGGAGTAAATTAGAAAGTTGCTTAAAATTGCATGCTCTATCTGTATCACGAAAGAAAAAATGTGGGTTTAGTGTCCCTTTAACCAGGAATGAACAGTAGCTTGTTCTATAGCAAATTGACACACAGGCACAGCCACATTTGTGCTTTCACAGAGGAGAACTTTTCTGAAGTATATCAGTCTGATCCTACCTATACAGGTCAGTCTAGACCCTTAAATAGCAGGCTATTCTACTATGAATGTCTAACATGGCAACTCCAGACAATAGTTTTGGCCTTCTTTGTGCCTTGCCAGATAATTGCCATCATTTCCCACTAGGCACATGGAGCAGGGAGTTTTCGCGTGGAATTACTGCATACATCAGATACAGCAGCCACTGGAAATACATAAGGAGATACTTTTGTGCATACAAACAATTTGCATTATATACAGCACAAATTAAATTATTCATTTTTCTTTTTCACACACACGCACACGCACACAAATATATATATACATACACTGTATGTATATATATATATATATATAGATGATTATATAGATATATTTATATATACAGTATACAAATTATAGGTTATAAATCAACAAACTAGTATAACCATATTGGGACTATGTTTATTGGAATTACCTCACAATTTTATATACAAGTCATGATAAATAACAACAAAAAGAAAGAAATATTAACTTTTGCAATATGTTTACTGAAATATCCGTAAGAAAGACACCAGATAACAAATTATTAATATACGAACGTGGGCCCACTTGTGTATTTAAATATTGGCCAATATTTCAAATGTCCATTTAGTAGACTTTATCCTTATATATTCAAGGTAGTAGTATTTATTATTAATGTTCTTAACATATATTTGTTTGCTTTAAGGAATTCAATATTTGAGACGTACAGCGGGCTTATTCTTTGCTCGCATAGATAAAAAGTTCTCAGCTGTATTTTATGAGAAGGTTTTTCAACACTCTAGGGGTGGAATAATATTTGTAACAATTTGCAAAGTTCATCAAAGTTAACACTTGTTGTTGTGTTTCCAATTGTATCACAGAGTAGCGCCTCAAGGGATTATGGCTTCAGAGATTTTTATCTATACACACCTCCTGCTCACCTTGCTAGGCTGCCTATCGCAACTTAAGTAACACGACAAAGCTTATTTACCTTGATTGCAGTTTGTCTCCGGTCTCCATATATAGAGAAAGTTACTCACTTGTCTTCTTTGTTTATGAAATTCCGACCCTCAGCGAGTGGACCTTACTCAAAGTCGCTGTTTGTTATTCCGGTCTTTACTTTCGGTTAATTCAGCTTGTTCATGAGGGCTCAGCTGTAGCCCTCAGTTTGAATTTCTTGCAGCTATGCGCATTTCACCCTTACTGGTTATTCGCATAGGGCTTCGTCCAGCTTCATTTCTTTCTGTGCAAACGTTAAGAGTGCACTCAAAAGAGCTCTACCACATTATAAAAGTAAGAATGGAATAAAACCTATATATATGATATATATATATACATATGAAACTTTTAAAAACTGAAGCTGAACTTATTTTTAGATTTAAAACTTTGACACCTTTACGGTTAAATGCTGAACTGGACCTTAACCCTTTTATTTAATTTAACTTATATCTTATCTATGGATTTTAGAGAATATATTCTGAATATATAATAGATGTATTATAGAATAAATTTATAGAAAAAACTCAATAATCGATTTGTTCTTCTATATTTTTAATAACATAAATTGTGTTTTAAAAATTTAAAAATCATAAATTCATTTTCATATGTGCAATAAATTAATTTTACATGTAATTTATAAATAGGAATTGTATTAAATATGTATTTTATGTATAGGCAAACAAATTATTGAAATAGATTAATATTTGGGTTTTTATATTTTTAACGTAATATTAATTTAACGTAATAAATTATGTTATGTTCTTTTAAATTATGTTATGTGCTTTTTAAATTATTATTCGTTAGGAATGGAGTTATTATAATAACAATTGTTTATAAATATTTCTTTTATTGTATAATGATTAGTCTTTATAACATGGGGTATAAGCATGTTAAATGAACCTTTTACACTAAACATCCAATAAAAAACTTGCAACCTAAATGAGACATGTATAAAGGCATGATGGGAAGTCCACAGACACATCTTGAAAAAAGCATTTCTGCTGAAACGCGTAGATGACTAAGATCTATGAAAGCTGGCCAGCTTAATGTGGACAACTCATAAAGAAAATATTGGATCGTATTTGGAGAACGATTTTGACACAATTTGAATTATTGGCAAGTTTCCAGGGAGCTAAGGTATCACAGCAACCTATATTGGTGGGACAATAACTTTTGAAACATTTACCGACACACTTCCGGGACACTTTGCCCTTTTGAATAAAAAACTCACCGGTAACCTGACCCAGTGATTGGCGGATGAGCATGGCACGTGTTAGAGACATGTCAGAATCCAATCCTACGGCTAACGGCTAACACAACGCCGAACACTTTTTTACAAGAAGGAAAGTGCTGAGAAAATATTGGGTCAGAGAAAGACAGAAGCGAATCCTGTAAACTTTCGAATTCTGGTGAGTAAACCATCTGCATGGGCAGTACTTAACCCTCAATGATAAACTGTTACTAGAGACATTCAAAATATACCCACCTGGAAACCAATAACATTTTGCTCAATTGAACAACCACTTGATACCTTTAAATACTTGGAATTTCATCTCAGAGTTGCCTAAAATTAATTGTTGCAAAGTTTGGATACAAAAATAACACGCTGAAATAGACTTTCTTTACATCTCTGTTTTTTGCTATTAGAATTGTGTAGTATACATAAGGTGCACCTTAATAATTTAATATATATTTGTTTATGTGTTTTATTGCTAAAAAGTTTTTAGTGGAAAATATATTGAAATAAAGCTTCATTTATATCAGGTTTTATTCCATTCTTACTTTTATAATGTGGTAGAGCTCTTTTGAGCGCACTCTTCACGTTTGCACATCGTTTTATTATTAGTGTGATTATTGGGGATTATCACACATAAAGAGTTGCTAATTCTACCTATTGGGTACCCCTAGTTTTTATCTATTCATTTCTTTCTGGTCCTAGTGCTGACCTTTTATTTGATTCTGAATCTGTTCCACCCATAAGGTGAAATAAATATTTACATATTGCTTCAATTTATAACATCGTATCTTACTATTGCGAGGATTCCTATATACATCTTTGTTGTTGTAACAACCTTTAATAAACCATTTTCCAAATATACATTAATTGTTAATTTTTCATATGAGTGACTGGCAGAATACTTTCATTTTTATATACAGTTATCTCATATATAACATCATAATCGATGAAGAATTTATTCTCAATTTTTCAAGACACCATTGGTGAAGATTTTTATCATTCCATTTATTTTATAACCTTTGGGAAATGCAAACATAAATTATTTAAATAACTCCTTTTATTCTTATTTTTGATAAATTACTGAAAAGTTGGGTTAAAGATAGAATTTTTCCTTTTTATTTAACTAGACAGTAATAATAAAAGGACTCTTTCTATTGTTATTGAGTAGTGGGGGTTAACCCTTATTGTTATGATTTAATTTTCTTGAAGAAAAGGAGCATAATTTATTTCTTCATTTAATCCATACGGTTTCAAAGCTTTAAGATGATATATCCACTTACATTCTTTTTGAAGCAATATATTATCTAGGTTGCCACCCCTTGCTGATATATCTACTTTTTCCAACCCCAGAAATTTCAAGATTTCCTCATCACTGCTGTGAAATAGCTTAAAGTGTCTTGCTACACTACTGGTTTTTACTTTGTTGGAAATGTCTCTCTTATGTTCCTTGATCCTTTCTTTCAATTTGCGATAGGTTTTACCTATGTAGTATAGGGGGCAGCAACAATAGACTAAATATATAATTCCTTCACTTCTACAATTAATTCTTCCTTTTATTCTATAGCTTTGACCACTTTTATCTACAAAGCAAGTGCCTTGTTGCATATTGCTGCAAACTGAACATTTATTACATCTGAAATTTCCTTCCCTTGTTTGATGCTTCCCTAACCAACTACTTTTGAATGTATCTATATAGTGGCTTTGAACCAGTTTATCCTTGAGGTTTGGAGCCCTTCTAGCTGACATTAGGGGTCTATCTCCCACATAATTAATAATTTCCTTCTCTAGAGTCAAACTTGGCTCTAGATCTTTCAAATCTAGATTGCACACTTCTAAAATATAGTCATCCATATTAAAAATGGAGTGAGCAAATTAAGATGGCATTCTTTAATGAACAAGAATGGGAATATGAAATGGCAGAAAAATTTTCTACATCAGATATATCCACTGAAAATAGTGATTAAAATGCTACAGATAACATATATAAATCATTTAAAGAATATAAACAGAAACTGCTAAAAGAACAGAAACTAAGATGGGAAATTTCAAGTTTAACTAAATATACAGAAGGAAAAATGATACCAAGAGGTCTCAGAATTAGAAAAAGACCAGGAACTAATCTAAATGATCCTCTAACAGAGAATTTTAAACAAAAATGGGAGGAATATGCAAATGAATGTTCATTGAATTGGATGAAATTAATGCTGGGTGAAAATTAATTAAGGAAACTAAAAATAGAAAATGAGATAAAAGAACTAGAATTAAAATTAAAGAAATGGGAAAGTCTAGAAGAATATCGTAGACAGTTGGACTTAGTCCAAATGGAAGTTAGAAAAATCCATGAAGAAATAAAGTATAGGAAAAAAAGAAAATTCCATAGAGATTGGGGGGATTACCAGGAAGGAAAAGTATATGAGTATACCAATTTACAATCAAGTAGTTCAGAATCAGATACTTCAGGTACATCAATAGATAGTTCTAGGAAAAGAGGGAACTATAATAGAAGAGGTTTTTTATTCAGGAGAAGAAGAACAAGACAAGGAGAGGGGGACAAAAACATAAGAGAGGATTCTACAGAAAAAACAACAGAGATACCCATTGAGGAACCAGCAAGTGCAGAAATAAATATAGACATAATAAATCTATCTGATAGAATTTTAACAGCAAGTGGAATTAAAGTATTAGAAAAAGGACTAAACTTTGTACCGACAAACAAATGTAATACATTTGAAATAGTAAAAGATGTCCATATGTTTGCCAGAAAAATAGTTCTGAAAAAGGTCTTTAGCACTAAGAATACAAATACTACTGAAATGTTAGATATTCATGATAGAGCAACTTTAGCACAGTTAGAAGAATTAGCAGAGGAAATGAACCCTGAGCAACAAAAAAATTGGACACACCACTCTTAGAAATAATTCTTCTCACATGCCAGCACTCTCACAGGTGGCTTGTATGAATAATTTTGTAAAGTTAGTTGAGGATGATATTAATGAATTAAACATACAACAGCATTTAATGATAATTTAACACAGGAACAAAGAAAAGCATTAAAGTCCTTGTCAAATGATAAAACAATTACTATAAAGCCAGCCGATAAGGGCGGCAATGTAGTAGTACTAAGAACTACAGATTATGTAAAAGAATGCTCTAAACAACTTTTGGATAGAAAGCAATACATGATTCTTAAAACTAATCCAACAGAAATATATAAGGATGAATTAGAAAAATTGATTGGGGAGGGCAAAGATGGAGGCTTACTTAATAAAAAGGAAGTGGAATTTTTAAGAGTAAAATTTCCCAAATTATCAACTTTTTATACAATACCAAAAATCCATAAAGGTATAGTTCCACCAACAGGTAGACCAATAATTTCAGGTCAAGGTTCCTTAACAGAAAAAGCATCAAAATACATTGACTATATACTTAGACCCAGTCTCCTAAATTTGCCTTCAAATGTGAAGGACACTCAGCATGTATTGAAAATCATTGAAGGTATGTGTTTTGAGAATGAGTGGATATTAGTGGCAATAGACGTTGAGTCACTTTATTCTTCAATACCACATAAGAAAGGTATAGCGGCGTGTGAATACTTCTTAGATCAAAGAGGCCACCTGTTCTCAAAACACACCAAATATGTGAGTAAACTTTTGAGTTTTGTATTGGAAAGAAATTTCTTCACATTTGGAGGTAAATTCTATCAACAGGTGAGGGGCACGGCAATGGGAACTTGCTGTGCCCCCACCTATGCCTGCCTATATTTAGGCAAATGGGAGAAGGATGTTATCTATGGGGGAAGCCAGGGGGATAATATTAAGCTCTGGCTTCGCTTCATAGATGACATTCTATTATTCTGGTCAGGAACAGAAGTAATGTTAAAAAATTTCATGAAAGAAATCAGCATAAACAATTATAATCTTAAATTCACTTATGAATCTAACAAGACAGAAATAACCTTCTTGGATTTAAGGATTAACATACGAAATAATAAAATATGTACCAGTACTTACAGGAAAAAAACGGCAGGAAATACTTTACTAATGGCCAAGAGCCACAATCCACCCTCCTTAATAAATAATATTCCAAAAGGACAATAGAGAAGAATTGTTATGCAAGACTAAAGAAATAAACCAAGACAATAAGATTAGATTTATTTCTATGTATAATAATAAATGGCAGGACATTAGAGCCATATTAAAAAAAACATTGGCCAATTTATACTCTGGAGAATGAAATTATTAATTATGTGGGATATAGACCCCTAATGTCAGCTAGAAGGGCTCCAAACCTCAAGGATAAACTGGTTCAAAGCCACTATATAGATACATTCAAAAGTAGTTGGTTAGGGAAGCATCAAACAAGGGAAGGAAATTTCAGATGTAATAAATGTTCAGTTTTCAGCAATATGCAACACGGCACTTGCTTTGTAGATAAAAGTGGTCAAAGCTATAGAATAAAAGGAAGAATTAATTGTAGAAGTGAAGGAATTATATATTTAGTCTATTGTTGCTGCCCCCTATACTACATAGGTAAAACCTATCGCAAATTGAAAGAAAGGATCAAGGAACATAAGAGAGACATTTCCAACAAAGTAAAAACCAGTAGTGTAGCAAGACACTTTAAGCTATTTCACAGCAGTGATGAGGAAATCTTGAAATTTCTGGGGTTGGAAAAAGTAGATATATCAGCAAGGGGTGGCAACCTAGATAATATATTGCTTCAAAAAGAATGTAAGTGGATATATGATCTTAAAGCTTTGAAACCGTATGGATTAAATGAAGAAATAAATTATGCTCCTTTTCTTCAAGAAAATTAAATCATAACAATAAGGGTTAACCCCCACTACTCAATAACAATAGAAAGATTCTTTTTATTATTACAGTCTAGTTAAATAAAAAGGAAACATTCTATCTTTAACCCAACTCTTCAGTAATTTATCAAAAATAAGAATAAAAGGAGTTATTTAAATAATTTATGTTTGCATTTCCCAAAGGTTATAAAATACATGGAATGATAAAAATCTTTACCAATGGTGTCTTGAAAAAATGAGAATAAATTCTTCATTGATTATGATGTTATATATGAGATAACTGTATATAAAAATGAAAATATTCTGCCAGTCACACATATGAAAAATTAACAATTAATGTATATTTGGAAAATGGTTTATTAAAGGTTGTTACAACAACAAAGATGTATATAGGAATCCTCGCAATAGTAAGATACAATGTTATAAATTGAAGCAATATGTAAATATTTATTTCACCTTATGGGCGGAACAGATTCAGAATCAAATAAAAGGTCGGCACTAGGACCAGAAAGAAATGAAGCCGGACGAAGCCCTATGCGAATAACCAGTAAGGGTGAAACGCTCGTAGCTGCAAGAAATTCAAACTGAGGGCTACAGCTGAGCCCTCATGAACAAGCTGGATTAACCGAAAGTAAAGACCGGAATAACAAACAGCGACTTTGAGTAAGGTCCACTCGCTGAGGGTCGGAATTTCATAAACAAAGAAGACAAGTGAGTAACATTCTCTATATACGGAGACCGGAGACAAACTGCAATCAAGGTAAAATAAGCTTTGTGGTGTTACTTAAGTTGCGATAGGCAGCCTAGCAAGCTGAGCAGGAGGTGTGTATATATAAAAATCTCTGAAGCCATAATCCCTTGAGGCGCCACTCTGTGATACAATTGGAAACACAACAACAAGTGTTAACTTTTATGAACTTTGCAAATTGTTACTAATATTATTCCACCCCTAGAGTGTTGAAAAACCGCTGTACGGCTCAAATATAGAATTCCTTAAAGAAAACAAATATATGTTAAGAACATTAACAATAAATACTACTACCTTGAATATATAAGGATAAAGTCTACTAAATGGACATTTGAAATATTGGCCAATATTTAAATACACAAGTGGGCCCACGTTCGTATATTAATAATTTGTTATCTGGTGTCTTTCTTACGGATATTTCAGTAAACAAATTGCAAAAGTTAATATTTCTTTGTTTTTGTTGTTATTTATCATGACTTGTATATAAAATTGTGAGGTAATTCCAATAGACATAGTCCCAATATGGTTATACTAGTTTGTTGATTTATAATCCTGTAATCTGGTGCTGGACATAGGGAACTTAGTATGGAAAAGGTTTTCCACACAATTCTTGTTTAAGTATTACAATTAATATTCCTCTTCCCTCCGTGCACAGGGTGGCTCTGATATTAAATTATAAGTCAGACAACTCAAATGATTTAGAGTGTTAATAACAAGAGGTAGTGCGAACTGGATAATTCCAAAAAAAAAAAATACAAATATATATATTTATAAATACATAGAACATATTTCCTTATTTACATACATATGTATTTATGTGTTTATATGTGTATATATGTCTTAAAATACATATATACACATATAAATACATAAATACATATGTACACTCACACACACACACATACTGTACAGGGAGTGCAGAATTATTAGGCAAATGAGTATTTTGACCACATCATCCTCTTTATGCATGTTGTCTTACTCCAAGCTGTATAGGCTCGAAAGCCTACTACCAATTAAGCATATTAGGTGATGTGCATCTCTGTAATGAGAAGGGGTGTGGTCTAATGACATCAACACCCTATATCAGGTGTGCATAATTATTAGGCAACTTCCTTTCCTTTGGCAAAATGGGTCAAAAGAAGGACTTGACAGGCTCAGAAAAGTCAAAAATAGTGAGATATCTTGCAGAGGGATGCAGCACTCTTAAAATTGCAAAGCTTCTGAAGCGTGATCATCGAACAATCAAGCGTTTCATTCAAAATAGTCAACAGGGTCGCAAGAAGCGTGTGGAAAAACCAAGGCGCAAAATAACTGCCCATGAACTGAGAAAAGTCAAGCGTGCAGCTGCCAAGATGCCACTTGCCACCAGTTTGGCCATATTTCAGAGCTGCAACATCACTGGAGTGCCCAAAAGCACAAGGTGTGCAATACTCAGAGACATGGCCAAGGTAAGAAAGGCTGAAAGACGACCACCACTGAACAAGACACACAAGCTGAAACATCAAGACTGGGCCAAGAAATATCTCAAGACTGATTTTTCTAAGGTTTTATGGACTGATGAAATGAGAGTGAGTCTTGATGGGCCAGATGGATGGGCCCGTGGCTGGATTGGTAAAGGGCAGAGAGCTCCAGTCTGACTCAGATGCCAGTAATGTGGAGTTGGAGTATTGGTTTGGGCTGGTATCATCAAAGATGAGCTTGTGGGGCCTTTTCGGGTTGAGGATGGAGTCAAGCTCAACTCCCAGTCCTACTGCCAGTTTCTGGAAGACACCTTCTTCAAGCAGTGGTACAGGAAGAAGTCTGCATCCTTCAAGAAAAACATGATTTTCATGCAGGACAATGCTCCATCACATGCGTCCAAGTACTCCACAGTGTGGCTGGCAAGAAAGGGTATAAAAGAAGAAAATCTAATGACATGGCGTCCTTGTTCACCTGATCTGAACCCCATTGAGAACCTGTGGTCCATCATCAAATGTGAGATTTACAAGGAGGGAAAACAGTATACCTCTCTGAACAGTGTCTGGGAGGCTGTGGTTGCTGCTGCACGCAATGTTGATGGTGAACAGATCAAAACACTGACAGAATCCATGGATGGCAGGCTTTTGAGTGTCCTTGCAAAGAAAGTTGGCTATATTGGTCACTGATTTGTTTTTGTTTTGTTTTTGAATGTCAGAAATGTATATTTGTGAATGTTGAGATGTTATATTGGTTTCACTGGCAAAAATAAATAATTGAAATGGGTATATATTTGTTTTTTGTTAAGTTGCCTAATAATTATGCACAGTAATAGTCACCTGCACACACAGATATCCCCCTAAAATAGCTATAACTAAAAACAAACTAAAAACTGCTTCCAAAACTATTCAGCTTTGATATTAATGAGTTTTTCGGGTTCATTGAGAACATGGTTGTTGTTCAATAATAAAATTAATCCTCAAAAATACAACTTGCCTAATAATTCTGCACTCCCTGTATATAGATACATATTTAGACATGTGTATGTATGTATATCTATGTTAAAGCCCTTTGCAGTGCTTTTCTTTTTCTAACATCTGAGATTTCATATCTTTGAGCCCTTTAATTGCAATTTTTAAAAATAATTTTTATGAGATGGTGTTATTATGAGTATAACTGTAATTTTTGTATTTAAATTTTGATGTGTTTTTATGTGATGCATGTTAAATTCAATTGCACTTGAGTGAATGCATTTAGTTTCAACTCGTAATACATTCACTACTTCCGATGCGCGATAAACCCAATATCCCTTGAATACAACAGTTAGCGTGCCACTCGTAATCTGGTCCATGTTTGTTAAATGTATCTAAGATGCTTTCTTAGCTAACGTCTTTCTTTAGGTTAACTAATAAAATTGTTTAATTGGCAAAAGCAAAGCCGTGGTTTAAAAAAAAATCCACAAAATTATAATTTTTTTTTTTTATATATATATATAAGTCTTTGTGTTTCTATCACTAACAAAATATGGACTAATCATTGAATATTGACTGGCTGAGAAGGAATGAACTCCCTACTACAAATTAAGGGTCTTTGAATGATTAGAAAAAGGTTAAATTTGTGGTCCTGACCTGTTTTTGGTAGCCAGCACAAGTGCCCTTGTTGGTGTTTATTTGTACTGGAGTGTTACAGAATCAAACTATTTCTGCTGTTTACCAGCACAATTGCACCAATCTAAAACAAGTTAAAGGAACACTCCATATCCATAACGCCATGTACACTCATCTGACAATGGCCTCCCTACAGACCTCTAATAACCATGATGAAGGCTAAATAGTTCTTGCCTTATGAGTACGAAACATCTTTATGAATGTAAAACAGTATTTATTGGTGTGTTCAAGGCTTACATCTCCCTTATCTTCTCTTTCAAGCGGAGTTCACCTTCTTTCTCAATTTTTTTCTCTTATTTATCAACTAGAGTGTGAGTAATCAGTTAGGATAACAACAGGTGCTGTAAGTGATTTTAAAGTACAGCATGTAAGGCATTTATTGGTGAAAGTGGAAACAGCAATTAAGGGTGGTTGAAAGTTGTCAGCTGTTGTAGTTGTTTCTTTATGCTTTACTACTCCTACTTTGTGAACTAGTTTGCTTTTTGGAGAAAGGTGTCTAGATCATGCTGCAATGTTATACTTAGTGCCAAATCTTTCAGGCAGAATATTTAGACATTTTTATTTTTCAAGTATGCTATTTAGTATGTGTTTTATTTCACACAAAACAAATACCGACCATTTGTTGAACATTTACATTTATTTTAGTTAAACTAATGTAAATGTTCCTTTGCTACAGGTGAAAAAGTTAATTTGTAACTCTACAACTTATTTCTAGCATGCTGGAGAGCTGTGCTAATCTCGAGATTTCTTCACAAAGCCCCATGACATGCTAATAGGAGACTTAGGGGTCAAATTATCAAGGGCACAATTTCCCTGAATACCCCTGTTTTCGTGCAAGTCTTCATTCTCGCCAGAAACAGGAGTTAAAAAGCAGCAGTCTTAAGACTCCTTAACTCGTCTGCTGCCTCTGTCAGCTGCAGACATCAATCCACCCAATCTCATACATTCGGGTTCATTGGCACCCCCTGCTAGCGGCAAATCTGCAGGGGCAGCACTGCACAAGCGTATGCTGTCGGCATTTAGCAATGTCGGAATTTAGCGATTTTGGGCAGACATGATTTGCTACAGCGAATCATGTCCACCTGCCATTAGATAATTTTGCCCCTCCATGTGGGGAATCCCCAGTTCCCAGCTAAAGGACCTTCGCCTTTAGTGCAGGCCCCGGGATCCTCTGCCCTAAGCTTCCTATTATCCCGCCCCATGACTCTGTGAAGAAGGGTCAGGATTAATGCAGCTCTAGATGTAAGTAATTTTAACCCCTATGGAACTTTAAAGAAAAGTAATGAAAACTGATTAATTTGATAAGTATTTATTATTTTCTTTAAATGTCATCATGTATTCGTTTGGATAGTATTAAAATTAGTGTTTCGTTGACAAATTTGAATTTGTAAAGAAACAAAGGAACATGTCTAATAGAAGTATATTTTTTTTTCTTTACTGAATGCCATGGATTTATTTGACCAAACTTAGGTGGAGTGGGAGAATGCTGTCGATTCATATATATATATATATATATATATATATATATATATATATATATATATATATATATATATATATTATTATATATACATTTTTTAAATCAATGTTTTGTTTTGGCACTGATTTTAGGTCATCTTGAAATTGCTATTGTTGTTTACATTGTACACGGTAATCTTGATTTACATACAATTAATTAATTTAATGTTTGCTTGATAAAGTTATAGGTGATATATTTTTTACACTGATATGTTGTACTTGACTTAATGAACAAGTAAGTTTGTACATATATGGTGATTTCTTGTGAATTTTACGTTTGAAACCTAGGGACATGGACATGATTCGAAGACAACTTTTTCTACTGAACAGCAGCTATATCAGCTGTTGCATGGAAAATATATTAGAAATAAATACTGACAAAATAGTATTATATGGATGTATTTTCTATGCATACATTGTATGTGGCTAATATCCTTAATACAAAATTACATTTAAAAAAAAAGTATATTTTTTCAATAGTCAAAAAATTACATGCTCTAATTTAGTAGGGGATGCTATTTAACAGCAGCATTAGATGCACAACTCGGATGTATAACTAGCACTGCTTATTGTATCAGCAGAGGGTTAAGCTCGGGTCCTGCCATGCACTGTGGTTCCAGAGAAGCACTTCTACTGTGTGTTTAACCCCATTGTGAAGGTAAAACAGACAGCAGAGCAGGGTCACTAGGCATAAAATGACATGCTCTAACTGATTAGAGCATGTATTTTTTTTACTATTATGGAGCTTTAAACTCCTTAATATACTTTAAAGCTTCTGTCACATTACCTTTTTATTTTATCTCCTCTAAGCTATACATATTAAGGTAATCAAGCCTTTCTTTGTAAGTTTCATTTTTTTGCACCATATACCAATTTAGTAGAATTCCAATTATCCTAACTTTAGTGTAGATATAATCTAGATTTTATTAAAGACACAGATGAATATTTTGCTTAATCCTTCTCTTTACTGCTGAGGACAGCATTTAAAAGTAAAGGTAAAACAACATAATACATTAGAAATAAAACAGAGAGCAAACTGCCAGAAAAATGATGACCAATGAAATAACATTTTGAGTGGACAGTGACAAAAAAAGACCAATCAGAGTCATTAACATATCCAAATAATGACCAGTAAGATCCAAACTGTCCTCTTTCTGAATTGAGGTGAAAAATAAACATAAAGTTCATGAAGCAAAGAAACAAGTATGTAATACAAAGAAACCAATGTAAAATGGGAAAAAAGTAATTGAATCAAGAAATTGAAGAAGACTTAAAACTTGGAAATCCAAAATTTGGAGATTCTAACCGGAAAGGAATTTTGATTGTAGTTCGGAGGTCCTTGAAGATCTGCTTGAAGTGACAAATAAGACTCCCGTAAAGGAAGGGTTTGGAGCTGAAAAAGATAAAAAGGTATTAAAACATATATTAATTATATAAATGAATATAATCATGAAATAAATGTGTGGCAAGAAAATAACGCCTAGAGTTCTGCATTAGCCGTCCAAACCAGCGTTAGGGGATCCTAACGCAGGTTTTGGCCGCCCGCTGGTATTTAGAGTCTTGTAGGTAAGGGTCTAATGCTCACTTTCCAGCCGCGACTTTTCCATACTACAGATGCCCTTACGTCAATTGCGTATCCTATATTTTCAATGGTATATTTCTAATGGGATCTTTCTAACGCTGGTATTTAGTGTCTTGTAGGTAAGGGTCTAACGCTCACTTTCCAGCCGCGACTTTTCCATACCACAGATGCCCTTACGCCAATTCCGTATCCTATCTTTTCAATGGGATATTTCTAATGGGATCTTTCTAACGCTGGTATTTAGAGTCTTGTAGGTAAGGGTCTAACGCTCACTTTCCAGCCGCGACTTTTCCATACCACAGTTGCCCTTACGTCAATTGCGTATCCTATCTTTTCAATGGGATATTTCTAATGGGATCTTTCTAACGCTAGTATTTAGAGTCTTGGCTGAAGTGAGCGTTAGAACTCTAATGACAAGACTCCAGCCGCAGAAAAAAGTCAGGAGTTAAGAGCTTTATGGGCTAACGCCGATTCATATAGCTCTTAACTACTGTGCTCTTAAGTACACTAACACCCATAAACTACCTATGTACCCCTAAACCAAGGTCCCCCACATCGCCGCCACTCTATTAAAAATGTTTAACCCCTAATCTGCCGACCGCACACCGCCACAACCTACATTATCCCTATGTACCCCTAATCTGCTGCCCCTAACATCGCCGACACCTACATAATATTTATTACCCCCCAATCTGCCCCCCCAACGTCGCCGCTACCTACCTACACTTATTAACCCCTAATCTTCCGACCGGACCTTGCCGCCACTATAATAAATGTATTAACCCCTAAACCGCCTCACTCCCGCCTCAAAAATCCTATAATAAATAGTATTAACCCCTAATCTACCCTCCCTAACATCGCCGCTACTATAATAAATGTATTAACCCCTAAAGCTAAGTCTAACCCTAACACTAACACCCACCTAAGTTAAATATAATTTTTATCTAACGAAATAAATTAACTCTTATTAAATAAATTATTCCTATTTCAGATTGAGCTCGCATTTCATTGGCTGTTCCGATCAGCCAATAGAATGCGAGCTCAATCTGATTTGATCCGATTGAACTTGAATCTGATTGGCTGATTCAATCAGCCAATCAGATTTTTCCTACCTTAATTCCGATTGGCTGATAGAATCCTATCAGCCAATCAGAATTCAAGGGACGCCATCTTGGATGACGTCACTTAAAGGAACCTTCATTCGTCGGGAGTCGCCGGAAGAAGAGGATGGATCCGCGTCGGCTGCTTCAAGATGGTCCCGCTCCGCGCCGGATGGAAGAAGATAGAAGATGCCGCCTGGATGAAGATGTCTACCGGTCCGGATGTCCTCTTCTTGCCAGATAGCATGAAGACTTCGGACCCTCTTCTGGACGGATCGGTGATACCCGGCGTGGTGAAGATAAGGTAGGGAGATCTTCAGGGGCTTAGTGTTAGGTTTTTTAAGGGGGGTTTGGGTGGGTTAAATTAGGGGTATGTGGGTAGTGGGTTGTAATTTTGGGGGCGTATTGTATGTTTATTTAAATGCAAAAGAGCTGTTTTCTTTGGGGCATGCCCCGCAAAAGGCTCTTTTAAGGGCTGGTAAGGTAAAAGAGCTTTACAATTTTTATTTTAGAATAGGGTAGGGCATTTTTTTATTTTGGGGGGCTTTGTTATTTTTTTTAGGGGGCTTAGAGTAGGTGTAATTAGTTTAAAATTCTTGTAATCTTTTTTATTTTTTGTAATTTAGTGGGGGGTTTTGTAATTTAGTTTAGTTGATTTAATTGTAGATAATTGTAGGCAGTTTATTTAATTAATTTATTGATAGTGTAGTGTTAGGTTTAATTGTAACTTAGGTTAGGATTTATTTTACAGGTAATTTTGTAATTATTTTAACTAGGTAGCTATTAAATAGTTATTAACTATTTAATAGCTATTGTACCTGGTTAAAATAAATACAAAGTTGCCTGTAAAATAAATATAAATGCTAAAATAGCTACAATATAATTATTCATTATATTGTAGCTATATTAGGGTTTATTTTACATGTAAGTATTTAGCTTTAAATAGGATTAATTTATTTAATAAGATTTATTTTATTTTGTTAGATTTAAATTATATTTAACTTAGGGGTGTGTTAGGGTTAGGGTTAGACTTAGCTATAGGGGTTAATACATTTATTATAGTAGCAGTGAGGTCCGGTCGGCAGATTGGGGGTTAAAAAGTGTGGGTAGGTAGCGGCGACGTTGGTGGGGGGCAGATTAGGGGGTAATAAATATAATATAGGGGTCGGCGATGTTAAGGGCAGCAGATTAGGGGTACATATGTATAATGTAGGTTGTGGCGGTGTACAGAGCGGCAGATTAGGGGTTAAAAATAATATGCAGGGGTCAGCGATAGCGGGGGCGGCAGATTAGGGGTTAATAAGTGTAAGGTTAGGGGTGTTTAGACTCGGGGTTCATGTTACAGTGTTAGGTGCAGACTTAGAAAGTGTTTCCCCATAGGAAACTGCTGCTTTTTTGAAAGTGTTAGGTTTTTTTCCAGCTCAAACTGCCCCATTGTTTCCTATGGGGGTATCGTGCACGAGCACGTTTTTGAAGCTGGCTGCGTCCGTAAGCAACACTGGTATTGAGAGTTGCAGTGGCGGTAAATATGCATCTACGCTCCCTTTTTGGAGCCTAACGCAGCCCTTCAGAGAACTCTCAATACCAGCGTTGTTTAAAAGGTGCGGGGGAAAAAAGACACGCGTAGTTAACGCACCCCTTCTAACTCTAAATCTAGGCATAAGGGAGGAAAATATTTGTCTCTGTGTCTTTAATAAAATCTAGATTATATCTACACTAAAGT
This sequence comes from Bombina bombina, assembly GCF_027579735.1. Classification (NCBI taxonomy): domain Eukaryota; kingdom Metazoa; phylum Chordata; class Amphibia; order Anura; family Bombinatoridae; genus Bombina; species Bombina bombina. Next base: position 374,005,831 of record NC_069499.1, read on the forward strand.
TAGGATAATCAAAATTTTATTGCAAAACCAGAGACTTATATTTTGATAGTTTAAAGCAAAAAATTATCAATTAATAAGACTATGAGGAATAGAAGAAGTAGGTTTAAAATAAAATTGTCTGAAAGTAGAATCAGAAGACCAATCAGCTGCAATCAAAATATCTTGTAAGGAACAGGATTTTAAGAAAGCTTTAGATGCAGATGCTCCTCTAATAGAATGAGAAGTAAAATGTTTATCTACCCCAACTTCAGTCATAGTACATCTAACCTATCTAGCTATAGTGATGGAAGAAACAGGTTTATGAGGTGGAATGAAAGATAATAGAAGTTGATTAGAAGAAAAAGATCTAAACAAAGAGGTTCTTAATTCATATTATTTGAAACAAAGAACCATACATAATTTGGGATGTTCCTAAAAGTAAGGATAACAAATAGTAGAAGTATTAGTTTTGGTTCTACAAATAATGTTAAATACGATACCTTGTGGAGAATTATTTATTTGTAATTGAGATCAATAGCTTTGACATTAGAAACTCTTTTACAAGAGAGAAGACAAAGAAAAGTAATAAGTTTAAAAGAAAGTTGTTTTTACGAAAGTGATTCATTAGAAGACCAAGAATTAAAAAGGGAAATAATAAGATCTACATCCCAGAATTGAAGATGTTTAGGGGTAGGAGGTCTATTCAGATAGATAGCTTTTAGAAGTCTACTAATTTGAAAATTACATCCAATAGGGAGATCAGAAATTGGAAAATGACCTGCAGAAATAGCTGATCTTGCTATGTTAATATATCAATAAGCTAAACCTTGATGGAAAAGAAAAGATAAATAATTTAAAATTTGAGTTAAAGGAGCTGAAAAGGGATCCAAATTCCTTTGAGAGCACCAGCTATCCCATCTGGACCATGCGGAAACATAACATTTTTGGGTACCTGGGGCCCATGAATCTCTGTGGAGAGAACTAGCTCTTGAAGAAAGGCCTTCGCAAGACCAAGATCCCCGGAAATTTTCCAAGCAGCTAGTCAAAGCAAGTTCTGGTAAATCAGAGGATAAGGGTTCCCTGGATGATATGAGAGGAGAAGAGGATGGAGAGGGAGGAGAAGAGGAGGTAAGTAAGACATCTCTAGAAAGGAAGGGTAGCAAGGTTGGGATGGCCAAAGGGGAGTTATCAGCAGGAAAGAGTTGAGATTTCTGCAAACATAAGTTAGGGTCCTGGATATCATAGAGAGAAGGGGAAAAGCATAAGCTCCAAGAATGGACCAAGTTTGGAGAAAAGCATCTATAGCTAAGGCTTCTGTATCTGGACGCCAGCTGAAGAAGGGTTTTATCTGGAAATTCAAGCGAGAGGCAAACAGGTCTATTAGAAAAAGACCTCTTAAGGATTGAATCTGAAGAAAAATCTTCCTGAGGAGTTTCCAATCACTTGAATCTATGAGATAACGAGAACTCCAATCTGCTGCAGTATTTGATAAACCCGGAATGTATTCTGCGAGTATAGAAATATTGTGATTAAGACATTGGTGAATAATAAAAGAGGTTAAGTCTGAAAGTTCAATCAACCAAAAAATAGCTTTTACTTGCGCTGGACTGTGTAGTATCAAACCACTCCTAATAAACACAGCTTCCTCTATGCTGTGTAAATAAATAATTGATGGATTAAAAAAAGGTATATCTAAAGGGGGCGCTAGACAAAGCTTAAGATACTAATATTCAATGATAATAGAAGATATATTTGATATATTTATTAATGCTCTTATAAACAATGCATGTTATTGACAGCTTAATAAGACCTGGGACGTCTCCCTATGGTCTAGATACATTGATTAAGAAATTCCTTTAAAACAACATCAAAACATACACTGTTGTATGAAAATAAGTGATTATATTACGACTTCACAATTATTCCTAAAAAAAAATTACACAAAATACATCCTTCTATACATCCTACATATGTATTTGTTATTGATGTACAAGACTTCTCAAGTCTGACGAATATATAATACCACCTTAATATGTTTAAAATATAACAGCTTAGTTAGCAGCTTTTGAACAATACCGGAGTGCACCGGTTACTTATAGCAATTGTAAAGTTAATGAGTAAATACCAGAGTGTCCCGGTTTTTAACAGTAATGGAATAAGTTCTCATAGATCTCCGTTCTATTTGTATATGTTTGGGGTGTGCTACCAAATACCTTACTTTAGTGACGCCTCTGTCACAGTATATCCTGTGGAGGGGATGTCAATGTCCTGTTGTATCTGTAACGGACAGGTTAGCTTGCTTACCCTCCTCACAGCATTACGACGTGTCAGCTTGCTCCCATATGATTTTGTAGTTACGTCACAAGTTGTAACGTTATTTGAATGAGGTTGGATTTGACGCTAATACAGGAACACTGGTGACTCAGAAGGTGATAGCGTAACTTGCACTTAGTGCTATATAGCATGCAAGTTAGGGATAGTGGATTTTGCTTGTCAGTAGGTTCAATACAGGATAATAAGATGAAAGTTGAAATCTGATGTGTACTTGCTCTTAGTGCTATATAGCACACAAGAAAAAGGTAATATATTGCAAGTTTAATTTGATGATAATAGATGTATAACCCAGGTGACATGTTTCAATAAGTGACAGTTCATGTGTAGCTGGTAAAATATACAATCCTTGGTGGGATATACCTCATCCTCTATGAATATAACTGCCTTTAACCTTCAACACGTTTCACCCTGTTGTGGGCTTTTTCAAGATGGTCTTATTAAGCTGTCAATAACACTCATTGTTTATAAGAGCAATAATAAATATATCAAATATTTATCTTATATTGTCATTGAATATTAGTATCTTAAGCTTTGTCTAGCGCCCTCTTGATATACCTTTTTTAAGTCTGAAAGTTGTTTTGACTTGGTACCTCCTAAACATTTTATGTAATGGACTGCAGAAATATTGTCAATTTTTAAAATAATGGTAAAAGGGGGAGAATTTTTTATAAAGCTTTTTATAGCAAAAGATCATGCTATAAGTTCTAAACAATTGATGTGGACATTTTGTTCTGAAAGGGATCATTTCCCTCCGGTTACAGAATTTCCACAACGGGCTCCCCAACCAGTCCTGCTGGCCTCTGATTCTATAATCAGATATTGGGAATTTCCAAATATCGCTTTGCCATTCCAAGCATCTACGTATGTTGGATAACCACCAGAGTAGTTCCTCCTTTGCTTCAGAAGATAGATATATTTTGTGAGAGTAACTGAAGCCTTTGTTTAAACTGGAAATTTGGAGACATTGAGGGATATCTATCAAGACGTCAACATCAATACGCTCGCCTAACATCACCTAAAATTGCGGCCATGTATCTCAATACGCTCTCCTTAGTTATGAAAAAAAGCCGGCAAAAAAATGCGCACCAAGTACAGGGGGATGAGCATCGGACTGTTGTTAACCAGCAGTCATCTAACTCGCATCTACTCAGCTTTTTCCAAACTTTATTTATAACCTGTCACTAAATGCTGCCACTATACTAAAAGGTTTAACCCCTATCCCGCCGCTCCCCGACCCCACCACAACCTAAATAAAGTTACTAACCCCTATCCCGCCGCTCCTTGACCCCGCCGCAAGCTAAATAAAGTTATTAACCCCTATCCCACTGCTCCCTGACTCCGCCACAACCTAAATAAAGTTATTAACCCCTATCCAGCCACTCCCTGACCACGCCGCAACCTAAATAAAGTTATTAACCCTATCCCGCTGCTCCCCGACCCCACCACAACCTAAATAAAGTTATTAACCCCTATCCAGCCACTCCCTGACCCAGCCGCAACCTAAATAAAATTATTAACCCCTATCCAGCCACTCCCTGACCCCGCCACAACCTAATTAAGTTATTAACCCTATCCTGCTGCTCCCTGACCCCGCCACAACCTAAATAAAGTTATTAACCCCTATCCCGCCACTCCCTGACCCCGCCGCAACCTATCTAAACCTATTAACCCCTAAACCATCAGCCCCCCACATCGCCATAAACTAAATTAAGCTATTAACCCCTAAACCTAACAAACCCTTAACTTTAAATTAAAATTACAACATCCCTATCTTCAAATAAATTTAAACTTACCTGTAGAATTAAAATAAACTAATTTTAAACTATTAATTAACCTACCCTAACTATTATCTACAATTTATATTTAATTTAAATATACTATTAAACATTATTACAAATTACTAAATTGCAAAAAAAATAAACGCTGTTACAACAAATAAAAAACATTAAATTACAGAAAAAGCAAACCACATTATCAAAAATAAAAAAGAATTACACCTAATCTAATAGCCCTATCAAAATAAAAAAGCCCCCCCAAAATAAAAAAAACCCTAGACTACAATAAACTACCAATAGTCCTTAAAAGGGCCTTTTGTGGGGCATTGCCCCAAATATATCAGCTCTTTTACCTGTAAAAAAAAATACAAACATCCACCAACGGTAAAACCCACCACCCAATCAACCCCCCCCCAAATAAAAAGCCTATCTAATATAACCTAAGCTCCCCATTGCCATGAAAAGGGCATTTGTATGGGCATTGCCCTTAAAATGGCATTTAGCTATTTTACATGTCAAGACCCTAACTAAAAAATAAAACCCACCCAGAAATACCTTAAATAAATCTAACACTAACCCCGACGATCCACTTACAGTTCTTGAAGTCCCACTTGAAGGATCCATCCGGAGCCGGAGAAGTTATCATCCAGGCGGCAAGAAGTCTTCATCCGGGTGGCCTCTTCCATCTTCATCCAGCCAGAGAAGTCCTCATCCAGTCAGCAAGAAGTCTTCATCCAGGCAGCATCTTCTATCTTCATCCATCCGGGGCGGAGCGGGTCCATCCTGAAGACATCCGGTGTGGAGCATCCTCTTCATACAGTTACCGCCGCAAACTGGAACTTCAATGCAAGTGATGTCATCCAAGATAGCGACCCTTGCATTCCTATTGGCTGAAAGATTTCAATCAGCCAATAGGTTTAAAGCTACTAAAATCTAATTGGCTGTTCCAATCAGTCAATAGGATTAGAGCTGCTAAAATCTTATTGGCTGTTCTAATCAGCCAATAGGATTGAGCTCTCATCCATTTGGCTGATTGGAACAGCCAATAGGATTTTAGCAGCTCTAATCCTAAAGGCTGATTGAAATATTTTAGCCAATAGGAATGCAAGGGACTCCTTCTTGGATGACGTCACTTGCAATGAAGTTCCAGTTTACGGCGGCGACCATATGAAGAGGATGCTGCACACCGGATATCTTCAGGATGGACCCGCTCCGCACCGGATGGATGAAGATAGAAGATGCCGTTTGGATGAAGAATTCTTGCCGCCTGGATGATGACTTCTCCTGCTCCAGATGGATCATTCAAGCAGTTCAGCAAGAACTGTAAGTGGATCATCGGGGGTTAGTGTTAGGTTTATTTAAGGGTTTTTTGGGTGGGTTTTATTTTTAGATTAGGGTCTGGGCATGTAAAAGAGCTAAATGCCCTTTTTAGGGCAATGCCTATACAAATGCCCTTTTCAAAGCAATGGAAACTTTATTTTAGATTTTAACTAATATCTTTGGGGCAATGCCCCACAAAGGGCCTTTCAAGGGCCATTGGTAGTTTATTGTAGGCTAGAGTTTTTTTTTATTTTGGGGGGGGGGGGGGCTTTTTTATTTTGATAGGGCTATTAGATTAGGTGTAATTCTTTTTTTATGTTTTATAATGTGTTTTTTTTATTTTTCATAATTTAGTGTTTGTTTTTTTCCAACTTAGTGTTTGTTTTTTTCTGTAATTTAGTACTTTTAATAATGTTTAATTGTATATTTAATTAATTTGAGTAGGGTTAGGTTTTTAATATGTAATTTATTTTATTTAATTGGTAGTTTAATTTAATTGTAGAATAATAGTTAGGGTAGGTTAATTAATAGTTTAATATAGTTTATTTTAATTCTACAGGTAAGTTTAAATTTATTTGAAGATAAGGATTTTGTAATTTTAATTTAAAGTTAGCGGGTTGTTAGGTTTAGGGGTTAATAGAGTAATTCATTTTTTTGGGTGATGTGGGAGGCTGATGGTTTAGGGGTTAATAGGTTTAGTTAGTGGTAGTGATGTGGGAGGCCAGAGGTTTAGGGGTTAATACGTTTATTTAGTGGCAGTGGTGTCGGGGAGAAGTGGTATGGGGTTAATAACTTTATTTAGGTTGTGGCGATGTTGGGGAGCGGCGGGATAGGGGTTAATAACTTTATTTAGGTTGTGGCGGTGTCGGGGAGCGGCAGAATAGGGGTTAATACATTTTATTTAGGTTGCGGCGATGTCAGGCGGCAGATTAGGGGTGTTTAGACTCTTGGTTTATGTTAGGGTGTTAGGTGTAAACTTAACTTGTTTTCATATAAATCAATGGGATATCTGGCAGCATCGAACATAAGCTTTTGCTGCTTTCAGACTCCCATTGATTTCTAAGGCATCCACTGCCTCCAGGGTGGCAGATTGAAAACCAGGTGCGCTGGGCCGGAATAGCCACTAGCGTACCTGTTAAAAGTTTGATATCTGGGAAAAGGTGTCAAATAGAGCCGAATGTGTATTCGGAACATCTGTAATGATGTAAGCATCGATCTGCATCGGATTGAGACCGGAGGATCGTATGTTACGTCACAAATTTCCACATTTGCCAGTCTGTAGGCTTTGATAACTAGGTTGGATCAATCTTGCAACAATTGCGATGCAGAATTCCGGCATATTTGTGGTTGATAGCTTGATAGATAGGCCCCATTGAAGAGCATGATAGTGAAAAGGGGCAGGAAATATGGCCTGACTCTAGGATGAAAGTAGCCCAACAATCCGAGCCATATTCCTGATTGGAAAATAATTTAATTTTAAAAGATACAAAATTTCCTTTTTTATATTTTTTATTTTGTCTTTCGGAAGGCTAAGAGTGGAAGAAATTGTGTCTATAGAGAAACCGAGAAAAACATTTTTTTGAGTGGGAGATAGGATGGATTTCTCTTTGTTTATAAGAAAAACAAGATTCTCTAGAAGAAGTATAGAAGAAGAAAGGTGATTGGCTAAAGTTTGAGGGTTCTGACGCATAATTAATATATCATCTAGATAGATATTTAGACAAATTCCTCTTAATCTTAACCAAGTAACTACTGGTTTTAAAACTTTTGTGAATACCCAGGGTGCAGATGATAAGCCAAAGGGTAAACAAGAAAATTGCCATAAAGAGTTTTCCCAAAGAAACAAAGGAATTTCTTGAATGTGTGATGAATGAGAATGGTGAGATAAGCATTTGTGAGATCTAACCAAACCAGCCAATCCTTGTCTCTTAGACAATCTCTCAAAAAATGGATACCTTCTATTTTGAAATGATTGTAAGTGACGAAATAATTCAGGTTTCTTAAATTTATAACTGGATGAAAAAGGCAGTTTTTCTTTTTTTTACTTGAAACGTGTTGCTGATAAAAAAATTTGAGGAAGGATTGGCTGGTTCTATGGCGGACTTGTTTAAAGGAACATGAAAACCCAAAAATTGACTTTCATGATTCAGATAGAGAAAACTATTTTAAACAGCTTTCAAGTGTACTTCTATTATTTAATTTGCTTCCTTCTCTTGTTATCCTTTGCTGAAATGTTTATCTTGGCAAGCTCAGGAGCAGCAAAGAACTTAGGTTCTAGCTGCTGATTGGTGGCTGCATATATATACCGATTGTCATTGGCTCACCCATGTGTTCAGTTAGAAACCAGTAGTGCATTGCTGCTCCTTCAACAAATGATACCAAGAGAATTAAAAAATTAGATGATATAAGTCAATTAGAAAGTTGTTTAAAATTGTATGTCATACCTAAACCATGAAAGAACATTTTTGGGTTTCATGACCCTTTAAGAGATTTTGAAGTTCTGTATTTAGGAGATGAAGGTCTGATATTGAAAAATGTATAGGAGTAGGGGTTTGAGATTGTAGAGGAGTGTTTGACCTGAAATGGTCTGGAGAATCCATGGGTCTGATGTGATAAGGTTCCAAATTTCTAAGAAAAGTGAAAATCTGCCACCTATCTTTTGTGGGGAAAAATGAGTAAAAATTTGGTTGAAAAATATTACCTGAGAAAGGTCTTGAGTGAGGGCTTGATCTGTAAGGTCTGTATTGCCGATGTCTTGTCCTTGTGCAAACAAAAGAGAGGGTGCGCCTGAAAGAGTCTGCTACATCACACAACAATGCTCATACAATATGTCCTATTAAAAAGTATTTAACAATTTTATTTAAAATCTAAGAAATATGTAAAAAAAATAGCAATATTTAAATAACAATGTATAAATGAACTACCGGTGGTATTGCAATAAATGTTTAAAATCTGATACTTCTACATACAATATAAGATACTCTTTGTTTAAAAAGCTAACATTCAACAATGTATAAAAGTGCAATAGTCTTAACTTATAAGGCAATGAGGCCGAATTATCAAATGTCTTGCGGACCTGATCCGACAGTGCGGATCAGGTCCGCAAGACATCGCTGAATGCGGAGAGCAATATGCTCTCCGTATTCAGCATTGCACCAGCAGCTCACAAGAGCTGCTGGTGCAACGCCGCCCCCTGCAGACTCACGGCCAATGGGCCGCAGCAGGGAGGTGTCAATCAACCCGATCGTACTTGATCGGGTTGATTTCTGGTAATTCCTGTCCGCCTGCTCAGAGCAGGCGGACAGGGTTATGGAGCACCGGTCTTTGTTACCACTGCTCCATAACTTGTGTTTCCGGCGAGTCTGAAGACTCGCCAGAAACACGAGGCATCAAGCTCCATACGGAGCTTGATAGATAGGCCCCAATGTCTCAAATTATTGGTAATTGAAACCAGGTTTATAACGATGTGTTTCTGCAAAAACTGCAAAATTGCAGAAATGTCTTTTAAAATACACAATATTGGTGCAAACTCCAAGTAGTTAATGTTGGTATATAGTAACTTTATGTAGGGAAAAAACCTTTTCACACTGGTCCCTTAAGCGTTGTTGAAGAGGACCTGTTTTTTGAGGTTATAGTGATACTGGTACAGTCCGTTGCAAGTATAAAAGTTAATTGTATAAAAGTTAATTCACCATTACAAGTTAATTTACCATTGATGGCCGTGAAATAGTTTAAACAGTTTTTTGCTCTTAGCTTAAATCACTCACTCACCGGAATCTGAAATATAAGTAATTTCTCTGCTCTTACCAGACTTTTAACTTCTGTCAGTATAGATGTCTCCTCTGTGGATTCCGGTCGAATGTTCGTTCGGAACTAATAGGGTGAGCAGATTACCAGTGTGGTGCTTTGCTTTTCAAACTGTAAAGTTTCTGTGTTGAATATTCAGAGCGCTCTGATTACTTTAACTCTTGTAATCCTGTAGTATACGTACAAACTACCATCCTGTCATCACCATGTTTCAGCCTAAATCAGTCTTTTTCAAGATCTTGAAAAGGCTGATTGAGGCTGAAACATGTTGATGACAGGAGTATCATATTTTAAACATTTATTGCAATACCACCAGTGGTTCATTTATATATAGTTATTTATATATTGTTATTATTTTTTGTACATATTTTAGGTTTCTTAGATTTTAAATACAATTGTTAAATACTTTTTAATAAGACATATTGTATGAGCATTGCTGTGTGACAGGTATAGCAGACTCTTGCAGGCGCACCCTCTCTTTTGTTTGCACTTTCTTTTTAAAAAGGCTTGGGATAATCCTTTTTTGTAGGGGGAGTTAAGCTATACAGAAGGGTCTAATCACTATATTTTTTATAAACTTTGCCTTGTCCTTGTTGGAAGACGGTAGTGAGTAAAGGGTTTGAAAATTGTGTTCTGTTATGAAAGTGGGACCTGTTGATGGTAGGCATGCGGCCGTCAAAGCTGCCCCTACCATTCCCGGCCATATCGAAAACCTGGTTTTGAGGATAAAAAATTCTCTTAGTTGAAGTCTTATCCTTATTTAGAGAATGTAAGGTATTGACATAATTACCCAATTCTTTTAGACCTAGTTCACCAAATAATAGGTTGATGACTCAGGTGTAGAATCAACGTCTACGTGGGGCTTATTAGTTTTAGATTTAAAAATAAAATTATCTTCTGAATCAGAAGATTATTAGAAATATTTTTAGATGTAGAGGGTATAGATTTATTTTTGCTGTCCGATCTATGCAGACGTAATGCCCCTTTAACAACATTCTTGGCAGAAATTTTAGGTGCAAGTTTATGGGAAATATATTTCCATTTATGTGTTGCCTTTTTTGGAATAGGTTGAATTTTATTTATGGATTGAATTTTCCATAGCAGAATTTATCATCTGTTGTACAGATTTCTCGGTAACTATATTATGTTCTTGAGACATATTAAAATAAACGTATAAAGGATATAACAGAATATATTATTATAAATAAAAAATATCCTATAATAAAAGTTAACAAAAATATTTAGCTCTTTAGGAATTAGTACTTCTAACCTTAGGGTTCTCAGTCTAGAGAATTACCACTGGGCTAACAGAGTATACTGGCTACAAAAGGAAAAAAGTTATAATTAAAATAAAAAGTAAAATGTAACCAAATAAAAAATAAAAAATACTAAAATATTTAAAAACGATAGTTACAATAAAGGTAATTATATAACAGGGCTGAGTGTCGGAAGAAGACTGAGAAAGAGGGAGTGGTTAACTACGCTGAAAGTAGTGTCATCACAGATACAGAGGTCTCGAGCTCTAAGGTAAGGTGGGAAGGAGGCAACGGCAGGAAAGAGGGAAGGGAGAAGGGAGCGCGAGCGTCTAAAATGAGCGAAAAAGAAACCGTGTAGGAAAAAATATATTAGAATATAGAAATATCTGAAAGATAATGGAAAAAATTTACACAACCAATGAAAATACTAATCGAAAAGAGGGGAAACAAAGCATATAATAAAATGGAAAAGAAAAAAAACATGACAATAAATAATAAACTTATAAAGGTGATAAAAATAAAGAAATATTAGAAAGATAATAGGAATGAAAATAGAAAATTTAAATAATAAAAATAAGGGAAAAACTTTATAGAAACAATGATAGAAAACTAACAAATATTAAATAAACTGCAGAGTTTTTGAACACTTATTTTCTTGAGCAGCAAAAAGAAAGAGGACAGTTTGGATCTTGCTGGTCATTATTTGGGTTTGTTAATGACTCTGATTGGTCTTTTTTGTCACCGCCCACTCAAAATGTTATCGCATTGGTCACCATTTTTCTGGCAGTTTGTTCTCTGTTTTATTCCTAATGTATTATGTTGTTTTACCTTTACTTTTAGAAATAGATATATTCTAAAGGAGCGCCTAATGAGTCTTAGGCAAGGACTAGGCTGACTAATGAAAGTTAGACACTAGAGTTCCTATTCTAAAATATAAACATATGTGATAATAAACATATATAACAGAGTATAAATTTATTACATTTATGTTATAAAAATATGTGACATTGTTATCACAAAAAGGCACATGGATCCATGACCATTAAAAAAACTCTAAAACACACTTAAAAACAGTAAAAATGAAAAAAAGCAATGAGGAGATGTACAATAGAAAATCACAAACAAATAATGAATAAATGACAATGAGGTATTCAACAAGGTATTTCAACAGATAAATAAATGAATGAGTGTTAGTTCATCAATGGAACATTAGTTCATCAAAATAAGTATGTTATAGTCCTCTGTGTGGTAGTAGATCCTGGTTCAGAAAAAGTGCAAAAAATGTGGCCACAAATAATAAAAAGAAAAAAATTGCGAAAAAAGTAAAAATTAAAAAATTAGTGATAAGCAAGTGTACAAAAATGTGCTTGGACTACTGTAAAATAATAATTAAGATCTATATGTGAAGAAAAATATATGTAAATGTGAAACTCGAAATGCCAATGTGGTATAAAAAATAAGTGTATGGATGTGAAAAAAAATGTGAAAAATTATATGAAAAAATATTTACTCAAAAAATATAAAAAAAAATATATATAATAAAAAATACGATAATAGGTGATACACCATATGGTTCCTACAAAAATCCAATATAGTGAAATGATATAATTCCTATGAAAATCCAAAGAGGGCAAATGTGAGTTCCTTAATGGAGATGATAATCCAAAGTTTTCCTATGTGTTTGTAGAAAAGGCAATCCTCAATTCCTGTAGGTAAAAAACAATAGCAACATAACAGTATTGTTTAAAACAAGTATCAAATAATTGAAAAAGAGCTCACCATATGTTGTCAATGCGTTTTGGCCCTATATTGGGCCTTTTTCAAGACTATAGTATGGTCTTGTGATTCTGCTCTTAATATACTTGTGGGTAACCAATCGCATTATTTGCATTTTGGCGCCAAAAAATACAATTTTTTTCAAACCGGAAGTTATCCACTGTGGGTGTTGCGTCTGATATGTCCCTTGTAATGATGTTACCTTTTAAAACGGAAGTTATCCACCGGATGTTAGAGGTGTTGCGTCTAATGTGTCCCTTATAATGATGTTACCTTATAGGTGTTAGAATCTTATTCTTCTAAAACACCCAATACCATTACCTCTTATTTACTCCTTATCTCGTGCCCCCGGAAGTTATCATCTTATTACTTCCGTGTTTCGCTATACCGGAAGTGGATGTGACGCATACTTCCGGTCTTTGTATTTCCGGATCGAGACAGTCAATGAGACTCAGGATGTAAGCAACACCTGTTTCTGGTTCAGCAAAATGTCATTTTAACTCCACTAGAAAACTAAGACACGTATGCTAAAAAAATATCAAGCTAAAATGCCACTATAAAAACGATAATCTTAGATAGGTAAATAAAAAGGCAAGTACAATTTTCTTAGCATTAGTCGAACATACCATTATGCCGATAAAAGTGTAATAATCTATGATCAGTGGGAGACCAAATATAAATATGTGCATCAAAATAATGGGGGACATACCTTGTTAAAAAAGATTTGCGTCACATCCACTTCCGGTATAGCGAAACACGGAAGTAATAAGATGATAACTTCCGGGGGCACGAGATAAGGAATAAATAAGAGGTAATGGTATCGGGTGTTTTAGAAGAATACGATTCTAACACCTATAAGGTTACATCATTATAAGGGACACATTAGACGCAACACCTCTAACATCCAGTGGATAACTTCCGGTTTAAAAGGTAACATCATTACAAGGGACATATCAGACGCAACACCCACAACATCCAGTGGATAACTTCCGGTTTGAAAAAAATTGTCATTTTTGGCGCCAAAACACAAATAATGCGATTGGTTACCCACAAGTATATTAAGAGCAGAATCACCAGACCATACTATAGTCTTGAAAAAGGCCCAACATAGGGCCAAAACGCATTAACAACATATGGTGAGTTCTTTTTCAATTATTTCATACTTGTTTTAAACAATACTGTGCTATGTTGCTATTGTTTTTTACCTACAGGAATTGAGGATTGCCTTTTCTACAAACACATAGTAAAACTTTGGATTATCATCTGCATTAAGGAACTCACATTTGCCCTCTTTGGATTTTCATAGGAATTATATCATTTCACTATATTGGATTTTAGTAGGAACCATATGGTGTATCACCTATTATCGTATTTTTGATTATATATATTTTTTAAAATATTTTTTGAGTAAATATTTTTTCACATAATTTTTCACATTTTTTTTCACATCCATACCCTTATTTTTTATACCACATTGGCATTTCGAGTTTCACATTTACATATATTTTTCTTCACATATAGATCTTAATTACTATTTTACACTAATCCAAGCACATTTTTGTACACTTGCTTATTACACATTTTTGAATTTTTACTTTTTTCGCAATTTTTTTCTTTTCATTATTTGTGGCCACATTTTTTGCACTTTTTCTGAACCAGGATTTACTACCACACAGAGGACTATAACATACTTATTTCGATGAACTAATGTTCCATTGATGAACTAACACTCATTCATTTATTTATCTGTTGAAATACCTTGTTGAATACCTCATTGTCATTTAATTTATTCATTATTTATTTGTGTTTTCCTATTGTACATCTCATTGCTTTTTTCATTTTTACTGTTTTAAGTGTTTTTTAGAGTTTTTTTAATGGTCATGGATCCATGCGCCTTTTTGTGATAACAATGTCACATATTTTTATAATATGTGTATAATAGGAACTCTAGTGTCTAACTTTCATTAGTCAGCCTAGTCCTTGCCTAAGACTCATTAGGCGCTCCTTTAGAATATATCTATTTCTGCCTTTCCCATCTGGGTAGCTAGGGACCCATCTCTCTAGGAGCTATAGGACCACGTTTAGTGCTGCTAGATATATATTTTTGTTTACCTTTACTTTTCAATGCTGTCCTAAGCAGTAAAGAGAAGGATTAAGCAAAATATGAGTCTCTGGTCTTGTAATAAAATACCTTCAAACATATTCTCATTTATTTATATCCTTCTGCATTTATGGCCTCCAGAAATGCACGCAATACTCAAAATGAGTACAAACTAGTGATATGTTAAGCTTTGAAGATTAGATACCTATACAACTAAGCATGCTTCTGGCCTTATCACTGCAGTACTACATTATTTACCAAATTTCATATAATCTGAAATAATAATTCCCAAGTACTGAACCTCTTTTTTAACAGTCAGTAAAATGTAATTATGTCTGTAATAATCTTTAGATTTTTGTTTCATAAATGTATAATTTTGCACTTTGTAATGTTCAACTTTAGATTCCTGATATTTGTCCAGTCCTCCAATTTCTTTCATCACTTCCTTTTTGATTCAACATGCAATATCAACTCTATATCAATTTTTTATTAATTTGGAAACAGATATACCATTCCCTGTAACTTTAAACATAAATAAAAAATATGTTAACAAAACAGACCCTAGAACTAACTGAGGAGGAACACCAAAAGTATCTGCCACCTCTGTTGTCTAACGTTAAGCCAGCATTCTACTCACTTTGTTGAGTATAGACCAAGAAAATACAGTTTATGAATTAATTTGATGAATGGAACAGTGTCAAATGCTATGCTGAAATCTAAAAAAACTACCGCTTCACCGTGGTTTAACACTTTGGTTACATAGTTAAATACTGAATTAGATTAGTCTGATACAATATTCTGTTTTTGATATCAATCATAATTATTTCTCTTATATGAGGCCTGTAGTTACCAGAATGTTCCTTCTGCTTTTTTAAGGATAGGTACTACATTAGCTATTCTCCTATAATCTAGAGCAACTTCTGTTATTATAATCATTGATTAAAAAGCAAATGGGGCAGCCAGCATAGATCACTTCTTTTCAAAAAACCTGTAACAAATAATCTGGACCCACAGATTTATTTTTTTTATAATGCGAATGAAACCATATCTTCTGTAAAAAAAAAAATAGCACTAATACCATTTTAACTTTTAGTAATATTCCTTAAGTAGTTTTTCTTTCTGCACAACCATTTGGGACAGGTGCAATGTTTGTATTGTCTATCACTCTACCTTGTTTTGAATTTTACTATTCCTTTATTAGTTTTTCTCCTTTCACTGATATTTCTAAAGAAGGCTTTGTCCCAATTTTTTACTGACTATGCTATATTCTCTTCTGCATGAGCTTTAGCTTTATTAAGAAACTGCTTCTTAGCTTTTGTTGGGGTCTCCATATTTGCATATCATTATCTGACTGTTTTTGTCTGTCCTTTATATAAGCTATCATCTTTGCCTTTACAACACATGCTACTGCTCTGTAAAACCATATTGTTTTTTTTTAACTTTTACAGACAGATATTCCCACAATTTATGTACTCCTGTAATAAGAGTTTGCCATTTTAATGAGTTGTTTAGGTGTACTTGCATCTATGGAAAACCAGCGTTACTAAAATCTTAAACTTTCACTTTTTCACTGTTCACTAGATCCTAAGTTCTCAACCACAGACACATATAGTTTCCTTTTGAGTTGATTGGTTAAAATATCACTCAAGTGATTCTCCTTGCAAGGTTTTTGAGAACATAGTCAATTATAGCTAATCTAGCAACGGGTATCTCCCAGTCTACATCTGACCAAAAGTCCCAGTACTTTACCTAAACGCTAATGGTCATTTTGATAATATCCTTCATCCCATGTGAGTCCGTTTTTTTTTTTGTTAGTTTTTTTGCACAAGTGCAAAGTGTACTTGATATTGCTGAAAAAGGAAGAACCACAAAATGCTGTGAAATCAGATACCTTTTAAAAAAAAATATTTCTACTAAAACAAATTGAGTATGCAGAAGGCAATGCTTCAAGTACCGAATTACATGTTTATTGTTAAAAATGGCATACAATGTCAGGAAGGCAGATCACCATAATCACCCACAGGCAAAAAAGTATTGGCCAATACTTTTTTGCCTGATGAAATGACCGAATATTTTAACCTTTTACGGAAGTGTCTGCCTTTTTACTTCCACAGAAGTTTTTTTACATTTGTATCACTGCACTAGTGATTTTTCCACATTGTTTTGTTTGCTGGTGTTGCGGTTTGAACCCTGATGGACCAGAGACCTGAGACAGGATCCACCCTGATACGGGAGAAGTATCCAGTTAACTGACCACTGTGACTGTCAGCCTGCCTGTTTGCACTGCATAAGTGCCATCACAAATTGTGAGTTTTACTCTTTCTTTATTCTGACCATATTGCATTTGAATTTCACTATGAGGCGCCCCTTTCCTTTTCTTATCTAGATTATCGAGGTGAATTGAGATCGTTCTCCACAAGTGGAGCTGCCTTACAAGGATTCCGAAATTGGTTTCTACCCTTGAATATCATTTCTACAATAGAATTTGATTATCAATTTATGGACTTTACTTTTGAATTATTGTTCATTCTAACAATTGTTATTATGTATATTTAAGTTACTTTTGTTTACACAGACAATATTTGTTCATTTTCATTTCAATTATTTTATTTACAATTTACATCCTATTAATGTGTCACCTTTCTAGGGCCTAGATTTGGAGTTCGGCGGTAAAAGGGCTGTTAACGCTCCGCGGGTTTTTTTCTGGCCGCACCATAAATTTAACTCTGGTATCGAGAGTTCAAACAAATGCTGCGTTAGGCTCCAAAAAAGGAGCGTAGAGCATATTTACCGCAAATGCAACTCTCGATACCAGAGTTGCTTACGGACGCGGCCGGCATCAAAAACGTGCTCGTGCACGATTCTCCCATAGGAAACAATGGGGCTGTTTGAGCTGAAAAAAAACCTAACACCTGCAAAAAAGCAGCGTTCAGCTCCTAACGCAGCCCCATTGTTTCCTATGGGGAAACACTTCCTACGTCTGCACCTAACACTCTAACATGTACCCCGAGTCTAAACACCCCTAACCTTACACTTATTAACCCCTAATCTGCCGCCCCCGCTATCGCTGACCCCTGCATTACACTTTTAACCCCTAATCTGCCGCTCCGTAAACCGCCGCCACCTACGTTATCCCTATGTACCCCTAATCTGCTGCCGTAACATCGCCGACCCCTATGTTATATTTATTAACCCCTAATCTGCCCCCCACAACGTCGCCGACACCTGCCTACACTTATTAACCCCTAATCTGCCGAGCGGACCTGAGCGCTACTATAATAAAGTTATTAACCCCTAATCTGCCTCACTAACCCTATCATAAATAGTATTAACCCCTAATCTGCCCTCCCTAACATCGCCGACACCTACCTTCAATTATTAACCCCTAATCTGCCGACCGGAGCTCACCGCTATTCTAATAAATGTATTAACCCCTAAAGCTAAGTCTAACCCTAACACTAACACCCCCCTAAGTTAAATATAATTTTTATCTAACGAAATAAATTAACTCTTATTAAATAAATGATTCCTATTTAAAGCTAAATACTTACCTGTAAAATAAATCCTAAAATAGCTATAATATAATTATAATTTATATTGTAGCTATTTTAGGATTAATATTTATTTTACAGGCAACTTTGTAATTATTTTAACCAGGTACAATAGCTATTAAATAGTTAAGAACTATTTAATAGTTACCTAGTTAAAATAATAACAAATTTACCTGTAAAATAAATCCTAACCTAAGATATAATTAAACCTAACACTACCCTATCAATAAAATAATTAAATAAACTACCTACAATTACCTACAATTAACCTAACACTACACTATCAATAAATTAATTAAACACAATTGCTACAAATAAATACAATTAAATAAACTATCTAAAGTACAAAAAATAAAAAAGAACTAAGTTACAGAAAATAATAAAATATTTACAAACATAAGAAAAATATTACAACAATTTTAAACTAATTACACCTACTCTAAGCCCCCTAATAAAATAACAAAGCCCCCCAAAATAAAAAATTCCCTACCCTATTCTAAAATACAAATATTACAAGCTCTTTTACCTTACCAGCCCTGAACAGGGCCCTTTGCGGGGCATGCCCCAAGAATTTCAGCTCTTTTGCCTGTAAAAAAAAACATACAATACCCCCCCCCCAACATTACAACCCACCACCCACATACCCCTAATCTAACCCAAACCCCCCTTAAATAAACCTAACACTAATCCCCTGAAGATCTTCCTACCTTGTCTTCACCATACCAGGTTCACCGATCCGTCCTGGCTCCAAGATCTTCATCCAACCCAAGCGGGGGTTGGCGATCCATAATCCGGTGCTCCAAAGTCTTCCTCCTATCCGGCAAGAAGAGGACATCCGGACCGGCAAACATCTTCTCCAAGCGGCATCTTCTATCTTCTTCCATCCGATGACGACCGGCTCCATCTTGAAGACCTCCAGCGCGGATCCATCCTCTTCTTCCGACGACTAGACGACGAATGACGGTTCCTTTAAGGGACGTCATCCAAGATGGCGTCCCTCGAATTCCGATTGGCTGATAGGAATCTATCAGCCAATCGGAATTAAGGTAGGAATTTTCTGATTGGCTGATGGAATCAGCCAATCAGAATATAGTTCAATCCGATTGGCTGATCCAATCAGCCAATCAGATTGAGCTCGCATTCTATTGGCTGATCGGAACAGCCAATAGAATGCGAGCTCAATCTGATTGGCTGATTGGATCAGCCAATCGGATTGAACTATATTCTGATTGGCTGATTCCATCAGCCAATCAGAAAATTCCTACCTTAATTCCGATTGGCTGATAGAATCCTATCAGCCAATCGGAATTCGAGGGACGCCATCTTGGATGACGTCCCTTAAAGGAACCGTCATTCGTCGTCTAGTCGTCGGAAGAAGAGGATGGATCCGCGCTGGAGGTCTTCAAGATGGAGCCGGTCGTCATCGGATGGAAGAAGATAGAAGATGCCGCTTGGAGAAGATGTTTGCCGGTCCGGATGTCCTCTTCTTGCCGGATAGGAGGAAGACTTTGGAGCACCGGATTATGGATCGCCAACCCCCGCTTGGGTTGGATGAAGATCTTGGAGCCAGGACGGATCGGTGAACCTGGTATGGTGAAGACAAGGTAGGAAGATCTTCAGGGGATTAGTGTTAGGTTTATTTAAGGGGGGTTTGGGTTAGATTAGGGGTATGTGGGTGGTGGGTTGTAATGTTGGGGGGGGGGTATTGTATGTTTTTTTTTACAGGCAAAAGAGCTGAAATTCTTGGGGCATGCCCCGCAAAGGGCCCTGTTCAGGGCTGGTAAGGTAAAAGAGCTTGTAATATTTGTATTTTAGAATAGGGTAGGGAATTTTTTATTTTGGGGGGCTTTGTTATTTTATTAGGGGGCTTAGAGTAGGTGTAATTAGTTTAAAATTGTTGTAATATTTTTCTTATGTTTGTAAATATTTTATTATTTTCTGTAACTTAGTTCTTTTTTATTTTTTGTACTTTAGATAGTTTATTTAATTGTATTTATTTGTAGCAATTGTGTTTAATTAATTTATTGATAGTGTAGTGTTAGGTTAATTGTAGGTAATTGTAGGTAGTTTATTTAATTAATTTATTGATAGGGTAGTGTTAGGTTTAATTATATCTTAGGTTAGGATTTATTTTACAGGTAAATTTGTTATTATTTTAACTAGGTAACTATTAAATAGTTCTTAACTATTTAATAGCTATTGTACCTGGTTAAAATAATTACAAAGTTGCCTGTAAAATAAATATTAATCCTAAAATAGCTATAATATAATTATAATTTATATTGTAGCTATATTAGGATTTATTTTACAGGTAAGTATTTAGCTTTAAATAGGAATCATTTATTTAATAAGAGTTAATTTATTTCGTTAGATAAAAATTATATTTAACTTAGGGGGGTGTTAGTGTTAGGGTTAGACTTAGCTTTAGGGGTTAATACATTTATTAGAATAGCGGTGAGCTCCGGTCGGCAGATTAGGGGTTAATAATTGAAGGTAGGTGTCGGCGATGTTAGGGAGGGCAGATTAGGGGTTAATACTATTTATGATAGGGTTAGTGAGGCGGATTAGGGGTTAATAACTTTATTATAGTAGCGCTCAGGTCCGCTCGGCAGATTAGGGGTTAATAAGTGTAGGTAGGTGTCGGCGACGTTGAGGGGGGCAGATTAGGGGTTAATAAATATAACATAGGGGTCGGCGATGTTAGGGGTAGCAGATTAGGGGTACATAGGGATAACGTAGGTGGCGGCGATTTGCGGTCGGAAGATTAGGGGTTAATTATTTTAAGTAGCTTGCGGCGACGTTGTGGGGGGCAAGTTAGGGGTTAATAGATATAATACAGGGGTCGGCGGTGTTAGGGGCAGCAGATTAGGGGTACATAAGTATAACGTAGGTGGCGGTCGGCAGATTAGGGGTTAAAAATTTTAATCGAGTGGCGGCGATGTGGGGGGACCTCGGTTTAGGGGTACATAGGTAGTTTATGGGTGTTAGTGTACTTTAGGGTACAGTAGTTAAGAGCTTTATAAACCGGCGTTAGCCAGAAAGCTCTTAACTCCTGCTATTTTCAGGCGGCTGGAATCTTGTCGTTAGAGCTCTAACGCTCACTGCAGAAACGACTCTAAATACCGGCGTTAGGAAGATCCCATTGAAAAGATAGGCTACGCAAATGGCGTAGGGGGATCTGCGGTATGGAAAAGTCGCGGCTGAAAAGTGAGCGTTAGACCCTTTAATCACTGACTCCAATTACCAGCGGGCGGCCAAAACCAGCGTTAGGAGCCTCTAACGCTGGTTTTGACGGCTACCGCCGAACTCTAAATCTAGGCCTAGGTGTTTATTCACTTAGCTTTTGAAAACTTATAAACTAGATTATGTGCTAGATTTCAAGTGGAGCACATAACAATTAAAGAACTATTGAGTGCTAAAACCACTCAAGTTAAATGAAAAGTGTTCTTATTCTTGTGCTAACATCTGGATTTTGTATAGCACAGTCACACTAAGTTCCTCTCTCCTTAGACTTCTATGGGAGGTGCTACAAAACCCTGTTCTGGCTTTTTCTCATGTGGTAACCCAAAGGTGCACTAAGTCAAGTGTACTAAGAAAAAGTTGAAATAACCTTTCTATTCACTCTGAAGAAAATGTTATTTTTATTTTAAATATATATAAAAACAACAATGACCTCTATATAAAAGAGGAGAGGTGTCACTCTCTGTACTTGAAGAAAAAAAAAACAACACATTTTATTATTGTGACATTTCCGGTAGCAAACCCCTTTTTCATAGAAAACCAAAGTGTACAATCAAACAAATATTTATATAGTGTGAATAACTTGTAATATGAATAATCTTTAGCACAGCCACACTATCCATTGAAAGTATAGGGCAATCTTAAGAGATGTCGATTGGGTTAAACATTATCTGTATTTATTTAAATAATTTTAGCTTGGACTTGTAATACCAGATTGTGTGCTATTCTTAGCCTGTGCCTGTGATATTGATAGTGCACCATGGTCCTATATGTGTAACAAGCAGATGTACAATTAAAAACTGAAGGAAAAAATAGCATATTTAGGATTTAAATGGCTAAGTGTTTTACATTAATTAGTACATAGAGACTTGGATATTGATCCTGGAATCACAAGTGTTTCTTTATTGGTTTTACTTTTTAATTACATTATCTTTTTTTTATGTATGTATGACAGTATGGCATAATGCTGTATAACTATATAATTTGACAGATTAAAAAAAGAAATGCAAAGGGGAAAGAAAAAAACGAAATGATCATTTTATTTGCACTTTTTGAATGATCTAACTTCCCCTCCACTGCAGGATTGGAGATGGTAGAGATCATACTTCATGTGTCTCCACAAACAACAGCAAACACTGTGCTCTTAAAAAATAACTGATAACTTTTAAAGTGTAGTATTTGTAAAATAGCTTATATGTGGTGAGTATATTCAATGGGGTTTATTTTACAATGTGTTTAGTGACCATGAGAGAGCTTAGGTTGCCATCAGACTGCCTGATAGTGAAAAAGGATTCTTCACTCCAGAGAGTGTTTCCTTTGCTCCAGAGTATTGAGTAGAGCACTTTACACCACTTCAGCTGCCTTTTGATATTTTGCATTTTGATGTAAAGTTTGTGTACAGCTGCTTACCCGAGGGAACCCATTTCAGGAAGCTCTTCTTGTGCTAATATTGCATCCAGGGGCAATTGGGAACTCTGTAATGAGCAATGCAGTAGATGAAATGTGATTTTTACACACTGTATACTTTAGCCCTTGGCGGCCCCACTCTGTGAGTTGGCATAGTCTACCACTTTGTGGCTGGGTTTTTTTTTGCTCCTCAGAAATTTCATGAACAGACTTATGGCAAA
The DNA here is from genome assembly GCF_027579735.1 of Bombina bombina. Lineage (NCBI taxonomy): Eukaryota > Metazoa > Chordata > Amphibia > Anura > Bombinatoridae > Bombina > Bombina bombina. Next base: position 374,028,598 of record NC_069499.1, read on the forward strand.
GGGGGCTTCCAATGGTAGGTCCATGTTTAAGGTCACTGAGAGTGACTTGCAATCAAATATAAAAATAAAAAAAATAAAACACACCATTTGTAGATGTTGGGGTACTGAAGTGACTTTTCCTGCAGATCCCTAGTGCTGTATAGGATATCACGTTCTCAGAACATACATATATGTAAATGGATGCCTTGTCCATTGTATACAGCCTCTACAATAGGGATACATGGAGCTTTAATGAATCAATAACATGTATTTTAACTAACCTCTCTAATGTCTCCTGTGCCCATTTCAGTGAGTTTTGCACATGTGCAAGATAACAGGCTGTTTCCAAATAGCTGTGAAATAGTTATAAACATGTCCAAAATACCTTTTCAAGGACTAATCAATTGCTTAGAGGTACTGAATTTGAAAAGGCAACAATTACTTTAAAATATTGTTGGAAATGGACTTGAAAAAAAGGATTGCGAGCTCTGAGAACTTTTCAGGCTAGGAGAAATAGAGGTTGTGAAAACCCACTTGTAAATGTAGGAAAGAGCCAAAAACACACTATTGTGATCATGCCAAAAAGCCTCAGTCAATACATAGTGATACATTGTGATCAAAGCTATTGTGTCTAATTCAACATAAAACTAATAACTTGACTATTTATAACTTAATGTAGGTCCTTTTTTAAGTTAAAGGTTCAATTGTAAGCATCCATTGCAGCTATTGAATGCAGATTTGTTGTCTTTAAAAACATAAAGCAAACAAGTTGAGTGTTAGCATTAATATGTTTTTTTACATGCCATGTGCATTTATTTTATCATGTAGCAGTAAGGAAACATATCTATTTAACTGAAACCTCAGTTTGTCAAAGAAATGAAATACAGGTATACCTCACTTTACAGTGCTTCACTTTACAGAGCTTTGCTAATACAGCACTTTGTGGAGCTGAATTTCAGCCTCCAAGGATTTTGAAACAGTGCTGTACTCCTCGTGAGATTGTGAGAAAAGTGACTGGCACCATTTTGTTATGCACAGCTCACTCTGTTTACAGCATTACAGTGCATGCGCTGTCGGCATTTATCATTGCACAAGCAGTCCTGATCGTATGCGATCGGGTGGATTGATGTCCATCACCTCAGAGGAGGCGGATGAGTTTATGGAGCTATTGCACACCTAATATATGTTCAAACATGTTTTCAACTTTTTAAACACAATGGCAAGTAAAAAGAAAGCTAAAACTGCGTTGTTTCACTTTAAGCGGGGTTCTGGTCCCTAAACCGCTGTATGAGTGAGGTATACCTGTACACTACACCATTATGGGGCAAGTGACATACTAAAAAATAAATTTGGAAATGAAAGGGTTGAATATGCACTGAATATATATATATATATATGTTTGCTGTTTTTGCTTTGGTCACAATTCTGCAGCACAACCATGCAATTATATATTTTGAGGTTAGCATATTATGCTGTGCTGACCCTTGCTTCCTTTGTATGCTTTTCACTTCAAAGACCATTTTTTCTTAGCAATAGCTTTGCACTCACAAAAGCAGAGATTAAAAAAAATTTTTTGGGATGTTTAACATTACTAACAATAGAAATCTCTTCACTGTGCTTTCTTAAAAACAGCCAATGTCTATCAAGAGTTAATGCCCTGCAATAAACTAAGCTTTAAAGGAATTGGGTGACATTTTAGAGCAGTGTTGTATCCTATAATTTTGTTCCATTCTGTTTCCATATACTGTATGTGCCTGTCTCTAAGATAATAGTAACTGTATGACCTCTGTCATCTCGTATAACTGGTCTGTGTGCCGCCTGAAAACCAGGCTCACATTTAAAAAAATTCACGGACTAACCAAAAGGAGGTTTGACTTACATTCATAGAGAAGCAAATCCTCTTTCTCCGATGCTTCTGCTGTTTGCAACCAACCAGAGAGGAAGCTGTTAAAATGAGGGATCCCACCATAGCCTTTGCCTTGGGGTCCAACAGGGCCTAGTTACACTCTTAAATAATACTAAAAACTAGTTAATATTAATGGTATTTATGTTGGCATACTACATAAAAACACAAGCTGCAAGGAACAAGATCATGTCAGCTGGAACCAATGAGCTACTCGGAGTTTGAAAAAAGAGTGCAAAAACGTTTTGATGATCTCTATAAATACACTGACTAGCATGCTTTCTATCGACTAGATTACAAGTGGAGCACTATTTAACGCTCCCTCTAGAGCGTTAGCTTCGCTAAAAGTAAACTTTTTGCATGTGTAGGGTTGAGGTTGTATTACAAGTTGAAAGTATACTGTTTTTGCTTGTGCGCTAACCCAACGCATGTAAAAAGCCAAACTTAGAATATTATGTGTGCAATAACCCATTTCCCTACAGAAGTCAATGGAGCAAAAAAAGTAGAAAATATCCTAACACCCTACTTGCATGCAAACCTGATTGCATATTCTCAAGTGCACTAACCTAACATGAAAATATGAATATTTTACATTCCAATGTTCTTCACATAGAAGAATATGTTCTATTTATTTATAAATAAATATTTCTATAGGTATCTAATTGTATTGTTGTAAAATATATATTTATACCTTTATGTATATATATATATGATTATAGTACATACAGGGAGTGCAGAATTATTAGGCAAATTAGTATTTTGACCACATCATCCTCTTTATGCATGTTGTCTTACTCCAAGCTGTATAGGCTCGAAAGCCTACTACCAATTAAGCATATTAGGTGATGTGCATCTCTGTAATGAGAAGGGGTGTGGTCTAATGACATCAACACCCTATATCAGGTGTGCATAATTATTAGACAACTTCCTTTCCTTTGGCAAAATGGGTCAAAAGAAGGACTTGACAGGCTCAGAAAAGTAAAAAATAGTGAGATATCTTGCAGAGGGATGCAGCACTAAAATTGCAAAGCTTCTGAAGCTTGATCATCGAACAATCAAGCGCTTCATTCAAAATAGTCAAAGGGTCGCAAGAAGCGTGTGGAAAAACCAAGGCGCAAAATAACTGCCCATGAACTGAGAAAAGTCAAGCGTGCAGATGCCAAGATGCCACTTGCCACCGGTTTGGCCATATTTCAGAGCTGCAACATCACTGGAGTGCCCAAAAGCACAAGGTGTGCAAAACTCAGAGACATGGCCAACGTAAGAAAGGCTGAAAGACAACCACCACTGAACAAGACACACAAGCTGAAACGTCAAGACTGGGCCAAGAAATATCTCAAGACTGATTTTTCTAAGGTTTTATGGACTGATGAAATGAGAGTGAGTCTTGATGGGCCAGATGGATGAGCCCGTGGCTGGATTGGTAAAGGGCAGAGAGCTCCAGTCCAACTCAGACGCCAGCAAGGTGGAGGTGGAGTACTGGTTTGGGCTGGTATCATCAAAGATGAGCTTGTGGGGCCTTTTCGGGTTGAGGATGGAGTCAAGCTCAACTCCCAGTCCTACTGCCAGTTTCTGGAAGACACCTTCTTCAAGCAGTGGTACAGGAAGAAGTCTGCATCCTTCAAGAAAAACATGATTTTCATGCAGGACAATGCTCCATCACACGCGTCCAAGTACTCCACAGCGTGGCTGGCAAGAAAGGGTATAAAAGAAGAAAATCTAATGACATGGCCTCCTTGTTCACCTGATCTGAACCCCATTGAGAACCTGTGGTCCATCATCAAATGTGAGATTTACAAGGAGGGAAAACAGTGCACCTCTCTGAACAGTGTCTGGGAGGCTGTGGTTGCTGCTGCATGCAATGTTGATGGTGAACAGATCAAAACACTGACAGAATCCATGGATGGCAGGCTTTTGAGTGTCCTTGCAAAGAAAGGTGGCTATATTGGTCACTGATTTGTTTTTGTTTTGTTTTTGAATGTCAGAAATGTATATTTGTGAATGTTGAGATGTTATATTGGTTTCACTGGTAAAAATAAATAATTGAAATGGGTATATATTTGTTTTTTGTTAAGTCGCCTAATAATTATGCACAGTAATAGTCACCTGCACACACAGATATCCCCCTAAAATAGCTATAACTAAAAACAAACTAAAAACTACTTCCAAAACTATTCAGCTTTGATATTAATGAATTTTTTGGGTTCATTGAGAACATGGTTGTTGTTCAATAATAAAATTAATCCTCAAAAATACAACTTGCCTAATAATTCTGCACTCCCTGTATATATATATATATATATATATATATATATATATATATATATATATATATAAATATATATACACATATATATATTTATAAATACTTAGAACATATTCCCCTATGTGCAGAACATTTGAATGTGACATACACAGTACATACATAGTTAAAACCTTTAGATGGTGTTATTATGATAGTAACTTTAATTTGCAATGTATTTTTGATGTGTTTTGTGAGACTTCACAAAGCAGTTATAGGACCACTAAATACAGTAGTATTCTATAATTAACAAGTGCAAAAAGACAATTCAATAACACATGCTTAGTAGGAGGTGGTGCTGTAGAAAATGTCCATCTAAAAAGACTGTGCTCAGTTTGATAATAGACGCAAACTTCCTCGATAAACCCTTTTTTCACTCACACAACAGTTAGTGCTCCACTCATAATCTAGTCCTATATCAGTTGTTCAAAGCTGCAGTACATCTTGCAAACGCTCTACATTTAGTTATTCAGTGTGATGCTTAGACATGACCATACTGAAAATCCTTTTTGCTGCGGTAACACTTTTTCTAAAAAGAAAAAAATAATAAAACAGTTGAAGGCTACAAATTACAATGCTAACAGGTAGATAGTTAAAAATATATGCAGACAAACAGAGATAGGTAGATAATAGATAGATAGATAGATAGATAGATAGATAGACAGAGAGAGAGACAATAGATAGATAGATGATAGATAGATAATAGATGATAGATAGATGATAGATAGATGATAGATAGATAGATATATAGATAGATGATAGATAGATAGATAGATAGATAGATAGATAGACAGAGAGACAGACAATAGATGATAGATAGATAGATAGATAGATAGATAGATGAACAGTTAGTGCTCCACTCATAATCTAGTCCTATATCAGTTGTTCAAAGCTGCAGTACATCTTACAAACGCTCTACATTTAGTTATTCAGTGTGATGCTTAGACATGACCATACTGAAAATCCTTTTTGCTGCCGTAACACTTTTTCTAAAAAGAAAAAAAATAATAAAACAGTTGAAGGCTACAAATTACAATACTAACAGGTAGATAGTTAAAAATATATGCAGACAAACAGAGATAGGTAGATAATAGATAGACAGACAGAGAGACAGACGATAGATAGATAGATAGATAGATAGATAGATGATAGATGGATGGATAGATAGATAGATAGATATATAGATAGATGATAGATATATGATAGATATATATATATATATAGATAGATAGATAGATATATAGATAGATAGATAGATAGATAGATAGATAGATAGATAGATAGATAATAGACAGATAGACAAAGAGACAGATGATAGATGATAGATAGATAGATAGATAGATGATAGATGATAGATAGATAGATAGATAGATAAATTGATATATAGATAGATGATAGATACTGAAAATCCTTTTTCTCTTGTTAAGTGTATCCAGTCCACGGATCATCCATTACTTATGGAATATATTCTCCTTCCCAACAGGAAGCTGCAAGAGTCCACCCACAGCAAAGCTGCTATATAGCTCCTCCCCTAACTGCCATATTCAGTCATTCTCTTGCAAGCCTCAATATAGATAGGAGGTCGTGAGAGTCTGTGGTGCTTTCTACTTAGTTTATTCTTCAATCAAAAGTTTGTTATTTTTAAATGGCACCGGAGTGTGCTGTTTATCTCAGGCAGTATTTGGAAGAAGAATCTGCCTGCGTTTTTCTATGATCTTAGCAGACGTAACTAAGATCCATTTGCTGTTCTCACACATTCTGAGGAGTGAGGTACTTCAGAGGGGGAATGGCGTGCAGGTTTTCCTGCAGATAAGGTATGTGCAGTAAAATATTTTTCTAGGAATGGAATTGACTAAGAAAATACTGCTGATACCGAAGTAATGTAAGTAAAGCCTTAAATGCAGCGATAGCGACTGGTATCAGGCTTATTAATAGAGATACATACTCTTATAAAAATGTGTTTTAAAACGTTTGCTGGCATGTTTAATCGTTTTTTAACATATGTTTGGTGATAAAACTTATTGGGGCCTAAGTTTTTTCCACATGGCTGGCTTAAATTTTGCATAGAAACAGTTAACTGAAGCTTCCCACTGTTGGCTGTGGCAGTTTGTTGTGTCTGTTTTTAAAAACGTCTATGTCATTTTTTTTTTTATCTGTTTTTTGCATTAAGGGGTTAATCATCCATTTGCAAGTGGGTGCAATGCTCTGTTACCTTATTACATGTACTGTAAAAATTTCGTTTGTTTTACTGCCTTTTTTTCACTGTTTTTCAAATTTTGACAAAATTTGTTTCTCTTAAGGGCACAGTAACGTTTTATATATTTGCTTGTTAACTTGATTTAAAGTGTTTTCCAAGCTTACTAGTCTCATTATTAGTCTGTTCTAACATGTCTAACATAGAGGAAGCTCTGTGTTCATTATGTTTTAAAGCCATGGTGGAACCCCATCTTAGAATGTGTACCAGATGTACTGATTTCATGTTAAACAATAAAGATAATTTTTTGTCTTTAAAAACATTATCACCAGAGGATTCTGTCGTGGGGGTAGTTATGCCGACTAACTCTCCCCACGTGTCAGACCTTTTGACTCCCGCTTTAGGGACTCACGCTCAAATGGCGCCAAGTACATCAAGGGCACCCATAGCGTTTCTTTTACCAGGGGATTCTGTCGAGGGGAAAGTTATGCCGACTAACTCTCCCCACGTGTCAGACCCTTCGACTCCCGCTTCAGGGACTCACGCTCAAATGGCGCCAAGTACATCAAGGGCGCCCATAGCGTTTATTTTACAAGACATGGCAAAGGTGGTGAATAATATTCTGGCAGCAGTATTAGTCAGACTACCTGAAATTAAAGGAAAGCAGTTAGCTCTGGGGGTAGATACAGAGCATACAGACGCTTTAAGAACCATGTATGATACTACCTCACAATATGCTTAGTCTGTGGGTGATTTTTTTTTTTTGACTCAGGGAAAATGATTTAACCTGATTCTGATATTTCTACATTTAAAATTTATGCTTGAGAACCTCCACTTGTTGCTCAGGGAGGCTTTGGCTGCTCTGAATGAATGTGTACAATCGCAGGGCCAGAGAAATTGTGTATACTGGATAAATAATATGCAGTGCCGGTGTGTACTGATGTTTTTCCAATACCTAAAGAGGTTTACTAAATTTTTTTCTTTTTAATAAGGAATGGGATAGACCAGGTGTGCCGTTCTCTTCCCCTCCTATTTTTTAGAAGAATGTTTTCTAATAGTTACCACCACACGGGACTTCTGGCAGACAGTTCCTAAGGTGGAGAGAAGAGTTTCTACTCTAGCTAAGCGTACCACTACCTCTGACGAGGACAGTTGTGCTTTTTAGATCCAATGGATAAAAAATGTTTATTCAACAGGGTTTTATCCTGCAGCCCCTTGCATACATTGCTTCTGTCACTGCTGCTGCGGCGTTCTGAGTTGAGTCTCTTGATGAGGCTTTACAGTTAAGCGACTCCATTGGATGAATATATTTGACAAGTTTATGCTAGCCAATTCCTTTGTTTTCTGATGCCTTGTTCATTTGACTAGACTAACGGCTAAGAATTCTGTTTTTTACTATACTGGCGCGCAGAGCGCTATGGCTTATATCATGGTCAGCTGTCGTGACTTTAATAAATAAGCTACTTAACTTCCCTTCAAGGGGCAGACCCTATTCGGGCTTGGTTTGAAGGAGATTATTGCTTATATCACTGGAGGAAAAGGTCATGCCCTTCCTCAGGATAGGTCCAAATCAAGGGAAAAAAAAAAAAAAAAAGTCTAATTTTCGTGCCTTTTAAAAACTTCAGGGCAGGTGTGGCATCCTCTTCCTCTAAGGCAAAACAAGAGGGAATTTTTGCTCAGTCCAAGGCGGTCTGGAGACAATCGGACCTGGAACAAAGATAAGCAGGCCAATGAGCCTGCTGCTGCCTCTAAGGCAGCATGAAGGAACGGACCCCTATCCGGTAACGGATCCTATAGGGGGCAGACTTTCATTCTTCGCCCAGGCGTGGGCAAGAGATGCCCAGGATCCCTAGGCATTGGAATTTATATCCCAGAGATATCTTCTGGATTTCAAAGATTCCCCCCCCAAAAAAGGGGAGATTTCGCCTTTCACAATTATCTGCAAACCAGATAAAGAAGGAGGCATTCTTACATTGTGTACGAGATCCATCCAGTTCCAAGAGAGGAACAGGGACAGAGTTTTTACTCAAATCTGTTTGTGGTTCCCAAGGAGAGGGAACCTTCAGACCTATTTTGGATCTAAAGATCTTAAACAAATTCCTCAGAATTCCGTCATTTAAGATGGAAACTATTCGTACCATCTTAACTATGATCCAGGAGAGTCAATAGAGGACTACAATGGATTTGAAGGATGCTTATCCTCACATTGTGATGCATAAAGATCACCATCGTTTTTCAGGTTTGCCTTTCTAGACAGGCATTACCAGTTTGTAGCTCTTTCCTTTGGGATATCTACAGCCCCAAGAATCTTTATGGAGGTTCTGGGGTCGCTTTGGCGGTCCTTAGACCGCGGGGCATAGAAGTGGCCCCTTATTTAGACGACATCCTGATACAGGCGTCAAACATCCAAATTGCCCAGTCTCATACGGACGTAGTACTGGCATTTCTGAGATCACATGGGTGGAAAGTGAACAAGGAAAGAGTTCTCTATCCCCAATCTCAAGGGTTTCCCTCCTAGGGACTCTGATAGATTCTGTAGAAATGAAAATTTACCTGACGGAGTCCAGGTTGTCAAAGTTTCTAAATTTCTGCCGTGTTTTTTCATCCCATCCGCGCCCTTCGGTGGCTCAGTACATAAATGAAATCGGCTTAATGGTAGCGGCAAGGGACATAGTACCGTTTGCACGTCTACATTTCAGACCGCTGCAACTATGCATGCTCAGTCAGAGGAACGGGGATTACACAGATTTGTTCCCCTGTTAAACCTGGACCAAGAGACCAGAGATTCTCTTCTCTGGTGACTATGTCGTGGACCATCTGTCCAAGGGTATGACCTTCCGCAGGTCAGATGGGACAATTGTTACAATAGATGCCAGCCTTTTAGGTTGAGATGCAGTCTGGAACTCCCTGAAGGCTCAGGGATAGTGGACTTAGGAGGAGACCCTCCTTCTAATAAATATTCTGGAACTGGGAGTGATATTCCATGCTCTTCAGACTTGGCCTCAGTTAGCAACTCTGAGGTACATCATACTCAGTCGGACAATATACACGACTGTGGCTTACATCAGCCATCAAGGGGGAACAGAAGTTCCCTAGCGATGTTAGAAGTCTTACAATAATTCACTGGACAGAGACTCACTCTTGTCTATCAGCTCTCCATATCCCAGGTGTTGAGAACTGGGAGGTGGATTTTCTAAGTCGTCAGACTTTTCTTCCGGGGGAGTGGGATTTCCTCCGGAGGTCAAGACCAAGCTGGAGAGGGCTTTGGTGTTTTTGACAGCGCCTGCGTAGCCACGCAGGACCTGGTATGCAGATCTGGTGGACATGTCATCCTTTCCATCACGGTCTCTGCTTCTGAGACAGGTCCCTCTACCTCAGGGTCCTTTCAACCATCTAAATAGAATCAATCTGAGATGGACTGCCTGGAGACTGAACGCTTGATGTTATCAAAGCATGGCTTCTCCGAGTCAGTCATTGATACCTTAATACAGATATGAAAGCCTGTCTCTAGGAAAATTGAACATAGATATGGTGTAAATATCTGATTGTTATGAATCCAAGGGTTACTCATGGAGTAAAGTCTGGATTCCCAGGATATTATCTTTTCTCCAAGATGTTTTTGAGAAAAGGGTTGTCAGCTAATTCCTTAAAAGGGGACAGATTTTTACTCTGTCTATTTTTTTGCACAAGCGTCTGGCAGGTATTCTAGACGTTCAGGCATTTGGTCAGGCTTTGGTTAGATCCAAGCCTGTGTTTAAAACTGTTGCTCCGCCATGGAGCTTAAACCTGATTCTTAAGGTTCTTCAAGAAGTTCCGTTTGAACCTTTTTTGTTCCATAGATATCAATCTTTATCTTGGAAAGTTCCTTTTGGGTAGCTAATTCCTTGACTCGTAGAGTCTCCAAGTTATCTGTGTTACAATGTGATTCTCCTTATCTGGTCCTTCGTACGGATAAGGTAGTCCTGCGTACCAACCTGGGTTTTTTCCTAAGGTGGTATCTAACAAGTACATCACTCAAGAGATAGTTGTTCCATGCTTGTATCCTAATCCTTCCTCAAAGATGGAACGTCTATTACACAATATTGGACGTGGTTTGTGCTTTAAAGTTTTACTTACAAGCTACTACAGTTTTCATCAAACGTTCACCTTGTTTGTTGTCTATTCTGGACAGAGGAGAGGTCAAAAGACTTCAGCAGCCTCTCTGTCTTTTTGGTTAAAAAGCATAATTCATTTAGCTTATGAGACTGCTGGACAGCAGCCTCCTGAAGGGATTACAGCTCATTCTACTAGAGCTGTGGTTTTCACTTGGGCCTTTTTTAAATGTGGCTTCTGTTGAACAGATTTACAAGACGGAGTCTTGGTCTGCGCTTCATACTTTTCAAATTTAACAAATTTGATACCTTGCTTCTTCGGAGGCTATTTTTGGGAGAAAGGGTTTTTTACAGGCAGTGGTAACTTCCGTTTAAGTACCTGCCTTGTCCCTCCCATTATCCGTGTACTTTAGCTTTGGTATTGGTATTCCATAAGTAATGGATGATCCGTGGACTGGATACACTTAACAAGAGAAAACATAATTTATGCTTACCTGATAAATTTATTTCTCTTGTAGTGTATCCAGTCCACGGCCCTCCCTGTCACTTTAAGGCAGGTAATTTTTTCATTTGAACTACAGTCACCACTGCACCCTATGGTTTTTCCTTTCTCTGCATGTTTTCGGTCGAATGACTGAATATGGCAGTTAGGGGAGGAGCTATATAGCAGCTTTGCTGTGGGTGGACTCTTGCAGCTTCCTGTTGGGAAGGAGAATATATTCCATAAGTAATGGATGATCCGTGGACTGGATACACTACAAGAGAAATAAATTTATCAGGTAAGCATAAATTATGTTTTGCTGCCGTAACACTTTTTCTAAAAAGAAAAAAAATAATAAAACAGTTGAAGGCTACAAATTACAATACTAACAGGTAGATAGTTAAAAATATATGCAGACAAACAGAGATAGGTATATAATAGATAGATAGACAGAGAGACAGACGATAGATAGATAGATAGATAGATAGATGATAGATGGATGGATAGATAGATAGATATATAGATAGATGATAGATAGATGATATATATATATATATATATATATATATATATATATAGATAGATATATAGATAGATAGATAGATAGATAGATAGATAGATAGATAGACAATAGACAAAGAGACAGATGATAGATGATAGATAGATAGATAGATAGATAGATAGATAGATAGATAGATAGATGATAGATAGATGATAGATAGATGATAGATAGATAGATAGATAGATAGATAGATAGATGATAGATATATAGATTATAGATAGATAGATAGATAGATAATAGATAGATAGACAGAAGATAGATAGATAGATAGATAGATAGATAGATCAATAGATATATAGATAGATGATAGATAGATAGATAGATAAATAGATAATAGATAGATAGACAAAGAGACAGAAGATAGATGATAGATGATAGATAGATAGATAGATAGATAGATAGATGATAGATAGATGATAGATGGTAGATAGATGATAGATGATAGATAGATAGATTATAGATAGATAGATATATTGATATATAGATAGATGATAGATATATAGATTATAGATAGATAGATAGATGATAGATTAGATAGATAGATGATAGATAGTTTGATAGATAGATAGATAGATAGATAGAAGATAGATAGATGATAGTATGATAGTATGATAGATAGATGATCTATAGATAGATAGATTATAGACAGATGATTGATAGATAGATAGATAGATAGATAGATAGATAGATAGATAGATAGATGATAGATAGATAGATAGATAGATAGATAGATAGATTGATAGATAAAGCAACAGACAGACAGAAGGACAGACACGGTACATGAGTGCAGGAGACTTAACAGATTACATTTCTTTATTTTAAAGTTTAGACTTCCTTCTGTTGATTTTTATTTGAAAAAGGCACTTTACGGAAAGTACCCAGATGGTAAGTTTAATATTTAACATTAGAGATACAAAATAATTTGCTTTCCTTGCACGTGTTCTGCATATGCGCTCATTACATGTCTATATTATACCAAGTTATCATTCCAAACAGAATGCAAACGTTTGTCCTTCATAAGTATCTCTATTATGCATGCTGGGGAAAAAATTAGCTTTATTATGTGCAATCATTTTTTTTTTCTCAAATAGAGATCTAAGGTGATTGAATTAACAAAATACATTTAAGTCATGATTTAATAAGTACAAAGCAATGTCAAATGTACAGTAGATGTCAATCTTGCAAGTGGTGAAAAAGGGTTGCATAAAATGCTAAAGGGTATAATAAATTTATTTAAAGTCTTTTGCTCAAAGTTATTTTTCTCAAGAGAAATATTTTCCAGCAAAGGTTTGGAAAATCAAATAGTCCGTTCTGTTTGCTAGAGTTGCCATAAATATATATCTTTAGCTATATATAAATGCCTAGCTTTAGTTACAGTGAAAATGATGCCGGCATGCTAGTTTTCAATTAGGAAACATTTCAAACAGTTTATTACAGTTCATTCTTATATCAAGGAAAATAATTAAATTATTTAAATATGCCATTGCCAACAAAAATGTTATTTAATTTTCATAACTAACATAGGGCTCTATTCAAATTTACTGGAACAATCCCTTGAAATAATTTTACAGTGTGATGTATTTTATATCAGGAGCAATTCTGATTCATAAACAAATATGTTTTTCAAATGACTCTAGTCTATACTGCATAAACCTTTGATATACTTGATATATTTATATATATATATATTTTTTTTAACCTTTTGGAAACGAGTTTTACACAGCAGACATGCACGTTTTCATTATTATTCATTTTTGTTGACAAACAAATAAGAAATGGCTGATTTAACTAATCAACAAATCATCAAAATTAATCGATTTAGGGCAAGATTACAAGTGGAGCTCAATAGATATTGCAAAGAGTAACAACAATCTGGTATTACAAGTCAATAGTTAAATATTTTAATTAAAGCATCATAATACGGCAGAAGGTGTTTTAGTACACCCTATACTTTTAATAGATAGCACAGGAGCACACTGGTCACCATCAGCCACATCTAAAATTTTGCCTGGTGAGGCTGGATCCTTCCTCACAGCCATGAAATACACATCAGTTATATATATATGTGTTCATGTGAACCTGGAACTGCTGCCTTTTAGTACATTGGACTGAAAGTGCATAAAATCCCCTTATAAATATGGGTATAACAATTATGCCACCTACCCCATAACACAATAAAAAAGTCTGCCAAACTCTGTGACTGGAAGTGCCATTTTTATTAGATCGGAAATAATCAGTGTTCACAAATTCTAGACATATACACCCGATGCTCATATCATCAAGCCAGTAGCGACACAACGTCAACTTCCATTGCTAAAGTTACTTAAAGATACCTTAAGCAAAAGTACTTTAAGTAAAAGTATACACCTGATGCTCACATTATCAACCAGGAAGTGACACAACATCAACTTCTATTGCTACAGTTACTTAGAGTAAGCTGTCATGGATCCATTTCCTATTAAAAAATATCTAGATACATAGATTATACAAGTAAAATACAGAATATCAAAAGGAGGGGACGCCTTATATTAACTTTACATCATGTGTAAGTATAGACATGTATTATTATTACAACCAGAAATTATACTTTTGAGATCCTATTTAACGGTAACAATCCAATAAACAGTAAGGGACAGTATGCTTTATTAATGCTTTTTGGAGTCAGAAATTGTCATATTTCTGGGCTGTTTTCTTTTTGTGCATCCTTTGTTTATTTTTTTACCAAGCTTCTATTCTGGGTTTTGCATCATTTTTTGCAGCGACAGGTCTGTCTGCATCAGTTTTCTGAGTGTTGCTTTCTTCCCGTCATTGGATATTTTTGACACATTTTTTGCTTTAAATTTTGATATGATATATTAATGTCTCAGAACTTCTAATTGGGTATGCTTTTCCTTGTTATTTCTTGTTGCCAAACTGTTCCTGTTGTGAACTTTGAACTTGTTTTCTCCTTGTGTACCTCACCTTTAGATCTTCTGTTGCTGAATCCGACTGTTCTGACCTTAACCTACTTGCCCTCTTTTGGATCTTGTTGCTGACTCTACACTGACTTCTGACATAGCCTCTTCTTTATCCCTAATACCTCTGAAGACCTCTAGTTACTGTCTGACCCTCAGTGTTTCCTCCAGACCATTGTTCTACTGTATCCTTATGTTGTATTCAGCTTCCTCACATTCAAGATATTTTTAGTTAATTCTTTCTTAACTGCTGCAAAGTGGACCAAGTCTTGTCTGGATATTATTTAGAGCATTGTCGTCAGTTTATCAACCTACCTCAGTCTCTGTGCCCTCCCCAGTCCAGAAACTACTTTGTGTATAGTGTGACAATTCCAGCTATATCTGTAGCGTTGAACATGATGCAACTGAACCTTTGATATTCATATATTTAATGTTGATATCAAACAGCTTTTTGATATATTGGGCTCCATGTATGAAGCAGCAAAAGCTGCTCCGGAGCCTTTGTGGGGCAGGTTCGCATATGCGAGCCCGCAATGTAAGAAGCAGCGATCATTAGACCGCTGCTTCCTACACCCTACGCCACCTCTTAGGTGGAGAAGCAAAATCACAGAGAGCACGCTCGCTCTCGGTGATTGACAGCTCCTTCAGTCGCGTGATTGGTCGCACAATTGAAGGGGCGGGCATTGCACACTCCGATGAGTGTGTAATGATACATACGGGCAAGAGGATCAATAGATCTGCTGCCCGTGTGTAGCGAAGGTGGGCGGACAGCTTCGCGAGTTAAGAAGCTGTCCGCCCGCCATTTAGTACATGGCGCCCATTGTATTTAACTTTTATGATCTATCTATCTATATATCTATCTATTTGTGTCTGATATGTATGCATGAGCGCATATTGTTACTATAACAATGTAAGCGGTGTCTAAGTTAGCGTAGCAAAGGAAGTTGATGTTGTGTCACTTCCTGGTTTACAATGTGAGTGTCAGGTGTAATATGGAATGAGAGTTATTTTAGGTGGGAGAATTTTTTTTTCATTTTTTCATATGAGTGAAAGATAGGAGTTTATACAGATGTAATATGATTAGAATTTGTTAATATTTGTGAATATTTTATATATATAATTTTTCTGGTCCAAAGACCATGGCACTTCCAGTCACAGAGTTGGGCAAGTTTTTTTTAATGTGTAATGGGGGTATAGTTGGTAAACAGAGCTGCAACAACTAATCAATAAAATAGATAATTATGGATTACGAAAATTGTTGTTAATGAAACTCATTATCGATTAATTGGTTTGCGGACGGCACTTTGTGACACAGAGGGTACTTAAGACAGCTGCAAATAGGATAAACACAGAGCCTTCACAAGGGAAGAACACAGGACTCCAGCTGCTTAAATCCAATGAACTCCAGTAAATGGTATTGTTTTTTATGGTTATGCAAATTGATCACCATACTTGTTTGCTTTTTGTTGCTAAAATACACATCATAAATATGACAGAGAGGACAGTGAAAGAGGAAAATAAGTTTGTGACCCAAGTCACAAGGAAGAGAATAAATAGGAGCAACCTGAGTAGGACATCAATAGCCAAGTTACTTACAAACTTACTTTGTTAAGATGTCCCTTGCTTAGAACATAAACTCTTTGCATCGGTGGAGAGCTAATATTGATAAATATCCCATCTTGGCAAAATTGTCAAAGTCCTACTTATGCATCCCAGGCACCTCAACACCATCTGAGCACCTATTCTCTGCTGCAGGCAACATAGCATTGCAAAAAGAGAACCAGCCTCAGCCAGGAGCATGTGGAAATGTTTGCATTTGAATGCAAAGTTTCTGGAAGAGTGAATAACAGAATGTTAAAACAGGGATTGTCTACCTCCTTTCAGTTCTACCTCTTCAAACACTTTGTGGTTTTGTTTTGCTTAATTATAAAATTTTGCTCTGCTACTTAAAAAATGAACACACTGTTGTGTTAATGTAAAGTTTTAGTCTGAAGTTTGTATTTGTAACACTCAGTTTGTAAACTTTATTTTAAATAAATGACAAAATAGTATTGGAAAATGTTTTTTTGTTATCCAATTAATCAACAAAATAATTGGCTGATTAATCGATTATGAAGATAATCATTAGTGGCAACTGTAGTAAACACAACAGAGGTATGTGTGTGATGACCAAATGTATGTAGATTTTGAACAAATTTATCAAACCCTGATTTAAATGATACATTGTGTGTCTCCCTTTAACATTTAAAAAAAAAAAAAAAAATCCTAAAAGTGGATATACTGGATGTAATAAATTAAAATAAGTCAACATAGCTTATTTAACATTCAAATATTGCTTTAAAAACTTACATTTGAAAAGTAATGCTTCTTAATTTTTTAACTTAAATGTGACATTTGATATAATGCATGTAACATTTGTTTGCAAACAAAATAGCAAATAGTCTACAAACATTCAACGTTTATTTAAAAAACACACTAATACAAATAAAAGGGATGGTAAAGTTATTGTTCATTAAAAATATAAATGTATAAAGAGGCAGAGGAATGTGGGTTTCATAATTCTTTTTTTTTTCTCTCTTTTCTCTAATGATTTTTTACCCACTTTTTTAAGAGGAATCACCAATCTTAGCGATAATCATACTATAAATTATCAGTTTTTTGTTGCTACCAAGTTATAAATATAAAAACTTCCAACAATGTATTTAGAAAAGTTAATGAGCAATTGGCTCAGGATAATTATTTAAATGATTGGTTTTGTGATACTGATGTAACTTTCAGCCTCTTGAGGCTTTTATGGATTTGTGTGAAATTAACATAGTGCTGTTTTTTGTTTTCCAAGACACTGTAACTTTCATTTGAATGTCACCACTATTCGTGATTGCAATGTTGTTATAAAATAAAATAAAATATAAAAATTACATGCCCTATTTGAAACGTAAAAGTTTTTTTGGGACTTGACTGTCCCTTTAAATTGCTGGTAAATTCTAAATAACAACGGTTAACTTTATTAAAACATTAGCTAATAAAATGTGCATTGAAACAAAAAAACAAAAAAACAAAAAAAAGATATAAATGTAATTAGTGTGCATAAATATGTATATGTGCACCTTTCAATTAAAATGTATTCAGACCTAAAATGGTTAAATCTGTTCTGATGTTAGGATTCCTTACCTTCATCACTGCCAGCTCATGTTTTTCTAGCAGTGATGTTTTCATCCAATCCTCTTGCAAGCTATATGGCTAGTCATGACATCACAATAGACAGGGCTTTATGCTAGTCAGTGACGTGCAGTGACGTCAGAGGCTGGTGAGGCAGTGGCTAGGATATGCCTTCATTCTTTAGATATCCTTTGTTGAAGAAATAGCAATGCACATGGGTGAGCCAATCACATGTGGTATCTATGTGCAGCCACCAATCAGCAGCTACTGAGCATATTTAGATATGATTTTCAACAAAGGATATCAAAAGAATGGACAAAAAAAAAGATATTAGATGTAAATTGTAAAGTTATTTAAATTTGCATATGGGATTGATATGGGTTTCATGTCCCTTTAAATGGTGTCTTGGAAAACTGGTCAACTTAGTAAACATCTGATTTTAGTCTAAAAGGATTGTAACAGAAACTCTTGCCAGATAACACAAGGCTTGCTCTGATTATGAGATCTAGAAATCCATGCCCATTAAAATATGTTTAAAACATACTTTTTACTTTAATGCTGCAAATTATGCTTATAGATTCTTTCATTATGCAGTAAATATAAAAATGTCTTGATCCAGTGGCGGCTGGTGAAATCTAAAGATGGTGGGGCGCTTGGCCTCACCCCTCTAAATAAAGCCACACCATCAGGTGGCACTATCAATTCATTCATTAAATAAAAGGTAGACAGAAACACAGAGAAGCATTCGGGGGGAGAGGGAGAGACAGACGGGGGAGAGAGACACAGAGGGTTAGAGAGAAAGAGAGAGAGACACAATCACACACAGAGGGGTTAGAGAGAGAGAGAAAGAGAGACACAATCACACACAGAGGGGTTAGAGAGAGAGAGAAAGAGAGAGAGACACAATCACACACAGAGGGTTAGAGAGAGAGAAAGAGAGAGACACAATCACACACAAAGGGTTAGAGAGAGAAAGAGAGAGAGACACACAATCACACACAGAGGGTTAGAGAGAGAGAAATAAAGAGAGAGAGAGACAATCACACACAGAGGGTTAGAGAGAGAGAAAGAGAGAGAGACACAATGATTCAATCACATACAGAGGGTTAGAGAGAGACACAATCACACACAGAGGGTTAGAGAGAGAGAGAGAGAAAGAAAGAGACACAATCACACTCAGAGGGTTAGAGAGAGAGAGAAAGAGAGACACAATCACACACAGAGGGTTAGAGAGAGAAAGAGAGAGACACAATCGCACACAGAGGGTTAGAGAGAGAGCGAGAGACACAATCACACACAGAGGGTTAGAGAGAGAGCTAGAGACACAATCACACACAGAGGGTTAGAGAGAGAGAGAGAGACACAATCACACACAGAGGGTTAGAGAGAGAGAGAGAAAGACACAACCACACACAGAGGGTTAGAGAGAGACACAATCACACACAGAGGGTTAGAGAGAGAGACACAATCACAAACAGAGGGTTAGAGAGAGAGAGAAAGAAAGAGAGAGAGAGAGAGAGACACAATCACACACAGAGGGTTAGAGAGAAAGAGAGAGAGACACAATCACACACAGAGGGTTAGAGAGAGACACAATCACACACAGAGGGTTAGAGAAAGCGCGAGAGACACAATCACACACAGAGGGTTAGAGAGAGAGCGAGAGACACAATCACACACAGAGGGTTAGAGAGAGAGAGAGAAAGAGAGAGACACAATCACACACAGAGGGTTAGAGAGAGACACAATCACACACAGAGGGTTAGAGAGAGAGAAAGAGAGAGAGAGACACAATCACACACAGAGGGTTAGAGAGAGAAAGAAAGAGAGAGAGAGAGACACACAATCACACACAGAGGGTTAGAGATAGAGAGAGAGAGAGACACAATCACACACAGAGGGTTAGAGAGAGACACAATCACACACAGAGGGTTAGAGAGAGAGAAAGAGAGAGAGAGACACAATCACACACAGAGGGTTAGAGAGAAAGAGAGAGAGAGAGAGACACAATCACACACAGAGGGTTAGAGAGAAAGAGAGAGAGAGAGAGAGAGACACAATCACACACAGAGGGTTAGAGAGAGACACAATCACACACAGAGGGTTAGAGATAGAGAGAGAGAAAGAGAGAGAGAGAGAGAGAGAGACAATCACACACAGAGGGTTAGAGAGAGACACAATCACACACAGAGGGTTAGAGATAGAGAAAAAGAGAGAGAGAGAGAGACACACAATCACACACAGAGGGTTAGAGATAGATAGATAGAGAGAGAGAGAGAGAGAGAGACAATCACACACAGAGGGTTAGAGAGAGACACAATCACACACAGAGGGTTAGAGAGAAAGAGAGAGAGAGACACAATCACACACAGAGGGTTAGAGAGAGACACAATCACACACAGAGGGTTAGAGATAGATAGATAGAGAGAGAGAGAGAGAGAGAGAGAGAGAGAGAGAGAGAGAGAGAGAGGGAATCACACACAGAGGGTTAGAGAGAGACACAATCACACACAGAGGGTTAGAGAGACAAATAAGGGATGAAAGAGTCTGAGGGGGAGGAAGAGAGACAGAGAGAGAAAGAGACCATGGGGGAGAACAACACATAAGGAGAGAGATGGATAGAGAGAGAGACACACACACACACACACACACACACACACATACAAGGGGGGGGGGAGAGGGACCACTGCATTTTTAAGTAATAAAACAGCAAAGCTACAGAGACTAAGTGAGACTATAACTAAATGAGACCATACATTAGTGTGCAGTACAGAGGCAAGCTGCTAAGTTAGTGGGTGTAAAGTTTGAGTAAACAAAATACAAAAACGATCCTTTGCTGTAAAAGAGTAAAAAAAACACTAAACCACATTCATTGAATTATCATTTTCACTAACAGAATCCTTTTCAGTAAAATCTTACTTTAATAAGATGGGGCTGAAACAGTGCTCTCTGTGCCTCTCTCTCTTCCTGCTCTGTAAGGATTCAGGAAGTGACAGTGGCACATTCCACTGCACTTAGAGGGGAAGAACAGAACTCTCTTTTTCACTTTAGCAAAGCTAGCAGGTTCACAGGACAGCAACAAAATAAATGAAAGTTGTTTTTTTCTGTTTTTGTTTTATTTTATATCATTTAACATCCAGCCCCAACCCTAAATTCCATTTACTAATGCCTCTTACTGGATTGGTTCAGCCCAAATAGGACTGCCTCAAATAAGCAGTTAATGGGCCATGCAATGATCTTAACCACTTTCATCCAGTAGATGGCGCAGCATGTTGTGTAATGGTGGGCAGACCTGCTTGTGCCTCTTCATTGCACAACATATAGCTGTGGAAAAAAAAAATGCTGGGGGAAAAAAATACAATTTTTTTTTTTTTTTTTTTTAAAGTCAATAAAAAAAAATATATTTTTGCCCATATGAGAGGTGAAGCACTGCCTCACCTGCCTCTAGTGACTGCACATCACTGTGCTAGCTGTATGGCTGCAAGAAGATTGGATGAGTGGTGAAAATGTCACTCCTAGAGAAAAAAAGTGTACTTTCAAATGGGCCAGCAGTAGTGGAGGTGAAAGATCTTAACATTGGAACATATTTAACCATTTCAGGTCTAAATACATTTTAATAGAAAAGTACACATAAACATATTTATGCACACTGATTACATATATATTGTTAAGGTACACTTATGTTACCATCACTTTAATTTTTCTGACTGTGCAAACGCATTTGTAATTTGCTGATAAGCAATATATTTTGATTAAGCAGTGAGCATATATATTAATTAAAAGTGATTGATGGAATGTAGGTTCACTCAGGTATTTCCAAAAACATTTGTATTCTTAAAAAAAGCATTATTATTTCTAAATATAACTTTCCATTTAATTAGAGCTAGAAAATGACACTTCTCTTTTATTATTCAGGGTGGTTTAAGATTTTGCAATTAAACCACAAAACTAACACTGCATTTTCTAATCTTCTTCTCAAGATGTCAAGAATTCCAAATATAGCATTTTTAAAATGCTGCTGTGTATGTCATAGAAATGATAGAGTTCTTCTCATAATATGATATGATTGTAGGTTTACCATATTAAAAGGAACTGAAATAATTTGTAATTCTAAATATATTGATTACAAATCATGCCTATAGAGAACATAATTTATGAACTGAAGTCTCCAAAATAGTACTTTTTCTGTTGCTTTGATCTTCTCAATCAGCAAACATCACAAGTCAATTATTCTGCTTAATCAAATTCATTTTCATTATGTTTAGAGGAGTTTTGCAACAGATGTAAAACAGCTTGTAATGTAGAAGTATTTTGTGTCAACTAACATCGCTGCAATGCAGTAAATGTGATATTTGCTATTGGCTGCTGGCTACCTTGCCAAGAAAAAAAGCAATTCAGTACAAATTGTGTGAGAGATAATGTGTTAAAATGGAGATAAAATGAGCAGTACTGACACACAATCTGTTTTACAGAAAATTAATGTTTTTTACTTCTCATTCTTTTCATATTTAAAGTAAAACTGTAAACAATTGAAATGTTAAAACTTTAACAGACAGTGTGCATTTATAGACAAACAAATATTATGTATAATGTATTTAATTGAATCACATTAAATGTAATGCATATTTATGATAAATATAAACCAATATCAGTTATCGTTAACTGAAGTGAGTTTTCACTCAAATACTAAGAAAAGTATACAGTATTTGCTCATAAAGTTCCGTGTATTGAATCATGCATTATCTATACTATAATTGAGTTTGTAATGTCCGTCGCCGTCGGCAGTTGTGCACGCATCCTCAATGGAATGTTGGCAGCGTGAGGACAAAAGAATACAACTGGATGCAGCAAAGCTGCATCCAGGTGAATTACGAAAATGGCAGGGTGGTGAAAGAATCCACAGGGATGCAGCAAAGACAAACGGAGCATTACAAAAGCAAAAACTAACCGCCCGCATCAATTATTAAAAAAAACAAAAAAACGACCACATAAAGTATTTAAAAAAAAAAAAAAACCACGCCCGCACGAAATATAAAAAAAAACACAACAACCTCCTACACGAAGTATTAACACATACACTGCAACCCCCACATTGCTAAATAATAAAGTAATTAACCCCTTAATCACTTAACCATCAACTGCCCACATCGAAATACACCTAATTACCCATATTAACCTCTAAAGCGCAAAAACCCCCACATCGCAATACACCTAATTATCCTATTAACCCCTAAACCACATAACCCCTACATCGCAATAAACCTATTTACCCTATTAATCCCTAAACCGCAAAACTCCCACATAGCAATAAACCTAATTAACTTATTAACCTCTTACACTGCCAAAACCCACAATGCAAATAACTATTTAAATAACTAAGTACCCTAACCTAACACCCCCTTAAATTAACCCAAATTACCTAAACTAATAAATTCTAAACTAAGTTTACAAAAAATAAAAAGGCTAACATTACAGAAAATAAAAAATAAAATTACCAAATTTTACAAAATTAAACCTAATCCCTATGAAAATAAAAAAGCCCCCCCAAAATACAAACATCCCCTACTCTAAGAATAAACTACCAGTAGCCCTTAAAAGGGCTTTTTGCAGGGCATTGCCCCAAGAAACTCAGCTCTTTTACAAAAAATACTCAAAGTCCCCCCTAACAGTAAAACACCCCCACCTACCAAAACCCCCAAAATAAAAAACCTAACACTAAAAAAACCTAAACTACCTATTGCCCTGAAAAGGACATTTGTTTGGGCACTGCCCTTAAAAGGGCATTTAGCTCTTTTACTGCCCATCCCTAATCTAAATAAAACAAACCCCCCCAAAAAAAAATCTTAAAAAAATCAAATTCTAACCCCCAGGTTGGTACTAACGGTTGCTGAAGTCTGGAGGAGAAGGTCGTGTCCCATGCGGTGAAGTCTTCTTCCAAGCAGCAACCTCTTCTTTCTTCTTCCAGGAACAACCGGCGAGGAGTGGAGGGCGGAGCTGAAGACCGATGACTGCGGAGCTGAAAACCGGTGACTCTGGAACTGAAGACCGGCGATCCTGGAACTGAAGACCGGCGACCCTGGAACTGAAGACCGGCGACCGCGGAGCCATGAAGCATGGAGGATCCTCTTCGTAGATCACCGCCGTAAACTAGATAGTGAATATAAGGTACACGATTAAAAATGGCGTCCCTTGAATGCCTATTGGCTGTTTTGATTCTTCAAATTAAAATCAGCCAATAGGATACGAGCTACTCAAATCATATTGGCTGCTCAAATCAGCCAATAGGATGAGAGCAAGTAAAATCTAATTGGTTGGTGAACAGCCAATAGGATTTCACTTGCTCTCATCCTATTGGCTGTACACCGAGGATCGCCACATCTGGAAGCACCGCTGCGCATCTCCGCTGCGTTCCGCCTTTGCTGTGGATGAAGATGATGGACCCGTCTGGAAGAAGACCTTCTCCGCTGGATTTCAGGAACAGTGAGTAGCAACCTGGGGTTTAGACTTTTTTTAAGGTTTTTTTGTGGGGTTTGTTTTATTTAGATTAGGGATGGGCAGTAAAAGAGCTAAATGCCCTTTTAGGACAATGCTCAAACAAATGTTGTTGGTTCTTTTATTTTGGGGGGTTTGGTGGGTGAGGGGGTTTACTGTTAGGGGGGACTTTGTGTATTTTTTGTAAAAGAGCTGATTATCTTGGGGCAATGCCCTGCAAAAAGCCCTTTTAAGGGCTACTGGTAGTTTATTCTAAGAGTAGGGGGTGTTTTTATTTTTGGGGGGATTTTTATTTACATAGGGATTAGGTTTAATTTTGTAAAATTTGGTAATTTGATTTTTTATATTCTGTAATGTTAGTTTTTTTTAATTTTTTGTTAGCTTAGTTTTTTTTTTATTTAGGACAGTAGTTTGTAGAGTGTGGCTATATCTGTAGTTTATTATACAGAAAATATTTTTGATATATGTAATGGACAGTAGTCCATTAAAATTATAGTATTACTACACCTGTAGCTTAAATATTTATATAAAAAAAGAGTTACAAAATAGGCTGTAGTTTAAAAATAATTAGACTGCTCTCTGGACAGGCTTATCGACTAGTAACATTAATAAAACTAATCACCAAAATCACAGAAAACATCAAAAGTTGAGCAGCAATACTGAACCTAAAAAAGTGCAATTATAGTACTGAAAACATATGGAAATTCTACAGCGTCACCAGTCCCTGATGCTACAATAAAACACATATCATACACCTTACAATCTTATATCAAAACTCCAATAAATAATTGTTTTTAAAAAGATTAAGGGCCAGGTTACAAGTTGAGCACAAATGTTTGCATGCAATATGCGCTCATATTACAAGTTGAAAGTAAATGTGATCGCTTGAGGGCAATCGTGATCTATGCTAAAATGATTACCGCACCCTCCGAGCTCTGGTTAACTATTTTGCAAAATAAAAAAGTGTCACAAAACACATCAAAAATACATTACACAATGCAGTTACATTTCTAATAACACTATCTAATAAAAAAATATTTTATAAAAATATATATATAAGGGCTCAAAGATATGAGATTTCAGGTGTTAGAAATAAAAAAGGGGCAAAGGGATTTAATATAGATATGCATACATATACATGTCTAAAGATCTATATGTAAAACACGGAAAAGCATATTTATGCAATATTCATATTTAACAAAGTGTTATACTATATATTTAGTGTAAATATTTCACATTCCAATGTTCTGCACATAGCAGAATATGTTCTATGTATTTATAGATATTTCAATATATATATTTATGGGTATAAATATATATTGTACCAAAATACAATCATATATATATTTATATATGAATAAATATAACATATCCTGCTATATGAAGAACATTGGAATGGGAAATATTCATATTTTAATGTTAGCGCACATGAGAATATGCAGGCGTGCTTGCGCACGAGTGGGGTATTTTTTTCCACTTATTTTTCTCCATTGACATCTTTGGGGTAATAAGTTTTTGCGCGTGCAATATTCTAGGTTCGGCTTTATACGCGTGTCGGATTATCACAATACATTTTTACTTTTAACTCATAATACAAGCGCAATTCGAAGCACACAAAAAGTTTACTTCTACCGCAAGTAGCGAGTGACCAAAGCGCTAAATAGCGGTCCATTCATAATCTGGCCCTAAATTTCCTTACTAGAATTCTACAATAAGTTTGTGTTAATGATCTACATGCATTGAAATTTATCATTCTATACCTTCACTGCACCCATTCTCAGAATGTAGTTTAACGGGACAGTCTACTTGAAAATGATTTTTATTTTAAAAAAATAGATAATCCCTTTATTACCTATTCGCCAGTTTTTAATAACCAACACTGTTATATTAATACACTTTTTACTTTTTACTTCTGATATTACCTTGTATCTAAGTCTCTGCAGACTGCCTCTTCAAATCTTAGATCTTTTGACAGACTTGCATTTTAGCCAATCAGTGCTGACTCATAAATAACTCCACAGGAGTAAACACAATGTTATCTATATGGCACACATAAACTACCAGTGTCTAACTTTAATAAATGCACAAATAATGCAGATAAGAGGTGGCCTTCAAGGGCTTAGAAATAAGCATATGAGCCTACCTAGTTTTAGTATGAGCCTACCTAGTTTTAGCTTTCAACAAAGAATACCAAAAGAACAAAGCACATTTGATGATAAAAATAAAACGGAAATTTGTTTAAAATCACATGTCCTATCAGATTCATGAAAGTTTAATATTGACTAAACTGTCCCTTTAAACAAGAAGTTTGCAGGATGTAATGCTAAACAAATACATACATAAATCACCCTTCAGCTGTATATTTTCTGCATTATTAATATTGGTGTACAGCCAATATCACTATATTTATCATTTCAATTCAGACTGTGACCAGAAATATCACAGCTTTAAAAAATATATACATTGTTCTCAAACATTTAAATGCATGTAAGGAAAATAACTGTGAGCTACTATACATATGTAAAAGTACCAGGTAATGTACACTGTGAAATGTCCATGGTGTGAGATACAGATAAACTTAATTGCAAAATGCACAGCAGAATCTCAATACCTGTAAATTATAAGAAGCAGCTTTGATGCTTAATAAACATTATTTTATCTCATATAATAAATGATGGAGATAAGCAATAAAGTGACGATGAAGCAGAATACAAGGACTGCACAGTGTGTACAGAAGCTGCTGCTTAAGGCAAATAGCATAACAGATTATCTACAAAACAAAAGATTAATTAATCATGTATAAAAATAATAATTCCACCAAATGCAATATGAACACTATGTAAAATGCTATTTATAGCTCTGCAGTGTTTCTGTTGACTCAAACTTTAAACAAATATTCACAAAGAGACACACTCTTAACATCTCTTATGCTAGCAATCACCTCAATGATAGGGACTCCACACCTTACAAATTTAGGTCTCAGATTCTTCTGTGATTTTATGTGTGGGAATTGGGGTTTTAAAAGTGCCCCTACCCCGAGTCAAACACTGTACGGGTGTATACTTGGGGTTCGGTGATCATTATTGCCATGATGATCACCTGAAAATTTAGACCTATACTTTAAATAGGGGATTTAAACCACATAATTAGTATGTGTATGGAGGTTATGACAGGTGGATACGCCCCTTTCTCCTCCCCGAATCCTGCCCCTTTCCCCTCCCACTTTTACACCCCTTTTTTCTATGAATTTGATATAAAATTGATATAAAAAGGGATTTTTATAGGAGTTTAATATAGGATTTGAATTAAAAAGGGGTTATAAAAGTGTATAAAGCTTAATTATTTTGATATTTTTTTCTATTAGGAATAAAGATTAATTATGTTAATATTGTTGATTAGGAGATTTATAAAAGGATATGGAGTTTAATGTTGTTATTGTTTTTTTTCATTAAAAGGGATATGAAAAATATATAAAAGGTAATGGTATTCAATTAAAAGTGATATAAAAGGGTTTAAAGCATAATTTTGATATTGTATTACATTTGAAAGGGTTATAAAATCTTATAAAACATAATTTTGATATATCATTTTGAGTAAAGGGGTTTTATAATGTTATAAAATATAATTTGGATATTGTATTTGATTAAAAGGGTTATAAAATGTTATAAAGATCAAAATTATATTTGATAACATTCTATAACCCCATTACTCATAACATAATATCAAAATTATGTTTTATAAGATTTTATAACCCTTTTAATTGAATACAATATCAAAATTACGCTTTATACCCTTTTATATCACTTTTAATTGAATACCATTATATTGTATATCTTTTTCATATCCAGTTTAATAAAAAAATAATAACATTAAACTTTATATCCTTTTATAAATCTCCTAATCAACAATATAAAAATAATTAAGCTTTATAAACTTTTATAACCCCTTTTAAGCCAAACCTTTATTAAAAAAAAAAACACTTTTTATATCAATTTTATATCAAATTGTTATCAAAAACACTTTTTTTATATCAATTGTATATTAAACACCTATCAAAATCGCTTTTTATATCAATTGTATATACAATTCATATAAAAAAGGGATGTAAACGTAGGAGTGGATATGGGTGTGATTCTAGGAGGATAAAGGGTGTGTCCACCTTTCAAAATGAATTTGACATAACCTCCACACATATACTACTGACAGAGACTACTGACAGAGAGTCTGTAATAACTCCTTTATACATCACTAGAAATTACCTGGTCTCTGGTAGGGCAGGTTATCTCTTTTTATATTCTTCTATTTAAATTCCTTGTCCCACAATCACAAACAGGGTAAAAAACACATCAGCAGCTTTCCTGTGAATTCCAATCCTCATATATGTTCTGTTTAGAGATGGAAATAGGGAAGATTACAATATCCTTTCCCTGCTGCAGTTGGACAGCAGTCTCAAGATCTAGAACAGAAGTGGGCATCCCCTAAGCTGATAAATAAATGAAGGAGTTGGAGGGCACCTTATTGGCCCAGAATGTGGGCTGACAGTTTTCCTACATGGAAACATTGTCCACTCACAGAATGATAAATTAAGGGCATTAAATGTTCTACTTTTGTGACATATTTAGCATACTTATAAAATAAAAATAAACAGAAAATATGTGTGATTTAACCTCTATCACTAGTGCTACACAATTAATATTTATTTAAAAATAAAGTGTTTTGCAATATTAATAAAACAACATTTACTAATTTAAAGAGCTGAATGTTCTGTAAGTTAATTAAAATGTATTTTAAATGATAGACAAAAAATGCAACTGAGATGGCAGGAACACTATTGCTTCCTAGATAATTGTTTGTGACAAGAGGTTGTACTTTAAAGTCAGAGAGGATGAAATGTATTGTCCAGCATTGAAAAATTAAAAAATTGTTAATTAAACACAAAGGCTAGACTACAAGAGGAACACAATCAATAAAGCAATATGTGTTAGTTTGTGCTTGGCCTTGTGCAAGCACTAATGACCAATTTGGTATAGTTTTTGATTCATTTTAATAAAAATTTAATTTTTTAAAACTATAATTTTAACTAAAGCAAAATAGTCATTGAAATGATTATCCAAGACATCTGTGATATACCACTTTTACATTTAGAGTATTTTAAAACTAGGTGTTAACTGTTATCTTTTGCTACTGTGTATTATAAAACATGGAAGTAAGCATGTGTGTGTATTTAAATACATGTGTATATATGTTTTTTTTGTGTATATATGTATGTATATACATGTATATTTAAATGTATTACCATATAAATACACATGTATAAACCCATATATAATATATAAATTTTGTTTGCACTCAAGCACACCCATTTACTTTCAACTTGTAATACGCACGTAAATTTGCATGGTCTCAATATTGCTTAGCGCACCACTTGTAATCTAGCTCACTAGCTCAATATATATTAACCATGGACTTTTAATACCAGTGCAAAAACGCAAGCAGTATGAAGCATTAACATCACTGAAGCACAATCTTGCATTTTTGAACTGGTTTTTTTGTGCTGTACATGTAATCTGTCCATATTGTGCAAAAATCAAACAAAGCAACGGGTTGTTAAAGTCAGATTAGCAGAAAGCATTTATTTAGTTCAGTTGTGATTAAGAAAGATCTTAATATTAAAGATATTGCTATGAAATTAATTCATAACATTACAGTTTATGCAGATGGCAGATGATTTTGTTTTATTTATCATGAGCCATCCTATCTCCTTAGCTCATTACATTTTTACTTGTATTTGGCTGTAACTTCTGAAGGCTGATTTTTAGATAAATAAAGCTTGGTCTGTAAACATTTTGTAAAAAAGAAAATTTATGCTTACCTGATAAATGTATTTCTTTTTTGACACGATAAGTCCATGGATCATCTAATTACTATTGGGAATACCACTCCTGCCCATCAGGAGGCAGCAAAGAGCACCACAGCAAAGCTGTTAAATATCACCTCCCTTCCCTCTCAGCCCAGTCATTCGACTGAAGTAAAGGAGAGAAAGGAAGTAACAAGGTGCAGAGGCATCTGAAGTTTATAATAACCAACAACCTGTCTACTCAAAAACATGGCGAGCCGTGGACTCATCGTGTCAAAAAAGAAATAAATTTTTCAGGTAAGCATACATTTTCTTTTCTTTCTAATGACAGGATGAGTCCACGGATCATCTAATTACTATTGGGAATCAATACCCAACACAGATGATACGGGAGGGACAAGACAGGGAACCTAAATGGAAGGCACCACTGCTTGAAGAACCTTTCTCCCAAAAGCGGCCTCAGCCGAGGCAAAAGGGTCAAATTTGTAGAACTTTGAAAAAGTGAGAAGAGAGGACCAAGTAGCAGCCTTGCAAATCTGTTCCACAGAAGCTTCATTCTTGAATGCCCATGAGGAAGGAACAGCCCTTGTGGAATGAGCCGTAACTCTCTCTGGAGGCTGCTGTCCAGCAGTCTCATATGCAAAACATATGACACTCTTCAGCCAAAAAGAAAGAGAAGTAGCTGTAGATTTCTGTCCCTTACGTTTTCCTGAGAAAACCACAAACAAGGCCGAAGACTGACGAAAATCCTTAGTCGCCTGCAGGTAAAACTTTAAGGCATGAACCACGTCCAAATTGTGCAGAAGCCTTTCCTTCTGAGAGGTAGGATTAGGACACAAGGAAGGAACAACAATCTTCTGATTAATGTTCCTAACTACTTTAGGAAGAAATCCTAATTTAGTACGTAAAACTACCTCATCCGAATGAAAAATAAGGTAAGGGGACTCATACTGCAATGTCGAGAGCTCTGAAACTCTGTGAGCAGAAGAAATAGCGACAAGAAATAAAACTTTCCAAGATAACAGCTTAATAGCTAAGGAATGCATAGGCTCAAACGGAGCCCCTTGAAGAACTTTAAGAACTAAATTAAGCCTCCATGGAGGAGTAACTGGTTTGAACACAGGCCTCATCCTGACCAAGGCCTGACAAAAGGATTGTACATCTGGAACATCTGCCAGATGTTTGTGTAACAAAACAGATAAGGCAGAAAGTTAACCCTTTAGGGAACTTGTCGATAATCCTTTCTCCAAACCCTCTTGGAGAAAAGACAACATTCTAGGAATCCTAACTCTACTCCAGGAGTAGCCCTTGGATTCACACCAATAGAGATATTTATGCCATATCTTATGGTAAATCTTTCTCGTTACAGGTTTACGAGCCTGAATCATGGTCTCTATGACCGAGTCTGAAAAGCCCCGCTTGGATAAAATTAACTGTTCAATCTCCAAGCAGTCAGCTTCAGAGAAACTAGATTTGGGTGAAGGAAGGGCCCTTGAATTAGAAGGTCCTTCCTCAACGGAAGTCTCCAAGGTGGAAGAGATGACATGTCCACCAGATCTGCATACCAAATCCTGCAAGGCCACGTTGGTGCAATGAGGATCACTGAGGCCCTCTCCTGCTTGACTCGAGCAATGACCCGAGGAAGAAGAGCAAACAGAGGAAATAGGTATGCTAGACTGAAGGTCCAAGGTACCGCCAGGGTATCTATCAGTACCCGTACCTCGGGAGCTTGTCATTCTGCCGAGATGCCATGAGATCTTATTCCGGCTGACCCCATTTAAGAATCAGGCTGGAAAACACTTCTGGATGGAGTTCCCACTCCCCCGGATGAAAAGTCTGCCTGCTCAGGAAGTCCGCCTCCCAGTTGTCCACCACTTGGATGTGGATCACCGACAGACAGCAAGAGTGGGCTTCCGCCCACTGAATTATTTTGGTTACCTCTGTCATCGCTAAGGAACTCCTCGTTCCTCCCTGATGATTGATGTAAATCACTGAAGTTATGTTGTCCGAATGGAACCTGATAAACTGGACCGAGGCTAATTGGGGCCAGGCCAAAAGAGCATTGAATATCACTCTCAGCTCCAAAATGTTTATAGGTAGAACAGACTCTGACTGAGTCCAAACTCGCTGAGCCTTTAGGGAGCCCCAGCCTGCTCCCCATCCTAGAAGGCTGGCGTCTGTTGTCACAATCACCCAAGATGGTCTGCGAAAGCAGGTCCCCTGGGAGAGATGATCCAGAGACAACCACCATTGAAGAGAATCTCTTGTCTCCTGCTCCAGTAGTATTCAAGGGGACAAGTCCACATAATCTTCGTTTCATTGCCTGAGCATGTCTGCAGAGGTCTGAGGTGGAACCGAGCAAACGGGATGATGTCCATTGCCACCACCATCAGCCCGATTACCTCCATGCACTGAGCCACTGATGGCCGAGGAGTGGACTGAAGAGCTAGACAAGTATCGAAAATCTTTGATTTCCTGACTTCTGTCAGAAAAATCTTCAATGATAGGGAATCTATTATGGTTCCCAAGAAAGTTACCCTTTTCTTTGGGACTAAGGAACTCTTTTCCAAATTTACCTTCCATCCGTGAGATCGCAGGAAGGATAACAAAATTTCTGTGTGGGATCTTGCTTGTTGTAAGGATGGCTCCTGGACTAGGATGTCGTCCAGATAGGGCGCCACTGCAATGCCCCGTAAACGAAGCACCGCCAACAGCGAACCCAGAACCTTTGAGAAAATTCTTGGAGCTGTGGCAAGACCAAAGGGAAGAGCCATGAATTGGAAGTGTTTGTCTAGAAAGGCAAACCTTAGAAACCTGTGATGATCCCTGTGAATGGGAAAATGCAAGTACACGTCCTTTAAATCCACAGTTGTCATAAATTGACCCTCTTGGACCGAACGGAGACTGGACCGAATAGTTTCCATCTTGAAGGATGGTACTCTGAGGAATTTGTTTAGACTCTTGAGATCTAAAATAGGCCTGAAGGTTCCCTCTTTTTTGGGACCCACGAACAGATTAGAATAAAATCCCAGACCCCGTTCCTGAATCGGAACAGGAACTATCACTCCCAGGTCGGAGAGCTCTCTTACACAGTGTAAAAACACCTCTCTTTTTGTCTGTTCTACAGATAATCTTGAGAGCAGAAATTTGCCTCTGGGAGGAAAACTTTTAAACTCTAGTTTGTATCCCTGGGACACTATTTCAACTGCCCAGGGATCCTGAACATCTTGAACCCAAGCCTGGGCAAAGAAGGAAAGTCTGCCCCCTACAAGATCCGGTCCCAGATTGGGGGCAGACCCTTCATGCTGTCTTTGATTCAATAGCAGGCTTCTT
Source organism: Bombina bombina (assembly GCF_027579735.1). Lineage (NCBI taxonomy): Eukaryota > Metazoa > Chordata > Amphibia > Anura > Bombinatoridae > Bombina > Bombina bombina. The sequence goes on from NC_069499.1 coordinate 374,061,905, forward strand.
GGATTGTTTACCCTTATTCCAAGACTGATTGGGTCTCCATGAAGGTATAGACTTCTTGGAGGCTGAAGAGGAAGGAATGAAAATGACTCTATTGTCCCTATTGTTTGTTTCTCTTATCCTGAGGGAGAAGGTGACCCTTACCTCCCGTAATATCAGAGATTATTTCCTTCAAGCCAGGTCCAAACAAGGTCTTCCCCTTGTAAGGAATCACTAAAAGCTTAGACTTAGAGGATACATCCGCAAACCAAGGCTTTAAACATAAGGCTCTGCGAGCTAGAACAGAGAAACCTGAAATCTTTGCTCCCAGTTTGATAACTTGAAGGGAAACATCCGTAATAAATGTAGCCAATTTAAGAGCTTTTATCTTATCCTGGATTTCATCCAGGGGAGTTTCTGTTCTAATAGCATCAGACAACGCATCAAACCAATATGCCGCTGCATTAGTGATGGTAGCAATGCACACAGCTGGCTGCCATTGTAAGCCCTGGTGTACATACATCTTTTTGAGTAACCCCTTTAATATTTTGTCCATAGAATTTTTGAAAGCACAACTATCATCTATGGGTATAGTAGTTCTCTTAACAGCACCTTAACAGCTCCTTCCACCTTGGGGACTGTTTGCCAAGCCTCCTTAACAGAGTCGGCTATGAGAAACATCTTTTTAAATATAGGAGATGGAGAAAAAGGTATACCCGGTCTCTCCCACTCCTTAGCAATGATCTCAGAAGCTCGGTCTGGTACCGGAAAAACCTCTATTGAGGAAGGTACCTCACGATATTTATTCAGCTTACTGGGATTAACAAGGATCGTGGAGTTGCTGTCGTCCAGAGTAGCTAAAACCTCCTTAAGTAACAGACGGAGATGTTCTAGCTTAAACCTGAAGGATACAACTTCAGTATCAGCAAGAGAAATTACACTGTCAGAATCTGAAATTTCACCTTCAGATGCTACTACGTTATCCTCCTCCTCAGGCTTCTGTGAGGGGACATCTGAAATAGCAACAAATGCGTCAGAAACCTCAGTTACTGAATGTCTGATTTTCCTCTTACGCTTTCCCTGCAACATTGGGAAAGCAGACAACGCATCTGAAACTGCAGAAGACATGAGAGAAGCGATGTCTTTTAAAGTAACTCCAGCGGGAGCTAGAGAGGTAGCGCAGGGCATATGTGAGGGCGGTAAAATCTGGGACGCTTGAGGAGAAAGCTGCGGCATATATTGAACATTGTCATTAGATTCCTGAACAGCATCCTCTTTAGAAAATGTTGGCTCAGCAAAATATCTATCCCTGTAGCTTAAAGTTCTGTCAATACATGAGGAACAGAAAGGGATTGGTGGTTCCACATTGGCATCAAAACATAAAGAGCAAGTGACACTTTGTAAGACCTCTTGGTCCATACTAACTCCCAATTAAACAATTTAACATAAAAGGATTACATTTTATTAATAACATTTAAATACATAAAAAACTTTACTGTCCCTTTAAATAATAAACTGCAACTTTTTTACTGAGCTTAATAAATTTTTGTGTAGACAGGCTTAAAAAGCTAAAATAACCTAGCAAAACACCTCTACATCTCAGCAACACTTTCCTGAGGTGCCTACCTCCTCTGAGCAGGAGCTGTTTCGTTCCGTAACCTGATAGCAGTCGCAACAGTCGGAATTCAATGTAACACACGCATCTATTATTGGAGATGCATAGTATGCAAAGACAAATGTTCAACTTCCTCTACAATGGAGCGGAGTGAACAGAAAGGGCGCACAATCACTAGCCGCTTCCTGAAGTATCTCCCATCGTGGGCGTGCCCATAAGAAATCTCCTGGTCGGCTATTATGTTATAAAACCGCAGAGAGATGTGAAACCACTGTTCTAAGTACAACCAGCCCCAGTGCCTGTGTCTAAGCTGCCCACAGTGTCCCCTATGCTCTTAGGAGAATCTATGCCATAATAAAGAGCTAATTATGATGAGGTCTGTCCCATTTTTTTCTGAGTCTTTCTTAACCCCGGAAATAAAGCCAGCACTTACCTCATATACTGCATGACAGCAAGGCAGTTCCAGGTTTGAGAGTTCCTCTCCCTCACATGGACCTGTGAAATAAAAGAAAGTCCTGAGTAAATATCCCTCAGGTTTTCAGGGTTAGGAGAGCAACAATATATGGTAGACGCAGTGAGAATTATGTCCGACAAGTTCCCATTGCTCTAAAGCCACCACTGCTCTACTGAAGAGACTGATATGGACTATGGCTACACCCTAGGACAAAGCAGCACAATCTTGCACTACTTTAAAAACAATAAACTCTTGATTGAAGAATATGTTTCTAACACCTACTTTACCACCAACTTGCTCTTAACATAGGCAAATAGAATGACTGGGTTGGGAGGGAAGGGAGGTGATATTTAACAGCTTTGCTGTGGTGCTCTTTGCTGCCTCCTGCTGGGCAGGAGTGGTATTACCAATAGTAATTAGATGATCTGTGGACTCATCGAGTCATTAAAAAGAAAAGGCAAACCTTAGAAATCTGTGATGATCCCTGTGAATGGGAACATGCAAGTACGCGTCCTTTAAATCCACAGTTGTCATAAATTGACCCTCTTGGACCAAAGGGAGAATGGAACAAATAGTTTCCATCTTGAAGGACGGTACTCTGAGGAATTTGTTTAGACTCTTGAGATCTAAAATAGACCTGAAGGTTCTCTCTTTTTGGGAACCATGAACAGATTTGAATAAAATCCCAGACCACGTTCCTGAATCGGAACAGGAACTATCACTCCAAGGTCAGAGAGGTCTCTTACACAGTGTAAGAACACCTCTCTTTTTGTCTGGTCTACAGATAATCTTGAAAGCAGAAACTTGCCTCTGGGAGGAAAACTTTTGAACTCTAGTTTGTACCCCTGGGACACTATTTCTACTGCCCAGGGATCCTGAACATCTCGAACCCAAGCCTGAGTGAAGAAAGAAAGTCTGCCCCCTACAAGATCCGGTCCCGGATCGGGGGCAGACCCTTCATACTGTCTTTGATTCAATAGCAGGCTTCTTGGATTGTTTACCTTATTCCAAGACAGATTGGGTCTCCATGAAGGTTTAGACTGTTCCTGCTTGGAGGCGGAAGACGAAGAATTTCCTTGAAATTTCGAAAGGAACGAAAATTACTCTATCGTCCCTATTCTTTGTTTCTCTTATCCTGAGGGAGAAGGTGACCCTTACCTCCCGTAATATCAGAGATTATTTCCTTCAAGCCAGGTCCAAACAAGGTCTTCCCCTTGTAAGGAATTGCTAAAAGTTTAGACTTAGAGGATACATCCGCAGACCAAGGCTTTAACCATAAGGCTCTGCGAGCTAGAATGGAGAAACCTGAAATCTTTGCTCCCAGTTTGATAACTTGAAGGGAAACATCCGTAATAAAGGAATTAGCCAATTTAAGAGCTTTTATTCTATCCTGGATTTCATCCAGAGGAGTTTCTGTCCTAATAGCATCAGACAATGCATCAAACCTATATGCCGCTGCATTAGTGACGGTAGCAATGCACACAGCTGGCTGCCATTGTAAGCCCTGGTGTACATACATCTTTTTGAGTAAACCCTCTAATTTTTTGTCCATAGAATCTTTAAAAGCACAACTATCCTCTATGGGTATAGTAGTTATCTTAGCTAAGGTGGAAACAGCTCCTTCCACCTTAGGGACTGTTTGCCAAGCCTCCTTAACAGAGTCGGCTATGGGAAACATCTTTTTAAATATAGGAGATGGAGAAAAAGGTATACCCGGTCTCTCCCACTCCTTAGCAATGATCTCAGAAGCTCGGTATGGTACCGGAAAAACCTCTATCAAGGAAGGTACCTCAAAATATTTGTTCAGCTTACTGGATTTCTTGGGATTAACAACGACGGGGGTGTTCTAGCTTAAACCTGAAGGATACAACTTCAGTATCAGCAAGAGGAATTACGTCAGAATCTGAAATTTCACCTTCAGATGCTACTACGTTATCCTTCTCCTCAGGCTTCTGTGAGGGGACATCTGAAATAGTAACAACTGCGTCAGAAACCTCACTTGCTGAATGTCTGATTTTCCTCTTACGCTTTCCCTGCAACATTAGGAAAGCAGACAACGCATCTGAAACTGCCGAAGACATGAGAGGAGCGATGTCTTTTAAAGTAACTCCAGCAGGAGCTAGAGAGAAAGCGCAGGGCACTGCATGTGAATGCGGTAAAATCTGGGACGCTTGAGGAGAAAGCTGCGGCATATATTGAACATTATCAGATTCCTGAACAGCATCCTTTTTAGAAAATGTTGGCTCAGCAAAAAGTCTATCCCTGTAGCTTAAAGTTCTCTCACATTGGCATCAAAACATAAAGAGCAAGTAACACTTTGTAAGGCCTCTTGGTCCATACTAACTCCCAATTAAACAATTTAACATAAAAGAATTACATTTTATTAATAAAATTTAAATACATAAAAAAACTTTACTGTCTCTTTAAATAATAAACTGTAACTTTTTTACTGCGTTTAATAAATTTCTGTGTAGACAGGCTTAAAAAGCTAAAATAACCTAGCAAAACACCTCTACATCTCAGCAACACTTTGGGTCCGATGGGATTATATCTGGCAGGTACTTAAATCTTTTGGCTTTCCTCCCCAATTCATTGGCATGGTTCAGGCGCTATATACTGCACCATTTGCAATGGTCAGAGGCGTAGGTTTTAGATCTAGAGCCTTCCCCATTACCAATGGGACTAGGCAAGGCTGCCCTCTTTCGCCTCTGATCTTTGCTATGGTTATGGAACCTCTAGCCCAAGAGATCAGGCATTCTCAAGGCATAGAGGGAGTCAAGATAGGTGAGCGAACAGAGAAAATCGCCCTCTTTGCCGACGACCTGACCATCTTGTTAACTAACCCGAGCTCTTCAATTCCGGAAGTTTTCAGGACCTTAGAATCCTATGGGGTTCTCAGTCTCTATAAAGTAAACATTCTCAAAACGGAAGCTCTAGCAATTAATCTTGATTCCGGGCTCCTCGCCACACTTAAGACCCGCTTCTCTTTCACCTGGCACACAGATCTTATTAAACACCGGGGTATATTTTTAGGCCCTGATATAAATAAGGTTATTAAATACAATTTTGAGCCATTGATTGTAGAAATTAAAAGTCTTCTACAGAGGTGGGATTATAGAGAAATTTCCTGGATGGGACGTATCTCTACTCTTAAAATGGCTATTCTTCCAAAAATTCTGTACCTATTTAGGTGCATACCCTATACGATACCAAAAATCTATCTATCTCAGATTCAGTCTATATTCATTAACTATGTCTGGAGAGGAAAGATTCCGAGGGTGGCGGGCCGTATTCTTCAACTACCGATAAACAAAGGAGGCATAGCTTTTCCCAATATATATCTATACCACGACGCAGCCAGGTTAACTCACATTGCGGCCTGGAGCAATGAGAAAGAGAAACCGGCATGGTTTTTGCTCAAGACTGAGGTTATCCCTAGAAAATTCCTCCTAAAAGATCTAATATGGATTCCTAAGCATAGGCTCCTGGATGCAGCGCTCACGAATAAAATTGCCGGACATGGCATAGACTTAGACATCACAAAGGACTGGCACCCCATCCTTCTCCTATTCATAGTCTCCAGGGACTGATGATGGGTCTCCCAGATATACATAGACAGGATTGGCTATCATGGAATTTTATCTGTGTTGGGGACCTCTATACCCAGAAGAGGCTATCAACAACTAAACAAATAGTCGCGCAGGTGAAAGAGGCTCCGAGATGGTTAATGTTTGAAAGTTATAGATTGTTAGAATATTGCCAGGCTTGGGGTTTCCCCAAGACACAGCTGAGAGAAAGTACTACTTGGGAGAAACGATGGCAAGCAGGGACTAAGCCTATAAAATCACTTACAAATCATCATCTGCTACTCCTCAGCGACTACAGCGAAATCATACCCTGGCAGATTAAGGCATGGGGACGTGAAATAGACGTCCAAATTACCCCGATGGAAGTGGAACATGCGACAATGATTACTAAATCAGCCATACATTGCATAACTTTCCTTGAAATTTACTTCAAGGTTCTCTTAAAGTGGTATCTAACCCCCATAAGTTGTCAAAGATATATCCTACAGCCTCCCCGCAATGCTGGAGGGAATGTGGCCAACAGGGCACAGATTTACATATCTGGTGGTCCTGCCCAAAAATAGCCCCCTTGTGGAGAGAGACTTTTCTATTGCTCTCTGACTTGGGTATCAAATTACCCAAATCCCCAGCATTAGCCCTTCTGCATATCGGTCTTAGGGAACTACAAAAACCCCAACAAATCCTTGGAGTTGCAATTTTTATTGCAACCAAGATGTGTATAGCCAGGTCATGGAAAAAACTTGAAGCTCCAACTTTAGCTCAGATCACTCAACTCATAGATTATTTAGCATCAATGGAGAGAGGTTTTTATAACACGACTGACCGTATTGACAAGTACTGGACGATCTGGAGTAGGTGGGTTCTTAAACCTCCTTAGACGCCCAAATGCTTATTATTGTCTTTTTGGTCCCATGGTGGATCCATTATCCCTCTGAGAATTTTCTCTATTTCCCTTTCCCTTTTTCCTTCCCCCCCCCCCCTTTCCTTTTTTTTTTTTTTTTTTTCTCTCTCTTTTTCTTCTCCTTTTTTTTTCATATCCTACCGCTGCCTTTTTTCTCTTTCAATTTTTGCTGTTAATTCGAACCTGATGTCCCTACTTAGTAACCTTGTTAGGGACTATCTGTCTCCACATTAGGACTTAACGATAGATGAGACAATGGGAACAGACACGGCCAAAAACTCTTGTGATGCCCTACAATTAATTAATTTGATAAACTAAACTTTATTTTTGAACACATACTAAAGGACATCACCCTATCTCTTGAGATATTTCTCCTCAATTCAGATGTAAGAATGAGAGTAACCTATTAGTTGGCAATTATTCCAATGTCAAAATTCTGTGCCAGTTTGTATTATGAATACCCTTGTATTTTATACTTGAAAAATTGATCAAAGTCTGTTTTTTACGCTGATTGTTTTATTTGCATCTTCTTTGTACTGATTTATGCTTAATAAAGCTTTAAAAAAAAAAAAGCTAAAATAACCTAGCAAAACACCTCTACATCTCAGCAACACTTTGCTGAGGTGCCTACCTCCTCTGAGCAGGAGCCGTTTCGTTCCATAACCTGATAGCAGTCACAACAGTCGGACTTTGATTTAACACACGCATCTATTATTGGAGAAGCGTAGTATGCAAAGACAAACGTCCAACTTCCTCTACAATGGAGTGGAGTGAACAGAAAGGGCGCACAATCACTAGCCGCTTCCTGAAGAACCTCCTATCATGGGCGTGCCCATAAGAAATCTCCCGGTCGGCTATTATTTTATAAAACCGCCGGGAGATGTGAAACCACTGTTCTAAGTACCACCAGCCCCAGTGCCTGTGTCTAAGCTGCCCATAGTGTCCCCTATGCTCTTAGGAGAATCTATGCCATAATAAAGAGCTAATTATGATGAGGTCTGTCCCATTTTAATAAATTAAGTGCCCTTTTTTCTGAGTCTTTCTTACCCCCAGAAATAAAGCCAGCACTTACCTCATATACTGCCTGACAGCAAGGCAGTTCCAGGTTTGAGAGGTCCTCTCCCTCACATGGACCTGTGAAATAAAAGAAAGTCCTGAGTAAATATCCCTCAGGTTTTCAGGGTTAGGGGAGCAACAATATATGGGAGATGCAGTGAGAATTATATCCCACAAGTTCCCATTGCTCTAAAGCCACCACTGCTCTACTGAAGAGACTGATATGGACTACGGCTACACCCTAGGACAAAGCAGCACAATCTTGCACTACTTTAAAAACAATAAACTCTTGATTGAAGAATCTTTTTCTAACACCTACTTCCCCACCTTCTTGCTCTTAACATAGGCAAAGAGAATGACTGGGTTGGGAGGGAAGGGAGGTGATATTTAACAGCTTTGCTGCGGTGCTCTTTGCCGCCTCCTGCTGGGCAAGAGTGGTATTCCCAATAGTAATTAGATGATTCATGGACTCATCGTGTCATTAAAAAGAAAGAAGAATTTGATGAGTTCATAAGGGACTAACTGGTTGTTATGCTAGAAAGCTTTGGCTTTTAAGGTCATATTATGAAAGCTATTTTAGATTTATATAATATCCTACTCAAGCATTAGTCTAGAAAATTAAGTAAAAATAGTATTAGACAGGGCTATATTGTACCTATTAAAGAACCATTAGCTGAAAGCCCAAGATAATATTTTAAAGGGACAGTAAAACCTTGTAATTACAAGATATTACTATTGTATTGTTATAGAATTATATATATATATATATATATATATATTTATATATACAGTATATATATATATGTGTGTGTGTGTGTTGTTCTGTGTGTGTGCATTCAGCCTTCGGCAAATACAATTTTGCAGATGTATACATTTATGCAGATTCAGGTATTTTTCCGAATACAGACTATCTGAATGAACTGAGGAATGAAATGGACAAAAAATGAGATAGTGCATGTTTGTTAGTAACATTCATTTAATTCATTTTGACATAAAAACACTGAAGCAGGAAACTTAGCTCATTACATTTTTACTCTTATATGGCTGTCACTTCTGAAGGCTGATTTTTAATAAATAAAGCTTGGTCTGTAAACATTTTGTAAAAAAAGAATTTGATGAGTTCATCAGGGACTAACTGGTTGTTATGCTAGAAAGCTTTGGCTTTTTTAAGTCATATTATAAAAGCTATTTTAGATTAATATAATATCCTACTCAAGCATTATTAGTCCAGAAAATGAAGTAAAAATTGTATTAGACAGGGCTACATGTTGCCTCTATTGATGTACTTATAATAGAACAATTAGCTGAAAGCCCAAGATAATATTTTAAAGAGACAGTAAAACCTCATAATTACAAGATAGTTCTGTTGTATTGCTATAGAATAATATATATATATTAGTACTTCTCAGGCATGTCCTCCAGATATATTAGTACAGTTATAAGAATATCTCAGCGGTGCATTCAAATAAAACTAGTGTAGGATATTTGCGAATTCTTTTTCAACAAGGGATACCGAGAGAACGAAGCATATTAAAAATCTAAGGGAATTTAAAAGTGTCTTAAAATTACATGTTCTATCTTAATCAAGCAAGTTTATTTTTGACTTTCCTATTCCTTTAACTCAAAGTGAATTGAATATCAAGTATCACAATGGAATTGTACTAGAACAATTTATAATAAGCCAATAACATTAACCAAATACGCAAAATGACCTATTTAACAATGCTTGGTTAGCAAATATAGGCCAGATATTATAATTCAAGTCTTAGTTTATATCCAACAAATCTAATAGAATTTCCAGGAAGTATAAATTAACTATCTAACCCAAGAATGGTCTTATATAACTTAAATTGATCAACCAGAAAGATTTATACACTATTAGCAATTCAATATATCAATTAGCATGACAATAATAAGTACAATATATCCTCATAATATGTACAATCTGGACGCTTTAAATACAATTTCTTAAATATCTTAAAGTAACTTAAAATCAATTTATGAGCATAACATATAAAACCCCTTTTTCCTCAATAGTAAATCCACTTGATGCTGATATAATTATTATATAGAATACATTGATCTATTTAATATTAGATTATAAATATAAGATACACCTTTAAATCACAGCTTCAATTACACTACTGCTATAAAGAATATTTTAACTATAGTAACTCTTAAAATATTTAATCCCTATTATACGTTACCAGTTAGGCAGTTAGCAAGATTTGAGAGTTTCAGTACCCAGGGTTTCTCACTGTCATACAGGAAGATAATACCACTATATTCAAGAGAACAAAGTAGCCCAAGGTTATCTCTTTGAAATCCACAAGAGAGCGTTCCAACAATGTCAATCGTCTGTGTCCACAATATAGAAGAAAAGTAGCCCAAAGTTTTCTCTCTTTTCACAAAGAGAGCATTGCAACAAGGTTAAGAGACTGTCCACCAAAGACTGTCCAAAAAAGAAGGCCCCCTCTCTTACCATGTGTAGAGTTATTGTGTGTTTACTTGCTCCTCCTCCATTCTTAATCACCCAATAGAAAAACGACAGCTCTCATAGGTCACTTGCTATCCCCACCTGGTAACTTAATTCACTCAAAATTAAATACCTCAGGCTGCATTACTTAGTTTCGGACACTAAATTGTGATTAATGAATTATAATAATATTTTAGCAGTATATTATATTAATAAGTTGATTTTAATAGTATCATATCATTTCATATTCTGATAGTATATTTTGTTACAATTTCTAGTCATTTTTATATCATACACATATATGTAAGTAAAAATTGGAAGTCTTGTGATTAATTATTATAGATATATATTGGAGTCTTATTGACTATTTTATGTAACTATATTCCATTATCAGTGCACATTTCTTAAAAATGTTTGAGTGCATAAAAACATAACTGTGATATTTAGTCAGAGGACAATTTATATAGGTAATAGCCACTTTAGAACCTTTACATTGGTACATCAGATACCTGTAATAACATGCAACTAATTCTAAGCATAATTTGTCAAACATTTTAAATATAGTTATTACATATTAAAGTCACTTAATGGTTAGTATATGTGCTAGGCATGAGATATATATCTTAAAACATATATATATATATATATATATATATATATATATATATATATATATATATATATATATATATATAGAGGTACATTTATACAATATTGATTGTATATTAAATATATGAATATTACAGACACAAGTTAAACTTTAAAATCAAAATTTTATATTCTTTTATGAGTTAAACTTTTCCCAGACAGAAATGTGTTTTAACCCCTTGAGTGCTAACGACTGCTCTGAGCCGTCACAGAGTTTCCCACTGTAGTGCTAACGACGGCTCAGAGCCGTTGCTAGCACTCTCCCACATTGAGGGAGATCTGGGGGCTCCCACCCGCTCCTACCCCGGCGATCAAACCTGCATAGTGACAGGCATTGCCGGGGCTTCCCGTTTTGCGAAGTGACGTCATGCGCAATGACGTGATGACGTCACAGCGCAACTTTATTAACAAACTGACAATACAAAGTATAGGGAAACGGGGCATGCTGCTTAGACGCCTGTATCTCAGGCATCTAAGCAGCTACGGACCCCAAGACCCACCATTGGAAAGGTAATCACCGAACCTTTCCAATGACGTAAGTCTTGGGGATCTGAAAAAAATATATAAAAGTTAAAAAAAAAAATTAAAAAAATTAAAAAAAAAAACTTCCATCACCTTAGCACCCAGGTGGGAAATAGCTTAGCACTCAAAGGGTTAAAGAATTTCAAAGAGTTTCTTCTTGTTTAAAGACACAAATGTTAAATTTACTTTATTTCCTGGGGATCTGCGTCTAGATATATTATTCGTAGATATTTTGTCTCTTGTCACAGGGTGTCCTCTGATCTAGCTCCTATCTCGTGGAAGCTATTGAGGGTGATTTAATTTAGAAAATTTTATCTGGGAAACCACAGAACAAAGGGTTGAGTCATGAATCTCATGTCCATTGGCAAATAGTCTAAGGTGACTACAGTCAAAATGTTATATCCAAAGGAATATTTTCATTTATAGATGAAATATTAATCTATATGATATATAGTCTACAGTGCTCTCACAATTTATCTGACAATATATATGTGGGTGTTTGGGTGGGTGTGCATTCAGCCTTGGACAAATACAAATTTGCAAATTAGTATAAATTTATGCTGATTCAGGCATTTTTCAGAATACAGACTATCTGAATGAACTGTAGACCAAAACGGAAAAGGAATGAGATATTTCATGTCTGTTAGTAACATTAATTTAATTAATTTTGACATCAAAACACTGAAGCAGTAAACTGAGGAAAGGGGAAGGAACTGAGATTGTTTTGCTAATAAGCTCATTTATTTGCAATGGTGTACAGGGGGTCTGACCATTCAAGTGTCCAAGTCCCTTATCTAATCCTTACACAATATTATTAATGATTAATTTTAGGGGCAGAAAATCAGCCATTAAATGTCAAACAGGCTTGTCCAATCCACTTTCAACTTAGCATAGGGAAGTTGGAGACTAGGGGAAGCTCAACTATCTTTAATCACTTTGACATGAGCTTTTGTATGTTGTGTTTCTGCAACTTATTTGTTATTGCCTCAAATACAATCAGTGCCTTTTATTGTATTTGTCGTTTTTTTTCCCAGTGCTAGTAGAAGGAGTGTGTGGACTGTGCTTTTATCTTTAAAAAAACAACAACAAAACCTTCCCTTCTTTTGCAGTCTACTTCATTCTTTGTGTGCACAATCAGATTCAGAAGTATTTTTTTTATTGCAGAGCACTGCATCACAGTACAACTGCACAGGACTGTGTCAGTGCATTCAGTTTTTTTTCTCTGTGAAGCAAAGATTGTTTCCATACATTTTTAGTGTTTATTCATAGCATCAGTTTTAACATTGAATGTATCATTTTTATTGTAGTGGGGGCATTGCTGAACTAGGTTTAGTTGCCTAGCAGCATAGCTTTCAATTTGTTTTTATAATTTATATGATATTTTTTAGTGGCTGGCTATTGCACACAGTGTATGCATATACTATAGTTAGCAATACTAGGGCTCCACTGTGTAATACCAGTGCACGCCAATGTGCGCTGGTATTACAAGTTAACTACAATATGAATGTGAGCTCTTGTTCGCATTGCTTCAAAGGCTCCAATGAAATCCTCATTCTGATACCATCAGAAATGTCATCAGAACATTGCACAGGGAGTAAGTAACACAGGGAATGCAGCATATTTAAATATATATATATATATATATATATATATATATAAAGTCCATAAAAAAAGCAATTTCACCTAATCAACAGCTGCCAGGGTGCCAGCGGGTTAATATACAAGATATATGAAGGCACTCACTGGTCTTTTCAAAATATTTAATGAAATAAGTGTGACATTTCGGGGACACATTCCCCTACTCAGTCTGAGGAAGGGGAGTGTGTCCCCAAAATGTCACGCTTATTTCATTAAATATTTTGAAAAGACCAGTGAGTGCCTTCATATATCTTGTACTGTATATATATATATATATATATATATATATATAATATATATATACTGTATATATATATATATAATATATATATACTGTATATATATATATATATATATATATATATATATATATATGAATAGAAAAGAGGAAATCAAGAGGGCGCACAGCTTGGTACTGGAATAGATATTGGCTATTTGTAAAGTAAGTTTGTTACTTTCTAAACAGTGTTATAGTGGTGGAATACAGGAAGAGGGCATAAAAAATAATAAATAATAATAATGTCCTTGGATTGTTATTGTAAAAAAAGTTCAGTATTATACTTTAGAATATTCGACACTTCTTTGTCTGAGGTAAGTGATTTTGTGCTTACCAGAGGTAACCTCAATCATATGAGGTAAGTTGTAGACTTGTTTGGGTTAGAGATGTTTCTTTGGCTCTTGTCCGGTCGATTTGGCTTTGTTCTTTGCTGGAGGAATCTTTCTTTTGGTGGAACCCTTGGGATCTCTGTTTCCAGGGGACTCCTGGCAATGGTAAGTTGTTTTGAATGAAAATCCTGGACTCTCTGGTATCGTTTGTTGAAAGGCAATGGAAAATCCTGGACTCTCTTTATCCTCTTGGTGATGAGAATCTGTGTTGTCTCAGGTGTTCATATCGGTTGAGATGAAATGAGAAAAGAAAACAAGAATATAGTGTAATAACGTTTAAAAAAGCTCTTTTTATTAGAACTAAGTTAATGTGCTTACATCAAATGCCCTCAATCAGAGTATGAGGTAAGTGATAGACATGGAATGAGTATTTCGATCTCCTGGTCTGTTCTCTGGTTAGCTGTAGTGCAAAGTTTGCCCAATGCAGTATGTGAATCTTTAAAGCAGTTCAGCCTGCTAGTGTGTAGCTGATAGCTGACCGCTTTATGTGGTTCTTATAAGCAGCTCAATCTGCTGGCTGTATTATGTGGTCAGAAAAACCACTGTGTTTTAATTCTATTAGGCTAAAGCGCCTGAGTAGTCAGTTGGTGGATTCAAAAAGTGCGTATGTGTTACCCGCCGATCTGAGGTATGATACACAGTGGGATATGCTCACAGAGGCATATGAATAATAGTGGGTACAATAGCTCAAAAGTTCTGTTACCCGTTGGTGTAAGTATGATGCCGTGCCGCAATGTAGCAAATGGATGTCCGCCCACCTTTAGATAATCCTTACGCGTTTCGAAGTGATCAGTCACTTCTTCATCAGAGGTAAAAAGTGGAATGGACAGAAGTCGGCATCGTTAGAATTTAAAGGTCTGCGGTGGGTGTGTTTTTTCCAAATTGTCCAATTGTGGCTAAGTTGTGATGACGTCAGACGTGTCAGCGTGTCGGTTGTCATAGTGACCATGCTTCGTAGACTTATGGGAATTGGTAGTCAGTGTCTGCTAGGTCCTAAAGTCTCTCCTATTTTTCAGTCAATCTTAGTATTGCTACTTGAGCGTATGCTTAAGGTCCTAGATAGTAATAAGATCTTTTCTTTTGCTTAGATGTTAATTTGGAGAACATTAACTAGAAAATAATACATGATAATAACGTGAATTAATGTTTATGGCCCAGTGTTGGAATTAAACAATTTTATTCTGTATTAATTTCTTTGAAGTTTATTGGTTATGAATTTTAGACAAAGGTGGAGGTATGGGAGGTAGTGTAAAGTGTATTAGCCTTAGATTTTCAATTTGCTGGTAATGTTAATGTAAATTTGTTACCTATTTATTGTCTTTTTCTATGGCTAAACATAAATTGCTGATTATTGTGGGTAATTTTTAAAGGATTTCTATAAAAATGCTGCCAGATCTATATCTTCATTTAATCCCATAGGGCTCATTGTGTCCATATAGTGAATCCAGAAAGTTTCTCTCTGGAAAAACTTAAGGAACCTGTCTCCTCCTCTGCGTGGTATTTGAATTTGTTATAAAATTGTGCCTCTAAGTGTTTTTGGATCTTTATTGTGAATTTTTTTGAAGTGTCTCGAAACACTATGGCCCTTGTAGCCTGCCTCTATGTTTTTCAGATGTTCAAGCAGTCTTTTCTTATATGGGCGTTTGGTACGCCCAATGTATTGTAGATTGCAAGTGCACTCCAGTAGATATACTACGTAGGTGCTTTTACAGTTAGTGAGGGTATTTATCTCACTTTTTTTGAAGGAAAAGTTTTTGATTGAATTATTTTTGTTGCTTTTTTGCTTTCATAAGCATGTTCACAGCTCTTGCAATTGGCCCTGTTGCACTTAAAAAAACCTTTTGTGTTTGTGGATAACCAATTTGTTTTCTTGGTGTTGTCTTTGAGTCTGCTGGGTGCCAATAGTTGTTTTAGGCATCTGTTCTTTCTAAATGTAATCTTTGGTGCAGAGCCTATGCTGTTTTTCAGGAATTTGTCTTGCTCTAGTATTGGCCAATATTTTTTCAGTATTTTTCTAATTTCTGGGGCTGCTTCATTGAAAGTTGTAACCATACCTATTTTTTTGGTACTTTTGTTTGGTTTCTCTATATCTTTTTTTTGCAGTCAGAAGTTGTGTTCTATCTAGTCTTTGCACTTTCTTAAGGGAGTTGTCAATTAGTTTTTTAGGGTAATTTTTCTGTATCAGTTTTTCCCTGAGTAGTTCAGCTTCTTGTTTGAAATCGCTGTCTTTTGTGCAATTTCTTTTTAGGCGCTGAAATTGCCCGTAGAGGATGTTGTGGATCCATGGTTTGTAATGTCCACTATCTGCTCTTAGGTACCCATTACAGTCGGTGCTTTTTCTATAAAGTTTTGTGTAAATATTTGTATTTTCATTGAACAATATTAGATCAAGAAACTCTATTGAGTTTTGTTCAGTTTTTGAAGTGAATTGTAAGTTAAAAGCATTATTGTTAATATGTTGTAAAAAATTGGTGGTGGTGGGGGTATCTCCTTCCCATATCAGTAGGATATCATCGATATATCTGCCCCACCAGATAATGTTTTGTTGGAAGGGGTTATTTTGGTGAATATAGGTATCTTCCCATATCCCCATATATAGGTTGGCGTAGCTAGGTGCCATGGTTGTACCCATAGCGGTTCCGCTGATTTGCAAGTAATAAGAGTTATTGAATTCGAAATAATTCTTTTCTAAGACAAATCTGATACATTCAATAATGAAATTTTGATGTTCATTTGATAGATCTGTATCGTTTAGAATTTGTGTCATTGCAGCAATCCCCTTTTCATGGGGTATACTGGTGTATAAGGAAGACACATCCAGTGTCATCCATTGGTATGTGTCTTTCCATTTGATTTCTGTAATTTTAGCTCTAGTGTCTGTAGAATCTCTTAGGTAAGATTTAAGTTGTGGTACTAGTGGTTTTAGGTAAAAGTCTGCGTATTCGGAAATTCTGGCCGTCAGGGAGTCTATGCCTGAGACTATTGGCCATCCCGGGGGATTAGCCTGGTCTTTGTGGATTTTTGGTAAGTGGTAAAAAATGGCTTTATTTGGAAATGCATGTGTTAAGTATTTGTGTTCATTTTTGTTCAGTAAGTTCAAATGATTTGCTGTGTCTATCATCGAATTATACTGTTTTTGAAATATGGTAGTCGGATCCCCTGATAGTTTTTTATATGTCTCAGGGTCATTTAGCAATCTGTTTGCCTCTGTGAGGTAGTCAGTTCTATTTTGTATGACTAGTCCTCCTCCCTTATCTGCTTCCCTCAGAACTATGTCTTTCATGTCTTTGATTGATTCTAAAGCTGCTTTTTCATGTTTCTTTAGATTATCTTTTTTGATTGAATAGTTTTCACAAAGTGATTGTAGATCCTTTTGTACTAACTCACTAAAGGTAGGGATGGCATTACCTTTGGATTGTGTCGGAAAGAATATAGAGGAGGGTTTGAGATTGGAGTGTTTTTTAGTTTGAATTTGTGTTTGAGTTACATTACTATTGTATAATTCCTCCAGCGTATTTAGTAAATCCAGATCTGTGTCTGAGATGTTTTTTAGAAAGTCAATGTTATCTTTTGCATTGAGTTTCTCGAAATGTCTACATAATGTAAGTTTTCTTATAAATTTGTTGAAGTCAATGTATAAATTGAAAGGATTGGGCCCTTTTGTAGGTGCAAAATTTAGTCCTTTTGACAGAATACTTAATTCATTTTCTGTGAAGGAATGGGACGACAGATTGAATATTTTTAGAAGTGGCTCTCCTGTTTGCCCCTTTTTGGGGTTCTGGGTTCTTCCTGTACAACCTTCCTCTGTTTCCCACCAGTCTTCCTCCCCTTCCTCCTCTTCTACACCTTTTCTTTTCTTTGGGTTTCCCATTGACCACTGAGGTCTTAGATTTATGTTTTGATCTTCCCTTTGGTACTCTCTGGATGGTGTTGTCCCTGTAGAATTTGGTGTAGTATCTGGGGGGTGGTTTCCTACCCATTCCCTTTCTAAAAAATGATGGTGTCCATTTGTTTGTGTTGTTCCTTTCTTGGTCATAGTTTTTCTATTTGTGTTTTGTTGATTTTTTTTTGTTCTTGGTTTCTGTTTTGTTTATAATTATAGCTATGTGATCCTTTTTGGGAATTAACATGTTGTTTTTGGTGATAATTCTGACATTCACATTTTACTGCAGTATTTGTATTGTATTCGTAATATGAGGGATTATTTCTCATGTTTTTGTTCCCTGTATGTGGTGTTTGGTCGTATCTGAAATCTGTCATATTGTATTGGTCTGTCCCGTTATTTTGCCATGAGATCTTTTTTTGATGGAATTTATTTTTAGGGACTCGTGGATTCTGATAATTGTGTTGCCAATGTGTGCTTTTATTGTATGTGTAGTATGATGCCGTGCCGCAATGTAGCAAATGGATGTCCGCCCACCTTTAGATAATCCTTACGCGTTTCGAAGTGATCAGTCACTTCTTCATCAGAGGTAAAAAGTGGAATGGACAGAAGTCGGCATCGTTAGAATTTAAAGGTCTGCGGTGGGTGTGTTTTTTCCAAATTGTCCAATTGTGGCTAAGTTGTGATGACGTCAGACGTGTCAGCGTGTCGGTTGTCATAGTGACCATGCTTCGTAGACTTATGGGAATTGGTAGTCAGTGTCTGCTAGGTCCTAAAGTCTCTCCTATTTTTCAGTCAATCTTAGTATTGCTACTTGAGCGTATGCTTAAGGTCCTAGATAGTAATAAGATCTTTTCTTTTGCTTAGATGTTAATTTGGAGAACATTAACTAGAAAATAATACATGATAATAACGTGAATTAATGTTTATGGCCCAGTGTTGGAATTAAACAATTTTATTCTGTATTAATTTCTTTGAAGTTTATTGGTTATGAATTTTAGACAAAGGTGGAGGTATGGGAGGTAGTGTAAAGTGTATTAGCCTTAGATTTTCAATTTGCTGGTAATGTTAATGTAAATTTGTTACCTATTTATTGTCTTTTTCTATGGCTAAACATAAATTGCTGATTATTGTGGGTAATTTTTAAAGGATTTCTATAAAAATGCTGCCAGATCTATATCTTCATTTAATCCCATAGGGCTCATTGTGTCCATATAGTGAATCCAGAAAGTTTCTCTCTGGAAAAACTTAAGGAACCTGTCTCCTCCTCTGCGTGGTATTTGAATTTGTTATAAAATTGTGCCTCTAAGTGTTTTTGGATCTTTATTGTGAATTTTTTTGAAGTGTCTCGAAACACTATGGCCCTTGTAGCCTGCCTCTATGTTTTTCAGATGTTCAAGCAGTCTTTTCTTATATGGGCGTTTGGTACGCCCAATGTATTGTAGATTGCAAGTGCACTCCAGTAGATATACTACGTAGGTGCTTTTACAGTTAGTGAGGGTATTTATCTCACTTTTTTTGAAGGAAAAGTTTTTGATTGAATTATTTTTGTTGCTTTTTTGCTTTCATAAGCATGTTCACAGCTCTTGCAATTGGCCCTGTTGCACTTAAAAAAACCTTTTGTGTTTGTGGATAACCAATTTGTTTTCTTGGTGTTGTCTTTGAGTCTGCTGGGTGCCAATAGTTGTTTTAGGCATCTGTTCTTTCTAAATGTAATCTTTGGTGCAGAGCCTATGCTGTTTTTCAGGAATTTGTCTTGCTCTAGTATTGGCCAATATTTTTTCAGTATTTTTCTAATTTCTGGGGCTGCTTCATTGAAAGTTGTAACCATACCTATTTTTTTGGTACTTTTGTTTGGTTTCTCTATATCTTTTTTTTGCAGTCAGAAGTTGTGTTCTATCTAGTCTTTGCACTTTCTTAAGGGAGTTGTCAATTAGTTTTTTAGGGTAATTTTTCTGTATCAGTTTTTCCCTGAGTAGTTCAGCTTCTTGTTTGAAATCGCTGTCTTTTGTGCAATTTCTTTTTAGGCGCTGAAATTGCCCGTAGAGGATGTTGTGGATCCATGGTTTGTAATGTCCACTATCTGCTCTTAGGTACCCATTACAGTCGGTGCTTTTTCTATAAAGTTTTGTGTAAATATTTGTATTTTCATTGAACAATATTAGATCAAGAAACTCTATTGAGTTTTGTTCAGTTTTTGAAGTGAATTGTAAGTTAAAAGCATTATTGTTAATATGTTGTAAAAAATTGGTGGTGGTGGGGGTATCTCCTTCCCATATCAGTAGGATATCATCGATATATCTGCCCCACCAGATAATGTTTTGTTGGAAGGGGTTATTTTGGTGAATATAGGTATCTTCCCATATCCCCATATATAGGTTGGCGTAGCTAGGTGCCATGGTTGTACCCATAGCGGTTCCGCTGATTTGCAAGTAATAAGAGTTATTGAATTCGAAATAATTCTTTTCTAAGACAAATCTGATACATTCAATAATGAAATTTTGATGTTCATTTGATAGATCTGTATCGTTTAGAATTTGTGTCATTGCAGCAATCCCCTTTTCATGGGGTATACTGGTGTATAAGGAAGACACATCCAGTGTCATCCATTGGTATGTGTCTTTCCATTTGATTTCTGTAATTTTAGCTCTAGTGTCTGTAGAATCTCTTAGGTAAGATTTAAGTTGTGGTACTAGTGGTTTTAGGTAAAAGTCTGCGTATTCGGAAATTCTGGCCGTCAGGGAGTCTATGCCTGAGACTATTGGCCATCCCGGGGGATTAGCCTGGTCTTTGTGGATTTTTGGTAAGTGGTAAAAAATGGCTTTATTTGGAAATGCATGTGTTAAGTATTTGTGTTCATTTTTGTTCAGTAAGTTCAAATGATTTGCTGTGTCTATCATCGAATTATACTGTTTTTGAAATATGGTAGTCGGATCCCCTGATAGTTTTTTATATGTCTCAGGGTCATTTAGCAATCTGTTTGCCTCTGTGAGGTAGTCAGTTCTATTTTGTATGACTAGTCCTCCTCCCTTATCTGCTTCCCTCAGAACTATGTCTTTCATGTCTTTGATTGATTCTAAAGCTGCTTTTTCATGTTTCTTTAGATTATCTTTTTTGATTGAATAGTTTTCACAAAGTGATTGTAGATCCTTTTGTACTAACTCACTAAAGGTAGGGATGGCATTACCTTTGGATTGTGTCGGAAAGAATATAGAGGAGGGTTTGAGATTGGAGTGTTTTTTAGTTTGAATTTGTGTTTGAGTTACATTACTATTGTATAATTCCTCCAGCGTATTTAGTAAATCCAGATCTGTGTCTGAGATGTTTTTTAGAAAGTCAATGTTATCTTTTGCATTGAGTTTCTCGAAATGTCTACATAATGTAAGTTTTCTTATAAATTTGTTGAAGTCAATGTATAAATTGAAAGGATTGGGCCCTTTTGTAGGTGCAAAATTTAGTCCTTTTGACAGAATACTTAATTCATTTTCTGTGAAGGAATGGGACGACAGATTGAATATTTTTAGAAGTGGCTCTCCTGTTTGCCCCTTTTTGGGGTTCTGGGTTCTTCCTGTACAACCTTCCTCTGTTTCCCACCAGTCTTCCTCCCCTTCCTCCTCTTCTACACCTTTTCTTTTCTTTGGGTTTCCCATTGACCACTGAGGTCTTAGATTTATGTTTTGATCTTCCCTTTGGTACTCTCTGGATGGTGTTGTCCCTGTAGAATTTGGTGTAGTATCTGGGGGGTGGTTTCCTACCCATTCCCTTTCTAAAAAATGATGGTGTCCATTTGTTTGTGTTGTTCCTTTCTTGGTCATAGTTTTTCTATTTGTGTTTTGTTGATTTTTTTTTGTTCTTGGTTTCTGTTTTGTTTATAATTATAGCTATGTGATCCTTTTTGGGAATTAACATGTTGTTTTTGGTGATAATTCTGACATTCACATTTTACTGCAGTATTTGTATTGTATTCGTAATATGAGGGATTATTTCTCATGTTTTTGTTCCCTGTATGTGGTGTTTGGTCGTATCTGAAATCTGTCATATTGTATTGGTCTGTCCCGTTATTTTGCCATGAGATCTTTTTTTGATGGAATTTATTTTTAGGGACTCGTGGATTCTGATAATTGTGTTGCCAATGTGTGCTTTTATTGTATGTGTAGTTCTGATTAGAGTTTCTTCTCCGTGTGTTTTCTGAGTTAGAGGATGTATTTCTTGTATGTTGTTCTCTAGTGTTTTTCTTTGATGTGTTGGTGATAATATTTTTCTCGTTGTGGTTGGCTCTCAAATGATGAGTGTCATTTGTTTTTGTTTTTGTTTTGGTAGAATTTGGAAAGGTGAATGTACCCTTAGAAGTAGATTGTTCTGGGGTGTTGGTGTTTTCCCATACCTCCATATCTTTATCTGTTTCTAAGTCGAATTTGTTTTCATCAGTGATCTCTTGCATTTCTAAGTAGTCTCTGAGAAATGTTTTCTTTTTTTTAACTTCAATGGTATGTTCAAATTTTTGTATTCTCTCTTTATTCAGATCGGCGGGTAACACATACGCACTTTTTGAATCCACCAACTGACTACTCAGGCGCTTTAGCCTAATAGAATTAAAACACAGTGGTTTTTCTGACCACATAATACAGCCAGCAGATTGAGCTGCTTATAAGAACCACATAAAGCGGTCAGCTATCAGCTACACACTAGCAGGCTGAACTGCTTTAAAGATTCACATACTGCATTGGGCAAACTTTGCACTACAGCTAACCAGAGAACAGACCAGGAGATCGAAATACTCATTCCATGTCTATCACTTACCTCATACTCTGATTGAGGGCATTTGATGTAAGCACATTAACTTAGTTCTAATAAAAAGAGCTTTTTTAAACGTTATTACACTATATTCTTGTTTTCTTTTCTCATTTCATCTCAACCGATATGAACACCTGAGAAAACACAGATTCTCATCACCAAGAGGATAAAGAGAGTCCAGGATTTTCCATTGCCTTTCAACAAACGATACCAGAGAGTCCAGCATTTTCATTCAAAACAACTTACCATTGCCAGGAGTCCCCTGGAAACAAAGATCCCAAGGGTTCCACCAAAAGAAAGATTCCTCCAGCAAAGAACAAAGCCAAATCGACCGGACAAGAGCCAAAGAAACATCTCTAACCCAAACAAGTCTACAATTTACCTCATATGATTGAGGTTACCTCTGGTAAGCACAAAATCACTTACCTCAGACAAAGAAGTGTCGAATATTCTAAAGTATAATACTGAACTTTTTTTACAATAACAATCCAAGGACATTATTATTATTTATTATTTTTTATGCCCTCTTCCTGTATTCCACCACTATAACAACACTGTTTAGAAAGTAACAAACTTACTTTACAAATAGCCAATATCTATTCCAGTGCCAAGCTGTGCGCCCTCTTGATTTCCTCTTTTCTATTCACATTCCTAACAGTGACACGGGTACACTGTATCAGTGGCAGCACGCATATATATCACTACTACTACTACTATTGTTGCAAAACAGCTATTTCTCACAAAGTGTTAGAGTTTTTAGCGCAGGTGCCCCTCCTTTTTTCTAATATATATATATACAGGGCTCAAAATTTCCACTCTTTACTAGCCAATGGCGAGTGGAAATTTAATGGTGGCGAGTAAAAGTTAGTGAGTGAAAAAATGTACACTCCTATTGCAGCATTGACAAACATACATTTTGGGCTATGTGCTAAACATTATCTAAAGGGATGTTATATATCCTAGAAAGGGCAAGGATAAGTTATTCCTCTAGGGCTGTAGGAACCCCATTAATGTTTAGACTGTTACTACTGAGAGGGCAAACAGGGGGGCAGAGAGGTATAAAGATGAAAGAGGGGAAAGAGAGAGAATAAAGAGAAGATATGGCCCTAGAGATAAGGGAGAGGATAAAAAGAGAGATTGAAGAGAGAAGGGAGGGGAGATAGTTAAGAGAGTGAATGAAGAGATGATTATTAAAAAGAAAATGCAGAAAGAAAAAAAAAGTGCACCTCTATGCACATATTTACTGTATGTAGCATTATTTAATTTTTCTAAAATAACAAATATTAAAAATAACTGCACAATAATGTGTTTCACAATGGCTAAAGATACACAAAGAGGGGGTGGAGTAGTGAATGTGGTGTGGGTAGGCTCAGAAGTGGCGAGTAACATTTTGGCCTTGGCTAGTGGTTTACAATCTGAAATTTTGAGCCCTGTATATATATATATATATATATATACACAAAAGGATATAGGTGTCCCTGCACTAACATGCAAAAATGAGAATCAAACAAAGCCAGTCCTATCAATGCTGAACTGAACAGTAGCTAATTTAATAAACAGGAAAACAGGAAAAGATGCATATACAATGTGCTAATTTAATGAACAGAAAAAAAATACATAAATAATGCATTATTCTCAAAGTATGCAAATACAAAACCCCCCCAAAAAACATAAATTACTGGGCGTCCCCAGTTACGAAATATTAGAGGACGTCAGTCCATGACTTTGACTTGAGCCAGAACCTTTAAATATAATGTCCAGTTTAAGACAACATGTAGCTTTAAGATGTAAAGCAAGACAGGCTTAAATGCAGAGATAGCAGGGTTTGTATGCAAGCGCTTCAAAGAATGCAAAGCTTAAGAGCGTTTTAAATGAAGCAGTTCATGCAAGGGGATATAACTTGTTAAGAGCATAGTGTTGTTATAGATACCAGTGTCCACAGCATAATAATAATGGATGGTGTGTGTGTAAGTAGATACCAGCACTTAAGGACAACAGTCCGCCAGTTAATATACAGCAGCTCCAGGTAATGAAAGAACGAATCCATTATGCCATCCACACAACACCAGGTATCCATAAGTGGTACAATGCTTCATATCCAAGTCAATCCAAAGGTGCAGAAATGATTTCAAAAGAACCTGCTTGCATCGGCTCAGTTTGGTGTCTGATGTCACCACTCACAGCCTTAAAACAACAAATTAGTTGATATTATGCTATTCTGCAATAAAAATAAAAACATTAGTCAGTAAGAGGTTTATTATGTTTCCTGCTGCCACTACCACTACCGGTAGTATCATTACCAATAGCATAATTAATAACAGTCCAGTGTATGTGTCTGATGCTAGTTGTCTAATAAGTTGAAGTGAGATAAGCATTGTTCGCTTTGCTTCACTCTGATTTAATTGTCTGCTGCTTTAGCTCAAATATCTACACGAGCAGTGGAGACAGAAGCAGGGTCATCTTCAGCATCCCATGTCAAGTAGGAGAAGAAATTTGCAGGACCCATAACTGACCGGACTAGTAGCAGCAGTATCGGTAGCAGTGAGTGTCATCCCATTAAAGTAAGGCAGTGAGGGGAACTGAAGATGTAGTTGCTGAGTTGACATTACTTGATTCTGAGCCTAGTAGTAAGATTTGGATGGGGGTTGAGGTTACTAAGCAGTATTTATGTACACATCGGCTGTTTAGACAAAACCACCTACACCAATGTTGACCCAAGTGCCACCATCAGTTCTACTACTGCCAGTTCCACCACTGTCCTGATTCCCTGATTTGTAATTGGTGCATCCTTTCCGTTGATTAAAAGGAACTATTTAAGCAGCTAATGGAGGAAGATATTGACCAATACCACCTACCTTCAAGAAGCACTTTCAGTGGGAATGTGGTCCTTTCGCTTTACCCTTCCTGCATTGCAGTGTTGAAACAGAAGTTTGTGAAGGCTACTGTGGTAGGCAACTCTGGTCATGGTAGCAGTGGGTTGGTAGATCAGTAGGGGTACCAATCATTTCCCCTCCATACTAAGGTGTTGGTTTAGCCGCATAATGCTGACAATATGTTGCAAGCACTTAGAAGGAGGGTGGGACAGTGGCTAGAAGAGCAGGAAGGCACCAAGGGGAAAATTGGCTTTGTCACCAATTGAGCAGTCAATATGGTTAAGGCATTCTATGAGGATAACGTTATAGGTGTACACTGTTTGGCTCATGTCCTCTGCCTAGTGATAAAGACTATTTTCCCAAAAGGTCATACTAGGTAAGAGACTGGTGCATAAGGATTGCAGGCCTCTTCCTTGGCAGTGTTAAAGCTAGTCAGCAACATAGGCAGGAGCAGGAAAATAAAGGGCTTCCCTAGCACCGCCTTAAGCAATATATTATTACTAGGTGGAACTCAAGGGCTATCCTTGCTATGGCTTCTGATTAATTCATTGGAATCAGGGTCCTATTAGGTAGCGATTGGTGAATCATGGTTTGTTAGTTCATGGCAGTCCATGGTTAGTTCATGGCAAGCCTTTTAGGGATGTCAAAGAAAAATTAAGAGAAAACACTTCCAGTCTGGGTCAAGTCATACCCTTGTTTAGTCACAGATTGAGCAAGATGTATGCATTCCTCAAAAATTGTCAATTGATTCCTGGTGGAGTACTAAGTACAGTGAAGTAGCATCACTTGTTAGGAGGCTGAAGGAGCAGCTGAAGGGTTATATGTAGGTCTGGAGAAAGTCTAGCCAACTTGTGTGATCCCAGAATTAGAGGGAAATTGCTCTCCAAAATATTTGCCTGACAATTTGGTTGAAGAAAAGGGGGACATGATATGTTAGGTAGAAGTGCAGCTGCAGTAGACATACCTTGTATCAGTAATATCAGTAGCTGCAGCACACAACAAAGCTGAATTGAGCATCTGAAGACTTCTCTCTGGACTTCTCTCTGGAACTTCTCCCCCCCCCCTACAGCAGAACCTCAGAGCTATTTGGATGACAAGAGGATTGGGTGGCCTTCCCTGTCTAGTGTTCCTTAGGAACTCCTCTCTTGCACCCCAACCACCGTGCAAAGTGAGTGTGTGTCTTCTTTAACTGGCAATATACTGAGCTCACAGCTTTCACCACAGTGCAGAAAGCAAATTAAATTTTTAAGGCAAGGTTACCCTAATCTAAGCTTCAACACCAAATGATTTTGAAATAATTTGCAATACTACTGCTCCATCTACATATCTTGCTGCTGTGGTGAAATTGCATCTGTTTAAAGGACACCTCCTATTAAGATGCTGTCTGATGCTGAACTCCTACACTCCACTATTGCTACTTCAGTTAAAGTCTCCTTCAATACAGCTGCTGCTGTCATTCCTGCTCTTGCCATTCCTATTCTATGGAGGTCATCGTCAGTCAATGTCAAATTCTTAAGGAACAGCTAGCCACTGAGTCCAAGAGACTCTAAACATGTCTTTGTTCACCTCCCTTGGTGGTATATTTTTGTGTTTGTATACTATAATCAGAGGCCTAATTCA
Source organism: Bombina bombina (assembly GCF_027579735.1). Lineage (NCBI taxonomy): Eukaryota > Metazoa > Chordata > Amphibia > Anura > Bombinatoridae > Bombina > Bombina bombina. The sequence continues at coordinate 374,088,614 of NC_069499.1, forward strand.
GTAATGATGCCTGCTGCTGCCACTCCTGCTTTGTAATGGTCATTAGTCACTGCCAAATCCTTAGGGAAAAGCTAGCCACTGTGTCCAAGGGAGTTTTGGTATGTACATTCTTCTTTCTTAGGGGTGTATTTGGAGGCAGCCTAGTGTTAGGCCAAATAGGTGGTAGCCGAAGGCCTCAGTTAAGCAGGGGCCTCACAATCAGGGCTCTAAAAATCTTTTATTACATTTCATAAAAGGTTTATTACCTGCACAAGATATGCAGGCTTCTGTAGTTAGAGTAGAAGTGGGTAGAGCAGGAAGGGAATACAGCCTGTAGGAATCGCAATACTACTCATCTCATCTTCCTGCTCGTATGTTGCCTGTCACAAAGCAGCAAATAGATAAACTTCTCTGTTAGTTGTCTGTCTTATTTGTCAATCATTCTAAAGGACCAATCAAATTACAGAGGGAGTATGTCAATATCGTAATAGTCGCTGAGCTAAAATTGAAACTAAAAAGAGAAAGGATTAATTGGAAGAAGGCAGTCTATGATCTCACAGTAGAATGACCACTGTAAACAAGCTAATATGATTCATTCATGTGCCAAAATATGTCATATTAAGTGTTTTAAAGGGATATGAAAGCCACAATTTTTCTTTTGTTATTCAGAGAGAACATGCAATATTAAAAAGTCTTGATTACCTTCTAATATCAAATTAATTTAGTTTCATGGTATTCTTTCTTGAAGAGATATCTGGATAGATAGCATGCATATTTCTAGAGCAAAACTGAAACAGGAAATGCTGCTGCCACCTAGTGTTCTTGCAAATTTATAACAGTTATAAAACTGCTGCCATATATTGTTTTAGTCACTGCACTCTCCTACACCTTTTTACCTGATTTTCAAAAAGGATAACAGTTTTGGTTGTTTGTGTGTATATATGTATGTGTTTGTGTGTATATGTGTGTGTGTATTGTGTAGTTGTCCGACCACCTCCCCCCCTCCAGTGATCATTAGTTAGGGACCCCCCACCACACCTTTTTTCTGTAGTTTAGCACCACATTCCTCCCTCTCCTTTTTCTTTCTGTAGTGTAGGGCCATCCCACTCCCTCCCCCCTCCTCTGATGGACTGTCCACTTATTTACCTGATTCTCTACCACACCTCCCGCCGGCACGAAAAGAAGATCGTTACTGAATTTGACAAACATACACTGTCACTGTCTGTAACGATCTGGCATCTGCCTTCGTACGTAACTAAAACAAAGATCGTGCTCCGGGTTCCATATAAAGACAGATGCTATGAGCTCAGGAACTCTAGATCTCGCTGTAACGTAACAGCCGAGACTGCTGGAGCTTCCTGCAGCTCCGACCTATATATTTGTGGTGCAGTACAATGAGCAAAGTACCGCACAACATATATATACATCATAATGGGTAAAGGGGTTAAAACTGGACAGCCATCACCAATATAGTACAAGATTACAAGTAGAGCACTAAATATAGCTTGCATGCAAGCTATATTAGTGTCCCACTTTGCAATACCAGCACACAAGGTTGTGGTAGCAATAACCAGCCACTTGTAATGACTGGTTAATTATTGCTCTCCCGCAAATGGGCACATTGGGGTTTGGATTGTAATTTTAGGGGGGACTTTGTATTTTTTGAGGAAAAAGCGCTGATTTCTTAAGGGCAATGCCCTACAAAAGGCCCTTTTAAGGGCTATTGGTAGTTTATTGTTAGATTTGTTTTTTTTTTTATTTTGGGGTGGCTTTTTTTAAGTGGGTATTAGATTAGGATTAACTTTTTTTATTTTGGATAATTTTGTTTGTTATTTTCTATAATGTTAGCTTTTTTATTTTTTGTAACTGTTGCAATTTATTAACTTTGATAATGTTAGGTTTTTTATTTTTTGTAAATGTAGAAATTTGTTATATTTTGTAATGTTCTTTTTTATTTTCTGTAATGTTAGATTTTTTTTATTTTGTGTAATTTTAGATTTTTATTTTTTTCTGTAAAGTTATTTTTTTTTAGTTTAAGCTTAGGTTTTATTTTTTTTCACAGGTAAGTTTATATTTATTTTAAGGTAGTTTGTATATTGTTTTTTAATTTAACTTTAATTTAGATGCCTAGATTACAAGTTTTGCACTAAAGAGTGTGGGAAACGAACGCAACAAAAGTTGCGTTATTTCACCCTCCATAGCTCTGCCATTACAAGTTTCTGAAAAGCTGCCTTGTGAGTGGGATATGGTGGCGATAAGCTCCATACCTTACAAAATCCATGGGCTCAGAATACATGCTTTCCCCATAGACATCAATGGGGAGAGAGTGTAAGAAAAAAAACTAACACCTGAAGCGCGGAATGGCGATTGCCGTAACGCAACCCGATTGATGTCTATGGGGAAAAAAAGTTAAGTTTAAATCTAACACCATGACATAAACTCAAAGTCTAAACACGCCTAATCTGCTGCCCCCCACATTACCGACACCGAAATAGTTATTAACCCCCAATCTGCCGCTCCCGACATCGCTGCCACTAATACAAGTTATTAAGCCCTATTCTGACATCGCCGCCACTATAATAAAGTTATTAACCCCAATTCCCCCGCACCCCAACATCACTGTCACTATAATAAAGCAATTAACCCTTATTCCACCACTCCCCAACATCGCCACCACTAAATAAAGTTATTAACCCCTAAACCTCTGGCTTACCACATCACCGCCACTAAATAAACCTATTAACCCCTTTACAGGCAGCCCCCCACATCACAAAAACTAAATTAAACTATTAACCCCTAAACCTAACAACCCCCTAACTTTTGAATAGACAATAGAATTTCAGTAGCTCTCATCCTATTGGCTGATTTGAACAGCCAATAGGATTTCAGTAGCTCTCATCCTATTGACTGATTTGAATTTCAAAAATCAAATCAGCCAATAGGAATGCAAGGGACGCCATTTTTAAAAGGCTCCCTTGCATTGAAGATTCAGTATACAAAATACAAATGGAAAGAGGCGCCAATGCTGCAGATCAATGATGCATCTTAAGGAGATCAGAGCAGGAAAAAATGCACAGGGTACTCACTTGTAGGAAAGGCAATCAATCATGCCCATAGAAACAGGCTGGATTTCTGCAGCAGTCCAGCTAGCTGATGAGGTACAGGATACCAGCAATCAAAAGATACCAGCAAGCAAAGGGTACACACCAGCCAAAACGGTGTGTGAACAAGAGACCAGGATAAGGGATTCGTGCCCTATAGGTAGCGTAGCTCCAAGAGATACTGAACACTAAGAGGTTGTTTAAAAACAGCAAATAGTTTTATTTAAAACTTGTTTAAAAAACACAACTCATATTTGTGCCAATTAAAAACTTGAGCAAGTGGAGAAACAATGCAACGCGTTTCTCAGTAAGAACTGTTTCATCAGGCATGTTTAACACATATTTTTCTGTCCTTAAATAGGATTATGCTACCAACAGGTCTACAAATCCCCCCTCCCCCCCTTTCCCCCGTAACACATCTATTAACCAATGGGAACCCTTCATTTCAGCACTCCCATCTTGCTGTGCTACTGTTTGTTAAACACAAAACACATTTGGATATATCTGCAATTATTCATAATGAGCGGTTAAGATACCTGCAGTGTCCTCAGTGTGCATATAAAAAGAAGGCACATTAACAGTATTTCAACATTAAATGTGTAATTGTTCACGGCAAAAAACCTTTAGTGTACTCGGATGGGCAAAGAAAAGCTTTTCCTACGTCAAAAGCATAACTACACAACCAGCCTATTCGGGAGTGAACATTGCGGCGTCTATGCCAACACCCATTTCTAAACCAATCAAACAGGTGAAAAGATATATAGCACCGGGAGTAGACGCCGGAATGTAACCACGTTCATCGTGGTGTCAGAGCAAACGCCCATAATTCTAACCAATCCTATAGACGAATGTTTGTGCTGATAATAAACAATAATAAAACAGCGAAATTGTGCCTATCCTAAGGTGATAGGTTGTGGTTAGTGCGTAAATGGTTCTTTGTTACTTAGCGACCTATACACCCGATGTTAGATATCAAATGAAAAGAATGTGTGTTTTTCTTTTCATTTGATATCTAACATCACAAGTAACTCCTTGGTCTGGGAGTGTATTCCACATATTGTGGTTGTTTATTGGGACATTTTATATATCGACTGCACCGCAACTGTTTTTACTATATTGCATATATTATTATTAATCTGGCACACGTATCTATTTAGATATCTTTGATTAGATTATTGAAACATTTTGTAATTTGCGCCTCCTAGAGGATATCATAGAGCATTCTGGTATATGTTTATTTTTGATATTGTTTTAAGATTCAGTATACGGCGGTGACTGTATGAAGAGGACGCTCCGCGCTGGATGTCTTCAAGGATGGACCTACTCCGCGCCGCCGGGATGAAGATAGAAGACACCACCGTTATGAGTGAAAAAGCAGCGTTAAGGCTCTTTTTCACTACCGGTGGTATTCTGAGTCTTGCAGGTATATCTGTACCGCACACTTTTATGGCTGTAACGCAACATAACTACCACAGCTTTCAAAAAGTCCTTTTTCAATGGGACTTCCATAGCGCTGGTATTACGAGTTTGCCTGTCCGGCCAAAAAGTGAGCGGTACAGCCTATACCGTCAAGATTCATAACGTAAACTGAAAGTCAGTAGTTATGAGTTTTACGCTACAAAGCTGTAACATAAAACTCATAACTAAAGTGCTAAAAAGTACAATAACACCCATAAACTATCTATTAACCCCTAAACCGAGGCCCTCCCGCATCACAAAAACTATAATAAAATTATTTACCCTAATCTGCCGCTCCGGACATCGTCGCCACTATAATAAACATATTAACCCCTAAACCGCTGCACTCCCGCATCACAAACACTAGTTAAATATTATTAACCCCTAATCTGCTGTCCCTAACATTGCCGAAACCTACATTAATGATGTCCCTTAAAGGAAGGGCTATTGGTAGTTTAGTTTAGGCTAGGGTTTTTATTTTTATTTTGGGGGGCTTTTTTATTTTCATATGGCTATTAGATTAGGTGTAATTAGTTTAAATATTTGATCATTTCTTTTTTATTTTGTGTAATTTAGTGTTTGTTTTTTTGTAATTTAGTTAATTGTATTTAATTAATGTAATTTATTTGATTGTAGTGTAAGGTTAGGTGTTAGTGTAAGACAGGTTAGGTTTTATTTTACAGGTAAATTTGTATTAATTTTAACTAAGTAGATAGTAAATAGTTAATAACTATTTACTAACTAGTCTACCTAGCTAAAATAAATACAAACTTAACTGTGAAATAAAAATAAAACCTAAGATAGCTACATTGTAACTGTTACTAGTTATATTGTAGCTAGCTTAGGGTTTATTTTGCAGGTAAGTAGTTTTAAATAGGAATTATTTAGTTAATGATAGTAAGTTTTATTTAGATTTATTTTAATTACATTAAAGTTAGAGGTATATTAGAACAAAAAAATGAAGGTAGCACTCTTAGCAGCAGGAAACACCTTTTATTTGAGCTCAAATAAAAGGTGTTTCCTGCTGCTAAGAGTGCTACCTTCATTTTTTGTTCTAATATATCTCCTTAGACCTTGGCAGGGGGGTCTGTGAAGGTTTGAGCACCTACTTTCTGCAAATCCTGCAGTGTTACGTGTAGAGGGGATGACCCAGGAGTGCTGATCCTAACATTGACTTTATTAAAGTTAGAGGTGTTAGGGTAAGACTTAGGGTTAGGTTTAGTGGTTTATAACTTTAGTTTAGTGGCGGCGACGTTGGGGGAGGAAGATTAGGGGTTAATAAGTGTAGGTAGGTGGCGGCGATGTCAGAGGAGGCAGATTAGGGGTTAATATTTGTAATGTAGGTGGCGGCGACATTGGGGGCGGCAGTTTAGGGGTTAATAACTGTAATGTAGGTGGCGGCGACATTGGGGGCGGCAGATTAGGAGTCAATAAGTATAATGTAGGTAACGGCGGTGTCGGCGGCAGATTAGGGGTTAATAAGTTTAATGTAGGTGTCAGCGATGTCGGGGGCAGCAGATTAGGGGTGTTTAGACACGGGGTTTATGTTAAAGGGACAGTAAACCTTAAAAATAATGTTATATAATTCTGCACATAGTGCAGAATTATATAACATTATTTAGGTGCTATAGTTATAAAAGCATTTTTTACTGTTTAATTTGCTAAAATACGGCGCTTTAACAGACCCGCTCTCTGCTCTCTGCTGAGCGGGTCTGTTATTTTTAGTCAGCGCATCGGGCCAGCTGTATAGTCACAGCCCGGCCCGACCGCGCCATAGCACTAAGTGCAGCTTTAATAGCTACCTAGTTAAAATAATTACAAAATTACCTGTAAAATAAATCCTAACCTAAGTTACAATTAAACCTAACACTATACTATCATTAAATTAATTAAATACAATACCTACAATTACCTACAATTAAACCTAACACTACACTATCAATAAATAAATTAAATACAATTCCTACAAATAACTACAATGAAATAAACTAACTAAAGTACAAAAAATAAAAAAGAACTAAGTTACAAAAAATAAAAAAATATTTACAAACATAAGAAAAATATTACAACAATTTTAAACTAATTACACCTACTCTAAGCCCCCTAATAAAACAACAAAGACCCCCAAAATAAAAAATGCCCTACCCTATTCTAAATTACTAAAGTTCAAAGCTCTTTTACCTTACCAGCCCTGAACAGGGCCCTTTGCGGGGCATGCCCCAAGAAGTTCAGCTCTTTTGCCTGTAAAAAAAAAACATACAATACCCCCCCCCCCAACATTGCAACCCACCACCCACATACCCCTAATCTAACCCAAACCCCCCCTTAAATAAACCTAACACTAAGCCCCTGAAGATCTTCCTACCTTATCTTCACCATACCAGGTTCACCGATCCGTCCTGAAGAGCTCCTCCGATGTCGTGATCCAAGCCCAAGCGGGGGGCTGAAGAGGTCCATGATCCGGCTGAAGTCTTCATCCAAGCGGGAGCTGAAGAGGTCCATGATCCGGATGAAGTCTTCATCCAAGCGGGAGCTGAAGAGGTCCATGATCAGGATGAAGTCTTCTATCAACGGCATCTTCAATCTTCTTTCTTCCGGATCCATCTTGCAGACCTCCGACGCGGAACATCCTCTTCTCCCGACGCCTACTAGCCGAATGACGGTTCCTTTAAGGGACGTCATCCAAGATCCAATCCAAGGATTCTATCAGCCAATCGGAATTAAGGTAAGAATATTCTGATTGGCTGATGGAATCAGCCAATCAGAATCAAGTTCAATCCGATTGGCTGATCCAATCAGCCAATCAGATTGAGCTCGCATTCTATTGGCTGTTCCGATCAGCCAATAGAATGCGAGCTCAATCTGATTGGCTGATTGGATCAGCCAATCGGATTGAACTTGATTCTGATTGGCTGATTCCATCAGCCAATCAGAATATTCCTACCTTAATTCCGATTGGCTGATAGAATCCTATCAGCCAATCGGAATTCGAGGGACACCATCTTGGATGATGTCCCTTAAAGGAACCGTCATTCGGCTAGTAGGCGTCGGGAGAAGAGGATGTTCCGCGTCGGAGGTCTGCAAGATGGATCCGGAAGAAAGAAGATTGAAGATGTTGATAGAAGACTTCATCCTGATCATGGACCTCTTCAGCTCCCGCTTGGATGAAGACTTCATCCAGATCATGGACCTCTTCAGCTCCCGCTTGGATGAAGACTTCAGCCGGATCATGGACCTCTTCAGCCCCCCGCTTGGGCTTGGATCACGACATCGGAGGAGCTCTTCAGGACGGATCGGTGAACCTGGTATGGTGAAGATAAGGTAGGAAGATCTTCAGGGGCTTAGTGTTAGGTTTATTTAAGGGGGGTTTGGGTTAGATTAGGGGTATGTGGGTGGTGGGTTGTAATGTTGGGGGGGGTTATTGTATGTTTTTTTTTTTACAGGCAAAAGAGCTGAACTTCTTGGGGCATGCCCCGCAAAGGGCCCTGTTCAGGGCTGGTAAGGTAAAAGAGCTTTGAACTTTAGTAATTTAGAATAGGGTAGGGCATTTTTTATTTTGGGGGTCTTTGTTGTTTTATTAGGGGGCTTAGAGTAGGTGTAATTAGTTTAAAATTGTTGTAATATTTTTCTTATGTTTGTAAATATTTTTTTATTTTTTGTAACTTAGTTCTTTTTTATTTTTTGTACTTTAGTTAGTTTATTTCATTGTAGTTATTTGTAGGAATTGTATTTAATTTATTTATTGATAGTGTAGTGTTAGGTTTAATTGTAGGTAATTGTAGGTATTTTATTTAATTAATTTAATGATAGTATAGTGTTAGGTTTAATTGTAATTTAGGTTAGGCTTTATTTTACAGGTAATTTTGTAATTATTTTAACTAGGTAATTATTAAATAGTTCTTAACTATTTAATAGCTATTGTACCAGGTTAAAATAAATACAAAGTTACCTGTAAAATAAATATTAATCCTAAAATAGCTATAATATAATTATAATTTATATTGTAGCTATATTAGGATTTATTTTACAGGTAAGTATTTAGCTTTAAATAGGAATAATTTATTTAATAAGAGATAATTAATTTCGTTAGATTTAAATTATATTTAACTTAGGGGGGTGTTAGTGTTAGGGTTAGACTTAGCTTTAGGGGTTAATACATTTATTAGAATAGCGGTGAGCTCCAGTCGGCAGATTAGGGGTTAATAAGTGTAGGCAGGTGGAGGCGACGTTGAGGGGGGCAGATTAGGGGTTAATAAATATAATATAGGGGTCGGCAGGTGTTAGGGGCAGCAGATTAGGGGTACATAAGGATAACGTAGGTGGCGGCGCTTTGCGGTCGGCAGATTAGGGGTTAATTATTGTAGGTAGCTGGCTGAGACGTTGTGGGGGGCAGATTAGGGGTTAATAAATATAATATAGGGGTCGGCGGTGTTAGGGGCAGCAGATTAGGGGTACATAAGGATAACGTAGGTGGCGGCGCTTTGCGGTCGGCAGATTAGGGGTTAATAAGTGTAGGTAGGTGGAGGCGACATTGTGGGGGGCAGGTTAGGGGTTAATAAATATAATACAGGGGTCGGCGGTGTTAGGGGCAGCAGATTAGGGGTACATAAGGATAACGTAGGTGGCGGTCGGCAGATTAGGGGTTAAAAAATTTATTCGAGTGTCGGCGATGTGGGGGGACCTCGGTTTAGGGGTACATAGGTGTTAGTGTACTTTAGAGTACAGTAGTTAAGAGCTTTATAAACCGGCGTTAGCCCAGAAAGCTCTTAACTACTGACTTTTTTCCTGCGGCTGGAGTTTTATCCTTAGATGTCTAACGCTCACTTCAGACACGACTCTAAATACCGGAGTTAGAAAGATCCCATTGAAAAGATAGGATACGCAATTTACGTAAGGGGATCTGCGGTATGGAAAAGTCGCGGCTGAAAAGTGAGCGTTAGACCCTATTTTGAGTGACTCCAAATACCGGCGGTAGCCTAAAACCAGCGTTAGGAGCCTCTAACGCTGGTTTTCATGGCTAACGCCAAACTCCAAATCTAGGCCAGTGAATGATTAATTTATATTAATTTAAATATTCTTTAAATTCTTTTAATTCTTGTATGTTCTCCTTTCCCAACATGAAAAATAGGTTAATTGTGGGGAGTTCCTACAATGATGAAAGATCCTGTGATAAATAGCTGTGTATGGGCTTACATATGAATTACCATAAACATTTAGAAATAATATTCATTGCAACAATTGAAGCAAAATAATAAAAGATCTAAAGAAACATCAATATAGAGAAATGCTGATATTTAAACATATTTATGCCAATATTAACCATTATTTAAAAAAAAAATCAAATCTGATCAAATTCCTTCCTCTTAGAATGGAATTCATGGTTTTCATTTTCTATGACAAAAACAAAAAAATATGCTTACCTGATAATTTCATTTCCATCTGTGGGAGGAGAGTACACTGCTTTATTCATTACTTGTCGGAATTAAGAACCTGGCAACCAGGAGGTGCAAAGACATCCAGCCAAAGGCTTAAATACCTCCCCCACTCCCCTCATCCCCCACTCATTATGCCAAGGGAACAAGGAACAGTAGGAGAAATATCAAGGTATAAATGGTACCAGAAGAATAAAATTAAATTTAGGTCCGCCCACAGGAGAAACGGGTGGGAGCAGTGGACTCTCCTCCCACAGATGGAAATTAAAGTATACATTTTGCAAAAGTATGTAAAGAAGACCAAGTGGCTGCCTTACAAATCTTCTCCATAGAGGCCTTGTTCTTAAAGGCCCAAGAAGAGGCCACAGCTCTAGTTAAGTGAGCCGTAATCCTCTGAGGAGGCTTGTCCAGCTGTCTAATATGCCAGATGAATCATGCTCCTCAACCAAAAGGATAGAGAAGTGGCAGAGACCCTCTGCCCCCTGCACTTCTCCAAATACACAATAAATAAAGACGAAGTCTGTCTGAACTCCTTTGTGACCTGAAGATAAAACTTCTAGGCCTGAACCACATCCAAATTATGAAGCAACCTTTCCTTTGAGGAAGAAGGGTTAAGACACAAAGAAGGAACTACTATTTCCTGATTGATGTTACAATTCAACACAACCTTGGGAAGAAACCCCAATCCAGTGTGAAGAACAGCCTTATCAGCGTGAAAAAACAGGTAAGGAGGCTCACGTTGCAAGGCCGCCAACTCTGAGACTCTGCGTGCCGATGCAATAGCCAGTAGGAATAGGACTTTCCATGAAAGAATCTTAATGTCAAGCACATGCATAGAGCCAAATTTATAAACACAGGTCTGATCCTAACCAATGCCAGAACAAAGGACTGAATGTCAGGAAGCTCTGCAAACTTCTTGTGTAACAATACAGATAAAACCTAAATCTGTCCCTTTAGGGAACTGGCAGCAAGACCCTTATCCAGACCGTCCTTTAGAAAAGCTAAAATCCTGGATATCCTAACCTTGTGCCAGGGATATCCCCCTTCCTCACACCAGGACAAGTGAGTCCTCCACACCTTATGATAGATACGCTGAGTGACTGGCTTCCTGGCCTGCATGAGAGTATCAATCACTCTTTCCAAAAATCCTCTCTTGGCTAAGACGAGACGTGGTGTAGAAAGGGACCCTGAACCAGCAGATCTCTGCAACAAGGTAACCTCCATGGAGGAGATGATGACATCCTCACCTGATCCGCAAATCACATCCTCTGCAGCCACAAAGGAGCAATCAGAATAGACAAAGCTTGCTCCTGCTTGATGTGGGCCACTAAACAAGGTAGAAGAGGCAACGGTGTAAAAATGTAAAGTGGGTTGAACTCCCAGGGAACCACTAAGGCATCTATCAGCTCTGTCTGGGGATCCCTGGACCATGACTCATATCTGGATGACATGAGGTCTATCTCTGGTGTCCCCCATCTGTTGCAGATCTCCGTGAACACCTCAGGATGGAGAGACCATTTTCCTGGATGAAACGATTGTCTGCTTAGAAAATCTGCTTCCCAGTTGTTCCGCTTACCCGGAATGTGGATCGCTGAGAGCAAACAATTGTGGGTCTTTGCCCATTCCAGAATCTGAGTTACTTCCCTCATGGCTAGGGAGCTTCTAGTTCCCCCCTGATGCTTTATGTAAGCCACTGAGGTAATGTTGTCCAACTTGAATCTGATGAATTGGGATGAACCCAGAGGGGGCCAAGCCCTCAGAGCATTCTCAAGTCCATCTACCCTATGCCTTTCTGGCACATCAAAAAGCTCCCCATCCTGGTAGACTTATGTCCATGGTCACAATTTTATTAAATGGTCTCAAGAAGGATGTCCCCTGGGATAGCTGCCCCAGGTTGGTCCACTCGTTTGGTTGTCCAGAGATATCTGTTGAGATATATCTGATTATCTGAATGATCACCATTCCATTGTCTCAACATGCACAGCTGAAGAGGCCTGAGATGGAACCTGGTGTATGGAATGACATCTATGCTGGATACCATGAGCCCGGTCACCTCCATACACCTGGCCACAGATGTCCTTGAAGAGGTCTGAAGGGCCAGACAGTTGGATGCAATCTTGCAATGTCTCTGATCTGTCAAGAATATCTTCATGGATGAAGAATCTATTATAGTACCCGGGAATTCCACCCTGTTGCTGGGGACCAGGGAACTCTTTCCTTTGTTTATCTTCCACCCGTGGGACCGAAGGAGAAGTGCCTGGACCAGGATATCGTTCAGATAAGGAGCCACTGCAATACCTCTGACTCTTGCTACCGCAAGCAGAACTCCCAGAGCCTTTGTAAAGACTCTTGGGGCCATCACCAGACCAAATGGTAGGGCCACAAACTGGAAGTGCTGGTCCAGAAATGCAAATCTTAAGAACCTGAAGTGATCCTTGTAGAATGGAACATGAAGGTAAGCATCCTTCAGATCTATAGTTGTCATGAATTGCCCCTCTTGAACTAGGGGCAAAATTGACCTGATCGTCTCCATTTTGAACAATGGAACTGATAGAAACTTGTTTAGGCACTTTAGATCCAGAATTCGGTGAAACGTGCCCTCCTTCTTTAGGACCACAAAATGGTTTGAATAATACCCCAGAACTATTTCTGCCAGAGGGACTGGGATGATTACTCCAAAAGATGAGAGATCCCCACACACCCTAGGGAGGTGTCTCTCTTCTCTAGTCTTGATGATATGTTTGGCAGGAGGAACCTGTCTCTGGGTGGATGGGACCTGAATCCTATCCTGTAACCTTGGGCTACGACCTCCAGAACCTAAGGGTCCTGAACGTCTCTTATCCAGACCTCAGCAAAAAGAGATAGTCTGCCCCCTATGCGATCCAAGGACGGATTGGGGGCCACCCTTCATGCCGATTTCATCTCAGCAGGCTTCTTGTTCTGCCTGAATTTGTTCCAAGAGTTAGCTGGCTTCCAAGATCCCTTGGACTGCTCTGACTTTGCAGCATGCTGCTGGCGCTGAGACTTGTCTGCACGAAAAGGATGAAAAGTAGACCACTTAGGTTTATTCTTCTAATCCTGTGGCAAGAAAGCACCCTTGCCACCCGTGACCATAGATATGATGGAATCCAGGCCCGGACCAAACAGAACTTTTCCCTTGAATAGGAGGGAAAGCGATTGAGACTTGGAAGTCATGTCAGCAGACCACGACTTTAGCCACAGAGCCCTACGGGCTAGAACAGAAAAACCTGATGTCTTGGCATTCAGGCGAATAATCTGCATATTTGCATCACAAATAAACAAATGCGCTACTCTTAAGGCCTTAATTCGTTCCTGAATCTCCTCGAGGGTATCTCCACCTTGACCATAGCTGACAGAGCATCACACCAATAGGTAGCCACCCCAGTTACTGCAGCGACCGCCGCCGCTGGTTGAAAAATGAACCCTGTGAGTTGGAATATCTTCCGCAGCATAGACTCCATTTTTTTTATTCATGGGTTCCTTGAACGAAGAGATATCCTCTAGTGGTGTAGTAATTCTCTTAGCGAGCATGGAGATAGCACCATCCACATTAGGAATGGCCACCCACAGCTCAAGCTGTGAGTCCTAAACGGGGAATAGCTTTTAGAGGGGAAAAGGATGAACCAAGTTTCTCCCATTCATTCTTAATAATATTAGCCATCTTAATGGGGACTGGGAAGGCCTGAGGCACTACCCTGTCCTTGTAAACCTTATCTAGCATAGGGATCGAAGTTTCCTCCAGCAGTTTTGCTCCATCTTAAACTTAAAATCTGGTTCCTCCACAGATGGAGGCCTGGAATTAGATGATTCCGACCAAGAAAAGACGTCCTTTGACAAGTCGTAGTTGTCCTCATCAGAGGATAATCTGTCAGAGACATCCAGTGGAGTGATGATCCCTGGGACGGATAGCAATGTTGCACCTTTTGCTTGCGCTTAGTAGGGCGTGGTAAGGCATTAAAGGCTGCAGAAACTGCCGTTTGTAACTGATCAGCGAAGTCTGGTGGCCAAAGGGGCCCTCCCGTGGGAGGATTAGTAGTGCCCTGGGGAGCTGCATGTGCAATTGGAGATGAGTGTAGAGAATGCAGCTCACGGGTCGGAGACCCCTAAGAGGTGGACGGCTCAGTACTACTAAAAATCTTATTCTTTTTAGCAATATTGTCAAAGCATGTGGAACAAAGTTGAGCAGGAGGTTCTCCCGGAACCTCCTCACAATAGACACAGTTAATAGGTTTAGATAAAGAGGGAGTACCCTCTAACATATCAGAGTCCTCCATAGCTTGCGCCTAGATAGAATTTAAATGGCACCTTTATATTCCAATGGCCGGGGGAATTAACCATATCCTATGACCCGGACCACAGAGAAACAGCTTTGTCTCTTCCAAACTATGGTCAAGAAAGAGGAAGTTAAAGAGGCCACACCCGGTCACATGGAGTGCCATGCAGGACCTCCCCTGCACTAGAGAGAAAAGCACACCAAAAGGCGTGCATCATTCTCTTGTAAACTGACTGCATACACACTGACAGAGCCTCATCTCACACATGACGCAGCATAAAAACACAATAAACAATATTATGCATAAAAATACCCCCTGCTCAATAACCTCCTTCCTAGGGTATTACCCTTGATTCTATACAGATAAAGGAGACACAATGTGTTCCTGTCTTCTTAAGTTATCATATATGTATAAATGAACAGCCAATAGAATGCGAGCTCAATCTGATTGGCTGATTGGATCAGCCAATCGGATTGAACTTCAATCTGATTGGCTGACTCAATCAGCCAATCAGATTTTTCGTACCTTAATTCCAATTGGCTGATAGAATCCTGTCAGCCAATCGGAATTGAAGGGACACCATCTTGGATGACGTCCCTTAAAGGAATATCTATTCGTCGGTAGTCGTCGGGAAGAAGAGGATGGCTCTGCGTCGGCTCGTCTGAAGATGGCTCCGCTCCGCTCCGGATGGATGAAGATTGAAGACGCCGCTTGGAAGATGACATCGCCCGGATGGAAGATTTCTTCAGCGCCGCCTGGATGATGACTTCATCGGATAGAAGACTTCTTCAGCGCTGCCTGGATGATGACTTCTTCCGCTCCGGATCTCCTCTTCGGTTCCATCGATGGTCGACTGGCTGAAGACAACTAAAGGTAGGATGATCTTCAGGGGGGTAGTGTTAGGTTTTTTTAAGGGGGGTTTGGGTTAGATTAGGGGTATGTGGGTGGTGGGTTGTAATGTTGGGGGGGGTTGTATTTTTCTTTTACAGGCAAAAGAGCTGAATTCTTTGGGGCATGCCCCGCAAAAGGCCCTTTTAAGGGCTGGTAAGGTAAAAGAGCTTTGAACTTTTTTAATTTAGAATAGGGTAGGGCATTTTTTTATTTTGGGTTTTTTTTTATTTTATTAGGGGGCTTAGATTAGGTGTAAGTAGCTTAAAATTGTTGTAATATGTTTTAAATGTTTGTAACTTATTTTTTTTAATTTTTTGTAACAGCTTTTTTATTTTTTGTACTTTAGTTAGTTTATGTAATTGTATTTAATTGTAGTTATTTTTAGTTAATTTATTTAATTAATTTAATGATAGTGTAGTGTTAGGTTTAATTGTAACTTAGGTTAGGATTTATTTTACAGGTAATTTTGTATTTCTTTTAGCTAGGTAGTTATTAAATAGTTAATAACTATTTAATAACTATTCTAACTAGCTAAAATAAATACAAAGTTACCTGTAAAATAAATATAAATCCTAAAATAGCTACAATGTAAGTATTAATTACATTGCAGCTATCTTAGGGTTTATTTTACAGTTAAGTATTTAGATTTAAATAGGAATAATTAATTTAATGATAGTGTAGTGTTAGGTGTAATTGTAACTTAGGTTAGTTTTTATTTTACAGGTTAATTTCTCTTTATTTTAACTAGGTAGCTATTAACTATTTAATAGCTATTGTACCTAGTTAAAATAAATTGAAATTTGCCTGTAAAATAAAAATAAATCCTAAGATAGCTACAATATAATTATTATTTATATTGTAGCTATATTAGGGTTTATTTTAAAGGTAAGTATTTAGTTTTAAATAGGATTAATTTATTTAATAATAGAAATATTATTTAAATTTATTTAATTAATATTTAAGTTAGGGGGGTGTTAGGGTTAGACTTAGGTTTAGGGGTTAATCATTTTATTACAGTGGCGGCAGTGTAGGGGGGCAGGATAGGGGTTAATACATTTATTATAGGTGGCGACGGTGTAGGGGGGGCAGGTTACGGGTTAATACGTTTAATATAGGTTGCGGCGGGGTCCGGGAGCGGCGGTTTAGGGGTTAAACTATTTATTTAGTTGCGGCGAGGTCCGGGATCGGCAGGATAGGGGTTAATAACTTTATTATAGGTGGCAACGGTATAGGGGGGGCAGGATAGGGGTTACTAGGTATAATGTAGGTGGCGGCAGGGTCCGGGAGCGGCGATTTAGGGGTTAATACATATATTATAGTTGCGGCGGGGACCGGGAGCAGCGGTTTAGGGGATAACATATTTATTATAGTGGCAGGGCGGTGGGCTCCGGGAGCGGCGGTTTAGGGGGTAATCAATTTATTATAGTGGCGGTGGGCTCCGGGAGCGGTGGTTTAGGGGTAATACATTTATTTAGTTGCGGCGGTGTAGGGGGGGCAGATTAGGGGTATTTAGACTCGGGGTACATGTTAGGGTGTTAGGTGTAGACAGCTCCCATAGGAATCAATGGGATGTCGGGCAGCAGCGAACATGAACTTTCGCTATGGTCAGACTCCCATTGATTCCTAAGGGATCCGCCGCCTCCAGGTCGGCGTATTGAAAACCAGGTACGCTGGGCTGGAAAAGTGCCGAGCGCACCTGCTAGTTTTTTGATAACTAGCAAAAGTAGTCAGATTGTGCCAAACTTGTGTTCGGAACATCTGTAGTGACGTAAGAATCGATCTGTGTCGGACTGAGTCCAGCGGATCGAAGCTTACGTCATTAAATTCTACTTTTGCCGGTATCTAGGGCTTGATAACTAAGGCGAATCAGCCTCGCCACAAATACGCTGTGGAATTCCAGCGTATTTGAGGTTGACGGCTTGATAACTAGGCCCCATAGAGTTAAGAATAAAGTTTTTTTAACATAATTTATTTTTGGATTTTGTTTTGTTTATATAAGATTCAGGAAATGCAGTAGATACATTTTATTTTGATCTACATATGTATTTAGTTTCAAAATGTTGCATAACGTCATGTTTTTATAAAAGAAAAATGTAGCTGTTTAATTCAATCATTATCATTGATAAACATTTTAATACCCAGCGATACTAAGGTTAATACCATTTTTCTGCAGTCTCCAATCCAATCTAGTTGAGCTATGTTTGGGATGTGCAATTTATCAGTCCAGTAGAACCAGAAGACATGGTGCAGCAATAAGGAGAGAGATATTTGTTTAATAAATTATGCATACCTGCTCTAGGCATGCCAGACCCTTTGGGATAACTATTGTTTTCTCATACCTTACTTTAACTTCACTTGTACCCTTATCACCTCCTTCTTTGCCTGGCTAGTAGTTAAAGCTCAGGATTCTTTTTAGATAAACCTATTGCGGCCATCTATCTGATAATAAACATAAATATTTTGGTTAGTAAAAATAAAATAATGAAAAAGTGCACACAATAATAAGCATAAAACATTAAACAAGGATTAAATACACACACATACAGGTGAAACTTGAAAAATTAGAATATCGTGCAAAAGTTTATTTATTTCACTAATGCAACTTAAAAGGTGAAACTAATATATGAGATAGACTCATTACATGCAAAGCAAGATAGTTCAAGCTGTGATTTGTCATAATTGTGATGATTATGGCTTACAGCTCATGAAAACACCAAATTAACAATCTAAGAAAATTAGAATATTACATGCAATCAATAAAACAACGAATGTACATACCTGTAGAACAATATTGGACCTCTGAAAAGTATAAGCATGAATACTGTATGTACTCAGTACTTGGTTTGGGCCCCTTTTGCAGCAATTACTGCCTCAATGTGGTGTGGCATGGAAGCTATCAGCCTGTGGCACTGCTGAGGTGTTATGGAAGATCAGGATGCTTCAATAGCGGCCTTCAGCTCTTCTGCATTGTTCGGTCTCATGTTTCTCATCCTTCTCTTGGCAATGCCCCATAGATTCTCTATTGGGTTCAGGTCAGGCGAGTTTGCTGGCCAATCAAACCCAGTAATCCCACGGTCATTGAACCAGGTTTTGGTGCTTTTTGTCAGTGTGGGCAGGTGCCAAGTCCTGCTGGAAAATGAAGTCAGCATCCCCATAGAGCTTGTCTGCGGAAGGAAGCATGAAGTGCTCCAAAATCTCCTGTTAGGCAGCTGTGTTTACCCTGTACTTAATGAAGCACAGTGGACCAACACCAGCAGATGACATGGCTCCCCAAATCAACACAGCCTGTGGAAACTTCACACTGGACTTTAAGCATCTTGCAGTGTGTGCCTCTCCATTCTTCCTCCATACTCTGGGTCCTTAGTTTCCAAATGAGATGCAACATTTGCTCTCATCAGAAAAGAGGACATTGGACCACTGAGCAACAGACCAGGTCTGTTTTTCTTTAGCCCAGGTAAGACGCTTCTGATGTTGTTTGTTGTTCAGGAGTGACTTGACAAGAGGAATACGACATTTGAAGCCCATGTCCAGGATCCGTCTGTGTTTGGTGTCTCTTGTGAAAGTCCCCAACACTTTTGAATGGCCTTTTCCTGACAATCCTCTCCAGGCTGTGGTCATCCCTGCTGCTTGTGCGCCTTTTACTTCCACACTTTTCCCTTCCACATAGCTTTCTATTAATGTGCTTTGATACAGCACTTTGGGAACATCCAACTTCTTTTGCAATTACATTTTGAGGCTTTACCTCCTTATGGAGGGTGTCAATGATGGTTTTCTGCACAACTGTCAGGTCAGCAGTCTTTCCCATGATTGTGATTCCTACTGAACCAGACTGAGAGACCATTTAAATGCTCAGGAACCCTTTGCAGATGTTATGGCTTAATTAGCTGATTAGAGTGGGACACTTTGAGCCTAAAATATTGCACCTTTTCACAACATTCTAATTTTCTGAGATTGTGGATTTGGGGTTTTCATGAGCTGTGAGCCATAATCATCACAATTATGACAAATCACAGCTTGAACTATCTTGCTTTGCATGTAATGAGTCTATCTCATATATTAGTTTCACCTTTTAAGTTGCATTAGTGAAATAAATTAACTTTTGCACAATATTCTAATATTTTATTTTCAAGTTTCACCTGTACAGGGAACACCAATATGTTATATGTGGCTGGGAGTTCCCTATAAAAAGTGTAAAGTTTAACTGTGATATGTGATGTGTTTTTTTGGAGTTTCTATAGCTACTGAAGAATTGCCTTTGGACAACTGGATTGTAAATCAGTCAAGATGTTCCAAAATAAAAATTTAAGAAGTGAATATCAAAATAATGAAGACAAAAAATAAGTGATAAATATTGTCAATCATTGAATATTGTGTACAGCTTACTAAGCCACATTAAAAAAAATGATTGTGTCTTGGATCATTGATTGATATCAACTACAAGCATTCATAAAAAATAATATATGAAAACCCAATTTCCTTAATTTGACTTTCGTGAAAAAGAAATACAAAATTATATTTCTTACTCAATTATAAAAGGTCAAATAAATTATATATATGGATACAAGAAAACCTTCTATCTGCCTCAGAAATCTTTTCAAGTAATGGTGTATTCTTTTATTTTAATAGAATCCATTCTGACTGATACATTAATCTTTGTTCCTGTTGTAAATTGTAAATTATGTGAAATATTTGTGGAAGTAGGAACCAAAGAAAAATGTGTTCAATTTATTACCCAACAAGAATGAGTTACAGTAGTAAATCTTGCAGTCAAATTTGTCATGATTATGTGAACTTCTAAATAGCATGTTTGGCAAAAGTAGCATTGATCATTATATTAATGTTTAATTTCAGAGCTCAATATACCAAAAAAAAAGTATCTTTGGTTTTTAAGCATTTGGTTAGTGGCATTATGAATAAACTAACTCCTATAGATATGTAAATGATATACTAGAATGTTCATGCATTTCTTTTATCATATTTTTATGTTCACAAAGGCCATAACCATTCTAAAACAAGCTTTCAGAGAATTGCTGATAACAATTGCTCAAGACAATTCTCGTTCTTGTTAACTCTGGATGAATACAATAGACATCAAACAGACCTTCTGTTTAATAATCATCAAATGAGTAAGAGAGTTTGGTGTCAACCTATGTAATAACTAGTGATGTTGCGAACAGTTCGCCGGAGAACAGTTCCCGGTGAACATAGCTTGTTCGCGTTCGCCGCGGCGGACGAACATATGCAATGTTCGATCCGCCCCCTATTTGTCATCATTGAGTAAACTTTGACCCTGTATCTCACAGTCTGCAGACACATTTCAGCCAATCAGCAGCAGACACTCCCTCCCAGACCCTCCCAGCTCCTGGACACCAGCCATTTTAGATTCATTCTGATCCTGCATTCTTAGTGAGAGGAGGGATAGTGTAGCTGCTGCTGATTTTATAGGGAAATTGATAGCTAGGCTAGTGTATTCAATGTAATCTACAGTCCTGAAGGACTCATCTGATCTCTGCTGTAAGGACAGCACCCCCAAAAGCCCTTTTTAGGGCTAGAACATCAGTCTTTTTTTCTTTTTTTTTTCTTTGTAATCTAATTGCATTTGCCTGCCTGTCAGCTTGTATCAGGCTCACAGCATATACTGTGCCTACTTGCTCAGTGCCACCACTCATATCTGGTGTAACATTAGTGTAAATTTAGAAAAAAAAAACTTTTACATCAGTCTGCTAATGTAATCTAATTTCAGTTGCCATGCCAGCCTGCCACTGCCAGCCTGTGTGTCAGGCTCACAGCATATACTGTGCCTACTTGCTCAGTGCCACCACCAGTCATATCTGGTGTAACACTAGTGTAAATTTTTTTTTTAAAAAAACTTTTACATCAGTCTGCTAGTGTAATCTAATAGGAGTTGCCTGCCTGCCACTGCCAGGCTGTGTGTCAGGCTTACAGCATATACTGTGCCTACTTGCTCAGTGCCACCACTCATATCTGGTGTAACATTAGTGTAAATTAAAAAAAAAAAACTTTTACATCAGTCTGCTAGTGTAATCTAATTTCAGTTGCCAGGCCAGCCTGCCACTGCCAGCCTGTGTGTCTGGCTCACAGCATATACTGTGCCTACTTGCTCAGTGCCACCACTCATATCTGGTGTAACATTAGTGTAAATTTAAAAAAAAAAAAACTTTTACATCAGTCTGCTAGTGTAATCTAATTTCAGTTGCCAGGCCAGCCTGCCACTGTCAGCCTGTGTGTCAGGCTCACAGCATATACTGTGCCTACTTGCTCAGTGCCACCACCAGTCATATCTGGTGTAACATTAGTGTAAATTTAAAAAAAAAAAAACTTTTACATCAGTCTGCTAGCGTAAGCTTATTTCAGTTGCCAGGCCAGCCTGCCACTGCCAGCCTGTGTGTCAGGCTCACAGCATATACTGTGCCTACTTGCTCAGTGCCACCACCAGTCATATCTGGTGTAACATTAGTGTAAATTTAAAAAAAAAAAAACTTTTACATCAGTCTGCTAGTGTAATCTAATAGCAGTTGCCTGCCTGCCACTGCCAGCCTGTGTGTCTGGCTCACAGCATATACTGTGCCTACTTGCTCAGTGCCACCACTCATATCTGGTGTAACATTAGTGTAAATTAAAAAAAAAAAAAACTTTTACATCAGTCTGCTAGCGTAAGCTTATTTCAGTTGCCAGGCCAGCCTGCCACTGCCAGCCTGTGTGTCAGGCTCACAGCATATACTGTGCCTACTTGCTCAGTGCCACCACCACTCATATCTGGTGTAACAGTAGTGTAAATTTTTTTAAAAAAAACTTTTACATCAGTCTGCTAGTGTAATCTAATAGCAGTTGCCTGCCTGCCACTGCCAGCCTGTGTGTCAGGCTCACAGCATATACTGTGCCTACTTGCTCAGTGCCACCACTCATATCTGGTGTAACATTAGTGTAAATTTTTAAAAAAACAACGTTTACATCAGTCTGCTAGTGTAATCTAATTTCAGTTGCCAGCAGGCCAGCCTGTGTGTCAGGCTCACAACATATACTATGCCTACTTGCCCAGTTCCACCACCAGTCATATCTCGTGTAACAGTAGTGTCAATTTAAAAAAAAAAAAACTTTTA
Organism: Bombina bombina; assembly: GCF_027579735.1. Classification (NCBI taxonomy): domain Eukaryota; kingdom Metazoa; phylum Chordata; class Amphibia; order Anura; family Bombinatoridae; genus Bombina; species Bombina bombina. The sequence continues at coordinate 374,110,891 of NC_069499.1, forward strand.
CATCAGTCTGCTAGTGTAATCTAATAGCAGTTGCCTGCCTGCCACTGCCAGCCTGTGTGTCAGGCTCACAGCATATACTGTGCCTACTTGCTCAGTGCCACCACTCATATCTGGTGTAACATTAGTGTAAATTTAAAAATAAAAATGACCAAGCATCTTTTTCCATCTCCTGGTTCCTAAAATCCCTGCCATATACATGTCCCCTGGCACCGCAACTGCCTCTGGGAACCTTAGCATGGGTGTCAGACCGCACATCTTGTAATTCTCTGTCTGGAAAATTATATATCTATCAAATCTATCTATTTATCTATCAAATCTATCTAACTATCAATCATATCTATCAAATGTATATTGCATCTATTGATCTATGTAATCTATGTATCTATCTATCAAATCTATCAATCTCGTGGTTGTGCAAATGGACTGTTTGTGGTTGTTTGCGGTGCGTTACACGTGGAGTTTGGTCTGTCACTGTGAAGCGGGCGTAACCCTTACACTACCTGATCGATACAACATCATACCTGATGTTTTAAAGCACGTTATTCCAAACAATTTAGGAATGTTAGGTGATTTATGCCCTTTATTGCTTAAAACCAGACTCTGCATCAACTATGTAATTTTCCGTGGGAGTTTTGCCATGGATCCCCCTCCGGCATGCCACAGTCCAGGTGTTAGTCCCCTTGAAACAACTTTTCCATCACTATTGTGGCCAGAAAGAGTCCCTGTTGGTTTTAAAGTTCGCCTGCCTATTGAAGTCAATGGCGGTTCGCCCGGTTCGCGAAAAGATGCGGAAGTTCAAGTCCGCCGTTCACGAACCAGAATTTTTAGGTTCGTGACATCACTAGTAATAACCTTAAGATTTATATATAGTGGCATCTCACTCCATGGTTGTGCTCCTTACCTTTTTTGTAGACTTTTAGACATAACCTAAAATTATCTTAGCAAATGTTAGATCAAGTTGTTATGATATCTAAATATAAATCATATAAATAGCACTAGATTTAAAAGCTTTAACATTTTAGAATGTTAACACATTAGATGTGTCATTTGTGACCAACATATGGTCTGATGCTTTGTTAATTGATAAAGGGTTTGGAAATCAAAATCACATGTATTACTACCATATTGTGTCTCCAGCACAATTATAAAAAAAAAAAGATATTTTTAATATTTGTAATATTTTAGCTATCTTTTTATTGGAAGCACAACCGATACTAGCATGAAAATCATAGCAATCATTTGAGTTTTACTTATATCCAGTTACAAAAACAAAATAATTATGTTTCCTACTTACAGGAATGTTAAAGAATAAATACATGCTAGACATAATGGTGTATTTAAAGCAAAGGTTAGCCTTAGAATAATGTGCAGATTTATGGGTCCGAACACAGTCCCTTAGAAAAACTTATCAACTTATTTATCTACAAAAAAATTCACATAGATTTTAATTATTTATTATTATTATTATTATACTTTATTTATTAGTGCCAACATATTCCGCAGCAATGTCCATGGATACAATTCATTTAAATAAAATAATACAAGACTTGGAAGATACAGGACAAAATTTACAAACACATACAGGTGGGATTGAGGGCCCTATTCCCGTGGGAACTTACAATCTAGAAGGGTAGGAGGTTGAGAAACAGGAGGTGAGGACTGCAAGATTGAGAAGGATGTTAATACAGAGTTAGATGAGGGAAATGTTAGGTAAGTGAAATTAATTTATTATTGAGTTGGGTGGTAGGTTTCCCTGAACAGAAAAGTCTTCAGGGAGCATTTAAAGGAGGAAAGATTAGGGCAAAGCCTGACAGCACGAGGGAGAGTGTTCCAGAGGGTAGGTGCTGCATGACAGAAGTCCTGCAGTCTAGCATGAGAGGAGGTGATAGTTGTGGATGCAAGGAGCAGGTCATTGTTGGATCTTAGTGGACGGGCTGGAGTATACTTGTGTATTAGAGAGGATAGGTAGAGGGGAGCGGCGTTGGTGAGAGTTTTGTATGTAAGGGTGAGAATTTTGAATTTAATTCTGCTGTGAATGGGGAGCCAATGAAGGGACTCACAGAGAGGTGCAGCAGATACAGATTGACGGGAAAGGTGGTTCAGCCTGGCAGAGGCATTTAGGATGGATTGAAGGGGGGAGAGGTGGGAAAGAGGAAGGCCAGCGAGTAGGTTATTGCAGTAGTCAAGTCGGGAGATAACAAGGGAGTGGATTACTTGCTTTGTGGTGTCAGCTCTCAGAAAAGGGCGAATTTTGGAAATATTGCGTAGATGATTACGGCAGGATATAGAAAGTGATTGGATATGGGGGATGAAGGATAGGTTTGAATCAAGTGTGGCTCTGAGGCAGCGGACTTGGGGCGATGGGGAAATGGTGATGCCGTCAACAGGGATAGAGAAGACAGAAGTCGGCGTAGAGCTTGAGGGGGGGTTAAGAAGGAGCTCAGTCTTGGACATGTTAATCTTTAGGTGGTGAGAGGACATCCAGGAAAAAATACCAGATAAGCAGTTGCTGACATGAGAGAGGACAGAGAGAGAGAGCAGGGGTGGAGAGGTAGATCTGGGTGTCATCAGCATAGAGGTGAAATTTGAAACCATAACTGTTTATAAGTTTACCCAGTGAAGAAGTATAGATGGAGAAGAGTAGAGGACCCAGAACAGATCCTTGAGGTACTCCAACAGACAGAGGCATAGGAGAGGAGGAGTCGCCGGCAAATGACACAGAAAAAGACCTGTGAGAAAGATAGGAGTGAATCCAGGAAAGAGCAGTGTCACAGAGGCCAAAAGAGCTAAGGGTCTGTAGGAGGAGGGGGTAGTCAACTGTGTCGAAGGCAGCTGAGAGGTCAAGTAAGATGAGTATAGAGTAGTGGCCAATATTTTTAGCAGACAGAAGATCGTTTGTGACCTTGGTAAGGGCAGTCTCAGTTGAGTGTTTTGGGTGGAATCCGGATTGCAGTGGGTCAAGCAAGGAGTTGGGGGACAGGAAGTGGGTTAGGCGATTGTAAACTAGTTTTTCAAGGAGTTTTGATGTTAGTGGAAGCAGTTATATGGGGTGGTAGCTTTCAGGAGAATTAGGGTTGAGGGAGGGTTTTTTGAGTATGGGAGTGACTTTTGCATGTTTGAAAGAAGATGGGAATGAGCCGGTAGAGAGAGATAGGTTGAAGATGTGGGTAAGAGCAGGAGTGAGGGTGGCAGATAGGGAGGGTATTAGATGGGAAGGGATAGGGTCGAGTGGGCAGGTAGCGAGGCGTGAGGAAGATAGTAAGGAAGAAACTTCATTCTCAGTGGCTGGATGGAAGATAGAGAGGGTGGCAGAGGGAGTAATTGGGCCTGCTGTTGGAGTTTTGCAGGTAGTGTTGAATGTTGCTTCGGATAGTATGTGTTTTGTTTAAAAAGTAGTCTGCCAGGTCTTGAGCACTAAAGACTGGCGGGGGTGGTGGAGCAGGTGGGTAGAGGAGAGAGTTAAAGGTGGAGAAGAGTCGTTTAGGGTTTGAGGAAAGAGTAGATATGAGAGAAAAGAAGTAAGTTTGCTTGGCTAAGTGAAGGGTGGAAGTGTATGAACGAAGAATAAACTTATAGTGTATGAAATCGGGTTCAGAGTGAGATTTCCTCCAGACACGCTCAGCAGTACGGGAGCATTTTTGCAAATAGCGTGTTTGCTGAGCATGCCAAGGCTGTAACTGACGGTGCAGTGTTTTGCGCAGCTGGGGAGGGGCAAGTATGTCTAATGCAGAGGAGAGAGTTTTGTTATATATTTTAATATTGATTTTCTGTTGAAAATGTTACATACATTTTTCTAAAGGATTGTGAGTGTTAATAGTTGTTTAAATAATGAAAATATAAGTGCTAAGATTTATTTTCAATAAAGTACTTGAGTTTCTATAAAGTAATGGGCGCTGCCACATTTGCAATAGTTTTATATTTATCACTTTTTGTATAAACAAGTTATAAAAACTCTTTTAGAAAGCTATGTTCCACACAGATTTTTTAGGACAGTCTCTTATTACCTCTTCGATAATTGTTTCTACTTGTTCTCAGCAGGAAAGATAGTTTAAGGGAAACTAAAGCTTTTTACTTTATAGAAACTCAGTGGCATGTAGAAAACCATCTATTTCAGAGTTAAAATACAGAAAAAGGGGACAAAATAAATAATAAAAGTATATTGCAATTCTTTTTTAACTATACATTATTTAAAAAAAATATTACAATTGCACACTGTTTAATATCCTTTAAGGCCCAGCAAAGGTCCGTTGGTGCTTGACAGCATAGGGAGACATATTAGATGGAAGCAATAACCCCCAGGTAAAGGGTTTGGAAAAACTAATTGATAGCTGCTTTAATTGAACTAATGCCAACTCTGACTTTCTCCTATCCAAACATAGCATGCAATACTTTCACAGTATGTTGCAAATGCTGCTGCTTATGTCCTCTAGCAAATCCTTATCCATTAGCTAGTTCTTGACTCAAAAAAGTAAGCACATAAATAAATAACTACTATAAAAAAATGTTTCCAGGTCCTCCCCGCAGGCAAAGAACTGGTCTTTTGCTGATAAAACAAAATAAAACAAACAACAAAGAAAGAAAGCTCACAAAAGGGAAAATTATAAATTAATAATATTCAATGCAATAAAATAATAATTCAAAGAGATCTGATAATATATGATAACTAAATTGATACTATTATTAAAAAATACCTTAATTGTAAGCAGCTAATCATTAAAATTCATGTTAAATGAAAAAAAACTATGCAAGCAAATACAAAAGATAAACAATTAAACAGTTAAACAAAATATTATACAACAATTAAATTAAACAAGTTAATTCATAAAGAACTGGTAAAATGAAAGTTGATAAAGGAAAGTGGTAAAATATATCCACCCTTATAAAATAAAAGCAATATATTGGTCATTGTATAGAATGGGCTACATTTATCAAGCTGAGATAGCAGCTTTGGAACCTGAAATGCTAGTTAAGTAGCAGCTGTCTTATTTAAGTCTGCGGCTATATAACCTCTCCGCAAACTTAAAGCATGTCAGATTGCAATCATCCGGATCCGATCAGAACTGGAAGACTGACAGCCCCCTCTTGTGCAATGTTAACTGCGGGCAGCATAATGCAGCCCGCTCACCGCAAGTCTGGGTGGACAAGGTTCATGACAGTGAACCTCGTCCTCCGACACTTTGATAAATCAAGCCCAATGACAGATTCAATAAACACCATTGCTTAAAGCATCTTGATTAAAAAAAAACAAAAACAAAAAAACACTATGTCATTGTAATTCAAAATTGTGAAATAATAATAAAGATTTGCAAAATGCTACTCATTTCAATAGTTTGCAAGATCAGCTATTTTATAATCAGTGGAGATGCATCTTTATAGTAACCACTGACTTCTTACCTCATAGAATTCATTCCTCATTCAAAAGCATCCTTCAAAACATTAAAAACAAACTCAAATTAAACAAAAGCAAAACCTTTATAAACCCGTCCACTGTAACATATGCACAAAAGAAAACTTGAAAATAATTAAAAAATAAATAAAAACAAAATGTGAAAAACTCTGGGAATTTCTGATTGAGGTCTTGAGTGGTATGGGCATCACCATTACTGTAGGTATTTACTGAGTGTGTTGGTTTTAATTACTTCTTTTACATATTGCTACTTATCACAAATGCTGTCCAAGATATCATGTATTGGGGCACTTAACACACCTAAATAAGTTTATGGAAGGAACACCCATGAATATGATAGTTGAAGCTAACCTCAATTAAATTCAAACATAATATATCCTAAACAACTAAGTACTTCAGCAGCCTAACCTGTGTCTGTCAATCTAGTTCAATGTTTTCTATTACCATTTACTCCAATTATTTAAGCTATATATAATAATGTGTTAATTGCATATCAAATTTCTATAAACATTTTAAAATATATAGTGACATTTTCTGTATAAATATACATTTAGAATAGTAAACCCGGTTTCGGTATATGTATCAGGTTACATAAACAAAATGCTAATGTATAAAAACATTATTTATATATTTTATTAAAACAAGTAAATCTCCTTAAGCATTGAAGCAAATGAATGGAATGGATTCAAACCAAACATATGTGTAGACAGACAGACAGACAGACAGACAGATAGATAGATAGATAGATAGATAGGTAGATAGATAGATAGATAGATAGTAGATGGTAAGTAGGTAGAGAGAGATGATAGAAATTAGATAGAAATTAGATAGATAAATAGATAGATAGATGATAGATAGATAGATAGATAGATAGATATGATGTAGGTAGATGGTAGGTAGATAGATAAATAGATGATAGATAGATAGATAGATAGATAGATATATAGATAGATAGATAGATAGATAGTAGGTAGATAGATAGATAGATAGATAGATAGTAGATGGTAAGTAGGTAGAGAGAGAAGATAGAAATTAGATAGATAGAAATTAGATAGATAGATAAATAGATATATAGATGATAAATAGATAGATAGATAGATAGATAGATATGATGTAGGTAGATGGTAGGTAGATAGATAAATAGATGATAGATAGATAGATAGATAGATAAATAGATGATAGATATATAGATAGATAGATAGATAGATAGATAGATAGATAGATAGATAGAAAGATAGATGATAGATAGATTAGTTAATGATCAACAAATAGATAGATAACAAGACATGTAACAAGATTCAAACAGAGATAAATGCCATTAAAAGGCCATTGAAATGCAGCCCCATACACACTTTAAAGGGACATTAAACACTAAATACATGCTAGATAGAATGATGCATTCAAAGAAAAGATTAGTCCATGACTAACATGTAGATGTATTTTTTAAAGTTTCATTAGTTGTTTAAAAAGTGACAAAATAAGTGTAAAGTTTTTGTGTCTATAAAACACTGGAAGCTGCCATGTTGTAACTTGTGTTACCTTCTCTGCTGTGGCCAATTAGGGACCGTTATAGATAGGCCACTAGAGTGTGCAGCCAATGGTTGTGCTGGATTTAACAGTGTTCTGCACTTCCATTTCTAACAGGAACTGAAAAGCTCACAATTTCAGAATGGAATTACAAGCAAGAGGACAAAATAAATAATGAAAGTATATTGCAGAGTTGTTTTATTATATACAATTTATCATTTTATATTACAATCTCAAAGTGTTTAATGTCCCTTTAATGAAGCAAGATTGCAAATGTATAATTCTTATTAACAGTGAAACCAATAGCTTTTTTAAAAATACATTTCCTCTAATTAAAGTACCTTTTTTACCTTATCATAATCCATTCTACAATTAGTTACACACCATCACTTACACATTGCTCCACAATGGAGACTTAAAAAAAATTACAAGCAAATAATTAGTATTTGCTAATTTCCCTGACCTATAACAATTTTTAAAAATGTAATTTGGCTGTGTGTTGGTTTAACTAAGTAAAACTAGTGTAATTTTCCAATTATACAAACTTTGTGACATTTTCAACACAAGGGAAAACTGCAGCATTCCCCAATTAGAATGTCTGTATATGGAATACAGAAGAAAAGTAGTTACACAAGCTAAAAATCCCAGAACACAAACTGATTAACAACATGGGAGCCATTTATCAAAGTCTGCTGGCTGCAAACTGATGTAAGGTCATTGTTCATATGCAAGAACAATGCTTTCAATTATGGTTATTTAACCATTTACATTGTCAGCATTTAAAAAACATTGTTGTATTTCTGTGTTAGGATGCATAATCCATTCATGCAATTAAGAACTGCTTTAGGAGTATCTAAAGAAAATTATGGAACTTTGTTTTAACCCGTTATATTTTGTATTGTTAGGGCTATAAATATTCGATTTGTATGCACAGCATTGCATTTTGTATTCAATGAGAATACGTTTTTGCAATTTTTTTTTTAAGTAGATATAATTAATCTTATGATATTTTTGTGTATGTGATGCCTGTCATTCATGCCAAGGGGCCGGTTTATCAAGTGTCTGGCAGACATGATCCGCTGTAGTGTATCATGTCCGCCAGACATCGATAAATGCTGACAGCATACAATGTCGGCATTTATCATTGCACAACTGCTTGTGCAATGCCGCCCCCTGCAGATTCGCGGCCAATCGGCTTCTAGCAGGTGGTGTCAATCAACACAATCATATGTGATCGATCGGATTGCTGTCCTCCACCTCAGAGCAGGCGGACGAGTTAAGGAGCAGCGGTCTTAAGACTGCTGCTTCTTAACTCCTGTTTCCGGTGAGCCTGAAGGCTCACGCGGAAACAGGGGTATACAGTAGGCTCAGGAGTAACAATGCACTATTGGGAGCTAGCTTCTGATTGCTCACTGCAGATATTTTTCTTTTGTCATTGGTTCACCAACATGTATTAAGCTAGCTCCAATTAGTTCATTGCTGCTCTTTTAATAATGGATGCAAAGAAAATTAAGCAAATTGTATAATAAAAGTAAAATGGAAAGTTGTTTAACACCTTCGCTACCATGAATTTCAGAGAAATACGTGTCCAAAATACCAGAGAATTTTTAGCATTTTTATCAGCTTTTAATCAGAAATAGCTTTTTTTTTTTTTTTAAATTAATCTATCATAACTACATATTTTGTTTAGGTAGACAACCTAATGTATTGCTTTAGGCCAATTTTGTTATATGTCATGCCACCATTTCACCGGAAAATGTGATCATATAAATAAAATTGCTAACATTTTCAGAAACTCTCGGTTTCTCACTGAAATTATTTACTATCTACTTGTATAGTCATACCACAAATGGTTGTAAAAGCTTCTTTGGGATCCTTTTTTCAGAAATAACAGACATTCATGACTTTTGCCATTGCTTTTTGGTAATTAGAAGGCTGCTAATTGCAACTGCACACCACACTTCTGAAATTCCTGGCAGTGAAGGGGTAAATTAGTTAACCGGTAAGGGTAATAGTATTGTAATGTAGTGATTACTCTCCCTCTCCCACCTCAAATCCCCTATCGCCCTGATCCCTCCCAAACAGCTTTCCACTCCACTCTCTTCCCCACCATCTTAGGTACTGGCAGACAGCTTTTTTGGGGTTTGTTTCCTGAAGTTTAAGGATCTCTTATTAACCCTCCCACCACTCTGATCCCTCTCAAACAGCTCCCTAACACTTCTCCCTCCCATTAGTAGCAGCCATCTTAGTTACTGGCAACTGTCTGCCAGTACCCAGTTTATAGTTGTTTTAGATTTATTTTTTATTTATTATTAATATTCTTTTTCCTGTAGTGTAGGGGTCCCCCCCCCAGTATGGATCACTATATTTCCATAATACAGGATCCCTCCCTCTCCATTCAAAATGTATGTTCCATAGTTTAGTGTGTCCCATCTCTATCTCCCTACATATATTTTTGTAGCATAGGCCCCATCTCTCCCTCTCCCTTCAATCAATGTTCCAAAGTGTTGGGTACCACCCCATCCCTTCCCCAAAACAAAGTTTCCAATTGTGCTCCGTTAACATATGAAGTCAGATGCCGAAAGCCCACAAGCAGCAAGTCTGCATAGGCTTCCTGAAGGACTGACGTAGATCTAAGTTATGTGGTATGATGGGCTATGTACCAATTGACCTAGATCTACATCGGATTGACTAAAGGAGGCCTAAAGGAGGATCAGGTCCGACAGACCTCGCTGAATGCGGAGAGCAATACGCTCTCCATATTCAGCATTGCACCAGCAGCTCTTGTGAGCTGCTGGTGCAATGCTGCCCCCTGCAGACTCATAGCCAATCGGCCCACCAGCAGGGGGATGTCAATCAACCCGATCGTACTCGATTGGGTTGAATTGTGGCGATCTCTGTCCGCCTCATTAGAGCAGGCGGACAGGTTATGGAGCAGCGGTCTTTAGACCGCTGCTCCAAGGGGTTAAAATTTTAATCTCTGTCTGAATCATAATATAAAAAAATGGGGTTTAATTTCCCTTTAAGTAATATGACTGCTTGTATAGCATTTTTGCTTATATGGCTGCTATTGCTATATATTACTTAGAGTATTTTCCAATCTTTATTTATTATGGTGCAACATCAAATTTTCCTACATTTATGTAATCTTTTAAAACATTATTCCCTTTTCTTCCTAACATATGTGTTTAAATTAAAGGGACAGTCTAGTCTAAATGAAACTTTTATGATTCAGATAACGCATGTAATTTTAAAGAACTTTCCAGTTTACTTTTATTATCAAATTTGCTTTGTTCTCTTGGTATTATTTGTTGAAATCTAAACCTAGTTAGGCTCATATACTAATTTCTAAGTCCTTGAAGGCTGCCTCTTATCTGAAGGCATTTTACAATTTTTCACAGCAAGAGGGCATTAGTTAATGTGTGCCATATAGGTAACATTGTGCTAATGCCCTTAGAGTTACTTATGAGAAGGCACTAATTGGCTAAAATGCATGTCTGTCAAAAGAACTGAAATAAGGTGGCAGTCTGCAGAGGCTTAGATACAAGGTAATTACAGTGGTAAAAATTATATTAATATGGGGGTCGGATCTAACATTGGAAAGGAACAGACATGCTTCATAAGAGCTCCTGCTTGTATAACTTATAAATTTAATTCCACTGCAATTTTATATATACAATCAGATATTTTGAGCTAAGACAACTTGACCTACAAATGTTTGTGATTACTGAGACACCTAGATTGCACAATTGGGTTGAGTAGGAGCTACAACACAGCGCTGCTGCTTGATGAGGCCCTGATCCCGGGAACTACCACGCTGCCTTCACTGTTCTACTTCGCTATCTAACCTTTGGAAAGACATGCCGTCGCAGTAACAAGTCAAAAGCCAGTTTACAGTGACTGATCATCTGGGCCCCATATATACAACTCTGAGGCTAAATCTGCTTTACATATGGAGTACTTTGATAGATGGGAGACAAAAGTGGCGCAGCTACTGGATGACCACTTCACCTCACTAAACCGAGAACTCAGCACCTTAATTGATCTGGTAATGGGGAAGTCACACCACGGAGAGAGCCCTCCGCAATTATACAAAGTGAGTCAGGTGCATGAGCGAAATGACAACACCCGAGAGGAGACCAAGGATAACAGCCGATCGGATATGATACCAAGACAGGATCAGCTTCATAAGCCTGGCATTACACGCACAGATGGGAGCACTTTGAAACATCTACAGAGCATACCTGAAAATGCCTGCCTCAACTTTTTGAAAAGGGAGTCCTCACGCACTGAGGAATCAATTGACGGATCACGACCGTCTGTGAGAAGACGGCTACAGCTCAGGGACGTTCCTGTCCCCCTCAGTGCAACTGTTAGCATGACATGCTAGATTCCGGTGCACAGAGGAAATTAACAGTAGCCTCGTTTAGCCTGATCGGGATGGAGTTAGAGCTCTGTTGTACAGAGCAACCTGACTGGTTCAACCGCTCCATAAAGCCCCTGGTTCATCAGCCATCTACCGGAACCTTTTATGACCCTTATGTAAGCAAAAACTGCCAATCTATATATCTCACTTTTGGGCGGTTGCCTAACACTTGGATCGAGAATAACTTCACTTCTGAGGGCTCCTTTGAAGTGTTTTTTCAGAGCGCTTTCTGCGCTACCCATGCTATCTCAAGTGATATGAATGCAAGCTTGAGGACACTGTGGGATCCAGGACTGCCTGTTTATATCAGTCTTCCAAGTAAGCTACATAAAGACGGAGGGGTTAACTCTACCCCATCAACTACCTCATTGTAAGATTGCATGGATTAAGATACTGGGACTAGACCAAAGATACTGTTTTGTTTTATTCCTAGTTAACTATATTTTTTCAGTTTAGGTTTGCCTTTCACTATCTTTACCGCACTATTGCAGGGTGTGTATTTCTAACTTATTATACCATAGCTGAGAGCTGATATAGATCTAACCTGGTTATTAAATACCTCTAAGGATGATATATTTTACACTTATATGAGAGGTCTGTAGAATGTTAATTTTATAGTTAGAAGGTCATTTAACATCCACTGCTTACATATGTTTGATTGAAGAAATGCTTTGACAACCAGTTGTACTGTTTCGAATTAATCCACATTTACTATCTCCATTTTAAGTTTTTACAAAGGTACTCTCCTTACAATTGCTTAATTCACATGTTGAGATCATGGTAGTCAGCGCACCCAGGTAGGCAAAAGAATACAAAGAAAATTGTATTTGATCCAACTCCTTTATTGTAATGAATCGCATTACAAGTGTATAGGCAAGTGTATAAGCAACAAAAATAATACGGCTGGCAGCTCAGGTCAGGAAAAAACAAAGGTCAGACGCGTTTCCTAGTGCATTAAGCACATTATCAGCATTAGCTCCTCAGTGACCATAATGTGCACCCATGATTCCAAGTTTTATATGCACAGGTAGACTCCTCCTGGGTAATTGCTTAACCAATTATGTGTAAGCAGCAATGCATGTATAGGAAAAAATTGGGTGCACACTAGGGGGAATTTGAAAAATAACACGCAAAGAATGCTACAGTCCCAAAACTAAAAATAAAAATAAGAATAGCCAAAAATTACTACATGAATATATATATTATTATTAATAATATGCTGAAAATATTTGGGATCTGAGCACTATTAGCATGTGTATAATTATTTACAAAAAAACAAATGAAAACAAACTAATGTCTTTAAATGCAGAATGTCATGAAAAATTTAAAGGTACAGCATTGAACAAATAAATTTGTAAATTGAAAAAAGTTTTGAAAAATAAAAACAAAATAATATAAAAGTAATACATAAATGAATATTCAAATGAATATTCAAATCTGGCTTACTATTGATCCACATATAGCTTAACATCCCACTCTGAATTAAGACCAATTGGCATTCGAGTATCTAAATGAAAAATCCAAAAAACCTCTCTTTTACTGAGGGCTATCCCTCTATTGCCCCCTCTGGGGTGTCTTGGGATAAATTGGATACCCTGGAATGTCAAGAGGGAAATGTCAGAGTTATGACATTTTTTGAAATGCAAAGATATTGGAGTAGTAGACTCTGGGTCCTCTATAGAGCGTAAATGCTCAAGAAAACGATCTTTCAAGTCTCGTGTAGTTTGACCTACGTACTGCCTCGAACAACCCTTGCATGTCAAAAGATAGATGACATAACAAGAATTGCAAGTCATGTGTTCCCGAATTTGAAAACTCCTGTCATTTGCAGAAGATACAAAGCTTGTCCCAAAAGAAGCATAAGAACAAGATTTGCACCTCCTGCTGCCACATTTAAAAAACCCTGGCTTAATTGAGAGCCAATTTTTTGTATGTGGTACCCTTGGCAACATAGATGGAGAAAGAAGATTCCCTAAAGTTGGTGATTTGCGTGACACAAAGCATGTACCATCTCTTGTAATGCTTTTAAGACTCTCATCTGTATCTAAAATTGGTAATGCTTTCCGTACTATATCACAGATTTGCCCAAATTCAACACTATACGTAGTGATGAACTTGAGTTTATTAAATCTACTCATTTTGGTAGATTTTTCTGATTGGAAGAAAGTTTCCCTGTCAAACTGGTCAACTTCCTGTTTGGTCCGTTCAAGAAGGTCCTTGGAATACCCTCTCTCAATAAGTCTAGCTGTTAATTGTGCAGAATATTTTGAATAGGTCTGTGGGTTGCTGCAATTACGTTTGACCCTGATGTATTGGGACTTGGGTATGGAATTTATGGTATGTCTAGGATGACATGACCGGGCATTCAAAATAGTATTTCCAGCACTGGATTTGCAAAACAATTGTGTTTCTATAGTGGAGGTATGTAAATTAGCACATAATTCGATATCAAGAAATGAAATCGAAGATGTATTAACCTCCATAGTGAATTTGAGATTCAGCAAATTGTACTGGAAATAGATTTGAAACTGTTCAAGAAGATCCATTGGGCCCTTCCAGATGAGAAGGATGTCGTAAATGTACCGACCGTAATATTGGATAAATTGTCTGAAGGGATTTCTATCTCCATAGACGTGGGACAGCTCCCACCAACCCATATAAAGGTTGGCATAGGAGGGGGCAAATTTAGCCCCCATAGCCGTCCCACGCCTCTGGAGATAGAACTCCCCCTCAAACAAGAAAAAAATGTGTGTCAACAAATATTCCACAGCAGTCTTGATGAACAGTTTCAAAGCCTCATCATAGTTTGAAAAAGTATTAAAAAAAAATTCAATTGCTTGTATGCCATGTTGATGTGGTATACAAGTATACAGTGAGGACACGTCAATGGTAACAAAAGTAAATTCTTTATGCCATTGAATGCTTTCAACCTGTCTAATAACATCTGACGTGTCCTTAATGTAACTTGTAAGATTCAATACAAATGGTTGAAGATAGCCATCAATGAGTTCCGAAAGTGGTTCATTGAGGGATCCAATCCCTGCCACTATGGGTCTCCCTGGGGGGTTGGTACCTTGCTTATGGACCTTGGGCAAATAGTGAAAAATGGCCATGACCGGATGCTCAGTGTATAGAAAGTCAAAATTAGATTGTTTAATAATTCCCTCATGCAATGTTGTAACCAATATGTTACGTAACTCAGATTTATAAAAGAAAATGGGATTGAATTTGAGCTTTTCATACACTGTAGTGTCCAACAATTGTCTATATGCCTCAGTTAGATATGCCTGCCGATCCAGAACGACAACCTTGCCCCCTTTATCAGAATTACGTATAACTAACTCACAATTCGCCTGTAGTTGTTTAATGGCAGAATGTTGTGCTTTAGACAAATTATCTTTGTAGGGATTCAGTGCCTTACCAGACAATTTCTTTAATTCTTGTTCAACAGTTTTTTGAAAAACTTCAATGGCACTGGATCGTGCCTGTACAGGATAAAATTTTGATTTTCTCTTAAGCCTGGTGATATCTTGTACATCACCGGATACCTGAACATCAGAGAAATCCAAATTCTCTCTATCTAGTGCCAAGAGATCTAATGCTGAACATTCATCTGAAAAATCAAAACCAAGCTTTCTTTGACCATGTTTTTCCCCCACTTCTATACTTTGACTAGTTGAGCCCAAAAAATGCTTTTTAAGAACAATAGATCTAACAAATCTATTTAAATCAACTATTGTGTCAAATAATTTAAAGTGTGAAGTGGGGGAGAAACCAAGACCTAAAGATAGTACCTCTATCTGTGTTTTAGTAAGTACTGTGGAAGAAAGATTAATAACATTTTCAGTATCTAAGCATATTTCTGAGATTGAGTGGCCCTCCTCCTCTGTGGGTATCGACGAGACTTCAGTGTTAATGTCTCTGAGTCTTGATGTTGGTCTACCAGACCTTCCTCGGCCCCCTCTGCGTACTTTTTTCTGAGTACATGAGACTTCTGTGGGCGCTGCCCGTTTTTTGACTGTGAAAGAGTGGGTGTCACAACATCAGTACCCAGGGAAAAAGATCCAATTTCTGCAGTAGACACTTTTATTGAGCTTGTGGTCTCAGGATCAGAAGAGTCATAGTCATACTCCGTGTCAGTGTCTGCAAACCTTACTTGCTTATTTTCTGCATTCAAATTTCTGGGATTTCTCCTATACCGTCTCCTAGTATCTGACACGGTCCACTTGTAAACTTTATTAAGCTCATAATCTTGTTTATCTCTAAGTATCTTTTGTTTCTTGAAGTGCCAGAGATCTTTTTTAAAATCAGTAATCACTTTCTTGAGTTTGTTGTCATATTTATTAAATTCAGGGTTTTCACTAAGTGGGCGCAAATATGATTGCAATTTTAACTTTTCAACAGTCAGCTCTTGACGTAATGTCTTTTTAAACTCAATTATGAGATCAATTAATGCCAAAGAACAAATTGTCAAAATATTGTTCCATTTTTCAATAAACATCTGATTTGTGACTTGGAAAGAAGGAAACTTTCTAATACGCAGCCCACGTGGTATACGCTGGGCTTTTTGATACATCTGAAAGCTCTTAATGTCCAGTTCTATTCTGGTATCTCGCTTAAGTAAAGCATCCATCTTAAAAAACAGAGGCATATAGACAATTGTTGGACACTACAGTGTATGAAAAGCTCAAATTCAATCCCATTTTCTTTTATAAATCTGAGTTACGTAACATATAGGTTACAGCATTGCATGAGGGAATTATTAAACAATCTAATTTTGACTTTCTATACACTGAGCATCCGGTCATGGCCATTTTTCACTATTTGCCCAAGGTCCATAAGCAAGGTACCAACCCCCCAGGGAGACCCATAGTGGCAGGGATTGGATCCCTCAATGAACCACTTTCGGAACTCATTGATGGCTATCTTCAACCATTTGTATTGAATCTTACAAGTTACATTAAGGACACGTCAGATGTTATTAGACAGGTTGAAAGCATTCAATGGCATAAAGAATTTACTTTTGTTACCATTGACGTGTCCTCACTGTATACTTGTATACCACATCAACAGGGCATACAAGCAATTTAATTTTTTTTTAATACTTTTTCAAACTATGATGAGGCTTTGAAACTGTTCATCAAGACTGCTGTGGAATATTTGTTGACACACAATTTTTTCTTGTTTGAGGGGGAGTTCTATCTCCAGAGGCGTGGGACGGCTATGGGGGCTAAATTTGCCCCCTCCTATGCCAACCTGTATATGGGTTGGTGGGAGCTGTCCCACGTCTATGGAGATAGAAATCCCTTCAGACAATTTATCCAATATTACGGTTGGTACATTGACGACATCCTTCTCATCTGGAAGGGCCCAATGGATCTTCTTGAACAGTTTCAAATCTATCTCCAGGACAATTTGCTGAATCTCAAATTCACTATGGAGGTTAATACATCTTCGATTTCATTTCTTGATATCGAATTATGTGCTAATTTACATACCTCCACTATAGAAACACAATTGTTTCGCAAATCCAGTGCTGGAAATACTATTTTGAATGCCCGGTCATGTCATCCTAGACATACCATAAATTCCATACCCAAGTCCCAATACATCAGGGTCAAACGTAATTGCAGCAACCCACAGACCTATTCAAAATATTCTGCACAATTAACAGCTAGACTTATTGAGAGAGGGTATTCCAAGGACCTTCTTGAACGGACCAAACAGGAAGTTGACCAGTTTGACAGGGAAACTTTCTTCCAATCAGAAAAATCTACCAAAATGAGTAGATTTAATAAACTCAAGTTCATCACTACGTATAGTGTTGAATTTGGGCAAATCTGTGATATAGTACGGAAAGCATTACCAATTTTAGATACAGATGAGAGTCTTAAAAGCATTACAAGAGATGGTACATGCTTTGTGTCACGCAAATCACCAACTTTAGGGAATCTTCTTTCTCCTTCTATGTTGCCAAGGGTAACACATACAAAAAATTGGCTCTCAATTAAGCCAAGGTTTTTTAAATGTGGCAGCAGGAGGTGCAAATCTTGTTCTTATGCTTCTTTTGGGACAAGCTTTGTATCTTCTGCAAATGACAGGAGTTTTCAAATTCGGGAACACATGACTTGCAATTCTTGTTATGTCATCTATCTTTTGACATGCAAGGGTTGTTCGAGGCAGTACGTAGGTCAAACTACACGAGCCTTGAAAGATCGTTTTCTTGAGCATTTACGCTCTATAGAGGACCCAGGGTCTACTACTCCAATATCTTTGCATTTCAAAAAATGTCATAACTCTGACATTTCCCTCTTGACATTCCAGGGTATCCAATTTATCCCAAGACACCCCAGAGGGGGCAATAGAGGGATAGCCCTCAGTAAAAAAGAGGTTTTTTGGATTTTTCATTTAGATACTCGAATGCCAATTGGTCTTAATTCAGAGTGGGATGTTAAGCTATATGTGGATCAATAGTAAGCCAGATTTGAATATTCATTTGAATATTCATTTATGTATTACTTTTATATTATTTTGTTTTTATTTTTCAAAACCTTTTTCAATTTACAAATTTATTTGTTCAATGCTGTACCTTTAAATTTTTCATGACATTCTGCATTTAAAGACATTAGTTTGTTTTCATTTGTTTTTTTGTAAATAATTATACACATGCTAATAGTGCTCAGATCCCAAATATTTTCAGCATATTATTAATAATAATATATATATTCATGTAGTAATTTTTGGCTATTCTTATTTTTATTTTTATTTTTGGGACTGTAGCATTCTTTGCGAGTTATTTTTCAAATTCCCCCTAGTGTGCACCCAATTTTTTCCTATACATGCATTGCTGCTTACACATAATTGGATAAGCAATTACCCAGGAGGAGTCTACCTGTGCATATAAAACTTGGAATCATGGGTGCACATTATGGTCACTGAGGAGCTAATGCTGATAATGTGCTTAATGCACTAGGAAACGCATCTGACCTTTGTTTTTTCCTGACCTGAGCTGCCAGCCGTATTATTTTTGTTGCTTATACACTTGCCTATACACTTGTAATGCGATTCATTACAATAAAGGAGTTGGATCAAATACAATTGTCTTTGTATTCTTTTGCCTACCTGGGTGCGCTGACTACCATGATCTCTGTTTGAATTTGGAGCGCAGGTGGAACGTTCCTGTCCTCGCACCAGTCGGGTGAAATCGTGTCGTCATCACGACGCATTGGAGGGGGTGTGACTCTCTACATGAAGGCCGCTGCAGGGTTCCTGGTAACCTTTGCCGCATCGAGTGCTGTGTCTGAGCGCTCCCTGGAACTTCTGACTGTTAATTCACATGTTGGTTGTTTACTTAGTACCTATAAGTTTATTAATTGTAGTTGATGTGGGAGCTTTGGGATGTGATCACAGTTTTGTCCTTTACTATAAACTGGTATTAGACCTTATCATATGTATACCCAAAAGAGCTATGTATAAGATAATACTGAATCCTTTGCTACAGCTCTTCAGTTACTTAACATGGGCAACCATCCCACTTAAACGCTTCTTAGGCACAAATATGTCTTTTGTTTGTAGTTGTATTTTGCAAGCCCAATTAACTACTATACTCAAAATGTACATATAGGTCCCAATGACAGAACATCTTAGCTTACCTTATTTACAGTTGTATGTTTGGTGCTATAGTCTTATCTTGTCACAAGTTTACAAGTGTGTGTTTCATAGCTTCCTTATAACATTGCCTACACTATGTATATAGGGAAACTCTTATATGGTACTTCCTTTTTTTATATTTATTCCACCTAGACTAGATTCTACTCAGAGGGTAAATGAGTAATCGTATATTTACACGCCTTTTGTAGTTTAGACATCCTAGAAAAACTCCATTATAGTTTGTATACAAAACACCTAATACACAATATAAGCAATATTAGGTTTCAGCCCATGTGGGACATCCTTAGCACTTACTAGTTCTTTAGTATAGAGTTTCATAGCTAACATAGGCAAACTTTTGCGTGTGTACCACCCACAAGATATCTATTATCGAGTCATACTCAGATTTGTTTTTTTAGTTTGCTATAACAATTTAGGGTTAGTTAATTACCCCATATTATAGTCTATCCTGTATTTGCATGTTTATTATTAATGTTTGGGTTGTTAAGTACATTTGCTTGGATGTATTTTATTATATGTTTGTCAATATATTTGTATGCCTATTTTTCTGGTATCATCCTAGACACTCCGAGAATGGGAGGTGACTAACATTCAAGGTTCATAGGAGTTTAATGTTTTTTTTTTTCAAGACCTTACCGCCCTACAGGGCTTTTCTATGCAGGTCCTTACAGAGACCATAAAACTCTTTTTTTGTTATAGAATTTGATGTGACTCTCTGCCTATATGGGAGTTATGTGTACGATAATTATAGCAGAAATACTTCTTCTTGTTGTATTTTATTATGTTAGGGAAGGTTGGAAGATCTGTGTCCAAACGGTTAATCCCTATAATTCATGCAGAGTATTTAAAAGTATGGAATTCCTTGAAATTATTCAATGTATTAACCTGATAACTGTACTATGTGGTTTTAGATTCGCTGTCAGGCTACATGTATCATCAAGCACATATTATACTGCTATTGTATATTACCCATATCTTTAGTTCCTAGGAAGCTCTTATGTAATCCTATACTTAATATAAGGTATAGTTAGACTCTCATTTGAATACAAGCAGATGGTCTTTGTATATTTTTAATACCATGATAATAGGACTCTCCCCCTACCCATGCTATAACGTATATTTCTTTCAGTAGAGCTCTTTATTTGCCACTTTGACATGTTGGGACCGCTACCTTCAGAACATTACATAACCATAGCTGGCTACTTCTGTAAATTGTTTCTGTTGAAATGAGCTTCTTATTTATAGCCTATATCTATTTGTCAAGTATTTTTGCCACTTGCCTGAATTCATGCTTTACATGCGGGGACGGCTACCTAAGGATATACAGTACATGCACTATAAATACAATAGTTAACTATTATGGTTTGATCCAGTGTATGCCTCTAGTCTTATATCAACTTACATGGCTGCCCTAAAAACTCCCCATTGAACATTGTCATTTAAGTGCCTGTAAATAGTAAGCATATTAATGCCATAGAATTCTCACCGATATCTTGCCCTATAACTGCCCCTTAGATAATCACATATAATATTCAACCATTTTTTTCACAAGAGACTTTCCTATACGGCTCCGCCCCTCCACTTCTTCCCCCCATTTAATAAGCGGCGCTTGCCCGCTGAAATCCCCCCCCCACACACATAATATTTTTACTATAAGCTACCCTTAGGCCCAACAGCGGCCGCAGATCTGACTATCATATATTACTTCATTTCCACGTAGCTAATGGGTCCATGAGAGGCCTTCTCACTAGTCAGCCAGTTTTGATAATATATATAAAAAACTAGAGGTTTGTGAAACTAATTTGCTGTCAGACATTGTTGCAATTTTTGTTGTTTTTGATCTCAATTGTCTTTTTATGTTCGACAATGTTTATTAACAAACGACTGAAGTGCATTTACTGTTGCACGCTTATCAATGTATGATGTTTTTTGTATTGCCGCATAACCTCAATAAAAAAATTATTTAAAAAAAAAAATTATATTAATATAACCTTGCTAGTTATATAAAACTGGGGATTGAGTAAAAAAGGGATTATCTATCTTTCTTCTGTTAAGTGTGATCAGTCCACGGGTCATCATTACTTGTGGGATATTAACTGCTCCCCTACAGGAAGTGCAAGAGGATTCACCCAGCAGAGTTGCTATATAGCTCCTCCCCTCTACGTCACCTCCAGTCATTCTCTTGCACCCAACGACTAGATAGGATGTGTGAGAGGACTATGGTGATATATTTAGTTTTTATATCTTCAATCAAAAGTTTGTTGTTTTATAATAGCACCAGAGTGTGTTATTCCTTCTCTGGTAGAATTTGAAGAAGAATCTACCTGAGTTTTTTTCTATGATTTTAGCCGGAGTAGTTAAGATCATATTGCTGTTTCTCGGCCATCTGAGGAGAGGCAAACTTCAGATCAGGGGACAGCAGGCAGATTAATCTGCAAAGAGGTATGTAGCAGCTTATTATTTTCTGACATGGAATTGATGAGAAAATCCTGCCATACCGTTATAATGTAAACCCAGCCTTGAATGCAGTAGATGTAGCTGATATCAGGCTGTCATGTATGTATATTTTATACTTCTCTGGTTTTTAGACTGTATACATAGACTTAACCTAATTTGCAGGGACTTGCAATAGGTTTTAAATGACAATTAATTATTGAGGTAAAACGTTTTTTTGCTGGCATGTAAAAACGTTTTTTTCTCTGAGGTACTGGGTGAAAAAATGTTTTGGGCACTATTTTTCCACTTGGCAATAGTTTTGATTTAAATTAGAGCAGTTCACTGATCCCTCTCACTGTTATGTGTGTGGGGGAGGGGCCATTTTGGTGCTTTCACTATGCATCAGAAAAAACTCAGTCAGAGATTCATTTTCTTCCTGCATGATCCGGTTCATCTCTACAGAGTTCAGGGATCTCCAAAGCCTTTTTTGAGGGAAGTAATCATTACAGCAGAGCTGTGCTGATTGTATTGACTGTGATAGATAAAAAAAAAAAAAAAAAAAAACGTTTATTTGTGTATTTTTTTTCTGCTGCCTGGGTTAGTTATCATTTGCTGAGGGGAACAATCCTTTGCTAAAACTGTATATTCTGACAAAGATTGATGCTATAACTTAATTATTTTAACTGTTATAATATTTTTCTGTGCTTCTTAAAGGCACAGTTCGTTTTCATATTATTTGTAAATTACTTTGTAAAGTATTTCCAAGTTGCTGTTTATTTGCTAGTGTGTTAAACATGTCTGATTCAGAGGAATATCTCTGTGCTATATGTGTTAATGCCAAAGTTGAGCCCAATAGAAATTTATGTACTAAATGTATTGATGCTATTTTAAAAAACAGTCAATCTGTACAAATTGAACATATTTCACCAAACAACGAGGGGAGAGTTATGCCGACTAACTCGCCTCACGTGTCAGTACCTGCATCTCCCGCTCAGGAGGTGCGTGATATTGTAGCGCCGAGTACATCTGGGCGGCCATTACAAATCACATTACAAGATATGGCTACTGTTATGACTGAAGTTTTGGCTAAACTACCAGAACTAAGAGGTAAACGTGATCACTCTGGGGTGAGAACAGAGTGCGCTGATAATGCAAGGGCCATGTCTGATACTGCGTCACAGTTTGCAGAACGTGAAGACGGAGAGCTTCATTCTGTGGGTGACGGTTCTGATCCAAATAAACTGGACTCAGACATTTCAAATTTTAAATTTAAGCTTGAGAACCTCCGTGTGTTACTAGGGGAGGTATTAGCGGCTCTGAATGATTGTAACACAGTTGCAATCCCAGAAAAAATGTGTAGGTTGGATAAATATTTTGCGGTACCGACGAGTACTGACGTTTTTCCTATACCTAAGAGACTTACTGACATTGTTACTAAGGAGTGGGATAGACCCGGTGTGCCTTTCTCACCCCCTCCTATATTTAGAAAAATGTTTCCAATAGACGCCGCCACACGGGATTTATGGCAAATGGTCCCTAAGGTGGAGGGAGCAGTTTCTACTTTAGCTAAGCGTACCACTATCCCAGTGGAGGATAGCTGTGCTTTTTCAGATCCAATGGATAAAAAATTAGAGGGTTACCTTAAGAAAATGTTTGTTCAACAAGGATTTATATTGCAACCTCTTGCATGTATTGCGCCTGTCACGGCTGCAGCAGCATTTTGGTTTGAGTCTCTGGAAGAGACACTTCAATCATCCACACTAGATGACATCACACACAAACTTAAATTCCTTAAGTTAGCTAATTCATTTATTTCAGATGCCGTAGTACATTTAACTAAACTTGCGGCTAAAAATTCAGGATTCGCCATTCAGGCACGCAGAGCTCTGTGGCTGAAATCCTGGTCAGCTGATGTTACGTCTAAATCTAAATTGCTTAATATTCCTTTCAAAGGGCAGACCTTATTCGGGCCCGGCTTGAAAGAGATTATTGCTGACATTACAGGAGGTAAAGGTCATGCCCTGCCTCAGGACAAGGCCAAAGCCAAGGCTAGACAGTCCAATTTTCGTTCCTTTCGTAATTTCAAAGCAGGAGCAGCATCAACTTCCTCTGCACCAAAACAGGAAGGAGCTGTTGCTCGCTACAGACAAGGCTGGAAACCTAACCAGTCCTGGAACAGGGGCAAACAGGCCAGAAAACCTGCTGCTGCCCCTAAGACAGCATGAATTGAGGGCCCCCGATCCGGGACCGGATCTAGTGGGGGGCAGACTTTCCCTCTTCGCCCAGGCTTGGGCAAGAGATGTTCAGGATCCCTGGGCGTTAGAGATCATATCTCAGGGATACCTTCTGGACTTCAAATCCTCTCCCCCAAGAGGGAGATTTCATCTGTCAAGGTTGTCAACAAACCTAACAAAGAAGGAAGCGTTTCTACGCTGCGTACAAGATCCTTTATTAATGGGAGTGATCCATCCAGTTCCGCGGTTGAAACAAGGACAAGGGTTTTACTCAAATCTGTTTGTAGTTCCCAAAAAAGAGGGAACCTTCAGGCCAATCTTGGATTTAAAGATCCTAAACAAATTCCTAAGAGTTCCATCGTTCAAGATGGAAACTATTCGAACAATTTTGCCCATGATCCAAGAGGGTCAGTACATGACCACAGTGGATTTAAAGGATGCTTACCTTCACATACCGATTCATAGAAGTCATTACCGGTATCTAAGGTTTGCCTTTTTAGACAGGCATTACCAGTTTGTAGCTCTTCCATTCGGACTGGCTAAGGCTCCAAGAATCTTCACAAAGGTTCTGGGCACTCTTCTGGCGGTACTAAGACAGCGAGGAATTTCAGTAGCTCCGTACTTAGACGACATACTGATACAAGCTTCAAGCTTTCAAACTGCCAAATCTCATACAGAGATAGTACTGGCATTTCTAAGGTCGCATGGATGGAAAGTGAACGAAGAGAAAAGTTCTCTCTTTCCACTCACAAGAGTTCCCTTCCTGGGGACTCTGATAGATTCTGTAGAAATGAAGATTTACCTGACAGAGGACAGGTTAACAAAACTTCAAAATGCATGCCGTGTCCTTCATTCCATTCAACACTCTAAATCTGAATCAAGAGACCAGAAATTCTCTTCTATGGTGGCTTTATCGGCCACATCTGTCCAGGGGAATGCCATTCAGCAGGCCAGACTGGTCAATTGTAACAACAGACGCCAGCCTACTAGGTTGGGGCGCTGTCTGGAATTCTCTGAAGGCTCAGGGACTATGGAATCAGGAGGAGAGTCTTCTTCCAATAAACATTCTGGAATTGAGAGCAGTCCTCAATGCTCTTCTGGCTGGGCCCCAGTTAACAACTCGGGGGTTCATCAGGTTCCAGTCGGACAACATCACGACTGTAGCTTATATCAACCATCAGGGAGGGACAAGAAGCTCCCTAGCAATGATGGAAGTATCGAAGATAATTCGCTGGGCAGAGTCTCACTCTTGCCACCTGTCTGCAATCCACATCCCGGGAGTGGAGAACTGGGAGGCGGATTTCTTAAGTCGTCAGACTTTTCATCCGGGGGAGTGGGAACTTCATCCAGAGGTCTTTGCCCAAATACTTTGACGTTGGGGCAAACCAGAGATAGATCTCATGGCGTCTCGACAGAACGCCAAGCTTCCGCGCTACGGGTCCAGATCCAGGGATCCGGGAGCGGTCCTGATAGATGCCTTGACAGCACCATGGACCTTCAGGATGGCTTATGTGTTTCCACCTTTCCCGATGCTTCCTCGATTGATTGCCAGAATCAAACAGGAGAAAGCATCAGTGATTCTAATAGCGCCTGCATGGCCACGCAGGACTTGGTATGCAGATCTGGTGGACATGTCATTCTGTCCACCTTGGTCGTTACCTCTGAAACAGGACCTTCTGATTCAGGGTCCTTTCAAACATCAAAATCTAACTTCTCTGAAGCTGACTGCTTGGAAATTGAACGCTTGATCTTATCAAAGCGTGGTTTTTCTGAGTCAGTTATTGATACCTTAATACAGGCTAGGAAGCCTGTTACCAGAAAGATTTACCATAAAATATGGCGTAAATACCTATATTGGTGCGAATCCAAAGGTTACTCTTGGAGTAAGGTTAGGATTCCTAGGATATTGTCTTTTCTACAAGAAGGTTTAGAAAAGGGGTTATCCGCTAGTTCCTTAAAGGGACAGATCTCAGCTCTGTCCATTCTGTTACACAAGCGTCTGTCAGAAGTTCCAGACGTTCAGGCTTTTTGTCAGGCTTTGGCCAGGATTAAACCTGTGTTTAAAGCTGTGGCTCCACCATGGAGTTTAAACCTTGTTCTTAACGTTTTACAGGGTGTTCCGTTTGAACCCCTTCATTCCATTGATATAAAGTTGTTATCTTGGAAAGTTCTATTTTTAATGGCTATTTCCTCGGCTCGAAGAGTCTCTGAGTTATCAGCCTTACATTGTGATTCTCCTTATTTGATTTTTCACTCGGATAAGGTAGTTCTGCGTACTAAACCTGGGTTCTTACCTAAGGTAGTCACTAACAGGAATATCAATCAGGTGATTGTTGTTCCATCCTTGTGCCCAAATCCTTCTTCGAGGAAGGAACGTCTTTTGCACAATCTGGATGTAGTTCGTGCCCTTAAATTTTATTTACAGGCAACTAAAGATTTTCGACAAACGTCTTCCCTGTTTGTCGTTTACTCTGGTCAGAGGAGAGGTCAAAAAGCTTCTGCTACCTCTCTCTCTTTTTGGCTTCGTAGCATAATTCGTTTAGCTTATGAGACTGCTGGACAGCAGCCTCCTGAAAGAATTACAGCTCATTCCACTAGAGCTGTGGCTTCCACTTGGGCCTTTAAGAATGAGGCCTCTGTTGAACAGATTTGCAAGGCTGCAACTTGGTCTTCGCTTCATACTTTTTCCAAATTTTACAAATTTGACACTTTTGCTTCCTCGGAGGCTATTTTTGGGAGAAATGTTCTTCAGGCAGTGGTTCCTTCGGTATAAAGAGCCTGCCTATCCCTCCCGTCATCCGTGTACTTTTGCTTTGGTATTGGTATCCCACAAGTAATGATGACCCGTGGACTGATCACACTTAACAGAAGAAAACATAATTTATGCTTACCTGATAAATTCCTTTCTTCTGTAGTGTGATCAGTCCACGGCCCGCCCTGTTTTTTAAGGCAGGTAAATATTTTTTAAATTATACTCCAGTCACCACTACACCCTTGGCTTCTCCTTTCTCGTTGGTCCTTGGTCGAATGACTGGAGGTGACGTAGAGGGGAGGAGCTATATAGCAACTCTGCTGGGTGAATCCTCTTGCACTTCCTGTAGGGGAGCAGTTAATATCCCACAAGTAATGATGACCCGTGGACTGATCACACTACAGAAGAAAGGAATTTATCAGGTAAGCATAAATTATGTTTTTTAAACAATAAAAATTCAGATGTAGACTGTCCTTTTAACCCTTTAGTGACTACAGCACTTTTCAATTTACTGCCGTTTGGGACTAGGGCTATTTTTACATTTATGTGGTGTTTATGTTTAGCTGTAATTTTCCTCTTACTCATTTACTGTACCCACACATATTATAAACCTTTTTTCTCGCCATTAAATACACTTTCTAAAGATACCATTATTTTCATCATATCTTATAATTTACTATAAAAAAAATTGAAAATATGATGAAAAATTGAAAAAAAAATGAATCTGTTACACATCTACAACCACCAAAAAACAACCATGCTAAATAGTTTCTAAATTGTGTCCTGAGTTTAGAAATACCCAATGTTTATATGTTCTTTGCTTCTTTTTTTTTTTTGCAAGTTATAGAGCAATAAGTACAAGTAGCACTTTGCTATTTCGAAACCATTTTTTTTTTCAAAATTAGCAATAGTTACATTGGAACACTTATATCTGTCAGGAATCCCTGAATATCCCTTGACATGTATATATATTTTTAGTAGACAACCCAAAGTATTGATCTAGGCCCATTTTGGTATATTTCATGCCACCATTTCACCGCCAAATGCGAACAAATAAAAAAATCATACAATTTTTAACAAACTTTTTCACAAACTTTAGGTTTCTCACTTAAATTATTTACAAAGAGCATGTGCAATTATGGCACAAATGGTTGTAAATGCTTCTCTGGGATCCCATTTGTTCAGAAATAGAAGACATATATGGCTTCGGCATTGCTTTTTGGTAAATGCTAAATGCCGCTAAGCACCACACGTGTATTATGCCCAGCAGTGAAGAGGTTAATTAGGGAACTTGTAGGGTTAATTTTAGCTTTAGTGTAGAGATCAGCCTCCCACCTGACATATCCCACCCTCTGATCCCTCCCAAACAGCTCTCTTCCCTCCTCCACCCCAAAATTGTCTCCACCATCTTAAGTACTGGCTGAAAGTCTGCCAGTACTAAAATAAAAGGCTTTTTTAAAAACAAAAAAATAAAATATATATATATTCTGCCATGTAGGATCCCCCCTTAGCCCCCAACCTACCTGATCCCCCACAAACAGCTCTCTAACCCTCCCCCCTCTACCTTATTGTCCGCCATCTTGGGTACTGGCAGCTGTCTGCCAGTACCCAGTTTGCCATACAATTTGGTATTTTTTATTTTTAAATATAAAAGCTATTTTTCTGTAGTGTAGCTGCCCCCTTCAATAACCTACCCCCCACCCCCTCCTAGATCCCTTAGATGAAATTTTCCCCCCCTCCTCTCTCCCTCCTTCACTTCACACATAGGGCTCGATGATATAATCTTCGCCAGCTCAAACCTACTTTTTCTCGCTGACTCTCGCAGGGCTGCCCCGTTGCAATGATCGTTAAAAAGGGACAGTCCCTGCGAGTGGCGTGATGGCTCCTATTATAAATAATGAAGCTCCCTGGTTAGGGAAACTTTGCTCCTTAGTGCGAAGTTCGCAGGGAGCAGGGCGAGCACTTTAA
Source organism: Bombina bombina (assembly GCF_027579735.1). Classification (NCBI taxonomy): domain Eukaryota; kingdom Metazoa; phylum Chordata; class Amphibia; order Anura; family Bombinatoridae; genus Bombina; species Bombina bombina. Next base: position 374,139,312 of record NC_069499.1, read on the forward strand.
AATTAAAATCCTGCAGCCAATATAACTCACATTATGCTGCTTTCTGCGTATAGCATCTTACATTTGCCTATATCTTAGTTTGCATTTGTTTTTATGTGTTCATATTGTTTTGAGAAAATCTTACCACCTTTTAGTTGGCAAGAAAAAACTGTGAGATCTGCAGTGTGAAAATCTAGAATTACGCTGGGATTAGAGTGATATTTTCATATACGCCCATGGAATGCCCATGTTCAGCCCATTTTACAAAAAAAACAACTATTACGCTTTGCATTTTGTATTCTGTGGGATTTTTGCACGTCCAGTGTACTACAATTATGATTTATGCTGTGCATGTTTAATTTGCTTTATTCCTGTTTAAATTACATAGAATTTTTTTTTTTGTTAACATACAATTTTTGGTGAAGAATTTTGTTACGATTTTTGATGCACCTTAACAATACAATTTTTCCCTGATTATGGTGAATGGTTCAAATATTTGTTTTGTATAAAATACGAATTTTGTTGTGCACATTTCATATGAAAATGCAGTATACGCCCCTTAGCGAGACACCCTGTTTTCAGGGTAAAAAGTGGCTTTAGATCATTCCATCAGGGAAATAGAAGGACTGGTGAGCATTTATTAATACACTTGCCTATACACTTGTAATGCGATTCATTACAATAAAGGAGTTGGATCAAATACAATTTTCTTTGTATTCTTTTGCCTACCTGGGTGCGCTGACTACCATGATCTCTGTTTGAATTTGGAGCGCAGGTGGAACGTTCCTGTCCTCGCACCAGTCGGGTGAAATCGTGTCGTCATCACGACGCATTGGAGGGGGTGTGACTCTCTACATGAAGGCCGCTGCAGGGTTCCTGGTAACCTTTGCCGCATCGAGTGCTGTGTCTGAGCGCTCCCTGGAACTTCTGACTGTTAATTCACATGTTGGTTGTTTACTTAGTACCTATAAGTTTATTAATTGTAGTTGATGTGGGAGCTTTGGGATGTGATAACAGTTTTGTCCTTTACTATAAACTGGTATTAGACCTTATCATATGTATACCCAAAAGAGCTATGTATAAGATAATACTGAATCCTTTGCTACAGCTCTTCAGTTACTTAACATGGGCAACCATCCCACTTAAACGCTTCTTAGGCACAAATATGTCTTTTGTTTGTAGTTGTATTTTGCAAGCCCAATTAACTACTATACTCAAAATGTACATATAGGTCCCAATGACAGAACATCTTAGCTTACCTTATTTACAGTTGTATGTTTGGTGCTATAGTCTTATCTTGTCACAAGTTTACAAGTGTGTGTTTCATAGCTTCCTTATAACATTGCCTACACTATGTATATAGGGAAACTCTTATATGGTACTTCCTTTTTTTATATTTATTCCACCTAGACTAGATTCTACTCAGAGGGTAAATGAGTAATCGTATATTTACACGCCTTTTGTAGTTTAGACATCCTAGAAAAACTCCATTATAGTTTGTATACAAAACACCTAATACACAATATAAGCAATATTAGGTTTCAGCCCATGTGGGACATCCTTAGCACTTACTAGTTCTTTAGTATAGAGTTTCATAGCTAACATAGGCAAACTTTTGCGTGTGTACCACCCACAAGATATCTATTATCGAGTCATACTCAGATTTGTTTTTTTAGTTTGCTATAACAATTTAGGGTTAGTTAATTACCCCATATTATAGTCTATCCTGTATTTGCATGTTTATTATTAATGTTTGGGTTGTTAAGTACATTTGCTTGGATGTATTTTATTATATGTTTGTCAATATATTTGTATGCCTATTTTTCTGGTATCATCCTAGACACTCCGAGAATGGGAGGTGACTAACATTCAAGGTTCATAGGAGTTTAATGTTTTTTTTTTTCAAGACCTTACCGCCCTACAGGGCTTTTCTATGCAGGTCCTTACAGAGACCATAAAACTCTTTTTTTGTTATAGAATTTGATGTGACTCTCTGCCTATATGGGAGTTATGTGTACGATAATTATAGCAGAAATACTTCTTCTTGTTGTATTTTATTATGTTAGGGAAGGTTGGAAGATCTGTGTCCAAACGGTTAATCCCTATAATTCATGCAGAGTATTTAAAAGTATGGAATTCCTTGAAATTATGCAATGTATTAACCTGATAACTGTACTATGTGGTTTTAGATTCGCTGTCAGGCTACATGTATCATCAAGCACATATTATACTGCTATTGTATATTACCCATATCTTTAGTTCCTAGGAAGCTCTTATGTAATCCTATACTTAATATAAGGTATAGTTAGACTCTCATTTGAATACAAGCAGATGGTCTTTGTATATTTTTCATACCATGATAATAGGACTCTCCCCCTACCCATGCTATAACGTATATTTCTTTCAGTAGAGCTCTTTATTTGCCACTTTGACATGTTGGGACCGCTACCTTCAGAACATTACATAACCATAGCTGGCTACTTCTGTAAATTGTTTCTGTTGAAATGAGCTTCTTATTTATAGCCTATATCTATTTGTCAAGTATTTTTGCCACTTGCCTGAATTCATGCTTTACATGCGGGGACGGCTACCTAAGGATATACAGTACATGCACTATAAATACAATAGTTAACTATTATGGTTTGATCCAGTGTATGCCTCTAGTCTTATATCAACTTACATGGCTGCCCTAAAAACTCCCCATTGAACATTGTCATTTAAGTGCCTGTAAATAGTAAGCATATTAATGCCATAGAATTCTCACCGATATCTTGCCCTATAACTGCCCCTTAGATAATCAGATATAATATTCAACCATTTTTTTCACAAGAGACTTTCCTATACGGCTCCGCCCCTCCACTTCTTCCCCCCATTTAATAAGCGGCGCTTGCCCGCTGAAATCCCCCCCCACACACATAATATTTTTACTATAAGCTACCCTTAGGCCCAACAGCGGCCGCAGATCTGACTATCATATATTACTTCATTTCCACGTAGCTAATGGGTCCATGAGAGGCCTTCTCACTAGTCAGCCAGTTTTGATAATATATATAAAAAACTAGAGGTTTGTGAAACTAATTTGCTGTCAGACATTGTTGCAATTTTTGTTGTTTTTGATCTCAATTGTCTTTTTATGTTCGACAATGTTTATTAACAAACGACTGAAGTGCATTTACTGTTGCACGCTTATCAATGTATGATGTTTTTTGTATTGCCGCATAACCTCAATAAAAAAATTATTTAAAAAAAAAAATTATATTAATATAACCTTGCTAGTTATATAAAACTGGGGATTGAGTAAAAAAGGGATTATCTATCTTTTTAAACAATAAAAATTCAGATGTAGACTGTCCTTTTAACCCTTTAGTGACTACAGCACTTTTCAATTTACTGCCGTTTGGGACTAGGGCTATTTTTACATTTATGTGGTGTTTATGTTTAGCTGTAATTTTCCTCTTACTCATTTACTGTACCCACACATATTATAAACCTTTTTTCTCGCCATTAAATACACTTTCTAAAGATACCATTATTTTCATCATATCTTATAATTTACTATAAAAAAAATTGAAAATATGATGAAAAATTGAAAAAAAAATGAATCTGTTACACATCTACAACCACCAAAAAACAACCATGCTAAATAGTTTCTAAATTGTGTCCTGAGTTTAGAAATACCCAATGTTTATATGTTCTTTGCTTCTTTTTTTTTTTTGCAAGTTATAGAGCAATAAGTACAAGTAGCACTTTGCTATTTCGAAACCATTTTTTTTTTCAAAATTAGCAATAGTTACATTGGAACACTTATATCTGTCAGGAATCCCTGAATATCCCTTGACATGTATATATATTTTTAGTAGACAACCCAAAGTATTGATCTAGGCCCATTTTGGTATATTTCATGCCACCATTTCACCGCCAAATGCGAACAAATAAAAAAATCATACAATTTTTAACAAACTTTTTCACAAACTTTAGGTTTCTCACTTAAATTATTTACAAAGAGCATGTGCAATTATGGCACAAATGGTTGTAAATGCTTCTCTGGGATCCCATTTGTTCAGAAATAGAAGACATATATGGCTTCGGCATTGCTTTTTGGTAAATGCTAAATGCCGCTAAGCACCACACGTGTATTATGCCCAGCAGTGAAGAGGTTAATTAGGGAACTTGTAGGGTTAATTTTAGCTTTAGTGTAGAGATCAGCCTCCCACCTGACATATCCCACCCTCTGATCCCTCCCAAACAGCTCTCTTCCCTCCTCCACCCCAAAATTGTCTCCACCATCTTAAGTACTGGCTGAAAGTCTGCCAGTACTAAAATAAAAGGCTTTTTTAAAAACAAAAAAATAAAATATATATATATTCTGCCATGTAGGATCCCCCCTTAGCCCCCAACCTACCTGATCCCCCACAAACAGCTCTCTAACCCTCCCCCCTCTACCTTATTGTCCGCCATCTTGGGTACTGGCAGCTGTCTGCCAGTACCCAGTTTGCCATACAATTTGGTATTTTTTATTTTTAAATATAAAAGCTATTTTTCTGTAGTGTAGCTGCCCCCTTCAATAACCTACCCCCCACCCCCTCCTAGATCCCTTAGATGAAATTTCCCCCCCTCCTCTCTCCCTCCTTCACTTCACACATAGGGCTCGATGATATAATCTTCGCCAGCTCAAACCTACTTTTTCTCGCTGACTCTCGCAGGGCTGCCCCGTTGCAATGATCGTTAAAAAGGGACAGTCCCTGCGAGTGGCGTGATGGCTCCTATTATAAATAATGAAGCTCCCTGGTTAGGGAAACTTTGCTCCTTAGTGCGAAGTTCGCAGGGAGCAGGGCGAGCACTTTAAAATTAAAATCCTGCAGCCAATATAACTCACATTATGCTGCTTTCTGCGTATAGCATCTTACATTTGCCTATATCTTAGTTTGCATTTGTTTTTATGTGTTCATATTGTTTTGAGAAAATCTTACCACCTTTTAGTTGGCAAGAAAAAACTGTGAGATCTGCAGTGTGAAAATCTAGAATTACGCTGGGATTAGAGTGATATTTTCATATACGCCCATGGAATGCCCATGTTCAGCCCATTTTACAAAAAAAACAACTATTACGCTTTGCATTTTGTATTCTGTGGGATTTTTGCACGTCCAGTGTACTACAATTATGATTTATGCTGTGCATGTTTAATTTGCTTTATTCCTGTTTAAATTACATAGAATTTTTTTTTTTGTTAACATACAATTTTTGGTGAAGAATTTTGTTACGATTTTTGATGCACCTTAACAATACAATTTTTCCCTGATTATGGTGAATGGTTCAAATATTTGTTTTGTATAAAATACGAATTTTGTTGTACACATTTCACATGAAAATGCAGTATACGCCCCTTAGCGAGACACCCTGTTTTCAGGGTAAAAAGTGGCTTTAGATCATTCCATCAGGGAAATAGAAGGACTGGTGAGCATTTATTAATAATCTTGCCAGCCCAGAGAGCTTTCAATCATCGAGCCCTTAGTCTCATAGTTTAGCTTTCCCACCCGCTCCCGCCCCAGCCCCCGTGCATGCGCCCGTCCCCGTGCATGCGCCTGTGTGCTCTCCCGACACCCCTGCACAGGATCCCGTCTCCCTCTGAGGAACATCCACCATCGATGGCAGTCCACCAGCCTCCCTGCAATGGCTCCCACGAACAAACGATCCGCACCATTGATGGCTGATGCAGAGAGGGCCACAGAGTGGCTCTCTCTGCATCGGATGCCTAAATTTTTTTTTATTGCAGGATGTCTCAATATCAAGGCATCACTACAATAACATGAAAGTGTCTGGAAGTGATAAGGATCGCTCCCACCGCTTGAAACCCATGACGACGTACATGGTACGTCCTTGGTCGTTAACAACCGTTTTTTTTAGGACGTACTCTGTATGTCGTTGGTCATTAAGGGGTTAAAGGGACAGTCTACACAACCAAAATTGTTATATTAATATACTTTATAACATTTAAACCTCTAAATGTCTGCCTGTTTCTAAGCCACTAGAGAAACCTCTTATCACATTCTTTTTTGTTTGCTTTTCACAACAGGAGACTGCTAGTTCATGTGGGCCATATAGATCACATTGTGTTCACGCTCAATTTGTTATTTAAGATTTAGCACAACACAGTACTAAATGTGATCATGTGATCAGGGGACTGTCAGAAGATGCTTAGATAAAAGGTAATCACAGAGGTAACAAGTATATTAATATAACTTTGTTGGTTATGCAAAACTGGGAAACGGGTAATAAAGGGATTATTTATCTTTTTAAACAACACAAATTGTATTGTAGACTGCCCCTTTAGTTAGCCTACCCAACATACTCCTGGGATAATTTTTAGGCAGGCAGAACACTGAAAAAATAGCTATGTTAATACTGATGATATACACATAATAATGCATAGAGGAATGACATTAGTGAAAGTTGTTTGTCTTATAAGAGTATGTACTGAATACTATTTTTTCCCAACATTTGGTCAGTGTTATCTTGGGTAATAGTTCACCAATGTGATAAAGTTAATTTCTTATTTGGCATATATTTGTTCCATTTATTAATCTGCATATGCAGCTTAGCAGACCTGCCAGTTTAACCCTTTTTGTACTAATGGCAACACATCATTATCAGCCATACTAAATCTTTGGTTGCCATCCATACTAAATCTTTAGTGCAGCCATGTGTTGTCATCCATGGAGAGTGCTTTTGGAGATAGCCACACATACTCCAACATATAAGGTGGCCAAGTGGCCTGACATTGCTGGAGGCATCCGAGGATGCCAGTGATGTTACCATACATTAGTGAAATGATGTCATCAGCCCTGCAGATGTAGACGTGTGGGCTGCAGTATGAAGCTTAAAAGAGCTCTATGGAGGGGTAAGAATTTAAACCCCCTAATCTCAGCTCAAGGCCAAGGCCCACTACTTACAAGTCAATGGCCTGCCATTTCAAAGCCTTGTGTCTTAGACATGTAATGTTAAAACACAATTTAAAAAATAAAATAAAAACATAATTAAATATGTTTACATTTACTATAGAGCATCAAAAAGGCATAGAGACAACCATGACCCCTTGTATAAAGTCCATACACCTCTTTTTAAAATAAAGCCCCTATTTAAGGTTTAATAGCCAGGTGATCACTGTTTTAATAGTAATCACCTGGCACGAATAAATATGCATTTATTTGAGCAGAAGCTCATGGGAGAATGCATATCAAAGTTATATAAATATACTAAAGGCACTGATTTTTACAAAGATCATCCTCTTTGTTCTGACAATAGACTGCCAAGACCCTTTCTTTAAAGCTCAGAAACCCTTCTTTAAAATAAAGCCTCTATATAGAGTATCTCACAAAAGTGAGTACACCCCTCACATTTTTGTAAATATTTTATTATATCTTTTCATGTGACAACACTGAAGAAATGACACTTTGCTACAATTTAAAGTAGTGAGTGTAAAGCCTGTATAACAGTGTAAATTTGCTGTCCCCTAAAAATAACTCAACACACAGTCATTAATGTCTAAACCGTTGGCAACAAACGTGAGTACACCCCTAAGTGGAAGTGTCCAAATTGGGCCCAATTAGCCATTTTCCCTTCCCGGTGTCATGTGACTCGTTAGTGTTACAAGGTCTCAGGTGTGAATAGGGAGCAGGTGTGTTAAATTTGACTCTCTCATACTGGTCACTGGAAGTTCAACATGGCACCTCATGGCAAAGAACTCTCTGAGGATCTGAAAAAAAGAATTGTTGCTCTACATAAAGATGGCCTAGGCTATAAGAAGATTGCCAAGACGCTGAAACTGAGCTGCAGCACGGTGGGCAAGACCATAAAGTGGTTTCACAGACAGGTTCCACTCAAAACAGGCCTTGTCATGGTCGACCAAAGAAGTTGAGTGCACGTGCTCAGTGTCATATCCAGAGGTTGTCTTTGGGAAATAGACGTATGAGTGCTGCCAGCATTGTTGCAGAGGTTGAAGGGGTGGGGGGGGGTCAGCCTGTCAGTGCTCAGACCATACGCCGCACACTGCATCAAATTGGTCTGCATGGCTGTCGTCCCAGAAGGAAGCCTCTTCTAAAGATGATGCACAAGAAAGCCTGCAAACACTTTGCTGAAGACAAGCAGACTAAGGACATGGATTACTGGAACCATGTCCTGTGGTCTGATGAGACCAAGATAAACTTATTTGATTCAGATGGTGTCAAGCGTGTGTGGCGGCAACCAGGTGAGGAGTACAAAGACAAGTGTGTCTTGTCTACAGTCAAGCATGGTGGTGGGAGTGTCATGGTCTGGGCCTGCATGAGTGCTGCTGGCACTGGGGAGCTACTGTTAATTGAGGGAACCATGAATGCTAACATGTACTGTGACATACTGAAGCAGAGCCTGATCCCCTCCCTTCGGAGACTTCGCCGCAGGGCAGTATTCCAACATGATAATGACCCCAAACACACCTCCAAGACGACCACTGTCTTGCTAAAGAAGCTGAGGGTAAAGGTGATGGACTGGCCAAGCATGTCTCCAGCCCGAAACCCTATTGAGAATCTGAGGGGCATCTTGAAACAGAAGGTGGGGGAGCGCAAGGTCTCTAACATCCACCAGCTCCATGATGTCATCATGGAGGAGTGGAAGAGGACTCCAGTGGCAACCTGTGAACCTCTGGTGTACTCCATGCCCAAGAGGGTTAATGCAGTGCTGGAAAATAATGGTGGCCACACAAAATATTGAAACTTTGGGCCCAATTTGGACATTTCCACTTAGGGGTGTATTCATTTTTTTTTGCCAACAGTTTAGACATTAGTGGCTGTGTGTTGAGGGGACAGCAAAATTTACACTGTTACACAGGCTGTAGACTCACTACATTACATTGTATCATTTCTTCAGTGTTGTCACATGAAAAGATATAATAAAATATTTACAAATATGTGAGGGGTGTACTCGCTTTTGTGAGATACTGTATATATCTAAGTTGTAACAGTGTTTAGAAAAAGAGAAAGCACACACACAATTGTTTAGAGCTTTGTTTATTCAAATTTAATCAAAATATACATTTTTACCACATTAGAATAAAGAGTTTTCACATCATATTATATTCATAAAACACTGGTTTTCAAACCTGTCCTCCCCAACAGTCCAGGTTTTCTGAATAATCTTGGATGAGAGCAGGTGAAATAACCATGGTTACTAATCAGCTGATTATTTCACCTGTGCTCTAATTCAGATATCCACAAAATGTGGTCTATAAGGGAGGCCCGAGGACAGGTTTGAAAAACAGTGACATAACATAATGGTATAGATTCATTTTGCTGGGTCTGCTGGGAAAAAAAAATAGGACTTAAAAGTGAGCAGGATCTAAAAACTCCAAAACAACTTAGCACAGGGGTAGAAATGGTTAAGCAGTTAAGAGGTTAAGCTTGCAATTAAAAGATTAAAATCATAAATCTTAAGGAATTTAAAAGAAACAATAGCATTTTGCTTTTCCTTCTATGTGAGTGACATTTGCAAATGTATTTGAATTTTTATATATAATCATGGCTTTATATCACAAGCACCGATTCTGTGCTTTGAAAATCATTTGCAGACATCATAAAACTATATTACAATACTCCATATAATCTTGTAATGGTTATAGATAAATTATGCATTTCAGTTTTTCATCCCTGTTATATATGCTGCCTAAATGTCTAAAACACTGTATTCCACCTATAAATTTGTGCCACGTTCTTTAAAAAAAAAAGTTTCAGTGATGCATAGGAAACATATGAACAATTTGAAACTGTCATCTAAAATATTAAATATGATTTTGGGGAAACCTCCAAACATTTAACCTCTGTAATAAACTTAAAATATGAGGGAAGCCGAAGTGAGATTACCTGATGGGAAGAAACATTAAAAAGTATAACCAAACTAATAATGTATCGCTAAGATTGAAATGATCTTATATCACAAATACAATTTTAAGCATTTTTTACTTAAATGCTTTTGCTAAAAGTTATAATAATTCATCTTTAGGTCACTTACACTAATGTGTGACCTCAATGCATGCTCCAAATGCTAATAATTTTATTCACTTTTGTGCATTTATTTCAGTTCAAAATTAGCTTCCACATTCCATTGTTTCATATCTATAGACTGGAGGCAGAACCATGATAAATAGATTTCAAAATCACAACCAGTAATATAGACTGGAAGATGCCTAATTTTATTTATTTTTTGTAGACATTAAGGCCTAGATTACAAGCGGAGAGCAAAAATATTATTTTTGATATCTAACTGTGCACACGTTAATTAAATAGCGCTCCTATTCATACACTCATATTACAAGTTGAAAGTAAAAAGTTAACTTGCAAGCAGAAGACTCAGGAACACTAATATTTGGAGGTCAGATAGTGTGACCATGCTAACTCCTTTCTCACATACACTTCCATGGCGCAGGCAACAAAAGCCTCCTCTGGCTTTAGTGTGCTAACCCAAATGGGAATTAGGACAACTGCTCTAAAGCCAGAGGTGCATTAAGAAACTCTTCAAATACCTTTGTTATATTTAGGTAAAATCTGAGTTTAGCATTCTAAATTATTTTCTCAGCCATATCGCATTATTTTACTTCAAAATTTGGTATGGGGGTTCAGATGAGGGCTACCAACAATACTAAAATACAAAAGAAGACCACAGTGCTGAGAGTGGTCACACAAAGCAGCTATATATAAAAAAGGAATCCCTTAATCCTTAATACAAAGCAATAGTGGAAGGTGAATTACAAAGTCTGCAGTAACCAAATCTGCAGGCTAGTAATCATATACAGCTGCATTGCCCCCAAGCAGCTAAATGTGTGTAGTAACTGGCTTATATAAAGTCCTATGTAGGTTAAATTTATAAATTATATGTGTTTAATATGTCGCGAACCTAAAAAATTGGGTTCGCGAACGCAAACTTCCACAAAAGTTTGCGAACGGGCGAACCGGGCGAACCGCCATAGACTTCAATAGGCAGGCAAATTTTAAAACCCACAGGGACTCTTTCTGGCCACAATAGTGATGGAAAAGTTGTTTCAAGGGCACTAACACCTGAACTGTGGCATGCCGGAGGGGGATCCATGGCAAAACTCCCATGGAAAATTACATAGTTGATGCAGAGTCTGGTTTTAATCCATAAAGGGCATAAATCACCTAACATTCCTAAATTGTTTGGAATAACGTGCTTTAAAACATCAGGTATGATGTTGTATCGATCAGGTAGTGTAAGGGTTACGTGTAAGGGTTATGGCCGCTTCACAGTGCGCAGTGTAGGTGATATACCTGCCCTGACCATGCTTTGCAGACCAGGTATCAGTGGTCAGATGGACCCTTGCCCCAACACTGTGTGCCAGACATGCCATTATAGCAGACTTATATGGCTTTGGCGTTGCTTTTTGGTAATTAGAAGGCTGCTAAATGCCACTGCGCACCACACGTGTTTTATGCCCAGCAGTGAAGGGGTTAATTAGGGAGCATGTAGGCAGCTTGTAGAGTTAATTTTAGCTTAAGTGTAGTGTAGTAGACAACCCAAAGTATTGATCTAGGCCAATTTTGGTATATTTAATGCCACCATTTCACCGCCAAATGCGATCAAATTTAAAAAAAAACTTAATTTTTTTCGCAATTTTAGGTTTCTCACTGAAATTATTTACAAACAGCTTGTGCAATTATGGCACAAATGGTTGTAAATGCTTCTCTGGGATCCCCTTTGTTCAGAAATAGCAGACATATATGACTTTAGCGTTGCTTTCTGGTAATTAGAAGGCCGCTAAATGCTGCTGCGCATCACACGTGTATTATGGCTAGCAGTGAAGGGGTTAATTAGGTAGTTTGTAGGGAGCTTGTAGGGTTAATTTTAGCTTTAGTGTAGAGATCAGCCTCCCACCTGACACATCAGACCCCCTGATCCCTCCCAAACAGCTCCCTTCCCTCCCCCACCCCACAATTGTCCCCACCATCTTAAATACTGACAGAAATTCTGCCAGTACTAAAATAAAAGGTTTTTACATTTTTTTAATTTTTTTTAGCATATTTACATATGCTGTGTTGTAGCATCCCCCCTTAGCCCCGAACCTCCCTGATCCCCCCCAAAACAGCTCTCTAACCCTCCCCATCTGCCTTATTGGTGGCCATCTTGGGTACTGGCAGCTGTCTGCTATTATTTCACAGTCAAAAAAGTGTTGTTTTTTTAAATGTACACTACTGTTACACCAGATATGAGTGGTGGCACTGGGCAAGTGGGCACAGTATACGCTGTGAGTCTGACACACACGCTGGCAGGCAGGCAACTACAATTAGATTACACAGGAAAAAAAAAAGCAGACTGATGTTCTAGCCCTAAAAAGGGCTTTTTGGGGTGCTGTCCTTACAGCAGAGATCAGATGAGTCCTTCAGGACTGTAGTGGACACTGAATACACTAGCTTAGCTATCGATTTCCCTATTAAATCAGCAGCAGCTACACTGTCCCTCCTCTCACTAAGAATGCAGCTTCCAAATGAATCTAAAATGGATGCTGTCCAGGAGGTGGGAGGGTCTGGGAGGGAGGGTCTATTCGCGACATCACTAGTGTTTAATAAAAATAAAATATATTATTACATAAAACCAAATGCATGCAATCAAAAACAATATAAAATTCAAATTCACAGCATAAAAATATCAATCATTTCATAAAATCAAGCACATATAGTTGTACATTTGGTAAACAACACACACATAACAATAACAAGTGCAAGCAAATTATGAAAAAATGGATCTTGTTTATTTTTACTTTTATATCAGAATAAAGTCCATTTAAGTCTTTTGTGATATATAAAAAGCCGTTTGCTGGTTAGTTGATTTTAAGCTTGTCAAATTTGTCAGACTTAACAGTCACGTCACTGGCAAAGCTGCATAGCGTAGACAAAAAAGGATAGAGAGATCCTTTAAAGCAGATGAAATATTCAAATGGAAAGGTGCACACTTTTATTTACACCAGTTGCCATTTATAGATGTTCTCCAGATCTTTCCGGTTAGGTTACTTTCCAACTTCCTGACTTCTTCCAAGCCACTGCGGGTGCAATCCTTAGATTCAATTAATTCAGCAGGTTTTTTCTAAGTTTTACTGTTGTACAGCGTCAGTCTCGTAGGACTACGGAAGCACAGATGGCTCAATGATAGGAGCAATGCGTTTCATCTGCGGACAGCCTTTGTCAAGCTCAGTAATGATGCTACATGGATGCTGCTACTAATACGCTGGTCTTAACCCCTTTAACAACCGAGGCCGTGCCAGAAACGTCCTACAAAAAAAAACCTTAATGACCAAGGTCATTCCTGGCACGTCCTCTGGGATGTCCTCTGTGGCCCTCTCTGCACCGGTCATGGATGGGGCTGATCATTGGTGGGTGGGAGCTGCAGTAGGGAGGTGGGCGTACCCTCGATGGCGACATCCGTTTGTGATGTTTTTGATCCGGTCCACAAATGATGCTGTTGTGGCAGGGTGTGTGTGCTTGCGCACGCCGCATTTAACCAGCACTTAGTATAAATCACTGGAGGGAAAGGGAGAGGGAGGGTGGGATCAAATGTGCTGGGGAAGGGATCTGGGAGAGGGAAGGGGGTAGAGTATTGAGAGGGGCAGCTACACTACAGAAAATATAAATTTTTAATTTTAAAAATAAAAAAACAAATTTTGGGGGGAAAATTGGGTACTGGCAGACAGAGAGAACTGTATGGGGGGATCAGTGAGGTTGGGGGCTAAGGGGGGGGGAACCTACACAGCAGCATATGTAAATATGTGAAAAAATAATAATTAATTAAAAGATACCTTTTATTTTAGTACTGGCAGACTTCCTGCCAGTACTTAAGATGTTGGGGGCAATTGTGTTGTGGGGGAGGGAAGAGAACTGTTTGGGAGGGATCAGGGGGTGGGATGTGTCAGGTGGGAGGCTAATCGCTACACTACAGCTAAAATGAGCTGGTTAGTGTCCTGACAGAGTTGTGGTCTGAAGCAGATCTGCAGAGTGGAGCCTAAGGTGATTGGAGGTTGAATTCCAAATTGCTTTTTGGAGCCATTGTGAATCTAACGCTTTAGCCCAGAGGATTACCTGTGAACACAGTGATCTGGACAGCTGATAAGTGCCCAGAAGGTCTTTGTGGCACTTCTCAAGTGCCCTACATCTTTTGAGTACATTTCAATATTTGCGCATTTGTTAGTGTTCTCACTGATACACACTATTGTGGCACTTTTGTGATTTTGTCTTGCACAGCTTAATACTGAAGCAACATTGGCCTCAATTCAGCTAGCTGGACGGCTGCAAATAGTTCAGAAGGCATATGTGGCACTTCTCAAGTGCTGGAAATCTTGTAAGTAAGATTCATTTGGGGGCTTGGCCTTCTGTAGTTCAAACGATACACACCATTTGGCGCCTCTTCTCTTTTTCTTTTTAACAGCTAAAATGAACCCTGCAAGCTCATTACAAGCTCATTAATTAACCCCTTTACTGCTGGGCATAATTCACGTGTGGTGCACAGCAGCATTTAGCGGCCTTCTAATTACCAAAAAGCAACGCCAAAGCCATATATGTCTGCTATTTCTGAACAAAGGGGATCCCAGAGAAGCATTTACAACCATTTGTGCCATAATTTCACAAGCTGTTTGTAAATAATTTTAGTGAGAATCCTAAAATTTGTGAATAAGTTTGTGAAAAAACGATTTTTTTTTTATTTGATCGCATTTGGTGGTAAACTGGTGGCATGAAATATGCCAAAATGGGCCTAGATCAATGCTTTGGGTTGTCAACTACCATACACTAAAGCTAAAATTAACCCTACAAGCACTCTACAAGCTCCCTAATTAAAGGGACACTGAACCCACATTTTTTATTTTGTGATTCAGATAGAGCATGAAATTTTAAGCAACTTTCTAATTTACTCCTATTATCAAATGTTCTTCATTATCTTGGTATTTTTATTTGAAATGCAAGAATGTAAGTTTAGATGCCGGCCCATTTTTGGTGAACAACCTGGGTTGTCCTTGCTAATTGGTGGATAAATTCATCCACCAATAAAAAAGTGCTATATAGAGTTCTGAACCCAAAAAAAAGCTTAGATGCCTTCTTTTTCAAATAAAGATAGCAAGAGAACGAAGAAAAAATGCTAATAGGAGTAAATTAGAAAGTTGCTTAAAATGGCATGCTCTATCTGAATCACAAAAGACAAATTTTGGGTTCCGTGTCCCTTTAACCCCTTCACTGCTGGGCATAATACACGTGTGGTGCGCAATGGCATTTAGTGGCCTTCTAACTACCAAAAAGCAATACCAAAGCCATATATGTCTGCTATTTTTGAACAAAGGGGATTCCAGAGAAGCATTTACAACCATGTGTGCCATAATTGCATAAGCTGTTTGTAAATAATTTCAGTGAGAAACCTAAAATTGTAAAAAATGTAAGTTTTTTTTTATATTTGATCGCATTTGGCGGTAAAATGGTGGCATGAAATATACCAAAATGGGCCTAGATCAATACTTGGGGTTGTATACTACACTACACTAAAGCTAAAATTAACCCTACAAGCTTCCTACATGCTCACTAATTAACCCCTTCACTGCTGAGCATAAAACACGTGTGGTGCGCAGTGACATTTAGCGGCCTTCTAATTACCAAAAAGCAACACCAAAGCCATATATGTCTGCTATTTCTGAACAAAGTGGATCACAGAGAAGCATTTACAACCATTTGTGCCATAATTGCACCAGCTGTTTGTAAATATTTTCAGTGAGAAACCTAAAGTTTGTGAAAAAAATTGTGAAAAAGTGAACAATTTTTTTTATTTGATCGCATTTTGCGGTGAAATAGTGGCATGAAATATACCAAAATGGGCCTAGATCAATACTTTGGGATGTCTTCTAAAACATATATATATATACATGTCAAGGGATATTCAGGGATTCCTAAAAGATATCAGTGTTCCAATGTAACTATGGCTAATTTTGAAAAAAAGTAGTTGAGAAATAGCAAAGTGCTACTTGTATTTATGGCCCTATAACTTTAAAAAAAAGCAAAGAACATGTAAACATTGGGTATTTCTAAACTCAGGACAAAATTTAGAAACCATTTAGCATGGTTGTTTTTTGGTGGTTGTAGATGTGTAACAGATTTTAGGGGTCAAAGTTAGAAAAAGTGTGTTTTTTTAATTTTTTCGTCATATTTTATAATTTGTTTTAGTAAATTATAAGATATGATAAAAATAATGGTATATTTAGAAAGTATATTTAATGGCAAGAAAAGCAGTATAAAATATGTGTGAGTACAGTAAATGAGTAAGAGGAAAATTACAGCTAAACACAAACAGCGCAGAAATTTAAAGATAGCCTTGGTCCCAAACGGACAGAAAATGGAAAAGTTGTGTGGTCCTTAAGGGGTTAAAGCGATAGGTAGAATTTGGAACAATTTACAATATTAAAAAGTATTGCATAAAATAGTGCCTATGTATTCAAAGAATACAAAATTAAAACCTAATGTACAAATTCAATAGTCTTAAAACAATTAGGTAGAATGTGAAACATTTAGCAATTTATACAATACTAGTACTAAAGCCTGTGTACACGGGCCATTTTTTGCAGTACAGCGGTCCCACCCCTTGCTCTCACCCCCTCTCTATTGCTCTCTCTCCCCCTCTCTTTTGCTTTCTCTCCCCCCTCTCCTTTGCACTCTACCCTCTTTTGCTCTCTCTCTCCCCTCTTTGGCTCTCTCTGCCCCCTCTTTTGTTCTCTCCCCCCTCTTTGGCTCTCTCTCCCCCCTCTTTTGTTCTCTCCCCCCTCTTTGGCTCTCTCTCCCCCCTCTTTGGCTCTCTCCCCCCTCTTTGGCTCTCTCTGCCCCCTCTTTTGTTCTATCCCCCTATTTTGCTCTCTCTCTCCCCTCTTTGGCTCTCTCCCCCCTTTCTTTTGCTCTCTCTGCCCCCTCTTTTGTTCTCTCCCCCCTCTTTGGCTCTCTCTCCCCACTCTTTGGCTGTCTCTGCCCCCTCATTGGCTCTCTCTGCCCCCTGTTTGGCTCTCTCTCCCCCCTCTTTGGCTCTCTTCCCCCTCTTTTGTTCTCTCCCCCCTCCCCTCTATTTGTCTCTCTCCCCCCTCTTTGGCTCTCTCTCACCACTCTTTGGCTCTCTCTGCCCCATCTTTTGTTCTCTCCCCCCTCTATTTGGCTCTCTCTGCCCCCTCTTTTGTTCTCTCCCCCCTCTATTTGGCTCTCTCCCCCATATATTTGGCTCTCTCCCCCCTTCTTTGGCCCTTCTCCCCCCTTCTTTGGGCCTTCTCCCCCCTCTCTTGCTCCCTCTCTTTCCACGCCCCCATCGCAGCACCCCGCCCGGCCACGCCCCCTCACTGCGACACCCGCACGGCCACGCCCAATCGCGGCGACACCCGCACGGCCACGCCCATCGCGGTGACACCCGCCTGGCCATGCCCCCATCGCGGCACTACATGGGAGGTGAGGTGAGTGACAGCTTGCCTCGCGCTCCCCAGACCTCACAGCTGTTCAGCTTGTATGCTGTGTACCTCGCGCACGCCCGCTGTCACTCACCTCCCATGTAGTGCGTGGCTGCTTCTCACAGCTGTTACTGGCCTCGCTCCAAGCCGACACTGATCAAGGCCAGGTATGTTTGTCACGTGCAGTCTCTACTGCGCATGACTGCATCTGACAAACATACTTGGCCAATTATTATATAGGATTAATATCAAAGAAAATTATTGCATGAATTAATACCTATATATTCAAGGGATTCTAAATTAAAATCTAATGTACAGATTCAATATTTATGGCTAGGGGATAATGAATGCACTAGCCTAATAGATTTGTGCTGGGATTTCTCTGAACAAATTAATTAATAAAACTAATTAATAAAACTAGTGATACAGACCACACGCTCTTATATGATTGTCCTAATATAAGGGGACAAAACAAAATGTTTAGAAGGATATTGTTTTATTTTATTGGTCTATATAAACTGTACAAAATATTGGAAAATGAAAAATATTATCAGATTGAATATCTGGTATGAATCATCTCTTATGAATACTGCAGTATCACAACATATATATATATATATATATATATATATATATATATATATATATATATATATATATATATATAGAATAAAGTAGAAAGAAAGTTGCTAGCAGCGGTCTTAAAAGCAAAAAGTCTTTTTGCTTTTAAGACCGCTGCTAGCAACTTTCTTTCTACTTTATTCTAAATATTCCTGGCAGCAGCAGCTGGTCTGGGACTCACAGCTCCAAAGCCGGTCTATGGGAACTCTGTTTTTTTACATTGATAAGGATCAGCGTATGGATTCACCACGCTGAAGCACGTACGTCACGCCCCCTCCTGCACAGTAGGACGCCTTTTCGAAGTAACGCGGAGGAGACTATTGAGTGCACATATAGTGAATTCCGGAGGTCTTTGATCGAAATAGAGACTGAGTTATTCGGGGTCAGCGGTCCAGAGTAGTGGTGAGTAAGGCGTTTACGCCACCTGGATCATATGTCCTGGTCTTCTCTCTTTATGTTTGAGATTTGAAGGTACCGCTCACTCTGTATGTAACCGCTTGCTGTACTCCTAAGCCTCCGGTTTTCTGAAGCACACTCAGTCTCTGATACATTCATTGATAACCATCACAGGCGTGTACAGGGGGTTTGTCAAGTTGTTTTCAAGTGGCTCTAAGCTTGTTATACATATTTCCCACGGCTTATTGCTCTGAACGGAGTACGCACATTTACCGGACTTTGTTTATGTCTACAAGACAACTAATCTTTAATGGGACGGTAACAGTGACTTTTACTTTTGATTTGTTTATTTAGGTGCTTTGCCTGGTTGCACCTTACTGTTTCAGTCCGACCAATAGAGCTGTCCTGTTTTCTCCATGGAGGTCACTAATTTTTATTCATTGTTACCTGTCACTGAAAGGGACTATCCAACACTAGAAATTGAGAGGATCTTTTCCACCGATAAGTCTAATTATTCATTGTCCACATTGTTTGAAGATATGGAAAAGCTCTTAATAAGGGAACACAAATTACAGTGGGACATTTGGACTTTGGAAACATACATCAAATTAAAGATTATACCACGTGGTTTGAGATTGAATAAATTTCCCACATTTGATGTTACTGATGTAGAATTTATTAGTACATGGAATGATATTTTGTCTGACTGTTCTGCACGCCTAATGCTGTTATTAATTTCATATAAGTCTAATCTTCTGAAGGCCATTAGAGGAGAGATAGGGCTTCTACAGACAGAAATGAATTCAAGACAGTTAGAAACCAGCTTTGCCAAATTTGATGGTATTCTTAAAATAACAGTTGCACAGGTGAAAAAAGCAGTCCTTGAAACAAAACAAACTAAGTTCATAAGGGACCAGACAGACTACAATAGTAACTCTGTATATATATGGAAAAGGGCAGACAACAAATCAAGAAGGCAATCTAGAGGCAGATCTAGAAATAGACGAAATGGTAGCAGGAATAGGAACACAAACAATGATCAAGGGGCTATACACAATACAGAGGTTAAGAGAGTGACATATTCAGACACTGACTTTGAATCAGGGGATGATAATGGGGCTTCAAGTGGTGATGAACCACCACGAAGCATACTTAAAAAAGCCCAACAAAATTCATCGCTACAAGTAGCTAGTGAGGCGTCTGGCTCTGATCAGCATCAGTTACAAGTGGTGATACCTAGGAATAAACATGCTGAACCTAAGGGTTCTTCCACTAAGTATGTTGACAATAGTACAACAGTTTCACAAACAGGTATATCTGATGATGATCAGCGCCAGATAGAGCAGGTTTTTCGTCTTCCCCCACAGCGTACAGGGATAGGACAAACAGGTCAAGACCACTACCAGTTGAGAGGTCAGAGAGGAAGGAAGAAGTACAAATAATTAATGTAAATAATGTGATTAATTTATCAGGATTTACTTTAACAGACCCACAAATCTCTCTTCTTAGTCACGGCCTGAATTTTGCTCCGACTAATCACTTCAATGTATTTAACACTATCCTTGATGTGAATAAACTTATACGCAATATGACCCTTCAGAGACATTTTTTCACAGAATCCCAGCATTCTACACAAGGGGATAGTCCTAATCCACAGGCAGCACAGCTTACATATACCCCTAAACAAAGTAGACTTAATTTTGGTGAAACGTGTGATTTAATTAATTTGGAGAGCTTGTCGCATGATTCATTATCACTGACCAACAAACAGAGTATTAATGCAGTCAGTGGTTTTCAAAATAAATCAGAGTTTTACCCTATTCACAACAGGGGTTCCACCCTAGAGACTTTCTTTAAACGGGTGGAACGTGACTTGATTAAACTTAAAGATTCAGCTGTTTACCAGACTCCTAACCTGTCTAGGTCTGAGAGAGCGGCCCTTAAGGAGCTCCAAGAGAACAAAGATATTGTTATACGCACAGCCGATAAGGGGGGCTCTGTCGTGGTTTTGGACAAGACTGACTATGTAAATGAGGCACTGCGCCAGCTTACCAACATTGAGGACTATATCCCTCTAGATAGGGATCCTACCACGGTATTTAAGAAGGAACTATTGGACATTTTGGACGATGGGCTGGAGAATGGGCACTACGACCAAAAAACCTTTGAGTTTTTGGTAGTTGACCATCCAGTTGTGCCCATTTTCCATCACTTACCCAAAGTCCACAAATCCCTGACAGAAGTCAGGGGTCGTCCAATAGTTAGTGGCATCAACTCACTTTTGGAACACGTGTCACAATGGGTTGATAGTATCCTACAACCACTTGTACAGAATTTACATAGTTACATCCGGGACACAAAAGATGTAATAACGATTCTAGACAAACTAAAGTGGAATAGTGCCTGTTATAAATGGGCTACTATTGATGTAGTAGCATTGTACTCCTCGATCCCTCACGAAGAGGGTCTAACCGCAGTTGGTTTTTTTCTGGAGCGCTACTCTGATTTTTCTTTGGATTTTCGGTGCTTTATACTTAGAGTACTCAAGTTTTTGCTTACTCACATCTATTTTTCATTTGAGGATAGATTCTATCTCCAAAGACGTGGGACAGCTATGGGGGCCAAGTTTGCCCCCTCCTATGCCAACCTTTTTATGGGTTGGTGGGAGCTGTCCCACGTCTTTGGAGATGGAAATCCCTACAGACATTTGATTTGTTTTTATGTTCGTTTCATAGACGATCTATTACTTGTATGGGAAGGAAGTACACTGCAGTTTACATCCTTCGTGGCGTATCTGAACTCCAATAATATTGGTATTAAGTTCACCCACGAACTAAGTGAAAGCGAAATAAACTTTTTAGACATCACTATCAAAGGTACAGATGATGGAAAAGTGCTTACTGAGATTTTTAGGAAACCCATTGCTGGGAACACTCTTCTCCATGCGAGTAGTTGTCACCCGAGGCATGTACCTTATGCGGTAGCCAAGGGACAATTTACTAGGGTTAAACGCAATTGCACATTACCCTATAAATATGCAGAACAATCAAAGGAGTTGACAAACAGACTTAAGAGTAGGGGATATACCTCCCATGTTATAAAAAAAGCAAGAAATCAGGTTGATGCGCTGGATAGGATGCAAACTTTGGACACAACTAGTAATGTTCATAGTACATCTGAGGGACAACACAAAGGAGTAACCTTTGTTACAGAATATAGTCAGGAATACCAGGACATTTGCAGAATAGTGAAAAAACATTTTTCCTTTCTTGCTGCGGATGACAAACTAGAGAATTGTGTCTCTCAAGGTCTGCGGTGCTCCTATAGAAAAACTAGCACTTTGGGCAATGTGTTGTCACCATCAGTCTTGCCCAAAACCGATACACGACAGAGCTCCTGGCTTACACATAGGGGAATCTTCAAATGCCACAATAAATGTAGGGTATGTGAATTTGTTCTCCCTGCTGATCACATCAGGTCTGAGGTGACAGGTGAAAGGTTCCCCATACAAACATGTCTAAAGTGTACCTCCACATATGTGGTTTATGTCCTCAGTTGTACCAACTGTCATTTACAGTATGTGGGGCTCACCACAACAGAGGTGAAGGTCCGCATACGAAATCATTTGTCAACCATACAGGCAGGAACGGCATCTACACCTTTGGTGCAGCATTTTGCTAAACATCATCGTAGCAGTGTCAATACATTGAAATGGCAGGCTATTGAAAGAGTTACCTGTCCTCCTAGGGGAGGAGATAGGGATAGGTTGCTGCAGAAGAGGGAAATGTTTTGGATCTTCAGACTCCAGACACGTGTGCCCACTGGCCTGAACTCTGAGTATGACCTAATTAATTACTGGCAATGATTTTTTGAGCCCTGGGTCCTCATTCCCTCTCCTGCGGCGACTGACTCAATCCCCTCCCACCCAGTAATTTTGTAGTTTTGTTATTTTGTAATTTTGCAATTTTGCAATACTACAATACTGTGTTTTTGTGTCTCTAGCAATTCCCTTCCATACAATATAGAGCTTTTCCTAGTCCACATTTCCCTGGTGGGCTAGGTATCTATTGGCCATATCACTGTATTTTCCATAAGAGATTCCAATGCATTGGAAGTTTAATGTCATTTGAATCCATTCTCATTAATGTATTAACATATATGCCATAAATATTTGTGCGGTGCCCATATAATACAAAATAGATTATTAAACTAATATAGTAAGTTATGTAAATAAATATTAGGCTTCCTCTCCTTCTAGTTTAGTATATTAGTTTAGTATATTAGCATGTCCCCAGTCTAGTATTTGACAGATTATGATTAGGAGGCTGAATGGGTAATATTTTCCATTCATTTATTACATATTAAGCCTTTGACGATTTTATAACGTTTTTTTGCCACCATTTATATCAATACGGTTCAACTGTTATATACAGCGAAATATAATGTCATGTAAATTGTTCTAGTGACTTCATATAAGTGTATTGTTTTGTATTGTATTGTATTTTAATGGTTAAATAATTTGGCCGGTTGTCAGTTAATCCACGTAGTATGCATATATGCGATTCTCTGCATACTCTTATGTAATAATGTAATAATTTTTAAGACCTTCTAATTAGTTTTCATCAAATTATTTTCTGTCTTATATGCTTGTGTTCATTTTTACTTGATATGGAATGGTGACAGGTTCTATGTAATAGAAAATTTCTAATTGATATATAGAATTTCTATGTTAAAGTACTCAAAGAGTTAAAACAGCAACACGATGTGTAACTTTGTTTTTATCCTATCAGGGCGATCCTGGTGCTTTTTAAGGTACGCAGGTGCAAG
Source organism: Bombina bombina (assembly GCF_027579735.1). Taxonomy (NCBI): domain Eukaryota; kingdom Metazoa; phylum Chordata; class Amphibia; order Anura; family Bombinatoridae; genus Bombina; species Bombina bombina. The sequence continues at coordinate 374,162,623 of NC_069499.1, forward strand.
GTCTAGTAGCTATGATTACGGCCCCAGGCCGAAACATGTTAGCTGACTAAATGTTGTGTGTGCATTTGTGGCTCTCCTGGAGTGTTTTTTACCATTGATGTTCTAATAAAGACTTTTTGCTTTTAAGACCGCTGCTAGCAACTTTCTTTCTACTTTATTCTAAATATTCCTGGCAGCAGCAGCTGGTCTGGGACTCACAGCTCCAAAGCCGGTCTATGGGAACTCTGTTTTTTTACATTGATAAGGATCAGCGTATGGATTCACCACGCTGAAGCACGTACGTCACGCCCCCTCCTGCACAGTAGGACGCCTTTTCGAAGTAACGCGGAGGAGACTATTGAGTGCACATATAGTGAATTCCGGAGGTCTTTGATCGAAATAGAGACTGAGTTATTCGGGGTCAGCGGTCCAGAGTAGTGGTGAGTAAGGCGTTTACGCCACCTGGATCATATGTCCTGGTCTTCTCTCTTTATGTTTGAGATTTGAAGGTACCGCTCACTCTGTATGTAACCGCTTGCTGTACTCCTAAGCCTCCGGTTTTCTGAAGCACACTCAGTCTCTGATACATTCATTGATAACCATCACAGGCGTGTACAGGGGGTTTGTCAAGTTGTTTTCAAGTGGCTCTAAGCTTGTTATACATATTTCCCACGGCTTATTGCTCTGAACGGAGTACGCACATTTACCGGACTTTGTTTATGTCTACAAGACAACTAATCTTTAATGGGACGGTAACAGTGACTTTTACTTTTGATTTATATATATATATATATATATATTCTGCAGTACCTGAGAAATGGAACTATTTCATATATTCTAACTCACTGAATATATAATGAAGGGCAAATAGAATCTTATTTTAGTAGACGAGATAAAACAATTAATTATATATTTTATCCTGAATAACTATCTAATAGATAATGTCTCACTATACATAAGAGTACTATATCTCTAATAGGGTAAGATCTAATACAGGGAATTCTCATATTTAATATTTTAATATTTTAAATGTCAATTTAGATCTAACTCTGAATTCAAACCACTGGGGGTTAGTGAACTTAACTGGAAAATCCATTTTCCTTCTCTTTTAAAAATATCATTATGTAGGTCACCTCCTCTCCAGTGGTTAAAACATTTATCTATTCCCATATACTTAAAGTATTTAAGATTTGCATTGTTAAGTGAGGCAAAATGTTAAAGAATGGGAAGGTCTTTGTTCCTTTCTGTGTCGTGGTGCTCAATAGACAGGATATGCTCTATTATCCTGTCACGTAGGGGTCTTTCTGACTCCCCCACATATTGAGCACCACTTTTGCATTCTATGGCATAGATAACATTTTGGTTTGTGCATCTAATCATTTGTTGTATTTTGAAGACTTCCCCTGTAGAGTTTGATTTTCTTTCTTTCTTTTTCATTGCGTATTTATATGACTTGCATTTGTGACAAGGGAAAAAATCTTTTAGTTCTTTACCCCACAGATCTTTATTCTTTTCTACCTGTCTTCTTTTTAAATCTGAGGGAGCCAGTCTTGTTTTTCGATTTCTAGCCTTCCTATAAACAATCTGTGGTCGACTAGGTAGGAGAGGACCTAACTTGTCATCTGATCTTTGGATATTCCAATGTTTTTTCAGGATTTTTTCTATTAGATACTTATTCCCGCTATACGTAGTAATAAATGGCAGGAATGTGGTATCAGTATTCTGTTTCTCTTTCTTTGCATTACTTTCTTTCAGAATTTCTTCTCTATCTAACAAGCGTACACTATCTCTCACTGTTTCTAATTTGTCTGTTGCATAGCCATATTTATAAATTTCTCTTTCAGGATGTTTGACTGAATATCATAATCTGAAAAAGTATTACAAATTTTCTTTATTCTGAGAAATTGCTCTTTTGGAATATTATTTTTCCATTGGGTATGGTGACAGCTGAGCTGATGTATATAGTTGTTTGCGTCGACTTGTTGAAAATAAGTTTTGGAGTATAATTTCTTATTCATAACAAATGTTTCTAAATCTATTACATGTGAATTTCAGATTATTTTCATTTGTATTCATATATGTAACAAATTCATCAAGGGTTCCTTCACTGTGCCAAATCATAAAAATATAATCAATGTACCACTTATAGGTGACCAGGCTTGACCCCCCCAGTAATCCATTTGCTTCCTTGTCAATATTCCTTTATTTTTTTCCTAAGTTTTATAGTTCCCTCAGGGCTTCACTATTTTCAATTGTGGGATTACTGCTGAGTTTTTTTATAGGTATTGCTATCTCCTAAAATGTCTTGACATATTTTTATAAATACTGATCTTTATCTAGGACAACAATTCTGCCACCTTTGTCTGCTGGTTTTATTATAAGATTATCGTCTCTTTCAAGGTCTCTAATGGTATTCAGCTGCTTTTTACTGAGATAATTTTTAATTTTATCGATTTTTGTTTTGTTAAGGTTTTCATTATCTTTTAATACTAATTCTTCAAAAGTCTTTATTTGTGAACCCCACATCAAATAGGTTAAAAAATAAATATAAATCCTAAAATAGCTACAATGTAATTCTTAGTTATATTGTAGCTATCTTATGGTTTATTTTATACTTAAGTATTTATTTTTAAATAGGAATAATTTATTTAATTATAGTAATTTTATTTAGATTTATTAAAAATAGATTTAAGTTAGGGGGTGTTAGGGTTAGGGTTAGAATTAGGTTTAGGGGTTAATACATTTATTATAGTGGCGGCGATGTCCGGTCGGCAGATTAGGGGTTAATAATTGTAGTTAGGTTGCGGCGACGTTGGGGGCAGGAGATTAGGGGTTAATAACTATAATGTAGGTGTCGGCAATGTTAGGGGCAGCAGATTAGGGGTTCATAGGTATAATGTAGGTGGCGGCGGTTTACGGAGCGGCAGATTAGGGGTTAGTAATATTATGCAGATGTCAGGGTCAGCAGATTAGGGGTTAATAATATTATGCAGATGTCGGGGTCGGCAGATTAGGGGTTAATAAGTATAAGATTAGGGGTTTTTAGACTCTGGGTTCATGTTAGGGTGTTAGGTGTAGACTTAGAAAGTGTTTTCCCATAGGAAACAATGGGGCTGCGTTAGGAGCTGAATGCTGCTTTTTTGCAGGTGTTAGGTTTTTTTCAGTCAGCTCAGCCTCATTGTTTCCTATGGGGAGATCGTGCATGAGCACGTTTTGCCAACTTACCGCTACCGTAAGCAACGCTGGTATTACAGGTAGAAGTGGCGCTAAATTTGCTTAACTCTCACTTTTCTGAGGCCAACGCAGCCATTCAGAAAACTTGTAATACCAGCGTTGTTTAAAGTGTGCGCTGGAAAATAAAGGCTTGTTAGCACCGCAAGTTTATTCAGACATTAAACACAGAAAAATGATGAGCTACTCTAAACTAGATTATATTTATATAAGTCAAACTATGATCACAATGTTGTTGACTTTGTCAATACACTTTGGTGTCTCGTCAGACCACTCCATAGTGAAAATGGAATTGGGAGGCCTCCTTACCACCTAATCTAGTAAATCATGGACCAATGACCCCTTATTGATGAGTAATCTTCCTATTCAAGAAAAAAAAAATAGATGGCTGAATATTGGGGTATTATTATAGATACAACTTCTGACACTATATGTTTTTGGGCAGCACGCAAACTTATACTAGGGGGTTGCTTATTAAGGGAAAAACTTATCATCAAAAATCAGCGAGAGCCTGAATAATGCTACTATAACAAGAAATATAGAAGAACTGCGTAGCATATAAATGTTCCCCTGTATGACTTCAGAACTAACAATTCTCAGATGACCTTGGTAGATCTGGAGATCTGCATATTGACCCTTAAAAACAACTTTCCCATTACCATAGTTCCAACAATGTTGCAAAAGATCAAGAAAAAGATAATCAACGCACAATTCTCATTTTCTGCTCTCAAATGTCTTGATTTTAAGATTTTATTCCCCTGCGACTGAATCTCTTATCCCAATTTTCTTTTCTATATCTAAATTTGCTATATAAATCTGACTTGGGCATTGCACTTAAAAGGGCATTTAGCTCTTTTGCTGTCCAAACTTTAATCTAAAATAAAATGAATCATCCAATAGAATGAGAGCTGCTTGAATCCTATTGGCTGATTTGAACAGCCAATAGGATTTTAGCAACTCTAATTCCTATTGGCTGATTCAAAATTTTCAGCAAATAGAAATTCAAGGGAAGCCATCTTGAATCGCGTACCTTGCATTGAAGATTCAGCGTACGGTGGCGACCATATGAAGAAGATGCTCATGCCGGATGTCTTCTGGATGGACCCACTCCGCACCGCCGGGATAAAGATAGAAGATGCCATCTTGATGAAGATTGAAGAGGCTGCCTGGGTGAAGACTTCTCGCCGCTTGGATGAGGACTTCACCGCTGGGAAGAAGATTGAAGAGGCCTCCTGGATGAAGACTTCTCGCCGCCTGGATGAAGATCGTTCAAGAGGGACTTCAAAAAATGTAAGTGGCTCCTCGGGGGTTAGTGATAGGTTTTTTTAATGTTTTTTTTTGGTGGGTTTTGTTTTTAGTTTAGGGTTTGGGCAGCAAAAGAGCTAAATGCTCTTTTAAGGGCAATGCCCATCCAAATGCTCTTTTCAGGTCAATGGATAGCTTAGGTTGTTTTTAGAGTTAGGTTTTTTATTTTGGGGGGTTAGTTGGGTGGTGAGTTTTTACTGTTGGGAGGGTCTTTGTATTTTTTTTTTACAGGTAAAAGAGCTGTTTATACCCTACAAAAGGACCTTTTAAGGGCTATTGGTAGTTTATTGTGGGCTAGGGTTTTTATTTTGGGTGGGGTTTTTTATTTTGATATTGCTATTAGATTAGGTGTAATTCTTTTTTATTTTGGATAATTTCGTTTGTTATTTTTCGTAATTTAGTGCTTCTTATTTTTTGTAATTTAGTCTTTTTTATTTTTTGTAACTAGATAGTTTGTAATTTAGGATTTTTTTTTTATTATTTTTTTTTATTTTTTTTATTGGAGAAATATACATACATGGGAAACAAGTACAAAAAGGAGAAACCAAAAAAATAACAAATGTTGATGCATGTACAAGTACCGTGCATTACTGAAGCAGTCCTCGTTTTTGTCCCATATAACAGGTTTCTAGGTCACTCTTGGACCTTTAAAGAATATATTTCAGATTGAAGATGGGATTATTTAAACTAGTTGCAAAACATTGTAAATTAAACAGAAACAGGGCTAAACCAGGTCCATGCTGTCATGGGCCATTTCAATAATATAAACAATAATATAAACAGAGAGAGCTTGTTAGAGAATAAACATGAGGTGTATGTAGATATATCTTCCCCTTCCAAATAATATGCTTTAGGAATTGCTAGAAGGCCAGTAAATTAACACACCCAGATACATTAGGCTGTAAAAGGCATGGGGCTGCATATAAACTATTAAAAAGCAAGGCATTCCTTTGCATGGTCTAGTCAGCAACATTCTAAACAGGAGCCGTGTATTAGAGTGCCGTTTATATGGAGTTAAATGTAGATAAATGTTATCAATCGCTTCACAGTCAATCGCATAGTTTCAGGCTTGAGCTCCCAAATATTACCTTAGAGCTTAGAGAATCAGCAACTAATATACATTAAATCTCTACCTACAAGGTGTACTATGGAAATAGGCTTTTTGCTGAGCTATCTATGAGATGTTGACAACCCCCGTGGTGTTATAAGTATATATACCGTGAAAACATTTTGGGGAACTTATAATGTACTTATAATAATCTGACACAACAGCTCAAAACAACAAGGGATTACTAAGGAGTCTTAACGTTGGTTCCAATAAACAGGAAAATACACAGACACTTTTATTATAGTTCTTTTTCGCTTTTTTGTCAGCCCCCTGGGTCTGCTTGCCTGCTGAACAGTGTCTCTTGGTGATTACTCAGATTGCATGGCCGTGAAATAGTGCAGTCCATCCCATACTCAGCCCTCTCCCCTAATTTCAAAGAGGGGTGTAAGTTCTCATACACAATCTCCCCCATCCCAGAGTCAAAGATAGCAATCCCCCAGGCTATTATCTCGTGCATATTACACCTTATGTGGCACCTCCTATTAGGCTCGGTATCTATGCATGTCCCAGTGTCACCACATGTCACCAGTGCTTGTGCAAGGGAAATCTTTGGCGCCGGCATTATCTCTTTAATGTCAGTGACAGATTCTTTCTGCAAGCCCAAACCGATCAAAGCCAGCCCCCCGGCACTTGGGAGGATAGATGTGCTCTTACCGGACAGTCGGAGAGGATATGTAATTCCTGTGACCCCACCGGGACCTGTCTGCGCGGGCCGCAGCAAGAAGCCATTCATGTCTGCCTCCCCGCTGTTAGGGTTAGGGCTGTCGGCCTGTGCTGTAGTGTTGAGTCCCGTATGCTGTGACTGTGCTGAAGGATTTTCTGCGGGCTGAGGGGTTCTCTCTGCTGTGATCTCTCTCCAGTCGCCATCTTTGTTTGGATGTGATGTAGGTGACCGCGTTGGTTCTTCTGTAGGTAAATTGTTTATCAGAGGCAGGGTACTCTGTGCATGGTCTAATGGGAGTGATCGGTGATAGATTCTGAGAAGTAAATTCTCCAGTTTAGCGAAGCGCTGATCTAGCTCTTGCTCCCGGCTCATCTCCCAAGCGGTCGCCGTCTTGAAAGCAATCTTGTAAGCGATAACGTAAGGACCCGGTCTTTTGCAAGATTGTTGGTTGTAGGTTATTTTTTCTGCTTTGCGATGTGTAGAACAGTAAGGCAGAAACCTGCTGCCAGCACTGGTGACCCGGAGGAGCCAGGGGGGAGTCGTTACCTATGAATAGGCCACCGCCTTAAGTCTTAGTCGTCCGGTCTGTGGCTCTTGGGTCATGTAAACAGCCAGCAAAAATAGATATATAGTCACCGTATGATTGGCAACCATAAATCTTATAGGTATTAATGTATTATAGCTGTTAGGTTCTCTAAAATAGGTGGATTATAGAGGTTTCTTCTAGAGCCTGCAGTAGGTACGTCCTATTCAGAACGTTGTTCGGACACGCCCCCGTAATTTAGGATTTTTTTTTTAATGTGTAGTTTAGTTTAATTTAATTGGTAGTTAGTTTAATTTTAGTTTGATAATTATATTAGTTTAATTGTTATTTTAAACTTATTTTTTTTTTATTTGACAGGTAAGTTTTAATTTAATTTAAACTAGGGAAATTGTAATTTGATTCTCAAGTTAGGCAGGCATTAGGTTTAGGGGTTACTAGTTTAATTTAGTTTATTGCAATGTGGGGGCCTTTCGGTTTAGGGGTTAATATTTTATTTTAATATATTTTGTTTTGGGGGGCTTGCGGTTTAGGGATTAATAGGTTTATTATAGTGGCGGCGGTGTAGGGCTTAATAACTTAAGTATAGTGTGGGCAGACGGCAGATTAGGGGTTAATACTATTTAAATAGTGTTTGCGATGCAGGATGGTGGCGGTTTTGGGGTTAATAAATTAATGATAGTGGTGATGATGTCGGGGAGTGGTGGAATAGGGGTTAGTAACTATTTTTAGTGGTGGCGATGTCGGGAGCGGCAGTTTAGGGGTTAATAAGTTTAATATCGTGTTTGCGATGTGGGAGGGCCTCAGTTTAGGGGTTAATAGGTAGTTTATGGGTGTTTAGTGTACTTTGTAGCAGTTTAGTTCTGAGTTTTATGTAACAGTTTTGTAGCGTAGAACTCATGACTACTGCTTTAATATGGCATTATGGATCTTGTCGTTTTAGGGTGTAATGCAGGTTTTTTAGCCAGACTGCAAAACTTGTAATGGCAGCGCTATGAAAGTTCCATGAAAAAACTTAATTTTTAAGCATGTGGTACTGACGTTGCATTACAGGCTAAAAAGCTTGTGGTACAGCAATACCGACAAGATGTAATGGCTGCAGTGCTGTTTTAACGCTGAAAAAAACATATTTTCAGCGATAAAAGACGAAAGCACAGACTTGTAATCTAGCTGTATGTAAATTGATACATAATACAAAGAAAATGTTGATTCAAATTTTTCTATTATGAATATTACATAATTCAAATATTGCATTTAAAGAGAGCATTAGATTGATTCAGATTATGTAATATTCAAATTAGAAAATTTTTAATCGAATATTAGACTTAAAGATAGCATTAGAATGTTAAAATGTTGTATAAACATTCAAATTTCGAAACGAACAAACAAATGTGTCAAAATGTGTTTACATTTTTCTAATGTTGCAAAACATTTGCTCATCTCTACTGAAGGGCATGTTTAATTTCTTGAAACTATCTTGGGAAATTTTGCAATGTGCACCACAAAAAAGCCTCAGAAGCATTATAAGTGGCATGTTGCTCAATATTGCATGTCATCAAAATCGACTTGGAGATGGCACAAAAGCTGCTTGGTAACCAAAATATCTGTTCCAGCAAACTGTCGCCTAGATTACTAGTCTTGCGTTAGCCTTAAAAAGCAGCATTGAGAGGTCCCAATGCTGCTTTTTAACGCCCGCTGGTATTACGAGTCTTGCAGTACAGGTGTACTGCTCACTTTTTTGGCCAGACTCGAAAATACCGCAAATCCACTTACGTCAATTGCGTATCCTATTTTTTCAATGGGATTTGCCTAACGCCGGTATTACGAGTCTTCCAAAAAGTTAGCGGTAGACCTTCTCCTGTCAAGCCTGTAACCGCATTTAAAACTCAGTAGTTAAGAGTTTTATGGGCTAACGCTGTAGTATAAAACTCTTAACTAAAGTGTTAAAAAGTACACTAACACCCATAAACTACCTATTAACCCCTAAACCGAGGCGCCCCCCCACATCGCAAACACTAAAATAAAATTTTTAACCCCTAATCTGCCGAACTGGACATCGTCGCCACTATAAAAAATATATTAACCCCTAAACCGCCGCACTCCCGCATCGCAAACACTAGTTACATTTTATTAACCCCTAATCTGCCATCCCTAACATCGCCGCCACCTACCTACATTTATTAACCCCTAATATACTGCCCCCAACGTCGCTGCAACTATATTAAATGTATTAACCCCTAAATCTGAGTCTAACCCTAACACCCCCTAACTTAAATATAATTTTAATAAATCTAAATAAAATAACTACAATTAACTAAATTATTCCTATTTAAAACTAAATACTTACCTATAAAATAAACCCTAAGATAGCTACAATATAACTAATAATTTGTATTTATTTTAACTAGGTAGAATAATTTGTATTTATTTTAACTAGGTAGAATAGTTATTAAATAGTTATTAACTATTTAATAGCTACCTAGTTAAAATAAAGACAAATTTACCTGTAAAATAAAACCTAACCTAAGTTACAATTACACCTAACACTACACTATAATTAAATTAATTCCCTAAATTAACTACAATTAAATACAATTAAATACAATTATCTAAAATATGAAACCCCCCCACTAAATTACAGAAAATAATAAAATAATTACAAGTTTTTTAAAATAATTACACCTAATATAATCCCCCTAATAAAATAAAAAAGCCCCCCAAAATAATAAAAATCCCTACCCTACACTAAATTTCAAATAGCCCTTAAAAGGGCCTTTTGCGGGGCATTTCCCCAAAGTAGTCAGTTCTTTTACCTGTAAAGAAAAAGTACAAATACCCCCCCAAAATTAATACCCACCACCCACACACCTAACCCTACTCTAAAACCCACCCAATGCCCCCTTAAAAAAACCTAACACTAACCCCTTGAAGATCACCCTACCTTGAGAAGTCTTCACCCAACCGGGCCGAAGTCCTCAACGACGCCAGGCGAAGTGGTCCTCCAGACGGGCAGAAGTCTTCATCCAGACGGCATCTTCTATCTTCATCCATCCGACGCGGAGCATCCTCTTCTTTCGACGTCTTCTTACTAAATGATGGTTCCTTTAAGTGACGTCATCCAAGATGGTGTCCCTTCAATTCCGATTGGCTGATAGGATTCTATCAGCCAATCTGAATTAAGGTAGAAAAAATCCTATTGGCTGATGCAATCAGCCAATAGGATTGAGCTGGCATTCTATTGGCTGTTCCAATCAGCCAATAGAATGCAAACTCAATCCTATTGGCTGAAGACGTTGATGGAAGAGGATGCTCCGCATCGGATGTCTTGAAGATGGACCCGCTCCGCATGGATGAAGATAGAAGATGCCGTCTGGATGAAGACTTCTGCCCGTCTGGAGGACCTCTTCTTCCCAGCTTGGATGAAGACTTCTGCCCGTCTAAAGGACCACTTCACCCGGCTTCGTTGAGGACTTCGGCCCGGTTGGGTGAAGACTTCTCAAGGTAGGGTGATCTTAAAGGTGTTAGTGTTAGGTTTTATTAAGGGGGGATTAGGTGGGTTTTAGAGTAGGTTTGGGTGTGTGGGTGGTGGGTTTTAATGTTGGGGGGTATTGTACTTTTTTTTACAGGTAAAAGAGCTGATTACTTTGGGGCAATTCCCCGCAAAAGGCCCTTTTAAGGGCTATTTGTAATTTAGTATAGGGTAGGGCTTTTTATTATTTTGGGGGGCTTTTTTATTTTATTAGGGGGATTAGATTAGGTGTAATTAGTTTAAAAAACTTGTAATTATTTTATTATTTTCTGTAATTTAGTGTGTTTTTTTTCCCGGTACTTTAGATAATTGTATTTAATTGTATTTAATTGTAGTAAATTTAGGAAATTAATTTAATTATAGTGTAGTGTTAGGTGTAATTGTAACTTGGGTTAGGTTTTATTTTACAGGTAAATTTGTCTTTATTTTAACTAGGTAGCTAAGTTGCCTGTAAAATAAAAATAAATCCTAAAATAGCTACAATGTAACCATTAGTTATATTGTAGCTAGCTTTGGGTTTATTTTATAGGCATGTATTTAGTTTTAAATAGGAATAATTATAATTTAGTTAATTGTAGTTATTTTCTTTAGATTTATTTAAATTATATTTAAGTTAGGGGTGTTAGGGTTAGACTTAGGTTTAGGGGTTAAGAACTTTAATATAGTGGCAGTGGCGTTGGGGGCGGCAGATTAGGGGTTAATAAGTGTAGGTAGATGTCGGCGACATTGGGGGTGGCAGATTAGGGGTTAATAAGTATAATGTAGGTGGCAGTGGTGTCCGGAGCGGCAGATTAGGGGGTTAATAATATAATGTAGGTGTTGGCGATGTCGGGGGCGGCAGATTAGGGGTTAATACATGTAAGATTAGGGGTGTTTAGACTCGGGGTTCATGTTAGGGTGTTAGGTGTAGACATAACTTTTATTTCCCCATAGGAATCAATGGGGCTGCGTTAGGAGCTTTACGCTGCTTTTTTGCAGACGTTAGGTTTTTTTTCAGCCGGCTCTCCTCCATTTAATTGTGTACGAGCACGTTTTGCCAGCTCACCGCTACCGTAAGCAGCGCTGGTATTGAGGTGAGATGTGGAGCTAAATTTTGCTCTCCGCTCACTTTTCTGCGGCTAATGCCAGGTTTGTAAAAACCCGTATCACCAGCTTTGTCTGTAGGTGAGCGGTGAGGGAAAACTGCTCGTTAGCACCGCACCCCTGTTACCGCAAAACTCGTTATCTAGGTGTGTGTTTGGCTTGTATTTCATTTTAGACTATATTAGTATTTTGTTAACATTTATACAATCTAATCTAATATTAGATAGATAGATAGATAGATAGATAGATAGATAGATAGATAGATGATAGAGATATATAAAAACAAGTATGATATCTAAAAACATATTTTTGATCTTCCAATTTTATGTTAGGTAAAATGTAGTTTTCACACATGGAATAAATTCCGTTGCTGAGAGTAATCCTTCTTATATATTATTTGTGTAAGAAGAAAAAAATTGTCATTTGTTAAATATAGCTGTCAATTGCACACATAAATACTTGATATTAATTGATTTTTTTTTCTTTATTGACTGTTTTTTATTATTATTATTTTTTCTTTTCAGAATTACATTGTTCATTGATGTTTTAGAGATTTTCTATTTTATGTTTTCCTCCTTCTTGCAGTTACAAATATAGTTATACTATTTCTTTATAGTGAGGTTTTCAAAAGAAATGTTCTTTTATTGTACAATTTTCATTGCAATACTTCATTGTTACTTGTGTATAGTATGGGGGAATTGAAGAGGGATTGTAAGAGCCATATTAACACATTGCTGTATTGTCTTTTAGACACATAACACATATACTTTAGCAAAATTGCTGAACAACTGAAAATTAAAGTTCTCTGTATTGTTTTCTTTTGATGTATCAACACAAAAACAAGTACTGATAAATGTTGTAACAAAGTATAGAGATCTCTGTTCTTGTATATACATCAATGCAACAAACATATCTATGAGGTTATAGCCCTCCAACCTTTTTCAAATGTTATTACTATTTGTTGTTATATTTCCCAAAATACGATAAGTCGGTTGCTCACAATAAAATGACTTTCTGCTCTTGCTTGCAACTGATAACTGAGTCTGACAATACACTGACACAGCTATTGTATCTCACAAAACAATAAAAAAACAACAGATCTCAAATCAAGTTATTTAAAAAAATGGATAAATAAATTGTAAAATCTTTTAAAAAGTTACAAACAAAATTGTACATGGTTTCTGTCATTTTTTTAATTGTAAAACAAACAAACAAACAACCAATTGTATGTATCATGCACATCCATAGACAGCTAAGTTCTAAGGCCCCCGTTTACACTTTGGATAATTTGAAAACGATATAATAATTTAATCAAAAGCTGTTCACGTGGCCAGCCAAAACCATTTTTATATTATATATTAATTTTTTGAACAAAATCTGTTTATTTTGTATTAGGTTGTAGTACCACTAAGAGTTGCGTGAAAATCAAAATAGTTGGTTACTGTTCTGCTTTGTTTAGAAAAAAATATTTTCCTATTTGGACATATACACTTAGGGGTTTAGACATTAATGGCTGTGTGTTGAGTTATTTTGAGGGGACAGCAAATTTACACTGTTGTACAGGCTGTACACTCACTACTTTACATTGTAGCAAAGTGTCATTTCTTCAGTGTTGTCACATGAAAAGATATAATAAAATATGTACAAAAATGTGAGTTTTGTGAGATACTGTATATACACACACATTCACACACTACATAGCATACACACACATATATATATATATATATATATATATATATATATATACACACACACACATTCACACACTACATAGCATACACATATATACACACACATTCACACACTACATAGCATGCACATATATACACACACATTCACACACTACATAGCATACAAATATATACACACACATTCACACACTACATAGCATACACATATATACACACACATTCACACACTACATAGCATACACATATATACACACACATTCACACACTACATAGCAAACACATATATACACATTCACACACTACATCACATACACATATATACACACACACACACACACACACATTCACACACTACATAGCATACACATATATACACACATTCACACACTACATAACATCCACACATATACACACACATCCACACACTACATTGCATACACACATATACACACACACATTCACAAACTACAAGGCATACACATATATATATGCACACACACACTCACATACTACATAGCATACACTTATATACACACATTCACACACTACATAGCATACACATATATACACACACACATTCACACACTACATAGCATACACATATATACAGACAAATTCACATACTACATAGCATACACATATATACACAAACACACATTCACACACTACATAGCATGCACATATATACACATTCATACACATATATACACACACACATTCATACACTAAATAGCATACATATATACATACACACACACATTCACACACTAAATAGCACACACACACACATATATATATATATATATATATATATATATGTATATATACTATATATATATATATATATATATATATATATACACATACATTCACACACTACATAGCATACACATATATACACAGAGATAGATACAGATAAACACAGATAAGCACACACACAAGTCATACATAAACACAGATGTGCAGATGCACACAGAGGTGCGCACACACAAACATAGCCACACATAACACACACACACACACTGACTGTTTACAAATAAAACATGGAAAACAAAAAAATTATGGAGAGCTTGAGTGAGAAACAATCACCTAGATTACGAGTCTTGCGTTAGCCTTAAAAAGCAGCGTTGAGGGGTCCCAACACTGCTTTTTAACGCCCGCTGGTATTACGAGTCAGGCAGGAAAGGGTCTACCGCTCACTTTATTTCCGCGATTTTAGCTTACCGCAAATCCCCTTACTTCAATTGCGTATTCTATCTTTTTAATGGGATTTGCCTAATGCCGGTATTACGATCGCCTTAAAAAATGAGCGGTAGACCCTCTCCTGTCCAGACTCCTACCGCATATAAAAGTCAGTAGTTAAGAGTTTTATGGGCTAACGCCGTAACATAAAGCTCTTAACTAAAGTGCTACAAAGTACACTAACACTCATAAACTACCTATTAACCACTAAACCGAGGCCCCTCCACATCGCAAACACTATGATAAAATTATTTAACCCCTAATCTGCCGACCGGACATCGCCGCCACTTTAATAAATGTATTAACCCCTAAACCGCTGCACTCGCAAACACTAGTTAAATTTTATTAACCCCTAACTGGCCACCCCTAACATCGCCAACACCTACCTACATTTATTAACCACTAATCTGCCGCCCCCAACATCGCCGCTACTATATAAAATTTATTAACCCCTAAATCTAACCCTAACTTAAATATAATTTAATTAAAACTAAATTAAATTACTACTATTAAATAAATTAATCCTATTTAAAACTAAATACTTACCTATAAAATAAACCCTAAGATAGATACATTGTAGCCATCTTAGGGTTTATTTTTATTTTACAGGCAACTTTGTATTTATTTTAACTAGGTAGAATAGTTATTAAATAGTTATTAACTATTTAATAACTACCTAGCTAAAATAAGTACAAAAGTACCTGTAAAATAAACCCTAACCTAAGTTACAATTACACCTAACACTACACTATAATTAAACTAATTACCTAAACTACCTACAATTAATTACAATTAAATTAAATTAACTAAATTACGAAAAAAAAACCCACTAAATTACAGAAAATAAAAAAAGAATTACAAGAATTTTAAACTAATTACACCTAATCTAATCCCCCTAATAAAATAAAAAAGCCCCCCCAAAATAATAAAATTCCCTACCCTATACCAAATTACAAATAGCCCTTAAAAGGGACTTTTGCGGGGCATTGCCCCAAAGTAATCAGCTATTTCACCTGTTAAAAAAAAATACAATACCCCCCAACATTAAAACCCACCACCCACCACCCACACACCCAACCCTACTCTAAAACCCACCCAATCCCCCCTTAAAGAAACCTAACACTACCCCCTTGAAGATCACCCTACCTTGAGCCATCTTCATCAAGCCGTGCACAAGTGGTCCTCCAGAGGGTCCGAAGTCTTCATCCTATCCGGCCAGAAGAGGACATCCAGACCAGCAGAAGGCTTCATCCAGGCGGCATCTTCTATCTTCATCCTTCCGGAGTGGAGCGAAGCGGAGCAGGTCCATCTTCAAGACATCTGACATGGAGCATCCTCTTCATCCGACCACTTGTGCCTGGCTGGGTGAAGACGGCTCAAGGTAGGGTGATCTTCAAGGGGGTAGTGTTAGGTTTTTTTAAGGGGGGATTGGGTGGGTTTTAGAGTAGGGTTGGGTGTGTGGGTAGTTAGTTTTAATGTAGGGAGGGGGTATTGTATTTTTTTTACAGGTGAAAGAGCTGATTACTTTGAGGCAATGCCCCGCAAAATGCCCTTTTAAGGGCTATTTGTAATTTAGTATAGGGTAGGGAATTTTATTATTTTGGGGGGCTTTTTTATTTTATTAGGGGGATTAGATTAGGTGTAATTAGTTTAATATTCTTGTAATTTTTTTTTATTTTCTGTAATTTAGTGGGGTTTTTTTCGTAATTTAGTTTATTTAATTTAATTGTAATTAATTGTAGGTAGTTTAGGTAATTAGTTTAATTATAGTGTAGTGTTAGGTGTAATTGTAACTTAGGTAAGGGTTTATTTTACAGGTACTTTTGTACTTATTTTAACTAGGAAGTTATTAAATAATTAATAACTATTTAATAACTATTGTACCTAGTTAAAATAAATACAAAGTTGCCTGTAAAATAAAAAAAAAAACTAAGATAGATACAATGTAACTATTAGTTATATTGTAGCTATTTTACTTTTTTTTATAGGTAAGTATTTAGTTTTAAATAGGAATAATTTATTTAATTGTAGTAAATTTATTTAGATGTATTTAAATTATATTTAAGTTAGGGGGGTGTTAGGGTTAGACTTAGGTTTAGGTGTTAATAAATTTATTATAGTGGCGGTAACGTTGGCGGCGGAAGATTAAGTGTTAATAAATGTAATATATTTGCGGCGACGTTGGGGGGGCAGATTAGGGGTTAATAACTATAATGTAGGTGTCGGCGATGTTGGGGGCAGTAAGTTAGGGGTTCATAAGTATAATGTAGGTGGCGGCGGTGTCCGGAGCGGCAGATTAGGGGTTAATATAATGTAGGTGTCAGCGATAGCGGGGGCGGCAGATTAGGGGTTACTAAGTGTAAGATTAGGGGTGTTTAGACTTGGGGTTCATGTTAGGGTGTTAGGTGCAGACATAAATTTCATTTTCCCATAGGAAACAATGGGGCTGCGTTAGGAGCTGAACGCTGCTTTTTTGCAGGTGTCAGGTTTTCTCCAACATTGGTGTGTCCGGTCCACGGCGTCATCCTTACTTGTGGGATATTCTCTTCCCCAACAGGAAATGGCAAAGAGTCCCAGCAAAGCTGGTCACATGATCCCTCCTAGGCTCCGCCCACCCCAGTCATTCTCTTTGCCGTTGCACAGGCAACATCTCCACGGAGATGGTTAAGAGTTTTTTGGTGTTTAAATGTAGTTTTATTCTTCTATCAAGTGTTTGTTATTTTAAAATAGTGCTGGTATGTACTATTTACTCTGAAACAGAAAAGGATGAAGATTTCTGTTTGTAAGAGGAAGATGATTTTAGCAGACAGTAACTAAAATCGATTGCTGTTTCCACACAGGACTGTTGAGATGAAGTAACTTCAGTTGGGGGAAACAGTTAGCAGACTTTTCTGCTTAAGGTATGACTAGCCATATTTCTAGCAAGACCATGTAATGCTGGAAGGCTGTCATTTCCCCTCATGGGGACCGGTAAGCCATTTTCTTAGTTAAACATAAAAGAATAAAGGGCTTCAAAAAGGGCTTAAAAACTGGTAGACATTTTTCTGGGCTAAAACGATTGCTTTACTAGGCATATTATGCAGATTCTAACTAATTATTGGTATTATAATCTTGGGGAACGTTTAGAAAAACGGCAGGCACTGTGTTGGACACCTTTTTCAGAAGGGGGCCTTTCTAGTTATAGACAGAGCCTCATTTTCGCGCCATTAATGCGCAGTTGTTTTTGGAGAGCAAGGCATGCAGATGCATGTGTCAGGAGCTAAGAATCACTGAAAAAGCTTATAGAAGGCGTCTTGTGGTATCGTATTCCCCTCTCGGCTTGGTTGGGTCTCAGCAAAGCATATAGCTGGGACTGTATAGGGGTTAAATGTAAAAACGGCTCCGGTTCCGTAAATTTAAGGGTTAAAGCTCTGAAATTTGGTGTGCAATACTTTTAATGCTTTAAGACACTGTGGTGAAATTTTGGTGAATTTTGAACAATTCCTTCATACTTTTTCACATATTCAGTAATAAAGTGTTTTCAGTTTGAAATTTAAAGTGACAGTAACGGTTTAATTTTAAAACGATTTTTGTGCTTTGTTGACAAGTTTAAGCCTGTTTAACATGTCTGTACCATCAGATAAGCTATGTTCTATATGTATGAAAGTATGTGTCTCCCCATTTAAATTTATGTGATAATTGTGCCATAGTGTCCAAACAAAGTAAGGACAGTAATGCCACAGATAATGATATTGCCCAAGATGATTCCTCAAATGAAGGGAGTAAACATGATACTACATCATCCCCTACTGTGTCTACACCAGTTATGCCCACACAGGAGGCCCCTAGTACATCTAGTGCGCCAATACTTATTACCATGCAACAATTAACGGCTGTAATGGATAACTCCATAGCAAATCTTTTATCCAAAATGCCTACTTATCAGAGAAAGCGCGATTGCTCTGTTTTAAACACTGAAGAGCAAGAGGACGCTAATGATAACTGTTCTGACATACCCTCACACCAATCTCAAGGGGCCATGAGGGAGGTTTTGTCTGATGGAGAAATTTCAGATTCAGGAAAAATTTCTCATCAAGCTGAACCTGATGTTGTGACATTTAAATTTAAATTAGAACATCTCCGTGCACTGCTTAAGGAGGTGTTATCTACTCTGGATGATTGTGACAATTTGGTCATTCCAGAGAAATTATGTAGATGGACAAGTTCCTAGAGGTTCCGGTGCCCCCCGACGCTTTTCCTATACCCAAGCGGGTGGCGGACATAGTAAATAAAGAGTGGGAAAGGCCTGGCATACCTTTTGTTCCCCCCCCTATATTTAAGAAATTATTTCCTATAGTCGACCCCAGAAAGGACTTATGGCAGACAGTCCCCAAGGTCGAGGGGGCAGTTTCTACTCTAAACAAACGCACTACTATTCCTATCGAAGATAGTTGTGCTTTCAAAGATCCTATGGATAAGAAATTAGAGGGTTTGCTTAAAAAGATTTTTGTACAGCAAGGTTACCTTCTACAACCAATTTCATGCATTGTTCCTGTCACTACGGCAGCGTGTTTCTGGTTCGAGGAACTAGAAAAATCGCTCAGTAAAGAATCTTCATATGAGGAGGTTATGGACAGAGTTCAAGCACTTAAATTGGCTAACTCTTTTGTTTTAGATGCCGCTTTGCAATTAGCTAGATAAGCGGCGAAAAATTCAGGGTTTGCTATCGTGGCGCGCAGAGCGCTTTGGCTAAAGTCTTGGTCAGCGGATGTGTCTTCCAAGACAAAATTGCTTAACATTCCTTTCAAAGGTAAAACATTATTTGGACCTGATTTGAAAGAGATTATTTCAGACATCACTGGGGGAAAGGGCCACGCCCTCCCACAGGATAGGTCTTTTAAGGCTAAAAATAAGCCTAATTTTCGTCCCTTTCGCAGAAACGGACCAGTTTCTAATTCTGTATCCTCTAAGCAAGAGGGTAATACTTCACAACCCAAACCAGCCTGGAAACCAATGCAAGGCTGGAACAAGGGTAAGCAGGCCAAGAAGCCTATCACTGCTACCAAAACAGCATGAAGGGATAGCCCCCGATCCAGGACCGGATCTAGTGGGGGGCAGACTTTCTCTCTTTGCTCAGGCTTGGGCAAGAGATGTTCAGGATCCTTGGGCGCTAGAAATAGTTTCTCAAGGTTATCTCCTGGAATTCAAGGAACTACCCCCAAGGGGAAGGTTCCACAGGTCTCAATTATCTTCAAACCAAATAAAGAGACAGGCATTCTTACATTGTGTAGAAGACCTGTTAAAGATGGGAGTGATACATCCAGTTCCAATAAGAGAACAAGGAATGGGTTTTTATTCCAATCTGTTCATAGTTCCCAAAAAAGAGGGAACATTCAGACCAATTTTGGATCTAAAGATCCTAAACAAATTTCTCAGGGTACCATCGTTCAAAATGGAAACTATTCGAACGATCCTACCTACTATCCAGGAAAATCAATTTATGACTACCGTGGATTTAAAGGATGCGTACCTACATATTCCTATCCACAAGGAACATCATCAGTTCCTAAGGTTCACTTTTCTGGACAAGCATTACCAGTTTGTGGCACTTCCATTCGGATTAGCCACTGCTCCAAGGATTTTCACAAAGGTACTAGGGTCTCTTCTAGCGGTTCTAAGACCAAGGGGCATTGCAGTAGTACCTTACTTGGACGACATCCTGATTCAAGCGTCGTCCCTGTCAAAAGCAAAGGCTCATACGGACATCGTCCTAGCCTTTCTCAGATCTCACGGATGGAAGGTGAACAAAGAAAAAAGTTCTCTGTCCCCGTCAACAAGAGTTCCCTTCTTGGGAACAATAATAGATTCCTTAGAAATGAGGATTTTTCTGACAGAGGTCAGAAAATCAAAACTTCTAAGCTCTTGTCAAGTACTTCATTCTGTTCCTCGTCCTTCCATAGCGCAGTGCATGGAAGTAATAGGATTGATGGTTGCAACAATGGACATAGTTCCTTTTGCACGAATTCATCTAAGACCATTACAACTGTGCATGCTCAGACAGTGGAATGGGGATTATACAGACTTGTCTCCGACGATTCAAGTAGATCAAAAGACCAGAGATTCACTCCATTGGTGGCTGACCCTGGACAATCTGTCACAGGGAATGAGCTTCGGCAGACCAGAGTGGGTCATTGTCACGACCGACGCCAGCCTAGTGGGCTGGGGCGCGGTCTGGGAATCCCTGAAAGCTCAGGGTCTATGGTCTCGGGAAGAGTCTCTTCTCCCGATAAACATTCTGGAACTGAGAGCGATATTCAATGCTCTCAGAGCTTGGCCTCAACTAGCAAAGGCCAAATTCATAAGGTTTCAGTCAGACAACATGACGACCGTTGCATATATCAATCATCAGGGGGGAACAAGGAGTTCCCTGGCGATGAAAGAAGTGACCAAGATAATTCAATGGGCGGAGGATCACTCCTGCCACTTGTCTGTGATCCACATCCCAGGAGTGGAAAATTGGGAAGCAGATTTTCTGAGTCGTCAGACATTCCATCCGGGGGAGTGGGAACTCCATCCGGAAATCTTTGCCCAAATAACTCAATTATGGGGCATTCCAGACATGGATCTGATGGCGTCTCGTCAGAACTTCAAGGTTCCTTGCTACGGGTCCAGATCCAGGGATCCCAAGGCGACCCTAGTAGATGCACTAGTAGCACCTTGGACCTTCAACCTAGCTTATGTATTCCCACCGTTTCCTCTCATCCCCAGGCTGGTAGCCAGGATCAATCAGGAGAGGGCCTTGGTGATCTTGATAGCTCCTGCATGGCCACGCAGGACTTGGTATGCAGACCTGGTGAATACGTCATCGGCTCCACCATGGAAGCTACCTTTGAGACAGGACCTTCTTGTTCAGGGTCCATTCGAACATCCGAATCTGGTTTCCCTCCAACTGACGGCTTGGAGATTGAACGCTTGATTTTATCAAAGCGTGGGTTTTCAGATTCTGTAATAGATACTCTGATTCAGGCTAGAAAGCCTGTAACTAGAAAAATTTACCATATAATATGGAAAAAATATATCTGTTGGTGTGAATCTAAAGGATTCCCATGGAACAAGATAAAAATTCCTAAGATTCTATCCTTTCTACAAGAAGGTTTGGAGAAAGGATTATCTACAAGTTCTCTGAAGGGACAGATCTCTGCTTTATCTGTTTTACTTCACAAAAGACTGGCAGCTGTGCCAGATGTTCAAGCATTTGTTCAGGCTCTGGTTAGGATCAAGCCTGTTTACAGACCTTTGACTCCTCCCTGGAGTCTAAATCTAGTTCTTTCAGTTCTTCAAGGGGTTCCGTTTGAACCCTTACATTCCGTAGATATTAAGTTATTATCTTGGAAAGTTTTGTTTTTGGTTGCTATTTCTTCTGCTAGAAGAGTTTCAGAATTATCTGCTCTGCAGTGTTCTCCGCCCTATCTGGTGTTCCATGCAGATAAGGTGGTTTTGCGTACTAAGCCTGGTTTTCTTCCGAAAGTTGTTTCCAACAAAAATATTAACCAGGAGATAGTTGTACCTTCTTTGTGTCCGAATCCAGTTTCAAAGAAGGAACGTTTGTTACACAATTTGGACGTAGTCCGTGCTCTAAAATTCTATTTAGAGGCTACTAAAGATTTCAGACAAACATCTTCCTTGTTTGTTGTTTATTCTGGTAAAAGGAGAGGTCAAAAAGCGACTTCTACCTCTCTTTCTTTTTGGCTTAAAAGCATTATCCGATTGGCTTATGAGACTGCCGGACGGCAGCCTCCTGAAAGAATCACAGCTTACTCCACTAGGGCTGTGGCTTCCACATGGGCCTTCAAGAACGAGGCTTCTGTTGACCAGATATGTAAGGCAGCGACTTGGTCTTCACTGCACATTTTTGCCAAATTTTACAAATTTGATACTTTTGCTTCTTCGGAGGCTATTTTTGGGAGAAAGGTTTTGCAAGCCGTGGTGCCTTCCATTTAGGTGACCTGATTTGCTCCCTCCCTTCATCCGTGTCCTAAAGCTTTGGTATTGGTTCCCACAAGTAAGGATGACGCCGTGGACCGGACACACCAATGTTGGAGAAAACAGAATTTATGCTTACCTGATAAATTACTTTCTCCAACGGTGTGTCCGGTCCACGGCCTGCCCTGGTTTTTTAATCAGGTCTGATAAATTATTTTCTCTAACTACAGTCACCACGGTATCATATGGTTTCTCCTATATATATTTCCTCTTGTCCGTCGGTCGAATGACTGGGGTAGGCGGAGCCTAGGAGGGATCATGTGACCAGCTTTGCTGGGACTCTTTGCCATTTCCTGTTGGGGAAGAGAATATCCCACAAGTAAGGATGACGCCGTGGACCGGACACACCGTTGGAGAAAGTAATTTATCAGGTAAGCATAAATTCTGTTTTTTTCAGCCAACTCAGCCCCATTGTTTCCTATGGGGAAATTGTGCACGTTTTGCCAGCTTACCGCTACCGTAAGCAACGCTGGTATTACAGTGAGATGTGGAGCTAAATTTTGCTCAACGCTCACTTTTCTGAGGCTAACTCGTAATACCAGCGTTGGCTTAAGTGAGCAGTAAGAAAAAAAGGCTTGTTAGCCCTGCACAATCTTACCGACAAAAACTCGTAATCTAGGCGAATATGAGGACTAAATCAAGAGCAGTACAGTCGCCTAATCCAATTTAGTGACCCCAGGCGCATAACTTCTTACATACACATTAGCAACCAACTAAACATTCTTACTTTTATGTTATGCCCAGTTATGCCACATAGTTAAAGTAGCAGTATGGAGCATGGAGCTGCAGAATAATACTGAGTCATGGGATAGCCACTGCTGGTTATCTCACCAGTTTTACCCACTGATGACCAACAGTGCTGTGTGGCCCATGAACAATAGTTTAACTATGTGTTTAATCCATTTGTGGGGGTTAAACACATAGAATTGCAGGGTCACTTGTGCTGAAATAACATGCTCTAACAAATTAAGAGCTTGTAATGTTTGCACTATAATATCCCTTTAAATAGCCCTTTCACCAAATAATGTCTATTTCACTCTTAAAAAAATATTGCTTTATTCATAAAATTGTAATACCCTTAGATAACCGTATATATTACAACAAAAAGTTTTGTATGTGCTGCAAGAAAAACATAAATAAACACTATAGAACACTGGAAAGCAGGGTTATTTTACTGCATACTTGTGAGTTCAGAATAGGAAAAAAGGCTGTTGCACTTGGTTTTAGGAGATTGTTATTGCCTGACATGATACAATAGGTATCCCCAGAGATAATGACCAATTTATTCCAATTTAGTTTAAAAATGACCTTAAATTCTGAGACAGAAATTATGAAAATAAAAAAAGAAATATCAGCCACCGATCTAAAGGCAGGTTGTATGCCTTGTATTTTGCAAGCCATAGCAAGAAAAATACTGAAGTTTTATAAGTATACTTATGTAGTAAGCATTCATTTTGTAGATCACCATGAGGCACTGCTGCTAACTATTGCACACATACACACAAAGACAGTGGGGAATATCTATCAAGCTCCGAAAGGAGCTTGACGGTCCGTGTTTCTGGCGAGTCTTCAGACTTGCCAGAAACAGCAGTTATGAATCAGCGGTCACAAAGACTGCTGCTCCATAACTGTCGGTAATCAACCCGATCAAGTACGATCGGGTTGATTGACACCTCCCTGCTGGCGGCCGATTGGCCGCGAGTCTGCTGGGGGCGGCGTTGCACCAGCAGCTCTTGTGAGCTGCTGGTGCAATGCTGAATACGGAGAGCGTATTGTTCTCCGTATTCAGCGAGGTCTGTCGGACCTGATCCGCACTGTCGGATCAGGTCCGCCAGACCTTGTTAAATAGAGGCCAGTGCCTTTTATTACAGATATTAATATTACACCATTTGTCTGGCTTATGCTAGGGTTAGGTGTTAAGGTTAGAAAAATATCTGCCTAGGTGAAAATAATATTAAGGCTAGGAAAGGAAGAGAGGCTCAGTCTGGGAAGAACTTAAAGTGTCATGAAACCCACATTTTTTATGTCATGATTTAGAAAGAGCATGTAATTTTAAACAACTTTCTAATTTACTTCTATTATCCAATTTGCTTTATCGTCTTGATATCCTTTGCTGAAAAGCATATCTAGATAAGCTCATTAGCTGCTGTTTGGTGGCTCCACACAGATGCCTCGTGTGATTGACTCACCCATGTGCATTGCTATTTCTTCAACAAAAGGTATCTAAAGAATGAAGCAAATTAGATAATAGAAGTAAATTGGAATATTGCTTAAAATAGTATTCTCTACCTGAATCATGAAAGAACATTTTTGGGTTTAGTGTCCCTTTAAGTATATATTAGGGACACCCTGACCAGAAAAAGAAAAAACTTGGAAATTAACTAAACAGCAAGAGGAACTAGAATGATGGAGTTTTAGCCAACTCTACAAACAGCAAGTTGACTCAAACAGGTTTAGCCCGCATCTGCTTAGTGTAAATGTATAATTCACTTGCCTATACTGATCTCTTCTTAGTCTGTTGCCCTCAGTCCTAGTCTGGCATCTGGTATCAGCACAGGAAGCAGCTTCCTACATGCTCTGCCCACTCAGGCTTCTCCTGCTTCCGTGTCACAGAGGGAGGGAGCAGTGGTCTGCTGTGAGAGGGAAGGGAAGGCAGTGCACATGCTTCCTGTTTGGGTGCTCCTCTCATAACAAGGGACTTTTAATAAAAGGAGAAACATTCAGCTAGATTACGAGTTGTGCGTTATGAGTGAAAAAGCATCGTTATGGCTCTTTTTCACTACCGCTGGTATTACAAGTGTTGTAGGTATAGGTGTACCGTACACCTTTTTGGCCGTAACGCAACGTAACTACCGCATCTTTCAAAAAATCCTTTTTTAATGGGACTTCCACAGCACCGATATTACGAGTTTGCCTGTCCGTCCAGAAAGTGAGCGGTACAGCCTATAACTACAAGATCTGTACCGCCCCCTTAAAAATCAGTAGTTATGAGTTTTACATTACAAAGCTGTACCATAAAACTTACAACTAAATTGTTACAAAGTACACTAACACCAATAAACTACCTATTAACCCCTAAACCGAGGCCCTCCCGCATCACCACCACTATAATAAACATATAAACCCCTAAACCGCTGCACTCTCGCATCGCAAAAACTAGTTAAATATTATTAACCCTTAATCTGCTGCCCCAATGTCGTCGCCACCTACATACACTTATTAACCCCTAATCTGCTGTCCCTAACATCACCGCAACCTACATTACTGTTATTAACCCCTAATCTGCTGCCCCCAAAATTGCCGCCACTTAACTACACTTATTAACCCCTAATCTGCTGCCCCAATGTCGCCGTCACTATACTAAAGTTATTTACCCCTAAACCTAAGTCTAACCCTAACGTAACCCTAACCCTAACACCCACTAACTTTAACATAATTAAAATAATTCCAAATAAAAATTACAATTAATAACCAAATAATTCCTATTTAAAACTAAATAAATACTTACCTGTAAAATAAAACCTAAGATAGCTACAATATAACTAATATTTATATTGTATCTAGGTTATGTTTTACTTTTATTTCACAGGTAAGTTTGTATTTATTTTAACTAGGTTGATTAGTTAGTAAATAGTTATTAACTATTTACTAAATACCTAGTAAAAATAAATACAAAATTATCTGTGAAATAAAACCTAACCTGTGTTACAGTTAAACCTAACATTACACTAAAATTAAATAAATTACATTAATGAAATACAAAAAAACAAAAAAAAAACGAGCCTACACTAAACTGCCAATAGCCCTTAAAATGGTCTTTTGCGGGGCATTGCCACAAAGAAATCAGCTCTTTTATCTCTATAAAAAAATACAAACATCCCCCCAACAGTAAAACCCACCACCCACACAACCAACCCACCAAATAAAATCCTATCTAAATAAATCTAAGCTCCCCATTGCCCTGAAAAGGGCATTTGGATGGGCATTGCCCTTAAAAGGGCATTTAGATCTTTTACATTGCCCAAAACCCTAAGCTAAAAATAAAACCCACCCAATAAACCCTTAAAAAACCTTACACTAACCACTGAAGATCCACTTACAGTTTTTGAAGACCGGACATCCATCCTCATCCAGCCAGGAAAAGTCTTCATACAAGCGGCAAGAAGTTCTCAACGAAGCCGGGAGAAGTCTTTATCCAAGTGGAAAAAAGTAATCTCCAGGTGGGCTGAAGTCTTCATCCAGACGGCATCTTCTATCTTCATCCTTCCGTCGCGGAGCGGGTCCATCTTCAAGAAATCCGGTGCAGAGCATCCTCTTCATTCGGTCCCAGCTGTAGACTGAAGGTTCCCTTTAAGGGATGTCATCCAAGATGGTGTCCCTTGAATTCTATTAGCCAATCGGAATTCAAGGGAAAAAAACCTATTGGCTGATGCAATCAGCCAATAGGATTGAGCTTCAATCCTATTGGCTGATCCAATCAGCCAATGGGATTGAGCTTGCATTCTCAGCCAATAGAATGCGAGCTCAATCCTATTGGCTGATTAGATCAGCCAATAGGATTAAAGCTTAATCCCATTGGCTGATTGCATAGGATTTTATTTGGGTGGTTGGTTGTGTGGGTGGTG
The DNA here is from genome assembly GCF_027579735.1 of Bombina bombina. NCBI lineage: Eukaryota > Metazoa > Chordata > Amphibia > Anura > Bombinatoridae > Bombina > Bombina bombina. Next base: position 374,189,646 of record NC_069499.1, read on the forward strand.
GGTTTTACTGTTGGGGGGTTGTTAGTATTTTTTTATACAGGTAAAAGAGCTGATTTCTTTGGGGCAATGCCCTGCAAAAGGTCCTTTTAAGGGCTATTGGCAGTTTAGTGTAGGCTATGTTTTTTTATTTTGGGGGGCTTTTTATTTTGATAGGACTATTAGATTAGGAGTAATTCGTTTTCATTTTTGATAATTTCTTTTTTTATTTTGTGTAATTTAGTGTTTATTATTTTTTTGTAATTTAGATAAATGTATTTTTTTAAATTTAATTTATTTAATTTTATTGTAATGTTATGTGTTAGTGTGAGGCAGGTTAGGTTTTATTTTACAGGTAAATTTGAATTTATTTTAACTAGGTAGCTAGTAAATAGTTAATAACTATTTACTAACTAATCTACCTAGATAAAATAAATACAAACTTAGTTGTGAAATAAAAATAAAACCTAAGATAGCTATAATATAACTATTAGTTATATTGTAGCTAGCTTAGGCTTTATTTTGTAAATAAGTATTTATTTTTAAATAGGAATTATTTAGTTATTAATAGTAAGTTTTATTTATAATTATTTTAATTATATTAAACTTAGGGGTGTTAGGGTTACATTAGGGTTAGGGTTAGACTTAGGGGTAGGATTAAATTTAGGGGTTAATATATTTATTTAGTGTTAGTGATGTGGGAGGCCAGAGGTTTAAGGGTTAATAATTTTTGCATAGTGGCGGCGGCGACATTGGGGGCGGCAGATTAGGGGTTAATAAATGTATGTAGGTGGTGGCGACATTGGGGGCGGCATATCAGGGGTTAATAAATGTATGTAGGTGGCGGAAACATTCGGGGCGGCAGATTAGGGGTTAATAAATTTATGTAGGTGGCGGCGACATTGGGGGTGGCAGATTAGGGGTTAATAAGTGTAATGTAGATGTCAGCGATGTCTGGGCGGCAGATAAGGGGTGTTTAGACTCTGGATTTATGTTAGGGTTTAAACATACATTTTCTTTCCCCATAGGCATCAATGGGGTTGCGTTACGGAGCTTTACGCTCTGTGATTGCAGGTTTTAGGCTTTTTTTTAGCCGGCTCTCCCCATTGATGTCTATGGGGAAATCGTGCATGAGCACGTCAAAGCAGCTCAAAGCAGCGCTAGTATTTGTGTGCGGTATGGAGCTCAACGCAGCCATATCGCCCGCAAACACCGGGTTTTTGCAAACCTGTAATAGCAGCACTATTAAAGGTGAGCGGTGGAAATAACTTGGAAGTTATTAACGATTTACTCATAACCCAAAACTCGTAATCTGGCTGATTGTTAGCTGCTTTTGTGCAGATTATCTGCATAAAGCAGCAAACCATGTGGTGAATCCTTAATGAGGAAAAATAACTTATTAATTATGGCTACAAAAAATGACACTGAATGATACATTTTAAATAAAATCAGTTTTAAGTAATTTCTTCCTTCAGGGATCAGAGTTGCAATGCAGCACTGCAGCTATGCTTCAAGCGCTCCCATCTCCAACCCTCCTGTTTGTTGGTGACAGAGAAGGTGTTGAATAAATAACAGCACCAGCAAATGAGATTATAATACTGCCTACTTCCAGGCATATTCCATCGCCATGGGGATTGAAATACATATATATATATATATATATATATATATATATATAAAAAAAATTTAAACAATTGATCTGACATTCTATAGAAAGTTTGTATCATCCCTGCCACATCACATGGCTATAGTCCATGGTAAGTGCACCTAAATATAGTCCATTAACAATTCTCATGAGTAACCTTGTTTTACTTTTTTTTTTTTTTACCAAAAATACATTGGTATTGGTAGAATAGAAAGAAAGAGAGATAAGAGGAGAGAGAGAGGAACAAAAATTAAAATATTTTTTCTTAAAAGACCCTTGCCCTCCCATTTCAACTGCATAAGTTGATGTGTCACATTTTTGCCTATTTTCCGGAAGTGGAAACTCCAGTAGATTGGGTACCTGATGATTTTTCCAATACCTAGGAACTAGTCCCTTGGCAGCACCAAGCATCTGAAGCAGCAACAGGTATTTTGCCCCTCCACCCATCTTAGGAAGGTCATAATATAGCAAGTGGTTTGGATTAGGTGTGATGGAAATGTCAAGAACCCTACTCATGTCCTCCAGAACTTCGTCCCAAAAGGGGTAGATGCAGGGACAGGACCACCACACATGAAGTAGCATGCCCTCCCCCCCACAGCCCCTCCAATACTTCCCGCTCGAACCTGGGTAGATTCTCTTAATTCTCTGTGGGGTGAGGTCCAATGGCTTAGAAATTTGTAGTGCATTTTCTGAATTCTGGCTGATACCGAGGCTCTCTTATTTTTCTCAAAAATGTTGTACAATTCATAGTCTCTATGGCTTGCCCTAGCTCATTGTGCCAGACGTGCACATATGTGGGTAGACCAGAGTCTTCCTTTGTAAGAACCATTTTATAAAGTTGTGAAATTAGGTGTTTTTGAGGTTGCTGTGCTACACATAGGGTTTCAAAGAGTGCTTTTTGTCTGCTAAAGTATGCTTTATTTTTGTGTGTGTAGTAGTAATGAATAAGCTGTGCCATACAGAACCATGATGAGAATGTAGAGTCATCCCATTCTGTAAGCTCGTCTTGGGTTTTGATTTTCCCTTGGCGCAAGACACGTGTTATTACGTTGTCTGCTAAGGAATATGACTGTGTGTGGTCCCGAGTGTTACGTCTCAGTCCGATATCTGGGTTTTCCCTCACAGGGGTCAGGGGTGAGCAGTATGTGGAGAGAATGGCCTCCACTCAAACTATTTTGTTCCATATGGAACATATTTCTCGTAGAAGTGGATGTTGCTCAATGAGGTTGGGGCGTCGGGATGGTGTCACCCATGCAAGGGAACCAACATTGCCCTTGTGAAGGATCTCACAGTCTATCTGTGCCCAAGCCTTATTCTTAGAGTTATTGCACCATTCCACTAATCTTTGTAGGTTTATAGCTTTCCTGTAAGTCTCAAGATGGGGAACTACCACTCCAGCTCTCTCCCTAGGAAGGTATAGTGTTTTGCGTTGGATTCTGGGTTTAATCCCATTCCATATATATATGTCTCTATGACCATCTGTATTTGATGCAATAGGTGGGAGGATGTGGATATTGGTACAGTTTGTAGGACATAAAGGATTCTGGGTAAGATGTTCATTTTGATAACATTAATGCGACCTATCCACAATATAATTTTGTTCTTCCAATTGGAGAGGTGTCATATCACATAGTTTCTAATTGTCCTATAATTAGTGTCTACTAGTTCCCCTATCTGTGATGTGAGGGTAATACCCAGATACGTAAGAGAGGATCGTGCAATTTTGATCGGGGATTGCAGTACAGTCAATAAACAAACAACACCATGTAACCTTTATAAATACAGTAATCATATGACAAATGTGAGAAAGCAACTTATCTGGGTAGTCTTCTGTCCTTATTGGCGAGCAGCCTTCAGTGTCCATACAAATGACCTTGAGCCTTTCAAATCCCTGATTTTATAGAGTATCCAAGCGTGGGCTATTGCCCACCTGTCACCCCATCAATCAGGAAAGTTCACATCCCCAGGAGGAACTGCCCTAGGCTGGTGACCACCTTCGCCGGGCATCAACTGAGGGGGCTTTATCCTCAAACCCAAAGTCTGATTAAAATTCTGAAGGTCCCTGATATTCCTGAAGACTGCCATGCTGTTATCTTTATTAGCAATAATACTCATCGGAATCCCCATCTGTAACGGATTTGATGCTCTTTGAGAACAGCGGTGATGAACCTCAGTTCTCTTCTCTTCTGGAGTGTTGCAGGACAAAGATCAGTGAAGACTTGTATGTCTGTACCTTCCTATACAAAGGGGTACTTTGTCCTTACATTCTTGAGGATTTCCTCTTTATCTTTAAAAGATAGTAAAGATTATCACATCCCTAGGTGGTGCCCTGTTAGGGGACTTGGGATGTAGTGCCCTGTGTGCTCATTCAATTTGAACATCTGTGGCTTCAGGTGTGCTCTTTATGTATCTAAAGAGATCTTGAATATATTTTTTTACAGTAGAAAGATTTACTGATTCGGGTATGCCCATCAATCTCAGGTTGTTTCTCCTGCTCCTGTTTTCAAGGTCTTCAATGCGCTCATTGAGATTTTGCATTGCCACCTCCTGTGATTGTAAGAAACTTGTCTGATGTTGTAGGTCTGAGCATAAACCTTCCTGTTTTTCTTCAATCTGGTTAACTCTTTGATCTACTGCATTTATATCTTTCCTCAGCTCAGCAAACATGTTCTTGACAGCTGACATTGCTTCTCTGATATCCTCTTTTGAAGAAAGGGGCTTAATATCCTCCTTAGTTAAGAAGTCATGCCGCACCAGCTCTGTATTTGTGCTGCGACTGTCTGTCGTCTCCCTTCTTGTTGATCTCTTGGGGCGATTGGCGTATGTTCAGAGGGAAGCAGGTAGCTCTCCATTATAGAAGTACTGTGTCCTTGGAAGATCTTTTGGAGATTCAGGGGTGCTGCCTTTTTGGTCATTTTGGATGTCTGTTGCTGGAGCGTAGATGGAGCGATCCTGTGTTAGGTAAGCACCGGTGATGTCACTCCTTGGAGCCTGCCTGCTGTGAGAGCATACACGGAAGCGGATTGGTGTGAAGACGGCTGTGTCTCAGTGCGGGTACATACCAAAGTTGAGGAGACTTTTCCTTTGAGTGCTGCTTGTTATTTTTGGATACTGAGTACTAGAGTGTAGGCAGTTAGAGTAGTTGTGAGTAAAGTGGCCTTAATACTGATAGATATTGGCCACTATGTGCTTGGTAATCTGGCCTCTCATGCCTATTCTCTGATCTGTATTCTTGGGATTTTACAGAGTACCTGTTTAGGTTTTAATATCTTTGCGTGGCTATATCAGTAGCGTTTAATATCTTGCCCCTGGGATCAAATTATATTCCTGCCAAATTAAACGTGTTTTTTGCTGGCTCCTGAGCAGCCTCTTACTGTTAACCAGTCAATTAGTACAGATGCAGCATGTCTAGTGATAGGTTAAGGCACAATTCCTTATTTTAAAATGATAAATTAATTGCACATAGCTGGTTAGATCAGCACTTGGTTTCTCAGAGCTCTAACATGCAGCAGCCATCTTCCAGCGTGGCCAGGCTTGGCCCCCCCACGAAATACATATATTGTTAAGAGGGAATGTTATTTTTGAGGTGCACACTGAGTCATTTTATTGCAGTAATTCAGACTCTTCGGCATGAAATAGTGGTTTCAGGTTCAGCTGAGGAAAGGCCACTTGACTCCGAAGTCCCCACCCACAAGACAGCGTATCTCAGAATCCTGCTCCTTACCTTCTATATGAGCCATGGGGAGCTCTCTAAGGATTTTTTTTTTTAACATGCAGAATTGCTGATAATGCTGCCACGCCCCTTGTGTGTATTTTATGTAGCTGAGCTACTGCCTGCACAGTGATATTTGCGGTCAGCAGGATGTTGCCTGGATCCGCCTCTGTTCAACGGGGGGCACATGGGGGGGCAAGGAATTAGGATACTAGAGGTGTGCAAAGGCAAAATAAAACAATTTTTGGCTGGATCTTCATTTTTAAAATATTCATTCCCTTGCTATTTGGTATTCATCTCATTTTAAACTAAACAAATACTGACAATTCGTGGAACATTAACATTCATTTTTATTAAACAAGTCAAATATTCCTTTGATGTAGGTTCAGTGTAAAATACTTACCTTTAGCATGATGGAGAGCTGCGCTAATACTTTTTCTTCTTCACAGAGCCCTGGATATGCTAATAGGAGGCTTGTGCATTGACTCCCAAGGCCTGCACTAAAGCACCTTCTAATTTAGTGCAGGCCCTGGGTGTCACCACGCTAAGCCTCCTATTAACGCGGCTAGGGCACTGTAAAGAAGAGGACATCATTACATGGCTCACCAGCGTACTAAAGAAACTGTTATAATGAATGTGCATTCTAAACTACACAAATGCACATGTCTAATAGATAGATAGATAGATAGATTTGATGATATACACTTTTAAACAAGCAAACCCATTTATAAGAATACTTTTCATAAAGATGCCTAATTATGTTACAGCCAGATATTCCCAATGAGACAGGTCTTCCTGCTAATAAGATGTTATATGCATGCAACTACACACAAGCACACAACATCACATGCAATTGATTAAATGTTTGTACATTGTATCTATGAACTTGTAAGTTTATCAAAATAACGCATTTATTTAGTGTAGATTTATTTATTTTCAACACTATTGACCTTTGACCTTGTATAAATTGAAAGCCTAAAATTAGCATGCTTTCAAAAAAAAGCTAGTAATAGCTATTTACAAACAATGGAAAAAAATATTTTAGCTGATAAGAAAGTACTTGCTTCTTACTATGAACCAGAGTAACAATCTAATCATATAAGAAAAACACAAACTCCACTTTGCAAAAATAAATAATTATCCCTTGTCAGCTCAAAATTATTCAAAATTGTGGAGCTGTGTGAAAAAAGAGAGCAGAATCTGAAAGGACAGCTATTAATAGCTTTTAAATATTTAAATAAAAAAAAAGAAAGAAAAAAAGAAAAAAAGACAGTTTATTATTTTGTAATTTTATAGCATTTAATGTTGATCACAATTTTTAAAACGTTTATAAAAAGGGCAGTAATTAAAGCATCAAGATATTTTGACATTAATTTTATACATGTCTACTGTTGAGCGTGAACATTAAGCCTTTTTTTTTCGTGACTCTTTCCTCTTGGCGGAAGTAGCACACATATTACAAGTTGAAAGCTTGAGAACAATCTAATTTAATGTGTGACTTCAGAACTCTGTTTTACTGTTATGTGAGTCAAATATTTACACAACCCACATCAAATATACATTTTAAGTACAGTAACACTCATAATAGCACTGTCTAATAAAAATTATTTAAAACCGGGGCGGAGCCTGCTCTCAAATCGGCAAGACATGTCTCTATGAAGCTCCATGAGTCTGAAAAGATTTTTTACAGATCATCTATATCAAATTTACAAAATATTTCACTAATTGGAGAATTTGATCTTATTTGGTACTTGAGATTGCATATACTCTAAGAGCAGATGTTTTGGACTTTGTTTTAGCCTATGTTCTCTGAGACGGCTGCATGCTAATCCTTTTGCAGGCCTGGAAGCCATCTTAATACAGGCCTTGTGGAGATTACAGAATGCAGGTCCGGGGCTGCCGCACTTTACACCCCCCCCCCATTGCCGGGGTTATGGTATCCTGTATGAGGACTACTATTATCAGACAAGGATAGCCTGTCTGCCTTACCTACGGAAGGGATTGTCTAACCAGACCCACCTACTAAGAGAGCTACCGACAATATCCCAAAAACATACATTGCAAATACAGGCACTGAGACGGTGTGTGGTGGTCATGAAGAGGTAAATCTATGTGAAACTCATATTGTGGGACCGGAGAGAGCTGCTAACTCCAACTTTGATGAGACCAAGCCCAACTGCCTACAAAACTACAGTAAGATCGTTACCTTAGCAGATCTAGGGTGATCCCCAATCTACGAGATTTCTTACCTCACAAGCAAAATTATGAGGGGATACAAGCTGACCCAAGCTGATGAGGCTTCTAAATGGCAAATAGGGAAATCATTTTCGTATTAAGGCAAGTACATACTAGTGCATAATACTCCCAAGAGACGGAGAGAGGAGCTAAAGACTTTGAGCACTCCACGCATAGGAGTGGGCTAGACGCTTCTATCTATTGTTTATATATGTAAACTGTTATAGCCAGCTTATATTTAATCAAGACCCTTCGGAGTTTCAGGGGTAATTTTACTGTTTTTGTTGAAAATGTTATAATATAATGTATGATTGAACACACACAGTGTGGATCCGCAAATACCTGAAAAGCCCAAGTGATGCAGCAAACTAAAAGTTGTGACATATATTTGTCTATTCTCAGCTCTACACGGGACAGTTATGCACATGAGAACTCCAGGGTCAGCAAATAATCATTATGCCTCTTTGTGGACTCATGGTAAATCACCTTGGGACATACATTTCCATGAACTTCTCATTGCAGACAGTTATTCAGTTATTTTTTGCAAGTCTTTTATTAAGAGTTACATGGCTAGCTAAATCTGCTTCTCAGTATTTGTATGTGTTTTATTTGTTTATTATTATAGAGTAAGAACTACCTCCATAAATATCTCTCAAAGTTAAAATTCTCACAGCCTAATCTAACACAGTTTCCCCATCATTTCCCTTGTTTGGCTAAACATTATTTGGTACACGTGGTCCTGCAGAGATATAGTGTACACAAGTTATTCAACAACAGACATATGTATTCCCTTGTGTAAACTATTTGTCCCCATAGTGCCCTGTCCTGATATGCCTAATATGCCTCTGATCAATAGAGTTGCATTATAACATTTATTTCTACGCTACTAGACTGTAGTATATTAATTCAGGTCAAATGGGTGCTGTCTGCGGCCGAGACAGCATCTTATTTATATGATGTAATGCACAGTTAAACTTCATGTTATAGTGTGGAACTTATGGCTCATCACTCTTTTTAATGGGGTTTACTAATATTAGTTATCTCTACCCCTAGTAATGGAAACTATTATATATGTTGTAACTGTTAGCCAGGCAATACAGTTCTTTAAGGTCCGTGGGTGAAATCTGTGAGCTACATCCTAACTTCTTCCCATAGTCCATATCAACTACTCATCTCCTTCATAATAATTGTTATTCAGTAACCGATAACATCTTTACAGTCCACTGCAGGTTATAAAATACTATAACAATAAGGCTTCTTATTGAGATCCACAAGTGGTCTCCTATGTTCATAATTATCTTCAATTGTTTTTTCTTTTTCCTCTGGAGGTCCAAGAGTGGCTTATTGAGTCATTTAGAAGGTATATAGGTGACTGGCATCCTGTCTATATAAGGTCCACATGGCACATTTAATATTAGCTCTGTGTTTCTTCTATTGTTTGTACCTTTTAAGAAACTGAAATTTGTATCTCATGTGTCAGGTGAATCTACTCTTTGTTTATGATGTTGTATGCCTTCAAATGAACCTCAAATAAAATTAAAAAAAAAATATTTAAAACAAAAATTGCTTAAAAAGTTATAAGGGCTCAAAGATATGAGGTCTTGGGTGTTCAAAAAAAGGCTGCAAAGGGTTTTAACTTAGAGATACATACATATACATGTCTAAATATATATTTATATATGTATATATGTTTTTACATACACACATATAAACATATAAATACATATGTATAGATTTTTAGACATATATGTATACATGCAATGGAGTTATTTGCAGTCAGGTAGCTGAAAACATGCAAAATAATATTTATGCAATATTCATAATTAATAAAGTGGTATCCTGTATATCTACTGTAAATATTTTGCATTCCAATGTTCTTCACATAGAGGAATATGTTCTATGTATTTTTAAATAAATATTCCTGTATATATCTGTTTATATCTATACCTACATATATTCATTTATATATAGGTATAGATATATACTGTATATCTTATCAAAAAATCATCTGATATATATATATATATATATATATATATATATATATATATATACATATTTAAGAATAAATGGAACATATTCTGTTATGGGAAAAACATTGGAATGTGATATATTCATATTTAAAGTCGGATTAGGGCACTTTGGTTAAACGCGATTGGGTTTGTATATTACTTTCAACCTGTAATACGTGCGTTTCCCGACGCCCAAAACCTTACTTCTAGCAATGTTAACATGCTAGTGGGAGACCTCCACTTGTAATCTAAGCCATATTAGGTAGTAAAAGAAAAACACCTTTATTTAAGCACATAATTACTGAGCCTTCCTGTATACCAGTGGTAATGGGAAGTAAATTATAAATATTCCAATTTAAATAATGTAATAGCCAACAATTCATTATTAGTATCTTGGAAATAGTCATATCTATACTATAATCGCATTTGTAATGCTTTCACCAGTTACGCACGCATCCTCAAAGGAATGTCGGCTGCGCGAGGCAGCCAAAAGAATGTTGGCTGCGCGCGCAGCCATAAGAATCCACCAAGATGTAGGGAAGCTGCATCCAGGTGGATTCTGAAAATGGCAGGGATGTGAAAGAATCCCCTTTTCAGAACCCACCTAGATGCAGCATAGGCAAACCCAAAGCCTTAAAAAAAACCATGCAACTGCCAGCACAAAATAACTAAAAAACACGTAAAGAAATAAAAATAAAACACGTAACTGCCCTCAAGAAGTGTAACAAAAAGAACAAACACGGGGGCGGAGCTAGCCACTGACCTGACTGGATGCGTGAGTGCTGAGCTCCTGAACCAAACTATCAAATAATAGTTATAAACGGGGCTATTTACTAAACTTGAGGTTTACTTTTCTGGTGTCCCTGACACTGAACATTATACCTTTGCAAGGCGACCTGCCCTGTCCATTTTGCCTGTAATAAAAGACGCCGGAGAGAAGTTTGTCTGCGGTCCCGGGAGCGGGGCCGCCTGCGGCGGGCGAGAGATCAAGCTGTTCCCAGGCTTCTCCCGGAGGGTTGGGGATCCACTCCAGGCCTTCTAATCTCCACCCACGCCTGCCCAGACATCTCAGCAAGACCTGCCTAACCATACCGCCGACCCAGAGAAGATAAGATACCGCAGGCGGTCTTTAAGGTTCACTCCTACCTGCGGCTGCAGCTGCCCTTCTACTCCGGAGGGCCGGGGTTCCTTTCCAGACTACCTGCCACCCCAAGCTGGTTGCCTCCACCTGCTCTCAACCACCACTGACCTGCGGATCCCCGACCCTCCGGAGCGCAACATTGTCGGCACCTGCTTCCACCTAAGAGGCCCGGGCGGCCTGCTCGGGTGCTTCCAGAGGCTTCCGTTCCCCCCGGCGGGGTAAACGTCAGAAGCAGACCACTCACCCCTCATCACACCGTGGCCGGAACTGGGAAACCAGTCGAACCGGCTGGCATCCAGAAATCTGGGGGAAAAGGCGATTAGGCCTCACCGCTACGCAACCTAAGATAAAAGGCGCGAATACCCACCATTTTGGGCCTCCGGGCCTTACATCTCCTCACACGCCTGAGAGCAGTGACAGCTTAAGGAAGTATCATCTACAGCGGAGTCCCACACCTTGCATCAGCTCGGCTCCTTGCCTCAACATCTCCCCTCGCAGACCGGGTAAGACTTTGTCAGTTTATCTGACACCTTTAATATCTACCCCTGACTCTACTGTATAATATGTGCACAATTACCAGTTCTCCCCCAATACTTTTGCTGGTCCCTCCTTGAAGCCTACTAGCATTTATTTGTGCCAAAGTGTTAAGGGTGCTTTGAACTCTGCTCCTGAAGATAGCCTGTACCCCCTTGACACTTCAAGCGAGTCATAACCTGCCCCATCTCTCCAGGCCCTCTGGGGGCCACACACAATAAGATCCATCATTCAGGAACCTCCGGCTGGCCTTCTGTCCAATACTGGGACATATAGGGGAAAACCCCCACATTGCTGGGATAACTACACATACCCTGCTCCCTACCCAAGGATATATACCCCAGAGACACTTAATACTGCATACCCCATCTTGTCTCTGCTTCCCTAGCAGCTGTACTCCCTACCTGGCAACCTACAGAGCAATATAGAAGGGTTAACTTTTACCACGCCAGAGACCCCTATCCTCTCACATTACATATCTTGGGAGGAAGATAACTGATTTCATTCCTAATTAATATCTTACACCATCTCTAACTCTGTCAGCTATCTTGGAGGACTCTGCCATTGTCACTTCACTTACACTTCACTTTTTTGAGACTGTGGAGCTATAAACTGGACTCTTAACGAAAGAATACATGTGAAAGGCTGCTGCGTCAGTGCAATTGTCCTTAGGCATGATGCCTATGGTGTAGTGTCATTTAATAACAACTCTTTCCTTCCACAGGCTTCCCTGCAGACCCTAATTAGTTATTGGCCTCAACCCCCCCGGGGCCTTGTTTATTGTCTTACTTGTTTGCATTAGCCTTGCATAACTGCTGTATTTTTATCCACAAGCCTTGTGTCCCCATATTTCTCAGGCCCCAGTCTCTCCTGCCTGCTCATTGCACTAACTTGAACTATCCATTACATGAGAAAGCAATTTTAGCCTCTCTCCCGTGCACTGAACAGTAGGGGCCACTGTGTGTCATGTAACCTAGGCCCACGAGCCCGCCTGTGTACGAGGGCCCATCTTTTAACTGGCGCTCTGACACAGTCGGATTTGATATAACTACTTGTGACATATCATCTGATTTTTGGCTGCTGCTATCTGACCCCTCACCTCTCCGCTCCCGCCCGGCTAGTCTGGGTGGGTCACCTCCAACTTCCTTTTTCCCTTCCTTCGGGTCGTATCCCCTACTCCCTGAGGTGGGGGCCTTGGGTAGCTGTAACAAATCTATGTGCTAATGTAACTTTTCTTCTCTAAGTGTGACTCAGCCCCGCTCTAACTACGAGACAGGTGTCATTAAAGTGAAGCACTTAATTTACATATGTATAACCTTTGAATTCCTTCCAAAACAGCAGGACACTACTTTGAGCCCCCAGGGACTTCCTATTTTATCCGCTGGATATCTGATTACTTATATATAAGATGCCTCACATGATAAAGAAACATTCAAAGTCCAACCCCAAACCTAGGAAAACAGTCTTCGATCATTTCACCCACATACCCAAGGAACCCCCACCCCAACCAGGAGGTGAGATGAGTGAACAGGACTCCCAAGATGAAGAGTCCCAATCTAGCCAACATTCAGCATCTTCTTCCCAACATTATATCACAGAATCATCGCTTAAGAAACTACTAGCCATCCAGACCAAGTCCATCACCCAAGAAATTCAGCGCAGCTCCGCAGAGCTCAAGAAAGAAATTTCGGAAATTGGCGACAGAGTTGATGCTCTGGAGCGCAAGCAAGATGATCAGGCTGTGGACCAATCCAACATTCTGGCTTACGCTGAAAATCTTGCAGAGCAGATCTCGCAATTAGAATCTAAATTAGCTGACATGGAAGACAGATTGAGACGAAGTAATATCAGATTCAGAGGGGTCCCGGAAACAGTGACTCCAGCGGATATTCAAGGCTACCTTCAAGACCTCTTTAAAGAGCTTATAGGCACCCCTGAAGGCCTATCTAGCACAATGGAGAGGGCACACAGAGCATTACGCCCCAGATCAGTGAGTTCCGACAAGCCGAGAGACATTGTGGTGTGCTTCCATAGATACTTATATAAAGATCGCCTCCTTCAAGCTGCTTATCGCAAGCCAAATCTAAGTGGTAGGTTTGAGGGGGTACAAATCTTGCCTGACCTTTCTGCACATACTCTCCAGCAACGTCGACACTTCCAGTCAGTGACCACTGCTTTGCGCAAAGCTAATTATCGATATCGATGGGGGTTCCCAACCAGGCTCATAGTCACCAAGGATAACCAATCCATAACCATCACTACACCCTCTCAGGGTACGACTCTACTGGCCTCATGGGGTCTTCTTGTGGACCCTCTCAATACCCGGGCTCAATCTCAAACTGCCTTGAGAGCCTCAGCCCCTGAATGGTCGACAAAAGAACAGAGAATAAAAAGGCCTAAGACACAACACTCACAAGCTTCTCTGGGACACTCTGAGCTCACTGAGTAGGCCTCTGCGGAAATCATGTGTCCTGGTTCAGAAGTTTGTTGACCCTAGGGTCTCTCCTGATGGCACTCTCTGCCTGGCCTACATCTTGGCTAAGGTGGGGCCGCAGTGAGACCTATTGAGCCGTTAAAATGTTTACTTATGGAATAAGTTATATATAATAAGTTATGATAAATTATGTTACTTGCTGTTTTGCATTTGTTTAGGTTTAAGCACTTTATACTTTAATAAACTTACTCTTAGAGCGGGGCTGATGTTTCTGCTCCGATGTGCTAGCTCCGGAGTTGTTTTCTCAACCCCCCAACTGAAGCCCACTCTAGGGCTCACCTGAGGTGGACTACTTCCACCACACCAGAGGCACTCCTTAGTGCCTTCCTTCTCTACTTACTTACCCTCCCTCTCTCTCTCCCCCTTTCTGTCCCCCAGACCCAGAAACTCTGACTCCCCACCTCCAATTCTTAATCATTACTATTTATGACAGGCTCTCCTCTGAGGTTTCTTACCCAAAATGTTAGAGGACTCAACACTCCCTTTAAGAGAAGTCTTTTATTGAGCTCACTGAAACACCACAACCCTGATGTGGTGTTCCTACAGGAGACACATTGGCTCAAGGACGAACCGATTAGACTTTCCTCCAGGGATTATACACATATTGAGTATGCTCCCTTCACAAAAAAAGCCAGGGGTACTGCAATTCTCCTTCATAGGAGACTAGCCATTGAACCAATCTTTACCGTTAGAGACCCACAAGCCAGATATATCATCCTAATTTGTAACATCAACCATGTGCTCTACACACTTGCATCAGTTTACCTACCCAACACTCATCAACCTAAGTGCCTCAAACACATACTCCATGTCATCTTCCAACACCAACAAGGTAGGGTTATTATCTCGGGCGATTTCAATATGACCTGGGAGCCCAGGCTGGACAGAACATTCTCTGGCAAGGCTGGGGCCCCTTCCCCTAATGAACGACTTGCAGCGAACTTCCGTACCCTCATGACGGGTTCAGGGTTATTTGATATCTGGAGGTCTATTCACACTCAAGACCGAGACTACACGCACTATTCACACTCACATTGACAATATTCGCGTCTCGACTACATATTCTCCACAGCAGATTCTCTAGACCTAGTTACTAACACGGCAATTCATATCTGCCACTGGTCAGACCACGACTGCGTTATCACCGACCTCATCTCTTCAAATACCACTTGCTCTAGACCCTCCTGGCGCATGCCCCACAACTTACTGCAGGATGTTCCTTTTAGAGAGAAACTACGCGCGGAAATTGGGCATTTCCTTAAAGCTAACGACCGGGCACAGGTAGCTGACGATACCCTATGGGGAGCTGCTAAAGCAACCATAAGAGGCTTCATGATATCTGAACAAGCTAAAATTAGAAGGCAAGCGGGTCTCTCGCTGGCTCAGTCTCACATTAAGCTCAGAGAACTTGAAGGCCAAAATAGAGTAAAACCTACTACCCCCCTAACGACCCAAATAACCGATATTAAAAACCACATTTCCCAACTAGAACTTCGGAGAACACAGGAAAACCTAACTAAACTCAAACAACTATACTTCTATAAGGGCAACAGGGCGGACACCCTTTTAGCCAGTAAACTCAGGAATAGAACTAGTATCTCACGTATACATGGCATTGTTAGGGAAGGCTCTCTCCTTAAAATTCCCTCGTGCATAGGGGAATCTTTTGCTGAGTTTTACTCCAAACTATACAATATAGAAAAATCCGAGAACCCCCCCGTAACCCCGGAAGATTCCATCCGTGAGTACCTAAAATCTTTAAACCTTCCGTCCCTCTCACCCGATCAAAGTGATACTCTAAATTTGCCATTCTCTCTTAGAGAAGTTCAACAAGTTATTAAAAATTCTAAATCATTCAAATCACCTGGACCAGATGGCTTCCCAGTACACTTCTATAAAACTTATAACCAAGAAATCTCCCCCCTACTCCTTAGACTCTTTAATTTAGCTAGGGAAGAGGGTAAATTCAAGAGTGAATTCCTTGTAGCCACTATTGTAACTATACTAAAGCCTGGTAAAGATCCCTCTCTTTGCGCCAGTTACAGGCCAATCTCACTAATCAATACTGACATTAAATTTTTCTCTAAAATTCTAGCTAATCGTATTGCCAACCTTCTCCCCTGTCTAATCAACCCAGACCAGGTGGGATTTATCCCTAAAAGGGAGGGTCCGGATAATACTAGACGACTCTTGAATATTATGACTCTGTCTTCCAGTATGAACAAACCCATGGCGATTATATCATTAGATGCAGAAAAGGCCTTTGATCGGGTGAGATGGCGATTCCTGTGGGAAGTACTTGACACCCTTAAATTCCCAAGTTCCCTTTTGGGCGCAATCAAAGCCTTATATTCTACTCCCTCCGCTACGGTAAAGGGTCTTGGTTTCCAAACTCCCCCTTTTCAAATCTCCAACGGGACCAGACAGGGTTGTCCCTTATAACCCCTGCTTTTTGCATTGGCCATCGAGCCGTTAGCAGAAAAAATCAGACTTGACCCGCATATGAGTGGCATCACCCTATGTGGCACCAAACACAACATAGCCTTATTTGCTGACGACATTACCCTGTTCTCATCAGACCTCGCGACCACCCTTCCTAGACTTTTACTGTTAGTCAGGGAATTCGGTGCTCACTCTCATTATAAACTAAATATCTCTAAAACTGAGATTTACACCCAAGGCTTCCAGAACTCGTATATAGCCCCCTTAAAGATTAAATACCCGTATAAATGGTCGGAATCTTCAGTGACCCATCTGGGAGTTAGACTGTCCAACGACTTCCCCCGGGTTATCAGGGACAACTACCTCCCCTTGCTGTCAGACCTCCGTTCCCTCAGTGAGAAGTGGAACCTCTCCCAAGTCTCTTGGCTTGGACGAATCGCTGCCCTAAAGATGTCCTTCCTACCTCGACTCACATACTTATTCCGTTGTCTACCAATCAAAGTCCCCAGGCATATTCTACTACAGTTTCAGAGTGAGGTTACTAAACACATTTGGCAGGGTAAACCCCCAAGGGTGGCGCAGAGAGTCTTACAATTGCCTCGGTCACAAGGAGGTTTGGGCTCTCCCTCGATAGTAAAATATTATGAGGGAGCCATGCTCACCCATGTCTCTCAATGGAGAGTTTCACAGTCTTCCTCTAAATGGAAGTCTATTGAGCAGGCCTCCTTGCCCTTCAACCTAACTCTACGTGACCTGATTTGGACGCCTGCACATTGTCGCAGGGACTTGTCCCTAGTAAACCCTATTATTCGGGAATGCCTGCAATTTTGGGAAAAAATCCGCCACTCTAGACAGGTCGCTCCCCACCCCTCTCCCATAGCCTCCTTGCCCGGCCTATTAGTAGGACTACAGGATGCCCATCCATCTAAATGGTCCCAAATAGGAATACAGATGGTTTCGGATCTCTGGCTCCCGCCATCGGAATGTGGATTCAAACCTGATTCACAGTTGGGAGAAGACGGAGCCTTGCCCCATATTCTGAAATTTGAATATTTCAGAGTTAAAAACTTCTTGACCTCCTGGGGCTTTAAGCCTCAGTCAAATCGGCCTCTAACCTTGTGGGAGACCATCTGGAAACAGGGAGAGAGGCTTCACAAACCCCTCTCCAGGCATTACACTCTGTTGAACTCTGAACTAAATTCAGACCTGGCTCCCCACCTTGTAAAGTGGGGATCTCTGCTGGACAGATCATTCACAGCAATTGACTGGGAACAAGCGCTTGAACGAACCAAAACAACTATACATTGCATCACCCTTTTTGAAACTTATTATAAGTTGGTGGCTCACTGGTACTATGTGCCCACCAGGCTAGCTAAAATATTTCCTAGCGCATCCCCGTACTGTTGGAGAGGTTGTGGCCAGAGAGGGGACTCTCTACACATTTGGTGGGAATGTCCCAAAATACGCCCCCTATGGCTTAAATGTTTCAGAGCCCTTCCCAAATTAGGAATCTCCCTACGTAGCTCTCCCGCAGTAGCCCTCCTACACTTAGGTACTCATTCCATCCCCAAACATCACGCTGGCATAAGTATTTACCTCTTTATGTCCATCAAACACCTGATAGCCTCTGACTGGAAGTCGGAATCCCCTCCCAGCTGGTCGAGAGTCTGCTCCTATATGGCCTACCTATACACTATGGAAAAAAGCATATTTTATAATCTAGGCAACTCTGACCTATTTGAGCTTATATGGGCCGACTGGAAAAACACTTATGACACAACTTGGAGACCTAACGTTCTCTCTCCCTCTTAGCCCTTCTGGCCGGAACAGGGAGCCTGAGCTAGAGATAGACCTGACCAGATTCAATTGCCTCCCTGACAACGTACCCACTCTAGAATGACGATATGTTCCTCAAACCCTCTTCTTCTCCTCTACCCTTCTTACTTCCATTCTTCTATCCCCCCCTCCTTTCTCTCCTGGGCGGGAACTCCCTGGTTCTCCCCCATCCGCGTTACAAAACCCCATTATGTGTTTTAATTAACCTCTGTATATGCGGAATCCTTTTGAATTACTCACTATACATTTCAAAATGTGTGTTTACAGATCACCTAGAGGACGTTATGAGTCCTCGAATTGCTAATCTTGTTTCTGTTTTGTTTCCTTTTCTCATTGTGTGCATATTCTTATTTGTAAGCATGATAAGATAAATAAAGCTCTTTTGAAACTCAAAAAAAAAAAAAAAAAAAAAAGAACAAACACCTAAACCATCAACCCCCCGAAGCAAAACAATAAAGGAATGAAACCCTAATCCGCATATAACATAATTAAAATATTAACCCCTTAACAGTAACCGCCAACATCGCAATAAACCTAATTAACCTATTAACCCCTAGACTGCAAACCGCCAACATCGCAATAAAGCTATTTAACCTTTTAACTCTTAAACCACCAACCCCCCACATCGCAATAAACCTAATAAACCTATTAACCCCTAAACCTACCAAACACCCACATCGCAATCAACCTAATTAAACTATTAACCACTAAACCACCAAACACCCCACAACGCAAATAACTCATTTAATTACTAAGCTCCCTAACCTAACACCCCCTAAATTAACCCAAATTACTCCTAAATTACAATTAAAATAAAAATAAAATAACATTAAATTACAAAAATTAAAAAAGTCGAACATTACAGAAAAAAATAAACAAAATTATCAAAAAAAAATTTTTTCATACCTAATCCCAATTGACTAGATTACGAGTCTTGCGTTATGAGTAAAAAAGCAGCGTTAAGCCTCATAACTCTGCTTTTTTACTACCGCTGCTAGGGCACCACACACTTTTTTGGCCTTACCGCAAATCAACTTACGCAATTTGCGTATAGTCTTTTCTCTTGTAAGGTGTATCCAGTCCACGGATCATCCATTTATTGTGGTATATTCTTCTTCCCAACAGGAAGCTGCAAGAGGATCACCCACAGCAGAGCTGTCTATATAGCTCCTCCTCTAACTGCCACTACCAGTCATTCTCTTGCAGCTCTCGACAAGAAAGGAAGTAGCTAGAGAGATGTGGTGTTTTTATTTAGTTTATCTTCAATCAAAAGTTTGTTATTTTCAAATGGTACCGGAGTTGTACTATTTTAGCCTCAGGCAGAAAGTAGAAGAAGAGTCTGCCTGTGGTTTTTGATGATCTTAGCAGGTTGTAACTAAGATCCATTGCTGTTCTCACACATAACTGAAGAGAGAGGTAACTTCAGCTGGGGGAATGGCGTGCAGGGTCTCCTACTATGAGGTATGTGCAGTTTAAATTTTTCTAGAGAAATTAATATGCTAGAAAATGCTGTTAATACCGGATTTATTTAAGGTAAGCCTGATTACAGTGATTTAATAACGACTAGTATCACGCTTGCTCTAAAAGGTAATATTCTTATTACTTTCTGACATTACTGAAAAATAAAACGTTGGCTGGAAGTGTTTAAACGTTTTTTTATACATGTTGGTGATAAAACTTTATTGGGGCCCAGTTTTTTCCACATGGCTGGCTAGATTTTGCCTAGGGATAGTTTTGTTAGGCCCTCTCACTGTGAATACAGGTTGGGAGTGGCCTATTTTCGTGCCTAAATGTGCATTAGATTTTGTAGCTTGAGACATCCAGTTTCCCTGAAGGAGTCCCCTGAACACTTAGGACCTCTCTAAAGGGTTTTTGTGCCTTTCAAAGTAGTTATATGGGCAGGTAGGGCCACAGCAGAGCTGTGGCAGTTTGTTATGACTGTTGAAAAACATTTATATCTGGGGTTTTTTTAATCCGGTTTTGAAACTAAGGGGTTAATCATCCATTTGCAAGTGGGTGCAATGCTCTGTTAGTCTATTATACACACTGTAAAAATTTCGTAAGATTTACTGCTTTTTATCACTGTTTTTCAATTTCTGACAAAATTTGTTTCTCTTAAAGGCACAGTACCGTTTTTATTTTTTGCTTGTTTACATTTATCAAAGTGTTTTCCAAGCTTGCTGGTCTCATTGCTAGTCTGTTTAAACTTGTCTGACATAGAGGAAACTCCTTGTTCATTATGTTTAGAAGCCATTGTGGAACCCCCTCTTAGAATGTGTACCAAATGTACTGATTTTACTTTAAGTTATAAAGATCATATTCTGTCTTTAAAAGATTTATCAATAGAGGAAATTGACAAGGGGGAAGTTATGCCGACTAACTCGCCCCACGTGTCAGAACCTTTGACTCCCGCTCAAGAGGCGCCAAGTACATCTAGCGCGCCCATGGCGTTTACTTTACAAGACCTGGTGGCAGTTATGAATCATACCCTTACAGCGGTATTGTCCAAACTACCAGGGTTACAAGGAAAGCGAGACAGCTCTGGGGCTAGAAAAAATACAGAGCACTCTGACGCTTTAGTAGCTATGTCTGATATCCCCTCACAATATGCAGAAGCTGAGGCAGGAGAGCTTCTTTCTGTGGGTGATTTTTCTGACTCAGGGAAGATGCTTCAACCTGATTCTGATATGTCAACATTTAAATTTAAGCTTGAACATCTCGCGTGTTGCTCAGGGAGATTTTAGCTTCTCTGGATGACTGTGACACCATTATAGTGACAGAGAAATTGTGTAGATTGGATAAATACTATGCAGTGCCTGTTTACACTGATGTTTTTCCAATACCTAAAAGGTTTTCAGAAATTATTACTAAGGAATGGGATAGACCAGGTGTACCGTTCTCTCCCCCTCCTATTTTTAAGAAAATGTTTCCAATAGATGCCGCTACACGGGACTTATGGCAAACGGTCCCTAAGGTGGAGGAAGCAGTTTCTACCCTAGCTAAGCGTACAACTATCCCCGTCGAGGACAGTTGTGCTTTCCTAGATCCAATGGATAAATAGTTAGAGGGTTACCTTAAGAAAATGTTTATTCAACAAGGTTTTATTCTCCAGCCTCTTGCATGCATTGCCCCAGTCACTGCTGCTGCGGCCTTCTGGTTTGAGTCTCTGGAAGAGGCCTTACAGGTAGAAACTCCATTGGATGATATACTTGACAAGCTTAAAGTGCTTAAGCTAGCCAATTCATTTGTTTCTGACACCGTTGTTCATTTAACTAAACTAACGGCTAAGAACTCAGGTTTTGCTATTCAGGCACGTAGGGCGCTATGGCTTAAATCCTGGTCAGCTGACGTTACTTCAATGTCTAAGCTTCTCAATATTCCCTTCAAGGGGCAGACCCTATTCGGGCCTGGACTGAAAGGAGATCATTTCTGATATTACTGGAGGAAAAGGTCATGCCCTTCCTCAGGATAGGTCTAATAAATTAAGGACCAAACAAACTAATTTTCGTGCCTTTCGGAACTTTAAGACGAGCGCAGCATCATCTTCCTCTAATACAAAACAAGAGGGAAATTTTGCCCAGTCCAAGCCGGTCTGGAGACCTAACCAGGCTTGGAACAAAGGTAAACAGGCCAAGAAGCCTGCTGCTGCCTCTAAGACAGCATGAAAGATTGGCCCCCGATCCGGTAACGGATCTACTAGGGGGCAGACTTTCTCTCTTCACCCAGGCTTGGGCAAGAGACGTCCAGGATCCCTGGGCATTGGAAATTGTGTCCCAGATATATCATCTGGACTTCAAAGCTTCTTCCCCAAAAAGAAGATTTCACCTTTCACAATCATCTTCAGACCAGATAAAGAGAGAGGCATTCTTACATTGTGTTCAAGACCTCCTAGTTATGGGAGTGATCCACCCAGTTCCAAAGGAGGAACAGGGGCAAGGATTCTATTCAAATCTATTTGTGGTTCCCTAGAAAGAGGGAACCTTCAGACCAATCTTAGATCTCAAGATCCTAAACAAATTTCTCAGGGTCCCATCTGGAGACTATTCGAACCATGCTACCTATGATCCAGGAGGGTCAATACATGACTACCGTGGACTTAAAGGATGCTTATCTTCACATTCCGATACACAAAGATCATCATCGGTTTCTCAGGTTCGCCTTCCTAGACAGGCATTACCAGTTTGTAGCTCTTCCCTTTGGGTTAGCTATGGCACTAAGAATCTTTACGAAGGTTCTGGAGTCACTTCTGGCGGTCCTAAGGCCGCGGGGCATAGCAGTAGCCCCTTACTTAGATGTCCCATACTGACATTGTTCTGGCATTCCTGAGGTCTCATGGGTGGAAAGTGAACGAAAATAAGAGTTCTCTATCCCCTCCCACAAGAGTTTCCTTCCTGGGAACTCTGATAGATTCTGTAGAAATGAGGATTTACCTGACAGAGTCCAGGTTGTCAAAACTTCTAAATTCCTGCCGTGTTCTTTATTATAATTCTCGCCCTTCGGTGTCTCAGTGTATGGAAGTTATCGGCTTAATGGTAGCGGCAATGGACATAGTTCCGTTTGCCCGCCTACATCTCAGACCTTTGCAACTCTGCATGCTCAGTCAGTGGAATGGGGATTACACAGATTTGTCCCCTCTACTAAATCTGGATCAAGAGACCAGGGATTCTCTTCTCTGGTGGCTATCTCGAGTCCATATGTCCAAAGGTATGACCTTCCACAGGCCAGATTGGACAATAGTAACAACAGATGCCAGCCTTCTGGTCTGGGGGGCAGTCTGGAACTCTCTGAAGGCTCAGGGGTCATGGACTCAGGAGGAGGCTCTCCTTCCGATAAACATTCTGGAACTAAGAGCGATATTCAATGCTCTTCAGGCTTGGCCTCAGCTAGCGGCAGTGAGGTTCATCAGATTTCAGTCAGACAACATCACGACTGTAGCTTACATCAACCATCAAGGGGGAACAAGGAGTTCCCTAGCGATGTTGGAGGTTTCAAAGATAATTGGTTAGGCAGAGATTCACTCTTGCTACCTATCAGCTATTCATATGCCAGGAGTAGAGAACTGGGAGGCGGATTTTCTAAGTCGACAGACTTTTCATCCGGGGGAGTGGGAGCTCCATCCAGAGGTGTTTGCACAGTTGATTCAACGTTGGGGCAAACCAGAACTGGATCTCATGGCGTCTCACCAGAACGCCAAGCTTCCTTGTTATGGATCCAGGTCCAGGGATCCCAAGGCAGTGCTGATAGATGCTCTAGCAGCACCTTGGTCCTTCAACCTGGCTTATGTGTTTCCACCGTTTCCTCTGCTCCCTCGTCTGATTGCCAATGTCAAGCAGGAAAGAGCATCAGTGATTTTGATAGCACCTGCGTGGCCACGCAGGACTTGGTATGCAGATCTGGTGGACATGTCATCCTTTCCACCATGGACTCTGCCTCTGAGGCAGGACCTTCTACTTCAGGGTCCTTTCAACCATCCAAATCTAATTTCTCTGCGACTGACTGCTTGGAGATTGAACGCTTCATTTTATCAAAGCGTGGTTTCTCCGAGTCGGTCATTGATACCTTAATACAGGCGCGAAAGCCTGTCACCAGGAAAATCTATCATAAGATAATGTGTAAATATCTTCATTGGTGTGAATCCAAGGGTTACTCATGGAGTAAGGTCAGGATTCCTAGGATATTATCTTTTCTCCAAGATGGATTGGAGAAGGGTTTGTCAGCAAGTTCTTTAAAGGGACAGATTTCTGCTCTGTCTATTCTTTTGCACAAACGTCTGGCTGAGATTCCAGACGTGCAGGCGTTTTGTCAGGATTTAGTCAGAATTAAGCCTGTGTTTAAACCTGTTGCTCCGCCTTGGAGTTTAAATTTAGTTCTTAAGGTTCTTCAAGGGGTTTCGTTTGAACCTTTTCATTCCATAGATATTAAGCTCTTATCTTGGAAAGTTTTGTTTTCAGTAGCTATCTCCTCGGCTCGAAGAGTTTCGGAGTTATCTGCTTTACAATGTGATTCTCCTTATCTCTTTTTTCATTCCGATAAATTAGTGTTAGGTACCAAACCTGGCTTTCTACCTAAGGTGGTATCTAATAAAAATATCAATCAGGAGATTGTTGTACCGTCACTGTGTCCTAATCCTTCTTCAAAGAAGGAACGTCTTTTACACAATCTTGACGTGGCTCCTGCTTTAAAGTTTTATTTACAAGCTACTAAAGATTTTCGTCAAACATCTGCATTGTTTGTGGTCTACTCTGGACAGAGGAGAGGCCAAAAGGCTTCGGCAACTTCTCTTTCTTTTTGGCTAAGGAGTATAATACGCTTAGCTTATGAGACTGCTGGCCAGCAGCCTCCTGAAAGGCTTACAGCTCATTCTACTAGAGCGGTAGCTTCCACATGGGCTTTTAAGAATGAGGCTTCTGTTGAACAGATTTGTAAGGCGGCGACTTGGTCTTCGCTTCATACTTTTTAAAAATTCTATAAATTTGATACTTTTGCTTCTTCGGAGGCTATTTTTGGGAGAAAGGTTTTGCAGGCAGTGGTGCCTTCCGTTTAAGCACCTGCCTTGTCCCTCCCTTCATCCGTGTCCTATAGCTTTGGTATTGGTATCCCACAAGTAATGGATGATCCGTGGACTGGATACACCTTACAAGAGAAAACAAAATTTATGCTTACCTGATAAATTTATTTCTCTTGTGGTGTATCCAGTCCACGGCCCACCCTGTCATTTTGAGGCAGGTGTGTTTTATTTTTAAACTACAATCACCACTGCACCCTATGGTTTCTCCTTTCTCTTGCTTGTCTTCGGTCGAATGACTGGTAGTGGCAGTTAGAGGAGGAGCTATATAGACAGCTCTGCTGTGGGTGATCCTCTTGCAGCTTCCTGTTGGGAAGGAGAATATCCCACAAGTAATGGATGATCCGTGGACTGGATACACCACAAGAGAAATACATTTATCAGGTAAGCATAAATTTTGTTTTTTCTATGGGACTTTCATAGCGCCGGTATTACGAGCTTGTCCTGGGAGGACAAAAAGTGAGCGGTACACCCTATCCCGTCAAGATTCGTAATGCATTCTAAAGTCAGTAGTTATGAGTTTTACACTACAATGCTGTAGTATAACACTCATAACTAAAGTTCTAAAAAGTACACTAATGCACATAAACTACCTATTAACCCCCAAACCGAGGCCCTCCCGCATTGCAAACACTAAAATTTAATTGTTAACCCCTAATCTGCCGCTCACGACATCGTCGCCACTATAATAAACATATTAACCCCTAAACCGCCGCTAATCTGCTGTCCCTAACATCGCCGCCACCTACCTACATTTATTAACCCTTAATCTGCCGCCCCCAATGTCGCCGCCACTATATTAAATTTATTAACCCCTAAATCTAAGTCTAACCCTAACACCCACTAACTTAAATATAATTCAAATAAATCTAAATAAAAATTCCTATCATTACCTAAATAATTGCTTTTAAAACCAAATACTTACCTATAATATAAACCCTAAGCTAGCTACAATATAACTATTAATTACATTGCATCTAGCTTAGGTTTTTTTTTTATTTTACAGGCATGTTTTTATTTATTTTAACTAGGTAGCATAGTTACTAAATAGTTATTAACTATTTACTAACTACCTAGCTAAAATAAATACAAATTTCCGCTTGGATGAAGACTTTTCCTGGTAAGTGGATCTTTGGGGGTTAGTGTTAGGATTTTTTAAGGGTGTATTTGGTGGGTTTTATTTTTAGCTTAGGGCTTTGGGCCACAATAGAGCTAAATGCCCTTTTAAGGGCAATGCCCATCCAATTGCCCTTTTTCAGGGCAATGGGGAGCTTAGGTTTTTTTAGTTAGGGTTTTATTTGGGGGGTTGGTTGTGTGGGTGGTGGGTTTTACTGTTGGGGGGTTGTTTGTAAAAAAAATTTACAGGTAAAAAAAGCTGATTTCTTTGGGGCAATGCACTGCAAAAGGCCCTTTTAAGGGCTATTGGTAGTTTAGTTTAGGCTAGGTTTTTTTTTTTATTTTGGGCGGTTTTATTTTATTTTGATAGGGCTATTAGATTAGGTGTAAATAGTTTAAAGATCTTGTAATTTGTTTTTTATTTTCTGTAATTTAGTGGGTTTTTTTGTAAGTTAGCTAATTGTTTTGAATTTAGTTAATTGTATTTAATTGTAGGGTTAGGTTAGGTGTTAGTGTATGACAGGTTAGATTTTATTTTACAGGTCAATTTGTATTTATTTTAGCTAGGTAGTAATTAAATAGTTAATAACTATTTAGTAACTATTCTACCTAGTTAAAATAAATACAAACTTACCTGTAAAATAAAAATAAACCCTAAGATAGATACAATGTAACTATTAGTTATATTGTAGCTAGCTAAGGGTTTATTTTAACAGGTAAGTATTTAGTTTTAAATAAAAATTATTTAGTTATTAATATTAAGTTTTATTAAGATTTATTTTAATTATATTTACATTAGGGGGGTTAGGGTTAGACTTAGGTTTAGGGGTTAATACATTTAATATAGTGGTGGTGACGTTAGGGACGGCAGATTAGGGGTTAATATGTTTATTACAGTGGCGGCGACATTGAGGGTGGCAGATTAGGGTTTAATAAGTGTAGGTAGGTTGGGGCATCATTGGGGGCGGGAGATTAGAGGTTAATAAATATAATGTAGGTGTCGTCGATGTTGGGGGCAGCAGATTAGGGGTTAATAAGTATAATGTAGGTGATGACGATGTCCAGAGTGGCAGATTAGGGGTTAATAAGTATAATACAGGTGTCGGCAATGTCGGGGGCGGCAGGTTAGGGGTTAATAAGTATAATGCAGGTGTCGGCAATGTCGGGGGCGGCAGGTTAGGGGTTAATAAGTATAAGATTAGGGGTGTTTAGACTCGGGTTCATGTTAGGGTGTTAGGTGTAAACATAAAATGTATTTCCCTATAGGAATCAATGGGGCTGCGTTACTGAGCTTTACGCTGCTTTTTTGCAGGTGTTAGACTTTTTCTCAGCCAGCTCTCCCCATTGATGTCTATGGGGAAATCGGGCAGGAGCACGTACAACCAGCTCACCGCTGACTTAAGCAGCGGTTGTATTGTAGTGCAGTATGGAGCACAATTTTGCTCTACGCTCACGTCTTGCCTTTTAACGCCGGGTTTGTAAAAACTTGTAATACCAGCGCTGTAGGTAAGTGAGCGGTGAGAATAACGTACAAGTTAGCACCGCACCCCTCCTAACGCAAAACTCGTAATCTGGCCCAATTAAAATAAAAAGCCCCCCAAAATAAAAACACCCCCTAATCTAAACTACCATTAGCCATTAAAAGGCCCTTTTTTTAGGGTATTGCCTTAAGTTAAACAGCTCTTTTACCTCTAAAAATACTAAGTTCCCCCTAAAAGTAAAATCCCCACCCACCAAACCCTCCAAATTAAAAAAAACTAACACAAAAATAACTAAACTATCCACTGTCCCTAAAGGGAAATTGTATGTGTATTGCCATTAAAAGGGCATTCGGCTCTTTTTTAAGAAAAAAAAAAAACCCTAATCTAAAAAATAAAACACCCAAAAAATGTAAATAAAAAAGCCTAAACCTAAGGCCCAAAAAGGTACTCGCTGTTCCTGAAGTCCGGCGGAGAAGGTCTTCTTTTAGGTGGCTCCATCATCTTCTATCTTCATCCGGATCAAAGACAGCGCGGAGCGAAGGTGCGGAGCTGTCTTTCCAATGCCTGGATCCTCAGTGGCGGTCCTCATCAAGACTTCTCCCGGTAAGTGGATCTTTGGGGTTAGTGTTAGGATTTATTAAGGGTGTATTGGGTGGGTTTTATTTTTAGGTTAGGGCTTTGGGCCACAATAGAGCTAAATGTCCTGTTAAGGACAATGCCCATCCAAATGCCCTTTTCAGAGCAATGGGGAGCTTAGGTTTTTTAGTTAGGGTTTTATTTGGGGGTTGGTTGTGTGGGTGGTGGGTTTTACTGTTGGGGGGTTATTTGTATTTTTTTTTTACAGGTAAAAGAGCTGATTTCTTTGGGGCAATGCCCCATAAAAGGCCCTTTTAAGGGATATTGGTAGTTTAGTTTAGACAAGGATTTTTATTTTTATTTTGGGGGGCTTTTTTTATTTTGATAGGGCTATTAGATTAGGTGTAATTAGTTTAAATATCTGATCATTTATTTTTATTTTGTGTAATGTAGTGTTTAGTTTTTTTTGTAATTTAGGTAATTGTATTTAATAAATGTAATGTATTTAATTGTAGTCTAAGGTTAGGTGTTAGTGTAACTCAGGTTAGGTTTTATTTTACAGGCAAATTTGTATTTATTTTAGCTAGGTAGTTAGTAAATAGTTAATAACTATTTACTAACTATTCTACCTAGTTAAAATAAATACAAACTTACCTGTAAAATAAAAATAAAACCTAAGATAGATACAATGTAACTATTAGTTACTTTATATTTTAGCTAGCTTAGGGTTTATTTTACAGGTAAGTATTTAGTTTTAAATAGGAATTATTTAGCTAATGATAGTTATTTTTATTTAGATTTATTTTAATTATATTTAAGGTAGGGGGTGTTAGGATTAGGGTTAGACTTAGGTTTAGGGGTTAATAAATTTAGTATAGTGGCGGCGACGTTGGGGGTGGCAGATTAGGGGTTAATAAATGCAGGTAAGTGGCAGCGATGTTTGGGATGGCAGAATAGGGGTTAATAATATTTAACTAGTGTTTGATGCGGGAGTGCAGTGGTTTAGGGGTTAATATGTTTATTATAGTGGCGGCGATGTCCGGAGTGGCAGATTAGGGGTTATTTAAGTATAATGTAGGTGTCGGAGATGTTGGGGCGGCAAATTAGGGGTTAATAAGTGTAATATTAGGGGTGTTTAGACCCAGGGTTTATGTTAGGGTGTATAGGTGTAAACATAAATTTACTTTTCCAATAGGATTCAATGGGGCCGTGTTACGGAGCTTTACGCTGCTTTTTGCAGGTGTTAGACTTTTTTTCAGCCAGCTCTCCCCATTGATGTCTATGGGGAAATCGTGTACGAGCACGTAAAACCAGCTCACTGCAGCTTTCAGCAGCGCTGGTATTGGAGTGCGGTATGGAGCACAATTTTGCTCTACGCTCACTTTTTGCCTTTTAATGCCTGGTTTTTGTAAACCTGCTGTAATACCAGCGCTGTAGTGAAGTGAGCGGTGACAATAACTTGCAAGTTAGCACTGCACCTTTCATAACGCAAAACTCGTAATCTAGCCGTTAGTAAATAATTATATTTATCCTACTTTTCTGTATATATGCTTCTTTGTAATTGAGAAAATGAGCTGTAAAGTGGATTTCTTTGTTATTTTGTTTTTGTTTTGTAGAGTGGGCATATCTCATTAGCCATTCACACGAAGACATGAAGATGAGTCAAGGTTTTTCTTTATTTTAAACTTGTCATGATAAAGGTTCTTAGAGCTAGCTCAGACTGTAAAAACATCAGAACAGCATAATTTACAATGTTTATTAATGATCTATCATCAAAGAAATTAATCTCTGGAAGCATGGAATAGCTTATCATTCTCTCATTTACAAGTTTTCAAATACATGAATATACTGAATGATATGCACAAATAGAGATTTTTAGAGCTTAGGTTTCGAATCCCTTGCATTTTAGCTAAAAAAAATGGCTCATTTTTACATAATAAGATTTAAATTGGATATGTGTATGCATGCTCGCAGGATATTATGAGACTAATGGAATGATATTGAACTTATTTTACTCAGTACAGACTGTTTGACTACAGAAATAGAATATTTTACCTTTGTTATTGCTTATAAAACATGCAAAATAGGTTATGAGTATATATTTCACTGTATATTCTAATTCTAGTTTTTGAATATTTTTTCAACATAATTTCAATTTATGAATGTTACTAATATTCTAGGCATAATAATCTTTCCTTAAGTTCAAAATAGCTGCATTGCATTAGAAGAGTAAAGTGTCACTAACCTTTTAAAAACCTTTTAAATCAAACCAGATCTTGTGTGACCAGTACAAGTGTGTGTGAATCAGAAGATATAGAAATGCTAGGTATGATTATGAGAAAAGATTCACTAAAAAAGGAAAAGGTGGAAAACCTGTCACACAAATCGTTGTTTTTTTTTGGCAGTACTTAACATACTTTACCTTTAAGCCAAGCTCTGATAATCTATACCCTCCATGTAGATATAACCAAAAGATCCAAACCAAACGAGCTAGTGCTAAACAGCAAAGGTGAAATACAAATACTTGTTAAAACCAAATAAGATACCAGTAAAGAACTTTAGGGATATTAAACACATTAAACACAAATATCAGTGCTGCATACAACATTTATATATTGAACTATATATTAAATATTAGAGTGGATTTGATAAAGCCCTGTATAGGATGACACACGTAGATCATAATCCACAACTCAGGGGAAAGCTCCTCTGACAAAATGCTTGCTTTAATTGGGGATATTGTGTTAATCATCCTGAAAATCTTCTGGGTGTACTTACAAGTGCAGAGAAGACAGGACAAAAAGTGCACATAATGTCTATCCTAGTATCTGTTAAAACATTAAAACTGAATATAGTGACATTCCTGCACTGATTCTATATCCAAAGTCAATACAAATATCCATTCCCCCAGTCAACCCAGTACTAAACCGGAAACTGTGTAGTCTTGTAAAATGCAAGTCTCCTGGGAAAAATAGATACATTAATAACTGACAGGCAAAAAAGTGCTCCATTGAGCTTTGGAAGAATCAGCATATGCAAGACTGATCTTGTGACATCAATAAGTATGTAGTAAGGTATCTTGCTATGAGTTCATATTCTTTTCACCAATGCTAATATGTGTACCCTAAGCGGAAGAAGGGAGACAATATTTAAAAAAGGCTCTCTTTTAAATGACTCATATAGGACTTTTGATAGTCTTTTATTCATTTAACAAATTTTTAAACCCATTCTGATATTTAACATATAGATCAATAACTACATTTACCAAAAATAGTTGTTTTTAATATGTATAATATTCCTAACAGGGCAGAGTTCTTTACAGGTTTCTTAATTGGTTTTAACAAGTATTTGTAGTACACTTTTGCTGTTTAAAACAAATAATTTCTATAAACTATTGAACCTTCTGAAGTAAAATGTACACTAGCGTTGATAGTTCTTATAAGATAGTTCAAGCCATTGCCCAGGGAACTTTCCTGGCAAGTAAAGTGATAATGTGCCTATCATGTGCTCTGTACACTTATCTACTGATTCTATTAATTTAGGCCTAGATTTGGAGTTCGGCGGTAAAAGGGCTGTTAACGCTCCGCGGGCTTTTTTCTGGCCGCACCATAAAATTAACTCTGGTATCGAGAGTTCAAACAAATGCTGCGTTAGGCTCCAAAAAAGGAGCGTAGAGAATTTTTACCGCAAATGCAACTCTCGATACCAGAGTTGCTTACGGACGCGGCCGGCCTCAAAAACGTGCTCGTGCACGATTCTCCCATAGGAAACAATGGGACTGTTTGAGCTGGAAAAAAACCTAACACCTGCAAAAAAGCAGCGTTCAGCTCCTAACGCAGCCCCATTGTTTCCTATGGGGAAACACTTCCTACGTCTGCACCTAACACCCTAACATGTACCCCGAGTCTAAACACCCCTACCCTTACACTTATTAACCCCTAATCTGCCGCCCCCGCTATCGCTGACCCCTGCATATTTTTTTTAACCCCTAATCTGCCGCTCCGTAAACCGCCGCAACCTACGTTCTCCCTATGTACCCCTAATCTGCTACCCCTAACACCGCCGACCCCTATATTATATTTATTAACCCCTAACCTGCCCCCCACAACGTCGCCGACACCTGCCTACACTTATTAACCCCTAATCTGCCGAGCGGACCTGAGCGCTACTATAATAAAGTTATTAACCCCTAATCCGCCTCACTAACCCTATCATAAATAGTATTAACCCCTAATCTGCCCTCCCTAACATCGCCGACACCTACCTTCAATTATTAACCCCTAATCTTCCGATCGGAGCTCACCGCTATTCTAATAAATGGATTAACCCCTAAAGCTAAGTCTAACCCTAACACTAACACCCCCCTAAGTTAAATATAATATTTATCTAACGAAATAAATTAACTCTTATTAAATAACTTATTCCTATTTAAAGCTAAATACTTACCTGTAAAATAAATCCTAATATAGCTACAATATAAATTATAATTATATTATAGCTATTTTAGGATTAATATTTATTTTACAGGCAACTTTGTAATTATTTTAACCAGGTACAATAGCTATTAAATAGTTAAGAACTATTTAATAGTTACCTAGTTAAAATAATAACAAATTTACCTGTAAAATAAATCCTAACCTAAGTTATAATTAAACCTAACACTACCCTATCAATAAAATAATTAAATAAACTACCTACAATTACCTACAATTAACCTAACACTACACTATCAATAAATTAATTAAACACAATTCCTACAAATAAATACAATTAAATAAACTAGCTAAAGTACAAAAAATAAAAAAGAACTAAGTTACAAAAAATAAAAAAATATTTACAAACATAAGAAAAATATTACAACAATTTTAAACTAATTACACCTACTCTAAGCCCCCTAATAAAATAACAAAGCCCCCCAAAATAAAAAATTCCCTACCCTATTCTAAATTAAAAAAGTTACAAGCTCTTTTACCTTACCAGCCCTGAACAGGGCCCTTTGCGGGGCATGCCCCAAGAATTTCAGCTCTTTTGCCTGTAAAAAAAAACATACAATACCCCCCCCCCAACATTACAACCCACCACCCACATACCCCTAATCTAACCCAAACCCCCCTTAAATAAACCTAACACTAAGCCCCTGAAGATCTTCCTACCTTGTCTTCACCATCCAGGTATCACCGATCCGTCCTGGCTCCAAGATCTTCATCCAACCCAAGCGGGGGTTGGCGATCCATAATCCGGTCCAGAAGAGGCTCCAAAGTCTTCCTCCTATCCGGCAAGAAGAGGACATCCGGACCGGCAAACATCTTCTCCAAGCGGCATCTTCGATCTTCTTCCATCCGGAGCGAAGCGGCAGGATCCTGAAGACATCCAGCGCGGAACATCCATCCGGACCGACGACTGAACGACGAATGACTGTTCCTTTAAGGGACGTCATCCAAGATGGCGTCCCTCGAATTCCGATTGGCTGATAGGATTCTATCAGCCAATCGGAATTAAGGTAGGAATTTTCTGATTGGCTGATGGAATCAGCCAATCAGAATCTAGTTCAATCCGATTGGCCGATCCAATCAGCCAATCATATTGAGCTCGCATTCTATTGGCTGATCGGAACAGCCAATAGAATGCGAGCTCAAGACTATCAGCTCCGCTCTCACAGATGGGGAGATCTCATGCCTAAAATTGATAAATATTGGCATATTTTTATTATATGATGGGGCTAAAATCTGCTCCACCGTCAATATATCTACTAAGCTACATGCATTACTTGGGCCTATGTCTGGTACCTACATGTCAATATAGTCACAATGTGTTTGGGGACTTTTACACAACAGGGTGCTTGGATATCCTGTTTAGGAGATAGTATATAAGTTTATATCAATTGCTAAGCTAAAATACCCCTTGGTGGCCTGAGAACGTGCTCCTATTTGTTTTTGTTAGTAATAGTAGTTTTCTTTAGGCATGTATCTTCCAAAATAGCTATATCTACCTAGAAAATGTGCTGACAGCAAGCTTTGTTTTTAGCAGGGGTCTAATACTCGCATTACGGAGCAAGCCAGACAAATGTGGTGTGGGTTAGCTAGAATTTCCCTCGCTACGCTATTGAGGACAGCTTAATTCCTTTTTGTTCTCATATTACTAGACATAGACATATTTTTAGAATGAGAACATACAAGCTAACAACCACTATTGTGGTTTTATATACAGTTATACTACTGTATTCAGTTATATAGGTAGCCGTTTCTGTTGTTTAAATCCTATGTTATTATTATCCGACATGTTATCTATTATTACTATTTCCCCTAAATATTTATATATATGATAGCAATTTAATGAATAGAGCTTCTTGAAGGAGATCTGACTAATTGTTATCCCAATCAGCTAGATGACCTGACTGTCGTATTTACATAGACATATTACGAGAATTAGAACATACAAGCTAGCACTCACTATTCTAAAGGTTAAAGAGTAATATGCATTGGAAATCGCATCCTATGACACCTCTATCCCCATATACTTTTATTTACTATAATATCGCCAGGTTTCTGATTTATAGGGCTCTCAGCTCCTACAACATTTCTTCACTGACTGTATCTCCCCTCACCCTTTCCCGCTCTACAACTGTGAGCGGGTCATATCCACCATCCCTTAACCATCTGTGTCCAGTGGTGACAACACTCCTGAGGGGAGATACTGCATAAATACTGCATAAATATTCCTTAGATTATTTTCCCATAGAGCTCCAGTAGTGATACCTCAACTTAACTGAATTGGAGCCATACTCGCCCCTTCTTGATATCCATTGCAAATCATACATAATCGCCACATAGTCTAGTTCTACATGCCACGTATCGTTTTATGATAACAAATTGACCTAGTCAATTAACATTTTTATGGTCTCCCATCCCCCCATTGCTGTTGACCATTATTATTTTGAAAGATATTGTTAAATAGAAAAATTATCCACATAGCGGTGCTTACCCGCTGATATTTCCCCAACTTCCCTCTCACTCTATACTTTGTTCTTGGTATCAAGATTCATTAATAATAAGAAGCACTCAATTCTTTGACAAGCTAAACTAATAGAGAGCCAGTTTTCGGACTGGCTTAGCAGCTGTATACGCTGGTCCTCTGGTGTTGATGTTGATATATTAATAGATTTATAAATTCTTAAGAAATTCATAATAAATTGGGTCTCCTTAGTAGCTACAATGCCCCTTCAGAATGTGTTTTAACACAATGGCCTGGAATAATAGCTACTTTCATTGCAATATAAAACATAAAAGTAGGTTTTCAATTATAGTTTGACACTTATTATATGTTTCTTTTCTTTGTCATATTTTTCTTGAGATAATCATTGCTATGCCATGTAACGTTTATGTGTAATTTTTTTTTCTTTATAGTATCATTATAAAAAACCCTCAATAAAAAAATATTTAAAAAAAAAAAATTAGGACAATTAGCCACAAAGGGTCTTATTTGATATTTATCAAATGGTTTAGTATTGTAACTTCAAAATAATGTCATTATATTGTAACAAAGCAACAACTGATCGGCCAAAGCACATTTCTCAAATCAAGTTTGCTCCTCACTGTGACTTCACATATTTTATGGAGCTTGTTGATTGCTGCTGAAAGTATATAAGTATTTACCAAATATCATTGGCGTTATTTTAGATGTAGTATTATGATATATTTGTTCTTTTCTTTTGAGTTGCAATCATATTGAAAAGAGGAAGATTTTCCAGATACCGTGGGGAGTTGAGCCTGACAGCTTAATCCAATGAGAGGAGAGAGTAAGCGCTAGAAGCTTAAAAGGCACAGGACTGGATGATTGCTAAATACTATAAAATTGTTTTAAAAATGTTTAATACATATAATATATATATAACAATACTGCAACAATGTAAAACTTGAGAAAGGCCTAATCCAGGCCGAAACGCGTTGACATACTGGTGAGCTTATTTTTAATTGTCTTTTACTGTGTACAAACAGTTTTGCACTATTGTTTCTTTCTTTTTTTCCACAGGTTTTTTACATTTTTATCATTTTTTATTTTTTTTATTTTTTAATACATCTTTATATACTTTTTATATTTTATTTTCCCTAATTTATTTTTACACTTCCATTTATTATCACATTTTTGTTTTGTCTACCATCATGGATACCCAACACATGGACACTCATCGGGATAAAAATTATATAACCATTGCACCCTTTTTTCCTCTCTTTTTGTCTCCCATTTTTTCAACTTTTTTATGTGATCACATTTATTACAATCATTTTTTAATTTTTACAATTGATACAATTTGCCAATTACTGTTCCACTCGGTCACCTGATAATTGACATTGGTTTTTCGATTTACCTTTTACACCTAGCACTTCTTCATGACACCATTGGAGGATTCATCACAATTTGACTTTGTATCAGAAACTCTTGAATGTACCACATTTTTAATTTTATATTCATTTTTTGCACTATCCAAAAAATTTTTGGATCTCACATACCTTTTTGATCACATTCTTTTAAACCACATCACAGGTTTTATCTTTGTTGTGAACATTGTTGTGAACATTTTTAGATTTTTATTGCGATTCTATTGTATTTTATCCATCATTCACATTTATCACCATTATCAACCACAAGTTGGTTTAACGTCTGGTTTACTTTTAGAACACAGCATTATTTTATACATTTCTATATATCTATATAATGTTTGTATGTTTTTTTGCTACAGTCATGGATCCATGCACATAATCTTTTTTACATTGTTGCAGTATTGTTATATATATATATTATATGTATTAAACATTTTTAAAACAATTTTATAGTATTTAGCAATCATCCAGTCCTGTGCCTTTTAAGCTTCTAGTGCTTACTCTCTCCTCTCATTGTATTCCATCCTCTGTTAGCCCGCTAGGAGACTAACCTGTGAGTAAGCTTAAGGCCAAATATCTATTAGCACTTAGTCCACTCCTACTTACACTGGTTCTCATTCCTGACAGCTTAATCTTCAGGTCTGTCTATTGACTTGAGCTTTGATAGCTTAAGTTTGTTGGCTTTTTTGGTGTTTCATATTTACTTGTTGCTATATCACACTGTGGTCCTGATATTCAAAGCATTTAGAGCGTTGAGAAACTGCCTCAATTGCATGATGTCACCACTTGCAACACCAACAATGCTGTTTGTTGTCATTTTGCTAGGACGGAAGGGGAGGATTTAGACAGTGCACTCACCAAAACTAAAGTTAGTTTCTGTGTAGGCACACATGCCATGGGGACCTAAGTTTAATTACACCTACATTAACTACCTCAGGTGATGTAGTCTCAACAGCTGATTGCTGGCGAGAAAACATGGCCGTTACCCTTCTTTACAACCTTCACTTTGCTGATTCCAACATCAACATATTGATCACACGTTGTTGATTCAAACGTACCAATCTAGTGTCAATGTGTCTGAATCAAAGTGCAGGCTACTCCTCCTAACACCTATATCTATGTCACATCTAACCTACACTCTGCCTGTACCACCTCGCATCACCTGGAGGTGCTACCTTCTGGGAGAATTAGGGAACACTTCTATTATGGTCCCCCATTCCTCCCAAAAGGTAGCAAACTAGTGGTATCCCTAGGTGCCTTGTCAAATTGTTGGCACAAAAACTAAAATAATGACTTGATTCCCTGCACCCTGCTCGATCTGTACCCCTTTTAAGAAGCGGCTGACCAGTACTTAAAGGTACATTATACACTCGATTTTTCTAAACATAAATGTTTTGTAGATGATCTATTTATATAGCCCATACAGGGTTTTTTTTTTTAAAAAAAAGTTTAGTTTTGATTATTTTTAAATAACATTGCTCTGATTTTCAGACTCCTAACCAAGCCCCAAAGGTTTAGGAGAATACTGATGTATACCTACTCTAGCTTGCTCCTGTTTGTGTAAAGAGTCTTTTCATATGCAGAGGAAGGGGAGGGGGGTGTCTGTTATTTCCAACTTAAAGTGGGTGTTCTTGCTACTTTTTTAACAGAGTTAGTTTTTAAACATTTTTACACTGTATTTTTATATCAGTATCTGTGCATATTATTCTTTATAGTATTGTAGATTACATGCAGTTATATGAAAATTTGTGTGTACTGTCTCTTTAATTCTGGTCCGGTGCTGAGTTCCAGGAGTCCTGCTAGGCCGACGTGGTTTTGCCTGCCTCCGGCATTTACCACATCTCATTGACAAAGTATGCATTGTCATGTACAATGTAGATTATTTAAAGCATTGTAGATTTCTTAAAAGGTATTTAATGGTTACTTGATATTAATCCAGACATAAATATAAATTTGAAAATATATGTTTATGTTTAAAATAATAGAAAGCATCATTAAAGGGACAATCAACTAAAAATTTGTTATTGTTGGGGGGCGGAGCCTGGCCACGCTAGCTGATGGCCGCACACTAGACGAGCTCTGCAGCCTCAAAGCTCTCAAATTAGGATAGAAGTAGCCCACAGCGAGTTAGACACGAGATTACATTATTTGAAGCACCCCTAAACAAGTCTGATGCCTAATCCTGTCAAGTAGACTCCATCGGCACAACTTATTCACGGCAGTCATGGAGCAAGTCTGAGGTACATTTGGGCCTAAGCGGAAGCCAGGCGCTTCACACACTGACAGTCCCAGCACTTCAATAGCGCACACACAGAAGGCTCCCGACCGCAGACACCAGGTCGGCTAACACTACCTACCTGTCCGGCTGAGAAACGGAGGGGCAGCAGCTCACGCTTTCTCAAATTACCATAAGTGCGGATTGGCAACCGGCGTCAGAGGCGAAGTGAAACATCGGGCCTTCTCTGACTAACGGCACAGCTGTTTGCCGCGAACACGGGGAGAGCCGCATTATAGCTGGGGGTGGCCGCTGATCGCTGGGAGAGCACGGTCCCTGGGGCAGGTAACGGCCTCTAAAGGCCTCTTTGGCAAAAGGTTGCAACTTGTTACAGAGTAATATCAAGAGGGGAGAGCTGTGTGGGGAGCGATCATAAATAATACTGTGTGGGCAGAGGAGAGTCTTTTTGGCCTGTGTGGACTGAAAGTGCTGGTATATTAATCCACATTAACCCATATTAAGCTGCCTTAATATTAAAGGAGGCCTGGAGGTGTGCTTACCTGGAGCAGCAAATATAAGTGATTAGTCTGCTGCTATTAGTTGGGGGAGAAAAAGAAAAGAAACAGTGCTCACTTGCTAATAAGGACATCTGTTTGGATATGTCTAATAGAAGAATATCTAAGCCCACAAAAGGCTCCCAATCTACAAACATGGAGAGCTACCGAATCCCACCAGATCAGAGTATATGCACTAATAAAGATCTATCTGACCCAGGCGGACTACCTGCAGCAGCACAACCACAAGGCGCAGATCTCACGCAGCACAGCTTTATCACCAAGGATGATATGAAACATCTGTCATCTAAAAATGACATAAAGGAAGCTATGATGGATGTTAAGCTTATGTTTGGCGAATTAAAAAAAAACATTGTAGCTGTTGACCATAGAGTCTCCCAGGTTGAGGAAGCACAAGAAACACTGCGCTCAGATCTACAACATCAGAAAGCTGCATTCAATCACAAGAAGCAGTAGTGCAAAGCCTGACAGATAGAATTGAAGACTTGGAGAACAGGATCCGGCGCAACAATCTGCGGCTCTGTGGAGTGCCAGAAACAGTAAATCCACCCGATCTTAGCTACTACATCCAAGACCTATTCAAATTTATTAAAAATACCCCAAATGCAGCGGAGGTTCAAGTGGAACGAGCTCATTGTGCACTTAGGCCTAGACCACTAGCTAGAGCCCCACCTAGAGACATTATTGTTAAGTTTTTATCCTACAGAGATAAGGAGGAACTTCTGCGACATTCCAGGAACAAGCACCCACTGATGTATGAAGGAGCCGAAATTCAGGTATTTACGGACTTGTGCCAAGCAACACTCCAGAAACAGCGAGACCTACGTTATATCACATCCAAACTCAAAGAGCAGCAAATTCAATATAGGTGGGGGTTCCCCACCTGTATAATCACTTCTAAAGATGGCACAACAGCTATATTTAAAGCCCCTGCAGACCTCCCTGCCTTCAATCACGCCTTGGGACTACAGATCAGACCACCAAACATAGTGGCAGCACCAGCTCAACCTGGATCCAGGGAATGCCGAGGTGAAGAGGATCTGCGGCCCAAATATTCAGATCTACCCTCAGATGTGCTCCATAGGACGTTATCGCATCGCTTGGTGAGCACTGGACTCTCCAACTGACCTCTTCCTGAGGTTCTTTATTTTTTCTCTTCTCCTTTTCACCTGAATGTTATCTCTGGACAGTTAAGTATGGTTTTCATTTCTTATTATTGGTTTAGGCCTAGAAGGATGCAGCCAATAAATTGCTTCACTAGCTTTGCCATCACCACATAGCAAAATAGCTCTGAACTCAAGCCTGTAAGTCTGGATTCTCCTGACTTTATTTGCTGCACGGTTGGAAACTACTGTGGAAAGACTTTAGCATACAACATAACCTGATGTGTTATAAGTTAAGCAATAATACACTAGTAATGTAATGTTAAGTAAATGTGGATATGATGTTCGCTATGAAATGTACCTGCATATATTTTCTTGTTGCCCCTTTTATTCGTTTCAAATATGGGTGCTATTGCATTGAGACATTATACGACGCATAGACATGCTTAGTATAGGCTATTATATATTTAAATGCACATTATCTGGGTCTTGGGCACTTTAACATAACTGGGTGGAATAGCCCCTTACAAAAAGAATATTACAAAGTTTATAGGAAACCTCTGCTAAAATGGTCACATACTTAATATATAAATGTTCTACTGTTTGATATTCTGACTTATCCCCCACCATACAGACACTTGGGTAAATGCTTTATATAAGCAGGAGGGGAATATAGGACTTATGCTTATATTTAAACCCGCACTAAGGGATATTTGCTTTTATATTTAATAAGGGAAAGCTATAGTTTAAGGATCACTTGCATGGCTCCATCCTTGTTATCGTTCAGGTTCTAACTACAGTTCTGTTTAAAATGTTTATGGGTTACTTTCATCCACAAAGATAAATGGTAAGGTTAATATATCAATGTATGAGAGCAATGAGGTTACTACCCCCTGTTGTATAAATTTACTGATCTTATTCTCAGATAATCTGGCTAAGTCTTTTCCTCCAGATTTGACCAAGAAACTAAGAGGGTTTCATAACACCTCTTATCTTGAGTACTACTACCACCCTCTCTTCCAAACCTCCCCAGGCCTCTTCACTCTTATTGTATAGATAACCTTTCCTTCCCATCCCCTTAATATCCTGTTATTTCTATAACGGGTTCTCTTGCCTTTCTTCCTTATTACTAATCTTCTTCGCTTTTTCTCTCCTTGCCTCCCTCTCCCTCTCTCTCCCCCACCCTCCTCCCCCCCCCCCTTTTTTTTTTTTTTCTTTTTTTTCTTTTTACCATACATACCTCTCACCTCATAAATGGTGAACTCACATCCACAGGCGAAGAGATATCTCATTGACCTCTTAACCATAAATACCAAAGGCCTTAATAGCCCAGGGAAGCGCTCGCTAGTCACTTGGGATTTGCATAGGCTAGGCGGGGATATTATACTAATTCAGGAGACGCACTTCTCCAGGTTCAGAGAACCTAAATGGTTTAACCGACATTTCCCAGAGGCGTATTTTGCATCAGGGCCCTCAAAGAAGAATTGGGTGGGCATATTATTTCGCTCTACTACACCCTTCCAATTGGAAAAAGCAATGGTAGATACATGATTTTAATAGGCACACTATTTGGTAGACCCATGACCCTGGCAAACCTCTATTTCCCAAATAGAGCGCAAGATATATTCCTAAAAAAGGGTTATGCAAAAAATCCTAGAGGTACAGAGGGGAACTCTTTATTTAGGAGGAGATTTTAACGTATCGCTGAATCCCGCCTTGGATGCCTCTGACGGTCTCTCTAGCACTCCCCACAAAGTGACCAAACACCTTATTAAGTCCCTGAAGGATCATGTTTTACATGACATCTGGCGCACTTTTCACCCTGCAACCAAGAATTACACCTTTTACTCGTACCCACATAGGAAGTACACAAGGATTGACTATCTTTTTACGGACTCGTCGGGTCTAGCTATCACGACAGGTAGTGGCATCAACACAATCACTTGGTCGGACCATGCCCCGGTCAGATGCACTATTGATTGGCCAAATATACCGGTAATTCCCTATGTTTGGAGGATGGATGAAGCTTTACTGGACAAACAACTCTTAAAGCAGGAAATACGTACATCCATTGAAGAGTACTTCCGTTTGAATGCAGACGAAACACTAAGCGGTACCACTATCTGGGAGGCGCATAAGTGCGTGCTCAGAGGGTTATTAATTAAACACTGCGCAGTTTTGCGCAAAACTAAGAGAGACCTCTATAAAAGCCTCGTAGCACAGGTGACTCAAAGAGAATTAGCACACAAAGATTCACCTGCTGACCAAGTGTTGCAGGAGGAGCTGGAACTTGCTAGGTCTGCCTTGCTACGCCATTTACAAGAGGAACAGCATAAAAAGGCACTGATATTATGACAACAATTTTTCAAACACGGCAATAAAGCTGGGAAGCTCTTGGCCCGAGCATTGGCCCGTAAGAGACTGAACTCATATGTGTATTAGCTGTCCGATAGAGATGGGACATTACATAAAGATGAGCAATCCATTGCAAATACATTTGGGAGATTCTATGAATCTCTTTATAACTTGCATCCAAGAATGGGAGAGCAGGGAGAGCACCAGAATAGCCAGATTCCTGAACAAGAGGTCTTGGACTATTTAGAAAGTGTGGATCTGCCGAGATTATCTAACGCAGAGGCAGAACAGCTTGAGGCCCCCATCACGGCTCAGGAGATACTCAATGCTATAGGGGATCTGCCAATTGGCAAAAGCCCGGGCCCTGACGGGATTGGCGTCCATTATTACAAGACATTCGCAGATGTTTTGACACCACATATGCTCCTGATGTTCAACCAGCTTTCAGAGATCCCCATTTTGCCACGCTCGATGCTGGAGGCCTTTATCTCAGTCATACCTAAACCGGACAAACCAGGAAATCATCCGGCTAGCTACAGACCGATATCTTTGCTTAATTCCGATATTAAGATGTTGGCAAGGATAGTTGCTAACCGACTTAAAAAATTTCTACCCCAGTTGGTCTCTACAGACCAAGC
Source organism: Bombina bombina (assembly GCF_027579735.1). Lineage (NCBI taxonomy): Eukaryota > Metazoa > Chordata > Amphibia > Anura > Bombinatoridae > Bombina > Bombina bombina. Next base: position 374,232,675 of record NC_069499.1, read on the forward strand.
GGGTTTTGTCCCTGCCAGAGAGGCTCCAGACAATACTCTAAAAGTTATTCAACTGATTTCATTTGCACATGCTAACTCCGCACCGTTGATCCTTGTGTCAACGGATGCAGAGAAGGCATTCGACCGGGTTAACTGGGCATTTATGCGTCACACCTTGGTGAAAATGGGGTTCGGGGAACATTTTATTAACTATGTGTTCTCACTGTATACCAGTCCCAGTGCTAGGGTCCAGGTTAATGGCATGTTATCAGCTCCCTTTCTGATTTCCAATGGCACGAGGCAGGGGTGTCCCCTCTCACCCCTGCTTTTTGCACTCATCATGGAAGTAGTGGCAAGCAAGATACGAGCTAACCCTGGAATTCGGGGTATTGTGGTGGGAGGAGTGGAACATAAGTTAGCAATGTATGCTGACGACGTTCTGTTAACGCTCGCGGATGGTGCATCTTCATTGCAGGCCGCATTGGCTGAGTTCGAAGCGTACGGGCGTGTCTCAGACTTTCAGCTTAACCCTACCAAATCTGAGATCCTGAATATCACCATATCCCATGAGACGTTCAAAAATCAGATGCATCGCTGTCCCCTCAAAATAGTACCGAATCACTTAAAATACCTGGGCATTATGCTGGCCCCTTCGGTGAAGAAAATTGCAGACCTGAACTACAAACGGGTTAGGGATGAAATCTCAAGGGATCTTGCAATGTAGAAAAATAAAAGCATCTCCTGGATGGGGAGAATTCACGTTACAAAAATGAACATCCTACCTAGAGTACTTTACGTCATGCAAGCCATTCCTTTAGCAGCAGCTGCGCACATTATTCAACAGATCCAATCGGCAATTGAATCTTATATTTGGAATGGCCCTCCTTAGGGAATACAGTAGGGCAAAAAACCTTCAACGTATAGTGGAGTGGAGTCGGGGAGCAACTAACAAAGCTTGGATAGGAATAGACCGAGAGATACTTCATAGGGGTAATGTTGGCTCTCTTGCATGGATAAAACCGGAGCATTGTTCCAGATGTATCTCATTATATCCTCTGATAGAGGATGTCCTTCGGTGCTGGGATAAGATACTCAAGGTAGAAAACCACCTATCTACCATTATCTCGCCGGTCACCTCAGTGCGAGAAAACCCAGAAAACAGTCTGGGGAACAGGGCACACGACCCGGGTTCATCTTATTCATTGGCTGAGGCAGCCATATCAAATGCCATCAGTCATAGTAAGCTTAAAACGCAGGAAGGCCTCATGGAATGGAATCAGGATATGTTTTCCTCCTGGTTCCGAGTGGCACAGTTAAACCATTATTTTAACAGCCTGAAAGATAGGGATTCCCTGATCAGGCAAAAAACACCCTTTGATGCGCTCTGTACCACCACAAATGCTCCCCAACACCTAATCTCGCTCCTATATAGAATGCTGCTGGTGGAAAACGAGACAGTGGTACCTTCCTATGTGGTTGCTTGGCAGAGGGAGTTGGGTTCTGATATTGACGTGAAATCTTGGTTGATGATTTTTGGCAAAGAAAAAAAAGCCTCGGTCTCAGCAAAACTACAGGAAATGCATTATAATTTTTTGAAAAGGTGGTATCTCACCCCACAGACACTGAAAAAAATATACCCACAGCTGAAAGGGGAGTGCTGGAGGGGCTGCAGTATGGAAGGCTCACTGTTACATATTTGGTGGCATTGCCTTCTAATACAACCCTTCTGGGAGGCTGTGCTCCGTGAGAGTAGCAGACTTTTGAATGTCATCCTACCCCCAAATCCTAAATATCTGATTTACCACAAAATGCCTAAATTGGCCACGGAGGAGAGGCGCCAACTATTCCTTCTGATGCTGAATGGCGCTAAAAGCCTCATCCCAAAATATTGGAAGCTGTTAACTGTGCCGGATTTGGGCGAGTGGAGGGCCAGGGTCTGGGATCTGCTGGGTCTTGAGAGGTATCATTATCTGAAGACTGGGAAGATAGAGACGCATGAATACATGACACTAATATGGGAAGGCAAAGAGGTATAGGGGGACTGGGAAGATAGGGACGCATGAATACATGATATTAATTTGGGAAGGCTAAGAAGTGTAAAGGGACTGTGTTTTTTTTCCTTTTTTTTCTCTCTCTCTCTCCCTCAACCTCCTTCCTCTTTTTTCCTTTTCTTTTTCCTGAAGACAAGCAAGTGGCAAGAGTACACTGACTGATTGGCGTGGGACTGTCTGAACAGGAACCCACACATTCGCTATAATGTTCGTTTAAGCATAATTCTATGATCCTACTTGTAAAATTTGCAGTTATAACAAAATGTGAACAGAAGAAATACAAGACAAGTGGAACATGTAACAGCAATGAACAAACAAATTGTACAGATCAATACCCAGTTAGTTTGGCTTATGTAGAAGCAACTCGGGTTTGTAATTACATCATTGAAAATGACTCTGTATGCGTATATTATCTTGGATGTAATGTTTTTTATGTTCATTCAATAAAGCGTTTTACATAAAAAAAAAAAAAAATTGTTATTGTTTAAAAAGATAGCTAATCCCTTTATTACACATTCCCGAGTTTTGCACAGCCAACATGGTTATATTAATATACTTTTAACCTCTGTGATTACCTTGTAGCCTCTTTTGACAGCCCCCTGATCAAATGACTTTTTATTTATTATCTATTGACTTGCATTTTAGCTGTGTTGTGCAGAACCCATGGGAGTAGGCCCACATGAACTAGAAGTCTCCTGTTGTGAAAAGCATATAAAAAACGTGATTCAGAGGCTGTGTATAGTGACTTAGAAACAGGCAGAAATCTTGAGGTTTGAATGTTATAAAGTATATTAATGTAACAATGTTGTTTCTGCAAAGCTGGGGAATGGGTAGAAAAGGTGTTTTCTAACTTTTTAAACAATAACAATTCTAGTGTTGACTGTCCCTTTAAATACCTTTTAGTCTATTGATATATACAATGCTTTAAACTATGCATATCATTTACAGATTGACCCCTAAACGTAACCTAAGACTAACTGTAGAAGCTATGGTTTTACACATAAATATTTTATATTTAAAATGATGCATTGTTATGTAGAATGCATATTGTTTAAATATTTGCATATAAATTAAGATTGAATTAATGTTGCTTGTTGTGTTTATTTTTTGTTATTAAAGACAGTATAATTAGCATTATAGTTCTACATAACTTTATGCCTGTTATGTAAAAATATAATTTAATGCTAATGACTACTATAACATAAATATATATATCAACATATATCTATCTATGTTATCACTAATAAACACAACAAGCTAAAATACATATATTTTTATGTATATGCGATACTTAAAGGGACACTCAAGTTAAAATTAAACTTCATGATTCAGATAGAGCATGCCATTTTAAACAACTTTTCTATTTACTTCCATTAACAAAATGTGCACAGTCTTTTTATATTTACACTTTTTGAGTCACCAACTCCTACTGAGCATGTGCAAGAATTCACAGCATATACGTATATGCATTTGTGATTGGCTTATGCTGTCACATGATACAGGGGGAGTGGAAATATACATAACTGCAATTTATTTAACAAAAATCTACTTCTTATTTGAAGTTCAGACTAAGTGCTATTGCATTGTCTTCCTATCTTGCATTTGTTGTGTATGCAAATCTACAGTGTTGACTGGTCCTTTAAAGCATTATGCTCTATACGTGCATAACAGTTATTAGAGAAAGGGCAAACACTAACACAAAACTGCCAGTGTAGGAGTGCAGAGATCCACTGAGCTGTTAAGTCCTAACTCTGTCCTGAAGATATATTCCTAAAAAAGGGTTATGCAAAAAATCCTAGAGGTACAGAGGGGAACTCTTTATTTAGGAGGAGATTTTAACGTATCGCTGAATCCCGCCTTGGATGCCTCTGACGGTCTCTCTAGCACTCCCCACAAAGTGACCAAACACCTTATTAAGTCCCTGAAGGATCATGTTTTACATGACATCTGGCGCACTTTTCACCCTGCAACCAAGAATTACACCTTTTACTCGTACCCACATAGGAAGTACACAAGGATTGACTATCTTTTTACGGACTCGTCGGGTCTAGCTATCACGACAGGTAGTGGCATCAACACAATCACTTGGTCGGACCATGCCCCGGTCAGATGCACTATTGATTGGCCAAATATACCGGTAATTCCCTATGTTTGGAGGATGGATGAAGCTTTACTGGACAAACAACTCTTAAAGCAGGAAATACGTACATCCATTGAAGAGTACTTCCATTTGAATGCAGACGAAACACTAAGGGGTACCACTATCTGGGAGGCGCATAAGTGCGTGCTCAGAGGGTTATTAATTAAACACTGCGCAGTTTTGCGCAAAACTAAGAGAGACCTCTATAAAAGCCTCGTAGCACAGGTGACTCAAAGAGAATTAGCACACAAAGATTCACCTGCTGACCAAGTGTTGCAGGAGGAGCTGGAACTTGCTAGGTCTGCCTTGCTACGCCATTTACAAGAGGAACAGCATAAAAAGGCACTGATATTATGACAACAATTTTTCAAACACGGCAATAAAGCTGGGAAGCTCTTGGCCCGAGCATTGGCCCGTAAGAGACTGAACTCATATGTGTATTAGCTGTCCGATAGAGATGGGACATTACATAAAGATGAGCAATCCATTGCAAATACATTTGGGAGATTCTATGAATCTCTTTATAACTTGCATCCAAGAATGGGAGAGCAGGGAGAGCACCAGAATAGCCAGATTCCTGAACAAGAGGTCTTGGACTATTTAGAAAGTGTGGATCTGCCGAGATTATCTAACGCAGAGGCAGAACAGCTTGAGGCCCCCATCACAGCTCAGGAGATACTCAATGCTATAGGGGATCTGCCAATTGGCAAAAGCCCGGGCCCTGACGGGATTGGCGTCCGTTATTACAAGACATTCGCGGATGTTTTGACACCACATATGCTCCTGATGTTCAACCAGCTTTCAGAGATCCCCATTTTGCCACGCTCGATGCTGGAGGCCTTTATCTCAGTCATACCTAAACCGGACAAACCAGGAAATCATCCGGCTAGCTACAGACCGATATCTTTGCTTAATTCCGATATTAAGATGTTGGCAAGGATAGTTGCTAACCGACTTAAAAAATTTCTACCCCAGTTGGTCTCTACAGACCAAGCGGGTTTTGTCCCTGCCAGAGAGGCTCCAGACAATACTCTAAAAGTTATTCAACTGATTTCATTTGCACATGCTAACTCCGCACCGTTGATCCTTGTGTCAACGGATGCGGAGAAGGCATTCGACCGGGTTAACTGGGCATTTATGCGTCAGACCTTGGTGAAAATGGGGTTCGGGGAACATTTTATTAACTATGTGTTCTCACTGTATACCAGTCCCAGTGCTAGGGTCCAGGTTAATGGCATGTTATCAGCTCCCTTTCTGATTTCCAATGGCACGAGGCAGGGGTGTCCCCTCTCACCCCTGCTTTTTGCACTCATCATGGAAGTAGTGGCAAGCAAGATACGAGCTAACCCTGGAATTCGGGGTATTGTGGTGGGAGGAGTGGAACATAAGTTAGCAATGTATGCTGACGACGTTCTGTTAACGCTCGCGGATGGTGCATCTTCATTGCAGGCCGCATTGGCTGAGTTCGAAGCGTACGGGCGTGTCTCAGACTTTCAGCTTAACCCTACCAAATCTGAGATCCTGAATATCACCATATCCCATGAGACGTTCAAAAATCAGATGCATCGCTGTCCCCTCAAAATAGTACCGAATCACTTAAAATACCTGGGCATTATGCTGGCCCCTTCGGTGAAGAAAATTGCAGACCTGAACTACAAACGGGTTAGGGATGAAATCTCAAGGGATCTTGCAATGTAGAAAAATAAAAGCATCTCCTGGATGGGGAGAATTCACGTTACAAAAATGAACATCCTACCTAGAGTACTTTACGTCATGCAAGCCATTCCTTTAGCAGCAGCTGCGCACATTATTCAACAGATCCAATCGGCAATTGAATCTTATATTTGGAATGGCCCTCCTTAGGGAATACAGTAGGGCAAAAAACCTTCAACGTATAGTGGAGTGGAGTCGGGGAGCAACTAACAAAGCTTGGATAGGAATAGACCGAGAGATACTTCATAGGGGTAATGTTGGCTCTCTTGCATGGATAAAACCGGAGCATCGTTCCAGATGTATCTCATTATATCCTCTGATAGAGGATGTCCTTCGGTGCTGGGATAAGATACTCAAGGTAGAAAACCACCTATCTACCATTATCTCGCCGGTCACCTCAGTGCGAGAAAACCCAGAAAACAGTCTGGGGAACAGGGCACACGACCCGGGTTCATCTTATTCATTGGCTGAGGCAGCCATATCAAATGCCATCAGTCATAGTAAGCTTAAAACGCAGGAAGGCCTCATGGAATGGAATCAGGATATGTTTTCCTCCTGGTTCTGAGTGGCACAGTTAAACCATTATTTTAACAGCCTGAAAGATAGGGATTCCCTGATCAGGCAAAAAACACCCTTTGATGCGCTCTGTACCACCACAAATGCTCCCCAACACCTAATCTCGCTCCTATATAGAATGCTGCTGGTGGAGAACGAGACAGTGGTACCTTCCTATGTGGTTGCTTGGCAGAGGGAGTTGGGTTCTGATTTTGACGTGAAATCTTGGTTGATGATTTTTGGCAAAGAAAAAAAAGCCTCGGTCTCAGCAAAACTACAGGAAATGCATTATAATTTTTTGAAAAGGTGGTATCTCACCCCACAGACACTGAAAAAAATATACCCACAGCTGAAAGGGGAGTGCTGGAGGGGCTGCGGTATGGAAGGCTCACTATTACATATTTGGTGGCATTGCCTTCTAATACAACCCTTCTGGGAGGCTGTGCTCCGTGAGAGTAGCAGACTTTTGAATGTCATCCTACCCCCAAATCCTAAATATCTGATTTACCACAAAATGCCTAAATTGGCCACGGAGGAGAGGCGCCAACTATTCCTTCTGATGCTGAATGGCGCTAAAAGCCTCATCCCAAAATATTGGAAGCTGTTAACTGTGCCGGATTTGGGCGAGTGGAGGGCCAGGGTCTGGGATCTGCTGGGTCTTGAGAGGTATCATTATCTGAAGACTGGGAAGATAGAGACGCATGAATACATGACACTAATATGGGAAGGCAAAGAGGTATAGGGGGACTGGGAAGATAGGGACGCATGAATACATGATATTAATTTGGGAAGGCTAAGAAGTGTAAAGGGACTGTGTTTTTTTTCCTTTTTTTTCTCTCTCTCTCTCCCTCAACCTCCTTCCTCTTTTTTCCTTTTCTTTTTCCTGAAGACAAGCAAGTGGCAAGAGTACACTGACTGATTGGCGTGGGACTGTCCGAACAGGAACCCACACATTCGCTATAATGTTCGTTTAAGCATAATTCTATGATCCTACTTGTAAAATTTGCAGTTATAACAAAATGTGAACAGAAGAAATACAAGACAAGTGGAACATGTAACAGCAATGAACAAACAAATTGTACAGATCAATACCCAGTTAGTTTGGCTTATGTAGAAGCAACTCGGGTTTGTAATTACATCATTGAAAATGACTCTGTATGCGTATATTATCTTGGATGTAATGTTTTTTATGTTCATTCAATAAAGCGTTTTACATAAAAAAAAAAAAAAATTGTTATTGTTTAAAAAGATAGCTAATCCCTTTATTACACATTCCCGAGTTTTGCACAGCCAACATGGTTATATTAATATACTTTTAACCTCTGTGATTACCTTGTAGCCTCTTTTGACAGCCCCCTGATCAAATGACTTTTTATTTATTATCTATTGACTTGCATTTTAGCTGTGTTGTGCAGAACCCATGGGAGTAGGCCCACATGAACTAGAAGTCTCCTGTTGTGAAAAGCATATAAAAAACGTGATTCAGAGGCTGTGTATAGTGACTTAGAAACAGGCAGAAATCTTGAGGTTTGAATGTTATAAAGTATATTAATGTAACAATGTTGTTTCTGCAAAGCTGGGGAATGGGTAGAAAAGGTGTTTTCTAACTTTTTAAACAATAACAATTCTAGTGTTGACTGTCCCTTTAAATACCTTTTAGTCTATTGATATATACAATGCTTTAAACTATGCATATCATTTACAGATTGACCCCTAAACGTAACCTAAGACTAACTGTAGAAGCTATGGTTTTACACATAAATATTTTATATTTAAAATGATGCATTGTTATGTAGAATGCATATTGTTTAAATATTTGCATATAAATTAAGATTGAATTAATGTTGCTTGTTGTGTTTATTTTTTGTTATTAAAGACAGTATAATTAGCATTATAGTTCTACATAACTTTATGCCTGTTATGTAAAAATATAATTTAATGCTAATGACTACTATAACATAAATATATATATCAACATATATCTATCTATGTTATCACTAATAAACACAACAAGCTAAAATACATATATTTTTATGTATATGCGATACTTAAAGGGACACTCAAGTTAAAATTAAACTTCATGATTCAGATAGAGCATGCCATTTTAAACAACTTTTCTATTTACTTCCATTAACAAAATGTGCACAGTCTTTTTATATTTACACTTTTTGAGTCACCAACTCCTACTGAGCATGTGCAAGAATTCACAGCATATACGTATATGCATTTGTGATTGGCTGATAGCTGTCACATGATACAGGGGGAGTGGAAATATACATAACTGCAATTTATTTAACAAAAATCTACTTCTTATTTGAAGTTCAGACTAAGTGCTATTGCATTGTCTTCCTATCTTGCATTTGTTGTGTATGTAAATCTACAGTGTTGACTGGTCCTTTAAAGCATTATGCTCTATACGTGCATAACAGTTATTAGAGAAAGGGCAAACACTAACACAAAACTGCCAGTGTAGGAGTGCAGAGATCCACTGAGCTGTTAAGTCCTAACTCTGTCCTAAAGGCAACACTTCTAGTAATCCTCCTCACTGGGACAGGTGGATATACAGTGTGATCTAAAAAACAAAGGGTGGGGAATAAGTGCCACTCCAGAGACAGATCTAAGAGTAAATATTTAAAATTCAAAAAATGCTTTAATAAGTACGTCAAATGCACACTCACAATAAAAGCCTCGCTTAGAACAAAGGTACACTACATTTGCACATCACATATAAAGTACTGGTTGTCCAAAGGGTCCTTCCAGATATATAGCTGCCCCTCAGGTTTGTTTTACTCCCAGTCATCTCCAAGTGTGCAGTTCCGTTATAGGTCAAGAGCTGTAATAAGCCCCTCCTTGCAATACCCCAAGGTGAAAAGGGCTTGGAAATGATAGTCCAAAGTGGCAGGAAGCTCAAACTAGTAGAAATGACTACTGGCACACAAAAAAGAACAAGCATAAAAAGCCAAACACAGTGGATACTAACAACAGTATATTCACACACTAAGAAACTGCAGTAAGTGGGCATAGTCTTACATGTTTCTTGGGTCCAATCCTGCTTCTGCAGAGGCTAGTCTCCTAAATATTGTTTGAATTGGGTCCAGAAATGCCCATCAACCATGGCATTCTCAAGTGACTCCTTCGCCCATCTATACAAGGGGATAGTGCACATCTTTACTTTAAACATTATTACCTTTCCATTCAGCCTTTCATCTATTAAATAAATCTGTTCTAAATAGTGTAGCCTGGAATGTTTTAAACCACCAGCCCTTATAAATAAATGCACAATAGTTTATATATTGAATATCAATGCAGTGCCTGTCTATATTATCTACAATGTTTGAAATAAAATGCATGGTATTGTATAATGCATATTAGTTTAAGTACTGGATATATACATTAAAATGTAGATATTTTTGCTTGATGCCTTTATTATTTTAAAAATAAATATATTTTTAAAATAGATATTTATGTCATAAAAGTTGCATTGTAATTATAATATTACATAACTGCATACCTGTTATGTAATAATATAATTGTAATACAAATGCCTTTTGTAACCTAAATATGCATTTTTAAATATATATTTATGTCTACAATAAAAAAGCACAAGAAAAAATAAATACATATTAATTTATGTACAACAGTTCAAAGAATATGCATCATACATAAGAATGCATAATATTTGTAGATAAATGCACTATTAAACCCTAAGCTGCTCTAACCTAATCACCTAATCAACCCCCATACCGGTATGGGGGTGGTTAGGAGATTAAGCCCTTCTAAATACTTATCATTAAGATTAAATCTTAAACTGACACCTCCCAATGCAAACTAGAACTACACTAACACCTAATCCCCCTCTAAACTAAATTACAATACAAAATTTCTTAGTTGCATAAAATAATAAACTACAGTATTCAAAATAAAAAAACACCATTATATCTAACACTAATTTACATGCCCCATAAAATAAAAAAAACCCACCAAAACAATAAAAAAACCTAAACCCTTACACTAAAATAAATTATAATAGACAGTAAAAGGGCATTTGTGATTCAACTCTTTTACATAAAACAACAATTACAAAAACTTCATCTGCAATACAAGTAACCTCCATCCCCCAAAATAACAAAATAATAAACTCTACCTAAAAAAATTAAAAAAGCCTATCCTTGAAAATAAAAAACACCCCAAAAAAGTTCTAACTAACCCCAAAAGTTGTACTTACCATTGGGAAATCCGGCTCCTCCGACATTGTGCCCTCTTGATCCTGGTTCCTGGTAGCGGAGGCCCATCTTCAAACACATGGAGGCAGACATTGGCAGCCTTTTCCACTGCTTCCACAGGCATCTTCTTTTCTTTGGCTCTCTTATGCAAGCCCTCCTCTTCATGAAATCGCTGCCGCAGACTAAAATTCCATGAAGCGCAGAACCTCTATATATAGGGGTACCACTTAATCCCTATTGGCTGGTTTTAATCAGCCAATAGCAAGAACGGTTTTTCGAAAAGGATAATTAGAATTTACATTTAAAAACGTTCCCTCTATTGGCTGCCACCAAAGTATGCCTTTGCCCGCCTTAAAGTTGGGCCCCTGGCATTAGGAACCATGATGAAGAGGGTCTCGACCTGGAATAAGATTGCGAAGTGAAGGAAGAGATCGCTGATGTCTGCCTCTGTGAAGATTGGCCCCAGGCACCGGGATGAAGAAGGCACAACAACGGAAAGGCCTTTGACTCGATTGAATGGGACTATCTTTTCAAAGCATTGGAAAAATTTGGATTCAAAAATCATTTTGTTCACTTTATACACAATTTATATAGGAACCCAATATCTTTTCTATTGATTAACGGATCATTAACTAGGGCAATCTCATTAAAAAAAGGTACAAGACAGGGCTGCCCACTCTCCCCGCTACTGTTTAATATTGCTCTTGAACCTCTGGCCATTCGGTTAAGACAGGTATGCATAGGGACCCCTTTGGTTACACCAACACTAAAAATCCTTCTATATGCTGATGATATTATAATTTTTCTATATAATACTTCCCAGGTAATACCTGTAATCTTAACATATTTAAATCTTTTTAGTACTTTCTCAGGATATAAAATAAACTATAATAAAAGTGAGCTGATGTGGCTTCAGAAGACTAAATATAGTATACGGGAACTTCCGTTTAAAGTTGTTGACACTCTTACATATCTAGGTTTATATCTGCATAAAACCCCCCAAAACTGGTATAATTTAAATTATCAAATGCTTATTCAAAAGACCAAGACAAACCTAGAAATTTGGACAGCTTTTCCCTTATCCATAACAGCTAGAGTTAGTCTATTAAAAACAATTATTTTTCCACAATTATTATATCCTCTGCAGAATCTACCGTTACTCTTAAAGAAATCAGATATTAATAAAATAAATGTCATGTTTAGTAAGTTCATATGGCATGGTAGGAAAGTACGTATTTCTCTCAATAAATCGACTCAAAAACGTAATACTGCGGGCCTTGTGCTACCCAATATTAGTCTGTATAACCTGGCCGCTTTGGTCAAAATTGCATTTGACTGGTTAGCAGAAACCAATTGGTTTTCTGCAACTGATCTTGAAAGCTATATGATCTATCCTTATTCACTTAAAGCTATTTTACATAATTTCCCAGGTGAAATCCCGATTAATATACGTAACTTAATATCCTTTAATAATATATTGATAGCATGGCGCAAATTCTGTCATTTAATTGGAGCAAACTATTTGTTCTCCGAATATCTTCCAATAAAAGGCAATGCGGAATTCATTCCTGGAAATACCCAGGCAATATTTAAAACCTGGGAAGAAAAGGGTTTGAAATATGACTATCAAATACTACTAGACTCTGGTCAGGCATTTTCATTTGAATCACTCATAAGGCAATTTGATCTTCCTAGAAATAGTCTCTTTGCTTACTTACAAGTAAGGCATTTTATTGGTAGTAAAGGTTGGATTTTGGATAGATGTGGTGCATGGTCTGATATTGGAATATATATACAAAAATTTTCAGGTGGAACTTCGTCAATTTCATTAATATATATTATAATGTTGGCTAAACAAAGTCAAATTCTTTTAGATAAAATATATGATACTTGGACACCCTATTTCCCTGATATGAACCATGAAAAAATAAAGACAAGCTTTCTAGCCCTGAGTAAATGTAAGATCTGAATGAATTGGAAAGAATCACACATGAAGCTGCTGAATAACTATTATTATACCCCATCTGGACTAAGAAGAATGTTCACATCACAAACATTTTCCTGCCCACGTTGTACGTATTTAAAAGCAGATATCTTGCACATGTTTGGACGTTGCCCTAAGATCAATCAATTCTGGAAAAAGGTTATTTTTTGGCTTAATAAAACCTTCAGGGTTGACATTGCTATTGGGTTAGAAGAGATTATATTTCTTAAAAATCATACAGATAATCAAGCCCTACATGAAAATATACTTAATACAATAATCTTACTGACCAGACATTTAATATTGAAAACATGGAAGGGAAAAAAAGCCCCTAGTCTTCCACTCTTTATTAAAGAAATACAAAACCAAATTATATTTGAATCTTTTCATATGCAATTAGTATGGGAAAAAAAATTAAAACATTTCTAATAAGATGGCTCCCTATAATTAAAACATATTCCGCCCAAGTTCAAAGATGCATAGTGAATCCTTTCTTGAGCTCTGATAGCTTTGCAGAACTAGTACTACTTGGTGAATTTCCAGCATCTTGGATCTCACTTTATAGAGAAGTATACTAAGGGTCATTAAATATCTTATAGGTTATTGCTTCTGAATCTTATCTCATGGGCTAGGGCTAGGGCCTGGGTTTCTGGGAGACAGGGGGAAAGATAGGGATTCCCTGATCAGGCAAAAAACACCCTTTGATGCGCTCTGTACCACCACAAATGCTCCCCAACACCTAATCTCGCTCCTATATAGAATGCTGCTGGTGGAGAACGAGACAGTGGTACCTTCCTATGTGGTTGCTTGGCAGAGGGAGTTGGGTTCTGATTTTGACGTGAAATCTTGGTTGATGATTTTTGGCAAAGAAAAAAAAGCCTCGGTCTCAGCAAAACTACAGGAAATGCATTATAATTTTTTGAAAAGGTGGTATCTCACCCCACAGACACTGAAAAAAATATACCCACAGCTGAAAGGGGAGTGCTGGAGGGGCTGCGGTATGGAAGGCTCACTATTACATATTTGGTGGCATTGCCTTCTAATACAACCCTTCTGGGAGGCTGTGCTCCGTGAGAGTAGCAGACTTTTGAATGTCATCCTACCCCCAAATCCTAAATATCTGATTTACCACAAAATGCCTAAATTGGCCACGGAGGAGAGGCGCCAACTATTCCTTCTGATGCTGAATGGCGCTAAAAGCCTCATCCCAAAATATTGGAAGCTGTTAACTGTGCCGGATTTGGGCGAGTGGAGGGCCAGGGTCTGGGATCTGCTGGGTCTTGAGAGGTATCATTATCTGAAGACTGGGAAGATAGAGACGCATGAATACATTACACTAATATGGGAAGGCAAAGAGGTATAGGGGGACTGGGAAGATAGGGACGCATGAATACATGATATTAATTTGGGAAGGCTAAGAAGTGTAAAGGGACTGTGTTTTTTTTCCTTTTTTTTCTCTCTCTCTCTCCCTCAACCTCCTTCCTCTTTTTTCCTTTTCTTTTTCCTGAAGACAAGCAAGTGGCAAGAGTACACTGACTGATTGGCGTGGGACTGTCCGAACAGGAACCCACACATTCGCTATAATGTTCGTTTAAGCATAATTCTATGATCCTACTTGTAAAATTTGCAGTTATAACAAAATGTGAACAGAAGAAATACAAGACAAGTGGAACATGTAACAGCAATGAACAAACAAATTGTACAGATCAATACCCAGTTAGTTTGGCTTATGTAGAAGCAACTCGGGTTTGTAATTACATCATTGAAAATGACTCTGTATGCGTATATTATCTTGGATGTAATGTTTTTTATGTTCATTCAATAAAGCGTTTTACATAAAAAAAAAAAAAAAAATTGTTATTGTTTAAAAAGATAGCTAATCCCTTTATTACACATTCCCGAGTTTTGCACAGCCAACATGGTTATATTAATATACTTTTAACCTCTGTGATTACCTTGTAGCCTCTTTTGACAGCCCCCTGATCAAATGACTTTTTATTTATTATCTATTGACTTGCATTTTAGCTGTGTTGTGCAGAACCCATGGGAGTAGGCCCACATGAACTAGAAGTCTCCTGTTGTGAAAAGCATATAAAAAACGTGATTCAGAGGCTGTGTATAGTGACTTAGAAACAGGCAGAAATCTTGAGGTTTGAATGTTATAAAGTATATTAATGTAACAATGTTGTTTCTGCAAAGCTGGGGAATGGGTAGAAAAGGTGTTTTCTAACTTTTTAAACAATAACAATTCTAGTGTTGACTGTCCCTTTAAATACCTTTTAGTCTATTGATATATACAATGCTTTAAACTATGCATATCATTTACAGATTGACCCCTAAACGTAACCTAAGACTAACTGTAGAAGCTATGGTTTTACACATAAATATTTTATATTTAAAATGATGCATTGTTATGTAGAATGCATATTGTTTAAATATTTGCATATAAATTAAGATTGAATTAATGTTGCTTGTTGTGTTTATTTTTTGTTATTAAAGACAGTATAATTAGCATTATAGTTCTACATAACTTTATGCCTGTTATGTAAAAATATAATTTAATGCTAATGACTACTATAACATAAATATATATATCAATATATATCTATCTATGTTATCACTAATAAACACAACAAGCTAAAATACATATATTTTTATGTATATGCGATACTTAAAGGGACACTCAAGTTAAAATTAAACTTCATGATTCAGATAGAGCATGCCATTTTAAACAACTTTTCTATTTACTTCCATTAACAAAATGTGCACAGTCTTTTTATATTTACACTTTTTGAGTCACCAACTCCTACTGAGCATGTGCAAGAATTCACAGCATATACGTATATGCATTTGTGATTGGCTTATGCTGTCACATGATACAGGGGGAGTGGAAATATACATAACTGCAATTTATTTAACAAAAATCTACTTCTTATTTGAAGTTCAGACTAAGTGCTATTGCATTGTCTTCCTATCTTGCATTTGTTGTGTATGCAAATCTACAGTGTTGACTGGTCCTTTAAAGCATTATGCTCTATACGTGCATAACAGTTATTAGAGAAAGGGCAAACACTAACACAAAACTGCCAGTGTAGGAGTGCAGAGATCCACTGAGCTGTTAAGTCCTAACTCTGTCCTGAAGGCAACACTTCTAGTAATCCTCCTCACTGGGACAGGTGGATATACAGTGTGATCTAAAAAACAAAGGGTGGGGAATAAGTGCCACTCCAGAGACAGATCTAAGAGTAAATATTTAAAATTCAAAAAATGCTTTAATAAGTACGTCAAATGCACACTCACAATAAAAGCCTCGCTTAGAACAAAGGTACACTACATTTGCACATCACATATAAAGTACTGGTTGTCCAAAGGGTCCTTCCAGATATATAGCTGCCCCTCAGGTTTGTTTTACTCCCAGTCATCTCCAAGTGTGCAGTTCCGTTATAGGTCAAGAGCTGTAATAAGCCCCTCCTTGCAATACCCCAAGGTGAAAAGGGCTTGGAAATGATAGTCCAAAGTGGCAGGAAGCTCAAACTAGTAGAAATGACTACTGGCACACAAAAAAGAACAAGCATAAAAAGCCAAACACAGTGGATACTAACAACAGTATATTCACACACTAAGAAACTGCAGTAAGTGGGCATAGTCTTACATGTTTCTTGGGTCCAATCCTGCTTCTGCAGAGGCTAGTCTCCTAAATATTGTTTGAATTGGGTCCAGAAATGCCCATCAACCATGGCATTCTCAAGTGACTCCTTCGCCCATCTATACAAGGGGATAGTGCACATCTTTACTTTAAACATTATTACCTTTCCATTCAGCCTTTCATCTATTAAATAAATCTGTTCTAAATAGTGTAGCCTGGAATGTTTTAAACCACCAGCCCTTATAAATAAATGCACAATAGTTTATATATTGAATATCAATGCAGTGCCTGTCTATATTATCTACAATGTTTGAAATAAAATGCATGGTATTGTATAATGCATATTAGTTTAAGTACTGGATATATACATTAAAATGTAGATATTTTTGCTTGATGCCTTTATTATTTTAAAAATAAATATATTTCTTTCATGTAATTAACAAGAGTCCATGAGCTAGTGACGTATGGGATATACATTCCTACCAGGAGGGGCAAAGTTTCCCAAACCTTAAAATGCCTATAAATACACCCCTCACCACACCCACAAATCAGTTTTACAAACTTTGCCTCCAAGGGAGGTGGTGAAGTAAGTTTGTGCTAGATTCTACGTTGATATGCGCTCCGCAGCAAGTTGGAGCCCGGTTTTCCTCTCAGCGTGCAGTGAATGTCAGAGGGATGTGAGGAGAGTATTGCCTATTGAATGCAGTGATCTCCTTCTACGGGGTCTATTTCATAAGGTTCTCTGTTATCGGTCGTAGAGATTCATCTCTTACCTCCCTTTTCAGATCGACGATATACTCTTATATTTACCATTTCCTCTACTGATTCTCGTTTCAGTACTGGTTTGGCTTTCTACAAACATGTAGATGAGTGTCCTGGGGTAAGTAAGTCTTATTTTTCTGTGACACTCTAAGCTATGGTTGGGCACTTTATTTATAAAGTTCTAAATATATGTATTCAAACATTTATTTGCCTTGACTCAGAATGTTCAACTTTCCTTATTTCCAGACAGTCAGTTTCATATTTGGGATTATGCTTTAAATTATCATATTTTTTCTTACCTCAAAAATTTGACTTTTTTCCCTGTGGGCTGTTAGGCTCGCGGGGGCTGAAAATGCTTCATTTTATTGCGTCATTCTTGGCGCGGACTTTTTTGGCGCAAAAATTCTTTTCGTTTCCGGCGTCATACGTGTCGCCGGAAGTTGCGTCATTTTTTGACGTTATTTTGCGCCAAAAATGTCGGCGTTCCGGAAGTGGCGTCATTTTTGGCGCCAAAAGCATTTAGGCGCCAAATAATGTGGGCGTCTTATTTGGCGCCAAAAAATATGGGCGTCGCTTTTGTCTCCACATTATTTCAGTCTCATTTTTCATTTGCTTCTGGTTGCTAGAAGCTTGATGTTTGGCATTTTTTTCCCATTCCTGAAACTGTCTTATAAGGAATTTGATCTATTTTGCTTTATATGTTGTTTTTTCTCTTACATATTGCAAGATGTCTCACGTTGCATCTGAGCCAGAAGATACTACAGGAAAACCACTGCCTGCTGGATCTACCAAAGCTAAGTGTATCTGCTGTAAACTTTTGGTAGCTATTCCTCCAGCTGTTGTTTGTAATAATTGTCATGACAAACTTGTTAAAGCAGATAATATTTCCTTTAGTGATGTACCATTGCCTGTTGCAGTTCCCTCAACATCTAAGGTGCAGAATGTTCCTGATAACATAAGAGATTTTGTTTCTGAATCCATAAAGAAGGCTTTGTCTGTTATTTCTCCTTCTAGTAAACGTAAAAAGTCTTTTAAATCTTCTCTCTCTACAGATGAATTTTTAAATGAACACCATCATTCTGATTCTTTGGACTCTTCTGGTTCAGAGGATTCTGTCTCAGAGATTGATGCTGATAAATCTTCATATTTATTTAAGATGGAATTTATTCGCTCTTTACTTAAAGAAGTACTAATTGCTTTAGAAATAGAGGATTCTAGTCCTCTTGATACTAATTCTATACGTTTGGATAAGGTTTTTAAAGCTCCTGCGGTTATTCCAGAAGTCTTTCCTGTTCCTAATGCTATTTCTGCAGTAATTGCTAAGGAATGGGATAAATTGGGTAATTCTTTTACTCCTTCTAAACGTTTTAAGCAATTATATCCTGTTCCGCCTGACAGGTTAGAATTTTGGGACAAAATCCCTAAAGTTGATGGGGCTATTTCTACCCTTGCTAAACGTACTACCATTCCTACGTCAGATGGTACCTCGTTTAAAGATCCTTTAGATAGAAAAATTGAATCTTTTCTAAGAAAAGCTTATCTATGTTCAGGTAATCTTCTTAGACCTGCTATATCATTGGCTGATGTTGCTGCAGCTTCAACTTTTTGGTTGGAAACTCTAGCGCAACAAGTAACAAATCGTGATTCTCATGATATTATTATTCTTCTCCAGCATGCTAATAATTTCATCTGTGATGCCATTTTTGATATTATTAGAGTTGATGTTAGATTTATGTCTCTGGCTATCTTAGCCAGAAGAGCTTTATGGCTTAAGACTTGGAATGCTGATATGGCTTCTAAATCAACTCTACTTTCCATTTCTTTCCAGGGAAACAAATTATTTGGTTCTCAGTTGGATTCTATTATTTCAACTGTTACTGGTGGGAAAGGAACTTTTTTACCACAGGATAAAAAGTCTAAAGGTAAAAACAGGGCTAACAATCGTTTTCGTTCCTTTCGTTTCAACAAAGAACAAAAGCCTGATCCTTCGTCCTCAGGAGCAGTTTCAGTTTGGAAACCATCTCCAGTCTGGAATAAATCCAAGCCTGCTAGAAAGGCAAAGCCTGCTTCTAAGTTCACATGAAGGTACGGCCCTCATTCCAGTTCAGCTGGTAGGGGGCAGGTTACGTTTTTTCAAAGAAATTTGGATCAATTCTGTTCACAATCTTTGGATTCAGAACATTGTTTCAGAAGGGTACAGAATTGGTTTCAAGATGAGACCTCCTGCAAAGAGATTTTTTCTTTCCCATGTCCCAGTAAATCCAGTGAAAGCTCAAGCATTTCTGAATTGTGTTTCAGATCTAGAGTTGGCTGGAGTAATTATGCCAGTTCCAGTTCCGGAACAGGGGATGGGGTTTTATTCAAATCTCTTCATTGTACCAAAGAAGGAGAATTCCTTCAGACCAGTTCTGGATCTAAAATTATTGAATCGTTATGTAAGGATACCAACGTTCAAGATGGTAACTGTAAGGACTATATTGCCTTTTGTTCAGCAAGGGAATTATATGTCCACAATAGATTTACAGGATGCATATCTGCATATTCCAATTCATCCAGATCATTATCAGTTCCTGAGATTCTCTTTTCTAGACAAGCATTACCAATTTGTGGCTCTACCGTTTGGCCTTGCTACAGCTCCAAGAATTTTCACAAAGATTCTCGGTGCCCTTCTGTCTGTAATCAGAGAACAGGGTATTGTGGTATTTCCTTATTTGGACGATATCTTGGTACTTGCTCCGTCTTTACATTTAGCAGAGTCTCATACGAATCGACTTGTGTTGTTTCTTCAAGATCATGGTTGGAGGATCAATTTACCAAAAAGTTCTTTGATTCCTCAAACAAGGGTAACCTTTCTGGGTTTCCAGATAGATTCAGTGTCCATGACTTTGTCTTTAACAGACAAGAGACGTCTAAAATTGATTACAGCCTGTCGAAACCTTCAGTCTCAATCATTCCCTTCGGTAGCCTTATGCATGGAAATTCTAGGTCTTATGACTGCTGCATCGGACGCGATCCCCTTTGCTCGTTTTCACATGCGACCTCTTCAGCTCTGTATGCTGAACCAATGGTGCAGGGATTACACGAAGATATATCAATTAATATCTTTAAAACCGATTGTTCGGCACTCTCTAACGTGGTGGACAGATCACCATCGTTTAATTCAGGGGGCTTCTTTTGTTCTTCCGACCTGGACTGTAATTTCAACAGATGCAAGTCTCACAGGTTGGGGAGCTGTGTGGGGATCTCTGACGGCACAAGGAGTTTGGGAATCTCAGGAGGTGAGATTACCGATCAATATCTTGGAACTCCGTGCAGTTTTCAGAGCTCTTCAGTTTTGGCCTCTTCTGAAGAGAGAATCGTTCATTTGTTTTCAGACAGACAATGTCACAACTGTGGCATACATCAATCATCAAGGAGGGACTCACAGTCCTCTGGCTATGAAAGAAGTATCTCGAATTTTGGTTTGGGCGGAATCCAGCTCCTGTCTAATCTCTGCGGTTCATATCCCAGGTGTAGACAATTGGGAAGCGGATTATCTCAGTCGCCAAACGTTGCATCCGGGCGAATGGTCTCTTCACCCAGAGGTATTTCTTCAGATTGTTCAATTGTGGGGGCTCCCAGAGATAGATCTGATGGCCTCTCATCTAAACAAGAAACTTCCCAGGTATCTGTCCAGATCCCGGGATCCTCAGGCGGAGGCAGTGGATGCATTATCACTTCCTTGGAAGTATCATCCTGCCTATATCTTTCCGCCTCTAGTTCTTCTTCCAAGAGTAATCTCCAAGATTCTGAGGGAATGCTCGTTTGTTCTGCTAATAGCTCCGGCATGGCCTCACAGGTTTTGGTATGCGGATCTTGTCCGGATGGCATCTTGCCAGCCATGGACTCTTCCGTTAAGACCAGACCTTCTGTCACAAGGTCCTTTTTTCCATCCGGATCTGAAATCCTTAAATTTAAAGGTATGGAGATTGAACGCTTGATTCTTGGTCATAGAGGTTTCTCTGACTCCGTGATTAATACTATGTTACAGGCTCGTAAATCTGTATCTCGAGAGATATATTATAGAGTCTGGAAGACTTATATTTCTTGGTGTCTTTCTCATCATTTTTCTTGGCATTCTTTTAGAATACCGAGAATTTTACAGTTTCTTCAGGATGGTTTAGATAAGGGTTTGTCCGCAAGTTCTTTGAAAGGACAAATCTCCGCTCTTTCTGTTCTTTTTCACAGAAAGATTGCTATTCTTCCTGATATTCATTGTTTTGTACAAGCTTTGGTTCGTATAAAACCTGTCATTAAGTCAATTTCTCCTCCTTGGAGTTTGAATTTGGTTCTGGGAGCTCTTCAAGCTCCTCCGTTTGAACCTATGCATTCATTGGACATTAAATTACTTTCTTGGAAAGTTTTGTTCCTTTTGGCCATCTCTTCTGCTAGAAGAGTTTCTGAATTATCTGCTCTTTCGTGTGAGTCTCCTTTTCTGATTTTTCATCAGGATAAGGCGGTGTTGCGAACTTCTTTTGAATTTTTACCTAAAGTTGTGAATTCCAACAACATTAGTAGAGAAATTGTGGTTCCTTCATTATGTCCTAATCCTAAGAATTCTAAGGAGAAATCATTGCATTCTTTGGATGTTGTTAGAGCTTTGAAATATTATGTTGAAGCTACGAAATCTTTCCGTAAGACTTCTAGTCTATTTGTTATCTTTTCCGGTTCTAGGAAAGGCCAGAAAGCTTCTGCCATTTCTTTGGCATCTTGGTTGAAATCTTTAATTCATCTTGCCTATGTTGAGTCGGGTAAAATTCCGCCTCAAAGAATTACAGCTCATTCTACTAGGTCAGTATCTACTTCCTGGGCGTTTAGGAATGAAGCTTCGGTTGACCAGATCTGCAAAGCAGCAACTTGGTCCTCTTTGCATACTTTTACTAAATTCTACCATTTTGATGTATTTTCTTCTTCTGAAGCAGTTTTTGGTAGAAAAGTTCTTCAGGCAGCGGTTTCAGTTTGAATCTTCTGCTTATGTTTTTTGTTAAACTTTATTTTGGGTGTGGATTATTTTCAGCAGGAATTGGCTGTCTTTATTTTATCCCTCCCTCTCTAGTGACTCTTGTGTGGAAAGATCCACATCTTGGGTAGTCATTATCCCATACGTCACTAGCTCATGGACTCTTGTTAATTACATGAAAGAAAACATAATTTATGTAAGAACTTACCTGATAAATTCATTTCTTTCATATTAACAAGAGTCCATGAGGCCCACCCTTTTTTGTGGTGGTTATGATTTTTTTGTATAAAGCACAATTATTCCAATTCCTTATTTTATATGCTTCGCACTTTTTTTCTTATCACCCCACTTCTTGGCTATTCGTTAAACTGATTTGTGGGTGTGGTGAGGGGTGTATTTATAGGCATTTTAAGGTTTGGGAAACTTTGCCCCTCCTGGTAGGAATGTATATCCCATACGTCACTAGCTCATGGACTCTTGTTAATATGAAAGAAATGAATTTATCAGGTAAGTTCTTACATAAATTATGTTTTTTAAAATAGATATTTATGTCATAAAAGTTGCATTGTAATTATAATATTACATAACTGCATACCTGTTATGTAATAATATAATTGTAATACAAATGCCTTTTGTAACCTAAATATGCATTTTTAAATATATATTTATGTCTACAATAAAAAAGCACAAGAAAAAATAAATACATATTAATTTATGTACAACAGTTCAAAGAATATGCATCATACATAAGAATGCATAATATTTGTAGATAAATGCACTATTAAACCCTAAGCTGCTCTAACCTAATCACCTAATCAACCCCCATACCGGTATGGGGGTGGTTAGGAGATTAAGCCCTTCTAAATACTTATCATTAAGATTAAATCTTAAACTGACACCTCCCAATGCAAACTAGAACTACACTAACACCTAATCCCCCTCTAAACTAAATTACAATAAAAAATTTCTTAGTTGCATAAAATAATAAACTACAGTATTCAAAATAAAAAAACACCATTATATCTAACACTAATTTACATGCCCCATAAAATAAAAAAAACCCACCAAAACAATAAAAAAACCTAAACCCTTACACTAAAATAAATTATAATAGACAGTAAAAGGGCATTTGTGATTCAACTCTTTTACATAAAACAACAATTACAAAAACTTCATCTGCAATACAAGTAACCTCCATCCCCCAAAATAACAAAATAATAAACTCTACCTAAAAAAATTAAAAAAGCCTATCCTTGAAAATAAAAAACACCCCAAAAAAGTTCTAACTAACCCCAAAAGTTGTACTTACCATTGGGAAATCCGGCTCCTCCGACATTGTGCCCTCTTGATCCTGGTTCCTGGTAGCGGAGGCCCATCTTCAAACACATGGAGGCAGACATTGGCAGCCTTTTCCACTGCTTCCACAGGCATCTTCTTTTCTTTGGCTCTCTTATGCAAGCCCTCCTCTTCATGAAATCGCTGCCGCAGACTAAAATTCCATGAAGCGCAGAACCTCTATATATAGGGGTACCACTTAATCCCTATTGGCTGGTTTTAATCAGCCAATAGCAAGAACGGTTTTTCGAAAAGGATAATTAGAATTTACATTTAAAAACGTTCCCTCTATTGGCTGCCACCAAAGTATGCCTTTGCCCGCCTTAAAGTTGGGCCCCTGGCATTAGGAACCATGATGAAGAGGGTCTCGACCTGGAATAAGATTGCGAAGTGAAGGAAGAGATCGCTGATGTCTGCCTCTGTGAAGATTGGCCCCAGGCACCGGGATGAAGAAGGCACAACAACGGAAAGGCCTTTGACTCGATTGAATGGGACTATCTTTTCAAAGCATTGGAAAAATTTGGATTCAAAAATCATTTTGTTCACTTTATACACAATTTATATAGGAACCCAATATCTTTTCTATTGATTAACGGATCATTAACTAGGGCAATCTCATTAAAAAAAGGTACAAGACAGGGCTGCCCACTCTCCCCGCTCCTGTTTAATATTGCTCTTGAACCTCTGGCCATTCGGTTAAGACAGGTATGCATAGGGACCCCTTTGGTTACACCAACACTAAAAATCCTTCTATATGCTGATGATATTATAATTTTTCTATATAATACTTCCCAGGTAATACCTGTAATCTTAACATATTTAAATCTTTTTAGTACTTTCTCAGGATATAAAATAAACTATAATAAAAGTGAGCTGATGTGGCTTCAGAAGACTAAATATAGTATACGGGAACTTCCGTTTAAAGTTGTTGACACTCTTACATATCTAGGTTTATATCTGCATAAAACCCCCCAAAACTGGTATAATTTAAATTATCAAATGCTTATTCAAAAGACCAAGACAAACCTAGAAATTTGGACAGCTTTTCCCTTATCCATAACAGCTAGAGTTAGTCTATTAAAAACAATTATTTTTCCACAATTATTATATCCTCTGCAGAATCTACCGTTACTCTTAAAGAAATCAGATATTAATAAAATAAATGTCATGTTTAGTAAGTTCATATGGCATGGTAGGAAAGTACGTATTTCTCTCAATAAATCGACTCAAAAACGTAATACTGCGGGCCTTGTGCTACCCAATATTAGTCTGTATAACCTGGCCGCTTTGGTCAAAATTGCATTTGACTGGTTAGCAGAAACCAATTGGTTTTCTGCAACTGATCTTGAAAGCTATATGATCTATCCTTATTCACTTAAAGCTATTTTACATAATTTCCCAGGTGAAATCCCGATTAATATACGTAACTTAATATCCTTTAATAATATATTGATAGCATGGCGCAAATTCTGTCATTTAATTGGAGCAAACTATTTGTTCTCCGAATATCTTCCAATAAAAGGCAATGCGGAATTCATTCCTGGAAATACCCAGGCAATATTTAAAACCTGGGAAGAAAAGGGTTTGAAATATGACTATCAAATACTACTAGACTCTGGTCAGGCATTTTCATTTGAATCACTCGTAAGGCAATTTGATCTTCCTAGAAATAGTCTCTTTGCTTACTTACAAGTAAGGCATTTTATTGGTAGTAAAGGTTGGATTTTGGATAGATGTGGTGCATGGTCTGATATTGGAATATATATACAAAAATATTCAGGTGGAACTTCGTCAATTTCATTAATATATATTATAATGTTGGCTAAACAAAGTCAAATTCTTTTAGATAAAATATATGATACTTGGACACCCTATTTCCCTGAGATGAACCATGAAAAAATAAAGACAAGCTTTCTAGCCCTGAGTAAATGTAAGATCTGAATGAATTGGAAAGAATCACACATGAAGCTGCTGAATAACTATTATTATACCCCATCTGGACTAAGAAGAATGTTCACATCACAAACATTTTCCTGCCCACGTTGTACGTATTTAAAAGCAGATATCTTGCACATGTTTGGACGTTGCCCTAAGATCAATCAATTCTGGAAAAAGGTTATTTTTTGGCTTAATAAAACCTTCAGGGTTGACATTGCTATTGGGTTAGAAGAGATTATATTTCTTAAAAATCATACAGATAATCAAGCCCTACATGAAAATATACTTAATACAATAATCTTACTGACCAGACATTTAATATTGAAAACATGGAAGGGAAAAAAAGCCCCTAGTCTTCCACTCTTTATTAAAGAAATACAAAACCAAATTATATTTGAATCTTTTCATATGCAATTAGTATGGGAAAAAAAATTAAAACATTTCTAATAAGATGGCTCCCTATAATTAAAACATATTCCGCCCAAGTTCAAAGATGCATAGTGAATCCTTTCTTGAGCTCTGATAGCTTTGCAGAACTAGTACTACTTGGTGAATTTCCAGCATCTTGGATCTCACTTTATAGAGAAGTATACTAAGGGTCATTAAATATCTTATAGGTTATTGCTTCTGAATCGTATCTCATGGGCTAGGGCTAGGGCCTGGGTTTCTGGGAGACAGGGGGAATGCATAATTATTATTATTATTTTTTTTCTCTTTTCTTCTTCTTTTTTATTTCCAGGTTTAAAAATTGTTAATCCAAAAGTATATGTATAAATAAGAAGGCATCTCCTGAATCTCTGAGGTTAAAGATTTTCAGTCAAAATATTCATGTGTGTTTATTATGTATCTTTTCTTCTTCTGTTATTATGTTTTTGTGTTTTTTGCTGTACTTGGATATTGGATTGCAATTAATAAATATATGTTTAAAAAAAACAATGGATCTACAGGAGCCAGATTTCCCAACAGTTAGTACAACATTTGGGTTTAGTTACAGCTTTTTTTGGGGTGTTTTTTTATTTTTAAGAATAGACTTTTTTATTTTTACTTTTCTAGAATAGTTTTTTTTAGGTATATTTTGTTTTTTGGGGGGTGGGGGTTACTTTTATTGTAGAGGGTTTTGTGAAAACAATTTAAATGTAAAAGATCTTAAATACTTTAGTGCAATGCCCTACACTTTAGTGCAATGCCCTACAAAATGCCCTTTTAAGGGCTATTGAAATTTATTTTAGTGCTAGGGTTAAGGTTTCTTTTGTTGTTTTTTTTTATTTTATTTTTATTTTATGCGGCATGTAGATTATTGTTAGATATAATATTTTCTTTTTTATTTTAGATACTGTAGTTCATTATTTTTTTTGTAACCTATGGGGTTAAGTTTGGAGGGGTTAGGTGTTAGGTAGAGTAGGGTTAGATTGCGTTCATGGGTTGTACTGTTTTAGGTTTAATTCTAATTTTTTTTGTATTGTAACTTAGGGGATTTAGTTTGGAGGGGTGGTTAGGAATTAGGTTAGTTTGCATTTGGGTTATGTGGCATTACACTTTTTAATAGTATAGATCCTTGCAGTGGGTATGTAGCAGCATAGGGGTTAATAGTTTAGCATTTACAGTGGGTGTGTGGTGGTATAGGGGGTTAATGGTTTAGTACTTGCGGTGGTATGTGGCGGTATAGGAATTTATAGTTTAGCACTTGCGGGGGGTATGTGGTTGTTTAGGGCCTAATAGGATAGATACTTGTGGTTGGTATGTGGCGGTTAAGGGTTTAATAGTTTAGAGGTTTATTAGTGTAGTGTTAGTTTGCGATTGTGAGGTACTTCAATTTAGGCATTTTAGGATTCTATTGCAAAGGGTCCTTTACTATACATCACCAATATGAGTGACAATGCTGGGTATTATCTATAGCCAGCATTCACTACCAATAGTAATTGCCTCTTGCTGATGGTGCTATGTTGGGAGCTTGTAATATTTGGTCAGGCTCGCTCAACATAGCGGCGGATCCTTTGGAATATTTTGTCACCTTGTAGTACTTTCAATCATCGGGGCATATATATTTTTTCTCTTGCTCTCTAGTTTTAGATGACTATATTATTTTGTTTGTAATGAAAGAAAGAGATTTGAGCTATTTTATATCATGTTGTCATATTTATTATGAATCTAGTCTTAAGTGTAATTTGTATTACATTACTGTATTTTAGTATAATTACTAAGCTTTTTTCACTCCACTTCCTCAGTTACTAGTATTACATTATTTATTCAAATGCCAACATGGATGTATGGTTTATTTTAAGAACTTTGGAAACACACATCAGTTGCCAACACATGTCAAAAATAAAGATGTCCTAATATCCTGCAGTAGATGCCTTAATCAGTGACCCATGATGGGATTCAAAGCAATTTTATATAAAGTCACACCATGGCAGAGAATCATGTATTTACCCCTAAGAATGTAAAACAAATATATCCATAGTGATTGAGTATAATATATATTAGTTGAATTGTTCCTCTCTAGGTCAGATTGAGGGAAATGTTAGTTTTTAAATCTCTTTGATCCTAGGTAACTGATGCTCTATCATCATGTCTATTGTCATCAGGCTGCTCTATCATCATGTCTATTGTCATCAGGCTACTCTATCATCATGTCTATTGTCATCAGGCTGCTCTATCATCATGTCTATTGTCATCAGACTGCTCTATCATCATGTCTATTGTCATCAGGCTACTCTATCATTATGTCTATTGTCATCAGGCTGCTCTATCATAATGTCTATTGTCATCAGGCTGCTCTATCATCATGTCTATTGTCATCAGACTGCTCTATCATCATGTCTATTGTCATCAGGCTACTCTATCATCATGTCTATTGTCATCAGGCTGCTCTATCATCATGTCTATTGTCATCAGGCTGCTCTATCATCATGTCTATTGTCATTAGGCTGCTCTATCATCATGTCTATTGTCATCAGGCTGCTCTATCATCATGTCTATTGTCATTAGACTGCTCTATCATCATGTCTATTGTCATTAGGCTGCTCTATCATCATGTCTATTGTCATCAGGCTGCTCTATCATCATGTCTATTGTCATCAGGCTGCTCTATCATCATGTCTATAGTCATTAGGTTACTCTATCATCATGTCTATTGTCATTAGACTGCTCTATCATCATGTCTATTGTCATCAGACTGCTCTATCATCATGTCTATTGTCAGTAGGCTGCTCTATCATCATGTCTATTGTCATCAGGCTGCTCTATCATCATGTCTATAGTCATTAGACTGCTCTATCATCATGTCTATTGTCACCAGGCTGCTCTATCATCATGTCTATTGTCATTAGGCTGCTCTATCATCATGTCTATTTTCATCAGGCTGATCTATCTTCATGTCTATTGTCATCAGGCTGCTCTATCATAATGTCTATTGTCATCAGACTGCTCTATCATCATGTCTATTGTCATCAGGCTGCTCTATCATTATTATTATTATTATTGGTTATTTGTAGAGCGCCAACAGATTCCGCAGCGCTATAAACAAAGGGGGAGTACAACAAAACAATTATATGGTAGAGGGCCCTGCCAAGAGTTGCACTGTTGTAGTCAGTTCTTAAGAAGGTGAACTACAAACAGCTGGACTTTTAGGCTTACATGCTAAGAGGGTTCAGGGGATTGCAGGGGAGGAGAGGAACTGGTATTAGGAAAGGTTAGCGTAGGTTGTATGCGTCCCTGAACAGTAGAGTCTTTAGGGAGCACTTGAAGCTTTTAAAACTAGAGGAGAGTCTTGTGGGGCGAGGCAGAGAGTTCCATAAGATGGGAGCCAGTCTGGAGAAGTCCTGTAAACGGGAGTGTGATGAGGTGACAAGAGAGGAGGATAGTAGGAGGTCATGAGCAGAGCGAAGGGGA
This sequence comes from Bombina bombina, assembly GCF_027579735.1. Classification (NCBI taxonomy): domain Eukaryota; kingdom Metazoa; phylum Chordata; class Amphibia; order Anura; family Bombinatoridae; genus Bombina; species Bombina bombina. The sequence continues at coordinate 374,261,891 of NC_069499.1, forward strand.
CGGGAGGGAGAGTATCTGGAGACAAGGTCTGAGATGTAGGGGTGAGCAGTGCAGTTGAGGGCTTTGTATGTAAGAGTGAGAGTTTTGTGTTTGATCCTAGAGGCAAGAGGAAGCCAGTGAAGGGATTGGCAGAGAGGTGCAGCAGATGAAGAGCGACGTGTAAGGAAGATGAGTCTGGCAGAGGCATTTATTATGGATTGTAAAGGAGCTAGGCGGCAGGTGGGGAGACCAGAGAGGACAGAGTTGCAGTAATCAAGGCGGGAAAGAATGAGAGAGTGGATTAAAATCTTAGTTGTGTCTTGTGTAAGGAAGTGTCTAATTTTAGAGATGTTTTTAAGGTGGAAGCGGCAGGCTGTAGCCAAGGACTGAAAGTGAGGAGTGAAGGAAAGATCTGAGTCAAGTGTGACCCCGAGACATCGGGCATGCGGGGTAGGGGTAATGATGGAGTTGTCGACAGTTATAGAGATATTGGGGGTGGAGATTTTGGAAGAAGGGGGGAAAATGAGGAGCTCAGTTTTGGAGAGATTTAGCTTGAGGTAGTGAGAGGACATCCAGGAAGAGATGTGAGAAAGACAGTTAGTGACACGGGTTAGCAAGGAAGGAGATAGTTCTGGTGCAGAGAAGTAGATTTGGGTGTCATCAGCATACAAATGATATTGGAAACCGTGGGACTTAATAAGGGAACCTAGTGATGACGTATAGATTGAGAAGAGAAGGGGACCGAGGACAGAGCCTTGCAGTACTCCGACAGAAAGGGGTGACGGGGCAGAGGAGGCCCCAGAGAAGGCTACACTGAAAGTACGGTTTGACAGGTAGGAAGAGAGCCATGAAAGGGCTGTGTCACAGATGCCGAAGGATTGGAGGGTTTGGAGCAAAAGAGGGTGGTCGACAGTGTCAAAGACTGTGGACAGATCAAGGAGGATAAGCAGAGAGAAGTGGCCTTTTGATTTAGCTGTAAGTAGGTCGTTGGTGACCTTAACAATAGCTGTCTCTGTGGAGTGATAGGGACGAAATCCAGATTGCAGCGGGTCAAGAAGGGAGTTTAACGTAAGGAAATGGGATAGGCGTGCATATACTAGTTTTTCGAGAAGCTTTGAAGCAAGAGGGAGGAGGGAAATTGGGCGGTAGTTGGATGGGGAGGTAGGATCAAGGGAAGGTTTTTTGAGGATAGGTGTGACCAGTGCATGTTTCAATGATGAGGGAAATGTACCAGTGCTGAGGGAGAGGTTGAAAATGTGTGTTAGTATAGGGGTAAGGGTAGCAGAGAGAGAGGGGAGCAGCTGTGAGGGGATAGGGTCAAGGGGACAGGTAGTGAGGTGAGAGCGCAGTATAAGTGCTGAAACTTCTTCCTCAGTAACAGGGGAGAATGAACTAAGTTTCGGGTTATGAGGGTTGTGGTTGAGTGAGAGTATTTGAGGGGGGGAGAGAGTGGAATTGTGTTGAGAGCTGATTTCATGTCTGATGGAATCAATTTTGTTAATGAAGTGACTGGCAAAGTCTTGAGCTGACAGAGAAGTTGTATTTGGAAGTGGGGGAGGGCGGAGGAGAGTATTGAAAGTGGAGAACAGACGTTTTGGGTTTGAAGAAAGATTAGAGATAAGAGTAGAGAAGTAGTGTTGCTTGTGGAGATTAAGGGCAGAGTAGTAGGAGTTCAACATGAAGTTGTAATGAAGAAAATCAGCTGAACTCCGTGATTTTCTCCAATGCCGTTCAGCAGTACGGGAACATCTGCGTAGGTACCGTGTCAGAGGAGTATGCCAGGGCTGGGGATGAGTGTGTGATTTCCTAGCAGTGGTAAGAGGGGCGAGATTGTCAAGGACGGATATAAGGGTGGAATTATAGTGGCAGATAGATTGTTCAGGGCAGGAAAAGGAGGAGAAGGATGAGAGGAGCGGTTGAAGGGAATTAGCAAGTTGTTGCTGATCTAAAGACCTAATGCTTCTGTGAAGTTTGGTGTGAGGAGTAGAAGGTGTGAGAGTTGTAGGAAGGGATGATATGTTGCAGGTAAGGAGATGGTGGTCAGAAAGAGGAAAAGGGGAGTTTGAGAAGTTTGAGAGAGTGCATCGATAGCTAAAGATCAGGTCAAGGGAGTGACCATCTTTGTGAGTGGGAGAATCAGTCCATTGCGACAGACCGAAAGAGGAAGTGAGTTGCAGAAGTTGTTTAGCAGATGAGGCAGTGGGATTGTTAAGGGGGATGTTGAAGTCGCCAAGAATGAGGGCAGGGGTGTCTGAGGAAAGGAAATAAGGAAGCCAGGCAGCAAATTGATCTAAAAATTGAGTTGGGGAGCCAGGGGGGCGGTATATGACTGCAACACGTATAGAGAGGGGAGAGAATAACCGAATCATGTGTGCTTCAAATGAAGAAAATGTGAGTGAAGAGAAGGGCTGTATTTGTTGGAAGGTGCAACGAGAGGAAAGTAAAATACCGACACCACGTCCTTCTCTATTGCCAGACCTAGGAGTGTGGCTGAAATGGAGACCCCCTTGTGACAGTGCAGCAGTGGATGCTGTGTCTGAAGTAGAGAGCCAGGTTTCTGTAAGAGCCAGAAGGTTAAGAGAGTGGGAGATAAAGAGATCATGGATAGAAGTTAACTTGTTGCAGACAGAGCGAGAGTTCCAGAGTGCACAAGTGAAGGGGGAGGGGTTTTTAGATGTAAGAGGAATGAGATTAAGGTTACCAGAGATTAGTTTATGAAGTCTATTGAAAGGCACACAAGGATGTGAAAGGTCAGGAGGTTGTGAGGGACCAGGATTAGGGGAGATGTCGCCAGCAGCTAGTATGAGCAAGAGGGAGAGTGACATGAGATGAGAAGCAGATTTGCAGTAATGAGACTGTTATTTAACTGAAGTGCAGGAGGGAGAGAGAGTATTTAGGAATAAGTAGAGTTCATGAGTACAAAAGTAAGGTGAGTATAAGAGAGATTGGCTAATGAACAGTGCAGGTGGAGAGGGAGAAGGTGTAACTGAGTAATGTAGTTTGTTGTAGAGACAAGAGGTAGCAAAAAGGAATATGAAGATATTGAGCATTATTCTGAAAGTGGGAACCAAGTAAACACATAAGACACAGTGTTACAGCAGCACTTGCAAAAGGATACAATGATATACATAAAACATAGTAATACAAGAGTACTTGCCTTGTGTCTTGCCCCTTGCCCAATCCTTGTTCAATTCTTGTATAATTCTTAAAAATTGATGCCTCACTTATAAAATGTTCACTTAATTCTTGTATAATTCTTAAAAATTGATGCCTCACTTATAAAATGTTCACTTAATTCTTGTATAATTCTTAAAAATTGATGCCTCACTTATAAAATGTTCACTTGGAAAATGTGAACATATGCTATTGTTAAAAAGTACACAGCCCTGTTACCAATGCACACACCCCTGTGCAATGCACATCCCCTAACTAGTCTGAAATATATACAGGTAGGGCAGTCAGCTGAGTCCACTAAATTTACTTAATTGCTAATCAAAGACAGTTGGTAAGGCCAATTGGAATGTTAGAATCTGGTCAGGGTGAGATGAGTTAAGTAAACAGACAATAAAATTTGGAGGGGGTTAAAACTGTGACATAAGAAAACTATAAATTTAAGAGTTATAGCAAGTATTGATAAGGAGTGAGCATCACATGGCAATTAACTAGACATTAGAATTGAGACATTGGGAAAAATCATTACAAACAAAAATGCAGGACTTAATTTTAACAGACTAAATTCAATTGCACAATATATATATATATATATATATATATATATATATATATATATATATATATATATATATATATATATACCCACACACACACACACACACACACAGAGGGATTTGTTGTAAAATGGCAGAAAAGCAGGGAATAGCAAAATTTCAGTGCAGGGCCTGAGTTCACGTACCAAAAAGAGGGATTTGTTGTAAAGTGACAGAAAAGCAGGGAATAGCAAAATTTCAGTGCAGGCCTGAGTTCATGTACCAAAAAGAGGGATTTGTTGTAAAGTGACAGAAAAGCAGGGAATAGCAAAATTTCAGTGCAGGCCTGAGTTCACGTACCAAAAAGAGGGATTTGTTGTAAAGTGACAGAAAAGCAGGGAATAGCAAAATTTCAGTGCAGGGCCTGAGTTCACGTACCAAAAAGAGGGATTTGTTGTAAAGTGACAGAAAACCAGGGAATAGCAAAATTTCAGTGCAGGGCCTGAGTTCACGTACCTGAAAGCAGAAGAGACAGTAGGTTAACTCAGCATTCCTTAGCAGATGTCAGTAGGCAGTTTGATAGTTAGTAACCAGCAGTGTGGAGAGTATTGAGTGTAATTCTTGTATAATTCTTAAAAATTGATGCCTCACTTATAAAATGTTCACTTTGAAAATGTGAACATATGCTATTGTTAAAAAGTACACAGCCCTGTTACCAATGCACACACCCCTGTCTATTGTCATTAGACTGCTATATTATCATGTCTATTGTCATCAGGCTGCTCTATCATCATGTCTATTCTCATTAGACTGCTCTATCATCATGTCTATTGTCATCAGGCTGCTCTATCATCATGTCTATTGTCATCAGGCTGCTCTATCATCATGTCTATTGTCATCAGACTGCTCTATCATCATGTCTATTGTCATTAGACTGCTCTATCATCATGTCTAGTGTCATCAGACTGCTCTATCATCATGTCTATTGTCATTAGACTGCTCTATCATCATGTTTAGTGTCATCAGACTGCTCTATCATCATGTCTAGTGTCATCAGACTGCTCTATCATCATGTCTATTGTCATTAGACTGCTCTATTATCATGTTTAGTATCATCAGACTGCTCTATCATCATGTCTATTGTCATCAGGCTGCTCTATCATCATGTCTATTGTCATTAGACTGCTCTATCATCATGTCTATTGTTATTAGACTGCTCTATCATCATGTCTATTGTCATTAGGCTGCTCTATCATCATGTCTATTGTCATTAGACTACTCTATCATCATGTCTATTGTCATCAGACTGCTCTATCATCATGTCTATTGTCATTAGACTGCTCTATCATGATGTCTTTTGTCATTAGACTGCTCTATCATCATGTCTATTGTCATCAGACTGCTCTATCATCATGTCTATTTTCATCAGGCTGCTCTATCATCATGTCTATTGTCATTAGTCTGCTCTATCATCATGTCTATTGTCATCAGGCTGCTCTATCATCATGTCTATTGTCATCAGACTGCTCTATCATCATGTCTATTGTCATCAGACTGCTCTATCATCATGGCTATTGCCATCAGACTGCTCTATCATCATGTCTATTGTCATCAGGCTGCTCTATCATCATGTCTATTGTCATCAGACTGCTCTATCATCATGTCTATTGCCATCAGGCTGCTCTATCATCATGTCTATTGTCATCAGACTGCTCTATCATCATGTCTATTGTCATTAGGCTGCTCTATCATCATGTCTATTGTCATCAGACTGCTCTATCATCATGTCTATTGTCATCAGACTGCTCTATCATCATGTCTATTGTCATCAGACTGCTCTATCATCATGTCTATTGTCATTAGGCTGCTCTATCATCATGTCTATTATCATTAGTCTGCTCTATCATCATGTCTATTGTCATTAGACTGCTCTATCATCATGTCTATTGTCATCAGACTGCTCTATCATCATGTCTAGTGTAATCAGGCTGCTCTATCATCATGTCTATTGTCATCAGGCTGCTCTATCATCATGTCTATTGTCATAAGACTGCTCTATCATCATGTCTATTGTCATCAGGCTGCTCTATCATCATGTCTATTATCATCAGACTGCTCTATCATCATGTCTATTGTCATCAGGCTGCTCTATCATCATGTCTATTGTCATCAGGCTGCTCTATCATCATGTCTATTGTCATCAGACTGCTCTATCATCATGTCTATTGTCATCAGGCTGCTCTATCATCATGTCTATTGTCATCAGGCTGCTCTATCATCATGTCTATTGTCATTAGGCTGCTCTATCATCATGTCTATTGTCATCAGACTGCTCTATCATCATGTCTATTGTCATTAGACTGCTCTATCATCATGTCTATTGTCATTAGGCTGCTCTATCATCATGTCTATTGTCATTAGGCTGCTCTATCATCATGTCTATTGTCATTAGACTGCTCTATCATCATGTCTATTATCATCAGACTGCTCTATCATCATGTCTATTGTCATTAGGCTGCTCTATCATCATGTCTATTGTCATCAGACTGCTCTATCATCGTGTCTATTGTCATCAGACTGCTCTATCATCATGTCTATTGTCATCAGACTGCTCTATCATCATGTCTATTGTCATTAGGCTGCTCTATCATCATGTCTATTATCATTAATCTGCTCTATCATCATGTCTATTGTCATTAGACTGCTCTATCATCATGTCTATTGTCATCAGACTGCTCTATCATCATGTCTAGTGTAATCAGGCTGCTCTATCATCATGTCTATTGTCATTAGACTGCTCTATCATCATGTCTATTGTCATTAGACTGCTCTATCATCATGTCTATTGTCATTAGGCTGCTCTATCATCATGTCTATTGTCATTAGACTGCTCTATCATCATGTCTATTGTCATCAGGCTGCTCTATCATCGTGTCTATTGTCATCAGACTGCTCTAACATCATGTCTATTGTCATCAGGCTGCTCTATCATAATGTCTATTGTCATCAGACTGCTCTATCATCATGTCTATTGTCATCAGGCTGCTCTATCATCATGTCTATTGTCATTAGGCTGCTCTATCATCATGTCTATTGTCATCAGGCTGTTCTATCATCATGTCTATTGTCATCAGGCTGCTCTATCATCATGTCTATTGTCTTCAGACTGCTCTATCATCATGTATATTGTAATCAGCCTGCTCTATCATCATGTCTATTGTCATCAGACTGCTCTATCATTATGTCTATTGTCATCAGACTGCTCTATCATCCTGTCTATTGTCATCAGACTGCTCTATCATCATGTCTATAGTCATTAGGCTGCTCTATCATCATGTCTATTGTCATCAGGCTGCTCTATCATCATGTCTATTGTCATCAGACTGCTCTATCATCATGTCTATAGTCATTAGGCTGCTCTATCATCATGTCTATTGTCATTAGGCTTCTCTATCATCATGTCTATTGTCATCAGGCTGCTCTATCATCATGTCTATTGTCATCAGGCTGCTCTATCATCATGTCCTTTGTCATCAGGCTGCTCTATCATCATGTCTATAGTCATCAGGCTGCTCTATCATCATGTCTATTGTCATCAGACTGCTCTATCATCATGTCTATAGTCATTAGGCTGCTCTATCATCATGTCTATTGTCATCAGGCTGCTCTATCATCATGTCTATTGTCATCAGACTGCTCTATCATCATGTCTATAGTCATTAGGCTGCTCTATCATCATGTCTATTGTCATTAGGCTGCTCTATCATCATGTCTATTGTCATCAGGCTGCTCTATCATCATGTCTATTGTCATCAGGCTGCTCTATCATCATGTCTAGTGTCATTAGACTGCTCTATCATCATGTCTATTGTCATCAGCCTGCTTTATCATCATGTCTAGTGTCATTAGACTGCTCTATCATCATGTCTATTGTCATCAGCCTGCTCTATCATCATGTCTATTGTCATCAGGCTGCTCTATCATCATGTCTAGTGTCATCAGACTGCTCTATCATCATGTCTATAGTCATTAGGCTGCTCTATCATCATGTCTATAGTCATTAGGCTGCTCTGTCATCATGTCTATTGTCATTAGGCTGCTCTATCATCATGTCTAGTGTCATTAGACTGCTCTATCATCATGTCTATTGTCATCAGCCTGCTCTATCATCATGTCTATTGTCATCCGGCTGCTCTATCATCATGTCTAGTGTCATCAGACTGCTCTATCATCATGTCTATAGTCATTAGGCTGCTCTATCATCATGTCTATAGTCATTAGGCTGCTCTATCATCATGTCTATTGCCATTAGGCTGCTCTATCATCATGTCTATTGTCATAAGGCTGCTCTATCATCATGTCTATTGTCATCAGGCTGCTCTATCATCATGTCTAGTGTCATCACCCTGCTCTATCATCATGTCTATTGTCATCAGGCTGCTCTATCATCATGTCTAGTGTCATCAGACTGCTCTATCATCATGTCTATAGTCATTAGGCTGCTCTATCATCATGTCTATAGTCATTAGGCTGCTCTATCATCATGTCTATTGTCATTAGGCTGCTCTATCATCATGTCTATTGTCATCAGGCTGCTCTATCATCATGTCTAGTGTCATTAGACTGATCTATCATCATGTCTATTGTCATCAGCCTGCTCTATCATCATGTCTATTGTCATCAGGCTGCTCTATCATCATGTCTAGTGTCATCAGACTGCTCTATCATCATGTCTATAGTCATTAGGCTGCTCTATCATCATGTCTATAGTCATTAGGCTGCTCTATCATCATGTCTATTGTCATTAGGCTGCTCTATCATCATGTCTATTGTCATCAGGCTGCTCTATCATCATGTCTATTGTCATCAGGCTGCTCTATCATCATGTCTAGTGTCATCAGCCTGCTCTATCATCATGTCTATTGTCATCAGGCTGCTCTATCATCATGTCTAGTGTCATCAGACTGCTCTATCATCATGTCTATAGTCATTAGGCTGCTCTATCATCATGTCTATTGTCATTAGGCTGCTCTATCATCATGTCTATTGTCATCAGGCTGCTCTATCATCATGTCTATTGTCATCAGGCTGCTCTATCATCATGTCTAGTGTCATCAGACTGCTCTATCATCATGTCTATAGTCATCAGACTGCTCTATCATCATGTCTATAGTCATTAGGCTGCTCTATCATCATGTCTATTGTCATTAGGCGGCTCTATCATTATGTCTATTGTCATTAGGCTGCTCTATCATCATGTCTATTGTCATTAGGCTGCTCTATCATCATGTCTATTGTCATTAGGCTGCTCTATCATCATGTCTATTGTCATCAGGCTGCTCTATCATCATGTCTAGTGTCATCAGACTGCTCTATCATCATGTCTATAGTCATCAGACTGCTCTATCATCATGTCTATAGTCATGAGGCTGCTCTATCATCATGTCTATTGTCATTAGGCTGCTCTATCATCATGTCTATTGTCATCAGGCTGCTCTATCATCATGTCTAGTGTCATCAGACTGCTCTATCATCATGTCTATAGTCATCAGACTGCTCTATCATCATGTCTATAGTCATGAGGCTGCTCTATCATCATGTCTATTGTCATTAGACTGCTCTATCATCATGTCTATAGTCATGAGGCTGCTCTATCATCATGTCTATAGTCATTAGGCTGCTCTATCATCATGTCTATTGTCATTAGGCTGCTCTATCATCATGTCTATTGTCATTAGGCTGCTCTATCATCATGTCTATTGTCATCAGGCTGCTCTAACATCATGTCTATTGTCATCAGACTGCTCTATCATCATTTCTATTGTCATTAGGCTGCTCTATCATCATGTCTATTGTCATTAGGCTGCTCTATCATCATGTCTATTGTCATTAGGCTGCTCTATCATCATGTCTATTGTCAAATTAATCAGATCTGAAGTTTAAGGACAGCCTAATCCATACTATATGAAAAGGTATCCATTCACCTACTTTTGATAAATGCAAAATTTAATTCAGATTGTGTTTTGTACCTAGATTATTTTCATAGAATTGCAAAATTTTTAGATAAAAATGTCCTGATCATAATAATATCTGTCTAAGGATTTATATAATTCAATAATAAGTGAGAGGAAGAATGCTGACACAAGGGCTTAACTTTTAAGTGGATGATGGTTAATTCTTTGACAAATTATTTGGATGAGATTTATCAAAGGTCATTTTTAGAGAAAAAACTAATATGAAATCCTGTTCTGAAGAATTCATAAAAAAAACACAGTGGCTGTTTCAGTGTTGCTTAATTAGAAAGCAGGCTTACTGTTGTGCAGTTAATAAGAAACTGAATAAAGTGAATATTTATCATCTTAGAGTTTATAGTTTGATTTTCCATTCTCAAATATCTACATAAATTTGTTTCTGTCATAGTTTACTATGAAATAAAAAAAATTAAATTATCATTTGAAAGTATATATATATATACAGGTGGCCCTCGGTTTACGCCGGTTCAATTTGCGCCATTTCAGAATAACCACCTTTTTTTTTTCCCAATCATGTGACTGCTATTGAAAAGCTTTTGGAAAGCAATGCACTAATTAAAATAGCCAGTAGGTGGAGCTGTCCGCTTGTTTTGCAGCAAAGTTATGCAACTTAACAGCTTTAAATGGATTTGTGTACACAGATCAGACAAGATCCATCAAGCAAAATTTAGCAGGCACTTCCCTATTATCTTCCTGTCCAGCTGCTTGAAGTGAGGGTGTCTAACTGCTTATTAATCACTGCAGATTGAAATGCATAGAATAGGTGCAGACCTAATATTATCTAACATGCTAACAATGCAGAGAACTGATTGCAGAAAAATGCAAGTAAAAAAACGTTTTTGTTCATTAAACTTAGTTTGATGATGATGCAGTCTGTTGTGTGATTATTTTATTAGGTGATGTTTAGCAAATGTTTTTGTTCATTAAACTTAGTTTGATGATGATACAATCTATATTATTTGGTTTATAATGCTGTTTAGCATTTAAAGTCTTCATTTCAAAGCTTTAAAAATAATGTATTAGGTGTTACTTATGACAATTTTGAGAGGGGCATGGAACCTAACTCCCTCACTTCCCATTGACTTACATTATAAACTGGGTTTCAATTTACAATGGTTTCAATTTACAACCATTCCTCCTGGAACCTAACCCGGCGTAAACTGAGGGCTACCTGTATATATATATATATATATATATATATATATATATATATATATATATATATATATATATATATATATATATAAATTCCTCTTTCCAAACACTGTAAAAAATGGTTAACAATTTGTAATTTTTATATAGACCTTCTGATATGTAGAAGTTGATATTCCCCTCTATTTAAAGATATGTCTCAGATCTCCACAGGTTGTAAAAAAGGTCAATCTCTGTTCCTTTGCTGCCCAACACAAGAATATGGCCCAGTATGAGACAGACTTGGCACTTTGTTTGTACATTGTGTGCCTGAGTCAGACGGCAGATCACTTTCATTTGTAGAGGAGGTAGGACTTACTTAGCAAATGTTTTTTATTTCTTTGTGCAATTTCGAATTGTAACTTCAGTGTGGTAGTAGTTGTATGGTGGGTCCAGGGGTCCATAAAAACACATTTTCTTTCATGTAATTGGCAAGAGTCCATGAGCTAGTGACGTATGGGATATACATTACTACCAGGTTTGAGGATAATCAATGTTCCTTCTTTCAGACTGTCAGTTTCATCTTTTGGGAACATGCATATGAACAAAATATTTTTCTTACCTTAAAATTTTCAATTGACTTTTTTTCTTCTAAATTGCGGGCTGTTAGGCTTGCAGGTGCAAAAAATGCTACAATTTATTGCGTCATTTTTGGCGTGAGACTTTTTTAGCGCGAGATTATCGTCATTTTCGGCGTCATAGCTGATGCCGGAAGTTTTCACGTGGTTGCGTCATTTTTTACGCATGTTTGTTGCAGACGTTTTTTGGTGCCAAAAAATGTGGGCGTCATACTTGGCGCCAATTTTTTTCACATTATTTCAGTCTCACTTTTTATTTGCTTCTGGTTGCTAGAGGCTTGTTTTGTTTTGCATTTTTTCCCATTCCTGAAACTGTCATTTAAGGAATTTGATAATTTTGCGTTATATGTTGTTTTTTTCTATTACATATTGCAAGATGTCACTACCTGACCCTGGATCAGAATCTACTTCTGGAAAGACGCTGCCTGATGTTGGTTCTACCAAAGCTAAGTGCATTTGTTGTAAACTTTTGGTAACTGTTCCTCCGGCTGTAGTTTGTGTTAGTTGTCACGATAAACTAACGAGGATAATATTTTCATTAGTAATAATCCATTACCTGTTGTTGTTCCTTCAACATCTAATGTTCAGGATGTTCCTGCTAATGTAAGAGAATTTGTTTCTAATTCTATTCGGAAGGCTCTGTTTGTTATTCCTCCTTCTAGTAAACGTAAAAGGTCTTTTAAAACTTCTCATATTTCAGATGAATTTTGAAATGACCGCCATCATTCTGACTTATCTATCTCTGATGAGGATCTATCTGGTTCAGAAGATTCTGCCTCAGTGTTGATTGCGTTAGATATAGAGGAGTCTAGTCCTCTTGATATTAAAACTAATAAGCGTTTAAATTCAGTTTTTAAAACTCATGTAGTTATTCCAGAAGTTTTTCCAGTTCCTGATGCTATTTCAGAAGTAATTTCTAGGGAATGGAATAGTCTGGGTACTTCATTTACTCCTTCTCCAAGGTTTAAGAAATTGTACCCTTTGCCATCTGATAGATTAGAGTTTTGGGAAAAAATCCCCAAAGTTGAAGGGGCTATCTTGACTCTTGCTAAATGTACTACTATTCCTATGGCAGATAGTACTTCTTTTAAGGATCCTTTAGATAGGAAGCTTGAATCCTTTCTAAGAAAGGCTTATTTATGTTCAGGTAATCTTCTTAGACCTGCTATTTCTTTGGCTGATGTTGCTGCAGCTTCCACCTTCTGGTTGGAGGCTTTAGCGCAACAAGTGTCAGACCATAATGCTTATAGCATTGTTAAACTTCTTCAACATGCTAATAACTTTGTTTGTGATGCCATTTTTTCTATCATTAGGATTGATGTCAGGTATATGTCTTTAGCTATTTTAGCTAGAAGAGCTTTATGGCTTAAGTCTTGGAATGCAGATATGACTTCTAAGTCAACGTTGCTTTCTATTTCTTTCCAAGGTAATAAATTATTTAGTTCTCAGTTGGATTCAATCATTTCAACTGTTACTGGGGGGAAGGGAGCCTTTTTGCCTCAGGACAAAAAATCTAAAGGCAAATATAGGGCTGCTAATCGTTTTCGTTCCTTTCGTCAGAATAAGGAACAGAAGCCTGACCCTTCCCCTAAAGGAACAGTTTCCTTCTCCAGTCTAGAATAAATCCAAGCCTTTTAGAAAGTCAAAACCAGCTCCCAAATCCGCATGAAGGTGTGGCCCTCATTCCAGCACAGCTGGTAGGGGGCAGGTTATGATTTTTCAAAGATGTTTGGACCAATTCGATTCAAAGTTTTTGGATTCAGAACATTGTTTCTCAAGGGTACAGAATAGGTTTCAAGGTAAGACCGCCTGTGAGAAGATTTTTCCTCTCACGCATTCCAGTAAACCCAGTAAAGGCTCAGGCGTTTCTGAAATGTGTTTCAGACCTGGAGTCGGCTGAGGTAATTGTGCCAATTCCAGATCTGGAATGGGGTCTGGGGTTTTACTCAAATCTGTTCATTGTACCAAAGAAGGAGAATTCTTTCAGACCAGTTCTGGATCTAAAAATATTGAATCGTTATGTAAGGATACCAACAATCAAAATGGTGACTATAAGGACTATTCTGCCTTTTGTTCAGCAAGGGCATTATATGTCTACAATAGACTTACAGGATGCATATCTTCATATTCCAATTCATCCAGACCACTATCAGTTCCTGAGATTCTCTTTTCTAGACAAGCATTACCAGTTTGTTGCTCTTCCTTTTGGCCTAGCAACAGCTCCAAGGATATTTTCAAAGGTTCTCGGTGCCCTTCTCTCTGTAATCAGAGAACAGGGTATTGCGGTATTTCCTTATTTGGATGATATATTGGTACTTGCTCAGTCTTTACATACTGCAGAATCTCATACGAATCAACTTGTATTGTTTCTTCAAAGACATGGTTGGAGGATCAATTTACCAAAGAGTTCCTTGATTCCTCAGAAAAGGGTAACCTTTTTGGGTTTCCAAATAGATTCAGTGTCCATGACTTTGTCTCTAACAGAAAAGAGACGTCTGAAATTGGTTTCAGCTTGTAGAAACCTTCAGTCTCAATTATTCCCTTCGGTAGCTTTGTGCATGGAAATTCTAGGTCTCATGACTGCTGCATCGGACGCGACCCCTTTTGCTCATTTTCACATGAGACCTCTCCAGCTTTGTGTGCTGAACCAATGGTGCAGGGATTATACAAAGATATCACAATTAATATCCTTAAATCCCAATGTCCGATCTTCTCTGACTTGGTGGTTGGATCACCATCATTTAATTCAAGGGGCCTCTTTTGTTCATCCAACCTGGACTGTGATCTCAACAGATGCGAGTCTTTCAGGTTGGGGAGCTGTATGGGGATCTCTGACAGTGCAAGGGGTTTGGGATTCTCAGGAGGCGAGATTACCAATCAACATTTTGGAACTCCGTGCGATTTTCAGAGCTCTTCAGTTCTGGCCTCTTCTAAAGAGAGAATTGTTTATTTTTTTTCAGACAGACAATGTCACAACCGTGGCGTATGTCAATCATCAAGGTGGAACTCAGCCCTCAGGCTATGAAAGAAGTATCTCGGATACTTGTATGGGTGGAATCCAGCTCCTGTCTAATCTCTGTGGTTCACATCCCAGGTATAGACAATTGGGAAGCGGATTATCTCAGTCACCAGATGTTACATCCGGGCAAATGGTCTCTGCACCCAGAGGTATTTCTTCAGATTGTTCAAATCTGGGGACTTCCAGAAATAGATCTGATGGCTTCTCATCTAAACTAGAAACTTCCCAGGTATCTGTCCAGATCCAGGGATCCTCAGGCCGAAGTGCTGGACGCGTTGTCACTTCTTTGGAATTATCAACCTGCTTATATCTTTCCACCCCTAGTTCTTCTTGCAAAAGTGATTTCCAAAATCCTAATGGAGCGTTCGTTTGTACTGCTGGTGGCTCCAGCATGGCCACACAGGTTTTGGTATGCGGATCTCGTTCAGAGGGCCAGTTGCCAACCTTGGACACTTCCATTAAGGCCAGACCTTCTATCTCAAGGCCCATTTTTCCATCAGGATCTCAAATCATTAAATTTGAAGGTATGGAGATTGAACGCTTAATACTTAGTCATAGAGGTTTCTCTGATTCAGTGATTAATACTATGTTACAGGCTCGTAAATCTGTGTCTAGAAAGATTTATTACCGAGTTTGGAAGTCTTACATTTCTTGGTGTTCTTCTAATAAATTCTCTTGGCATTCTTTTAGAATTCCTAGAATTATACAGTTTCTTCAGGATGGTTTGGAAAAAGGTTTGTCTGCAAGTTCCTTGAAAGGACAAATTTCTGCTCTTTCTGTTCTTTTTCACAGAAAGATTGCTAATCATCCTGATATTCATTGTTTTGTGAAGGCTTCGGTTCATATTAAGCCTGTCATTAAGTCAATCTCTCCTCCTTGGAGTCTTAATTTGGTTCTGAAGGCCTTACAGGCTCCTCCGTTTGAACCTATGCATTCTCAGGATATTAAATTACTTTCTTGGAAAGTTTTGTTCCTTTTGGCCATCTCTACTGCTAGAAGAGTTTCTGAGTTATCTGCTCTTTCTTGTGAATCTCCTTTTCTGATTTTTCATCAGGATAAGGTGGTGTTGTGGACTTCATTTAATTTTTAACCTAAAGTTGTGAATTCTAACAACATTAGTAGATAAATTGTTGTCCCTTCATTGTGTCCTAATCCTAAGAATTCTCTGGAGAGATCTTTACATTCTTTGGATGTAGTAAGAGCTTTGAAATATTATGTTGAAGCTACTAAAGATTTCAGAAAGACTTCTAGTCTATTTGTTATCTTTTCTGGTTCTAGGAAAGGTCAGAAGGCTTCTGCCATTTCTTTGGCATCTTGGTTAAAGTCTTTGATTCATCATGCTTACGTGGAATCGGGTAAATTCCCGCCTCAAAGGATTACGGCTCATTCTACTAGGTCAGTTTCTACTTCCTGGGCTTTTAGGAATGAGCTTCTGTTGATCAGATTTGCAAAGCAGCAACTTGGTCTTCTTTGCATACTTTTACTAAATTCTACCATTTTGATGTTTTTTTCTTCTTCTGAAGCAGTTTTTGGTAGAAAAGTACTTCAGGCAGCTGTTTCAGTTTGATTCTTCTGCTTACAATTTCAGGGTTTTTTTTTTCATTATAAGATTAAAACTTTTTGATTTGGGTTGTGGATTATTTTTTCAGCGGAATTGGCTGTCTTTATTTTATCCCTCCCTCTCTAGTGACTCTTGCGTGGAGGTTCCACATCTTGGGTATTTGCTATCCCATACGTCACTAGCTCATGGACTCTTGCCAATTACATGAAAGAAAACATAAATTATGTAAGAACTGATACATTCATTTCTTTCATATTGGCAAGAGTCCATGAGGCCCATCCTTTTTGTGGTGGTTATGATTTTTTTGTATAAAGCACAATTATTCCAATTCCTTGTTTGATGCTTTCGCTCCTTTCTTATCACCCCACTTCTTGGCTATTCATTAAACTGAATTGTGGGTGTGGTGAGGGGTGTATTTATAGGCAATTTGAGGTTTGGGAAACTTTGCCCCTCCTGGTAGGAATGTATATCCCATACGTCACTAGCTCATGGACTCTTGCCAATATGAAAGAAATGAATTTATCAGGTAAGTTCTTACATAAATTATGGGGTTTTTTTTTAGCAGCAGTGTATTTATGATTATTTGACAATGCTGTAGAAATTATATATTTAAAACTATGCAGAAATGTTTCTTCCTAAATACACAAATGGTAGATGCCCTTTTGGCAGATCTGGATGACTTTCCAGATGCAAGGAGGCATTTTATTTAAGATTTTTACATCTGCATAACATGTTGTACTCTCAAACTAAGATTGCTCAGTGTTTACACTACAGCTGACTTCATTTTGAAATACATACCAATAAGCCTAAATCCTGCATTTAACCAGATCTAATGGTATGAGTACCACAGCTTATGGTTCTGCCAAGACCATATAGAGTACAGCATTTTCATAATCCATAAGTACAGCTGACAGATGGGATCACTTGTACACTATATTTGAAGTGGTGCTCTTGGTTGGGGAAAATGGGGAAAAATCAAAAACACTTATGTCAACCTTTTAAAAGTACTTTTCTTCATCTAGCCATCTACCCAGATCATTAATGTACAATTTTGAATTAACAGAATTATTTTTGTTTGCACATTTACAAATATAATTCTTTAAAAAGTGATCTCTTAATTTTTGCAATTTTTTTTATCATGCATGTCACACACTGTTGATTTAGGGGATGCAAGGTGCATACATGTTTACTCCTGTGAGTGTTTCTGTGGGTGTCTGTGTTTATGTCTTTGTGCTTTGGATTGTGTCTCTATGAGTGTGTATGTATTTTGTTTTCTGTGGGTCTCTCTGTGAGGGTGGGTGTGTATGTCTTTGAACTTTTTCTATGGGTGTCTCTGTGAGGGTGTGTGTATGTTTGTCTTTGTGTATTTTCTCTGGATGCTTCTGTGAGGGTGGGTGTGTATGTTTGTGTTTTCTGTGGATGTCTCTGTGAGAGTTTGTGTGCATGTATGTATGTCTGTTTTCTGTGGATGTCTCTGTGAGGGTGTGTGTTTTCTGTGGGTGTCTCTGTGAGGGTGTGTGTATGTTTTTGAGTGTTTTCTGTGGGTGTCTCTGTGAGGGTGTGTGTATGTCTTTATGTGTTTTCTGTGGATGTCTCAGCGAGGGTGTGTGTATGTATGTCTTTCTGTGTTTTATGTGGTTGTCTCTCTGTATGTGTATGTCTTTGTGTGTTTTTGTGTGTGTGTGTGTGTGTGTATGCCTTTGTGTGTTTTCTGAGGCTGTCTCTGTCGGTGTTTCCTTGGGTGTATGTGCAAGTTTGAGTTTGTGTGTGTGTCCATTGTCTGTTGCTTTTTAGGACATTTTGACCTTACTAATGATTATTCACATCTTTCTACAGACTTTGAGACTAATGAGACCTTTCCGGAAGTCACCAATCTACCATTTAACCTTCAAATTATTGTTTAGGCAGTTCAAGGCCCTTCCTTTCAGCCACTGCATGCTGTTGTCATCATTTAGTTGGCATCTTCCTTTACAAAAAGATAATCAGAAATCCCTATTTTGTTTTCTAAATCTCTTGTAGTTTACTTCATTACTTGTCAGATCAATGTAAACAAGTGCTGAGTGTCTGTTTGGGTGTCTGTGTCTGAGTGTGTTTGTGTGTTTCTTTGCGTGTCTGCTAGAGTGTCTATATGTGAATCCTTATGTATGAGTGTGTGTGTTTCAGTGTATGAGTGTGTTTGTATGTTACTACCTTTACAACATTTCCAAGTTTAAATAGACACTTAAGAATAGAAAAGTGCATATACGTTTTAGTGACTTGGTCAAAAATTTCACATGTCAAAGGAGGGGGGGGGGCTGATCAGTGGTTAAGTCAGTAATTTCTAGTGGCTGCCCTGTATACCACTTATTCATCCTGCTATTTTACACAAACTTCTTCATGATAGGAGATAAAACTTAGCTTTTATTTTTACTTGAAGTTTAAAAATGTAGATTATATAAGTGTGTTTGGTGGTTAACTGGTAATGCTGAAACAGGAATTAAAGTATATCTAACAATGCCAGTGAATTTATGACTATCAATAGGCAGTGGGCTTGTTTGTAAACTGGGATTGTTTGTATCAAGATTGCTTAAATTATCCCACCTTTATATCACTATAAATTATAGTAGTTCCAAGGTTACATTTGCAAAATTAAAATTAGAAAGAAAGAAAGAAAGAAAGAGGGACAGGAGCGCAACTGCCATTGGCACACAATCTTTCTGTACAAACTTAGTACTTAACTGCCATCGCTTGTTCCCCTGATTTGTTGGAAATATGTAATCCTTCACCATAAGCATAGCCCATTCACACCTTAAAAGCATCATATTATTCCACTGGCTTCTTTGTACTTGATCATTTTCAGTGTTTATTTTTTTTGGTGTATGCAAGACAAGTATACACATTGTTCTAAGAATAGAATTGCTCCAAGAAATATTGTAAATTAAACATTCCATTTCTTCCAGTATAAAGTTTTTGAGGTGTTAACTTCCCTACAAACAAGTTAACAAATTATCCCATATCTGCTGGCATTTCTGTACCATAAACAATTTTTATCAACATTGACATCAGAAACATCAATACTTTAATACATAAACAACACCTCTAAAAGTTCCATTACTACATTGGGGCCCATTTATCAAGCTCCGGATGGAGCTTGAGGGCCAGTTCTTTTGTTGAGCCGGCAGGCTCACCAGAAACATCAGTTATGAAGCAGCGGTCTAAAGACTGCTGCTCCATAACCTGTCTGCCTGATCTGAGCAGGCGGACAGAGATTGCCGCAATTAAACCCGATCGAGTACGATCGGGTTGATTGATACCCCCTGCCGGCGGCCGATTGGCCGCGAATCTGCAGTGGGCGGCGTTGCACCAGCAGATCACAAGAGCTGCTGGTGCAATGCTGAATTTGGAGAGCTTATTGCTCTCCGCATTCAGCAAGGTCTGTTGGACCTGATCCGCACTGTGATTGTACAGCCAATCAGCACATCTAGGCAAGTATCACTGCTTGCCTGCCCATAGAAGTAGTCTGTAATATGTATATGTGGTTACCAATGCACCAATCAAAGGATTTGCTTCCAAACTTTGTCTGACCACAGAATCCTTTTATGGGATAAGTGCAGAAAAACAGAAACCACTTCTGGACAGCTGTTTCTACTTTATTAATTCTCATCAATAGAAGATAACTTTCTTTTACGGATTAGTAAATCTTATTACTAGGCAAAAAGCAAGATTCATTTAAGTTACAGAGGAGATATAAATCCATTACATATAATGGATTTTGATGGATTTCACAAATCAAAATAACTTTTCTGACAAATTCCTCTTTGGCTAAAATAGAAAATGAATCAATCAAGGTCAAAGACCCATATTCATATAAACGTCTTGTGATTGTCACTACATCTTCTGCTGGAAGTATATTTCTCCAAGTTATTAACCTTTGTAAACTGCCACATTAGTAAATTAATTTTATATACTTAGACTTGACTTAAAAAAAATGTGTCTATTGTGGGCATGTTGTACACGTTGCATTAAAATTTAGGAAACATAATATAATCTACTTAAAGGGACATGAAACACAATTTGTTTCTTTAATGATGCAGAAAGAGCATGCCATTTTAAACAACTTTTTAATGTACTTATATTATGTAATTTGATTCATTTTCTTTATATCCTTCATTTAAAAGCATATGTGTATACGTTCATTATCTGCTGATTGGTGGCTGTGCATAGATGCCTTGTGTTATTGGCTCACACATGTGCATTTCTATTTCTCCAACAAAGGATACCTAAATAATAAAGAAAATTATTTTGGGTTTAATGTCCTTTTAAATTCCACAATCTTATAGCATTATCATGTCTTTTGTAAGTTTAGGTATAAGGGGACAACATCTTATTACTTTATTTGCTTCTTAAGGAACATGGTTCATAGTGGTAATACGTTGTTTTCAGTTTAGTGATAGGTATAAACTAACCATAAGCTTTAACCTTGATAGTCCCTACAGAAAAGTGTATTAAAGTTTCTTCCAGAGTACATTTGTTCATCTACTTTTTTCATTACAGTGATCAAATCAACATGACAACTGAAATACACCAGAGACCAGCTTTGTCATGACTTCATATAACGTAGTTGCAGGGTTAATAATTATATAATTACATATTTCTCCCAGCTGCCAGTATGGACAATGTTCTTATCCCTTGAAGTGCAAGTTCAATTGAGGAGTCAAAGTTGTTCTATACTCTTAATGAAAAGATCTTTAAATAAATCCAAGGCCTTTCTGGGTTTACTGGTCTTTGAACTTCTGAGGCACTAGTTCAGCCTTTGATTATCAGAATAAAATGTGCACAGTTCCACCCCAATAGTGTTAATAGAACAAAACTATTAAAACATCCGACCAATTACCCTCATCAAGAAGTTAACAATGGCTAAAATCCGAGAAATGAATTGTATTAGTCAGCCTATGTTTTGAAGCATAACAATCTAAAATCATTTCTACTGTAAAGTATATCGGCTATAAAAAACATTTGAAATATTAAATATATTTAAGACTTATTTTCCTATCTGTTTTAATTAAACTGTGAAACAAAATGTAGATTAGTAAAATTATATAATGTTTATGTTTAAATGTGTTCCAATTCAAAATCATTGGGTAAAAAAAGATGAATTCCATTATAAAAAACATTTTATTCCTGAAAATTAGTAGCAGACATTGACTAAATTAGCTGCATATGGGTCTTTACATAAATCCATTAGTCTGCACTTTTTCCCACTTGTCAGACAATTCTATACATAAATACAGAATGTGTTTCTAAGTAACAGTCTGTCGTGATTCCTTATAATTTATGCCTGCCTTCTTTTTCAGAACAATATATTTAATTGAGCTTAATGATTGATTGATTGATTCAGTATGTGTTATGTATGTGTAGATATTTTTGACTGAGTATTTTAAAGGTAAAATCTGTAACAACAAAATATGATTTTGTTAAAAAAAAACATTATATTTTTGCAACTGAATATCTCTTCATAGTAATATAGGACCAGTTTACAAGTGGAGCGCTAAATATCGCTTTTGTGAAAGCAATATTAGCGCTCCACTGAGTAACAACAGTGTGCGCTGGTACTACAAGTTGACAGCAATGCAAATACGAGCTTGCATTCACATTGCTGGGAAGCATTGCGTTCACGAGAGTGCACATCCATAGGCTCCAATTGGACCCTCGTTCTCATGCCGTCAGAGATGGCACAGAAACATATCATAATGAAGTGGTTAAGAAGCACAGCGATGGCATCAATTTTATATATATATATATATATATATATATATATATATATATATATATATAATTATATACATATATATTTACTGGGAACTCACATTTCCCATAAATTCCAATGTAAAGGCACTTTTCAGTGACATTTTTTTTCTAACAACCCACACCCGCCACTTTTAACCCCATATAAATGCTTTTTGCAGTTATTTTATAAAAAACGATGCTACTATCTTTCGGCTAGATTACGAGTTTTGCGTTATAGTGAAAAAGCAGCGTTATCAGGTTATAACGCTGCTTTTTCACTCCCGCTGGTATTATGAGTCTTGCAGGTTTAGGGGCACCGCCCACTGTTTTTTGTCCTTACTGCAAATCAACTTACGCAATTTGCGTAAAGACTTTTTTTAAATTGGACTTCCATAGCGCCGGTATTACAAGCTTTTCCTGGGAGGCCAAAAAGTGAGCGGTACACCTTATCAAGATTCGCAACGCATTCTAAAGTCAGTAGTTATAACTTTTACACTACAAAGCTGTAGCATAAAACTCATAACTAAAGTGCTAAAAAGTACACTAACACCCATAAACTACCTATTAACCCCTAAACCGAGGCCCTCCTGCATCGCAAACACTAAAATAAAAATATTAACCCCTAATCTGCTGCTCCGGACATCGCCGCAACCAGAATAAACATATTAACCCCTAAACCGCCACACTCCCGCCTCGCAAACACTAGTTAAATATTATTAAACCCTAATCTGCCGCCCCTAACATCGCCACCACCTACCTACATTTATTAACCCCTAATCTGCCACCCCCGTCACTGCCACTATACTAAATTCATTAACCCCTAAATCTAAGTCTAACCCTAACCCCTCCTAACTTAAATATAATTAAAATAAATCTAAATAAAACCTACTTTTAATAACTAAATAATTTCTATTTTAAACTAAATACTTACCTGTAAAATAAACCTTAAGCTAGCTACAATATAACTAAAAGTTACATTGTAGCTAGCTTAGGTTTTATTTTAATTTTACAGTCAAGTTTGTATTTATTTTAACTAGGTAGACTAGTTAGTAAATAGTTATTAACTATTTACTAACAACCTAGCTAAAATAAATACAAATTTACCTGTAAAATAAAACCTAACCTGTCTTACACTAACACCTAACCTTACACTACAATTAAATAAATGACCTAAATTAAAAACAATTAATTTAATTAAATACAATTACCTAAATTACACAAAAAACACTAAATGACACAAAATAAAAAACAAATTTAGATATTTAAACTAATTACACCTAATCTAATAGCCCTATCAAAATAAAAAAGCCCCCCCCCCAAATTAAAAAAAACCCTAGCCTAAACAAAACTACCAATAGCCCTTAAAAGGGCCTTTTGCAGGGCATTGCCCCAAAGAAATCAGCTCTTTTACCTGTAAAAAAAATACAAACAAACCCCCCAACAGTAAAACCCACCACCCACACAACCAACCCCCCAAATAAAACCCTAACTAAAAAAACCTAAGCTCCCTATTGCCCTGAAAAGGGCATTTGGATGGGCATTGCCCTTAAAAGGGCATTTAGCTCTCTTGCAGCCCAAAGCCCTAACCTAAAACTAAAACCCACCCAATAAACCCTTAAAAAATCAAACACTAACCCCTGAAGATCTACTTACAGTTTTGAAGAGCCGACATCCATCCTTAACGAAGCAGGGCGAAGTCCTCATCAAAGCGGCAAGAAGTCCTCAATGAAGCTGGGAGAAGTCTTCATTCAAGCCGGGAGAAGTGGTCCTCCAGACAGGCAGAAGTCTTCATCCAGACGGCATCTTCTATCTTCATCCATCCGGCACGGAGCGGGTCTATCTTCAACACATCTTACACGGAGCATCCTCTTCTGCCAATGACTACCCAATGAATGAAGGTTCCTTTAAGTGATGTCATTCAAGATGGCGTCCCTTATCAGCCAATCAGAATTAAGGTTGAAAAAATACTATTGGCTGATGCAATCAGCCAGTAGGATTGAACTTCAATCCTATTGGCTGATCCAATCAGCCAATAGGATTGAGCTTGCATTCTATTGGCTGTTCCAATCAGCCAATAGAATCCAAGCTCAATCCTATTGGTTGATTGTATTTTTTCAACCGTAATTTCGATTGGCTGATATAATTCTATCAGCCAATCGGGATCTAAGGGACGCCATATTGGATGACGTCACTTAAAGGAACCTTCATTCGTCGGGTAGTCATCGGCAGAAGAGGATGCTCTGCGTCAGATGTCTTGAAGGTGGACCCCGGATGGATGAAGATAGAAGATGCCATCTGGATGAAGACTTCTGCCCGTCTGGAGGACCACTTCTCCCGGCTAGAATGAAGACTTCTCCCAGATTCGTTGAGGACTTCTTGCTGCTTCGATGAGGACTTCTCCCGGCTTTGTTGAGGATGGATGTTGGCTCTTCAAAACTGTAAGTGGATCTTCAGGTGTTAGTGTTAGGTTTTTTAAGGGTTTATTGGGTGGGTTTTAGTTTTAGGTTAGGGCTTTGGGCTGCAATAGAGCTAAATGCCCTTTTAAGGGCAATGCCCATCCAAATGCCTTTTCAGGGCAATGGGGAGCTTAGGTTTTTTTAGTTAGGGTTTTATTTGGGGGGTTGGTTGTGTAGGTGGTGGGTTTTACTGTTGGGGGATTGTTTGTATTTTTTTACAGGTAAAAGAGCTGATTTCTTTGGGGCAATGCCCTGCAAAAGGCCCTTTTAAGGGCTATTGGTAGTTTAGGCTATGTTTTTTTTTTTGGGGGGGGGGGCTTTTTTATTTTGATAGGGCTATTAGATTAGGTGTAATTAGTTTAAATATCTTGTAATTTGTTTTTTATTTTGTGTAATTTAGTGTTTGTTTTTTTTGTAATTTAGGTAATTGTATTTAATTTATTTAATTGTATTTAATTTAGATAATTTATTTAAATGTAGTGTAGTGTTAGGTGTTAGTGTAACTCAGGTTAGGTTTTATTTTACAGGTGAATTTGTATTTATTTTAGCTAGGTAGTTATTAAATAGTTAATAACTATTTAGTAACTATTCTACCTAGTTAAATTAAATACAAAATTGCCTGTAAAATAAAAATAAACCCTAAGCTAGCTAAAATGTAACTATTAGTTATATTGTAGCTAGTTTAGGGTTTATTTTACAGGTATTTAGTTTTAAATAGGAATTATTTAGTTAATAATAGTAGGTTTTATTTAGATTTTTTTTAATTATATTTAAGTTAGGGGGTGTGAGGGGTAGACTTAGGTTTAGGGGTAAATAAATATAGTATAGTGGCGGCGATGTTGGTGGCGGCAGATAAGGGGTTAATAATTGTAGGTAGGTGGCGGCAATGTTAGGGGCGGCAGATTAGGGGTTAATAATATTTAACTAATGCTTGTGATGCGGGAGTGCGGTGGTATAGGGGTTAATATGTTTATTATAGTGGCAGCGATGTCCGGAGCGACAGATTAGGGGTTAATAAGTATAAGATTAGGGGTGTTTAGACTCGGGGTTCATGTTAGGGTGTTAGGTATAAAAATAAATGTAGTTTCCCCATAGGAATCAATGGAGCTGCATTACTGAGCTTTACGTTGCTTTTTTGCAGGTGTTTTTTATTTTCAGCCAGCTCTCCCCATTGATGTCTATGGGGAAATCGTGCACGAGAACGTACAAATAGCTCACCGCTGAATTAAGCAGCGCTGGTATTGGAGTGCGGTATGGAGCTCAATTTTGCTCTACGCTCACTTCTTGCCTGATAACGAAAGGTTTATAAAAACCTGTAATACCAGCACTGTAGGTAAGTGAGCAGTGACAATAACTTGCAAGTTAGCACCGCACCCCTCTTACTGCAAAACTCATAATCTGGCCATTTAATTTTTAAGAAAATAAATTACATTTAGTTTTGAGGGCATTTGGTGGACATTTATAAAATCAACCAGAGATCTGATTAGATATTAATCTAGCCCTAACTATAATTTATAAGCATAATATTGAGGTAATACCCCACCTCTCTCTAGTCATGTGTGCCGCCATGTTGAAATCTAGCTTTTACTACATTCCAGTGCTGAACCCAGTGCTGAACTGTTTGCACATGGGCAGTAACTCTTCTTCAGATACCAACAGTGTAACTTAGGTTCCATAATGAAAGCACCTATGATTGGAGGGAGGCGCATGAGTATTTAGTAATTAGCATCCATTTAAGTTTATATCAGTTAAATAAATAAATAAAAAAATCTTTTAAATTGTGTAAAGTGTAGGTGATACAAAATAAAATTACTGACATATTTTGTCAGCAAGATAAATTATGCTCAATGTGTCTTTTAGTTAGTTTTTTTGTGTCTTATATTTCAGTATTCCAATAGGCATGGAATTTTATTCCATCCAACCAAATCGTTTGCATCAATGAAAACTTTATATATATAGTAACCATGTTGTCCTTTTTTGTGTCCTGTTGTCATGCAATGAAAAAGAGAAGAACAAATGTTTTCTTTTTTTATCAGCCTCTGTTTCTTACCTAAGAACTTGTAAGCAAAGACAAGGATATAAATCACCTATAAACAGCTCTTAAAAATGACATTCCTATACATTTTTCACCCAATTTTGAACATTGACATAGTTTTACTTGAGAAGAGGCTAAAAACCTCAAATTCACCTTGGCTTTTCTGTACTTGGCAGCTATATTTGAAACATGCCACTTGTAAAAAAAAAATGAAAATATCATGGTTTGAATGCTCCACATCCAGCTATGTACAGATATTTAGGGGCCGAATTATCAAGCTCTAAATGGAGCTTGATACCCCTGTTTCCCCGTGAGCCTTCAGGCTTGCCTGAAACAGCAGTTATGAAGCAGCGGTTTTAAACAATGTTGCTCCATAATTTGTCCGCCTGCTATGATGCTGCGGACATTAATCCGCCCGATCCTATACAATGAGGCTGATTGGCACCCCCTGCTAGCAGCCAATCTGCAGGGGGTGGCATTGCAAAAGCAGTTCACAAGAACTGCTTGTGCAATGATAAATGCCAACAGCATATTATCTATGTGAGGCGGACATGATACCATACATCGTATCATGTCCGCTCGCACTTTCATAAATTGGCCCCATAGAATTCAAGATTAGATTTGAAGTGAATTCACAAAAATGTGTTTAGGTGGCTGTTAACATTTATACTTTGCAATTACTTGTTTGTGTGAGCAGTAAAAAAGCTTGCATTTATACAACTGGGCCGATTTAACAATGTGCAAATGGACATGATCCGCTGTAGCGGATTATGTCCGCCACACATCAATAAATGCTGACAGCATAAACTATCAGCATTTATTATTGCACAAGCATTTCTAGTGAAATGCTTGTGCAATTCCACCCCCAGCAGATTTGCGTCTATTCGGCCGCTCGCAGGGGGTGTCAATCATCCCGATCGTATCCAATCGGACTGATTCCTGTCCGTCGCCTCAGAGGTGGAGGGCGAGTTAAGGAGCAGCGGTCTTAACACCGCTGCTTCTTAACTCCTGGGGCTTGATGAATCGTCCCATTTGTTTTGTTAGTGTTTGTTAACCACTAGATACAATGCTATCTTTAAATGTGCTAGTACTTAGATGTAAGTCCTTAGATACATTGTTAATTCTAAAATAATATTCAAAGCTAGTATGGCAAAACTGTGATGTAATTCCAGTTCTTGTCAAGTTAAAGTCACGTGCATTGTGTAGGATAATCAGTTGCTACACATGCAATGTATATCCAATGATCTAAATAATAAGCAGCATTGTATAATACTTTATTTTATTGTTCTGTAGTTTGTTGTTGCTTTGAGATTTTAAAGTTTTCAGTTTCCACTATGGGGGCCAATTTATCAATGTCTGTATCGTATTATGTCCGCCAGACATCACTGAATGCCGATAGCATACGCTGTCGGCATTTAACATTTGCACAAGCAGTTCTAGTGAACTGCTTGTGCAATGCCATCTCCTGATGATTCGTGACCAATTGGCCACTAGCAGGGGTGTCAATCAACCCGATTGTATGCAATCAGGCGGATTGATGTCTGCAGCTTCAGAAGCTGCGAACGAGTTAAGGAGCAGCGTTCTGAAGGCTCGCATAGAAACAGGGGTATTCTGGGCCATTTGGCCCTTAATAATTCAGCCCCTATATCTAGACTCAGTAACATGCATGTGTTTATAAAACAGTATGACAGTGGTGTATGCAATCATTTTTGATACAATGTTTAACATTGTTGCAAATACTGCTGCCATTTAATTATCAAGAAAGCACATGATCCTGAACATAGATAGGTATATGTACTCTTCAACACATGAAAACAAATGAACAAAGTCAATTTCATATTAAAGCTAAGCCTTTTTTTGCACATTTATTTAAGAAGGCCAATTTTTAAGACACATTCCATAGCATTCCAGTGTTTAACTAAAAATGTAAAGTCTGTTTTTATACAATAACTATTATAATTATTGCTATCGTTAATGAAGAATTATAAATTAAAACAATATTCTTCTTTTATTTCTTCCTAAAAAAATGCTTAAAAAAAAGCAATTTATTTCCTGTCTTTATTTTGATTTGTGTACTTTTTAACCCAGATAAAAGCTGCTAGATAGTCATTACAATATCAGCTATTCTATCATTTTATAGATTTAACATTTTAAACAAAGCAATAGGGAGATGGATTCTTATCAATTACTGTATTCATTTTGCAAGTGTTTCAGAAAATATATATCATAAAATATACGTATTTATTATGGGCTAGATTACAAGTGGAGCACTGTTTTTTTTTTGCATGTGATAAATGACCAGCTATTACAAGTGGCTGGTTATTGCTACTGCAAGCTTGCTGTAGCAACTAGCGCTCCGAAAATTAACCAGAGGTCAGACCTCTGGTTAATTTTCTAAATATCCCTAAATTGCCCCTGAATTTCAATGTATTAATCTTTATAAAAAAAATAAAAATATTAGCATTTTTATTATTTAACCCCTTAATGACAACTGACGTACCAGGTAAGTCCTGCAAAAACTGACAGTTAGTGACAATGGACGTACCTGGTACGTCAGTTGTCTAAGAGAGTGCTGGAAGCGATTGCAATCGCTTCCAGCAGCTCTCAGGGTATTGCAGTGATGCCTCGATATTGAGGCATCCTGCAATACCCTTTAAAAAGCATCCGATGCAGAGAGAGCCACTCTGTGGCCCTCTCTGCACCGGTAGCGATGGTTTCGTTCGTTGGGGGCAGCTACACTACAGAAAAAGCTGTGTTTAACAAAAAAAAACTAAAAAATAAAAACCTTTCTTTTTTGGGGAAAACTGGGTACTGGCAGACAGTACCCAAGATGGTGGCAAATAGGTAGGTTGGGAGGGTTAGAGAGCTGTTTGGGGGGGGATCAGGGAGGTTGGGGGCTAAGGCAGGAGTCCATCACAGATTAATAATTAAAAAAAAACAACAAAAAAAAAACACCTTTTATTTTAGTACTGGCAGACTTTCTGCCAGTACTTAAGATGGCGGGGACAATTGTGGGGTGGGGGAGGGAAGAGAGCTGTTTGGGAGGGATCAGCGGGTGGGATGTGTCAGGTGGGAGGCTGATCTCTACACTAAAGCTAAAATTAACCCTGCAAGCTCTCTACAAGCTACCTAATTAACCCCTTAACTGCTGGGCATAATACAAGTGTGGTGCGCAGCAGCATTTAGTGGCCTCCTAATTGCCAAAAAGCAACGCCAAAGCCATATATGTCTGCTATTTCTGAACAAAAGAGATCCAAGAGAAGCATTTACAACCATTTGTGACATAATTGCATAAGCTGTTTGTAAATAATTTCAGTGAGAAACCTAAAGTTTGTTTTTTTTATTTGCTCGCATTTGGCGGTGAAATGGTGGCATTAAATGTACCAAAATGGGCCTAGATCAATACTTTGGGTTGTCTACTACACTACACTAAAGCTAAAATTAACCCTTCAAGGTCTCTACAAGCTCCCTAATTAACCCCTCCACTGCTGGGCATAATACACGTGTGGTGCACAGCGGCATTTAGTGGCCTTTTAATTACCAAAAAGCAATGCCAAAGCCATATAAGTCTGGTATTTCTGAACAAAGAGGATCCCAGAGAAGCATTTACAACCATTTGTGCCATAATTGCACAAACTGTTTGTAAATAATTTCAGTGAGAAACCTAAAGTTTGTGACAAAATTTGTGAAAAAGTGAACAATTTTTTTTTATTTGCTCGCATCTGGCAGTGAAATGGTGGCATGAAATATACCAAAATGGGCCTAGATCAATACTTTGGGTTGTCTTCTAAAAAAAAATATAAACATGTCAAGGGATATTCAGAGATTCCGGGCAGATATCAGTGTTCCAATGTAACTAGCGCTAATTTTGAAAAAAAGTGGTTTGGAAATAGAAAAGTGCTACTTGTACTTATTGCCCTATAACTTGCAAAAAAAGCAAAGATCATGTAAACATTGGATATTTCTAAACTCAGGACAATATTTAGAAACTATTTAGCATGGGTGTTTTTTGGTGATCATAGATGTGTAACAAATTTTTGGGGTCAAAGTTAGAAAAAGTGTGTTTTTTTTTCAATTTTTTCCTCATATTTTATAAAAAAATTTATAGTAAATTATAAGATATGATGAAAATAATGGTATCTTTAGAAAGTCCATTTAATGGCGAGAAAAATGGTATATAATATGTGTGGGTACAGTAAATGAGTAAGAGGAAAATTACAGCTAAACACAAACACTGCAGAAATGTAAAAATAGCCATTGTCATTAAGGGTAAGAAAGTTGAAAAATGGTCCGGTCATTAAGGGGTTAATAAAGTAACTGCATAAAAAGCTAAAGTTGGAGGGTGAGTGGTGTTTGAAAAAAAAACACGGCACTAAAAAGTGCCTTTACATTACGGTCTATGGGAACTGTCTCTTTCCTTTAAATATATATATATATATATACACACACATTGCTGCGCAACTTACCTCCTTCGCTCACGGCCTCAGAATGAGGCTGCCTTTGGAGCCTATGGAAGTGTGAGCACAATGCTTCCGTGCAATGTGAAAGCGAGGTCGCATTCACATTGCACCTAACTGGTAATAACAGTGCACATTTGTGTGCGCTAGTAATACAAAGTGGAATGCAAATATTGCTTTAGTGAAAGTGATATTTTGGTCTCCACTTATAATCCGGCCCTATATATTTACTTATTCATAAAATGCAGCCGTTTAAAAGTACATTTACTCAGCAAAAAGGTCACTAAACAATGTTATTTTCATTTGATAAAGCATACTGTATATTAATGCATAACAACCTCTATCTGAATATGTCTAAAAAAACATTGCTTTGTTGAAAAAAGTTTGAAGGTCCTTTGCAATGATGAAAAAAAGTCTCTTAAATCAAATAAGTTTATGCTGCATACTGCAAATATGTATATAATTCCAGGTTCATAGGAGTAAGACTAAAGTAAACATCAAGTGCAAATTAACGCCTAAATTACGAGTTTTGTCGGTAAAAACTAACGCTCCTTTTTTTCCAGCGCTTACTTTAAACAACGCTGGTATTACAAGTTTTCTGAATGGCTGCGTTAGCCTCAGAAAAGTGAGCGTTGAGCATAATTTAGCTCCACTTCTACCTGTAATACCAGCGTTGCTTACGGTAGCAGTAAGCTGGCAAAACGTGCTTGTGCACGATTTCCCCATAGGAAACAATGGACCTGAGCTGGCTTAAAAAAACCTAGCACCTGCAAAAAAGCAACGTTCAGCTCTTAACACAGCCCCATTGTTTCCTATCGAAACCTGAAACATTACACTTATTAACCTCTAATCTGCCGCCCCAAAAATCGTCGCCACCTACATTATACCTATAAACCCCTAATCTGCGTCCCTAACATCGCCGACACCTACATTATATTTATTAACCCCTAATCTCCCCCCCAACGTCGCCACCACATACCTACACTTATTAACCCCTAACTTGCCGACCACTATAATAAATGTATTAACCCCTAAACCTCCGCACTCCCGCCTCGCAAACATGATAATAAATTGTATTAACCCCTAATCTGCCCCCCCCCATGTCGCCGCCACCTACCTACAATTATTAACCCCTAATCTGCCGCCCCAATGTCGCCGCTACTATAATAAAGTTATTAACCTCTAAACCTAACACTAACCCTAACACCCCCTAACTTATATAATTTAAATAAGACAAAATAAAATTACTATAATTAAATAAAAGAATCCTATTTAAAACTAAATACTTACCTGTAAAATAAAACCTAATATAGCTACAATATAACTAATAGTTACATTGTAGCTATTTTAGGATTTATATTGATTTTACAGGCTACTTTGTATTTATTTTAACTAAGTGCAATAGCTATTAAATAGTTAATAACTATTTAATAGCTACCTAGTTAAAATAATTACAAAATTACCTGTAAAATAAATCCTGACCTAAGTTACAAATACACCTAACACTACACTATCAATAAAATAATTAAATTAATTAAATACAATTATCTAAACTAAAATACAATTATATAAACTAAAAAAAACAAACACTAGATTACAAAAAATAAAAAAATATTACAAGAATTTTAATCTAATTACACCTAATCTAAGCCCCCTAATACAATAACCCCCCCTCAAAATAATAAAATTCCCTACCCTATACTAAATTACAAAAGTAATCAGCTCTTTTACCAGCCCTTAAAAGGGCTTTTTGCGGGGCATTGCCCTAAAGTAATCAGCTCTTTTACCAGCCCTTAAAAGGGCTTTTTGCGGGGCATTGCCCCAAAGTAATCAGCTCTTTTACCTGTAAAAACAAATACAAGACCCCCCCAACATTAAAACCCACCACCCACATACCCCTAGTCTAAAACCCACCCAATCCCCCATTAAAAAATCCCTGAAGATAACCCTACCTTGAGCCGTGTTTACCCAGCCGGGCACCGATGGGCCAGAAGAGGACATCTGGACCGGCAGAAGTCTTTATCCTATCCGGGCAGAAGAGGACATCCAGACCGGCAGACATCTTCATCCAGACGGCATCTTCTATCTTCATCCTTCCGGAGCGGAGCCATCTTCTATCCAGCGGACACAGAGCCATCCTCTTCTTCCGATGTTCTAACGTAGAATGAAGATTCCTTTAAATTACGTCATCCAAGATGGCGTCCCTCGAATTCCAATTGGCTGATAGGATTCTATCAGCCAATCGGAATTAAGGTAGGAAAAATCCGATTGGTTGATTTAATCAGCCAATCGGATTGAAGTTCAATCCAATTGGCTGATTGGATGAGCCAATAGAATGCGAGGTCAATTTATAGCTTTAATCAATATCCAAATACTAATGTGAATAGTACAGCAGTCCTAAGTTCACTGATATCTAAAATTATACAATGATATACAGACAGGCAGTTTTACAACTGTGGTTTTCAGACCAATAGCCTTCCGGGATCACATTGTTGAACAATTTCAAGACAGACAGTCTTACCTCCATGGTTTCCAGACCAGTGGCCTTCGGGGATAGCTTTGATGGTGACAAGGAGAAGGTGATTAGCTACACCTGATTGAGTATACAAGTAATTTTAGGAGGGGGTGATCCTTTTTCCAACTCAGTGATTCTGTTTTCGATTTGTCTTTATTTTTGCCTTACATGTTGGTGCTATATCTTTCACTTGGATGTGGTAAATTGTAATTACAACTGGGTAAACAAAAACTGTGTCTGTCTTAATTCCAGGCTGCAAAGCAACAAAATGTTATTATTTTCAATGGGGTTGATCCTTTTTACTACCCACTGGAGCCCTTTGCAGATAAGTAGATGAAAACATGAAAAAGCATATTTATGCAAGATTTGTTTGTAATAAAGTGTTATACTGTGTATTTACTGTAAATATTTCAAATTTCACTATTCTGCATGTAGCAGAATTTGTTATATATATTTCTAAATATATATTTATATATATATGTTGTATATACCTTTACCTATATATATATATAGCTTGAATTGCAGAAAGAAAAAGCCGGCACTTCTCCCAGGATGAATGATAAAAACGATCTTTATTTCATATACATTAAAATAAGTAAGAAAGAATGCAAAGTTAGAAAGTATGCCTTACATGTTTCGGCTAGTGCAGCCTTAATCATAAGCATCATTCTTTCTTACTTATTTTAATGTTTATGAAATAAAGATCGTTTTTATCATTCATCCTGGGAGAAGTGCCGGCTTTTTCTTTCTGCAATTCAAGCTATCTACTTTCCCTGACCGGCTTCTGGGCACCTCTCAGCTGTGTTGTGCTGTGGATCAGTTCACTCTATAGTGACGCTTTGGGAGACGGATCACTGGAACGCTATTGGAGGATTGCAACACGTGATACCCGGAAGTGCATTGGAGCCCGGGTCTGGAGCGCATACTGAAGACTAACGCCGGCTGTTTTGTGCACGATCCTGCTTGTCAGACTGTCCCTTCTACCTGGGGTGGTGAGTAACTGTCCTTTGGTATTGTTATGGTCTCTCTGTGATTTCAGGCTGCACTACATATATGGCTCAGTTCATGGAACATTGTAACTTATAGCGTTTTAGTGAAATTGTATGCGCTCCATCTCTTTTATTCACTAACTTGCATCTCCTACATTATAACTGTGGATTGGAGCTGGTTGTGTAACATTTTTTCTTTTTTTTCTCTGCAAAACGTATATATATATATATATATATATATATATATATATATATATATATATATATATATATAAATAAGTATTTAATATGTATTTAATTAATAAATGCCACATATTCTTATATGAGAAGAACATTGGAATGTGAAATATTTTCATGTTGGGTTAGCACGCATGAGAACATGAGATCGGGCTTGAGTGCAAGTTGGTTGTTTCCCCCCCACTTTTTTAGGTCCATTGACTTCTATGACAGAATATGATAATGCGCACGCAGAGTTCGGCTTTTTTTGCTTTTTGGGTTATTGCAAGAGCAAAAACAGTTTACTTTCAACTCATAATATGAGCGCAACCTGATGAAAAGCTTACTTAAATACAGTTAATGCTTGAGTGGAAGCATTAAATAATGCTCCACTCGCAATCTATCACTATGTTAGCACAGTTGAAAACTTGCAAATTTGCTTTGTTCTCTTGCTATTCTTTGCAGAAAAAGATAAACCTAGGTATGTCACACAGCACCTGTTGCAATGGCTGTTGCCATTAACGCAGCAGTTCCTGTAGGCATGCAGCAATGACGTCATCGCCGCACGCCACTTCCATTATGATGCCGACCAGATCACCTGTGGGCTCTCCTTGCTGTGGATCTGCGCCTATGTAAGTGCCTGCATTGTTTGTTCACATTGCCCAAGAATACTGTTGTCTGAGTGCTTCCTGGGTTGCTGTTCTTTGTACTGCTGATATATTCTGAACTGCCTTATTGTTGACAATTCTGCCTGCTTACTGAATTCTCTCCTGGTTAACCCCTGAACTTCTGTGATACACTGAACTGCTGTATTGTTGCCAACTCTGCCTGCTTACTGACTTACTCTGGACTGCCTTATTGTTGCTGAACTCTGCCTGGTTACTGACTCCTCTTCTGGTTAACCCCTGAACTGCTGTGATACTCTGGACTGCCTTTTTGTTGCTGAACTCTGCCTGGTTACTAACTCCTCTTC
Organism: Bombina bombina; assembly: GCF_027579735.1. Classification (NCBI taxonomy): domain Eukaryota; kingdom Metazoa; phylum Chordata; class Amphibia; order Anura; family Bombinatoridae; genus Bombina; species Bombina bombina. Next base: position 374,297,365 of record NC_069499.1, read on the forward strand.
TGGTTAACCCTGAATTGCTGTGATTCATTGAACTATTTTCTCTGTGAGTATTGAATTGCTTCCTCATTTATTTCTATATATTTATGTTTTATTCTGGGATATTTCCTTATCTTGCCATTTGACGCTGGCATAAGAAGACTACTGGTCAGGATTGGTCTGATAGGGAAATATCCCACACGCATTATATTATACTTGGGCCATGGACCCCAATGAGGTAGCAAGATCATCTCTCTCCAGGGACAAATGCTAGGAACCCAGGCCACACATCTGCAAAGTCTGCATTTCAAATTGGAGACTATTACTGCTATGCTTTCCTCATTTGTTGCAAAAAAGAACACTGCTCCTGTTGCCGCACACAGACTACTCCTGCTGCTGGTACCGCGGCCCCTTCCCCTGCTTCTGGTGGCATACCCCGGATACCATTGCCTGACCAGTATGATGGCACGACTGACTGCAGGGTTTTTTTTTTTAACCAGTGCAGACTGCATTTCTACAATGACCCTCAGATCTTCCAGTCTCATCAGTCAAAAGTTACCTTTATCATTTCCTGCCCGGGTCTTCCGTATTTGGAACCTCTGGTTGCACTTCTGCTGTAGAATACTTTCTCTTGGATCTCCGCCAGAGTAACAGATCAGTGGCACAATATGCCATTGACTTTCACACCTTGGCACATGAGACCAGTTGGGATTGCAGTGCCTACATGAATGCATGAAGGATGAGCTCACTTACCGTGATGTTCCATCTTACCTGGATGAATTTATTTCACTTTGTATCAGTCTGGATTCTTGATTTCAGGAGCTAAAAGCTGAGAGAGAGAGGAACCACAGAATCCTTCCTTTCCATCCTACTCGTTTAGTCACTAGACCATCCTCTACCCCTCCTGTACCTCCAGTTGCCTCCGAGTAGCAACCTGTGGATTTCTCTTCCCTTTAATCCTCTGAGTCTGAAAGACAAAGAAGAGGGAGGTTACGACTATGCTTTTACTGTGGTTCTAATGCACACCAACTCAAGAATTGTGATATACTGCCAGGAAAAGCCAACGCTTAGAGGATAGGAGTGGGGTACCTCTAAACATGGCCATTACCAATTCCCCTCACTTTTCTCGGATCCTGGTTCCTGTTACCCTAAGCTTTCTCCAGAACTCTGTTCATGCACAGGTCTTTGTTGATTCAGGGGCAGCTGGAAATTTTCTTGATCACGGTTTCATATACATGCAGGTTTGCCTCTTCTTCAGAAAAAACAGTGTCTCAAAATAACCACTCTGGATGGCACACCTCTTGGATCATGAATAATCAATTGTGGGGGTCTTACATTCTGAATACATACAATTTGATGTCATTCATTCCCCTGCATGACCTGTTATCCTCGGCCTTCCTTAGTTGAGTAAACACAATCCACAATTCGATTGGACTGAGGGACAGTTGACTTCTTGGAGTAAAACCTGTTTTCATTCTTGTCTGGCTAAGGTTACTCCTTCGTATTGTACCCATGTAGCCACTCTCCAAACCTTGTCTACCCTCCCATCAGTTTATGCAGAATTCGGGGATGTATTCAAAAAGGGGGCAGCTGATGTACTACCACCTTATCGCCCTTACGACTGCAAGATAGAATTGTTCCCTGGAGCCCTGCTTCCTAAATTGGAGGCTTATCCACTTTCCAAGGCCGAAACCAAGGCCGTGGAAGAGTATAACCAAGAGAATTTGGCCAAAGGCTTTATCCACCCTTCCGCCTCTCCTGCTGGAGCTGGTTTCTTTTTTGATATTAAAAAGGATGGTGGTTTGAGACCTTGTTTTGACTACAGAAGCCTGAACAAAATCACTATCAAGAATCGTTATCCTATTTCCTTGATCACCGAATTGTATGATTCATTCCAAGATGCTTGTTACTTCATGAAATTCGATCTCCGTGGAGCATACAATTTCATTCAGATCTTCCCAGGACATGAATGAAAGACTGCCTTCAACATGAGATCAGGGCACTATGAATATATGGTAATGCATTTTGGGTTATGCAATGCTCTTGATGTCTTTCAAGTCTTTGTTTACAACATCTTCTGTGACCTCCTTAATAATACTGTCATTATTTAAATGACATCCTCATTTTTTTCTAAAATCTTAGAGGATCATCACTAACACATGAAACAGGTGTTTCTTTGCCTCAGAAACAATTCTCTAGTAGCTAAGTTGGAGAAATTCGATCAAGTCCAGATCCAGTTTCTTGGTTATGTTATATCCAAAATAGGGTTTTGCCATGGACCCTACTAAACTAGCCGCAATCCTGGAATGGCCTAAACCCACCACTTTAAAGGAGTTACAGACTGAATGGCGCCATTGGCTAGAGGGCACTACTAGTCCTATACAGATTCTTACTAATCACAAGAACCTGACATATTTAGAAACTAGACATGTGCACGGCTAAAAAATTTGGTTCGTTTTCGGTTCGGATCGATTCGGACTTTTCGAATTTTGGTTCAGATCGAATCGGATTCGGCAAAATTTGAATAAATTTGTTTCGGATTTATTCGGATCCGAATAAATTCGTTTCGGATTTATTCTGATTCGGCTGAATTCGGTTCTATTCGGTTCCGAAATTCGGTATGTTTTAGTACACTAAGTCACTAACACCCATAAACTACCTATGAACCACTAAACCGAGGCCCCCCGACATCGCAAACCCTATAATAACATTATTTAACCCCTAATCTGCCGATCGGATATCGCCGCAACCTACATTATAACTATTAACCCCTAATCTGCTGTCCCTAACATCGCCGACCCCTATATTATAGTAATTAACCCCTAATCTGCCCCCCCTAACGTCGCCGCAATCTAACTACAAGTATTAACCCCTAATCTGCCGACCCAATATCACCGCCGCCTACATTATAGCTATTAACCCCTAATCTGCTGTCCCTAACACCGCCGACCCCTACATTATAGTTATTAACCACTAATCTGCCCCCCCCCCAACGTCGCTGCAATCTAACTACAAGTATTAACCCCTAATCTGCCGACCCGATATCGCCGCCGCCTACATTATAGCTATTAACCCCTAATCTGCTGTCCCTAACACCGCCGACCCCTACATTATAGTTATTAACCCCTAATCTGCCCCCCCAACGTCGCTGCAATCTAACTACAAGTATTAACCCCTAATCTGCTGACCCGATATCGCTGCTGCCTACATTATAGCTATTAACCCCTAATCTGCTGTCCCTAACACCGCTGACCCCTACATTATAGTTATTAACCCCTAATCTGCCCCCCAACGTCGCCACAATCTAACTACAAGTATTAACCCCTAATCTGCCGACCGCAAATCGCCGCCACTATAATAAATGTATTAACCCCTAAACCGCCGCACTCCCGCCTCGCAAACACTATAATACATTTTATTAACCCCTAATCTGCCCTCCCTAACATCGCCGCCACGTACCTACAATTATTAACCCCTAATCTCCCGCCCCCAACGTCGCCGCTATAATAAGGTTATTAACCCCTAAACCTAAGTCTAACCCTAACACTAACACCCCCTAACTTAAATATAATTTAAATAAAACAAAATAAATTTACTATAGTTAAATAAATGAATCCTATTTAAAACTAAATACTTACCTGTAAAATAAACCCTAATATAGCTGCAATATAACTAATAGTTACATTGTAGCTATTTTAGCATTTATATTTATTTTACAGGCAACTTTGTATTTATTTTAACTAGGTACAATAGTTATTAAATAGTTAATAACTATTTAATAACTACCTAGCTAAAATAAATACAAATTTACCTGTAAAATAAATCCTAACCTAAGTTACAATTACACCTAACAATACACTATAAATAAATAAATGAATCCTATTTAAAACTAAATACTTACCTGTAAAATAAACCCTAATATAGCTGCAATATAACTAATAGTTACATTGTAGCTATTTTAGCATTTATATTTATTTTACAGGCAACTTTGTATTTATTTTAACTAGGTACAATAGCTATTAAATAGTTATTGACTAATTAATAGCTACCTAGTTAAAATAATTACAAAATTACCTGTAAAATAAATCCTAACCTAAGTTACAATTAAACCTAACACTACACTATTAATAAATAAATTAACTACAAGTACCTACAATTATCTACAATTAAATAAACTAAAGTACAAAAAAAAAACCACTAAATTACAAAAACAAACAAACACTAAATTACAAAAAATAAAAAAATATTACAAGAATTTTAAACTAATTACACCTAATCTAAGCACCCTAATAAAATAACAAAGCCCCCCAAAATAAAAAAAAATGCCCTACCCTATACTAAATTACAAAAGTTAACAGCTCTATTACCTTACAAACCCTTAAAAGGGCCTTTTGCGGGGCATGCCCCAAAGAAAACAGCTCTTTTGCCTGTAAAAAAAAACACAATACCCCCCCCACATTACAACCCACCACCCACATACCCCTACTCTAACCCAAACCCCCCTTAAATAAACCTAACACTACCCCCCTGAAGATCTCCCTACCTTGAGTCGTGTTCACCAAGCCGGGCCGAAGTCTTCATCCGATGGGGCAGAAGAGGACATCCAGACCGGCAGAAGTCTTCATCCAAGCAGGGCAAGAAGAGGTCTTCCATCCATCATACAAGTACCAAAATACAAACAAACACTAAATTACCAAAAATAATAAAATATTACAATAATTTTAAACTAATTACACCTAATCTAAGCCCCCTACTAGCTATTAATATAGCTACAATATAACTAATAGTTACATTGTAGCTATTTTAGGATTTATATTTATTTTACAGGTAACTTTGTATTTATTTTAACTAGGTACAATAGTTATTAAATAGTTAATAACTATTTAATAACTACCTAGCTAAAATAAATACAAATTTACCTGTAAAATAAATCATAACCTAAGTTACAATTACACCTAACACTACACTATCATTAAATTAATTAAATAAATGAATCCTATATAAAACTAAAGACTTACCTGTAAAATAAACCCTAATATAGCTGCAATATAACTAATAGTTACATTGTAGCTATTTTAGCATTTATATTTATTTTACAGGCAACTTTGTATTTATTTTAACTAGGTTCAATAGCTATTAAATAGATATTGACTATTTAATAGCTACCTAGTTAAAATAATTACAAAATTACCTGTAAAATAAATCCTAACCTAAGTTACAATTAAACCTAACACTACACTATCATTAAATAAATTAACTACAAGTACCTACAATTAAATACAATTATATAAACTAAACTAAAGTACAAAAAAACCCCCACTAAATTACAAAAAATAAAAAAATATTACAAGAATTTTAAACTAATTACACCTAATCTAAGCCCCCTAATAAAATAACAAAGCCCCCCAAAATAAAAAAATGCCCTACCCTATACTAAATTACAAAAGTTAACAGCTCTATTACCTTACCAGCCCTTAAAAGGGCCTTTTGCAGGGGCATGCCCCAAAGAAAACAGCTCTTTTGCCTGTAAAAAAAAAACACAATACCCCCCCCACATTACAACCCACCACCCACATACCCCTACTCTAACCCAAACCCCCCTTAAATAAACCTAACACTACCCCCCTGAAGATCTCCTTACCTTGAGTCGTTTTCACCCAGCCGGGCCGAAGTCTTCATCCGATGGGGCAGAAGAGGACATCCAGACCGGCAGAAGTCTTCATCCAAGTGGGGCAAGAAGAGGTCTTCCATCCATCATACAAGTACCAAAATACAAACAAACACTAAATTACCAAAAATAATAAAATATTACAATAATTTTAAACTAATTACACCTAATCTAAGCCCCCTACTAGCTATTAATATAGCTACAATATAACTAATAGTTACATTGTAGCTATTTTAGGATTTATATTTATTTTACAGGCAACTTTGTATTTATTTTAACTAGGTACAATAGTTATTAAATAGTTAATAACTATTTAATAACTACCTAGCTAAAATAAATACAAATTTACCTGTAAAATAAATCATAACCTAAATACAATTACACCTAACACTACACTATCATTAAATTAATTAAATAAATGAATCCTATATAAAACTAAAGACTTACCTGTAAAATAAACCCTAATATAGCTGCAATATAACTAATAGTTACATTGTAGCTATTTTAGCATTTATATTTATTTTACAGGCAACTTTGTATTTATTTTAACTAGGTTCAATAGCTATTAAATAGATATTGACTATTTAATAGCTACCTAGTTAAAATAATTACAAAATTACCTGTAAAATAAATCCTAACCTAAGTTACAATTAAACCTAACACTACACTATTATTAAATAAATTAACTACAAGTACCTACAATTAAATACAATTAAATAAACTAAACTAAAGTACAAAAAACCCCTATTAAATTACAAAAAATAAAAAAATATTACAAGAATTTTAAACTAACTACACCTAATCTAAGCCCCCTAATAAAATAACAAAGCCCCCCAAAATAAAAAAAATGCCCTACCCTATACTAAATTACAAAAGTTAACAGCTCTATTACCTTACCAGCCCTTAAAAGGGCCTTTTGCGGGGGCATGCCCCAAAGAAAACAGCTCTTTTGCCTGTAAAAAAAAAAAAAACACAATACCCCCCCCACATTACAACCCACCACCCACATACCCCTACTCTAACCCAAACCCCCCTTAAATAAACCTAACACTACCCCCCTGAAGATCTCCCTACCTTGAGTCGTGTTCACCCAGCCGGGCCGAAGTCTTCATCCGATGGGGCAGAAGAGGACATCCAGACCGGCAGAAGTCTTCATCCAAGCGGGGCAAGAAGAGGTCTTCCATCTATCAGAAAAGTACCAAAAAACAAACAAACACTAAATTACCAAAAATAAAAAAATATTACAATAATTATAAACTAATTACACCTAATCTAAGCCCCCTACTAGCTATTAATATAGCTACAATATAACTAATAGTTACATTGTAGCTATTTTAGGATTTATATTTATTTTACAGGCAACTTTGTATTTATTTTAACTAGGTACAATAGTTATTAAATATTTAATAACTATTTAATAACTACCTAGCTAAAATAAATATAAATTTACCTGTAAAATAAATCCTAACCTAAGTTACAATTACACCTAACACTACACTATCATTACATTAATTAAATAAATGAATCCTATTTAAAACTAAATACTTACCTGTAAAATAAACCCTAATATAGCTACAATATAACTAATAGTTACATTGTAGCTATTTTAGCATTTATATTTATTTTACAGGCAACTTTGTATTTATTTTAACTAGGTAAAATAGCTATTAAATAGATATGTACTGTTTAATAGCTACCTAGTTAAAATAATTACAAAATTACCTGTAAAATAAATCCTAACCTAAGTTACAATTAAACCTAACACTACACTATCATGAAATAAATTAAATAAATTAACTATAAGTACCTACAATTAAATACAATGAAATAAACTAAACTAAAGTACAAAAAAACAAACACTAAATTACAAAAAATAAAAAAATATTACAAGAATTTTAAACTAATTACACCTAATCTAAGCCCCCTAATAAAATAACTAAGCCCCCCAAAATAAAAAAAATGCCCTACCCTATACTAAATTACAAAACTTAACAGCTCTATTACCTTACCAGCCCTTAAAAGGGCCTTTTGCGGGGGCATGCCCCAAAGAAAACAGCTCTTTTGCCTGTAAAAAAACACACAATACCCCCCCACATTACAACCCACCACCCACATACCCCTACTCTAACCCAAACCCCCCTTAAATAAACCTAACACTACCCCCCTGAAGATCTCCCTACCGTGTCTTCACCCAGCGGGCCAAAGTCTTCATCCGATGGGGCAGAAGAGGACATCCAGACCGGCAGAAGTCTTCATCCAAGCGGGGCAAGAAGAGGTCTTCCATCCATCAGAAGTCTTGATCCAGGCGGCATCTTCTCTGTTCATCCATCCGGAGCGGAGCGGCAGCATCCTGAAGAGACATCCGACGCAGAGCATTCTCTTCTTTCTTGATCCGACGACTCAATGACTGTACCTTTAAGTAACGTCATCCAAGATGGCGTCCCTTGAATTCCGATTGGCTGATAGGATTCTATCAGCCAATCGGAATTAAGGTAGGAATATTCTGATTGGCTGATAGAATCAGCCAATCAGATTCAAGTTCAATCCGATTGGCGGATCCAATCAGCCAATCAGATTGACCTCACATTCTATTGGCTGTTCCGATCAGCCAATAGAATGCGAGGTCAATCTGATTGGCTGATTGGATCAGCCAATCGGATTGAACTTGAATCTGATTGGCTGATTGAATCAGCCAATCAGATTTTTCCTACCTTAATTCCGATTGGCTGATAGAATCCTATCAGCCAATCGGAATTCAAGGGACGCCATCTTGGATGACGTCACTTAAAGGTACAGTCATTGAGTCATCGGATCAAGAAAGAAGAGGATGCTCTGCGTCGGATGTCTCTTCAGGATGCTGCTGCTCCGCTCCGGATGGATGAACAGAGAAGATGCCGCCTGGATCAAGACTTCTGATGGATGGAAGACCTCTTCTTGCCCCGCTTGGATGAAGACTTCTGCCGGTCTGGATATCCTCTTCTGCCCCATCGGATGAAGACTTCGGCCCGCTGGGTGAAGACACGGTAGGGAGATCTTCAGGGGGGTAGTGTTAGGTTTATTTAAGGGGGGTTTGGGTTAGAGTAGGGGTATGTGGGTGGTGGGTTGTAATGTGGGGGGGGTATTGTGTTTTTTTTTACAGGCAAAAGAGCTGTTTTCTTTGGGGCATGCCCCCGCAAAAGGCCCTTTTAAGGGCTGGTAAGGTAATAGAGCTGTTAACTTTTGTAATTTAGTATAGGGTAGGGCATTTTTTTATTTTGGGGGGCTTTGTTATTTTATTAGGGGGCTTAGATTAGTTGTAATTAGTTTAAAATTCTTGTAATATTTTTTTATTTTTTGTAATTTTGTGTTTGTTTTTTTGTACTTTAGTTTAGTTTATTTCATTGTATTTAATTGTAGGTACTTGTTGTTAATTTATTTAATGTATTTCATGATAGTGTAGTGTTAGGTTTAATTGTAACTTAGGTTAGGATTTATTTTACAGGTAATTTTGTAATTATTTTAACTAGGTAGCTATTAAACAGTACATATCTATTTAATAGCTATTGTACCTAGTTAAAATAAATACAAAGTTGCCTGTAAAATAAATATAAATCCTAAAATAGCTACAATGTAACTATTAGTTATATTGTAGCTATATTAGGGTTTATTTTACAGGTAAGTATTTAGTTTTAAATTTGATTCATTTATTTAATTAATTTAATGATAGTGTAGTGTTAGGTGTAATTGTAACTTAGGTTAGGATTTATTTTATAGGTAAATTTGTATTTATTTTAGCTAGGTAGTTATTAAATAGTTATTAACTAATAACTATTGTACCTAGTTAAAATAAATACAAAGTTGCCTGTAAAATAAATATAAATCCTAAAATAGCTACAATGTAACTATTAGTTGTAGCTATATTAATAGCTAGTAGGGGGCTTAGATTAGGTGTAATTAGTTTAAAATTATTGTAATATTTTATTATTTTTGGTAATTTAGTGTTTGTTTGTTTTTTGGTACTTTTCTGATGGATGGAAGACATCTTCTTGCCCCGCTTGGATGAAGACTTCTGCCGGTCTGGATGTCCTCTTCTGCCCCATCGGATGAAGACTTCGGCCCGGCTGGGTGAACACAACTCAAGGTAGGGAGATCTTCAGGGGGGTAGTGTTAGGTTTATTTAAGGGGGGTTTGGGTTAGAGTAGGGGTATGTGGGTGGTGGGTTGTAATGTGGGGGGTATTGTGTTTTTTTTCACAGGCAAAAGAGCTGTTTTCTTTGGGGCATGCCCCGCAAAAGGCCCTTTTAAGGGCTGGTAAGGTAATAGAGCTGTTAACTTTTGTAATTTAGTATAGGGTAGGGCATTTTTTTATTTTGGGGGCATTTGTTATTTTATTAGGGGGCTTAGATTAGGTGTAGTTAGTTTAAAATTCTTGTAATATTTTTTTATTTTTTGTAATTTAATGGGGGTTTTTTGTACTTTAGTTTAGTTTATTTAATTGTATTTAATTGTAGGTACTTGTAGTTAATTTATTTAATGATAGTGTAGTGTTAGGTTTAATTGTAACTTAGGTTAGGATTTATTTTACAGGTAATTTTGTAATTATTTTAACTAGGTAGCTATTAATTAGTCAATAACTATTTAATAGCTATTGTACCTAGTTAAAATAAATACAAAGTTGCCTGTAAAATAAATATAAATGCTAAAATAGCTACAATGTAACTATTAGTTATATTGCAGCTATATTAGGGTTCATTTTACAGGTAAGTATTTAGTTTTAAATAGGATTCATTTATTTAATTATAGTGTAGTGTTAGGTGTAATTGTAACTTAGGATAGGATTTATTTTACAGGTAAATTTGTATTTATTTTAGCTAGGTAGTTATTAAATAGTTATTAACTATTTAATAACTATTGTACCTAGTTAAAATAAATACAAAGTTGCCTGTAAAATAAATATAAATCCTAAAATAGCTACAATGTAACTATTAGTTATATTGTAGCTATATTAATAGCTAGTAGGGGGCTTAGATTAGGTGTAATTAGTTTAAAATTATTGTAATATTTTATTATTTTTGGTAATTTAGTGTTTGTTTGTATTTTGGTACTTGTATGATGGATGGAAGACCTCTTCTTGCCCCGCTTGGATGAAGACTTCTGCCGGTCTGGATGTACTCTTCTGCCCCATCGGATGAAGACTTCGGCCCGGCTGGGTGAACACGACTCAAGGTAGGGAGATCTTCTGGGTGTACTGTTAGGTTTATTTAAGGGGGGTTTGGGTTAGAGTAGGGGTATGTGGGTGGTGGGTTGTAATGTGGGGGAAGGTATTGTGGGTTTTTTTACAGGCAAAAGAGCTGTTTTCTTTGGGGCATGCCCTGCAAAAGGCCCTTTTAAGGGCTGGTAAGGTAATAGAGCTGTTAACTTTTGTAATTTAGTATAGGGTAGGGCATTTTTTTTTTTGGGGGGGGGGCTTTGTTATTTTATTAGGGGGCTTAGATTAGGTGTAATTAGTTTAAAATTTTTGTAATATTTTTTTATTTTTTGTAATTTAGTGTTTGTTTTTTTTGTAATTTAGTGGGGGTTTTTTGTACTTTATTTTATTTAATTGTAGATAATTGTAGGTACTTGTAGTTAATTTATTTAATGATAGTGTAGTGTTAGGTTTAATTGTAACTTAGGTTAGGATTTATTTTACAGGTAATTTTGTAATTATTTTAACAAGGTAGCTATTAATTAGTCAATAACTATTTAATAGCTATTGTACCTAGTTAAAATAAATACAAAGTTGCCTGTAAAATAAATATAAATGCTAAAATAGCTACAATGTAACTATTAGTTATATTGCAGCTATATTAGGGTTTATTTTACAGGTAAGTATTTAGTTTTAAATAGGATTAATTTATTTAACTATAGTAAATTTATTTCGTTTTATTTAAATTATATTTAAGTTATGGGGTGTTAGTTTTAGGGTTAGACTTAGGTTTAGGGGATAATAACCTTATTATAGTAGCGGCGACGTTGTGGGCAGGAGATTAGGGGTTAATAATTGTAGGTAGGTGGCGGCGATGTTAGGGAGTGCAGATTAGGGGTTAATAAAATGTATTATAGTGTTTGCGAGGCGGGAATGCGGCGGTTTAGGGGTTAATACGTTCATTATAGTGGCGGCGATTTGCGGACGGCAGATTAGGGGTTAATATTTGAAGTTAGATTGCGGCGACGTTGGGGGGGCAGATTAGGGTTTAATAACTATAATGTAGGGGTCGGCGGTGTTAAGGACAGCAGATTAGGAGTTAATAGCTATAATGTAGGCGGCGGCGATATCGGGTCTGCAGATTAGGGGTTAATACTTGTAGTTAGATTGCGGCAACGGGGGGGGGGGCAGATTAGGGGTTAATAACTATAATGTAGGGGTCGGCGGTGTTAGGGACAGCAGATTAGGGGTTAATAGCTATAATGTAGGCGGCGGCGATATCGGGTCGGCAGATTAGGGGTTAATACTTGTAGTTAGATTGTGGCGACGTTGGGGGGGGCAGATTAGGGGTTAATAACTATAATGTAGGGGTCGGCGGTGTTAGGGACAGCAGATTAGGGGTTAATAGCTATAATGTAGACGGCGGCGATATCGGGTCGGCAGATTAGGGGTTAATACTTGTAGTTAGATTGTGGCGACGTTGGGGGGGGCAGATTAGGGGTTAATAACTATAATGTAGGGGTCGGCGGTGTTAGGGACAGCAGATTAGGGGTTAATAGCTATAATGTAGGCGGCGGCGATATCGGGTCGGCAGATTAGGGGTTAATACTTGTAGTTAGATTGCGGCGACGTTGGGGGGGGCAGATTAGGGGTTAATAACTATAATGTAGGGGTCAGCGGTGTTAGGGACAGCAGATTAGGGGTTAATAGCTATAATGTAGGCGGCGGCGATATTCGGTCGGCAGATTAGGAGTTAATAAAATAATGCAGGTGTCAGCGATAGCGGGGGCGGCAGATTAGGGGTTAATAAGTGTTAGATTAGGGGTGTTTAGAGACTCGGGGTACATGTTAGGGTGTTAGGTGCAGACTTAGTGTTTCCCCATAGGAAACAATGGGGCTGCGGTGTTAGGGTTTTTTTTCAGCCGAAACTCCCATTGTTTCCTATGGGGAAATGCCGAATTTTACCGAGCTGATTCGGATTTATTCGGAGATACGGCACCTATTTCGGATTCATTCGGTAGATTCGGAAGTATTTTAATTCGGAAATCCGAAACGATCCGAATCGATCCGAATCTCCGAATTTACCGAATTTTCCGAATTTCCGAATAAATCCGAATCAAACCGCACATGTCTATTAGAAACTGCTCATTGACTCAATCCCCGACAGGCCATGTGGGCCTTATTCTTCTCCCATTTTAACTTAATTGTATCCTATCATCCTGGTTCCAGAAACAAAAAAGCTGATGCACTTTCCTGTCAGTTTTCTCAGTCTACTGATTCTTCTGAAACTCCTAATGAGCACATAATTCCTCTATCCTGTATTATAGCTCAACTCAACACTTATCTTCTCAAGAAACTACAACTTGCTCAGTTAAGAAGACCTCCCAAAGCCCCTTATTTGTACCTCCATGTTTACGGACTCCTGTGCTATCCTGGGCTTATGATAGCAAATTGTCAGGCCACACTGGCTTAGCAAAAACCATTAAACTCCTCTCTCGAAACGTTTGGTGGTCTACCATGAAGTCTGATTCTCAGGAGTATGTCAAGACTTGTCAGACCTGCGCTTTTAATAAGACACCTCAATCCCTACCAAATGGCTTACTTTAACCATTATCCGTACCCAAGCAGCCTTGGACACACATTGGCATGGATTTTGTTGTAGATCTCCCTCCTTCTGACCATATTACTGTTATTTGGTTTGTGGTGGATCGATTCTCCCAACTTGCTCATTTTATTCCCCTTCCCAAACTGCCTACTGCCCAGGACTATCAAACATTTTTCTTTTGCATGTAGTACGACTTCATGGTATACCCATTAACATTATCTCTGACAGAGGACCTCAATTTGTCTCTGCCTTTTGGAAGAGTTTTTGTAAATTAATTCATATTTACAGTGTTCTCCATTTCAAGCAACAGCAGCAGGCTATCAGCCTTGTGTCTTTCCTCTTTCTCCTCAATCTGTAGGGGTTCCTGCTGCCAGTCATTTCTCTGAACTCTCTACTCATTGGCAATGTATACGCACTCAGTTACTCTTAGCTACCGACAAATACAAGAAATTTGCTGATCAACATTGTGCTAATATTCGTGCTCTTTCTGTAGGTGATCATGGCTGGGTCTTTACTAGGCATGTGTGCTTATGTCAACCCTGTCACAAATTAGGGCCTTGATATATCAGTCCTTACAGAGTCCTAACTATATCCTGTTGCTTACAAGGTGGATTTGCCCAGAACCCTGCACATCCACCCAGTCTTTCATATATCACTTCTCAAACCGCACATCATGAATAGATATACTCGACCCAGACCTCCTCCACTCCTTATTCATGGTGAACCAGAGTATGAAATTGCTAAAATCCTGGACTCCAGGTATAAACTTAGAAAGCTTCAATATCTGGTACACTGGAAGGGTTACTCTGTGGCGGATCTTTCCTGCGTCCCTGCCTGTGATGTGCATGCTCCTTCCTTGGTCTCGAAGTTTCATGTTGCTCACCCCTCCAAGCTGACTTTTTGAGCTAACCCTTGTGAAGGGGGCTGTGTCATTCTGCTCCTGTTGCCATGGCCGTTGCCATGGACATGGATGTCATTGCCGAACCCATCTTCCATTATGATGCCGGCCGGATCACCTGTGGGCCCTCCTTGGCACGGATCTGCACCTATGTAAGTGCCTGCATTGTTTGTTCACATTGCCCAAGTATACTGTTGTCTGATTGCTTCCTGGGTTGTTGTTCTTTGTACTGCTGAAATATTCTGAACTGCCTTATTGTTGACAACTATGCCTGCTTATTGAATTATCTCCTGGTTAACCCCTGAACTGATGTGTTACACTGAACTGCCTTATTCTTGCAAACCCTGCCTGCTTACTGACTTCTCTCCTGGTTAACCCCTGAACTGCTGTGATACTCTGGACTGCCTTATTATTGCCAAACTCAGCCTGAATACTGACTCCTCTTCTGGTTAACCCCTGAACTGCTGTGATACTCTGGACTGCCTTTTTGTTGCCGAACTCTGCCTGATTACTGACTCCTCTTCTGGTTAACCCTGAATTGCTGTGATTCATTGGACTATTTTCTCTGTGAGTATTGGATTGCTTCCTCATTTATTTCTATATATTTATTTTTTGTTCTGGGATATTTCCTTATCTTGCCGCCTGACGCTGGGATAAGAAAACTACTGGATAGGATTGGTCTGATAGGGAAATATCCCACAAGCATTGCATGGTAGGCTCATTTCCTAATTTCTAAGCCCTTGAAGGCTGCTTCTTATCTCAGTGCATTTTAAAAATAAAATTCACAGCTAGACAGCGCTACTCAATGTTTGTCATATAGGTCACATTTTGCTCATTCCCATGTAGTTTTTTATGAGTGTGCACTGATTGGCTAAAATGAATGTCTTTTGAAAGAACTGAGATAAGGGGGCAGTCTGCAAAGGCTTAGATACAAGGTAATCACAAAGGTAAAAATTATATTAATATGGGGGGGAACTTGGCCACCTAGAGAGATGGTCGCTTATTAATACAGCTCCTAAGCACAGTCCACTAGCCCTGACAAATACGGCCCAAACAAGACACCTTACTAGGCAAATGTGGGAGTGGTAACACACCAGAAGCTACAGCAGACCCCAAGGAGGCTTTCAGACAACCTGCTGGTCACTTCAACACCAGAAAACCAGCTTGTGTGATTTTCGCGCCAGAATCACGCAATTATTCAGTGGACTGCAGAGGACCTCATGGGACACCGTCACCTTCAGCTGAGCAACACTTTCCAGGCATCACAGTTCACCCTGCAGCAGGAGCGGATTCCATGGACAGCTACTGGGAGCGGAAACAGGGAGCACACAACAGACACACTGAGGGTAAGACCTTACAGGGGCAATACAGGGATGCAGCGGGTCTGTCTTCCCTTCTACACCAGTTTGTTGGGACACATAGAGGACCCCATCTGCAGGGGCATAAACACCACACCCAGCCCCAGAGTACAGCTTACAATACCTTATAGCCATAGCTGGTGACACGTGGGGTGACACCTTAGCAGCCACGGTGCAAAATCCCCCTGCAGTAAAAGTTTGGAGTCCTGAGAATTTGGATCTGACGGGTCTGTAGATCAATTTGTCCATAATTATTTGTACCCTCACTGGGTATTGATCTTATAAAACTGCTACAAAAGGACCAGTTTAGACTGCACCCCTATACCAGCACCTGAACTCTGTGACTCACCCCTATCTACACCTTTGTATAAATTCCTAATAGCACATAGCAGGTTGTTGCTGCACGTGCACAAGTTACTGTCGGGAAAGCAGATATAGGAAGAAGTGGGTATCCCCCCATACTATCCCTTCTCCTCCTCTCCTAGGCTAATTGGCCTACACTACAGCCTCACTCCAAAGTCTGCTATATAAATATGCCAGGCCATAGATCCAACAAACCAGAGGGACTCACCAACTCTAAGACAATGCAGCAATACTTGAAGCCAGCAGAGGCGCTTTTCTCACCACAGCCCTCAACCTCACCCGCACATACCCCACAGGGAGAGAATCTACAGGGCCAACTATGTGCACAGCCTGATCAAGCAAATCTCACTAAATACGACTTAAAGCTGCCGTGCACCAAAGAAGATATTAAAGAAATGATGACCGAAGTTAAAAGTTGGTACGGCTGAATGGGTCTGGAAGAAAGTCACAACACTGCCAACAATGACATACAACATCTATCACAGCTGGAGTATGACCAAGATTAGACAATCAATCATCTTGTAGAGAAGGTGGAGGACCTAGACAACAGGGGGAGGGGCAACAACTTGCGCATCAGGGGGATTCCTGAGTCTATCTTTCTGGCGGCCCTGGAGGGGTGCCTCCAAGCCCTCTTCAGAACAGTGAAGGCGGACATAAATGCTCCTTAAATACTGATTGAAAGGGCACACAGGTCACTGAGGGCAAAACCACCATCTGAGAGATGTTGTCATCAAGCTGCACAGGTTCTAAGATAAAGAAGAAATCTTGAGATGCTCAAGACAAAAGCAAAATCTAACTTATGCGGGCAATAGAATTCAGGTCTTCGCAGATTTAAGCCCAACAACACTACAAAAAAGAAGAGACCTCCAGCACATCACCTCTACCCTGCGAGAACACAACATTGCCTACCGCTGGGGCTTCCCAGTGAGCATAATCGCGATGAGAGCTGATACCACGGCTGTTTACAAATCAACAGAAGACCTCACACACTTTTGCAAGGCATTGAGAATTTCTGTCCACCCACAAGACTCAGGAGGCTGGAATCGGGCACTACAGACACCGATGCAGAGAGTCTACCAAAACACCAGGTAGCCAACAGATTTACACAGGACTCCCAAGGCTGTACTTAACAGACTGTATCCTCCCCTCTGCCGAGACATTTGCTGCCACATTATGGACACAGGTCGTATGTTACCTTTATTTGCACTTATATCTTAGGGCTAGTTGGATGAGATACTTCCCTCACAGTTATTGTACTGTAATTAACCAATCTAAAACTGAATAGCTAGGATAGGACATATTGTTAACTCTCTGCCAGATTGCGAATTTTGCGTTATGAGCAACTCGGTATTAACTTGCAAGTTATTTCCACCACTCACCTTTAAAGGGACAGTAAACCTCAAAAATAATATTATATAATTCTGCACATAGTGCAGAATTTTATAACATTATATTAGCCTTATCTGTATAAAACATAATATTCCCTTTTAATTTAAAAAAACCCGGCTGTTTTACAGACCCGCTCTCTGATCTCTGCTGAGTGGGTCTGTTTTATTCACACAGCGCATCGGGCCAGCTGTATAGTCACAGCCCGGCCCGACCGCACCATAACAGAAAGTGCAGCTTGCTCCTGCTCTGTCTGCCACCCCCAATGTCACAGACACCTACCTACACTTATTAACCCCTAATCTGCCAATATGATTGAGCTTGCATTCTATTGGCTGTTCCAATCAGCCAATAGAATGCAAGCTCAATCCTATTGGCTGATTGGATCAGCCAATTGGATTGAAGCTGAATCCTGTTGGCTGATTCAGCCAATAGGATTTTTTCACCTTAAATTCCGATTGGCTTATAGAATTCTATCATCCAATCGGAATTCAATGGAGGCCATCTTGGATGACGTCATTTAAAGGAACCTTCAGTGTACGGATGGGACTGTATGAAGAGGATTCTCTGCGCCAGATGTCTTGAAGATGGAGCCGCTTCACGTCGGAAGGATGAAGATAGAAGATGCCATCTACATGAAGACATCTGCCCACCTAGAGGACGACTTCTTGTCGCTTGGATGAAGACTTCTCCCGGCATGATGAGGATGGATGTCCGGTCTTCAAAAACTGTGAGTAGATCTTCGGGGGTTAGTGTTAGGTTTTTTCAAGGGTTTATTGGGTGGGTTTTATTTTTAGATTAGGGGTTTGGGCAAAGAAAAAGAGCTAAATGCCATTTTAAAAGCAATGCCCATCCAAATGCCCTTTTCAGGGCAATGGGGAGCTTAGGTTTTTTTAGATAGGTTTTTATTTGGTGGTTTGGTTGTGCGGGTGGTGGGTTTTACTGTTGTGGGGTTGTTTGTATTTTTTTTTTACAGGTAAAAGAGCTGATTTATTTGGGGCAATGCCCTGCAAAAGGCCCTTTTAAGGGCAATTGGCAGTTTAGTGTAGGCTAGGTTTTTTTATTTTGGGGGTGCTTTTTTTATTTTGATAGGGCTATTAGATTAGGTGTAATTAGTTTAAATATTTGATAATTTCTTTTTTTATTTTGTGTAATTTAGTGTTTATTTTTTTTGTGTAATTTATTTAATTGTGTTTAATTAATGTAATATATTAAATTATAGTGTAAGGTTAGGTGTTAGTGTAAGACAGGTTAGGTTTTATTTTACAGGAAAATTTGTATTTATTTTAACTAAGTAGTTAGTAAATAGTTAATAACTATTTACTAACTAATCTACCTAGTTAAAATAAATACAAACTTAGCTGTGAAATAAAAATAAAATCTAAGATAGCTACAATGTAACTATTAGTTATATTGTAGCTAGCTTAGGGTTTATTTTATAGGTAAGTATTTAGTTTTAAATAGGAATTATTTAGTTAATGATAGTAATTTTTATTTATATTTATTTTAATTATATTAAAGTTAGGGGTGTTAGGGTTAGACTTAGGGTTAGGGTTAGGTTTAGGGGTTAATAACTTTAGTATAGTGGTGGCGGTGACGTTGGGGGCGGCAGATTAGGGGTCAGTAATATTTAAGTAGTGTTTGCGATGTAGGAGTACGGCGGTTTAGGGGTTAATATGTTTATTATAGTGGTGGCGATGTCTGGAGCAGCAGATTAGGGGTTAATAATTTTATTTTAGTATTTGTGATACGGGAGGGCCTCGGTTCAGGGGTTAATAGGTAGTTTATGGGTGTTAGTGTACTTTGTAATGCTTTATTTATGAGTTTTATGCTACAGCTTTGTAGCTCAAAACCCATAACTACTCACTTTTTGGCCGGACAGGCAAACTCGTAATACCGGCGCTATGGAAGTCCCACTGAAAAAGGACTTTTTAAAAAGTGCGGTAGTTACGTTGCGTGACTGCCAAAAAAGTGTGCGGTACACCTATACCTACAAGACTCGTAATAGTAGCGGTAGTGAAAAAGCAGCGTTTTGAGGCTTTTTCACTCATAACGCAAAACTATATAGCCGACAGTTAGTGATTAAGTTCTGTATTCACAGTTATTGTACTTTTCTATTTTAGCTTTCGGATTGGCTGTAACTAACCAATCTAAAACTGAATAGCTAGGATAGGACATATTGTTAATTCTGTTAGTGATTAAGCACTGTATTTAGCTTTTGTAAATCTGCATATACCATTAGCAAACAATAATTGCTTTTTTGTTTTGTCTTTTTGTTAGTACATTGTTACCTTGTAGCAAGTGAATTCTGTTTGTAACATCTGGACCACATCTGACTGCCACTGAGGGACACACAACACCCTGCCCAGCATATAACTCGCAGACATCCACAGCTCTTGCAACCCTCCCTACTGACCCCATACCTACCCCTGAAAAATACAATAAACACACAGCGCCCACCGACTCAAGGTAGCTTCAAAACAATTTATTTGTGCACATAAAAATAAAGATTTATACTTACAAGATTGCAGTGTTTAAACAGCCTTTCATAAAAGTGACAGCGGTTGTCATAAGCTGATTTGGAGCCTTGAAGTATTTAGTCTTAGATCTCTGTCTGTGTTTGTAGCTCTTAGCCCCAGCTGCTCTCTTGTAGCAGCGGTCTTTGTAACAAAATCTCGGCAGCTCGTATAGCTGGATCCTGACCTTTTCCTCTCAGCTGGTACTCAGTAACCTGAAAGCCATCACTATTTTAACCCTTAAGGTACTGTACGCGTTTCGTTTGCAGCAAACAAACTTCTTCAGGGGTATTTAGTCTTTTTACTTTGCATAGGGTACATTAAGGGTTAAAATAGTGACGGCTTTAAGGTTACTGAGTACCAGCTGAGAGGAACAGGTCAGGATCCAGCTATACAAGCTGCCGAGATTTTGTTACCAAGACTGCTGCTACAAGAGAGCAGTTGGAGCTAAGAGCTACAAACACAGATGGAGATCCAAGACTATATACTTCAAGGCTCCAAATCAGCTTATGGGAAATAACGGACAACCGCTGTCAGTTTTATGAAAGGCTGTTTAAACACTGCAATCTTGTAAGTGTAAATCTTTATTTTTATGTGCACAAATAAATTGTTTTTAAGCTACCTTGAGTCGGTGGGCGCTGTTTGCTTATTGTATTTTTCAGCTGTTTTTCGTCTGCCGGGACCAGGATACCCAGATCATACACTGAGCAGCAACATATCAAAGGAGAAAAAGGACTGTTGCCTGATTTGAACTGAGAATCATTTTGAAATTATCTACCCACCAGTAGTTGGACTCTTTATATGTATGGTAACTAAATAATGAAATAATTTATGTTTCTCATTACTTTTATTGTTTTTAAGAGGCACACATGTTTTAAGATTTTTAAATTAAGGTTATATGACGTTGCTCTTCTTTTCCTTTTTTTTTTAGATTTATCATATTTAGTATTAATGATTTTTTAGATCAATTATCAAATACAACAATATATATAAAATATTCCCTGAATCTAGGGAGCGCTGAGATTTGTATATACATATTTTAAAAAACCCATACCTACCCCGCTTGAGACAATGGACAGGCCCCAATCACAGCCACCATGTCCATTAACAATTATTACAGTCAATGCCAAGGGCTTGAACAGCCCTAAGAAGATGTCGGTAGCCTTTAACCAGATTCATAAAACCGAGGGGGATATTGTTTATGTGCAGGAAACATATTTTAAAAAAGCATTAGAGGGGCTTATCCCCTTGACCACTACTTGTTGTTATTATATTCTTTTAATATGTTAATTTTATATTCTTTTAATATGTTAATTTTTAATTACAATTTTTGTTTTCAGTCTTTTAATAAAAATGTTTTTTACTATAACACAAGTATAGTGGTTTCTACCTTACCTCTCATTTCCCAATATTGGTCTGTTTGTGCATTTATCCTGTTTTTGGACCATATCGTTGGTAACACCTGGAGTGGGTGAGCTGATACGCCCTAACCTATAATTATCAGTCTGCATCTACCAGCACATTGGTGTGCTATTGAACATTGTGAGTACCCATTTGGCATAATTATCTCCATTGTTCCATCTATTTTGTTGATCTGCACATGTGGTTTCCTTTTTTGTCTTGACTCTCCATTACAGACACACCTGGTGGGGATATCCTGGAGTGGGTGTATTGACACACCATATTATGTCAGTCTACTTCCATTAGCACATTGGGGTGCTTATTTTAAATGTGAGTAATTATTTGGCTCGAGTGCATAAGCTTTGGCTTTTTTGATTTGGTGATTCTACACGAGGCGCCCCTCTCTTTCTTCTATTTTACGATTTTAAAAAAAGGTAAGGAACCCAACTTCATTAGCCACAGGTACCAAACATTTTATTTGGTGTCAGGAGAAGACAAGAAAGGGGGAGTAGGCATCTTTTTAACATACACAATTAAGTTCCAGCCCACGCACATAGAAAAAGATGCAAATGGCAGGTATATAATAGTAACTGGGCTACTTTATAACAAGTTAGTGACATTGGCAAGTATATATCTCCTGAACCAAGACCAACACATAGCCTTAAAATTGATATGTAGCAAACTACTAGAACGTAGCAGGGGCATCATACTCATAGAAGGAGACCTGAACTTGTCCTTAGACCCATCGATAGACCCATTGATGGAAAGGGAAGTCTAGCACACCAACAAGGGTCATTAAGGCAGCTAATAGCCAGCTGATCCAGCTCAGGCTACATGACATATGGAGATCTCTGAACCCCAGGTCTCAAGACTATACAT
The DNA here is from genome assembly GCF_027579735.1 of Bombina bombina. Taxonomy (NCBI): domain Eukaryota; kingdom Metazoa; phylum Chordata; class Amphibia; order Anura; family Bombinatoridae; genus Bombina; species Bombina bombina. The sequence continues at coordinate 374,319,581 of NC_069499.1, forward strand.
TCCACTCCTTTCTGCACCACACATACTCTAAAATTGACTATATCTTGACGGACCAAATCGGCCTGTTGCTGGTCAGAGACTCTCTTATATTACCTACTACCTTGTCAGATCAAGCCCCAGTGAAATGCACAATAGATTGGCCAGACACTCCCATACTGCCATTTCTATGGAAATTAGATGCATTTCTGCTAGATAGCTCTCTGGTCAAACAGGACATTGATGAAACACTGAGTCATTATTTTAGGGAAAACACCTCGGAAGACATATCCCCCACAACGCTGTGGGAGGCGCATAAATGCGTGTTCAGGGGGGAATTTCTTAAACATAAAGCCAGGGAAAGGAAGAACAATAGACAATGCCTAAATTCTACACTTGTCGAAATTAAATTCTGGGAAATGGAGCATAATAAAACCCCATTATCTACAGACGCGTTTGGATCCTTAACACAAACCAGGAACAACCTTCACACACACCTCACAAAGGAATATCAACGCAAAAATGCACTTCTGAACCGGAAATATTTTTGACCTAAACGACAAGGCAGGCTCCTCACTGGCAAGGGGCCTGTGATGCAGGCAGTTAAGCTCGCCTATACATGCTATTTCTGACGCACAGGGACATGCATATAAAGACAGCAAAAACATAGCTGAGACTCTTAGGCAATTCTATGAGAAACTATACAACCTACACAATGACAGCGCACGGGAAGACATTCATGACTTTCTCTATGGCCTTCACCTCCCCACACTTGACACAAGGAGCCTAGAAGACATGGAATCTCTGTTTACAGCGGAGAAGATTAAAACAGCTATCAGCAGCATGTCCAGTGGCAAGAGCAATGGACCTGACAGTTTGGGTATAAAATACTATAAGATTTACACACATCACATAATACCCCCCCTGTTATCTTTATTTAACTCACTCGCACAAAAGGGAGGCTTGCTGGAACAAATGCTTGAGGCGCACATTACAGTGCTCCCCAAGCAAGGGAAGACCCCTGACAGACCAGAGAATATGCGCCCTATCTCATTGTTAAACACAGATATCAAGCTATTCATGAAGATATTGGCAACCAGAATTAATAGATCTCTTCCAAAATTGATCCACCCAAATCAGGTGGGCTTCGTACCTGGGAGGGAGACAAAAGATTATACCTTGAAAGCCTTACAACTAATCACTCACACCTAACAGAATAAAATTCCCATGGCTCTCGTTTCCATAGATGCAGAAAAGCCTTTGATAGGGTTAACTGGAAGTTTCTAAGAGTGATTCTGGGTCGTATGGGATTGGCAATACAACCATAAACCGCATATTCTCCCTTTACCCAAAACCCTCCGCTAGGGTGAAAGTAAACAACCCTGATACCTCTCTTATTAAACTACTTGAACAGAATTCAGGTGCTCATAGAACAGTACATATGGAGGGAAATCAAACCCAGGGTGGCCAGACATACACTTTACCTGCCAAGGGATAGAGGGGGACTAGAAGTACCAAACATTAAGTCATACTAACAGTCAATAGTCCTTCAGAAACTCCTGGACTGGTGTCATAATGACCCAAACAAGGAGTGGGTTTAAATTGATCGCACTTTAATGGGAACAAATAATGCTGGGACGGTCGCGTGGCATAAAACTAACCACTGACCCAAAGCCACTACACAATACCCCTTGCTAGTGGACTTCTTTTCTCACTGGGATAATATTTTAAACACCTAATCAAACATCTCGACCAGACACTCTCCCCTGACACCAGTATACCCAAACCCTGATATACCTTGGAACTCTAGAGACATAGGACTGACCCACCAGACACAGATGACAGAATGTACATTACTTGCTTTCCTCACAGATGGCAAACTGAAACCCCTAATAGCAATACAAGAAGAAGCATCCAGCAGCACCATAGATTGGTTTCAGTTAAACCAGTTACACCATTTCCTGTGCTCTCACAAACACAGTCAGTGTCTGACTAGACAGACAACACCTTCTGAAAAATTGTGCATATGAGATGTAGGTATGAAACATACTATCTCATTACTATAGAAATTATAAATATTGGAACACTCACAATTGCTGCCCTCCTACACAAGGGCATGGGATAAAGAACTTCACACAGACATAACACCCCAAAACTGGCAGAAGGCTTTTGTGATCACTAAAAGGTTTCCATTTCCATGAGAATACAAGAATCCAGCTATAAATTTTAGTCCAGGTGGTATCTAACACCAAGTAGACTACAACACATGTGCAAAACAACATCAGAGAGGTGCTGGAGAGACTGCGGGGGGATGGGCACCCTCGCATACATATGGTGGGACTTCCCCAAACTAGACACCTTCTGGGTGGAAGTCTTTACACAAATTAAGAGAGTAACAGTGGTGATTCTCCCCAATGACCCTAAGATTCTCCTTTTTTATCCCTCCCCAAATTTGAGAACCAGGTGCGCAAAGCGTTAACAAACATTGATTATGTTAAATAGCGCCAAATTTATAATCCCACAGCACTGGAAAACACAGACGGTCCCGACTCTGACAGCGTGGGGAGTTCAGGTAGATACATTGCTGCACCTGTAAAGATACCACCACATGTGGGCAGGGACCTTAGAAACCCACAAGCTTATGTTGGGTATCTGGACGCAGGGCAAAATTAAAAACACGTAGGCTAGGGTGGCATTACTCTGGGCCAAGCAAGGCTGAAATGATTAGCCTGGTACACAGATTGGCCAACCACCTGCATATTGCCACGACATGGGATAATTCCCACTGCCACATACACCCACATTACTAATAAGAAAAACAACACAAAACAGACAGAACATCCACTTCCTCTAGAGGAAGGGGAACTTAAATTTGTCAGAGGGCGACATCTTGTTTGGATACCCCTCTACACCTCCAAATACAGTTGCTTGGGATATCCATCATAACCCTGTTATGTCCTCCATTGTTTTATTGTATTATTGTTTTATTGCATTATAGTGATTTGTTGAAATATCCTATGCTTGCACTTCATTGGCCAGCAGACTTTTACTGGCTTCACAAACGAGTGCAATTGGACTACATTCTTATTTCTTGCTCTATTTATTACTGTCTGTAGAACCAGTGGTTGTGTGTGTACTACCTATCTGAGTGCTCATGGTCCTTGAGCATTATTACACATGGAATTGTTCTTTACATTTATTTGAATTCAATAAAGCATTTAAAATAAAAATATATATATTAATATAACCGTGTTAATTATGCAAAACTAAGAAATGAGTAATGAAGAGAGTATCTATCTTTTTAAACAATAAATATTTTGCTGTAGACTGTCCCTTTAAATAATCTAACCAGCCCAGAAACCTTAAAGTGACACTGAACCCAATTTTTTTCTTTAGTGATTCAGATAGAGCATGCAATTATAAGCAACTTTCTAATTTACTCCTATTATCAAATTTTCTTCGTTCTCTTGCTATCTTTATTTGAAAAAGAAAGTCCAGAACCTTGGACAGTACTTGTTTATTGGTGGATGAATTTATCCACCAATCAGCAAGAACAACCCAGGTTGTTCACCAAAATGGGCTGGAATCAACACTTACATTTTTGCTTTTCAAATAAGATACCAAGAGAATGAAGACACTTTGCTAATAGGAGTAAATTAGAAAGTTGCTTAAAATTGAATGCCCTATCTGAATCACAAAAGAAAAAAAATTTGGGTTCAGTGTCCCTTTACGATAATTGAGTCCCCAGACAGAAAATATCCCTCCACCAATTCTAATCCACTTTCACAAACTTTTCCATCACAATTACCACCTCCTAAAAACAACAATTCGGGGGCGTAGCTAACTGCCAACAGGATAAGACGTGTGATAGGAAAGCTCCTAACTCTTATGAGACAAAGAGTGACATATAAGCTTTAAAATCCTAGATATTTTGGCATAGATTTGCTTAATAGCATACAGGGAGAGTAACTCTGCATAGCGATATAAACGGACAAACAAAACAAAGAAGAAAACTTGCTTTTGAACTTTGCAGCCGACTGCAGCTGAAATTGGATCCGCCTAACACCTAACTCCACGGAGGTACCTCACGCTTGCTCCGGAGGGTCGGGGATCCACTCCGGAGCACAAGTCTGCTGCTAACTAACAAACTGAGAGGTTAATTAGCCCTCTATATCCATCGCCGGGGACCCGGCAGCAAAACTCACCTGCACCCGGCACTGGAGGCATCACCCTTTGGAGCCCTCTAACCGGCAGCGGAACTTCCACCCTCTATGGCCATAGTACTCAGCCTACTCCGTCTGTAACAGACTATTGCCAGCTGACCCTGCATATCCCGGCCTGACACACCTCGGCAGAATTGGTACGAAAGTCCGCCATCTTGAAGGGTGCCCTGCTTCTCTGGAGTGTTGCGACCTAACCCGGAGGAGAAAAAGAAGTGTGCTACCTGGCCCGACCGACATACCTATTGAGCCGCAGACCTGCCTGACCGGCGGTAACGCAGTGTCCTCCTCACAGGATCCGTCAGAACAGTTCAGAGGCCAGAAGCTTCCGACAGGCTCCCAACAGCTGCAGCTTGCTCACACCTGGAGAAGGGGTAAGATTAGGGTGGATAGCGGGCCATAACAAAGAGACATACAGCCCAGACCTATACTCTTTAAGGCAGCTTACACTATCCGGACCCCTTTTGCAGCCCTGAGGCCTACTGTGGCTGAATAACTCAGAGTTATCCCAGGCAGTCCTTGTGACCTCAGTTACGGGGCCCCTGTGAAAGCCTCCACATAGAACTACTCATCTTCCAGACTCCTTGCCTTACATTAGGAAGAGAAACCCATATAAAGAGGGAAGAGTAATCCATACCTCTTGTGAAATTAAATTAGCGCTATACCTGGGTGTGCACAAAGAGGAAAAGATCAACTATCACTTGGTTCACTACATCCCAGCTTAATCAGTAAATTGAGGGTGCCTACCTTGTCATCTTGCTACTGAGGCCCACACACTTGAGACTTTGGACATAGGGGATAAAAGAAACATAATCTTGCCTACTTGCCCTAGCTATTTAATACCTGCAGAATAACCCCTCATAACAGGGCTTGCCCTCTGGTGCTGAGAGAAATAGACTTGGTGCGCTGCAGCCCAGCAGTGGGCCCTCTGTTGAGTAATCATCTGGAAAGCCTGAGGTTTTCACATATTTCCATCCCCAGGCTAACCAGGAACTGTTTCATACATCTAGGACTGTCCTACCTTAATTTCCTAGCTGGAGGCTGACTTAATAGCTGCTGCATCAGCATATGTACCTCTGTGGCCCTTGCTCAGAGTGGAGTGCTCATATATAGAGTGTACTATCTGTGTTTTTGCATGTGTATTTTAAGTACTGCATTACATAATCCCTAAATTCCATGCAGTGCATCTTCTATTTTCTTTCAACAGCGCTGCCAGTTATTGTAAGGTTGTAAACAACTACTGCTTAGAGGTTTGTGTGTGAACTGCATTAGCACTGGTGCATACATTGTGCTCTTAAGGGGGCTTATATACCCAGACCATTACTGTTTATCTAACCACTCTTATTACCTGACAGGTTGCCTTTACTATTGTCATACTCACTGCAATTGGTTAGTTATTTATAATCTACGACTGTGACCCCTCAAGACTCACCCTTTCCGGCCTAGCTAGTCTAGGCTGGTCACTACCCCTTCCCCTTTCCCCTTCCTCAGGGTCGTATCCCCTGTCCCTGAGTCGAGAGGGGGCTCTGGTGACCTAGGGATAGCCCATCCAGCAACATTATTTATAGAGATATATGTGTGGTATCTAAACTCTACTAGCAGCGCAGTCTCTAATCATTCCTCTTTGTTGTGATGAACTCTGAAAACATGTAAGTTGCTTTTTTTATGCCAAGGCCCCGGTCAGTCAGATATAAGCAAATCTTTATAGTGCAGGCTTGTGTCTACAAACCTTACTGAAAACCCATGCAAGTCCACAAAATGCCTCAAACATTTAAAAGAAAACAAAAAACCCTCAATGCCCCTAAGCGCACAGTGGTGGACCACTTCAGCAATCCCCTCTCCAGATCTCAGGTTGGCTCTGATGAGGAGCTTACAGATGCTAGTAGCTCAGCTGAGACCACCGGTGAGACTACCCTGACTCAAGCTGTGGGACGTTCATTGCGTGCTGAAAAAGAGGTTAATAACAACCTTATGGACTCTATCACAGCACTCCTGTCTTTACACCACGATTCCCTGACTAAAAAATTTGAGAAGAGCCATGCGGATCTGAAACGCGACATAGCCTCCATAGGTGAGTGCACAGACATAAAAGAGCGCAAACAGGAAGATCTGATGATTGACCATTCCAACCTACTTGATTACTCCCAGTGCTTAGCTGAGCAAATAACAGACCTTGAAGTCAAATTGGCTGACCTAGAAGACCGCACCCGGCACAACAATATTCAGGTGAAGGGTATCCCTGAGACTGTCTCCCCTCAAGACCTAGAGAAATACCTCTGGGAGCTATTCACTACAATAGTGGGCCCAGAAGAAGGTCAAGAGATGCTGGTTGATCGGGCGCATAGGGCACTGAGGCCCAGATCTAGTGAAGGAGATAAGCCTTGGGATGTCATAGTCTGCCTACATTATTATACCTTTAGAGACAAACTCCTTCGAGCTCTTGCAGGGGGCAGAACCCTCCCGGGCCAATACTCAGAGGTGCAGGTCTACCAAGATCTCTCGCCGCACACCCTTCAGCTACGGCGCCATTATCAGCCATATACCAGGTTAATGAGAGATAAAGCTATAAAATACTGATGGGGGTTTCCCGTCAAACTACATATAACCAAGGAAGGCCACCAGTACACAGCCTCCTCGCCACAACAGGCTAGAGAACTCATGCAAAAATGGGACCTGTTACCGCCGGATCCGCCTGACTCCCAGCAACAAAAAGATCCAAACAGGGGATTGAGGGCTTCAGCCACAGAGTGGCGAACTCTCCCCCAAAGAGTGGGAAATGTCCAGAAAAAAACCCCACAATATATAGGAAAGAACCCACCTACATGCAGCGCCTCTACTGATCCGGGCACAACATGAACCCTACTTTGCTCAACGCCCCACACTAGACTTTGGGCAATGAGACCCCTTACTTCCCCTTGAAGATCCAGATATCCCTTACAAGATTTACCACCTTTACTTTTTCTTAAAGGACTTAGCATGGATGTTTTCAGTTCTTTCTGTTCTGTGGTTTCTCATAATTCTTTTTCTTTTTTTCTTTTTTTTTTTTTAAAAAAAAAAAAGTGCTCCCCTCTCTTCACAGAGAGCTATACAAATGTTAACGCGTTGCAGCATTGTCATTACCACTAATGTTTGTTTGTTAGTAGTTTACAAAGTTGAGAGACTTGTTTTCAGTTAGGAATAGATTAGCTAACAAAGCCTTGAGTATGGGCGTCTACCCTACCGGATTCCCCAAGCATAGTGACATAGCTTAACAGTAACAATCTCTCCCATGGCAACCATATACCACCACCCTTAGGCAATATTTAACTGAAATTATTTAAAATGTGTACCATGGGAAATGATACCTTGCTATCACTACTGGTTACTAGTTAGTAGACTGCTAAGTAGAGAGCCATACCATGGGAATAAATTACCTAGCATTACTGCCAATGTTGTTGTGTGTACCTAGCACTACTGACACTGTTGTTGTATATACCAATTATTACCTTATAGTTGATGGCACCGCTTAACTCTGTATCCTGTGTCCAATTCTATTGAAACGTGGTAATGTTTTGTTCCTGTTGAGCTGTGTATTTGTCACGTTTGACCCACCACATGTCACATGTGAAACGACACGCAAGGCACAGGTTGGAGAATCTTGACATTTGTAGACATTTGACGCACGACACAGAACGACTGACTGGGGTCAGGATCCGCATGCTGACCTCCCCCCACCTTAATAGTTGTGACCTCTTACAATTCCTGGTAAGAGCACTCATAGAGATAGTGTATTTTACACATCGCTGAGTATCCTGACAGTTCCTAAATAACCCATATAGTTACTTGAGAGCGGATAGATCCGCCCCTCCCTTCTTTCATCTCCCCCATTTTCCCCTGCCTCCCTGGTAAACATCCCCCTCCTAATTTTTTCTGTCCCACAAGAGACATAGAACCTCCTAGCCTTATGGCGCCTATAACCGTAGCCACTCTCAATGCCCAGGGCTTAAACTCCCCTACTAAACGAAGCCTTTTATCTAGTTACCTTAACTCCCACAAATTACATATTGTGTTTCTCCAAGAGACTCATTGGGATAGCAAAGCTAGGCCGTTTCGTAGCCCGACACACTACCCCATATGTGAAATGGCTTCTTTCTCAGAGAAAAAGAGAGGGGTAGCAATCCTGATCCACAGAGGCATTTGTTGTGCCATAGAACATATTGACCGTGACCCCGAGGGCAGATACCTGATCCTGGTCTGCTCATTAAATGGAATTCTATACACCCTAGCCTCTATCTACACCCCAAACGCCAAACAGATTCCATTCCTGAGAAAGCTTCTGCGGAGACTAGGGGAAGTTAAGAGGGGACACTTATTGATAGGGGGAGATCTTAATTTGGTTTGGGACCCAACTCTAGATAAAAAAAAAAAAAAAAACATACCACACTGACCGAAATCTTAACACTCAATCCAATGCGCTGCGCAAACTTATGTACTAGCATGGCCTCTATGACATCTGGCGCTGTCTTGCCCCAACCGAAAGGGACTACACCCATCACTCCAAACCACACAACTCCTACTCCAGGATTGACTATCTCCTGTGTGACTCTTGGACTCTGGACCAATTCTGCATCCCGCGCATAAGACCATGCCCCTGGTCGGATCATGATCTTGTCAGTGCCAGATGTTCTATATTACGTCCCCCTGATTGCAGGCTCTCCTGGAAACTACCTGACCATTTCCTATCAGAGGGGGAAACCCCCCAGCTGGTGGAGACAATCTCGGATTTTCTGAGGCACAATGATACGGGTGACACGAGCCAGGGAATCCTGTGGGCTGCACTTAAAGCTTATCTTAGGGGTCATTTTATAAAAAAAAAGTGCATTCTTAAAAGCTAAAAACTAGGTTTCCCTCGCTAAACTATACGCGGAACTGAGACAGACTGAATTGGCTAACAAAAATATCCCCACTCCCGCCCTAGGCGCTATTAGAGATGAAATTTCTAAGAGAGAGCAGCTACGAGTTCAGGCAAACCTGCTTCGGCTTCGACAAGTGTATTTCTACAAAGGAAACAAGGCTGATAGGTTGTTGGCCCGTAAGCTCAGAGATCGTGTGGTTCAGTCCAGAATCCCCACGATCTCTATGGCAACAGGCGCAGTCCACTCACCAAAAGATATTGGGAAGGCGTTTGCTGCCTACTATACTTCATTGTATAATCTTAATAATGACTCCTTGGGAGTCGACGCCCGCAGAACAGCGACAACAGTTCTTGGCGAAGTTAGACTTAACCTTCTTAGAAGCAGATTTGGTGGATGACTTGACTGCCCCTTTCACTCTAGAGGAAATCAAGACGGCCATATTGGCCTTGAAGCCTCACAAGGCTCCGGGTCTGGATGGATTTATGAGCCTTTTCTATCGTACCTTTGCCCAGCTGCTTTCACCTATTTTGCTTCATCTTTTTGATGAGGTCAGGGAGGAGGGAACCTTTCTCCCCGAATTCCTCGAGGCCAATATCCTGACTATACCCAAAGAAGGGAAAGATCCGGCGCACTGCGAGAGCTATCGGCCCATTTCTCTTATTAATGTGGACGTGAAAGTCTATGCCAAGGTCCTTGTGACCAGACTTGGAAAACACTTACCCTCCCTGGTCCATTTGGACCAAGTGGGATTCGTACAAGGAAGGCAAGGTACGGATAACACCCGTAGGCTACTGAATATATTTATGGAAGCAGTGGACATGGGACTGCCCCTCCTCACCCTGTCTATGGACGCAGAAAAAGCGTTTGACAGGGTGGGGTGGGATTATATGTTCTGTACCTTGGAACGTTTTGGGATTCCTGAGACGTTTCTTACAGCTATTGCTGCACTCTACATCTCTCCGACGGCCGTGATCAAGGGTATGGGCTATTGTTCCTCTAAAATTGCAATCAGGAACGGGACTAGACAGGGGTGTCCCCTGTCCCCACTCCTCTTTGCGTTGGTGATGGAGCCTCTCGCAGAGGCAATTAGAGAAAACCCTGTGGTCAAGGGTCTTCAGATACATGACACACTCCAGAAATTCTCTTCCTCACAAACCCAGTGAAATTATTGATTCCTTTAGTAGCATCTCGAATTATAAGATCAATGTGTCTAAAACAGAGGCCTACATGATCCCCATTGAACAACCAGAACAGAGACATCTTAAGCGGCTCTGCTCATTCAAGTGGTCGATAGATGGGATCAGACATTTAGGTGTCTTTTTGTCTCATGACAAAAACACAGTGCTACAGGAAAATTACACTGTATTACTGCGGGAAGTTGAGGTGAGATTGAAGTCTAACAAATATGAGGAAATCTCCTGGATGGGCAGAATTGCTGCTCTGAAGATGATGATCCTCCCCAAGTTAACTTACGTTATGCTGTGTATTCCCATCCCAGTGCCGGAAAGGAACCTACGTGGCTTCCAAGCTACATTTAATTCCTATGTTTGGGACAATAAGCGGCCACGAGTTGTGGCGGCCACACTTCAGGTCCCAATTGACCGAGGTGGGCTAGGGCTACCCAACATCCAACTATACCATCGAGCGGCGATGATTTCGCATGTCTCAGTGTGGGGGCCAGCCCTACCCCCTACAAGATGGAGAGAGCTAGAACAGGCTTCCCTCCCTGCCTATGTGGACCTCTCGGATCTGCTGTGCTTTCCACCGCACCTAGCCACACAGATACCAATCTCCAACCATCTCATTAAAGAATGTCAATCGGCCTGGTTCCACTTAAGGCACCACCAGTTGATAGCCCCGCACCCCTCTCCCATCCACTCGGTCGTGCCGCTCCTACAAGGGCTACCTAATACTCGGCTCACTCTCTGGAAGGCCCTAGAGATCACTTCTTTAAGTGACTTCTACCTGAACGAGAATTTCCTCTCGTCCCAAGACATGATAACTAAATTCGACATCCCCCGTCGCCTAGAGTTTGACTTTATGAGACTTAGATCCCTGATGAAGGCATGGGGATTCCTGGCCGAAAAGATTAGGGCGCCCACTATTTGGGAGGTTAGATGGAAGGCGAACCTACAACTGCATAAGTCTCTCACTGTCCACTACAGATCTCTCTTGGGGCCGCCCGCCCTAGTGAAAACCAGAAATATGGCCTCTTGGGAAGCAGAATTGAGACTCACTTTCACGACACTTGACTGGACTAAGACAATACTAAAATCTGCACTTCATTGTGCCACAATGTATGAACTCTACTTTAAGATTATAACCAGATGACACTTAGTGCCGACCAAGCTTCGGACTCTGTACCCTGATCGCTCACCCCAATGTTGGAGAGAGTGTGGGGAGATAGGGACCCGCTCCATATGTGGTGGTCATGTGACAGACTCCGACTACTTTGGCTGAAAATCTGTGCGGCCTGTACGGCCCTAGAACTGCCGATACCAGATACTCCAGACCTAGCCCTCCTACATTTAGGGGTAAAAAAACTACCAAAGCACAAGAGGTACTTACTAGTGTACCTGTTGACATCAGTCAAGATGTTAATTGCTAGGAATTGGAAGAAACAACAGCCCCCAAGATGGCAGGCAGTTATTGATTACCTGCAATATGTTAAAACAATGGTAGACTATGTCTTTCGGACAAAGAAACAGTCAGATGTCTTTTGCCTAATCTGGGAACCCTGGGAGACCTACCCGAAGCCGACCCCATAATGCCCCTCACTCTTTAAACCTAGTGACCTCCCCCAGGCTATATCCCTTTCCTCCCCTAGAGGATGCACCTCACTATGTCAGACCCGAGGTGCTCCTCTTTGCTCTGCCCCTTCCCCCCCCCTCCCAATACCCTCAACCCCCCCCCAGTACCCCCCCTCCCTTTTGGGAGAGGTGGATGACCGAACCTATCAGCATTACTCTCATTCATATACACTATATGTATTTACTATTCTGCCTCATTTAACTGTCAGGCTCATTGGGTATGGCATATATGGCCATACGGTACCTAAAATATAAAAAAACAAAATCCCTCCTCAGACAAACCAACACATAACATCTGTAAAGTGCAAATACACAGCTGAAGAATGACTATTGGATAGATTTGACCGTCATGCCGGGCCAACCGGTCTACTTTGAATGTCATTTATACTTTGAATAATCGCGTGTATCTCTGTTATCAATTATGTAAAGTGAAAACTGTGCTGTTATGTGGTTTTGTATCATTTTCATTAATAAAAATTTATTCACAAAAAAAAACAAAACAAAAAAAACAACAATTCCAAAATGCACTGGATAAGGCCCAGCATATAACCAAAACGTTTGTATGGAGGACACTTGCAGGTAACCACAATCATGGTCAGGCAGACTGGCGCAGAAACAGAGTGGTCAAAGTAAGTCAGAATTATCAGGTAAAAATGAGAATGCAGGACAAGCAAAAGTGAGCAACAAGTAGTTCAGTACACAAGGCACTTCCAGTCTAACAAATGGTATGAGGGAGCATATAGAAAGTATGGTGGTTAAATGGAGTCAGATTACTGGGCATGGTGACAAAAAAACAAAAAAAACAAAGAGAACATGGTGCTAAAACAGAAGAATGAAGCAATAGCAGCTCAATAGTAAAAAAAAAAATAGATCTCATGCAACCCTGTGGCATATCAGCTGGTGGTTATATAACTTTGTGTCACTTTGTAGAAGTAATATTGCACTTGCACTATGTTTACATTATTGCCAGCTTTGGTACATTCATAACCCAAAAAATGAAGATTAATGGTAAGAATAATCATTGTCCTTAGCAAGGGTTTCACTGTAAATCGTAGTCAAATATGAATTTGAATATAAAGAAATGTATTAATTATACTTTAGCTCTTGGTAAATATAAACCATGCTATTCCCATATGAGTGTTTGCTTTTGTAATGTACTTACTTGTGCTAATACTTTTGAGGGAGCTCCTGCTAGTCCTCGATTTATGCCCAGAATCAGCATTACACCGTCAGCTATCCTTAGGTTTTTTTATTTTTAGTAATTTTAGTGTTTATTTTTTTTTATAATGTTAGGTTGTATTAGTGTAAGCTTAGGTTTTATTTTTATTTCACAGGTAAGTTAATATTTATTTTTAAATAGGTAGTTAGTTAATAATTGTAACTTTAATGTAGGTCTATCTTAATTATGTTAAAGTTAGGGGTGTTAGGTTTAGGGGTCAATATAGTTTAAATAGGCTGTTGCAATGTGGGGGGGGCGGCGGTTTAGGGGTTAATAGGTTCATTTAGTGTTTTAGTTAGTTTACTCTGCCTCTTAGCCCCTAAAATTGCTGGATTGATTATTGTTGCTGAACTCTGCCTGTCTGACTACTCTGCCTCTTAACCCCTAAAATTGCTGGATTGATTATTGTTGCTGAACTCTGCCTGACTGACTACTCTGCCTCTTAACCCCTAACTCATGGTTTAATATACTGTTGCTGAACCCTGCCTGTCTGACTGCTCTGCTTATTAACCCCTGTTGTTCTGGATTGCTTCTTTGTTGCTGAACCCTGCCTGCCTGACCATTCTAGTGGTGTGCCCTTGGACTGCTTTACTGTTGCTAAATCCTGATGAAGTGGCACAAGCTGTTTATCTTCGGGGACAGATGTTGGGAAACCATACCACACAGTTGCAGAATATGGATTCCAAGCTATAGGCATGCTGACGAGTTTAGTACTGCTTTATCTTCTGTGTTTGGGGCTTCTGGCTGTACCTCTGCTGCGGAATATTCTCTCCTGGATCTCCACCAGGGCAATAGAACTGTGGCACAATTTGCCATCGGGTTTCGCACCTTGGCACGTGAAACCACTTGGGATGGCAGTGCCCTCAAGGCAGCCTTTAGGAGGGGTCTGCATGAATGCATCAAAGATGAACTCACTTATTGTGATATTCCTTCTTCAGGTTACTTTATAATACTTTGTATCAGACTGGACTCTCGCTTTAAGGAAAGACAAGCCGAGAGAGACAGAACAAGGAGGGTTCTTCGCTCCCATCCTCCTGTTCGCCCAGTTTTGGCAGCATCCACTACCCCTTCAGCAGCTCCAGTTACTTCAGTGGAGGAACCCATGAATCTCTTCTCTTTCAAACCTTCAGAGTCTGAAAGACAGAGAAGAAGGAGACTGAGACTATGCTTTTTAAAAAAAAAATACTTTATTTTTTCCAGCACCACTCACAGTGACAAACAATAGAAATTACAAAACAAATCAACCTTGTAAAATATGACAACAAACATTATCAATGTAGCAACACTGGGTTTTCTTTTTATCCAGCACTCCTCAATCCTATGTAACTCCCCTTACTTTCCCTATTCTTGGCTCTCCTCCTGCTGCCACATTAAGAAAATGCCTCAATTAACTTTAGTAGATCTACAACCAGTTCACCTGAGTCCTTAGAGGCTTCATTCTACTGTAGGCTAGTGGTAAGGTAATCTTCCTGCCAGGAGGGCACAGAAACTCCTGTCCCTAATCTACAACTCCACTCCTTCATCCTTCCCCCTCCTCTCTTCTCTTCCCCTAAAAGAGCTTTCACTTCTCCGTTTTGCCCCGAGGTGCCACCCCCAGGATCCTCATTGCTCTCATCTCCCAATCAGGTCTAATGTGGAATAGTTTGTCTGTACTGTTAATTAAAAAATATTAAATTTTCCATGTAGTTGGGCATTTAGTATATAGTCAGAGTCTTTAAATGGTTAAATGATCTGTTTTTGGTATGCAAGGTCCAGGGTATCAAGGAGGGGTTCCCATTTAGTCATGATTTTTTTGGTTCTCCGTGTTATGTCCCCCTGGGTGTCTAGTTGTTCACATACCATCTGCTTTCTCAGTGTTTCCTTGAGTTGTGTTAGGCTTGGTGGTATCTGTGACAACCATTGCATTAAGATAAGTTTCCTGGCGTGTAATATCACATTGTGTATGAACTCTGTGTGTTTTCCTATCCTTGACTGTGAGTGTTGGATTCTTTCCCCAGTGCATTTCTCCATCCACCTCTGTGTCATGCCCCAAAATTTTGTTAGTTTCGAGCAATTCCATATCATGTGTACTATGTTTGGATTGGGGTTTGAGCATTTTGGGCATAAGCCTGAAGTGTCTCGCATCCATTTGTGAAACATTTTGGGTGTTATGTAAGCGCTGTGGACCAACATAGTATGAGATTCTCGTATTTCACTTGAAAGGGTTGCCCTCCTCAGCTTTGCAAAGCTTTGCTCGATACATTTGTCTGTAGGGATTTGTCCAGTCAGTGTGCTCCAAGTGTGTTGGAGGTGCATTATGTTAGCTTTGTGTGATTTCAATTGAAGGGTGTTATAGGTGTGAGAGATAGAAGTCATCCCTCCATTTGTTAAGGACAAGAGTCTATATATATAACAGGTAGCGTCTGGCATGTTTCCGGCTCCCAGAAGATTTTGCACATAGTGCCTCATCTGGAGGAAAGTGAAGTGGTGAGTGTTGGGTATGCCATAATCCCTCCGCAGATCTATAAACAGCCGGATTGTTTTTCCATTATCTGAAAGTATATGTCTTAGAGTCATCACCCCCCTCTCCTCCCATTGTTTGAAAGGTTTAGTGTTGAATCCTGCAGGGAATTCTGGGTTGCCCTGTAGAGGTAAGTAAGTAGTGTGGCTCAGGGGTACTCCCAAAGCCTTACACATCTTCTACCATGCCCTAACCAGGTGGCGGAGAAGGGTCGCATCCCCAAGAATGGGTTCTACTTGAGTGTGAGTCATGTGAGGGAGCATCTTTAGTGACCATGGATTGATGATCTCTGACTCAAGGGTTCTGTTAGTAAAGTGTCCCCTATCCAACAGCCAGTCCATCACATATTTCGTCAAAGCAGCCCAATTGTAATGCTCTATATTTGGAAGCCCAAAACCTCCCATCTCTGGCCTACATGTCATCTTTTGAAAGCTAATTCTGTGTTTTTTCGCCCTCCACAGGAAGTTTGTGATATCCCTATTTAACGTCTTGAGGTATTGTTTGTGTAGAAGCTCTGGGAGCATCTGCAGGGTGTACAGCAATTTGGGGGACAGAATCATTTTAATTAACCCTACTCTCCCTGATAATGTTATCGGTAACGTAGCCCAATTTAGTAATATTTGTTTTAGCTCTTTCAGTAATGGTTTGAGGTTAACTCCATACCATTGGGCAGGGTTCTTAGTCAGAGTAATGCCTAGGTATTTGAATGTGTGTGAGATTACTTTGAAATTTTCCTCCAGAGATATGGAGGGGTCTCTGTTCTGTAACCATAACAGTTCAGGCTTGTCTTTGTTTATAATATACCCTGAAATGTCGCTGAAATCAGCAATGATCCTCATTATGTTGGGGATGTTCTTCCTAGGATCTCGCGTATATAAAACCATGTCATCCGCAAAAAGTGACAAGTGGATGGTCTCCTTGCCTATGCTTAGCCCTGCTGTATCCTTCCTAATTCTGATCGCTAGGGGCTCTAACGCGAGGTCAAAAAGAAGTGGGGAGAGAGGGCACCCCTGCCTAGTGCCTTTCTTGAGAGAAAATGTTTTGGACGGTGTCCCATTTATCAAGATCGGTGCCTGGGGGTGATATAAATAGTCCTAATCGCTCTCATGAAGGGTCCTTGTATACCAAATTTCTCCAGGGTAGTGAATAGGTGATCCCAAAGTATCTTATTGAATGCTTTTTCAGCATCTACTAGAATCAAACAGGCCTCTTCCATACTCTGCTGTCTGTCCTTACTACCTTGTCCCCAGAAATGTGTAAGTACTAGTTGTAATTTTCTCATGTTTTTGACTGCTGTCCTACCCTTTAAAAACCTGGTTTGATCATCCTGAACTAGAAGGGGGAGTATCCCCGCCAATCTGTTGGCTAAAATTTTAGTAAACAACTTGTAATCAGAGTTTAGCAGGGAGATCGGTCTGTAAGATGACGTTATCAGAGGGTCCCTGTCTTTTTTGGGGAGGACTGTAACGTTTGCTTCAGTAAACCTGTTAGATAATTTAGCCTTTCCCTCTAAGATTGCATTATTGAGTAGGGCGAGGGTGTCTGCAGTCTATACCTTAAGCATTTTATAGAATTCCCCTGGTAGCCCATCGGGTTCCGGGGTCTTCTCCAATGGCAGTGCTCCCATTGCTTTCATGATCTCTAAAGGCTGGATTGGGGCATTTAATATCTGTATTTGTTCCTCATCTAACTGTGGGAATGTTAAATCATTCCAGAAGTTTCCTTTCTTTTCTGCATTGATCTCTTGGGTATCATATAACTTAGAATAGTAGTTAGTAAATGCTTTCTGTATGTCTGAGTCTTGTGTGAGGATGTCGTCCTTCTCTCTGATAGCTACTATAGTGCTCGCTTTTCTGTCTAATTTGGTGAGCCTCGCTAAGAGTTTCCCAGTACAGTTACCGTACCGGTAAAATTTGGCCTGTAACTGATTTTGGGCATTAACCGAAGTTTGGACAAGGTATGTGTCTCTTAGACTTTTAGCATCCCTATATTTGATTATTTTCTGTTCTGTGGGGTTTCGCAGATATTGGTTCCTAGTGTTAAAAAGCTGGCGCAAGAGTAAATCCCCTCTCATTCTGCGGGTTTTCATTACTTTAGCTGCATATGCTGTCACTACTCCTCTCAGCACCGCCTTTGAAGATTCCCAAAAGAGGGAGATGTCGCTTAAATGTAGGGCGTTTAACTCTTTGTATGCTAACCACTCCCCAATGAGGTGTTTGCGTAAGTTTAAGTCATGGTAAAGGTGTGTGGGAAATCTCCATCTGCGTGCCTGTCTGTGGGGTGCATTGGTGTCTATAGTTAGTGAAACTGGAACATGGTCTGAGATGTTTATGGGATCGATTCTTATGTCTGTAATGCGAGGGCAGAAAGAGTTGGTGACCAGGAAATAATCTATACGAGATAATGTCATTTTGGCCAGTTGCATGCAGGTGTAAATCTCTTGTTTCTGGATTTCTGTCCCTCCAGATATCCAAGAGAGACAGAGTATTTCTAAAATTCTTTATGATACGTGTTTCCCTCTTTGATCCTGACCACGGTTGGGGCTGTAGTGGGGCATAGTTTGGGTTGCGAAACCTGTCAGCCGGTGTGTGTGGTGCGATGTTATAGTCACCCCCTACAATAAGAGGAAAATCTGAGAATTGTATGAGTTTGGCCTGTAGATGGGTCAGGAATTCTTTCTTTTTGGTGTGAGGGTCGTATACGCCACACAGTACTAGGTGTAGAGCCCCAATTTTTTGTTTGACTATCAGGTACCTTCCCTCCACGTCCGCCACAGTCTGTGATAGAGTATAGCTTAGGCCTTTACAGAAGAGGATTGCTACCCCCTGGCTCTTTTCCCCTCATATGGAGTGTATAGCACCTCCCCCACCCAGCTCTGTTTAAGTTTCTGGTGTTCCTTCTGTGAGAGATGGGTCTCCTCTAATATTGCTATGTCCGTTCTCTTGTTGTTCAGTTGTCTAAGTATAGTCTTTCTTTTGATTGGGGACGTAATCCATCCTACATTCCATGTGGTCAACTTCATTTTGTCCTAGTATGGGTGTCTGTCTTGTGTGGTATTACCTGACTGTGGTCACAGAGTCAAGTGGTGTGTAATGGATATCTCACAGAGTATGTCTATAGAAAAAAAAAAATTAACTGTCCTTATGATTTCTCCAGGTTCCTTTCCCCTTTCCCTGGAGCGGCACCCCAGGGCAAAATGGATCAGCTCTATTCCTAGTGTAAATAATATATATAATATAATAAACATTACATAAAAAGGTGAAACAAAGAAAATAAATGTTCCCTTCCCTTAAATTCCCCACTGCTCAATAACAATCAAAAACTTCTTGTCCCAGAAACATCCCCCCCTCACTTTGCAAGGATACAGTTCTGCATAGTTAAGCCATTACTTGGCATTTATTCTTGTCCTTTACAGACCCGGTTCCAAGCTCAGGCCTATGGTGCTGTGTCCTCTTTGTCTGCAGCTTGCTGACCTGCGCTTTCTCTCTGCAGATGCAGTTTGAGTTGATTTGGAGAGTCAAAAAACAGTGGACCTCTCGCTGTGTGAAGCCTTAATCGTGCTGGAAACAGCAAAGCTGCCGTCTTGCCCTGCTCCATAAGCTGTTTACAGTATGGCGAGAACTCTCTTCTCCTTGCTGAAACCGCTGCTGAATAATCCTGGAACAAGTAGACTCTCTTTCCTGCATATTCCAGCGGGGGAAACCTTCCTGTATGCTTGTAGGATGCTTATTTTGTCCTTAAAATTAAGGTACTTCACCATCACTTGACCCGGTTGTTGATTGTTCCTTGCCTTGCCTTCTCTGATATCCCACTCTGTGCGCCCTTTCCACCATGTATACAAGCAGTGTAGTACAGCAACAAACCGGAGAATAGTGCTCGTGAAGACAGGGGCTCTGCCAGGCTCCCCTAACATCTATGATACAAGAAATTTTGTCCACAGCACTATAATATCAATTATTTTTATTTTCTGTTAAACATACAGATATAAAATGCGACGTTTCGAGTGTTGCCACTCTTACTCATGCTAATACATTGTATCATTTGAAACAAATTTAAAGCCCTCAGTTTCGCGCCAACCACTACATTCAGTGGCTCTGCTGCCATCTACTGACCAACAAAAATATAACAGTTAAAAACATTACTTTGTTATATAAACTAAGTATTAGGATCTGTTTGCACTTAATTACTTTATGCATTCTAAATTTATGCAGTCCTGTTTATAATCAATTATGCATACTTTGAACAATAGCCATACAATAATATGAACAAATTTAGACAGAATAAACTTTTGATAGAATACATTTTACAATACATTTCATACTATGTTTCATACAAGATAATTAATTATTGATATTTCATTACAGAAAAATTGACCAATCATAGTCTCTATTGAGACCATTAGGTTCCATACATCCTAGTTCATATATCCAGTACATTTCTTTTTCCTTCAATATTTTTTCCCGATTACTACCATTTCTCTGGGGACCCACACTGTCTATGACTATCATTTGAAACAAATTTAAAGCCCTCAGCCTAAGAGTGGCAACACTCGAAACGTCGCATTTTATATCTGTATGTTTAACAGAAAATAAAAATAATTGATATTATAGTGCTGTGGACAAAATTTCTTGTATCATAGATGTTAGGGGAGCCTGGCAGAGCCCCTGTCTTCACGAGCACTATTCTCCGGTTTGTTGCTGTACTACACTGCTTGTATTGAATTGGATAATTCTGCCCAGTACGTGCAACAGGAGTTTGTTTTGAAAATGGAAAACAAAGCTACAGATGGAACGAAAATGTTTGCCTACACAGAAGTAGATGCGGCCAGAATTACGGCTTTATCGAAAGGACCGAGAGACTTTTTGCATGCAGCACCTGCTGAAAATTTAAGCAAAACATTTGAACAGATGACATACAAAAACGCTAAATGGAGCCTGCACGTAAGCACCTTATCAGAATACTATAGGGTGAAAAGGATACCGAGGGGTCTGAGGATGAGCATTTGTCCCACATTACTAAGGGATAAGAAAGAGTATTGTGACAAATTTGAATCCATAATAAACAAATGCTCCTACGACCTGATGGTTCTGACAGTGGAGTCTCTAATTGAAGAAATAGCAATACAAGAGGAAAAGATCAAACAGAGCCGTGAGGAGCTGTCGAAAAGTCTATCATCAGGAGACTTTGAAACACTGATCAAACAGATCGAAGATAAGACAACTGAATTACAGAAAACAATCAAAGACAGGAAAAGACAAAAGTTTCAAAGGGATGAAGCGGACTATCTTACCGGGAGAGTTTACAAGTGGAGAAACGGTTCCCATGGTAACAGCCACAACAACTATGGCAACAGAAGAGCCGGAGCACGCAGAGCCAATAGGAATCGAGAACAAGGAGCACAACCGGAAGGGGATATGACAACATCACAAGGTGAATCAGACGACTCCTCCCCTTTAGATTCAAGCAACGAAAGTCTCGGCATAGAGGTGGGAAGAAACACCGCAAGAAGCAGAGGCCGTGGCAGAGGTGGCCCGAGGAGATCGAGCAGGAGAGGGAAACAATCCCAACACTGACAACTGAAGACAAAGATGACAGATCAATAGATAATCGGACTGAGCTGCATAAAGGGGTAAGATCTGAACTGTCCACTGTATTGAACATATCTGGGAAAGAACTGACTAGCGAAGAGTTAAGCTTGCTAGAAAAAGGACTCTCCTTTTGCCCCTATGCTAATACCAATTTCTTTGAATTGAATAAAGATTTACAGAGGTTCTTTAGGAATATCAAATTGAAAACGTGGTTCCATGAGAACAAATATTTAGAATCTGAAAATAAGGATGTGGGTATTGAGTGGAAATTGAAAGATTTATATTTAAAAAATAAAAGCATGTTTAATCCATCTTCCAATAATCACAGTGTTAATACATTCATTAAGCTGGTTTGTAATGATACAGAGAAATTGAAATGTAAGGATGAAAGAAGAATTCTAAAGAAACAATATAAGAACAAAGCTGGAGGGTTTAATCTAACTAAAGGTGAACATAAGGCCATAAAGGAGTTGAAAAGTAAATCTAGAGAGCTGACTATTAAAAAAGCGGATAAAGGCGGGGCCACCATAGTGTTAGATAGAGCATATTATATAAATGAAATTGAGGACCAACTTAAAGATAAGGAGACATATCAGAAACTAAATTATAACCCTGTGAGTAAAATTCAGAAAGAAATTGAATCAACATTGAATAAGGCTTTTGAGAACAAATTAATAGATAAGAAATTGAGGGATTATTTGTTTAATAAAGAGCCTAAGAATCCAGTGTTCTATACTGTACCCAAAGTACATAAGAATTTAACTGCACCACCAGGGAGGCCCATAGTCTCTAGTGTAAATTCTGCTTTAACCAATATCTCAACATTTCTGGATAAAATATTACAGCCAGAGGTGAAACAGATATCATCGTATTTAAAAGATACAGGAGACTTCATGAATAAAGCCAAAGAATTATGTCTAGAATCAGACAAATTTTTGCTTTATACAATGGATGTAAAGAGCCTCTACACGGCTATCAAGCACGAAACAGGAATTGGCATAATTAAAAAAGTATGTAAAGTAAATAAGAAATGCTCAGATCTGCAAGTAGAATTTATTGAGAATTTATTAAGGCTTATCCTCTATTGGAATCATTTTTTATTCCAAGATGACTGGTACATTCAAGTAAAAGGGACAGCCATGGGGACCAACGTTGCTCCATCATATGCCAACCTATTTATGAGTGAAATTGAAGAAAGAATAGTGTATGAAAATGAGAAATTCCGTCTATATGGCGCCACCTGGTGGAGATTTATAGACGATGTGTTTGGCATATGGTGGGGCAGCGTGGAGTCCCTTATGGAGTTCGTTAATGAAATAAATGGAGCAGTCAAAGGATTAGAATTTTCTATAGAATGGAGTGAAGAATCAGTAACATTCTTAGACACTAGAGTAACCAAAGAGGGAAATAGGTTAGTATTTGATCTGTATAAAAAAGATACAGATAGAAATACATTATTAAGCTATGATAGTTTCCATCCAAGAGGGTTAATAAATTCACTCCCAAAGAGTCAGTTGCTCAGGGTGGACAGGATTGTGACTAAGCCAGAAATTAAACAAACAAGAATGAAGGAAATGCAGAAAAAATTCCTAGACAGAGGGTATCCTAATACACTAATTGAAAAGCATACCAACAATATGATAAACAAAAGGAAAAACTTAAGAGAAAGGGATAAAGAAGATAAGTTGATATTGGTCACTCAATTTAACCCTAATAGTGAAGAAATTAAACGTATCGTAACAAAGCATTGGCACATATTAAAAGAGTGCAATAAGGGAATTGAGCTTTTCAAAAAAACCCCGTTAATGGCCTATAGGAGAGTAAAAAACCTAAGAGACCAACTCACTAGTACAGATGTAGGGCCCAAGAAACAAGCAAGACAAACACTCCTAGGAAATAAAAATAAAGGAACATTTCCTTGTCTAGGCTGTATGAGCTGCCATTCTGTAATCAAAGGCAGATATTTTTTCCATCCAAGAACAGGGAAAAAATATGAGATAAGAGACCACCATACATGTGAGTCAAGGTATGTTATCTACCTCATAAAATGTAATTGTTCCCTAATCTACATAGGGGAAACTACTTGTATGGTTAGGGACAGAATATGCCAGCACCGTTCAAATATTCGGTGCAAAAATCTTGAAGCCCCAGTGTCCTTTCATTTCTTGAAATGTGGACACCAGATAAGCCAATTACGATGGCAAGTCATAGACAGTGTGGGTCCCCAGAGAAATGGTAGTAATCGGGAAAAAATATTGAAGGAAAAAGAAATGTACTGGATATATGAACTAGGATGTATGGAACCTAATGGTCTCAATAGAGACTATGATTGGTCAATTTTTCTGTAATGAAATATCAATAATTAATTATCTTGTATGAAACATAGTATGAAATGTATTGTAAAATGTATTCTATCAAAAGTTTATTCTGTCTAAATTTGTTCATATTATTGTATGGCTATTGTTCAAAGTATGCATAATTGATTATAAACAGGACTGCATAAATTTAGAATGCATAAAGTAATTAAGTGCAAACAGATCCTAATACTTAGTTTATATAACAAAGTAATGTTTTTAACTGTTATATTTTTGTTGGTCAGTAGATGGCAGCAGAGCCACTGAATGTAGTGGTTGGCGCGAAACTGAGGGCTTTAAATTTGTTTCAAATGATACAATGTATTAGCATGAGTAAGAGTGGCAACACTCGAAACGTCGCATTTTATATCTGTATGTTTAACAGAAAATAAAAATAATTGATATTATAGTGCTGTGGACAAAATTTCTTGTATCTTTCCACCATGTATGGTAGACACTCTTTTGCTATGTTTAATAGGCTTGGCAGGGTGTTTTCTGTGAACTCTACTAGCTGTGTGCCCATAAGCAACTCTGGGAGTCCTACTATCCATAGATTGTTTTGCCGTGATCGGTTTTCCAAGTCATCGATCTTAGCCCAGAGCCGGTCATTCTGTTATTGTAGGGTTTGCACATGAGATTCAGTCTCTCTATGACGGGTTTCCCCATCTGCAACTTTCTGTTCCACTTGTGTCAGTCTGCCATTGAAGGATTTAACTTCTGCTGTGAGTGAATCCATACCTGTTTGGAGCTGGTCAATCTTTGGTAAGAACAAAGCTGAGATCTGTGAGACAATAGGGTGTGTATCCATAAGATTGGTGGGTAGCGTGTCCTCAGCAAGCACCGAGGCCTGCTGAGTCTCCACCTGATTCTTTTTCTTGTCAGCATTCTTCAATCTGTATTGAACAGCCATAGTGGCTGTTTTTTTAATATTAGAATCGTAATATTTTTGCATACAGGTCAGAGAATCTCACAGCTGCTATCTCCAACTGTGCCTAGATAATATGTGCTAGCTGATTGAACTTAGAGGGTTCAATAGAAAGTATGCTGGCCCTGAGTTTGCCAGATCCCCCACGGAGTCCAAAAGGTTCTATCAAGCAGTGGGTGAGTGGAAGGGTGCGGACTCGTGTAGTCTAGCCCTGCATGTTGACAAAAAGTAGTGTCCTTACTTTAAAGATCAGTCATAAAGTAGTAGGGGGTGTCTCCTCAATGTGGGCCTGGTAGGTTAGATATTGTAAAGAATGTAGCTTTTCAATGCTATGGAATTCTCTATAAAGAGGGGATATATATCCTTCAAAAGTCTGTTCTTGTCAGTTTAATCATTCTGCTGTGTGCTGTGCTGGGATATTAACTGTTTAGTTGTTTATTAGCCTCTAATTATTTGCCCTTTCTCTTTCTTCCCCCCAACTGTCTTTTGGTAATGTTCAGCTGGCTGCTAGTACAAAGATAAACCAGGAGAAGGGCTAGGATTTGCCTTTATTGTTTTTAACTAGACACCACTCTCTGGATGGGACTTATTTTTCTGGTGTATGGTGGTTGTCCCTATGTTAAGCAGCCTGAGACCTGTGCGGTAAGCCGGTGAGCCCCCCCCTGCTCTGATCTCTCTCCTTTGTATTGAGGGTACTTTCCCTGTTGACCCAGCTCAAGCCCTGGTGATCTCCGCTTGTTATGGAGCTTTCACATTTGTACCCTCTCTCCCTCCTGTCAGGTGCATGTGTGGAAGCTGCGCACTGCACTGAGATTGACATACAGCACCTCTGTTTCACTTCCCCCAGTGTCTGCAATATGGCGGTTTCCTGCCAGTGACCGGACTCACCCCCCAGCTGCAGCTGCCGAATCCTTATTGACTTTGTGCACTTGCAGGGTGGACAGGGGTCTGCTGCTACTCACCGGGTCTTGCCCAGAGCTGATTCTGAGTGCTTCTCTTCTGCGGCAGAAACCGCGATCACTCACCTCTTCTTCTATCCAATGACTTGTATGGTAGGGGAATCGGATGGCAGATTCCTAGCTGATTGAATCTTGGCAGGTATCTCTCCCTCCTGCCGAGGATAGCAGTGTGCTTTTAGGGTAATTAGCAAGTTTGAAGGTCCTCCGACTCAGGAGCTCCTTTCCCTTGCTTCCACCTTTAGTGCACTCCCACCGGAAGTCACTGAGACTATGCTTTTATTGTGGATCTAACTCCCACCAACTAAATGACTGTGACATTCAGCGGGGAAAAGCCAATGCTTAGGGGATAACACAGGGATACCGCTAAGCATGATCTCTACTGAATCCCCTCACTCCTCTCAGATCCTGGTACCTGTTACCCTTACTGTCCTTCAGAATACTGTCCAAACTCAAGCCTTCATTGATTCAGGGGCATCTGGGAACTTCCTGGATCACTGTTTCAAGATTAAGGCTGGCTTGCCTCTTTTGCAGAAAAGACATTGTCTCAAAATAACCCTGGATGGCACCCCCCTTGGTTCAGGCTTGATCCATTTTGAGTCAGCACCCCTGACCCTGACTGTGGGGATCCTTCACACTGAACAGCTGCAGTTTGAGGTCATTCATTCCCCAGCACAGTCTGTCATCCTTGGTCTTCCTTGGCTTTGGGTACACAATTCACAGTTCGACAGGGCTGAGGGACAATTGGCTTCCTGGGGTACCTCCTGTTTCCACTCCTGCCTTGCTAAAGTCACTCCTCTGACCCGTATTTCCATAGCCAGTATACAGACTCCTTCAAACCTTCCTTCAGTATACACAGATTTTGTGAATGTGTTTGAGAAAAAAGCAGCCAACGTGCTGCCACCCCACTGTCCTTGTGACTGCAAGATCGACCTCTTTCAGAGAGCCCCACTTCTTAAAGGGAGGACTTATCCACTCTCCAAAGCTGAAACCAAATCCATGGAGGAGTACATTAGAGAGAACCTAGCTAAAGGTTTCATTCGCCCTTCCTCCTCTCCTGCTGGGGCACACTTTTTTTTTTGTCAGTAAGAAGGATGACCCTGCATTGACTACAGGACCTTGACCAACATAACCATCAAGAATCACAATCCCATACCATTAATCACTGAACTGTATGTCTAATTCCAGGATGCTGGCAATTTTTCACAAAATTGGACTTATGCTGGGCATACAATCTGATTTGTATCTTTCCAGGCCACAAATGGAAGACCACCTTCAACACGAGATCTGGGCATTATGAATACCTTGCAATGCCCTTTGGGCTGTGTAACCCCCCTGCAGTCTTCTAGGCATTCGTCAACAATGTTTTCCGTGACCTCCTCAACCGCACTGTCATCGTCTATCTGGATAACATCCTTGTTTTCTCTTCCAATTTGGAGAAACATCATAGACATGTGAGACAGGTGCTGCTATGTCTCAGAGACAATTCTTTGGTAGTCAAGTTAGAAAAATGTGAGTTTGATCAAGTTCAGATCCAATCCCTTGGTTATGTCATCTCGAAGGAGGTTTTTGCCATGGATCCTGCTAAACTCACCGCAGTTCTGGAATGGCCTCAACCTACTTCTCTAAAGGAATTACAGAGGTTCTTGGGGTTCTCTAATTATTACCGCAAGTTTATAAAAACTTTTCTCAAACAGTCGCTCCTTTCACTGAATTACCAAAACGGAACAAAAACTGTAAACATTGGCCTACCAAAGCCATAAGTGCCTTCTCTAGTCTGACAAAGGCTTTCTGTTCAGCTCCTGTGGTCTGCCATCCTGACCCTAACCTACAGTTCACTTTAGAGGTTGATGCCTCCGACATAGGGGCTGGAGCAGTTCCCTCTAGCCTTTTTCTCCAAACGCTTTACTCCTGCTGAGAGGAACTACGATGTGGGTAATCATGAACTCTTGACAGAATGGCGTCATTAGTTAGAGGGCACCGCCAATCCCATTTAGATTCTCACCGACCACAAGAATCTGAATTACAGAGACTGCTCATTGACTCAATCCTCGACAGGCTGGACGAGCATTGTTCTTTTCCCATTTTATATTTGTGGTCTCTTATCTTCCTGGGCTAAGAACAAGAAGGTAGATTCCCTTTCCCGTCAGTTCCCTCACTCAAGTGATTCTTCTGAAGCTCCTATTAAACACATCATACCCCCCTCCTGTGTGGTTGATCAACTAAACACCACCCTTCTGCAAAGATTACAACGTGCCCAGTCTTGTAAACCTTCTGGAGCACCCCTGGCCTCCGATATCCTCTTTGTATCTCTGAACCTATGCATACCTGTGCTAGCCTGTGGTCATGATTGCAAACTCTCAGGACATCCTGGTTCGACTAGGACTTTCAAGTGTCTTTCCCAACATGTATGGTGGACTACTATGAAGTCTGACACTCAGGATTATGTGAAGGCCTGCACAACTTGGACACACATAACAATGGATTTCATTGTGGACCTTCCTCCTTCTGACCACCATACAGTTATCTGGGTTGTGCTGGATCGCTTTTAAAGACTGGCTCATTTTGTACCCTTAACAAAACTGCCTTCTGCCCAAGAATGATATTCTCTCTTTCTCTTGCATGTGGTACGACTTCATGGCATCCCTTTGAATTTTGTTTCTGACAGAGTTCATCCCTACCTTTTGGAGAGCCTTTTGTAAGTTGACTGGAACCACTGTTTCTTTGTTTTCTGGCTACCATCCTCAAACCAGCGGACTTACTGAGAAAGCAAACCAGGATCTTGAAACCTACCTTAAAACCTTTGTCAACACTCACAATACCAGCTGGTCTGAGTTGTTACCCCTAGCTGAACTTTCAAGAAACACTCATTGGCACTCTTCATATCAATGTTCTCCATTTCAAGCCTGAAGCAGGGTATCAACCTTGTGTCTTCCCTCTTTCTGCTCAGTCCACTGTTCCAGCAGCAGACCGACACGTCACTAGACTCACCACTCATTGGTAACATATTCTCTCTCAGTTACGTACAGCTGTCTATAGATATAAGAAGTTTGCTGATCATCATAGCGCTTCTGTACGTGCCATCCCAGTTGGTGAACGTGTTTGGATTTCTACTCGACACGTTCGTCTACGTCAACCCTGTCACAAATTAGGGCCTAGATTTATTGGCCCTTACAAGGTCCTGAAAAGACTGTCTCCTGTTGCCTACAAAGTGGCCTTGCCCAAAACCCTATGCATACACCCAGTCTTCCACATCTCACTACTCAAACCTTACATCAAGAACAGATATACCCGACTCCAAGCTCCTCCGCTCCTGGTCCGTAGGGATCCTGAATACGAAGTAGCTAAGATCCTGGACTCCAGATACAGATGCAGACAACTGCAGTATCTGATACATTGGAAGGGTTACTCGGTGGCAGATAATTCCTGGGTTCCTGCCCATGATGGGCATGCTCCATCCTTGGTCTTAAGATTCCACGCTGCTCATCCTTTGAAGCCGACTGTGGTTCCCGGAGGGAACCCTTGAATGGGGGCTATGTCACGCCGTTATGCTTAAGCCGTTGCTAGGGGCACAGCATCTCCGTCCTTGCTCGTTGCCAAGGCTGTGTCGGGTCAGGGTGACACATCACTGCACGCTCCTCTCCCTCTCTGATGCTGGTCACACGCTGTGCCGAGAATCCTACACCTATTTAAGTGATCCTAGTATGATCTTTCACTGCCCAAGTATAGGTGTTACTTTATGTGCTCCTGGGTGTGATAGATCAGACTATTCTTACTGCCTTATTGATTATTGATAATGAACTCTGCCTGTCTGACTCCTCTGCCTCTTAACCCCTAAAATTGTTGGATTATTGTTGCTGAACTCTGTTTGTCTGACTACTCTGCTTATTAACCCTTGTTGTTCTGGATTGCCTCTTTGTTGCTGAACCCTGCCTGCCTGACCATTCTAGTGGTGTGCCCTTGGACTGCTTTACTGTTGCCAAATCCTGCCTGACCATTCTAGTGGTGTGCCCTTGGACTGCTTTAATTTTGCCAAATCCTGCATGCCTGACCATTCTACTGCCGCTGTCGCTGGGGACTGCCCTGCCTGCAGTGATTGCCACCTTCCTCATCTTACTAACTTTCTCTGCTCTGGGATATTCCCAATCTTTCCAGCTTGACGCTGGTATAACAAAACTACTGGCCGAGTTCGGTCTGATAGAGGAATATCCCATGAGCATTACAATGAATAAGAATGGATCAGAGAAAACAAACTGATTTGAAAAAACAATTTAAAGGGAAAGTAAACACCAGAATTTTTGCTGTTGAATAAGGTAGATAATCCCTTTATTACACATTCCCCAGATTTGCATAGCCAACACAGTTATAATAATATACTTTTTAACTCTGTGATTACCTTGTTTCTATGCCTCTGCAAACTGTCCCCTTATTGCAGTTCTTTTGACAAACTTGCATATTTAGCCAATCAGTGCTGACACCTAGGAGCTTCACGTGCCTGAGCTCAATTTTATCTATGTGGAACACATGAACTAACGCCCTCTAATGGTGAAAGACTGTCAAAATTCTTTCAGATTAGAGGCGGCCTTTAAGGTCTAAGAAATTAGCATATGAACCTCCTAGGTTTAGCTTTCAACTAAGAATACCAAAAGAACAAAGCAAAATTGGTAATACAAGTAAATTGGAAAGTTGTTTAAAATGACATGCCAAATTTAAATAATGAAAGTTTTTTTTTATTTGACTGTCCCTTTAACTTAACATAACTAATTTGCATTATATATATATATATAATGATATAATGACCAGCCTCCTTTTTTGTGAAACATTAATAGACAATAGCCTGTGAAGACTACATTTTTTTTTTCTTTAAGGGGACATAATACAGGAAAATATCACCTGAGAATCTCTATGTAAAAAAGGGAAGTTATTTTACCTCACAATATCCTCAGCTCACCAGTGTAAGTGCTGTGTAAAAAGGTATCTTTCAGTTACTACCCATCTGCAGGTACAAAAAAAGGGAAGAAATGAACAGCAGCCAATCAGCAGTGCTGAGGCCATGTACTCTTTTACTGTGATCTCATGAGATTTCACTTAACTCTCATGAGATTTCTTAGTAAACTTCCTTAAACTGAATAGGGAAATAACATAAGTGTGCATGAGGCATGACCCTTGCAAGTCCTGGGACAGGCATACAGATTTGCTGCTTAAAGTCCTTTTTCAATGGGCTGTGAATTTGAGTTAAAATATCTTTAAATTTTACATAGATATGTTCAGGTGATATATTCTATTCAGCTTTTACAGATATGCTGCATCACTTTTAAAATTGTGTATCATGGCCCTTTAAGGGCTAGATTACAAATGGGGTACAAAATATCGCTTTTGCAAGGGCGATATGTGCCCTCCACTTAGTAATACCAGTGCATCCAACTTCGCGTTCCCATTGCATGGAAGCTTTGCGCTCATGAGAGTTCGCTTCCATAGGCTACAATGGGAGCCTTGTTCTCACACCGTGAGACACTACATGAGAACCTAGCGCTGCGGTGAGAAGCAAATGTTAAATATATATGTATATGAATATATACATATATTTATATGTGTATATACACATATTAACACATAAACATCTATGTATATAAGCATATACATATATATCTACAGGGAACACACAGTTCCCCATAGACATTAATGTAAAAGAACTTTTCAGTGCCGTTTTCTTCCTAACACTCCACACCGCTAACTTTAACCCCCTAAAAACTGCTTTGTGCAATTTTGGTTTTTTATTTAAAAAAAAATCAACTTTTTTTTTATTAAAAAAATAAAATATACTTTATTTTGGAGCATTTTTGTAAAATTAACCAGAAATCTGGTCCATGGTTAATTTTCGGATCCCTAATTTCTACCGCAAGTTTGTGGTAGCAATAACCTGCCACTTGTCCGTTTACGGGGTACGATAAATTAGCGCTCCACTTGTAATCTAGCCCTAAAAGTTTTAATGAATCTAGGGGACAATTCCATGTTTTAAAGAAATATAACTGTCATTTTAAACTTTTTTCCATCATTATGATGTACAATAATAACTGTATTGGTCCTCTATGGATATACTTGCTAGATTATTGCATTCGGTTAGCAACATTAAATACTTTTACTGCATTATTTATCTATTTTTATGAAAAATATATTTATAAGTTTCTATCTTCTGTGTAATCAAAAACAAGCTTATTCGCATGGGAAAGCAGTTTAAAGGTACACATTAAATATTTATGCAGAACCCAAGGAAATTTAAATTAAAAGAACAAAAAAAAGAATACAATAGGTTATTCTTTTTATAAAATAAATACAGTCATAATAAGTTAGCATGTTTTTATTTATAGTCAATAGATCTAGTTTAACTTTCAAATAGATTTTGAAGAAACTAAATTAGTTTTCAGGGATTGTTTTGCTTATTTCAGTACAATATTAAAATAATTCCTGGATTTTTTTTTTCATTATTTCTCTTTTTTTTTTTTAAATTAATCTTAAAGAAATATGATGCTGCTAACACTATTGTGTTTGTTAATTATAAGAAACAGGAATTCTTTTTCTGACAGCATACCAATAGAGAATATTAAATAAAATCATCTTTCAATAATGTTTCTCATGAATTTATGAAATATTACTCATAACACAATTTAAAAGCTGTAAACACGTGTTAACTTTGTGAGAATTTATATAGTAGTTGATAATAATATTGATTAATTATTTAATGAATTTTAATGAATAATTTGCTCAGTTAAAGGGACATTAAACCCATTTTTTTTCTTTCATGATTTAGAAAGAACATGTAATTTTAAGAAGCTTTCTAATTTACTTCTATTATCTAATTTGCTTCATTCTCTTGATATCTTTTTCTGAAAAGCATATCTAGATAGGCTCAGAAGCTACTGATTGTTTGCTGCACATAAATGACTTGTGCGATTGGCTCACCCATGTGCATTGCTATTTCTTAAACAAAGGATATCTAAAGAATTAAGAAAATTAGATAATAGAAGTAAATTGGAATTTTGTTTAAAATTGTATTCTCTATCTGAATAATGAAATACAATGTTTGGGTTTAATGTCCCTTTAAGGCCAGCATTCCTCAGTTAGAAATATTCTCACAAAATGTATTTTTGTATATTTCAATAGTTAGACCTCCACTGGTTCATTTCTCATGATGTTCCATCAAACCTCTCTCATGTAAATGGAAATAAACAAGGGGTCACCCAATCCTTCCAAACATGCGTCTAGATTTAGAGTTTTTAAGCCAACGCTGGTATTACGAGTTGTCTGAATGGCTGCGTTAGCCTCAGAAAAGTGAGCGTTGAGCACAATTTAGCTCCACTTCAACCCTCAATACCAGCGCTGCTTACGGTAGCGGTAAGCTGGAAAAATGGGCTTGTGCATAATTTCCCCATAGGAAACAATGGGGCTGAGCTGGCTGAAAAAAAACCTAACACCTGCAAAAAAGCAGCGTTCAGCTCCTAACGCAGCCCCATTGTTTCCTATGGGGAAACACTCTCTAAGTCTACACCTAACACCCTAATATGAACCCCAAGTCTAAACACCCCCAACCTTACACTTATTAACCCCTAATCTGCCGCCCACGCTATCCCTGACACCTACATTATATTATTAAGCCCTAATCTGCCGCTCCGGACACCGCCGCCACCTACATTATAGCTATGAACCCCTAATCTGCTGTCCCTAACATCGCTGACACCTATATTATATTTATTACCCCCTAATCTGCCCCCCCAACGTCACCGCCACCTACCTACACTTATTAACCCCTAATCTGCCGACCTGACATCACCGCCACTATAATAAATGTATTAACCCCTAAACCGCCGCACTCCCGCCTCACAAACACTATAATAAATTGTATTAACCCCTAATCTGCCCTCCCTAACATTGCCGCCACCTACCTACAATTATTAACCCCTAATCTCCCACCCCCAATGTCGCCGCTACTATAATAAAGTTATTAACCCCTAAACCTAAGTCTAACCCTAAGCCTAACACACCCCTAAATTAAATATAATTTAAATAAAACGAAATAAATTTACCATAATTAAATAAATTATTCCTATTTAAAACTAAATACTTACCTATAAAATAAACCCTAATATAGCTACAATATAACTAATAGTTACATTGTAGCTATTTTAGGATTTATATTTATTTACAGGCAACTTTGTATTTATTTTAACTAGGTACAATAGCTATTAACTATTTAATAGCTACCTAGTTAAAATAATTACAAAATTACCTGTAAAATAAATCCTAGCCTAATTACAAATACACCTAACACTACACTATCAACAAATTAATTAAATAAATTACCTACAATTAGCTAAACTAAAATAGAATTAAATAAACTATAATAATAATAATAAAAAAATAATATAGAAAATAAAAAATTACAAGAAGTTTAAACTAATTACACCTAATCTAAGCCCCCTAATAAAATTAAAAATAATAATAATAATAAAATGCCCTACCCTATCCTAAATTACAAAGTAATCAGCTCTTTTACCAACCCTTAAAAGGGCTTTTTGCGGGGCATTGCCCCAAAGTAATCAGCTCTTTTACCTGTAAAAAAAAATACAATACCCCCCAACATTTCAACCCACCACCCACATACCCCTACTCTAAAACCCACCCAAACCCCCCTTAAGAAAACCTAACACTAACCCCCTGAAGATCTCCCTACCTTGAGTCGTCTTCACTCAGCCGAGCCAAATTCTTCATCCAAGTGGGGCAGAAGAGGTCCTCCATCCGATTAAAGTCTTCATCCAAGCGGGGCAGAAGAGGTCTTCCATCCGATTGAAGTGTTCATCCAAGCGGCATCTTCTATCTTCATCCATCCGGAGCGGAGCGACAGCATCCTGAAGACCTCCGACACGGAACATCCATTCTGGACGACGAATGACTTGAATGACCTTTAAATGACGTCATCCAAGATGGCGTCCCTCAAATTCCGATTGGCTGATAGGATTCTATCAGCCAATCGGAAATTAAGGTTGCATAAGGTTCAGAAGTTCAATCCGATTGGTTGATTGGATCAGCCAATCGGATTGACCTCGCATTCTATTGGCTGTTCCGATCAGCCAATAGAATGCGAGGTCAATCCGATTGGCTGATCCAATCAACCAATCGGATTGAACTTCTGAACCTTATGCAAACTCAGAAGTGTTGCTTTTTCTTTCCCATACACTCCCCAGGCAATCTCCCACAATTACACACACTTCAGAAACTCTGCTACCCTTGGATGCATGCAGAGATTATTTCTTAATTCTGTGTTAAGAAATTGCCTGGATGCTTGCCATAGGGACCACCCATTGTATACAATACATTGTATACAATAATGACAATAATGACTTGTATATGGTCTTAATAATTCAATGGCAAAAGGGAGCTACAATGAAAACAAACAAAAATAATCTCTATCATTGCAACTTGCCCAGGATCTAGTCAAAATTTGACTACATTTATTAGTGCCTGCTTATAAAGGGAACCTCCATATGATTAAGGGTTTTCCATAACTCCCAACATTTTCTTAAGTTTTTTGGGTACTGGGAGGTGCAGGGAACTTGTTTTTATTTTTTTGGCAGAAACACTATTGACTATTAGCCACAGGTGTTCCATTAACTGGACCTGTGTGTTGTGGTTGGGTCTGAGTGTAGAATCTCGCCAAAGTCAGGGCCTTCCCTTGTTTTGGTCTAGAGCCAGCTTGGAATGCAGGGCAGAGCTCCAAAGTGAAACAATATCTGAATATACAGATGGTAGGGAGCTCTAGTATTTTCATTAAAATACTCTAGTGATCACCTGCACTATAATGAAGCAGAAACATTTTAAAAAGTTGAAAATTATCACAATCTTGCACCCTACCACTTATTCAAAAAGACACATTGGCGCCGATTTACTAAATGTCGGACGGGCATGATCCGCTGTAGTGTATCATGTCCGCCCAAGATTGCTAAATGCGGACAGCATACGCTGTTGGCATTTAACATTGCACAAGCATTTCTAGTGAAATGCTTGTGCAATGCTGCCCCCTGAACATTAACGGCCAATCGTCCGCTAGCAAAGGGAAGTCAATCATCCTGATTGTATCTGATCGGGATAATTGCTGTCCGCCCCCTCAGAGGTGGCAGACGAGTTAAGGAGCAGCGGTCTCAAAAACCCATGGAAAAGTATTGAGAAAATGGATTGTGATTAGCAAGAAACTTTCGACTCCATGTTAAAATGATTTTTTTTCACCTAAACAGGCAAAAACTTGCTATTTTGATAACTTTAAACAAAACATGCACTTTTTCATTTGAAATCTAGCCAAAAACAAATCAGCCGATAGATTGTGATCGACCCCACTTCAGGAAAAACACATAAAACAATTAATAAAAGAGCATTGAGTAATAAAGCATTTTGGATCGGATAATGAGTGGAGTGCTAACATTTACGCAGGAGCAATAAGGGGTTTTAACACGGGTGTTGGGTGTTTGCGCTCATCAGGTTTTACGCTGGTATTACAAGTTGAAAGTAAATGCCATTGCTTGAGCGCATTCGCAATTTACAATAAAATTATTACTGCTTCCTCAGAGCTCTGGTTAACTGTGTCACAAAACAAAAAAGTGTCACAAAACACATAAAAATACAATACAAAATACACTTATACTCATAATAACAACATCTAATAAAAAGTGTTAAAACAATTGGACAAAAAAGTTATAGGGATTCAAAGATATAAGATCTCAGGGGTTCTATAGGGGTTCAAAGATATAAGATCTAATGTGGTTCTCATTCATTTTGTTGACTTTTGTAAAGAAGATAAGACAGCTCAAATTATACAATCAACAGAGTAAAAAGTGGCATTATATCATCCCACTAGGGTAATAGAAGTACTGGCGAGCATTCTTAAATAATTTCGACAGATCAAATACCTTTAGATCATCGGTTCCCCAGACACAAATATTCCTCCACCAATTCTAATCCACTTTCACAAACTTTCCCATCACAGTTACTACCTTCCAAAATCAAAGATTCTAAAATTTCAAACATGTATTTATAATGCTAATTCTGTAAATATTATTTATAGCACCCAAAAAGGTAAATAAGATTAATACATCAAAGAAATAATTGTTTCATACTCGTAAAAAATTTTGAGTCTTCACTGGTGGTACAATGTAAATGTTAGTCCAGGTTGGAACCTAGAGGTTGACTAGTTACACACTGATCCAGTACACTGGATTAGGCTCAGGATGTAACCCACTAGTTGGTATGGTGTGGATACTTGCAGGTAAACACAATCATAGTCAGGCATACTGGCTCAGAAACAGAATCATCAAGGCTAGGCAGAAGGTCAAAATCACTCTGGCAAAGTAAGTCAGAATCCTCAGGTAAAAATGAGAAAATGAGAACTCAGGACAAGCAAAAGTCAGTAACAAGTTGCAAAGTATTTCAACAAGCAAAGCACACGCATTCTGACAAATGGTATGATATAGCAAATACTGGGTATGATGGTTAAATGGTGTCAGATTATTGGGCATGGTGACAAAAAATGAAGCAATAGCAGCTCTATAGTAAAAAAAAAAAAATTCTCCTGCAACCCTGTGGCATATCAACTGGTGGGTATACAACTTTGTGTCACTTTCCCTTTGTATACATTGTGGTTAGCTTTACTACATTTATAACCCAACAAATTAAGATTATTCAGGAGAGACAAGAAGAATTATCATTGTCATCAACAAGGGTGTCATGTTAAGTTTCTATATAAAATGACTTTGAATATAAAGAAATGTATTAATTATATTTTACCTCTTGGTAGGTATAAATCTTGCTATTCTCATATAGAGTGTTTAGGTGGTGTGATGTTATTTCCTGTGCTAATGCTGCTGACAGTGCTGAGTCCCCCATTTATGTGAAGACTCTGCTTTACACAGCTATCTATTCTTTCAAATGCTGCTACTGGAATCCTCCATGTTGGTCCAGCTTTATTCCTCTTCCCCGCTGACTTCAGCTACAGTAATACCACAACTGTTTTATTAGCTGTTCCTCATTTAGTTACCTTATAAACCACTGCTGTTCAGTGAGCTTAGTGCTCAGTTATTAAGGAGTTATACTAATGTGAAACATTGTATATGAGCCTTAGTTGTCCCAGTGTAAAGTCATGCATATGAACCTTAGTTGTCCTAGTGTGAAGTCCTGTATATGAACCATAGCTCCCTCCCCCAACCTGTTGCCGGTGTTACCATCTATAAGCCTTTGCTACCTGCCCTGGATGAACAGGATGTAACAGGAGGCCAGGATGAACAGGATGTAACAGGAGGAGCAGAGAATATAAGAATGAGATGAACATGCAAATGCTGGAGCAAAACTTTTTTTAGAAGAATTAGCCATGTTCCAAAGGAAACTTACAATTCTAGGTTGTCTGTTAAGCTATGTTATGTCAAAATATTTGAAAACAAAGGCAAACCATGTTTGTAACCATTAGGAGGAGTTTACATCTGTTTGAAAGAATGGCATCCTCAAGTGATCTAAATAAACATGTGTGTGCAGTGTTTCCTTGGAGAGTAGCAGAAGCACAATACAGAGTTTTTATCTTTCACTGCTATATGTACCTGCAAAAACCTGATCTGAAATGACCTACATTATTTTAAAATTGCATTTGTTTATTTATTTATAGAAGAGGTAATACTAACAAACAATAGATGCTGAGGATCAAAACGATATCCTATTGCTGCTGTCTGAAAGATAATAAAGAATGAATATCCTTTTTCCAGAGATTAGTTAAGGGAAAATGAATGATCACTTATGTTTTGTTTATTGCTTTAGAACATGTTTTAGTTTTAGTACAATAAAGATTATTTTGGGCTAGTGGCGCTGTGACTGTGTGAGGTTTATGCACGAGTTTGCAAACTCTCAGTCGTGATTCTAGCCCCTATCCGTATTACAAGTTCAGTGGCTTTTTGATTATCGCTAATTAAGCTTTGTGATTTTTTGAAAAAACATGCGTCATTTTTCAATGGGCCACAAAACTGTTATTCTGTACTTGTAGTACAAGTTTCTGGTTAATAAGCGGTACTGCGGAAAAAAAAATAAGATTTTTTAACCACAGCTCCGAACCTCTGGTTAAATAATTGTGCTTCTACTTTTTCAATATGTTTCATCTGTATATGGTCAATAATCATTACTAAGGTGCTCACATAGGTCTAGTGTACTAGAAATTAAACATACATCACAGTCAATATGTTCCAGGTGACCAGCTTGGCCTATCAGGCAGTTCTTGCCATTTGTATCACCATTTTGTAGCAGTGCTCTTTTGATTGACTAATTTGCTTTGCTATTTGACTATGCAAATATAGATCCCAAGTTTGCTTGTTCACTTGCTCGTCGACAACTCTGTCGCAAAACAATCATACATGCCAGCCATCTTCCCCATAAGTGCAGGTAGTGTGCACTCACTGATGCTTGGGTTTATGACATCAAGAACATCTATATGCATCATAATTAGCTTATACCATGCAATAAAGGATGGCTATAGGCACTTTCACTGTCATAAATGGGAAGTTTATAAATGCCATCCTCAACAAGGGACATCCTTTCATAGGATTCAATCACACAGAGGACGCTTGGCCTGATCTCAATAAGGACTTATAGAAAATTGGGGGCGTGGGGGACAAAACATTGCACCCATATTGCTCTGCAGCCAACATGGAACCAGCAAATGGTACATCACATTTACCACCACTTTCATTCTATCAATGTCCATTTTGTGTGACATGGCAACATGTACATCACGAACATGTTTGTGGAGTATCCTCGTTCTACTCAGGACTAACATATCCTTAGGCACTCATCTGTGTGGTCAAAGTTGTAGGCCACAAAGTGGCATCACAGATGAATCAGTGTTCAGTAATAATGCACAGAGAACGTACATTGGAGGTCCATTTCAAATGTACTTAGACATATGTTTGTACTAAATATGTGCAAAATGAAAGGTATTCCTGGAGCCTGCTGGAGTCTGACTCCTCTTTACCATTCCGACAGTGGGCACCTCCATGCATAGGCTATCCTAGGGGTCGCAATTTAAGGGATCTTTTGGTAAAGATGGATGTAGAGGCCATGAAAAGTGATCAAACATGGCTTAGCAAGAAGAAGAAAGGGTGTTTTAGATACGTCAGCTGTGTGACATGTAGCAGTATGCTGACTGACTCCTTTCACCATCCAACTCATATGAAGAAATATGAAATCAAATTCTTTGTTACTACCAACAACATTATATACTTGTTAAACTGCTCATGTGAACTCTTTCATGTAGGCAAGACAATTGATAATGTAAGATCGAGATTGGCCAATCACAGATCGTCCATTAGAACTGTCTTCAGGATTGGAACATCTGAGCAACCTTTGACCCTGCATTTTCTTGAGGCAGGACACACTGTTAAGGACCTCCGATTCATTATTATGGATGAGGTCCCCCCTCTGAAGAGGGGGGAGACAGAGCTAAATGTCTACTACAGAAGGAAGCCCGTTGGATATATGAACTGGAAACTGTGTCATCCAAAGGGTTAAACACCCATACTGGATGACAAAGCTATCTATAAGAAGGGTGTTTATTATTAGCATCCAATTGTTCCTACGGACGGGGTATTCATTACTCGACAATGGAATTGTGAGTGTGGCCATTTAATCAATTGATGAGACATATTTTACACTAATCGTATGTACGGAGTAAATATACCCATATCTGGATGAGTTGGAACAAGTTCTTGAAGTGCCATTGTTTTTAGATTTTCAGATTTTTGTTTTCATCTCCCTCCTCCTTCTTACAGGGTACTATTCAGGTGTTTAACCACAGCTGATGCGACTACAAGCTATGACTTTTATGGCTTTATGTTCGTTTTCTTTATTTCTATTTCTATTTTATTTATTTTCATTTATTGTTCTTTAAAATTATATGTCACATACTGCAGCTGTTTGTTACTATGATTGTTAGCAAGTTTATGCTGGCTTCCTATGAAGGCAGGTTGTGTAAATTTGACTTATAGGGGCAATTTACTAATTGTCGGTGGGACATGATCCGCTGTAGAGATCATGTCCGCCCGACATCGCTAAATGCCGACAGCAAACACTGTCAGCATTTAACATTGCACAAGCAGTTCTGAGGAACTGCTTGTGCAATGCCGCCCCCTATAGTTTTGCGGCCAATTGGCTGCTAGCAGGGGGTGTCAATCAACCCGATCGTATGAGATTGGGGGGATTGATGTCAGCCACCTCAGAGCAGGTAAACGAGCCTGAAGGCTCGCATTGAAACAGAGGCATTGGGGCTGATACGGGGGTTGGTAGATCGGCCCCATAGTGTTCAGTTGCCATAGAGTTTGTATACACACGGGTGTTGTTTACATTCATCCTGATTGGCTGAAACTCATGTGATGGAGTGACGGATAAGGCCAGAGGCTTACTAAACCACTTAAGGTAATCTAATGTTAAGGTGGTCAGCTTGCTTTGATGATGAGAGATTGGAACACCCACTGGATTGCATCCCAGTGTGATCACTGTGGGTGTGTTCGATACTGACAGAAGATGATTGGCTAGTAGTTTAGCTGAAAGACTGATTTAGAGTGATCTCCTAACAGTTAACAAGAGCTCTGAGGTCACGGTAATCATTCTAACGTAAATCATAATTGTACTCACGTGTTTACATTTACCTTCGACTTGTAATACATGCACTCCGACGCATGCAAAAAGCTGTGATAAACCCAATATTGCTTGCACAAAACAGTTAGTGCACCACTCGTAACCTGACATAGTCATTAATTTTACATTGTACGTCTTACTTTTCAATTAAAGTCAGTCTTTTGTGGAAATATAATTGCTGAGTGTCAGGGTTTTTTCCCTGTTGTGTTTGCCATGTGCTGCTGGCAGCCATTTTACTCAACTCTCTTCCTGACTATGGTGCATTGTGGGGGATGCTGCTCATTTCCTGCACTTCCTTTTATGGCCAGACTGGTGTGCATCATCTGTGTGAGACAGGATGCATTCTCAGAATTGTGATGTCATCACTTATTATTTAAAGGGCCTCTGTTCAGTATGCTTTGCCTTTGTGTTGTCTCAGACCTGTTTGTGAGAGTTCCTGTGTATTACCTGGCTGCCTGACGTCCTTCCTGGTTCCTGATCCCTGGCTTGTTCCTGACTCTGCTGTTTTCCTTGTTCCTGATTCCGGCTCGTCTGACTATTCGCTTTGGCTCCTGATTTGGCTTGTCTGACTCCTGGCTTGCTATTTGACTAGTGGACTTTATTATTATTTTTTGCTATTAATAAAGGTGTGATTATTTTTGCACTTCTCGTCTCAGTCTGATTCCTGGCACCCTGACACTGAGATAATCTGTAGTGGATCATATTACTAAATGAGACGTATCAAGCAGATGTGGATACACTTTGGAAAACATCTTCTGGAACCAGTAAAAGGTATATGCTCTGTGTAAAATAAGTAAAATGACAGAATGTAAATTTATCCCTGCACAACCCAGTGACTCATATGTACAGCTTAAGCAAGAGAAAACATGAATGACAGGCCTCCAAAAAAGCATAATTAATTATTTTTACTAAAATGCTTGAAGTATGATATTTTTTTTTTTATAAAAATAACAACAAAAAAAACATAATTCTACATAAACACTATGGCCCCTATTTATCAAGCCGTCAACTGCAAATACGCTGGAATTCCACAGCGTAATTGTGGTGAGCCTGATTCCCCATATTTATCAAAGCCTACAGACCGGCAAAAGTTGAATTTTGAGACGTAACATACGATCCGCTGATCTCAGTCCAACACAGATCGATGCTTACGTCACTACAGATGTTCCGAATGCAAGTTCTGCACTATCTTACTACTTTTGTTAGTTAATAACATTCTACCAGGTACGCTCGGTACTATTCTGGCCCAGCGTACCTAGTTTTCAATCCGCCACCCTGGATGCAGCAGATGCCATAGGAATCAATGGGAGTCTGAAAGCAGCAAAGCTCATGGTCGCTGCTGCCCGATATCTCATTGATTAATATGGGAGAAAAAAAGTTATGTTTACACCTAACACCCTAACATGTACCCCGAGTCGAAACACCACTAATCTGCCTCCCCGACACCGCCGCCACCTACATTATACTTATTAACCCATAATCTGCTGTCCCCAACGTCGCCGCCATTATATTAAATTTATTAACCCCTAAATCTAAGTCTAACCCTAACCCTAACACTCCCTAATTGAAATATAATTTAAATAAATCTAAATAAAATTACTATCATTACCTACATTATTCCTATTTAAAACTAAATACTTACCTTTAAAATAAACCCTAAGCTAGCTAAAATATAACTAATAGTAACATTGTATCTAGCTTAGGATTTATTTTTATTTTAAAGGCAAGTTTGTTTTTATTTTAACTAGGTAGAATAGTTACTAAATAGTTATTAATTATTTACTAACTACCTAGTTAAAATAAATACAAATTCACCTGTAAAATAAAACCTAACCTAAGTTACACTAACACCTAACACTACACTATAATTAAATAAAATATCTAAATCAAATACAATTAACTAAATTATATACAATTATCTAAAGCACAAAAAAATACTAAATTACAGAAAATAAAAAACAAATTACAAGATATTTAAACTAATTACACCTAATCTAATAGCCCTATCAAAATAAAAAAAAACACTAGCCTAAACTAAACTACCAATAGCCCTTACAAACAACCCCCCCAACAGTAAAATCCACCACCCACACAACCAACTCCCCAAATAAAATACTTAAAAAAAAAAAACCT
Organism: Bombina bombina; assembly: GCF_027579735.1. Classification (NCBI taxonomy): domain Eukaryota; kingdom Metazoa; phylum Chordata; class Amphibia; order Anura; family Bombinatoridae; genus Bombina; species Bombina bombina. The sequence continues at coordinate 374,362,868 of NC_069499.1, forward strand.
AAGCTCCCCATTGCCCTTAAAAGGGAATTTGGATGGGCATTGCCCTTAAATGGGCATTTAGCTCTATTGCAGGCCCAAACCCTAACCTAAAAATAAAACCCACCCAATACACACTTAAAAAAACCTAACACTAACCCCCTGAAGATCGACTTACTGTTCTGAAGACCAGACATCCATCCTCAAAGAAGCGGCAGAAGTCTTCATCCAACCGGGCCAACGTCCTCAACGAAGCCGGGCGAAATGGTCCTCCAGACGGGCAGAAGTCTTCATCCAGATGGCATCTTCTATCTTCATCCATCTGATGCGGAGCAGCTCCATCTTCAAGACATCCGACGCGGAGCATCCTCTTCATCCGGAGTCTTCTTACTGAATGACTGTTCCTTTAAATGATGTCATCCAAGATGGCGTCCCTTAGATTCCGATTAGCTGATAGAATTCTATCAGCCAATTGGAATTAAGGTAGAAAAAATCCTATTGGCTGAACAGCCAATAGAATGCAAGCTCAATACTATTGGCTGATTTTTACAGGTAAAAGAGCTGATTACTTTGGGGCAATGCCCCACAAAAGGCCCTTTTAAGGGCTATTGGTAGTTTAGTTTAGGCTAGTGTTTTTTTTTTATTTTGGGGGTATTTTGATAGGGCTATTAGATTAGGTGTAATTAGTTTAAATATCTTGTAATTTGTTTGTTATTTTCTGTAATTTAGTGGGGTTTTTTGTGCTTTAGATAATTGTATATAATTTAGTTAATTGTATTTGATTTAGGGAATTTATTTAATTATAGTGTAGTGTTAGGTGTTAGTGTAACTTATGTTAGGTTTTATTTTACAGGTAAATTTGTATTTATTTTAACTAGGTAGTTAGTAAATAACTATTTACTAACTATTCTACCTAGTTAAAATAAATACAAACTTGCCTGTAAAATAAAAATAAACCCTAAGCTAGATACAATGTAACTATTAGTTATATTGTAGCTAGCTTAGGGTTTATTTTATAGGTAAGTATTTAGTCTTAAATAAGAAGTATTTAGGTAATGATAGTAATTTTATTTATATTTATTTAAATTATATTTCAATTAGGGGGTGTAAGGGTTAGGGTTAGACTAAGGTTTAGGGGTTAATAAATTTAATATAGTGGCAGCAACATTGGGGGCGGCAGATTAGGGGTTAATAAGTATAATGTAGGTGGCAGTGGTGTAGGGGGTGGCAGATTAGGGGTTAAGAACATAATGTAGGTGGCAGTGGGCTCCGGGAGCGGCAGGATAGGGGTTAATAGGTTTATTAGAGTAGTGGTGGGCTCCGGGAGCGGCAGTTTATGGTTTAATAACTTTATTTAGTTGCGGTGGGGTCTGTGAGCAGCGGGATAGGGGTTAAACAGTTTAGTATAGTGTGGGTGCTTAGTCACAGTATACCAATAAAGCTGTGAAAAAGCCGCAAATGGGCAAAGTCCCGCAAATGGGCAAACTTTCCCATTTGTGCGCATGATAATTTAGCACCCCACTTCTAATCTAGTCCTTTGCGTAGCCAAATGATTTGTACATATTTTGACAATGGATATTTGAACGCTCATCTTCACCATGCATATTGTTTTCTATATTTGCGGTATAGGAAGGAGACTTAGAACCCACATGAAAGGGATGTGATGGGTCCTCAGAACAAAAATTTAAAACAAATATATACTACAATTCCTGTGTCTTTCAATACCTGTGTTTAGAGACAAGCTCAAACTGCTACATATTATTACAAAGAAATACAAATTAAAATGTATGTTCTTCAGATAAAAAAAGAAATGTGGTAGGAAAAAAATACTGTGAAAAAGAATATACATGGTTAAAAGTAGATTTAACTGCAATATGAAAATGTTGTAATTAATTAGACCACGTTTAAGCACTTTTGCTTGTCTATATGTGTTTAACCCCCACATGTTAAACATATAATTAATATCAGCTCCAGAGCAGCAATAGAATTCTGAACTGGGGATGAACCAATCAGGGGCAGCTAATAAGCATAATGCAATAATTCATGTTCAGCTCATGGTTGCTAGTGTTCTGCTGCTGTGGATCTTAAACTTGTGGGCATAGGCAAGCAATAGAGCAACAGAAACACAATCTTGCACTTTAGAGCATTTTCTAATGTCAGCTTTATTTTCCTTTTTTTCTGCCCAGTAACATTTGTTAAAAAAAACAAAAAAAAAAAAACACACAAAACCACTTATATTTAATCATTACTTATAGATATCAAAAAGCTACACCCTTATAATTAAAGAAAAAAAATATTTAAATATTTATTTGGACATACAACACCTCTACTCATATACTGAACATTCTACTACCTTTTAATGATTGTTAGAATATATTCTAAGTTACAATTAAGTATTTTTAATCAAAATGCTTGACTGCAAACTACTTAGCATTTATATGGGTCCCATTTATATCCTGAGTGTGGGATTTATTAATACCTTCATGCTGGTATAAATGAAGTATGCAAATTATGTTAGTGAGAACATGTACTTTTCAGCTAAGCTTATTTTTTAATATCAACTTTTATAGATTAGACTAAAGGAAGCTAATGATAAGTATCTAATTTAGATTTTTTTGGATAATAACTTTTGCATGGGCAAACTCAGCATCAAATATATTAAAGCTTTTATTTTGAAATAAAAATTTTTTGACTGTAGTACACTGGTTAAATTACAATAGAATATTTAGGGCTAGATAACGAATTCGCAACGCGCCTGACTTGTAATATCAGAACACATATATTAGTGAGTGGAGAGCCTTGGGAAAATGCAATATTGCACTCCACTCATAATCTGGACCTTAATGTGAAAATGTTTAATATACCTTCTTAACGGCTAAATTTAGAGTTTTGTCGGTAACGACCCGCGTAGCTAACGCATGCTTTTTTTTCCCCGCACCTTTTAAATACCGCTGGTATTTAGAGTTCACAGAATGGCTGCGTTTTCAGTGCGTTAGGCTCCAAAAAAGGAGCGTAGAGCATAATTTACTGCCACTGCAACTCTCGATACCAGCGGTGCTTACAGACGCGGCCAGCTTCAAAAACGTGCTCGTGCACGATTCCCCCATAGGAACAATGGGGCAGTTTGAGCTGAAAAAAAACCTAACACCTGCAAAAAAGCAGCGTTAAGCTCCTAACGCAGCCCATTGTTTCCTATGGGGAAACACTTCCTACGTCTGCACCTAACACTCTAACATGTACCCCGAGTCTAAACACCCCTAACCTTACACTTATTAACCCCTAATCTGCCGAACCCGCTATCACTGAAAACTGCATATTATTATTAACCCCTAATCTGCCGCTCCGTACACCACCGCAACCTACGTTATCCCTATGTACCCCTAATCTGCTGCCCCTAATACCGCCGACCCCTATATTATATTTAGTAACCCCTAATCTGCCGCCCCCAACGTCGCCGCTACCTACCTACAATTATTAACCCCTAATCTGCCGACCGGACCTCACAGCTACTATAATAAATGTATTAACACCTAATCCGCCTCACTAACCCTATAATAAATAGTATTAACCCCTAATCTGCCCTCCCTAACATCACCGACACCTAACTTCAAGTATTAACCCCTAATCTGCCGACCGGACCTCACCGCTACTCTAATAATTTTTTTAACCCCTAAAGCTAAGTCTAACCCTAACCCTAACCCCCCCCCCTAAGTTAAATATAATTTAAATCTAACTAAATAAATTAACTCTTATTAAATAAATTATTACTATTTAAAGCTAAATACTTACCTGTAAAATAAACCCTAATGTCGCTACAATCTAAATAATAATTATATTGTAGCTATTTTAGGATTTATATTTATTTTACAGGCAACTTTGTATTTATTTTAACCAGGTACAATAGCTATTAAATAGTTAAGAACTATTTAATAGCTACCTAGTTAAAATAATTAGAAAATTACCTGTAAAATAAATCCTAACCTAAGTTACAATTAGACCTAACACTACACTAGCAATACATTAATTAAATAAAATACCTACAATTATCTACAATTAAACCTAACACTACACTATCAATAAATTAATTAAATAAAATACCTACAATTATCTACAATTAAACCTAACACTACACTATCAATAAATTAATTAAATAAAATATCTACAATTATCTACAATTAAACCTAACACTACACTATCAATAAATTAATTAATTAAATACAATACCTACAAATAAATACAATTAAATAAACTAACTAAAGTACAAAAAATAAAAAAGAACTAAGTTACAAAAAATAAAAAAATATTTACAAACATTAGAAAAATATTACAACAATTTTAAACTAATTACACCTACTCTAAGCCCCCTAATAAAATAACAAAGCCCCCCAAAATAAAAAAATGCCCTACCCTATTCTAAAATTAAAATAGAAAAGCTCTTTTACCTTACCAGCCCTTAAAAGGGCCCTTTGCTGGGCATGCCCCAAAGAATTCAGCTCTTTTGCCTGTAAAAAAAAAGCATACCATACCCCCCCACCCCCAACATTACAACCCACCACCCACATACCCCTAATCTAACCCAAACCCCCCTTAAATAAACCTAACACTAAGCCCCTGAAGATCTCCCTACCTTGTCTTCACCCCACCGGGTCCCGATCTGTCCAAAAGAGCCTCTGATGTCTTGATCCAAGCCCAAGCGGGGGGCTGAAGACATCCATCCTCCAGCTGAAGTCTTGATCCAAGCGGGCAGAAGAGGACATCCGGACCGGCAAACATCTTCATCCAAGCCGCATCTTCTATGTTCTTCCATCCGATGACGACCGGCTGATCTTCAAGACCTCCAGCGCGGATCCATCCTCTTCTTCCGACGACTAGATGATGAATGAAGGTTCCTTTAAGGGACGTCATCCAAGATGGCGTCCCTCGAATTCCGATTGGCTGATAGGATTCTATCAGCCAATCGGAATTAAGGTAGGAAAATTGTGATTGGCTGATGGAATCAGCCAATCAGATTCAAGTTCAATCCGATTGGCTGATTTGATCAGCCAATCAGATTGAGCTCACATTCTATTGGCTGAACGGAACAGCCAATAGAATGCGAGCTCAATCTGATTGGCTGATTGGGTCAGCCAATCGGATTGAACTTGAATCTGAGTGGCTGATTCCATCAGCCAATCAGAATTTTCCTACCTTAATTTCGATTGGCTGATAGAATCCTATCAGCCAATCGGAATTCAAGAGGACGCCATCTTGGATGACGTCCCTTAAAGGAACCTTCATTCATCGTCTAGTCGTCGGAAGAAGAGGATGAATCCGGGCTGGAGGTCTTGAAGATCAGCCGGTCGTCATCGGATGGAAGAACATAGAAGATGCGGCTTGGATGAAGATGTTTGCCGGTCCGGATGTCCTCCTCTGCCCGCTTGGATCAAGACTTCAGCCGGAGGATGGATGTCTTCAGTCCCCCGCTTGGGCTTGGATCAAGACATCGGAGGCTCTTCTGGACAGATCGGGACCCGGTGTGGTGAAGACAAGGTAGGGGGATCTTCAGGGGCTTAGTGTTAGGTTTATTTAAGGGGGGTTTGGGATAGATTAGGGGTATGTGGGTGGTGGGTTGTAATCTTGGGGGGGGTATTGTATGTTTTTTTTTTACAGGCAAAAGAGCTGAATTCTTTGGGGCATGCCCCGCAAAGGGCCCTTTTAAGGGCTGGTAAGGTAAAAGAGCTTTTCTATTTTAATTTTAGAATAGGGTAGGGCATTTTTTTATTTTGGGGGGCTTTGTTATTTTATTAGGGGGCTTAGAGTAGGTGTAATTAGTTTAAAATTGTTGTAATATTTTTCTAATGTTTGTAAATATTTTTTTATTTTTTGTAAATTAGTTCTTTTTTATTTTTTGTACTTTAGTTAGTTTATTTAATTGTATTTATTTGTAGGTATTCTATTTAATTAATTTATTGATAGTGTAATGTTAGGTTTAATTGTAGATAATTGTAGGTATTTTATTTAATTAATTTATTGATAGTGTAGTGTTAGGTTTAATTGTAGATAATTGTAGGTATTTTATTTAATTAATTTATTGCTAGTGTAGTGTTAGGTTTAATTGTAACTTAGGTTAGGATTTATTTTACAAGTAATTTTGCAATTATTTTAACTAGGTAGCTATTAAATAGTTATTAACTATTTAATAGATATTGTACCTGGTTAAAATAATTACAAAGTTGTCTGTAAAATAAATATTAATCCTGAAATAGCTACAATATAATTATAATTTATATTGTAGCTATATTAGGGTTTATTTTACAGGTAAGTATTTAACTTTAAATAGGAATAATTTATTTAATAAGTGTTAATTTATTTCGTTAGATAAAAATTATATCTAACGTAGGGGGTGTTAGGGTTAGGGTTAGACTTAGCTTTAGGGGTTAAAAAATTTATTAGAGTAGCGGTGAGGTCTGGTCGGCAGATTAGGGGTTAATGCTTGAAGTTAGGTGTCGGCGATGTTAGGGAGGGAAGATTAGGGGTTAATACTATTTATTATAGGGTCATTGAGGCAGGAGTGAGGCGGATTAGGGGTTAATACATTTATTATAGTAGCGGTGAGGTCCGGTCAGCAGATTAGGGGTTAATAAGTGTAGTCAGGTGGAGGCGACGTTGGGGTGGCAGATTAGGGGTTAATAAATATAATATAGGGGTCGGCGGTGTTAGGGGCAACAGATTAGGGGTACATAGGGATAAAGTAGGTGGCGGCGGTGTGCGGTCGGCAGATTAGGGGTTAAAAAAATTTAATAGAGTGGCGGCGATGTGGGGGGACCTCGGTTTAGGGGTACATAGGTAGTTTATGGGTGTTAGTGTACTTTAGAGCACAGTAGTTAAGAGCTTTATGAACCGGCGTTAGCCCAGAAAGCTCTTAACTCCTGACTTTTTGCTGCGGCTGGAGTTTTGTCGTTAGAGTTCTAACGCTCACTTCAGCCACGACTCTAAATACCGGCTTTAGAAAGATCCCATTGAAAAGATAGGATACGCAATTGATGTAAGGGGATCTGCATTATGGAAAAGTCGCGGATGGAAAGTGAGCGTTAGACCCTTTCCTGACTGACTCTAAATACCAGCGTTTGGTAAAAACCAGCGTTTGGAGCCTCTAACGCTGGTTTTGACGGCTACCGCCAAACTCTAAATCTAGGCGTAAGCAAATTATTAGTAAACCTTAAATTCTACATTTTAATATATGTTTGTATAATGGTTGGTTCTACATTTTAACATATGTTTGCATGCAAATGAAAAGCTCCATGTTGCTCATATACATAAAATAATATATTAAAGAGAGATTATCCTATAAAAAAGGAAGACTGGATGACATGCCTTGCTTTCCGGAGGAGGAGCTTAGCACAGGTTGCTGAGTGTTTGCACTCCTGTCCCACAGCTACTGGTGGTAGTTCTACGCACCAAGCCCTGAGAAACTGGGGTAGCTGCCTGGACAGCAAGATCCAACGCTACCGTAACATAGACAGTGGAACCCCATCCCACTGTACTGAGACCTTTTATCCTGGCATACATCGCAACCTTATTTATAATAATACCTAACTTAACTTAAGACAAAGATTCCCTCTAACTGTTATTCTTCTCTCCCCTGTGACTTTACGTGAGAGGAAGCAAGGTTTGCGAAAAGGTCCACAGCGCTGAACTGAGAGAGTCCTTCTCTTTTCTGAATATCCCCTGGACTTTAGCAAACAGTTCACTCACCTTCCTAGCCGGTACAGGGAGAGGAACGCTGCCTGCTGCGACCGGAGGGGATCTCCGTTTTTCTAGTCGTTCTCCTCGTTGGCTCTGGGTGAGTCGTGTGATTGATTCCCTCTTCCCCCACCGGTGCTGCACGGGAGGGGGTGAGTCCGGCACAGAGATGACCCTTTGATTGGAGGAGCTCGCAGACCTGTGTATTGTTGCCGAGGAATCTCCGGGGGATAGTTGGCAGCTGAAACCCTTCTCCCCCACCGGTGCTGCGCCGGAGGAGGCAGGTTCGTTGAGGATCAAGCCGCAGGTCCGCAGAACGCCGAAAAGTGCTGAGAGCAAGGGGGTGAGTGACACAAAGGGTTTCCTTTGCTTTGGATGTTTGATTGCACTTGCTGGCGGGTAGAAAGGAAAGCCCCATAAAGACTTTCTGAGACAGGGGAGAGAAGTGGAACACACGATAGTTTAAATAAAACACAGGCTAAATTTCCCCTGAACAAAATTGTAACTTTAACCTATAAAGTCTGCATGGTGGAGGAAAAAAAAAAAAAAAAGCTACAAGTGGCAACAGAAAGCGATAAATGGTTATAAATAATACGAGACAATACAGAAGTAAAAAAAAAAGAAAGAATTGACTCAATGTAACTCTTTCTGAGTATCTGTTTAAATGCTTACTGCTATTGCTGGAACATTAAGAAGGTTTCCTTCAGTTCTGGAAAAACTGTGAGAAGAAGAAAAGTGTTTTTCAGTACCTTTCAAAGCAGAACTGAGTTAATAAGGGTCAAAAGAGGTGGATCTGATACTGGACTTATTAGTTGGTTCTACAACTATAACTAAGAACCCACAAGGCCAACCGGCAAAATTATATATACCCTTCTCTACTAAAGAAGGCTTAGATGCCCACAAAGAAAGCATGAAGGAAAAATTGAAATTAGCTCCACCTCTAGATAGCTGAGCAACTTGGAGGTTAATTTCATGCTAGTAGAAACACTTTCTCTTTATAATTAAAAGGAAAGGAGGGAAGGAGAGAGACATTGGTGAAAATGGTATGTTTGCCTATAGGACTTCCAATTAAGCTTGCTTAACCACCTTCCTTTATGTTGTTTGGATATAATGTAACTTTCATTTTTTTTCAAAAAGGAGTGATGCTGGGAATGAGAGCATCTCAATATAAGTAACTACAATTTACCCCCTGTTAACAACACATAACATAGCATTTGTAAATTGATATATCCCTACTGTATGTTTGAATAACATAAACTCATAAGTATTTGTATTTTAAACAATATCTCCCTCTTCTTTTCTCGGTAATTTCTTTGTCAGAGGAAATCTTTTTTCCTGGTAATTAAATGGGAAAGAGAGGGACAGAAAGCTTAACTGATTTTGGGAGTGCCCTCAGGATTAATAACAACGCCTGCATTACCATCTCTTTTCGAGTAAAAGTAACTCTCATTATTTTCTATAAAAGAGTGGCAGGATTAATATTATTCACAATTGGTCTCTGTAAGAGGTGAATGAAAGTAATTAAAAGTGAGCGAAGAAAACTTCTTTTTTTTTTCCTTTGACAACAATAGATAAATATAGCACTGGGGATTCTGCAGGTTGGAAGAGGAACTCATTAAGAACCCCCAAAGAGTTCAATTGTATTTGTAGGCCCTCACCTACCTAGATATAGCTATTAATAAGCACAACATATCTATATCTAGAACTGTAAGCTACATCCAATAGTTTCTTTCTAAAGGGAGGGAAGGACAGGAAGGGAAGGGAGAGAGGAGGGCAGAAGTGAGGAGAGGAGGAAGAAGGGAGGAGGGAAGGAGAGAAACGAGAAAAAAGATAACAATATCACAGCAAACCTAAACTTAGGACTTTCAATCTTACGTCTTTAGGGCCCTCCAAAAATCATTCTCCTATTACACACATTTTACCCTGGAGATCTAGGTGTCTATCCTGTCGATAACCAGTTGCATTTTACGGTGACAAAGCTCACACAGTTCTAAGTAAAAAACACCCCCTGTCCCTCGCTCCCATGGCTGGACTTCTCACATAATTAATAAAACCACCCCCCCATATTGGCACTTCTTTCCCCTCCCTTTTTTTTTTCTTTTCCCCCACTTGCCCTGCACTGCTCACTCCCATCCTCACTTTTTATCTGGAGGTCTAAGCTACCTCCTCAAATTCCACAGTTTCTCTTACCAAGCACTCCACTATACCTCTCCTCATGGCGATAATTCTCTTTTTTTTTCTGTGGCACATGGACAAATTCCTACACACCTCACACAAGACCCCCTCTCCAGCCATGGCAGCCAGACAGAGGGATAGGAAACTGAAGAACACACAAGAGATTGTCACTGATATACAACCAATTCTGGCAAATGCGTCAGTATTGCAAGAAGCAACCAGTATTCAAAATCTGGTTGCTAGTATTTCGGACGCTCTGTCCCCTAAATTTGATGCCCTCAAAACTGAAATCAGGCAAGATATTCTTTCTTTAACACAGGAAGGTCGGCAGTTTTCTAGCAGACTGCAGCAAAGGATATCAGACCTGGAAGACCTAACAACTTCACACAGTTTCAAACTTGAAGTTGCAAATATTAACATACAAAAAATCCAAAATAGGCCAGAAGACTTAGAGAATTGCTCCAGGAGGAACAATATATGAATCATAGGTCTTCCAGAGGAACAACAAAATGAAAACCTTGTATCCTTCATTTCAGAGATACTACCTAGAATCTTGAAAATACCACCTACTCACCAACCCATTTTAGTTGAGAGAGCACATAGACTTGGCCCTGCCGGCACAGATAACAAAGGTTGAAGCAGACCTAGACCAGTCATAGCAAGGCTATTAAATTATCAGGATAAGGTTACACTATTCCAGTATTATCGCAGACAGCAGACAGTCAACTTTGAAGTGGCTACAATTTTCATGTTTCAAGGTTTCTTTGCTGATACAGCAGCAAAAAGACGGGAGCTCGCTCCCATCTGTTCCAAATTTATACAAAAAGGATATCGAGCAATGATAATTTATCCCTATAAACTTAAGGTCATAGTGCAAGAAGCAACACACTGGTTTGAAGAAGCCCATATGGCTGAAAATTTCTTTAAAACACTTGATCCCCCAGCTTAATAATAGAACAAGGAATTTAACAAATCATGAACTTATTAAAAATGCAGGTCCTTATTAGGGAAGACCCCTGTCCTTCATTAGATAAGGGTCATGGGACTCAATGGGGTACCTTCAAATCTTTTCCTTTTTTTTTTTTCCTCCCTCTCTCTCTCTAAATGACTCAGGCTGATAAATGTAAAATAGTGTCCTGGAATGTAGGAGGGATTTCTACACCTATTAAACGAAAAGCAATTCTTACTCAGCTACGGAAAGTTCAAACTGACATAGGTTTCATCCAGGAAACTCATTTAACTGTAGAAGAATCTTTAAAATGAAAAACATCCTGGGTTAAAGAAATATATTTTGCTTCTGGTGTTGAGAGAAAGAGGGGGGTAGCAATATTAATAGGGAAAAGGATCAATCTTGATGTTGTCCATTTTGAGGCTGATCCGGGGGGGAGATATGTCCTATTGAAAATAAAGCTTGCTCAGAAGATATACATGCTGTGCAATACGTATGGCCCTAATGTGTTTGATCCAGAGTGTTGGAATACTCTTCAGTCTAAACTTTTATCTTATACAGAAGGCTTCCTGATCATTGGTGGCGATTTCAATATGGCACCTCAATGTCCAATAGACAGGCTAAGACAAGAAACTAAACAGCTGAAAAAGAAAAAAAAAACAATCTAGAATCTAAGATGTTTAAAAAAATTATGCAGAATCTAGCGTTATGTGATACATGGAGAAATCAGAATCCCTCTGATCAGATGTTTACCTGCCTCTCTAAGGCTCATAAAACACTCTCTAGAATCGACTTATTCTTGGTTGATGAGCGTATATCAACATCAGGGGTCAAATCTGAAATAATGACGATTTTAATTTCAGATCATGCACCCATTTCTCTCGAGCTCCAGCCCATTCACTCTCACCCTACCTCAGCACGCTTCTTTTTTTCTTATTACTTAGTGTTTGATTTAAAGTTTAAAAATCGGCTCCTAAATAAATATAAGGAGTATGAATATTTTAACAGAGAATATCTGAAAAGTCCTTTAATATTCTGGGAGACTGCGAAAGCAATAATGAGAGGAGAAATCATAGCATACAGCTCTGCCTTACTCAAGAAAACTAGGTTGAGAGAAAAGGAATCATGCAAATTCTTGATTAATTCTTATAATCAATATCTACTAGATAAAACTCCTCTTAACTGGGCAAAATACGTGATAGCAAAAAATGAGAGGGACACCTTTGTGTTATCCCAAGAAACACAAAAAGAGTTGAAAACTAAGGCTAGAATGTACAGATTCTGCAATAAATCTGGTAAAATGTTGGCTAAACTAGTCAAAAGTGAAAAAAATCAGTCAGTTATAGATAAACTTCAACATAAAGGGGAATATCTTTTTAAATCTGACGATATTCTAGATGTATTCTATGAATATTAAAAATAGCTTTACATGTTCAAAGCTAGTGACACAAGGAAATCTACTGATTTCTGGAGTGAAATTACGTATCCTACACTGACATCAGAAATTTCTAATAGTCTTAATGCTCCTGTCACTGTGGAAGAGATTGAGAAGATAATATCTAAATTGCCTCCAGAGGACTTGCTGTACCTGACATAAGGCTATATAATCTCTGCTTCCTTGCGCGTATAGTCACAGACTGGATCTCATTTAATAACTATGTCTTAAATAATGAATTGTAAACTAATGTCTGTAACCCGTATCTCTTACCTGCACTGATCCACCTAAAGCTAAAAGAAATCCCAACAGAAATCAAGAAACTTAAAACAGTTCTCAACCCACTTAAAGCATGGCACAAATTAACAAAGCTCCTTTCAATCAATAGTAAACCCTCCTCCTATCTACCGGTACTAGGAAATCCTAAATTTCAAGCAGGCATACAATCTGCGGTTTTTAAGAGGTGGCACACTGCCGGATTCAATAAGGTATACCAAATAATAGACAAAGAGAGGCGGTGTATTAAAACATTCCAGGAACTGAAAACCGAATTCAGTTTGCCTAATAAAGACTTCTTTGCCTATCTGCAATTAAGGCATTTTGCCTTGGAACTAGTCAAAGAAGAAGGCTGGAACTGGGGACTGGGAAAATTGGAGGATTGGCTTGTACTAATCAGGAATGGCCACATGTCTATTGCTCCATGTTATCACTTCCTGGGTCTGAACAAAGGAGCCTCTGTCTTAACAAATCTGACTCTATTTTGGAACACATCAATCACTCAGGGCAATATTGACTCAAAAACTCTTCAGCTTTCAATTAAAAAGACTGCTCAGATCACACTCTCTGCTACATGGCGAGAGGCTCAAATCTTGCAGCTGATTTTCTACATATGATATGGTATTGCCCAAAAATTAAAAACCTTTGGCTTCAAGTGGAATATTAGTTAAAGAATGTATTAAAAATAGCCCCTCTTTCTCTGACACTATATCAGATAATACTTTGCTTAAAGAAAGAGCCTGGTAAACAAAATAGCGAAAAAGTTGTAATCTCCACTATTCTTGCTACTAGATATTTAATTTGTAAAAAATGGAAGAGTCAATCAACCCCGAGTCTCTCTGAGGTTAAAAACTGCATAAAAAAAACAATGCATGTTAGAACAAAGGGACACGAATATAGACAATGAGCATGACGTTAAAAGGTTATTTGATAAATGGGCAGTATTTTTAAAAATATTTCCTTCTACAGAAATAAATCATATAATCTTCCCTTTTCGAAATACAGAAATAGTCTTACTAGGGATCTGGTAGGCAACTGTCCTTTTTTTTTTTTTTTTTAGTTTCCTTCTGTTGTTTTGTGTTCCCCACACATGGAGGGGGGTGGGGAAAGGGAATGGGTAGGGAAAAAATCCCAAAGCATTTTTCAGAGATAAATGAACACATTGTATCAATATCTTGAATAGTATAAAATATAATTTTTTGCATGTTTGTTAAGCAGAATTAACATAGCATTGTATAAACTAAGTATTGCAAAACTTCTAGGATATATTGTGCTTTAACATTTTTTATTTGATAATGTTTTCCATTTTCTGTACAGGACAACAAAAGGTACTATTTTTGTTTTTGAACAATGCTTTGGATTATAAATAAAAATAATAATAAAAAAAAAAGGAAGACTGGAAAGACTCCATCTTCGACCTTCTCAGTGTTATTCTCTTATTATTAATACTATAATTATTATTATAATTTATTATTATTGCTATTATTATTATTGTTATTTTGATAATGCACTGACAAATTTCGTAGGGCTGTAACATGAGTGGGGGTACACAATGGACACTAATAAACATGAAACGAATAGCTTCAGAAAAAATCTCCCAACTAGTAAGTTGTGCAATTCAAAGAGGTTAATATCCATCCCTTGGCACAACATCTAGTTGGAGCCACATCTTATAATTGTTCATTTCTATGCCGAAAGAATATGTTTTAATCCGAAGGATACTTGCATTTTTTTAAAAACTTTGAGACAATATTTGAATAAAAATTAAACTTAACTCCAATATATACACAACAAATACATAGAGAATAGAGAAAAATATTGAGACAACTTTGTTGTCTTTGAAATAGCAAATCACAACAGAAAAAGAAGATACTTCACCTGGACAATCTTTAGGAATTCTGCATAATGGGATATTATCAAGAGATATTTTATCATTACAAACATATACATAAATTCTCTTGAGCGTGTTCCCTAAGTGTTGCAGTTATAAACTTTGCTATTGGTTTGGATGATGTGCAGGATATCATGTTTTGTCAACTATAGATCTTATTGGCAGGAATGGCCATGAAAGAAATCAATGGAAAAAATAAGTGGAACTTTGAACACTTTATACATGAAACAAGAACCTTTTGCTAAGGGAAATATTTTTACAACCACAACAACTTTGGAAAATTCAGGGTTTATATATACAAGCGTACCTCAGAGATATTGCAGGTTCGGTTCCAGACCACTGCAGTAAAGTGAATATACCAATAAAGTTTTTTTGTTTACCAGTGCATATAAACATTATGTTTATACTATACTGTAGTCTATTAAGTCTACAGTAGCATTATGTCTAAAAAAAACTATGTACAAACCTTAATTAAAAATACTATATTGCTAAAAAATGCTAACCGTCATTTGAGCCTTCAGTGAGTCATAATGTTTGCTGGTGGTGTGTATGTGTATAAATATATGTATTTATGTGTTTTTATATGTATATATGTTGTAAAAATGGTGTCAATACACTTACTCGACACAGGGTTGCCACAAACCTTCAATTTGTAAAAAGAGCAATATCTGTGAAGGGCAATAAAGCAAGGTATGCCTGCATATATATATGGTTAGCAAAGGGAGAAATAACTAGGAATGTAATCCTAGTTGTAAAAAGACAGGGATTTCAGCACTCTTTTGAAAAAATAAAGCTCATTTTAAACAGTGAATTTTTTTATTCAATTGTGAACAGGGAACTTTCCCAGCTGTATGTACACCACTCCCCAGATGAAAAGATACAACACACTGTATCACATTCGTAATAGGAAGTTAATAGGGAGACATTAGTTACTTATATACATACTAGAGTTCGTATTCAAAACCTGACCGGTCAGGGGTACACAACTTGCAAAGAGACAGAAAGCAGCCAAAACTTTGTAGAATAGTTTTTGATACCTCTAAAGAACCTCTACACCCTGCTGCACACAGAACCCCTATTGAAGAGGTATATCCTGGGCAGGTATAGATGAGTGGGATCTAAGAGGTTAAATAGGGGTACCACAGGCAGAAGCAGTTCACAAATTCAAGTCACAGTCACAATATGGTATGCAGTAAATAGTGATTTTGTACTTAGTCAAGGAAAAAAGCCTTATTCTTAGACTCATTACACCCAACTGCTCACAGTACTCCAAACGAGGAGAGTATAATACTGGGCAGTACATAAAGTGGTAAGAATCACCAGGATCTAAGTGGTCTCTAAGTTAGGCTTCCTTGAGTTTAACAGTATGCGTGTACTAAAACATTTATAAGCAAAACTAACAGACAATATGTGCCATTTTAGTGCTCTTTTGTTAGCTATTCATGCAAAGCTTGCAGTAGGAAAAGTAAGCAATTATAAGGTTATAGCGTTAAGCACAGATGATAGTGTTTCCTCAGTGTCTCTGGGATCCTGAAATGCTAGCAAGTAAAGCCGCATGCAAGGGAGATTGTAGCAGGCAAGATTTCAAGAAAGCAGTTAAAGGTGTTATTACCACAGAGCCAGCATGACATATAAGCAATAGTGTTGCTATCCTCAGCAATTGTTTCAAAAGTGCCCAGAATCAGCGTTCTTTGTAAGTATATTGCTTACGGAACATATAGGAATGCAAACTGTCAAACGTGTAAGGCAATGATATCCGTGATTATGTATGACCGTTATATAGTCCATATTAGTGAACCATGATAGAACATATACGACCTTGCTATTTCATTCAGACATATCGCTGTGGCAAGATGCGTCCTCGTAACTTGTTTGATCCTCAAGTTAAATTTGTTATGCTTCTGTGTTCGCCACAGGTATCGTCATCCATGCAGTCTGGAGGCTGTGTTAGTAGCGTGCACCACGTAGGCCGGTCGGCTTAGCCAATGCCGACGCGCGTTTCACCAGCAGGGCTAATAGACAGACCGCTGATAGACATACCGCCCTGACGAAGCATGCGGTCTGGAGGCTGTGTTAGTAGCGTGCACCACGTAGGCCGGTCGGCTTAGCCAATGTCGACGCGCATTTCACCCGCAGGGCTGATAGACAGACCACTGATAGACATACCACCCTGACGAAGCCCGGTCTGTCTATCAGCCCTGCGGGTGAAACGCGCGTCGGCATTGGCTAAGCCGACCGGCCTACGTGGTGCACGCTACTAACACAGCCTCCAGACTGCATGGATGACGATACCTGCGGCGAACACAGAAGCATAACAAATTTAACTTGAGGATCAAACAAGTTACGAGGACGCATCTTGCCACAGCGATATGTCTGAATGAAATAGCAAGGTCGTATATGTTCTATCATGGTTCACTAATATGGACTGTATAACGGTCATACAGAATCACGGATATCATTGCCTTACACTTTTGACAGGTTGCATTCCTATATGTTCCGTAAGCAATATACTTACAAAGAACGCTGATTCTGGGCACTTTTGAAACAATTGCTGAGGATAGCAACACTATTGCTTATATGTTATGCTGGCTCTGTGGTAATAACACCTTTAACTGCTTTCTTGAAATCTTGCCTGCTACAATCTCCTCTGCATGCAGCCTTACTTGCTAGCTTTTCAGGATCCCAGAGACCCTGAGGAAACACTATCATCTGTGCTTTACGCTATAACCTTATAATTGCTTTCTTTTCATGAATAGCTAACAAAAGAGCACTAAAATGGCACATATTGTCTGTTAGTTTTGCTTATAAATGTTTTAGTACACGCATACTGTTAAATTCAAGGAAGCCTAGCTTAGAGACCACTTAGATCCTGGTGATTCTTACCACTTTATGTACTGCCCAGTATTATACTCTCCTCGTTTGGAGTACTATGAGCAGTTGGGTGTAGTGAGTCTAAGAATAAGGCTTTTTTCCTTGACTAAGTACAAAATCACTATTCACTGCATACCATATTGTGACTGTGACTTGAATTTGTGAACTGCTTCTGCCTGTGGTACCCCTATTTAACCTCTTAGATCCCACTCATCTATACCTGCCCAGGATATACCTCTTCAATAGGGGTTCTGTGTGCAGCAGGGTGTAGAGGTTCTTTAGAGGTATCAAAAACTATTCTACAAAGTTTTGGCTGCTTTCTGTCTCTTTGCAAGTTGTGTACCCCTGACCGGTCAGGTTTTGAATACGAACTCTAGTATGTATATAAGTAACTAATGTCTCCCTATTAACTTCCTATTACGAATGTGATACAGTGTGTTGTATCTTTTCATCTGGGGAGTGGTGTACATACAGCTGGGAAAGTTCCCTGTTCACAATTGAATAAAAAATTCACTGTTTAAACACGTATTTTGGTCCAATGAGCTTTATTTTTTCAAAAGAGTGCTGAAATCCCTGTCTTTTTACAACTAGGATTACATTCCTAGTTATTTCTCCCTTTGCTAACCATATAATACTTTTTATAAGGGTCCGCACCACTTCAATTATTATTCTGACAAAACGAGTTGTGTTATTGTCAGCTTGTAACTTTACATAATAGCTCTTGTACAGCAGTTGCGTCCCCTCTGATATTTTTTGTATATATATATATATATATATATATATATATATATATATATATATATATATATATATATATGTGTGTGTGTGTGTGTGTGTAAATTGTAAAATAATTACGTCTACTTTTTAAGGTAAAAATTGCCAATTTATAGAATAAAAGGTACCTCTGAGACCTTGTAGAAACGAACTAGGGGCTGGCGTCAGTAGTCTTGGGCATTCCATTAGTGTGCATAGAAAATGTTCAAATCATTGTGCTTTCTTGAATGAGTGCATGTTAAATGAATTGCACCTGCTTTATTGAACTCCTAAATGTGATTGCACCTTTGTGAAAATGACTTCAATAATGTAGGTGCAAACACTTTGTAATGCACTGTAATGACTGTATTTGGACTTAGCATGCATGAAGCCACATTATCTTTAAAAACCTGGTCATGACGGTGCAGTCTTATTTGAACATCTTCTTTGCAGAAAAAAATGTTGCTAGCGAGCGTGTACAGGCTTTACAATTTCAGTACTGCTAAAATCCAGCACATGAAGATATCATAAGTTCATGTAATAGAAACCCATAGTCTCCATCTTTTTCACTCCAAAAGAGAAATGTTACATTTACAATCAATAAATGTAAATATTTTAAAAACAATACTTGTCAAATATAAGTAGTGACAATATAGCCTTTAAGCAATTATGCTCAGTATGCCCCTCATGCCAATATACAAATGGCATTCAGTCCTTTTGAATGTCACAATCCCATTTAAAATCGTGTTTATGAAGATGCCAGTACTGTTAGTAACAATCACAACAGTGTGATTGTGACTTTGAATCAGACACTCACAGAAAGAGTTTGATACCTACAATTTGTAGATGTTGGGGCCATGATTTGACTTTTCCTGCAGATCCCCTTAGCTGTACAGGATATGATGTACTTAACACATATACAAATGTATATTAACCCATACATATGTAATCTGTAACTGTGCTCTTGAGCCTGTACAATAGTGATGACTCAGACTTTAACAAATTAATACCATGTATGCTAATACTCCTCTAAAATGTCTTGCACATATGCAATATAATAGACCATTTCAAACTAGTAATAGTCACAAAGATGTGCAAAATGCCATTCTGAGGCTCTATCAAGTACCTTGAGGTGTTGAATTTGAAAAGTCAAACCTGGTCTCCAAAAGTTTCTCAAAAATGGACTGGGATTGCTGTAATGAATAATTAGTAATAAATAAAGCTCATAAAAATCAATACCATAAATGTTAATATACCTCTACTATGGCTATTTCAGAATGCTTTGAGCATATTAAGAGACTATTGTATGTATGTATGTAATGGGTACTTATAAAGCGTGGCTAATCACAAGTAAAAGGGTCTCAAGGCGCTGCTCATTTTATCGACCTCGGAAGGATGAAAGGCTGAGTGGACCTCACCAGGGATCGAACCTTCAACCCTTGGGTTGCTACAGAGCTCAGCCACAGTGCCTTAGCATGCTGAGCTTAGCATGCTTAGCATGCTGAGCTACATACAGTGTTGGAATGATATTAAAAATCCAATTTTGAAGCTTTATTAAGTGCCATTAAGTATTGAATTTGAAAAGTCAAAACTGGTCATGACAAGGTGTTGAAGTCTCACAAAAATGGATTGTGATTATGATCCTCAAGAACTTTTCGGCTGCATAGCATAAATAGGGCTTTTAAAGAGGAACTGAAATCATGATTGCATGTGCGGGAAAGAGCCTGGCAAAGAGTTCCAATGTTATTTTGTTAGCTAAAGTTAAAATTGTTTTGCAGTTTCTTATCTGATTACCTCTGCTAAGGCCAATAAGGAAAGTATATGAAGCAAGACTAGACCTATGAAGCTTGTATTATACATTTCCAATTCTCACAATAGGAAAATAGAGTTAAATTTGAAACAAAGGGGGGAAATAAATAATACAATTTTAAACAAATAATTAAAAATTTTGGGCTTGATTTCAAGTGGAGTGCTAAATATCGCTTGCGTGCAAGCTATATTAGAGCTCCAATTTGTAATACCAGCGCAGGATAATGTGCACTGGTATTACAAGTTAATCACATTCAGAACAAGAGCTCGCATTTGCATTGTAAGCTCTGTTCTCAAGATATCACGCTTTCATAGGATCCTATGGGAGCCTTGTTCTGATGCCGCCAGTCACTTGTAATGGTTAATTATGGCGCTCCCACAATTGGGCAAATTTGCCCATTTGCGGGAGCGCGATAATTTAGCACTCTATTTGTAATCTAGCCCTTTATATTAAAATAATTGTTTTGTGCCTCTTAGGTGTTCATTTGTTTTAACTTGGTATAATATTTTGTGAAGCATTTTACAAACTAATCACAATTGGAACTTTTATTTTTTTTATTTTTTGTGACATATACTAAATAGGCACATATAAATGGACAGGATATTTTACATAAACTTGTAAATTCAGATAGTAGTAGTAGTAGCTAGTGACTTAAAGGGACACTGTACCCAAAAATTTATTTTTCAAATAATGATAGCAAGAGAGAGAAGAAAATTTGATAATAGGAGTAAATTAGAAAGTTGCTTAAAATTGCATGCTCTTTCTGAATTACAAAAGAAAAAAATTGGGTTCAGTGTCTCTTTAACTACTACCAATTAAAGTCCCCCTTTGCATCATTTGAGGTTTAATTACCTGAGGCTCTTTACACTGTGTTTTTCTTGTTCGGTGTCATGTTTTCAGTATTAAAGGTTCATTAAAGTATATTTTTTCTTTGTTTCCTCTAAAATAGAACATACAATTTTTAAATTTTTAAAACATATAAGTTCCTTTAATAAGTAAATCAATATTTCTCCAACATTGGTGTGTCCGGTCCACAGCATCATCCTTACTTGTGGGAATATCTCTTCCCCAACAGGAAATGGCAAAGAGTCCCAGCAAAGCTGGCCATATAGTCCCTCATAGGCTCCGCCCACCCCAGTCATTCTCTTTGCCGTTGCACAGGCAACATCTCCACGGAGATGGTTAAGAGTTTTTTGGTGTTTAAATGTAGTTTTTTATTCTTCTATCAAGTGTTTGTTATTTTAAAATAGTGCTGGTATGTACTATTTACTCTGAAACAGAAAAGGATGAAGATTTCTGTTTCTGAGAGGAAGATGATTTTAGCAGACAGTAACTAAAATCGATTGCTGTTTCCACATAGGACTGTTGAGATGAAGTAACTTCAGTTGGGGGAAACAGTTAGCAGACTTTTCTGCTTAAGGTATGACTAGCCATATTTCTAACAAGACCATGTAATGCTGGAAGGCTGTCATTTCCCCTCATGGGGACCGGTAAGCCATTTTCTTAGTCAAGCAAACAGAATAAAGGGCTTAATATGGGCTATAAAACTGGTAGACACTTTTATGGGCTAAATCGATTGCTTTATTTGGGCATTTTATACATGTTTATGCTGATAATTCACATTTATAAACTTGGGGAACGTTTTTTAATGGCAGGCACTATGTTAGACACCTTTTCCAGTCAGGGAGGGCCTTCCCAGTTGTAGGCTGAGCCTCATTTTCGCGCCATTACTGCGCAGTTGTTTTTGAGAGCAAGACATGCAGATGCATGTGTGAGGATCTGAAAGTAGCTGGAAAAGTTTCTAGAAGGCGTCACTTGGTATCGTATTCCCCTCTGGGCTTGGTTAGGTCACAGCAAAGGCTATAGCTGGCACTGTATAGGGGTTAAATTTGTAAACGGCTCCGGTTCCGTTATTTTAGGGGTTAAAGCTCTGAAAATTGGTGTGCAATACTCTTAATGCTTTAAGACACTGTGGTGAAATTTTGGTAATTTGAACAATTCCTTCATACTTTTTCACATATTCAGTAATAAAGTGTTTTCTGTTTAAAATTTAAAGAGACAGTAACGGTTTTGTTTTAAAACGTTTTTTGTGCTTTATTGACAAGTTTAAGCCTGTTTAACATGTCTGTGCCTTCGGATAAGCTATGTTCTATATGTATGAAAGCCAATGTGTCTCCCCATTTAAATTTGTGTGATAATTGTGCCATAGCGTCCAAACAAAGTAAGGACAGTACTGCCACAGATAATGAAATTGCCCAAGATGAGTCCTCAGATGAGGGGAGTAAACATGATACTACATCATCTCCTACTGTGTCTACACCAGTTTTGCCCACGCAGGAGGCCCCTAGTACATCTAGCGTGCCAATGCTTATTACCATGCAACAATTGACGGCTGTAATGAATAACTCCATAGCAAATATTTTATCCAAAATGCCTACATATCAGAGAAAGCGCGATTGCTCTGTTTTAAACACTGAAGAGCAGGAGGGCGCTGATGATAATTGTTCTGTCATACCCTCACACCAATCTGAAGTGGCCATGAGGGAGGTTTTGTCAGATGGGGAAATTTCAGATTCAGAAAAAATTTCTCAACAAGCTGAACCTGATGTTGTGACATTTAAATTTAAATTAGAACATCTCCGCGCACTGCTTAAAGAGGTGTTATCTACTCTGGATGATTGTGACAACTTGGTCATTCCAGAGAAATTATGTAAGATGGACAAGTTCCTAGAGGTTCTGGTGCACCCCAACGCTTTTCCTATACCCAAGCGGGTGGCGGACATAGTGAATAAGGAGTGGGAAAAGCCCGGCATACCTTTTGTTCCCCCCCCCTATATTTAAGAAATGATTTCCTATGGTCGACCCCAGAGAGGACTTATGGCAGACAGTCCCTAAGGTCGAGGGGGCAGTTTCTACTCTAAACAAGCGCACTACTATTCCTATCGAGGATAGTTGTGCTTTCAAAGATCCTATGGATAAAAAATTGGAGGGTTTGCTTAAAAATATTTTTGTACAGCAAGGTTACCTTCTACAACCCATTTCGTGCATTGTTCCTGTCACTACAGCAGCGTGGTTCTGGTTCGAGGAACTAGAAAAGTCGCTCAGTAGAGAGACTCCATATGAGGAGGTTATGGACAGAGTTCACGCACTTAAGTTGGCTAACTCTTTTATTTTAGATGCCGCTTTGCAATTAGCTAGATTAGCGGCGAAAAATTCAGGGTTTGCAATCGTGGCGCGCAGAGCGCTTTGTCTAAAGTCTTGGTCAGCGGATGTGTCATCCAAGACAAAATTGCTTAACATCCCTTTCAAAGGTAAAACTCTATTTGGACCAGAATTGAAAGAGATTATCTCAGACATCACTGGGGGAAAGGGCCACACCCTTCCACAAGATAGGCCTTTCAAGGCCAAGAATAAGTCTAATTTTCGTTCCTTTCGCAATTTCAGGAACGGACCGGCCTCTAATTCTGCATCCTCTAAGCAAGAGGGTAATGCCTCACAACCCAAACCAGCCTGGAAACCGATGCAAGGCTGGAACAAGGGTAAGCAGGCCAAGACGCCTGCTGCTGCTAACAAAACAGCATGAAGGAGTAGCCCCCGATCCGGGACCGGATCTAGTAGGGGGCAGACTCTCTCTCTTTGCTCAGGCTTGGGCAAGAGATGTTCAGGATCCCTGGGCACTAGAAATAGTTTCTCAGGGTTATCTTCTGGAATTCAGGGAACTACCCCCAAGGGGAAGGTTCAACATGTCTCACTTATCCTTAAAACAAATGAAGAGACAGGCGTTCTTACATTGTGTAGAAGACCTGTTAAAGATGGGAGTGATACACCCAGTTCCAATAAAGGAACAAGGAATGGGATTTTATTCAAATCTGTTCGTAGTTCCCAAAAAAGAGGGAACTTTCAGACCAATTTTGGATTTGAAGATCCTAAACAAATTTCTCAGGGTACCATCGTTCAAGATGGAAACCATTCGAACGATTCTACCCACTATCCAGGAAGGTCAATTTATGACTACCGTGGATCTAAAGGATGCGTACCTACATATTCCTATCCACAAAGAACATCATCAGTTCCTAAGGTTCGCCTTTCTGGACAAACATTACCAGTTTGTGGCCCTCCCATTCGGGTTAGCCACTGCTCCAAGGATTTTCACAAAGGTACTAGGGTCCCTTCTAGCGGTTCTAAGACCGAGGGGCATTGCAGTAGTACCTTACTTGGATGACATTCTAATACAAGCGTCGTCCCTGTCAAAAGCAAAGGCTCATACAGACATCGTTCTGGCCTTTCTCAGATCACACGGATGGAAGGTGAACATAGAAAAAAGTTCTCTGTCTCGTCAACAAGAGTTCCCTTCTTGGGAACAATAATAGATTCCTTAGAAATGAGGATTTTTCTGACAGAGGTCAGAAAGTCAAAACTTCTAAGCACTTGTCAAGTTCTTCATTCTGTTCCACGTCCTTCCATAGCGCAGTGCATGGAAGTAGTAGGGTTGATGGTTGCAGCAATGGACATAGTTCCTTTTGCACAAATTAATCTAAGACCATTACAACTGTGCATGCTCAAACAGTGGAATGGGGACTATACAGACTTGTCTCCAATGATTCAGGTAGATCAGAAGACCAGAGATTCACTCCATTGGTGGCTGACCCTGGACCATCTATCCCAGGGAATGAGCTTCCGCAGACCAGAGTGGGTCATTGTCACGACCGACGCCAGTCTAGTGGGCTGGGGCGCGGTCTGGGAATCCCTGAAAGCTCAGGGACTATGGTCTCGGGAAGAGTCTCTTCTCCCGATAAACATTCTGGAACTAAGAGCGATCTTCAATGCTCTCAGGGCTTGGCCTCAGCTAGCAAATGCCAGATTCATAAGATTCCAATCAGACAACATGACGACCGTTGCATATATCAATCATCAGGGGGGAACAAGGAGTTCCCTGGCGATGAAAGAAGTGACCAAAATAATTCAATGGGCGGAGGATCACTCCTGCCACCTATCTGCGATCCACATCCCAGGTGTGGAAAACTGGGAAGCGGATTATCTGAGTCGTCAGACATTCCATCCGGGGGAGTGGGAACTCCACCCGGAGATCTTTGCCCAACTAACTCAATTATGGGGCATTCCGGACATGGATCTGATGGCGTCTCGTCAGAACTTCAAGGTTCCTTGCTACAGGTCCAGATCCAGGGATCCCAAGGCGACTCTAGTAGATGCACTAGTAGCACCTTGGACCTTCAACCTAGCTTATGTATTCCCACCGTTTCCTCTCATTCCCAGGCTGGTAGCCAGGATCAAACAGGAGAGGGCCTCGGTGATCTTGATAGCTCCTGCGTGGCCACGCAGGACTTGGTATGCAGACCTGGTGAATATGTCATCGGTTCCACCATGGAAGCTACCTTTGAGACAGGACCTTCTTGTTCAGGGTCCATTCGAACATCCAAATCTGGTCTCCCTCCAGCTGACGGCT
Organism: Bombina bombina; assembly: GCF_027579735.1. NCBI lineage: Eukaryota > Metazoa > Chordata > Amphibia > Anura > Bombinatoridae > Bombina > Bombina bombina. Next base: position 374,388,190 of record NC_069499.1, read on the forward strand.
TGGAGATTGAACGCTTGATTCTATCAAAGCGTGGGTTTTCAGATTCTGTGATAGATACTCTGGTTCAGGCCAGAAAACCAGTAACTAGAAAGATTTACCATAAAATATGGAAAAGATATATCTGTTGGTGTGAATCCAAAGGATTCCCATGGAATAAGATAAAAATTCCTAAGATTCTCTCCTTTCTACAAGAAGGTTTGGAGAAAGGATTATCTGCAAGTTCTCTAAAGGTTCAGATCTCTGCTTTATCTGTCTTACTACACAAAAGACTGGCAGCTGTGCCAGATGTTCAAGCATTTGTTCAGGCTCTGGTTAGGATCAAGCCTGTTTACAGACCTTTGACTCCTCCCTGGAGTCTAAATCTAGTTCTTTCAGTTCTTCAAGGGGTTCCGTTTGAACCTCTACATTCCATAGATATTAAGTTACTATCTTGGAAAGTTTTGTTTTTGGTTGCTATTTCTTCTGCTAGAAGAGTTTCAGAGTTATCTGCTCTGCAGTGTTCTCGGCCCTATCTGGTGTTCCATGCAGATAAGGTGGTTTTGCGTACTAAGCCTGGTTTTCTTCCAAAGGTTGTTTCTAACAAGAATATTAACCAGGAGATAGTTGTACCTTCTTTATGTCCGAATCCAGTTTCAAAGAAGGAACGTTTGTTACACAATTTGGACGTAGTCCGTGCTCTAAAATTATATTTAGAGGCTACAAAAGATTTCAGACAAACATCTTCTTTGTTTGTTGTCTATTCTGGTAAAAGGAGAGGTCAAAAAGTGACTTCTACCTCTCTTTCCTTTTGCCTTAAAAGCATCATCCGATTGGCTTATGAGACTGCTGGACGGCAGCCTCCTGAAAAGAATCACAGCTCACTCCACTAGGGCTGTGGCTTCCACATGGGCCTTCAAGAACGAGGCTTCTGTTGACCAGATATGTAAGGCAGCAACTTGGTCTTCACTGCACACTTTTGCAAAATTTTACAAATTTGATACTTTTGCTTCTTCGGAGGCTATTTTTGGGAGAAAGGTTTTGCAAGCCGTGGTGCCTTCCGTTTAGGTAACCTGATTTGCTCCCTCCCTTCATCCGTGTCCTAAAGCTTTGGTATTGGTTCCCACAAGTAAGGATGACGCCGTGGACCGGACACACCAATGTTGGAGAAAACAGAATTTATGCTTACCTGATAAATTACTTTCTCCAACGGTGTGTCCGGTCCACGGCCCGCCCTGGTTTTTTAATCAGGTCTGATGAATTATTTTCTCTAACTACAGTCACCACGGTACCATATGGTTTCTCCTATATTTTTCCTCCTGTCCGTCGGTCGAATGACTGGGATGGGCGGCGCCTAGGAGGGACTATATGGCCAGCTTTGCTGGGACTCTTTGCCATTTCCTGTTGGGGAAGAGATATTCCCACAAGTAAGGATGACGCCGTGGACCGGACACACTGTTGGAGAAAGTAATTTATCAGGTAAGCATAAATTCTGTTTTTCTTATTAGGGGCTAGATTACGGATGAAGCGCAATAGTTTGCATGAGAAGCTCAAATGTGGTTGCAAGATTGCAGGATTTACTACGTTTGACTCCATATTACAAGTGGCACAGTGCTTAAATGACTGCAAATTTTTTGCGTGAACTTGCAGTAATTTATGCTGCCCATATTTTTTATAGGTGGCGTGTAGAATCAATGTGCACTCATATTACAAATTGTGATTTTCTCAAACGCAATCGCATTTTGTGCTCACATTTTTACATGAACTCAAAGCTCACGTAAAGCATTTGGGCTGAGAAAAAAGTAGCACTAAACACCCCTAAACCACCGCATAGGCCACCGTAAATTACCCCATTACACTATTAACCCCTAAACCACCACATAGCCCACCGCTATAAACTCCCTATACTAGTAATCCCTAAACCGCTAATACCCCCTAACCTATTAACCCCCTAACTGTCACAACCCCATCACAAAAAAACCTAACCTATAAACCTCTTAACCGCTTCCACCCCAACACAAAATACCCCCTAACCTATTAACCTACTAACAGCTACAACCCCCATCACAAAATACCGCCTAACCTCCTAATAGCTAAGCCCCCAAGACCCCTAATCAGGGGCGTATTACCGCCTAGGCAGACAAGCCACATGCCTAGGGCAGCAGCTTGGGAGAAGGTGGCACTGTTTGGAGCCTCTGTAGGAGTCTGATATATATATATATTTTTAGCGTGCAAAGTTTTGGAGGCTGCGCTATTTAGGAATTCCCCTCTCAAGCAGCTGCAGCTCTAATGCACAGGAGCTTAGATTTAGAAATAACGGGCCCTGGTGAGCACTGCAGCTTGATTGGCAGCTGCTCTGTGCACAGACCTTCCTCACATAACTACCAAAGGTGGGTAGAGTATCACAGCTGTTGCCATGTTGTGGGAGTCGAGAGATGAAAGAAAGGTACAGTAAGCGCTTTACTCACATGTATTACCAAATACTTAGACTGCACACTGCTGACAGGCTGCCAGCCTTGCTGAAAGAATTAGCTCTGCATTAGTGTAGTGAGAGAGGTTAAGCTTTAGGGCTTTCATATTGGTGTGTAGGAAGGCTTTTTTTTACCAGTCTGTGGATTGCAGTCCATATATAGTCAATTTTACTGTCAGCTATATAAACATCTGTGCCTCTTCAGAATGGCCCACCTCGTTCCTACTCTAGTGCTCACCCACATATTAACGTTATGCTAACTCCATGATTTCAGGACCTGACAAATGTGCAAAGGCTGCCTCCTAACTTATTTGACAAATGAATGTGTGCTTGCTCAGAACGGCCCATTCCTGCCCTTCCACATATTAACCCTATCCAAATCCAGTTACTATGTATTTTTGCAGTCTCAGGATTGTGTGAGTGCTGCCTACATAGATAGCTTGTCGGTAGGTCCAGGGACACACTCTAGCTTGGTATATCTATTTCTACAGTTTATTTAAGTGTTGATTGTGTGTGTTTTTTTGTTATTTATTTTTTTGAAATGCAAATTAAAAAATGCAGTTTTTAAAAACTGAATAAAGCATTCACAATTATAACTGTATGTTTTTTGTGTGTGTATCAATGCTTGCAATGTGATATGTTTGTGTAGTGTGCTTGTATGTGTGGTTTGTGTGTATGTGTGGTGAGTGTGCATATGAGTGTGTGTATGTGTGATGTGCATGCATATGAGTGTGTGTATGTGTGATGTGCATGCATATGAGTGTGTGTATGTGTGGTGTGCATGCATATGAGTGTGTGTATGTGTGATGTGCATGCATATGAGTGTGTTTATGTGTGATGTGCATGCATATGAGTGTGTGTATGTGTGGTGTGCATGCATATGAGTGTGAGTATGTGTGGTGTGCGTGTATGTGTGGTGTACATGCATATAAGTGCATATGTGTGGTGTGTGTGAATAAATATGGGGGGGGATGGGCTGCTTTGCCTTAAAATGCCTGTGCCTATTTTTGCTCCAGTCCAGCCATATATATATATATATATATATATATATATATATATATATATAAATAAATTATACACACACATACATACACACAATTATATATATATATATATATATATATATATATATATATATATATATATATATATATATATTTGTACAGGTATACACCGCTCATACAGCGGGTTAGGGACCGGAGCCCCGCTGTTAAGTGAAAACTGCCTAAAAGTGAAACAAAGCGATTTTAGCTTTCTTTTCACTTGCCAGTGTGTTTAAAGACTTGAAAACATGTTTGAGCTAACATATATTAGGGGAGCAATAATGCTACGTTTAGTTAAACTCTAGCACAGCACAGTATTCAATTAGTATTCAATAAATACTGTACCTGTAAAATAGTGACAATTACTGTAGTACAATTTGCCAGACTATAACACTGAGACACAGATTGCACTGTAATGCTGTAAACAGAGTGAACGGGCCATAACGAAATGGTGCCAGTCACTTTTCTCACAATCTCACGAAGATTACAGCATTACAGTGCACAATGTGTGTCAGTGTTATAGTCTGGCAAATATTACTACAGTAATTGTCACTATTTTACAGGTACAGTATTTATTGAATAGTGACAATTACTGTAGTACAATTTGCTAAACTATAGCACTGAGACACAGATTGCACTGTAATGCTGTAAACAGAGTGAACTGGCCATAACAAAATGGTGCCAGTCACTTTTATTGCAATCTCACGATGATTACAGCACTGTTTCAAAATCCTTGAAGGTTGAACTTCAGCTCCACAAAGCATTGTATTAGTGAAGCGCTGTAAAGTGAGGTATACTGTATATGAATGACCTGGGCTGGGTGTATGCAGGTTTATTGAAAGTCACAAAAAATATTGAGCAAAAAATATTAAGGCCAAAAAACAGCATAAAACCTAGGGGGTTTGGGGGGCAGCACAAAACCTAAAATACTCCACTGTCCCTAAACTAAGACCCAGGAATTACAAAAAATAAAAAACACTACAGTTACATAAAATAAAAAACACTAGCATTATACAAAATAATTTTGTTTCACCAAATATAAAACAACCAGTAAGACCTATCTTAAAATTAAAGTATCTTTAAAAAAAGCCCAACCCTGAAAAACCCTATGCTAACACTAACACCTACTCAAAAATTGCACTGAAAAGGGCATTTGTCAGGCAGTACCTAGTTGAAGCAATTGCATACAAAAACACAAAGTAAATACCCCCCCCCCAAAAAAAAATCTTTAAAAAACCCTATCCTAAAAAAGATGCGCTGAAAAGGGCATCAGCATATAAGCTCTTTTTTAAAAGAAAAAAAACCCTATCGTAAAAAAGATGCCCTGAAAAGAGTATACTCGATTAAGCTCTTTTGTGAAAAAAATTACCTTATCTTAAAAAAAGATGCCCTGATAGAGGAATCAGCGATTAAGGTCTTTTGTGACCAAAAATAACCCTATCCTAAAAAAGGATGCCCAGAAAAAGGGCATCAGCGATTAAGCTCTTTTGTGAAAAAAATAAAAATACCATATTCTAAAAAATAGATGCCCTGGAAAGGGCATCAGCGATAAAGCTCTTTTGTGAAAAAATCCTATCCTAAAACAAAAAAAAACTCACGTTAAAAACCCTCCAAAATGACCTATCGCTAAACCCTAAAAGTTTGTACTCACCAAACTTGAATCCGGCTCCTTAGCTACGGGTCCATGGCGGTGCTCCTCTGAGGCTGTCCTCTTCTTCCATCTTCATCCATCTTCTTTTCTTCTGATATTCCATCCTATCTCCACAGCACACTTAAAATTGAATGTGTTTTTCCCACTTATATAAGGGTGCCCTTGCATTTCTATTGGCCGATTTTTGAATTCTTAATTCAATCAACCAATAGAATGAAAGCTTTTTCAATTAAACTTTGAACTTGTAATACCAGCGCCACCCAACCCACGCAAAAAGTTAACCTCCAGCAATGTTTATGATTGAGCGGGAAAGATAATTACGGCTCCACTTGTAATTTATCCCTATATTTGCAGAGGCGCATCATTACCCACTACTAGAACTATAGAAACTGTCCTCACTAGCCAGTAAACATAAGTGGGTTGTAAACAATGGATATCCTTGCATTCTTTTCTGGCATTAAAACATATATTTTAACATTTTTAAATGATGCTTTTTCATATGAATTATTGACAACATGTTTTCATCTAAGTGGAGTAGAAACAAGTCAATTGTATATAGATCCATTTGAACAATTGACAAAAATAAGAGTGCCGCATCAAAAATATTGTGGTTCTTTGTTTTGCAATTATATGTGTTTCTTATTTTCATTTAACTTTTTAATTCACATTTTTATATTTTTTAAGAATAAATGATTAATTCTTCATACTGTGCATTTATTCTTATTAACCTTTAAATGTATTGATACAGCACCATATAAAATACAAAATGAGCAAATTCAGCTTTATGCTTAATGTATATTGCTTACTTTTTGCTTATGTAAAACTTTTTTTCTCTCTATATGCTGCTATTAAAGTAATATCTTTATAATAATACAGCTATAAGAATAATGAAATCCAAACCATCAATCATGAACATTTTGAAGAAAAATCATATTTATAGGATGTTTAAACCAGTAGAATAATGTGAGTCTAAGGTTAATCTCATCATTTTTATTTAATTAAATTCAGTGTTTTATCTTTTATTTGATTTATGCACAAGTCAAATCTGTCCAGCAAAGTAATTATTATCTCTTGTCTTTTGCAAAGAGAGCATAAAGAAGAAAGCACTTAAGAGGGAACATTTTGTATATGAGATTTACCTGTTCACAAAAAAATAATTAAAAAATAATAATACTAATAATATATCTAATACAGCATAGAACAAATTAAAAATAAATATTACTATATAATAAATTAAATTACAATTTAGTTAAAGGGACATGAAACCCAACATTAAACTTTCATGATTCAGATAGAGCATGCAATTTCAAACAACTTTCTAAGTTACTATTTTTAATTTGCTTTGTTCTCTTGGTATTGATTGTGGAAGTATTAGCAATGCACTACTGGGAGTTATCTGAACACTTCAGGTAGGTCAATGAAAAGAGACATATATGTGCAGCCACCAATCAGCAGCTAGCTCCCAGTAATGGATTGCTGCTCCTGAGCCTACCTAGGTATTCTTTTCAACAAAGGATACCAAAAGTACAAAGAAAATCAGAAAATAGAGGTAAAATGGAAAGTTGTTTAAAATTGCATTCTTTATTTGAATCATAGCAGAACAATTTTAGGTATACTGTACCTGTAAAGTCTGTTAATAATAATAATAATAATAATAATAATAATAATAATAATTATAATAATAATAATAATTGAATAAAAACACAAGGCAAATATTTTGTTTTACTACAGCTATAATAAATACAGAAACATAAGAAAAAGAAAGAAAAGAAAAAGAAAATAATGCATTATTGGAAACTCTAGTGCCCAAGAGGTAGGGGTTAGGATAAGAGTGGACACATATTTCCCTCCTATATTTAATAAAATCTTCATTATTTGTCATATAGCAGTAGATGAGGTTGAAAGAAGACAGAAGTACATTACGTTCAAACATAATTGAACTAACATTAAACAATTAGGGCTAGATTACAAGTGGAGTGATATTTTGCCCTCATGACTGCGCGTGAATTTCGATAGACGGAGGCTATTGGCGATCATGGGGTTGAACTTGTATATGAAGTTGAAAGGAAAAAGTTTGCATGTGACCAGAATCCAATGTGCGCAAAAAGCATCTGTGTAGCCAAGTAGCGATCCTGTTAACATACTCCCCCATAGAGTTCCATGGAGTGTGAAAACTGAAAAAACCTAACACCCATACTTGCACGCTAACTGCATTGCCCCCTACTCTAATAACCATAACCTCCACAACCTCTAATGCAAACTACCCCACTACATTATTGACCTGCTAACTGCCACAGCCCACCACAAAATAGCCTGCTACACTATTAACCACTAAACCACCACACCCCCACATCGCAAACTACATTGTTACACTAATAACCCCTAAACCACCATATAGCCAACCACAATTAACTCCCTACAAAGTACCCCTTAACCACCTAAAAGCTAACCCTCCCAAACCTCTAACCTAACCCCCCTAAGCTACAAAAAACTAACATTACAGAAAACAAAACTAACATTACAAAAAATAAAAAACAAATTATAAAAAACACCATAACAACAAACCAGTAAGACCTATGCTAAAGTCCCCTTAAAAAAAATCCCACCCCAAAATAACAAACCCTAAACTAAAACTAAAACCTACTCTAAAAATGGTTGTGAAAAGGGCATTTGTCAGGCATTGCCCTGGGCGAAGTAATAAGCTCTTCCATCTAATTCCATATAATTTTCTATGCAAAGTTTCTTCTTTTCTTCTGATCTGATTTGAAAGTGGTTGTGGGGGTTTAGTGTTTAATAGTGTAAGGGATATATTTCGCAATAGGGGATGTGGCAATTTAGCATAGGGATGTGTAGGTTTATTGCAACGGGGGGTTGTGGTGTTTTAGGGGTTAAGTAGTCTAGGGTGTTTATTGCATTGGGGCTGTGCTGGTTTAGGGGTTAATAGCATAAAAGGTTTATTGCAATGAGGGTTATGGTGGTTCTGGCGTTAATAGCATAGGGATGTGTAGGGATATTATGTAATATAGGTGGTTTATATATAATATAGACCCAAGGCTGAACACTAGAGTCCCAATCCATTTCAGAAAACCTTGATAGCTTGCAGTAACAAAGTCTCATAGGTTCAAATGTACTAGTAGTGCAGTATACCCAGTGGGTTCTGCTGGTGACCTTGCCACATAATACCAAGTAGGTGCAGGAGACTCAGCAAGTTTGAAGATAGTTGTCACGTATAGCAGACACAAGAGCCTTAACAAACACAGGATACCCAGTGGCTACTGTTGGTGTCACAGGATACCAGGTAGGTACAGCAGGCTGAGCTGGTTTGTGGAAAGTTGATACTGGTATAACAGTTATTAAGCTTCACAAAAATGGGAAATGGGGGGAGGCGGAGCGTGCGGGCGTGCTGAATGGCCGCACCTAACTAGAGCTCCTGAAGTGGCGTCGACGGGGCTCTCTCTTACCCCACAAAAGACAGTCAGAGATGCCTGAATTAGACCTCTGAATACCTGAGGAGGGTCCGGAGGCCCTCTAATCACAATTCCGGAGACTTTATATTAAAGGAGGAGGTTGATATTATTACCGCGGTGTAGGCCGCGTTTGAAGCCGGGACCTAAAGTTGGGGGCGCAGTGACGCATCACAACTGATCACAACCGTTATCCGGAAAGGGTAATTATCTGCTGCAAAACGGAGACCCTGTGAACATCATACACGATACCCAAGTAAGAAGCTATATTTACATGAAGTTTGGGGCATGCTTTTAACAGTCACAATAGCACGCATCTGACACACTATGCCATAAGCAGGGATTTAGTGCAAAAGGCCCCATGCACTTTCATCAGCAAGTATCTTATTGAAATAAAGGGGCTAAAGAAACTTATGTGTGACACCCGGCAGACCACTGTTCAACCCCTTTCACATTGAGATTGTCACTAACTATACATCCTCCATTATTTTCCACTCTTTCTGCTACAAGGACAATCTACTTTGCTAAGCAACTATACTTACTCAGAAATCCCTGCATGTTTGCTGACATGGCACAACGCAGAGTCAACAAAACTGAAAAGAACTTAAAATCCAGTATGGGGTCTGGCTCTGTCAATACCTTTTTTAAAAGCACAGAGAATAAAAAGAAGAAGGCAGACCAACCTCAGATAGATAGCGAAGATGATGAAATATCAGATAATCCTGACACTATGCATACCCCTGTGTCTCCCTCTGGCTCACATATGCAATCAGAAGACGGCCCAGTCACATTAAAGGCAATGGAAGCTCTTATCAATCAGGTTAAGACCTGCATCAAAACTGAGTGCGCTGAGCTGAAAAAAGATATTAACGAACTGGGCCAGAGGGTGGAAACTCTAGAAGGAGACAGAGAAGAGATTATCAAAGAAATATCAGTCATGTCACACGCCATGGAAGATCAGCAGTCACAGATATCGGATTTAGAAAACAAGATAGACGATATTGAGAACAGGACACAGAGAAATAATCTCCGCATACGCGGAGTACCGGAGTCGGTAAAGAGTGAAGACATAATGGAACACTTACAAAATTTATTCCAATCACTGGCTATTTCAGATCAAAGAGTAATTGACTTAATACCAATTGAGAGGGCCCACAGATCTCTACGGCCCAAACCCAGTGACAATCAACCTCCGAGGGATATTATTGTGTGCTTTTCAAGTTATAGAGACAGAGAAAAAAATATTTCAGATGGCACGCACTCAGCCCACTTTCTCATTTATGGGCGCGAAAATTCAAATTTACCAAGATCTCTCTACTAGAACACTACTACTCAGGAAGGAATTTGCTCACTTCACTACCCACCTGCGATCTCTTAAAATTCCTTACAGATGGGGTTTTCCTGTATCGATACAAATCATAAAGAATGGAAGGCGTTATGAATGCTCCTCAACAGGGGATATTGCTGACTTTTGCCAACTTCTCGACATTCCGGCCCCTGAGACAACGCAGCCTTCATCATCCAAACTTCCTACACTCCCGCCAAAGCCCCAGAGAAGACTTTGGTCTGAAGTCATCAGCAAACAGCGCATTAAAAAGCCCTGTATTGACAATACCAGCAAAGGAACTCTTGCAGAAATTATAACCAGCTGAACCTGATCATTGGAGGTCGTGAGTATATGGGTTCATGCATCTCCTAACGGGTGGTATTTATTCCCCACTCACACTGACTCTGTGTGCTACAGACTACTCTCAGTCATGAAGGAAAGACACTCTCTAAAAATGATATTATATACTGTTTAAAGTATCTTTAGGTCCTGGTATAAACTCCCCTGATAACCCAAGAGGGCCCCGTCGGGCCACACTTTTCCTCCTTTTGTTTCTCTCTCTAGTTCTTACTTTACCTTAGCCTCTCTCTCTCTCTACACATCCCACCTGTAAAGATTCTCCCTCCCCTACCCATCTTCCCCCTCTCGCCTCTCCTTCTGCTCTTTTCTACACGTTAGGCAACTAGCAATTATTGTTGTTATTTGATCAAAAATACTGTTTAAAAGTATTTCATTTTTGTTTGTTGAAATTTATTTGTTGAATTGTTATTGTTTTTTTAATTCTATTTTCCAGCTCTCAGGATATAACACATTGTATTAGACCATCAAGGTTACTTGCTGTTAGCATCTTCAAAGTCATAGTATTATGTCAGAGCATCTCCAGACTAGTCAGTTCATACTTTCCATACAAAATGTTAAAGGTTTTCTCTCCCCACAGAAGCGCTCAATAGCCTTTCATGATTTTTATAAAAAAAACATCGATATTATAATGATACAAGAGACACATTTTAAAAAAACCAATGAACCCACTCTCTCAAGGCTCTATTACGACCAACACTTTTTATGTTCAGGCCCGACGAGACATAATGGAGTCTGTATATCTTTTAGGAAAGGTTCCTCCTTTGAATTATTGAACAAACACTTAGACAGGGAGGGTCGCTTTTTAATAATAGTGGGGCTGTACTTTGGCAGGCCTATTACTCTAGTTAATGTATATGCTCCCAACTGCCCTAAGCCCTCCTTTTTTCGCACAGTGATTAACCACATTATAGACATTTCAAAAGGCCCAATATTCCTCAGTGGAGACCTAAATTTCCCGGTTAACCCAATGTTAGACACATCTCAGGGCAAGTCTTATATTAGGAACTCCCAGATCAGATCCAACTGGTGAGCAATAAGCACTCTCCCTCTCTTTGACACTTGGAGAACCACTCATCCAAACACCAAAGACTTCACTTTTTTCTCAAATCCCCAGCGCTCCTACACCCGTCTTGATTATATTTTTTGCGAACAGCAGATGCTTACCTCACTTATAGATTCGAGGCTTCACCACACCTCCTGGTCAGACCATAGCATGGTCTGCTCCACGTTTTTGTGGTCCACTAAACCACAACACCAACACTGTTGGAAACTAAATGACCAAATTCTATTAGACCCCTTGATAACTACTGATCTGTCCGAAAAAACTTCAGAATTCTTCTCATTTAATAACCCCACTGCTACCTTAGCTATTAATAACTGGGAAGCATATAAATGTTATATAAGAGGGGTGATTATGGGCCATACACACAGACAGCGCAAGCAACGTTCAGTTATGTTTGATTCTTTATCATCTGAGTTTAAGGCCTGCGAAGATGCACTAAAGGGTAACCCCAAATCAACATTATTGCTGCAAAAATCACAACAAGCTAGGGAAGATTTAAATCATTATTTAATTAAGAATGCACATATGAGGGCGCTTACATCCAAATCCAAATTTTTTGTTGAAAACAATAAAGCGGGGTGCCTATTGGCGAGATCCTTGAAGAAGAAGAGATATAAAACCCACATATCTAAAATTACAGACTCCAAAGATGTCACCCACTCTGATAACACAGCAATTGTTGATCAATTTGCAGAATACTACACCACACTATATAACCTCCCGAGCACACACTTTGAAGATAAGCACAATAGTATACACACATACTTGGAAAAGGCCCTGCTTCCAACATTATCCGATTCCGATAGAGAAGCATTAGACGCACCATTTTCACTGCAGGAGGTACTGCTAGCCATAAGAGATCTCCCACAGGGCAAAGCCCCCGGCCCAGGCGGTTTTACTCCCAAATATTACCATCTTTCAAATCCCTCCTGGGTCCTCATTTGCTCATTTGTCCTCATTTGCTAGAAATGTACAATTCCTTCCGCCCACGCTCCTGGAAGCTACAATCTCCATAATCCCTAAACCAGGTAAACCCCCAGATAAAGTTACTAACTACCGTCCTATATCCCTAATAAATGTAGATATCAAATTATACGCTAAACTACTTGCAGTGAGAATCAGTAATTACTTACCATCCCTAGTACATGTAGACCAGGTAGGCTTTATCCCGGGTAGGGAGGCTAAGGAGAACACCATCCGAGCTTTACATACCCTATTCTCGGCTACAAACTCTAACTCGCCCCTAGTCCTTCTCTCCACTGATGCCGAGAGAGCCTTTGACAGGGTGGACTGGGATTTTCTCTGGTCTGCTCTGTCAAGGTTTGGATTCTCCCAAGTAATGATCTCATGTATTAAAGCCCTATATAGCAACCCCTCTGCATATGTTAACGCAAACAACACCCTTTCGCAAAAGATAATGATAAATAATGGCACGCGGCAGGGATGCCCCCTTTCGCCCTTGTTATTTGCCCTAGCGGTAGAGGCGCTTGCCACTAGGGTACGGAGTAACCCTCTTATACATGGGGTCACTTTTGGAGAGCTCCATCAGAAATGTCTGCTATATGCAGACGACATCATATTCACATTGAGCTCCCCCTCTACGTCCCTAGCAGCCCTCCTTGAAGAGCTGGAGGAGTATAGAAGCGTCTCCAACTTTTCAATCAATATGGAAAAATCGATGATACTCCCAGTACACTTAAATGCAGAAGACATACACTACATTAAAACCCACACCTCTTTTCAGTTAACCTCGAAAATCAAATACTTAGGAATTGATATTTCCCCTACTCATACAGAATTATTCAATCTTAATTATGTCCCTCTTCAAATAGAAACTGAAAAGTCGTTAGAGTCCTGGCATAAACAAGGCCATCTTTCATGGATGGGGCGCATAAATGCATTAAAGATGAACATCCTTCCCAAATTCCTTTACCTATTTCAAGTCCTCCCCCTAGATCTCCCCATGCAATACCTGCTGAAACAACAGAGAAAATTTGACCGATTTATTTGGTCACATAAAAGACCCAGAGTAAACAGAAATACGCTGTTTCTTAACAGAGCAGATGGGGGGCTCGGATCCCCTAATCTGGTTAACTACTACAAGGCGACTCATCTGGCACGAATAGTTGCCTGGAAACGCTCGCTGACGAGCAAACCCTGGGTGCAGATAGAATTCTTTTTAGCGGGGAGGTTAGACTTGGGAGAACAGTGCTGGATCCCACATAAATCGAGGTCCCCCGACATAGGGAGTAATTACTATACAATCGCCACGCTGCGTATATGGGACAAATCCCTAGTAGAAGATAGATCGTTATCAACGCCAATATCTCCTCTTACTCCAGTGCTCAATAACCCCCTACTGCTACAAAACCATACCATCCCGATCCCGCGTATTGCTGGAGCCCCCTCCAACGTACCAATACACATGCTGATACACAATGGCCTGATGCGCCCACAGGCTGAGGTAAGCCAATTAATAGGTTCCCCGTTCCACTTATGGTTTCCATATTTGCAGGCTAAACATGCCATTTTTTCTAGTCCACACAGAGCAAACTTAACCAGGGCACTGACCCCATTTGAAACATTATGTACAACCCCCTCCATGACAAAAGCGCATATCTCTATAATTTACAAGCTACTAAGCGGATCCTTTCCCATTAAGAGACCTGCATATATCACCAAGTGGGAGAGGGAGCTAGATACAACATTGACAGATGAGCAATGGGGCCATATTTTTATTGAAACCAAAAAGTCGTCCCTAACACTAACTTTGGTAGAAACAAATTTTAAGTTGCTTTCCAGGTGGTACCTTACCCCACACAGGATACGCAGTATTTTTCCTAACTCCTCTCCCCTGTGTTGGAGACATTGTGGTGAAGTCGGTACGCTCTCTCATATATGGTGTAAGTGCCCTCATATTAAGCCATATTGGCACAGTATAAACACACATGTTAACAAGATAATAGGTAGGTCCCTGGATCTTTCCCCTAGCCTGATCCTATTAAATAATTTCCCAGTTGTAGCCTGTCAGTATCGGAAAAAATTGCTACATGTCATGCTTAATTGCGCTAGACGCCTTATACCAAGATTTTGGAAAAAAGCAGACACACCATCATATGGAATGTGGGTTAAAGAAGTGAAACATGTACTTGAACTTGAAAAAATACACTACACACATGTAGGTAAGCAAGATTTTATTGCTGATGTGATATTCCTCTGGGAGCAGGGTGAATGAACCCAACATAAATGCTTTGATTCAAATTATATGGTCCATTATCTACTATCTTACTGTTTCTGTAACATTTTCTGTTGATCCAGTCTGGAAGTTTGATATAGCTGGTAACAATTTGTAATGTTGGCAAGTACTGTGATTCTATGTGTTATTCCTGATTTAATTGTATTTGCTGTTCATACCCGCCTACAGGCGTATTTATACACTGTATAAGACATATTTCTGTTTCTGTTCCTTTTCCTTAAACTTGTTTGAAAACAATAAAAAGATATATTGGAAAAAAAAAAAAGGGAAATGGTTATAAGAAAATAGCAAACATATTGAAAATTTCCATTATCAGGGCAATAATTAAGAATTTCTAGTTAACTGCTAATGTTATACATCAACCTGGAAGAGGACATGTGTTTATATTGTCTCAATGTACAGTAAAGAAAATTGTTAGAGTAGCCAAAATATCTCCAAGGATCACAGCTGGAGAACCACAGGAGTTAATTGTTATTTGGGGTCAGAAAGTCTCCAAAACTACAATTCGATGTCACCTACTTCACCACGTTGTTTTGAAGGGTTTTAAGAAATAAGCCTCTACTCTCATCCAAAAACAAATTCAAGCATCTTTAGTTTGCCAGACACTACTGAACTTCAAATGGGATCAGATTCTATGGTCAGATGGAACCAAAAAAAGAGATTTTTTTGGCAATAAATAAAGAGGTGGGTTTGGCGCACACAGAGAGATATTAATATGGAAAAGTACCTCATGCCCACGGACAAACATGGGGATGGCTCTTTAATGTTTAGGGGCTTTTTCTGCCAGAGAACCTGGATATTTTGTTAGGATACATGGCATAATGAACTCTATCAAATATCAACAGATATTTAATGAACACCTAACTGCCTCTGCCAGAAACCTTAACATGGGTTGTAGTTAGATCTTCCAGAAGAAAAATTATCTAAAACATACATCAAAATCAACACAAAATTGGTTTGCTGACCACAAAATCAAGGTCTTGCCATGGCCATCCCAGTCCCCTGACTTGAACCCCATAGAAAACTTGTGGGGTGAACTGAAATGGAGAGTCCACCTGTGTCAACCTCAAAATTTGAAGGATCTAAAGAGATTCTTTATGGAGGAAGGTTTGCAGATCCTTTGCCTTGTTTTCTCCAACCTCATTAAGCAGACTCAGAGCTGTTGTCTTGGCAAAGGGAGGTAGCACAAAGTGTTAACTAATTGTTCCACACATATATTAAACAAATATTTATTTTGTGGATAAACCTGTGTTTTGTTTGCAATTGTTTGATATCCACAAGAGCAGAGTTTTTTCTTGTATTTTTTGAACAAAAAATCTAAAAGTTAAACAATTAAAGACACATTTTCACAGCCTTCTTTGCTCATATTTACCAAGGTTGCCAATATTAGTGGACGGCACTGTTCTTGTAATATGTTCATAATACAAACTGCTATTGTTATACTGCAGATTTGTGTTGAGTTCTGTTTCTCAGTACAATTGCAAGTTTACTCTTGTTATAAGGACAGAATTGGGTCTGTTTATTTTCAGTCCCCACCAAAATGGAAATAGTGATTTAGCAAACAAAAGTTGTAAATATTGTTTAAAACAATGGCCCGGATTACGAGTTTGCGTTAGGAGCTGTGCAGTGCTAACGAGCAGTTTTTTCTTGTATTTTTTGAACAAAAGATCTAAAAGTTAAACAATTAAATACACATTTTCACAGCCTTCTTTGCTCATATTTACCAAGGTTGCCAATATTAGTGGATGGCACTGTTCTTGTAATATGTTCATAATAAAAACTGCTATTGTTATACTGCAGATTTGTGTTGAGTTCTGTTTCTCAGTACTATGGCAAGTTTACTCTTGTTAGAAGGACCAAATGGGGTCTGTCAGTCCAATCAGATTGAGCTTGAATTCTATTGGCTGATCAGAACAGCCAATAGAATGCGAGCTCAATCTGATTGGCTGATTGGATTAGCCAATCGGATTGAACTTTAATCTGATTGGCTGATTGAATCAGCCAATCAGATTTTTCCTACCTTAATTCCGATTGGCTGATAGAATCCTATCAGCCAATCGGAATTCGAGGGACACCATCTTGGATGACGTCCCTTAAAGGAACATTCATTCGTCGTTAGTCCGTCGGGGATATTCTGCATCGGTGGCATGAAGATAGATCCAGAATACAGAAGATAGAAGATGCCACTTGGAAGAAGACATCGCCCGGATGGAAGACCTCTTCTTTGCCGCTTGGATCAAGACTTCTACTGAATGGAGGACCACATCGCACAGATTGGATAAAGACTTCGGCTCGGCTGAGTGAAGATGACTCAAGGTAGGGAGATCTTCAGGGGGTTAGTGATAGGTTTTTTTAAGGGGGGTTTGGGTGGGTTAGAATAGGGGTATGTGGGTGGTGGGTTGTAATGTGCGGGGGTTATTGTATTTTCTTTTACAGGTAAAAGAGCTGTTTACTTTGGGGCAATGCCCCGCAAAAAGTCCTTTTAAGGGCTGGTAATACACCCTGTTCCAAATTATTATGCCAATGATATCTTTCTCATTTACCTAAATAATTGATGCAAACAACAGTCAGCATAATTCTCATGTTATCAACTATTAAGAGTACAATTCAAATTTTTTTGAACAAACCTCCTAATGATAACAGTATTTTTTTTCAAAATAAAAAACTTACAATGCACTGTTCCAAATTATTATGCACAGTAAGTTGCAAAACACTTTATAGGTTATAAAGAACTGAAAATTGTAATTTGTTGTGTCATATTTACTGAAATCAAAAGCTGTTTCAATCAAACTTTGAACAGCATTTTAACTTTTTAAACATTTTAACAGGTCACATTAAATTTTAACATAGGACCTCTTATTTGATAGCAGCTTCACAAGTCTTGCATCAATTGAATTTGTGAGTTTTTGGACAATTTCTGCTTGAATTTGTTTCCAAGATGTCAGAATAGCCTCCCAGAGCTGCTGTTTGGATGTAAACTGCCTCCCACCCTCATAGATCTTTTGCTTGAGGAAGCACCAAAGGTCCTCAATAGGATTGAGGTCAGGGGAGGATGGAGACCCCACCTTGACTTTCTCTCCTTTTATCCCCATAGCAGCCATTGATGCAGAGGTAGTCTTTGCAGCATGAGATGGTACATTGTCATGCACGAAGATGATTTTATTACGGAAAGCATAGTTCTTCCTTCTGTACCAGGAAAGGAAGTGGTCAGTCAGGAAATCCGCATACTTTGCAGAGGTCATATTTACACCTTCGGGGACCCTAAAGGGGCCGACCAGCTCTCTTCCTATGATTCCGGCCCAAAACATGACTCCAACACAGCCTTGCTGACGTCGCAGCCTTGTTGTAACAGGGTGACCATCCACCAACCATCCACTACTCCATCCATCTGGACCATCCAGGGTTGCACGGCACTCATCAGTGAACAGGACTGTTTGAAAATTAGTTTTCATGTATTTTTCTGCCCAATGCGGCCATTTCTGCTTGTGGGCATTGGTTAGTGTTGGCCGAATGGAAGGTTTATGCACAGTTGCAAGACTCTGGAGGACTCTACACCTTGATGTCCGTGGGACTCCAGAGGCACCAGCAGCTTTAAATATCTGTTTGCTGCTATGTAATGGTATTTTAGCAGCTGCTCTCTTGATCTGATGCATGGATCTGGCAGAAATCTTCCTCAATGTGCCTTTATCTGCAAGAACCCGTCTGTGCTCTGAATCAGCCACAAATATCTTAATAGTGCGATGATCACGCTTAAGTTTTCGTGAAATATCTAATGTTTTCATACCTCGTGTAAAGCATTGAACTATTTCACTCTTTTCGGCAGCAGAGAGATCCTTTTTTCTTCCTCATATTGCTTGAAAATGGTGCTCTGCTTAATATGTGTGGAACACCCTCCTTTAGTAGTTTTTCCTTTAATTGGACTCACCTGGCAATCTAATTATCATAGGTGTCCGAGATTGTTTTCAGTGACCAAAAGAGCCCTGAGACACAATGCCATCCATGAGTTAAACTGGAAAAAATAAATATTTAATCTTTGTGACACTGAAATAGAATTTGCATAATAATTTGGAACAGGGTGTAGAGCTGATTACTTTTGTAATTTAGAATAAGGTAGGGAATTTTTTTTTATTTTGGGGGGCTTTTTTATTTTATTAGGGGGCTTAGATTAGGTGTAATTAGATTAAAATTCTTGTAATATTTTTTTATTTTTTGTAATTTAGTGTTTTTTTTGTATTATAGATTAGTTTATTTAATTGTATTTTAGTTTAGCTAATTGTTGTAGGTAATTTATTTAATTAATTTAATGATAGTGTAGTGTTAGGTTTAATTGTAACTTCAGTTAGGATTTATTTTACAGGTAATTTTGTAATTAATTTAACTAGGTAGCTATTAAATAGTTAATAACTATTTAATAGCTATTGTACCTAGTTAAAATAAATACAAAGTTGCCTGTAAAATAAATATAAATCCTAAAATAGATACAATGTAATTATTATTTATATTGTAGCTATTAGGGTTTATTTTATAGGTATTTAGTTTTAAATAGGAATAATTTATTTAATTATAGGAATATTATTTTGTTTCATTTAAATTATATTTATGTTAGGGGGGTGTTAGGGTTAGGGTTAGAGTTAGGTTTAGGGGTTAATAATTTTATTATAGTAGCGGCAACGGTGCGGGCGGGAGATTAGGGGTTAATAATTGTAGGTAGGTGGCGGCGATGTTAGGGAGGGCAGATTAGGGGTTAATAAAATGTATTATAGTGTTTGCGAGGCAGGAGTGTGGCGGTTTAGGGGTTAATACATTTATTATAGTGGCGACGAGGTCCGGTCGGCAGATTAGGGGTTAATATTTGTAGTTAGGTTGCGGCGACGTTGGGGGGGGCAGATTAGGGGTTAATAAATATAATGTAGGTGTCGGCGATGTTAGGGGCAGCAGATTAGGGGTTCATAGGGATAATGTAGGTGGCAGCATTGTCCGGTTAGCAGATTAGGGGTTAATAATAAAATGCAGGTGTCAGCGATAGCGGGGGCGGAAGATTAGGGGTTAATAAGTGTAAGGTTAGGGTGTTTAGACTTGGGGTTCATTTTAGGGTGTTAGGTGCAGACTAAGAAAGTGTTTCCCCATAGGAAACAATGGGGCTGCGTTAAGAGCTGAACGCTGCTTTTTTGCAGGTGTTAGGTTTTTTTTCAGCCCAAACTGCCCCATTGTTCCCCATTGGGATATCGTGCATGAGCACGTTTTGCCAGCTTACCGCTACCATAAGCAACGCTGGTATTGAGGGTTGAAGTGGACCTAAATTATGCTCAACGCTCCCTTTTCTGAGCCTAACGCAGCCACTCAGACAACTCTCAATACCAGCGTTGTTTAAAGGGTGCGCTGGGAAAAAAAGCAGCATTAGCTATGCGCGTCTTTACCGACAAAACTCTAAATCTAGGTGCTAATCTAATAGCCCTATTAAAATACCCCCCCCCCACAAAAAATAAAAAAACCCTAGCCTAAACTAATTTACCAATAGCAATTAAAAGGGCCTTTTGCGGGGCATTGCCCCAAAGTAATCAGCTCTTTTACCTGTAAAAAAAAATACAAACAACCCCCCAACAGTAAAACCCACCACCCACACAACCAACCCCCCAAATAAAATACTAGCTAAAAAACCTAAGCTCCCCATTGCCCTGAAAAGGGCATTTGGATGGGCATTGCCCTTAAAAGGGCAGTTAGCTCTTTTGCAAGCCCAAACCCCTAATCTAAAAAAAACCCAGGCAGAAGTCTTCATCCAGACGGCATCTTCTATCTTCATCCATCCGGCGCAGAGCAGGTTCATCTTCAAGACATCTGACGCAGAGCATCCTCTTCATCCGATGACTAACAAAGAATGAAGGTACCTTTAAGTGACATCATCCAAGATGGCGTCCCTTAGATTCAGATTGGCTGATAGAATTCTGGGGATTTTATTGCTAATAGGGATGTCTGGGGGGCTGACATATTAGTGCCGTCTGATGGGTTAAAGTAGGAAGCAACTGAGGAATTTTTGTTTATCAGAGATTTAGACAATTTGTCCGCTTTGGTATTTCTCTTGGAGGCCATTTGGTTGCTTAATGCCTTCTGCAATGTGGTATTTGCCCCGAAATTCACCTCATCAGCAACAGGAACAACGTTCTAGAGGTACTACTTATGTTAAACTGTCACATGACATAAAAAAGTATCGATAATTGGTATCGGCGAGTATTTGAAAACAATTATCGGTACTTGTACTCGATCTTAAAAAAATGGTATCGGTGCAATCCTAGTTTAAAGGCAACTGTTTGTGACCAAGTCCCAAGCAGGCAGTCATTAAAAGACAATGGTATAGAGTGTGGCCTTAAGTTATGAGCCGTGGAAGTTGCACCATGTGGCTCAAACTGATTTCCCACTGTAGTGCATTGACAAAGTCAATAGTGCCTGTATCTGCTTATTGCGATTCAGATGTGTGTTTATTTCTGTACAAGGCCCCCTTATCTGTCTACCAGTTCATTTAACCGTGCTCAAGAGAAACCTTTAAAGGCCTATCATTTTCCTGTTGCCTAACTAGGACTCCCATGCACTGTAGTAAATACTTGCTTGCCTTTCAAATATGTCCCTTAATATTGTATCCTTTGTGCGGTACCTTGTAGGTATCTATGGAGTTAACACTCACGCCCCTTATAGTGAACCCTACACTTAGTTCAGGCTAGTTTCAAAATCACACTGCGTGTACCTTCAATCCTCCACGATTGAATCACAACTTCTCAGCGAGGTGCCTGCAGTGGCTTCCGTTCCCCTGCATGATGATCGTTCCTCCAGTGGTGAGTAGCACACTGCTTGCGTTGAGGGAAATACCCTTTCATGATCAGTGCCGTTTTTTACTCCGCAATTATGGCCACGCATCTCTGATATTTATCTGGCTGCTCAATCATGCCATATGTTTCCCAAAGTCCTCGATGTCACCTATGGAGAGTGACCTAGCTCTGAGCCGTCCTTGGGTATATTTTTAAAGATGTGAAGCCAGAGTATTATGGCATTTATGCCTCTATTTGATATAGGCTTACTCAGAGCTCGGAATTTATGCGGCCATCTTAACCGCTACTGGCTCTACCCCCCCACAGTCGCAAGTGACCATAAAGTGGCTGAAGCTCTAATTTTTAAGTTCAATGTAATTGAAGAATTAGTCAGTCAAGAGAAGAGGGTAGCAGGAACATTAGTCAAGATTATACATATGATGAGCACTGCATTTTAAGTAACAGCAAAGACAGCTGAAACCATGCTGAAACTCATGCAGACTTCAGCTGCAATTTATGATAAAGGCATTGTGAGAACAGGGCGGAAGAATATAGTCCTACCCGCAGACCAGATTACCTCTATCCATGCTCGTGCCCATGTGGGAGTCATAACCAAAGGCCAAGAGATGCTCTTTGTTCCATCCGATTTGTGTCTTTTACCAGAAGGTTTGGCCATCAGTGAAGTGGTAGTAGCAGTTTGCAAGGGAAGTCCAATTTATGTACCCATCCCTATTACAAATATTACTAAGCATGATATTACATTAGACCAACGTTGTCTCCTGGGTAACCTCCAAACTTTAAAAATAGTGTGTCCAGCAGCAGTGCAGCCAGTCAGTGACCAAGAGTTACAACGTGAACAAATAAGCCCCACTCTAAAAATGTGCTAAAGCCACCAGAATTTGAAGTTAACAGCAGTGGTAGAACTAACCAGAAGTGGGATCCTCCAGTAAATGTGGACCATTTAAGTGAGACTCAGCAACAAGCAGTAAGACAAGTGCTGAGGGAAAAATGTCATGCTTTCGCCTTCGATGATGATGATATTGGTTGCATCACATCTCTCAACATGCACATCACTCTTAAAGATACCACACCTGTCCAGAAGACATACATGTCTGTTCCAAAACCCCTCCATCAAGAAGTGAAGGAGTACATCCAAGATCTGCTAAACAAGGGATGGATAACTCAGTCAAGATCATCATACTCTTCACCTGTGGTCTGTGTCAGGAAGAAGGATGGAAGTCTAAGGCTATGCTGTGACTACAGGGAATTGAACAGAAAGTCAGTGCCTGATCGCCATCCAATCCCAAGAATACAGGACATGTTGGACTCCTTGAGTGGCAGCTCGTGGTTCTCTGTTCTTGACCAAGGGAAGCCCTATCATCAGGGATTCCTAGACAATGAATGTCGCCCGTTAACCACCTCCATTACTCCCTGGGGACTTTATCAGTGGGTCCGTATCCCATTTAGGCTCAGTGCAGCTCATGCCAAATTCCAACAGAGTATGGAAGATAGTCTTTCAGGCCTGAGAGATGTTAACTGCCAACCTTATTTGGATGACATTCTTGTTCATAGCAGTATATTTGAAGATCACGTAAAGCATGTTCAGACTGTTTTACAAAGGTACCAGCAACATGGTGTCAAGCTAACTCTTTGGAAGTGCAAACTATTCGAATGAAAAGTGAGATTTCTGGGAGAAATGGTCTCAGGAGAAGGTTACATGATGGATCCAGCTGAGATTGCACCAGTACAGAAATTAAAAGAAAAAAAGCCTTAAACATTAGGAGATTTGAGGAAGATGTTGGGATTTCTCTTGTACTACACTCCAAACTTCTCCAGAATTTCCAAGCCCTTATATGAGTTGCTATCTCTGGCCCCATCTGAGCTAAATGGGAAAGACACAGCATCAGTACAAGAGGGAACCCCCAAAGCAAAGAAGAAGGGATAAACAACCAAGCAGCAAGGACATCTACCATCTTGCAGACCTATTAACTGAACAAATAGCCATCAGAAAATTCTAAACCAGCTCATCAACTATTTATTGAAACCACCTGTCCTAGGATATGCCGATTTCACAGATCCTTTCGTGTTACACTGTGATGCATCACAGGAAGGTCTTGGAGCAGTATTATACCAAAGGCAAGGAGGCAAGATGGCAATGATTGCATATGGCTCCAAAACATTGACACCACCAGAGAAGAATTACCACATGCACTCTGGAAAATTAGAATTCCTGGCATTGAAATGGGTCATTTGTGTATGATTCAGGGACTATTTGTACCATACAGCCTCATTTGTGGTGTATACAGACAACAACCCTCTCACCTAAATCCTCACTACAGGCAAATTGAATGCCACAGGCCACCACTGGGTAGCACAGCTTGCAGATTTTAACTTCACTATTCAATACCGTCCAGGCAAGTCAAATGCAGATGTAGATGGTCTATCCGATTGCCGCTAGAGATATTTGACTACGTATCAATGTACCAAATAAATCAATCAGGATATCATCAGCTCTTCAATACTGGGAATATCTATATAGTGGGATGGACCATCCCAGGGGATAGGAACAGTTTTCACAAGTGTGCTGGAACTGGTACAAGATGCAGTCTCTAGTACAGTTACTAGCCCCCTGACTATGGAGCAGATTTGAAAGTCTCAAGAAAAAGACCCCATCATTGAAAGAGTTCTGAGGTGCAAGTCAAAGAACCAGCGTCCGAGAAATGAAGTCCAGAAGACAGAGCACCAGATGTCCGGTCATTACTGAAACAATTGACAAAATTGTTTGCGAACAAAGATGAAGTATTACGCAGGAAAACGTTGGAACGAGACCAACTGATCCTGTCCAAAGAATAACACCCACTTGTATTTAAAGAATTACACCAAGAAATGGGACACCTTGGTGTTGAAAAATTAAATCCTACTGGGAAGAGAAAGTTCACATAGTTGTGCAAAGAAAAAGCAAAGAAAGCCCTGTATATGAAATCATACTAGAAAATGGAGAAGGTAGAAATAGAGTAATTCACAGAAATGTGTTAATGCCATGTGACCACTTACCAATGGAAAAACCTGAAAAGGCAGCAGACCAGTCAAAACCAAAGAAAAATGATTCTCTGAAGAAGAAAAGGAAAGTAAAACAAAAGACACAGCCTCAATGTAACCTGGATACTGACTCAGAGGAAGATTACCAACTATTATACAGATTCAAGCCTCTCATAGAAAATAATTATAGAAATAGAGACTCAATCCTAAAGTTAGAGGTTTCCAACCCATGTCACCCAATAGTCATCAACCGCCAGATGATGTAGAAGTATTGATATTGTTTGATGAAGATTTACAAGATGATCGACACAGTGAATGTGAAGATCAAGTTTCTCACCTAGCACTTGAAGCAAAACAGTCTTCCTGTACAATCACCTAGATCACATCCACACAGAGAGAGAGACGCCAACCAAGAATGTTGACTTATGAAACCTTAGGGCAACCTTCTGTGATACAAATAGAAGTACCGGTGAAGGACATTCACACAACACACTGTAGTTCAAGCTTCTGGAGACCATGGAATACAATGGACTTATAGATCGCTTATTAAAGTGATATCTAGAGAATGGAAAGTTAAAGTACTACTGTTATAGACATTAGAGTATACTGACCAGTAACAAGCTTAATAATTCTTTTGTGAAATTCTTTTAGATGTATTATGTAAAATATTTAGAAGAGATAATATGGTAAGAGTAACTGTAGGTCGTAAAATCGAGTCTGATTACAGTAAAGTGTAATGAAAAGAAACTAGTTTAGTATAGTGAAAGCTTTGCCAAACCTTCTACACCCTGCTGCTTACAGCGCATCATGAGAAATCTGAAAGCAGCAGGGTGTAGAAGGTTTGGCAAGGGTTTGACTATACTGCCACTTTATCTTCTTTAGTAACTAGTATTTTTGCCTCTGGTATACACACATATCCCTGACCGGTCAGGTTTGTATGTTCTTAACAAACAGTGTAACTATTTTCTTTCATAGGTTGCAATCAAAATCTAATATTTGTCTCAGTGTTCACACTGCGAGGGAGAACGCCTCTTTCGTGTTCATTACAGTTTACTTTTTACATTGTATTATGTGAGCTATTAAATTTATTTTTCAAAAGAGTGCTGAAATCCCTGTCTTTTTATCCCGGATTACATTCCTGGATGTATCTCTCCTGTTGTTCATATCATTACACAATATATATATATATATAGAAAAATAACTCATTGTGTAGTTCATTAACAAATCTAGACAGGCCCAGAGGCTTGTTTTCCCACAGAAAACCTCTGAATTGCATTGTTTCCAATGCAGCAAAGGATTCTGGATACCCAGAATCCTTTGCTGCATTGGAAACAATGTAATTCAGAGGTTTTCTGTGGGAAAACAAGCCTCTGGGCCTGTCTAGATTTGTTAATGAACTACATAATGAGTTATTTTTCTATATTTTGTGCGTAGTGGAGGATTTTAAACTCGCCTTTTATCTCCCCCTAATTTAAAATGTTGTTGTATATATATATATATATATATATATATATAAATATATGAGAGTATATAAACAGCGCTGTATACAGCAAATATAAACTAGAAATAGACAATGTGTAGAAAAAAAACACTACAGACCATGTCTTAGAAAATATATAAGATATACCTATTCACAAAACAATAGTATTTAATGTTGCTATTGTATATAATCCTAACACATAGGTTAAAAAACTATTTGCACAATAGAGGGCAAATTAAAGTTTTTGGGATGAAATGGAGAACTATTGTCCCCACTTTCATACAATATACAAATTTACAACATACAAATATGCAGTATTAAATCACAAGTATAAAAACCTTTTAAAAAACTAAAAATCATATAGTACTCTGATAAATGAAGAGCGAGAGAAACTGCAAACACTTGCCTGGCCAGACACTGTGTATACATTACCATGGTGGTTATGGTGGTAACGTATACACAGACGGCCAGATTACAAATTTTGCGATAAGATGGGTGCGGTGCTAACGTGCATGTTATTGTCACCGCTCACTTACCTACAGCGCTGGTATTACAGGTTTTTACAAACCCGTCCTTAAAAGGCAAGAAGTGAGCGTAGAGCAAAATTGTGCTCCATACCGCACTCCAATACCAGCGCTGCTTAAGTCAGCGGTGAGCTGTTTATACGTGCTCATGCACGATTTCCCCATAGACATCAATGGGGAGAGCCGGCTTAGAAAAAGTTTAACACCTGCAAAAAAGCAGCGTAAATCTCAGTAACGCAGCCCCATTGACTCCTATGGGGAAATAAAAGTTATGTTTACACCTAACACCCTAACATGAACCCTGAGTCTAAACACCCCTAATCTTACACTTATTAACCCCTAATCTGCCGCCCCCGACATCGCTGACACCTACATTATACTTATTAACTCCTAATCTGCTGCTCCCGACATCGCCGCCACTATAATAAACATATTAACCCCTAATCCGCCGCACTCCCGCCTTGCAAACATTAGTTAAATATTATTAACCCCTGCTGCCATCTGCTGTCACTAACATTGCCGCCACCTAACTATACTTATTAACCCCTAATCTGCCGCCCCCAACATCAGCCAATCGGAATTAAGGTTGAAAAAATCCCATTGGCTGATTGGATCAGCCAATAGGATCGAGCTTGCATTCCATTGGCTGATTGGAACAGCCAATAGAATGCAAGCTCAATCCTATTGGCTGATTGGATCAGCCAATAGGATTGAACTTCAATCTTATTGGCTGATCCAATCAGCCAATAGGATTTTTTCAACCTTAATTCCGATTGGCTGATAGAATTCTATCAGCCAATCGGAATCTAAGGGATGCCATCTTGGATGACATTATTTAAAGGAACCTTCATTCGTCGGTAGTCCGCCGGAAGATGAGGATGCTCCGCGCCGGATGTCTTGAAAATGGACCCGCTCCGCGTCGGAAGGATGTAGATAGAAGATGGATGAAGACTTCTGCCCATCGGACCACTTCTGCCCGTCTGGAGGACCACTTCTGCTGGCTTTGTTGAGGACATCTTGCCGCTTGAATGAAGACTTCTCCCGGTAAGTGAATCTTCGGGGGTTAGTGTTAGTATTTTTTAAGGGTGTATTGGGTGGGTTTTATTTTTAGGTTAGGGCTTTGGGCAGCAATAGAGCTAAATGCCTTTTAAGGGCAATGCCCATCCAAATGCCCTTTCAGGGCAATGGGGAGCTTAGGTTTTTTTAGTTAGGGTTTTATTTGGGGGGTTGGTTGTGTGGGTGGTGGGTTTTACTGTTGGGGGGTTGTGTGTATATTTTTTTACAGGCAAAATAGCTGATTTCTTTGGGGCAATGCCCCGCAAAAGGCCCTTTTTAGGGCTATTGATAGTTACTTTAGGCTAGGGTTTTTTTTTATTTTGGGGGGGGGGCTTTTTTATTTTGATAGGGCTCTTAGATTAGGTGTAATTAGTTTAAAGATCTTGTAATTTGTTTTTTATTTTTTTGTAATTTAGTGGGGGTTTTTTGTAATTTAACTAATTTTATTTAATTTATTTAATTGTATTTAATTTAGGTAATTTATTTAATTGTAGTGTAGTGTTAGGTGTTAGTGTAACTTAGGTTAGGTTTTATTTTACAGGTAAATTTGTATTTATTTTAGCTAGGTAGTTATTAAATAGTTAATAACTTTTTATTAACTATTCTACCTAGTTAAAATAAATACAAACTTGCCTGTAAAATAAAAATAAACCCTAAGCTAGCTACAATTTAACTATTAGTTATATAGTCCATATAAAATGTCAGTATATTTATAAAAATCTTAGCAGTATTCTCCAAACAATGTGTGAGTATATGGCAGGGAATATATTTAACAATCTTTCTTTAGACTGAACCCACAATCAATATACTTCTACTAAGACAACAAAATTAATATAAATACCTGAATTCTTTATTATTAGTAAATATTTATGAACATATTGAAATGTGTATATTTGTGAGAATTAGAATATGAGTCAACACTATATGCGTTTAAAACTATTAAAATAAAATATGCTATGCAAAACTCATGCAAATTTATCTTTAAAACCAGCCTTTCATTCAGAGCTGCATTTAAAATATTACAATGAGATCTAAAATAGCAGCTACAAACATTCAGCGATATGATTTACAGTTTAATTTTACCCTGTTAATACAATGAGGTTCCAAAATCTTTAACAGCTCAATACCCAAGCAACACAATTCTAACAGTGCTAATTTAAACAATAGGACAATCTATACTTCTATTAAAACATCATAAATTGTATATATTATTTATGTAAAAACCCAATTGTGAGTTATAACTCTATAGTTATATAGATAAAACAATTTAGCATCAAGGATATGTATTTAACAATATACAGACTGAATATAAACTACAGTATAAACTGCTCCCTTTAAGTCTCTCAACTATACTTTAAACTACAGCTATTATGCATATATCTGTGTTAAAATATTAATTGCAACCCTCTTTCTTTTTATATATATACGTTACCAAAGTGACCAAAATTGATAGTTCAGTTACCAAGGATTCCTTGTTTCATCTCAGAAAATAGATAAGTAAATTTTTGCAATCATTGAGAAAAGGGTAGATAAGCTTGCTCAGAATGAATGTATTTTGAACGCCCAGCAGTAGATCATTCAAGTCAGCAAAAAAAAAAAAAAATTCCTTGATTTTGCAAAGGCTTTTGACACAGTGGACCATGACATACTACTTCTCAAACTAAAAAACTCTGGTATTGCTGATCACCCGTTAACCTGGTTTAAATCATATGTATCGGATCGATCACAATTTGTCTCTGTCTCTAACAGTGACTCCCTCCCTCTCCCAGTCACGTGTGGTGTTCCCCAAGGTTCTATTCTCGGCCCCCTACTATTCACTTTATTTATAAATGATTTGCCTAATGTCTGCAAATCCTCAACTGTACACATGTATGCAGACGACACGGTAATCTATGCAAACAAATCTGATCTGCCGCAGCTTGAAGCAGTGCTCCAAGACCAGTTCACAGAGGTAGAAAAGTGGATCTCGAAAAACAAACTCTTCCTAAACACTGACAAAACGGTCACAATGATCTTTGGAACGGTACCTAAAAAACAAAAATTATAAAATTCCCATCTGCGCATCAAAACAAAATCCAATTGCACGCTGACCGCAGTCCACTCTTTTAAATACTTAGGTATGTTGTTAGACCCCAATCTATCTTTTGGACTCCACATAGAAAAACTTGCCTCTAAACTTTATCCAAAACTAGGTGCCCTGTACAGAAACAAATCTTGCCTCAGCCCTACAGTAAAGGAAAAGATTGTACAGCAAATGCTGATGCCTATCTTGGATTATGGGGACATTGTATATGCACCTGCTCCGCAAACTCACCTTAATAAACTAAATACGTTATATAACTCGTTCTGCCGCTTTGTGCTACAATGTAACTACAGGACCCACCATTGTGACATGCTAAAAGAACTAAACTGGCTGTCGCTGGAATCCAGACGCACCCTCCATCTTTCCTGCCTTGTCTTTAAGAGCCTTTCTGGGAAGCTCCCACCCTACCTGAACAGAATGCTCTCCCCTGCTATTCCCACCTCCTATAACCTCCGATCCAATAACAGCACATTATTTAGCTTGCCTCAATACAAAAAGAAAGCAGCTCGATCCTCCTTTTCCTACAGAGCGCCACAATTATGGAATGACCTCCCTCACACTTTAAAAACTTCCCCAAGCCTAAAATCCTTTAATAGATCCCTCTATACATATCTCAAAACAGAATGCTCCTGTCATGGTTGATTAAATATTTCGTACCTGCTCTATGTTAAATGTTTGCATATATTGTGTATTATTATTGTTTTTGTATTTTATTGTACCCTATTGTATCAATGCAATGTTTTGTGATCCCAGGACATACTTGAAAACGAGAGAAATCTCAATGTATGCTTCCTGGTAAAATATTTTATAAATAAATAATTAAATAAATAAATAAATAAATAAATAAATAAATATTGTAGCTAGCTTAGGGTTTATTTTATAGGTAAGTATTTAGTTTTAAATAGGAATTATTTAGGTGATTATAGTAGGTTTTATTTCGATTTATTTAAATTATATTTAAGTTAGGGGGTTAGACTTAGATTTAGGGGTTAATAAATGTAATATAGTGGCGGCGACGTTGGGGGCAGCAGATTAGGGGTTAATAAATGTAGGTAGGTGGCGGCGATGTTAGGGACAGCAGATTATGGGTTAATAATATTTAACTAGTGTTTGCAAGTACGGCGGTTTAGGGGTTAATATTTTTATTATAGTGTTTGTGATGCAGGAGGGCCTCGGTTTAGGGGTTAATAGGTAGTTTATGGGTGTTAGTGTACTTTTTAGCACTTTAGACATGAGTTTTATGCTACGGCTTTAAAATGCGGTACGAATCTTGACAGGGTAGGTTGTACCGCTCACTTTTTTGCCTTCCAGGACAAGCTCGTAATACCGGCGCTATGTGAGTCCCATTGATAAAAGACTATACGCAAATTGCCTAAATTGATTTGCGGTAAGGCCAAAAAAGTGTGCAGTGCCCCTAAATCTTCAAGACTCGTAATACCAGTGGCTTCATTGCTCTATATTATTCCTGAAAACTTTTTAATATTTTAAATTAAACTTTTAAAACTCTGTAAAAACTACATAAATGAAAAGGGTTTGCTTCCTATTTTACAAGCTGCTGCTTTCAAACAGTTGTCATGGTCACTTATCTGTGAATGCAACACCACTTCTGTCCTAGGGGCCAATTTATAATGGCCCGAATGGGGCCAAATCTCCCTGTTTTCGCACGAGCTTCAGGCTCGCCGAAAACAGCAGTTAAGAACTCAACTCATACGTTGCCTCTGAGGTGGCAAACAGCAATCCACCTGATCGTGTACGATCGGGCTGATTGACACCCCCTGCTAGCTTTTCTCTGTGCACTGTTATGTATTTTAATAATGATTAATACTTTTCTTTCATTCCTTTGGTAACACCTATTTTTCCTTGGATAGTTGCAAACTACTTTTTAAAAACTTGACAAAGTACACTGACTAGCTTATGTCATCAGACAAATACTTTTGTATCATGACCTTATGAAACAGTATAAGTTTAGAAAACTGCAGATTGAAAGGTAAATGGGGTAAAATCAATAACTAGTTTTCCTATTAATTTTAACACAAATATTATGAAAAAGTAATGACAAAAGTAAACATCAAGCAATGTCTAAAATCACTAATGAGGAATATATTGTCTCAGCGACACAGTTTAAAGGGACAGCAAAGTCAAAATTAAACTTTAATGATTTAGAGCATTTAAAGCATGCAATTTTAAACAACTTTCTAATTTACTTCTATTATACAGTTTGCTTAGTTCTCCTGGTAACCTTTGTTAAAGAGTAATCCAATGTGAGCTCAGGAGCTTGCACGTGTCCATAGCTATCAGGCAAGTGTTTGCAAAAATGCTTAAAGGGACACTGAACAAATTTGTTTTATTTAATGATTCAGAGAGAGCATGCAAATGAAAGCAACTTTCTAATTTACTCCTATTATCAATTTTTCTTTGTTCTCTTGCTTTCTTTATTTGAAAAAGAAGGCATCTAAGCTATTTTTGTGGTTCAGGACCATGGAAAGCACTTGTTTATTGGTGGATGAATTTATCCACCAATCAGCAAGAACAACCCAGGTTGTTTACCAAAAATGGGCTGGCATCTAAACTTACATTCTTGAATTTCAATAAAGATACCAAGAGAATGAAGAAAATTTGATAATAGGAGTAAATTAGAAAGTTGTTTAAAATTGCATGCTCTATCTGAATCACGAAAGAAAAAAATTGGGTTCAGTGTCCCTTTAAAGCAATGTTAAACATATCTGCAAACTCTGCTGTCATTGAGTGTCTGTAGCATTATAATGCAGCTGTGTTTGCAACCATGTAAAACATTTCTATAAACATTGTTGCACACACTGCTGCCAGGTGGCTTAAGACACGTGAATGCTCCTGTGCTCAACTATGGTTATTCTTTAACAAAGGATACCAAGAGAACTAAGCAAAAATGATAATAGAAGTATATTGGAAAGTTGTTTAAATTGTCATGCTATATCCAATACATATAAGTTTAATTATAACTTTACTGTCCCTTTAATGTTGAGGGAAAAAGTCACTGAATATGTAGTTATCCTCAAGAAGTAAAAGAAAGGAAAATTCAACATCAAAGTGAGGAACATCAACTTAAAGGGACATAAAACCACAATTTTTTATTTTTTTTTATTCATTTTTATTATCATTATTTAGCAGCATGGTACAAAAGGATGTCATTGTTGATACAAAAGTTTAAACAGAAACAAAAGAGGGAGAAACCATCAGTCTCCAAAAGAAAGGAGAACGAACTCCCATATAGTAAAATGAAATAGTAGAGCTAGACTGTCCGTGATAAATCCATTTGAAAACAGTAGCCCCACTCCATATAAATGCATGGTGATTGACAATGACACCTAATGTACAAAACATAACTCAAACAACAACAAAACTATGCCGAAATTTCTTAATTTAAGATCACTTTGTATATATTCTACACATCTAGTGGTATCCCTCGACTTTGTATTTAACTATCAACCTTTGAGAGAAGTGCTAAGCTAAAGAGGTCATTATTAGAGTATCAGGCAGGGGTGGGACCACGTCAGCCATACCTCTCTAAGATAACACTAGGCCTGTTTTTTTTTGTGATTTAGAGAATATAATTTTAAACAACATTCCAATTTACTTCTATTATTTAATTTGCTTCTTTCTTCAGATATCCTTTGTTGAAGAAATAACAATGCACATGGGTGAGCCAATCACATGAGGCATCTGTGTGCAGCCACCAATGTGCAACTATTGAGTCTATTTAGATATGCTTTTCAACAAAGGATATCAAGAGAAAGAAGAAAATTAGGTAATAGCAGTATATTAAATATTGTAGTTGTTTAAAATCACATGCTCTTTTTAAATCATGAAAGAAAAAAAATTGTGTTTCATGTTCCTTTAACAAGAAGAAATGCATCAAATATATGTAATACAGGAACCATATTCAATGCCCATGGTTATATTTACCTACCATTATATAAAGCAAGTAAATGTGGGTCAGGTCAAAATATCAGCTAACAAGAGGACAAAAAAATAAAAATTAAGAAATTGTTGATACCATTCCAATCACACAAAAACATTACATACACACTTGGTTGATTTTTGTTGCAGTCTATAGGAAGCTTGGTCTGAACTAGTTAAATCATTTAAACAATGAATATGCTATAGAAAATCCTGTTAAACATGAAAAACTATATGAACGAAAAGCTTTTCACACACTAATCGCAAGTTTTAACAGAAGTGTTCACAGACTTTCAGGGTAAGCAGCCAAATCAAGTAAAACATGATGGCTAATTAATGTAATACTGATAATGACTGCCTAATGTGTTTGTATGCATTTTCTTCTTTCTTTTCTTTTTTTTCACTTAATTAACAATATAAATTCATGATGCGTACAGTTAACAATTTCACATATTTTTTTTTTTATAATTTTGTCATTTACATATTTTATAAGTTCATAATTGAGCATTCTAATGTCCATATTTAAGCTTTGTTAAAAATGTATAACTTGAAGTGTTATTTTAGCTATGCTTCTAAGTTTTTATTTTTTCTATATATGAAATGTATGAAATATTTATAATATATATATATATATATATATATAACAAACTTGAAGTAAATCTGCCCACCTTGGGTCAACCACCCGGATGCTCAGTGTAAAGAATACAGCTTTACCAAAAGAAAGGAACAATCCAGGATTTTTTCAAACATGAAGTCAAAATTTATTGACGTTTCGGGGAGTAAACCTCCCCTTCCTCAGAACATACAGTGTATACAAACACATGTGCTTAAATAAGTGAACAAACACACAGTAACCTCCCATTTCCTGTCTCCAAAAGGCGCCAACTTTACACCATATGCAGTGTGTAACTCAGTGACCCTGGAAGTTCTCACCCACAGTTACTTCCGGTATTGGCTCGATTAACAATAAGGTAAAATAACACTCAAACTTCTTAATTCTATCTTGTGCATCAAAATAAACAAAACATCATTGTGTATGCAACAAAAACCAAGTGTAAATACCTCTATATGGTTCCACCATAGTCAAAGTGTCTAATCGCTATGTGTACATATCTGTTGACAGGAAGTGACGTCACAACCGGTTCCGGTGTAAACAGACACGCGTCACTCCGTATTGATACCGTTCCAACATTCACCCAAAAACATGCGATGTGTTGGAACCACATTACCATTTAAATTAACTCTACACCATGATGTGTAGTTGCACCTTAGAAGAAACAGGTATTATTTATATTGACAGTGTAAATGTGTATTCCTTAGAAACTCAAACTATCACGCTTGACAAAACAGTGTATCTCACAATATAATAAAAATAAAAAAAGGATTAAAAAGCTTTTGAGGATGGATGCTGACAGACATAGAACTAGTCTGGCATTGACATATATACCAAAGGACACCATCCAGAGTTACATGTTACAAGGATAATTACCCCTCTAACCTAATGGATTATCAACAATGTACCATATGACCTGAAAAAAAATGATACATGTTAGGCAAAGTATCAGATTTGGTTATTATTCATATATGAATATAGTTCAACCATTAGTTTCTATATAATGTGTACTATGTACAGCGTCGTTATAGTGCACAAGTGTCGAACCAGAGACATTAACACCGTCACCAAGGTCTAGGGAGTGCAACACGGTGGACCACCTGAACCAAAATGATCCACGCCACCCACCACAACACACTATACTGTCAAAGGGTAGGTAGACCGCCCAAAGGCGGAAAGCCACCCCCACAGTCCCCATCCACAACCTGCAGGTACCAAGGTCCTAGCTAGCCGGCCCATGTGGACACTACTAACCACTGAACCTAGTACCACATTATGTCAAAGCACGAATCCCGGATTGTTCCTGTCTTTTGGTGAAGCTGTATTCTTTACACTGAGCATCCGGGTGGTTGACCCAAGGTGGGCAGATTTACTTCAAGTTGGTTGGATATTTTATTGTGAAGAGCCCCCATTTGTTTGGATACACAGGACATCTCCTTCCATCTTCTCCTGGACATCTTTCTTGGATTCCTGGGATTTGCTTTTAAGTTAAAGCAAGGGAGGTTTGGATAACAATACCTATTGGATTTTCTTCATTGTATATCATGACTACAAGAGTGTGTGGAACAGGAGTGATTATGTCGGATGAGACACTTTGCACTGAGGATACTGCTATTCAAGTGAGACAAGCACAAACTGGCACCATTTTATTTTCGAATGAAGACACTGCAAGGATTCTATTTGCACCCATATTATGTACAGTAAGTGAGACCCCTTTAAATTTATATTTCTCTCTGCTAAAATTGAAAAAGAGGGAATTAGATCTTTCACTACATGGCAGCTACCTCTCTGAATATTTTCGTACTAGTCAGATACCCAGATGGTTTAGGGTACGGAATATACCTACTTTTGGTAGAGATAATGCAGAGTTTAAGAGACAATGGTGTAATATTCTCAATAAGTGTTCGTTTGATCTTCTTTTACTAGTGATCAAAGAGGTTACTTCACTTTTGCAGATAGTTAAAACCGAAATTAGAACTTTGAGGATTCACACAAACAGACACTTACTGAAGACACTAGGAAGGACTGGCTACACAAACTGGGTACACAAATGGATACTTATAAGAACGAGCTGTTAGCATTTAAAAACAGGAAATTAGACACAGTTAAATCCGATTACGAACAAGGCAGGGTATACAGGTGGCTGACTAACTCTAGCGAAGGACGGCCTCAGAGAAGGAACAGACCCAGACAAGTCACTTTTGACACAGTTGATTCTAGTGGGGCAGATTCATCAGACACTGAGAGGGAGAACACATCAGGGGAGTCAGGTACCTCTGAGTCACAATCGTTTAATTGTAGGACTCACACTGACAGTAGACCTTTTTTAGGGGTACAGACCAGGTCCTGAGGGGGAGGAGGTGAAAATGACCATTTCTCAGGACAAAGAAGGGTTGGCCACAGACCTCCACACAGGGGAAGATAACTGAGGATAGTGATATCATTATCAACTTAAGTACACATGTCCTCAATGAACATGAAAGAAGCCTGTTGAACAAAAGTCTTTCTTTTGTTCCCAACAAGAGGATTAGTGAACTTGACTTCATGATTGATATTAATAGATTCTCGAGACAGTTAAAGGTGAAGGAATTCTTCCAGCACCAGGATAAGTGTGCTGGCATGGGGTTTCGCATTGCTGGACGAGAATCCAAATTTGATCCGACTAATTAAAGTCCAAGCATCAAGACATTTATCAGAATGGTGCAACACCAGGAACTTGACAGATTTCCCTCCATACATTGGAGAGATAATCTTACTAGAAATCAACGTAATGCTATTAGGAGTTTGCAAGATGATAATACCATAGTGATCTGCCCTGCAGATAAAGGCGGAGCAATTGTTTTGCTTAACTATGGGGATTATTGTGATGATATATTATCACAGCTTAATGAGCCTAATACATATCTTAAATTGACATTTGACCCGACAAATACATTTAAAAAACAATTGCAGGAGCTGGTGGATTTGGGGGTTACACAGGGATATTTGATGGAATCATTGGGCAAACAGATGGTTACTCCTTCTCCCGTGATTGCGATTCTTTACACAAAATCCAAAATACATAAAACCCTGATGAACCCACCAGGCCAACCAATTGTTTCCTCACGGGATTCATTGTTACAGCCCACAGCTCAGTACTTTTTGTTGCAACCTGTGGTATGTGATACAAGAGCCTTTCTACTAGACTCTAGTAAATTATTAAGAGTACTTCGAGGGATCCAAGTGGAGAAAGATGATTTATTGTTAGTACTTGACGTGAATAGTCTGTACACAATAATCCCACACCAATTGGGTTTGGAAACTATGAGGGAACTCTTAGTAGCTTCAGATAAGTATGTTAGTCCACCCATTGAATTTCTGGTACAGTTGGCTTAGTTCTGTCTGACTAAAAACTATTTTAAGTTCGAAAAATCCTTTTTTCTCCAGGTGGTGGGCACGGCGATGGGGTCAAATATGGCCCCATCGTTTGCCAATTTGTTTATGGCGGGTTTTGAGAACCGCTTTTTATGGTGTCACGATGTGCCTCAAGTGATGTTTTACAAGAGGTACATCAATGACATCTTGATAATCTGGAGGTAGAGCCCTGAGAGTTTGCAGGGGTGGTTCCAAAAATTCAACAGCACTGACACTACGGTCAGGTTTAAAATGTCTTTTAGTGATCATCATATTGAATTTTTGGATTTGATGATTACTAAGGAAGAGACAAGGCTGGAGACCACGCTGTACTGTAAGCCAACTGATCACAACTCCCTTTTGATGGCCCGGAGTTGCCATCCACCATCTTTGGTTAAAGGGATTATTAAATCACAGTATATAAGGGCCATTAGAAACAATTCTAGCAGAGAGAAGGGGGAGTCACAAGTACAAGAAATGCAAACTAGATTCACACAAAGAGGCTATCCTCCCAAAGTTCTAGAAGCTGTTAAAGAACAGATCAAGGATATTTCACAGGACACACTTCTACTGAAGAAAGATCAGCAACAGGACCTTGACAAAAATGTAATTTTTTCAATCACTTTCGCTCCCAATACTTCTAGGGTTGGACAGTCCATCAGGGAACATTGGCATATCTTACTTGGATACAGACGTAGTACTAACCTTAAGGATCTCTTGGTGATTACAGATCCGGCCAAGTGTTATACCAAGGAGGATCGTCAAGGCACACGCAAGGGATGCTTTCGGTGCCCCAATTGCACAACTTGTAATGCTATGATAGCTACTAAAAAATTCAATCATCCACACAGAAACCAAGTATACACCATCAATCATCCAATTTCATGCACTACTACATTTGTAGTCTACCTGATCATCTGTCCATGTGGTCTACACTACATAGGAAAGACTCAAGGAACGATACACAAAAGAATGGCTAATAATCGAGCTGCGATCAGATCAGCATTCAAAAAAGGGGAGTCCGATCAACCAGTGGCACGCCACTGGCTGACAGTGAAGCATGCGGTATCCGGTATCAAGTTCATTCTCATCGACCATATTCCAAAGATGGCATGTTGAGGTGATAGAAATAAACTGCTTCTAAGAAGAGAAGCAGAATGGATGTTCCGATTAGGAACAATGCACCCTAAGGGACTCAACTCTCCACCAGATTTTGGTGCTTTGACATAATGTGGTACTAGGTTCAGTGGTTAGTAGTGTCCACATGGGCCGGCTAGGACCTTGGCACCTGCAGGTTGTAGATGGGGACTGTGGGAGTGGCTTTCCACCTTTGGGTGGGATACCTACCCTTTGACAGTATAGTGTGTTGCGGTGGGTGGCATGGATCATTTTGGTTCAGGCGGTCCAACGTGTTGCACTCCCTAGACCTTGGTGGCAGTGTTAATGTCTCTGGTTCGACACTTGTGCACTATAACGATGCTGTACATACTACACATTATATAGAAACTTATGGTTGAACTATATTCCCGTTTGAATAATAACCAAATGTGATTCTTTGCCTAACATATATCGTTTTATACACAAACTTGCAGTCACCAAAACTTAAATAATTAATTAATCTTTAATAATAATAATAATAAAAAACGCAACGTTTCTGGGTGTTTACCCCTTAGTCATGCACCCCAAACATTGCGTTTTTTTATTATTCCTATTAAAGATTAATGAATTATTTAAGTGCTGGTGATTCCAAGTTTGTGTATCATAACTCTGGAGTATTGCAGTTATACTTTGTCACACGTGCACTATTCAGTAATAGCTGTGCTGACATCCCAACCAGTATTGATATATATCGTTTTATGTCAGGTCATATGGAATATTGTTGATAATCATATGGTATATTGTTGATAATCCATTAGGTTAGAGGGGTCATTCTCCTCGTAACATGTAACTCCGGATGGTGTCCGTTGGTATATATGTCAATGCCAGACTAGTTCTATGTCTATCAGCATTCATCCTCCAAGCTTTTTTATCCTTTTTTTATTTTTTTTTATATTGTGAGATACATTGTTTTGCCAAGTGTGATAGTTTGAGTTTCTAAGGAATACACATTTACACTGTCAATATAAATAATACCTGTTTCTTCTAAGGTGCAACTCCACATCATGGTGTAGAGTTAATTTAAATGGTAATGTGGTTCTAACACAGCACATGTTTTTGGGTGAATGTTGGAACGGTATCAATACGGAAGTGACCCGTGTCTGTTTACACCGGAACCGGATGTGACGTCACTTCCGGTCAACAGATATGTACACATAGCGATTAGACGCTTTGACTATGGTGGAACCATATAGAGGTATTTACACTTGGTTATTGTTGTATACACAATGATGTTTCGTTTATTTTGATGCACAAGATAGAATTAAGAAGTTTGAGTGTTATTTGATCTTATTGTTAATCGAGCCGATACCGGAAGTAACTGTGGGTGAGAACTTCCAGAGTCACTGAGTTACACACTGGATATGGTGTAAAGTTGGCGCCTTTTGGAGACAGGAAATGGGAGGTTACTGTGTGTTTGTTCACTTATTTAAGCACATGTGTTTGTGCTTAAATAATTTTGACTTCATGTTTGAAAAAATCCTGGATTGTTCCTGTCTTTTGGTGAAGCTATATATATCTATATATATATATATATATATATATATATTTCATTTTATATATATATATATATATATATATATATATATATACATATTAATAAAAAATTATAAGGGTAAGGGTTAAATGGTATATGGCATGTGATTTACTGGAAAGGGCTTTTCCTGTGTTTTGTATTTATTCAGGGAAAATTGCAAAGGCCTGTGTCACCCTGGGAGGTTCCCAGTTGTTTTTGTTTGTTTTTTAAAGTATGCATTGTGTGGGTGCTGTTTAGGGCCCCTGGAAGGGAGAGAACTTGACGTGGTCCTGGGCTTGAACCTTTGGCGCCAAATGCAACTGACTCTCCCATTTTTGTTTTTAAACATTACTGTGTACCTGCTGGTGAGGGCCAGGTTTTCTATGTGTTGTGCTGATATTTTTTGTGTTTCCCTATGGCCTTTCATCCAGGCAGCTTAGGGGTTAACTGCCTGGGTTGCTGGGAACTGTACAGCTGTCCGTGTTCAGGGCTGTAGAGTTTACAGTAGCTTAGGATATGAGCGTGGTCCATTCCTGTCTTTATATATATATATATATATATATATATATTTTTTTTTTTTTAAATCTGCTATGTAAAGAACATTGGAATGTTAAATATTCATAATTACTTTCAGGTTTAGCATTGTGGGGGTAGGAGCGCAAACGAAAAGTCTCAGGTTTTTTTTTTAGTCTATGGTTAAAATAAGTTAACTTCACAATATTTAAAGTCCTGATGATAACTTGAGCGCCACTTGTAATATTGCCCAATATGTTGTGTATAAAATGTTTTGACATTTTAACCCCTCAACACTGCTGATATTCTTATGTATTTGTAATGTGCTTGGAATGTTCAAAAATTATCAACTCTACAGTCTCCTTTCATCAGGATATCCTGGAAAGCTCCCTTTTTTAAAATATTTCACTTGCAAAGAGCTTTGCGAGATTGGCTGGACAGTAATTAACATCGTTTGGCAGATGCAGCTATCCTTCAGGATTATAGATTTGCAGCGTTGCTAGTGATAAATAGCCATCCTCTTTCAAATTAGAGCATGCATTTTTGTCATTATTATGGGCCTTTATTTATCAATAAAAGCAGTATTATAAACTCTGATCTTTTAGCTACTGATTCATTGTCTACCCAGATCCTTGTCACTAAAGAATTAGGGATGAAGGAAAAGGGGTTACAAAAAAGCCACAGTAAAGAATTACATAGGTCATGCTATAATATATTTAATTGACACAACCACAGTTTATAAATGATTGCCTTGGGCGACACAACAGCGGAAAATAAACCAGTGCCGTGCTTTAGACTATAACATACTGAGGGCCTTAATAACACCCCTTTAAAAAAAACTGCTGTCTTCTTCATTTCTTTGTTCTCCTTTATTTCTCGCTTTGGCCCTATACTACAATGATCCTTTCCAGTTCAATTGCATCTTCCTCTTTCCCATGTGCTTCTATCAGTCTCTTTTACTCTTTCCTCATCTTTCTTCCTCACTACTCTTCTTTCAGTGTCCCTGCTCCTTATTCTCTATCCCTCTCTTATATCCTCTCTACTCTGTCACCCTTCTAAATCTTCCTTTAAATACTTCAATATATTAGCCTATCTTTATGTCTGCTACTGAGTTTTACTAAACCTATTTGCTGGGATAATCTAGTTCAGTCATGGAGCAGATCCTCACATAAAGCAGGAATTTAGGTGCCATGTAGGATATTTATTTTATGAAATAGAAATAAATCGAAACCATTTCACAAGGTCCTTTAATTCTCTTTCCCGGTAGTATGTGAAAATCTAATCCATACTGTCAATAGATTGGGCTTCCAACTGTCACACTGTCCCACCACAAAAAGCAGATGCACTAGACGGCTAATAGGAAACTTACATATACAGGGCAGAAATGACTGAAAAATGTGTTTGGAGGTGAAAATGTTAAAACATAGACCATTATATGGAGCTACAGTATATAAAGAATTATTCCGAAGCAAATATTTTGGAAACAAATGTTATGTTATATAAATATGTGAGTGGACCATTCCACAAGTATAATATTTAAACCATACTCCTAATTCTGCCAATTATTAGGATTTTTTTACCCCATTACTCTCTTGCATATATAGAGAAATGCATTAAGGGATTTGTAAATTTTAATAGGAAGGATGGTAATGTTACTTTGTGGTAGAGTAAGACAACATATAAAACAACAAATACAATTATTAGAACACTTCTGATGATCTATGGGCTAAACTACACTCCCCTGTTACTTCTGTCCTTATTCACCAACATAGTTCTCCACCTCAAAAGATCAATTAAACCTTAAACCAATTTTATTTTAAAAAGGTTTAAATATGAAAATGATTATACAGGAACATTTAGCTATGCATATAAAAACAGATATTGTAAGTTATTCAAATATATATTTACTGTGATTTTCACAGAAGCAAAGGATACGCAGTCAAAATAAAAGATGACAAATAATTCAGTATTGACTCTTACTGACAAATGCATTTGAATGCAATATTTTTTTTAGTCAATTAATAACAAGTGGATAGTTAAGATGTTCATATAATTTTGTAACATTTTATAATGAACATGTTAAACCACTTAATACTTTATGGTAATGATTAACATTTAGATGTCCATATTTATTTTGCATACTAGTTTATAAGTGTGGATTTAAATGTGGTTTATTAAGATTTAAATTGAACATTTCAAAAACAAATATCACTGAAAAAAGATAAACATCTAAATAGCCAAGAAAAGCCACTTGAAACCCTGAAGCTGCTGTATAGTGAAAGGTTTGATCTCTTTTGCTCGTAGAGGCAAGTTACAATATTTACTGCATTAATTAATTAGAAGGTTTTATATTTCTTGACTGGTTCATTTTTATAAATGTAAATTTTAAATAAGTTGTGGGGGCATTTATATATTTTTGGCAAACACAGTTGTACAAAAGCTTTTTACATTTTAATAGTATATAGAATTAAATTAATTAATAGCAACTTATTTCCTGTGTACTTTACATCGTTAGTGTCATCAAGTACGTAGTTACCTTAGAACAGTGTAAACTTATTACATATAATTTACTTCCATTTTTATATAATATCCTTATTGAACATCACAGTACAACTGTAGGCACTAGAGAACGAAAAACAAATGATTACAAACATAAAATAAACATTTATATAAGACATTTGCAATTTTTAATAAGAAAAAAAAAAATACTTTGACACATTACATGTTCCAATAAATGCAAGTAATTCACTTCTTTCAAGGACC
Source organism: Bombina bombina (assembly GCF_027579735.1). NCBI lineage: Eukaryota > Metazoa > Chordata > Amphibia > Anura > Bombinatoridae > Bombina > Bombina bombina. Next base: position 374,431,668 of record NC_069499.1, read on the forward strand.
ATCCTTAATATTAGATACTAGATGATCTTGGATACCCCTGATAATCTTTTGAAATATGATACGGTTTCGTAGGAGGTATGTATCATTCAATAAGGTCTTGTAATAAACTATTCAAATAACAAAGTGAACCTTAAAGATATACTTTCCCAGATCTTCAGATATGTTACTGCAGAAGTATCAATCTAATAGTTAGTCAATCAACATTAAAGGGACAGTCTAGTCCAAAATAAACTTTCATGATTCAGATAGGGCATGTAATTTTAAACAATTTTCCAATTTACTTTTATCACCAATTTTGCTTTGTTCTCTTGGTATTCTTAGTTGAAAGCTTAACCTAGGAGGTTCATATGCTCATTTCTTAGACCTTGAAGGCCACCTCTTTTCAAAATGCATTTTAACAGTTTTTCACCACTAGAGGGTGTTAGTTCATGTGTTTCATATAGATAACACTGTGCACATGCACGTGAAGTTATCTGGGAGCAGGCACTGATTGGCTAAACTGCAAGTCTGTCAAAAGAACTGAACTGAAAGGGGCAGTTTGCAGAGGCTTAAATACAAGGTAATCACAGAGGTTAAACGTATATTAATATAACTGTGTTGGTTATGCAAAACTGGGGAATGGGTAATAAAGGGATTATCTATCTTTTAAAACAATAAAAATTCTGGTGTAGACTGTCTCTTTAAAGGGACCGTATAAACCAGTTTTCATATAACTGCATGTAATAAACACTACTTTAAATAACACATTTCACAGATACTGATATAAAAATCCAGTATAAAATCTTTTAGAAACTGTCTTGGAAGCTCCCAATTTAGCACTGTTGATGAGGTTAGGCTGGGACACCGACTGAAATTGGCTGAGAAAGCAGAAAGAGCAGACACTCCCCCCTACCTTGCATATAAAAAGACCCAATAGACAAACAGAAACAAGCAGGAATCTGTAGACGTAAGTGTAACCCTAAAACTTTGGGGCTTGTTTAGGAGTCTGAAAATCAGATATTTTTTAAAATAAGCAAACCTATAAATTGTTACAAAAACACTCCAAAATGCGCTATAAAAATGTATCATCTACAAAACATTTATGCAAAGAAAAATCTAGTGTACAATTTCCCTATAATACACCTCAACTAAACTTATTTATCATACTAGAGGGCAGTCTACTTTTTAAAATATACAAACCCCCAAATTTACCAAATGTAAAATTACAGAAAAAAATAAACAAAGCTATCCAAAATAAAACATTTAAACCTAAACTAATACCCCTATAAAAATAAAAAATCCCCCCAAAATAAACCCCCACCCAATCTAATACTAATTTACCAATAGCCCTTAAAAAGGCCTTTTGAAGGGCATTGCCCTAAGTTAAACAGCTCTTTTACCTAAAAAAAATACCAGTTACCCCCAAACCAACCCCCCCAAAATAAAAAACTTAAGCTACCCATTGCCCCTAAAGGGGCATTTGTATGTGCATTGCCTTTAAAATGCTTGTGACTGTTTTAACGGTTTTTACCATTTTTTTGCTTCGTTTTTGAACCTGAGGGTTTAATCATCCATTTGCAAGTGGGTGCAATGTTATTTTAGTCTATTATATACACTGTAAAAATTTCATAGAGTTAACTGCTTTTTTCATTGTTTTGCAGTTTTTGTGTTTGTTTTTTTCCCTTAAAGGCACAGTACCGTTTTTTATATTCTGCTTTTTCACATTAATTAAAGTGTTTTCAAAGCTTGCTGGTCTCATTCATTACTAATCTGTTAAACATGTCTGACATAGAGGAAACTCCTTGTTCATTATGTTTAGAAGCCATTGTGGAACCCCCTCTTAGAATGTGTACCAAATGCACTGATCTTACTATAAGTTATAAAGACCATATTCTGGCTTTAAAAGATTTATCACCAGAGAAAATTGACAAGGGGGAAGTTATGCCGACTAACTCTCCCCACGTGTCAGACCCTATAACTCCCGCTCAAGGGGCGCCAAGTACATCTAGCGCGCCCATTGCGTTTACTTTACAAGGCATGGCGGCAGTTATGAATCATTCTCTTACAGAAGTATTGTCCAAACTGCCAGGGTTGCAAGGAAAGCGAGACAGCTCTGGGGCTAGAACAAATACAGAGCTCTCTGACGCTTTAGTAGCTATGTCCGATATACCCTCACAATGTGCAGAAGCCGAAGAAGGAGAGCTTCTATCTGTGGGTGATTTTTCTGACTCAGGGAAGACACTTCAACCTGATTCTGATATGTCTACATTTAAATTTAAGCTTGAACACCTCCGCATGTTGCTCAGGGAGGTTTTAGCAACTCTGGATGACTGTGACGCCATTGTAGTCCCAGAGAAATTGTGTAAATTGGATAAATACTATGCAGTGCCTGTTTACACTGATGTTTTTCCAATACCTAAGAGGTTTTAAGAAATTATTACTAAGGAATGGGATAGACCAGGTGTACCGTTCTCTCCCCCTGTTTTTTTCTAAGTTTCCCATAGATGCCGCTACACGGGACTTGTGGCAAATGGTCCCTAAGGTGGAGGGAGCAGTCTCTACTCTAGCGAAGCGTACAACTATCCCTGTCGAGGACAGTTGTGCTTTTCTAGATCCAATGGACAAAAAATTAGAGGGTTAACTTAAGAAAATTTTTATTCAACAAGGTTTTATTCTCCAGCCCCTTGCATGCATTGCCCCTGTCACTGCTGCTGCAGCCTTCTGGTTTGAGTCTCTAGAAGAGGCTCTACAGGTAGAAACCCCATTGGATGATATCCTTGACAAGCTTAAAGCTCTTAAGCTAGCCAATTCATTTGTTTCTGACGCCGTTGTTCATTTAACCAAACTAACGGCTAAGAACTCAGGTTTTGCTATTCAGGCACGTAGGGCACTATGGCTTAAATCCTGGTCAGCTGACGTTACTTCAAAGTCTAAGCTTCTCAACATTCCCTTCAAGGGGCAGACCCTATTCAGGCCTGGACTGACGGAGATCATTTCTGATATTATTGGAGGAAAAGGTCATGCCCTTCCTCAGGATAGGTCCAACAAATTAAGGACCAAACAGCCTAATTTTCGTGCCTTTCGAAACTTCAAGAGTTGCGCAGCTTCAACTTCCTCTAATACAAAACAAGAGGGAAATTTTGCCCAGTCCAAGCCGGTCTGGAGACCTAACCAGGCTTGGAACAAAGGAAAGCAGGCCAAAAAAACCTCTAAGCCTCTAAGACAGCATGAAAGATCAGCCCCCGATCCGGTAACGGATCTAATAGGGGGCAGACTTTCTCTCTTCGCCCAGGCTTGGGCAAGAGATGTCCAGGATCCCTGGGCATTGGAAATCATGTCCCAGGGATATCTTCTGGACTTCAAAGCTTCTTCCCCAAAAGGAAGATTTCATCTCTCACAATTATCTGCAAACCAGATAAAGAGAGAGGCATTCTTACATTGTGTTCAAGACCTCCTAGTTATGGGAGTGATCAACCCATTTCCAAAGGAGGAACAGGGGCAAGGCTTCTATTCAAATCTGTTTGTGGTTCCCAAGAAAGAGGGAACCTTCAGACCAATCTTAGATCTCAAGATCCTAAACAAATTTCTCAGGGTCCCATCCTTCAAAATGGAGACTATTCGAACCATCCTACCTATGATCCAGGAGGGTCAATATATGACTACCGTGGACTTAAAGGATGCTTATCTGCACATTCCGATACACAGAGATCATCATCGGTTTCTCAGGTTCGCCTTCCTAGACAGGCATTACCAATTTGTGGCTCTTCCCTTTGGGTTAGCTACGGCACCAAGAATCTTTACGAAGGTTCTGGGGTCACTCCTAGCGGTCCTAAGGCCGCGGGGTATAGCAGTAGCCCCTTACTTAGACGACATTCTAATACAGGCATCGAATTTTCAAATCGCCAGGTCCCATACAGACATTGTTCTGGCATTCCTGAGGTCGCATGAGTGGAAAGTGAATGAAGAAAGGAGTTTTCTATCCCCTTTCACAAGAGTTTCCTTCCTAGGAACTCTGATAGATTCTGTAGAAATGAAGGTTACCTGACAGAGGCCAGGTTGTCAAAACTTCTAAATTCCTGCCATGTTCTTTATTCTACTTCTCGCCCTTCAGTGGCTCAGTGTATGGAAGTAATCGGCTTAATGGTAGCGGCAATGGACATAGTGCCATTTGCCCGCCTACATCTCAGACCGCTGCAACTCTGCATGCTCAGTCAGTGGAATGGGGATTACACAGATTTGTCCCCTCTACTAAATCTGGATCAAGAGACTAGGGATTCTCTTCTCTGGTGCTATCTCGGGTCCATCTGTCCAAGGGTATGACCTTCCGCAGGCCAGATTGGACAATAGTAATGAGAGATGCCAGCCTTTTGGGCTGGGGTGCAGTCTGGAACTCCCTGAAAGCTCAGGGCTTGTGGACTCAGGAGGAGACACTCCTTCCGATAAACATTCTGGAATTAAGAGTGATATTCAATGCTCTTCAGGTTTGGCCTCAGCTAGCTGTGGCCAGGTTCATCAGATTTCAGTCGGACAATATCACGACTGTAGCCTACATCAACCATCAAGGGGGAACAAGGAGTTCCCTAGCAATGTTGGAGGTTTCAAAAATAATTCTATGGGCAGAGGTTCACTCTTGTCATCTATCAGCTATCCATATCCCAGGAGTAGAGAACTGGGAGGCGGATTTTCTAAGTTGACAGACTTTTCATCCGAGGGAGTGGGAACTCCATCTGGAGGTATTTGCACAGTTGATTCAACTTTGGGGCAAACCAGAACTGGATCTCATGGCATCTCGTCAGAATGCCAAGCTTCCTTGTTACGGATCCAGGTCCAGGGATCCCAAGGCAGCGCTGATAGATGCTCTAGCAGCGCCTTGCTCTTTCAACCTGGCGTATGTGTTTCCACCGTTTCCTCTGCTCCCTCGTCTGATTGCCAAGATCAAGCAGGAGAGAGCTTCGGTGATTTTGATAGCACCCGCGTGGCCACTCAGGACTTGGTATGCAGATCTGGTGGACATGTCATCCCTTCCACCATGGACTCTACCACTGAGGCAGGACCTTCTACTTCAGGGTCCTTTCAACCATCCAAATCTAATTTCTCTGCGTCTGACTGCTTGGAGATTGAACGCTTGATTTTATCAAAACGTGGTTTCTCTGAGTCGGTCATTGATACCTTAATTCAGGCTCGAAAGCCTGTCACCAGGAAAATTTATCATAAGATATGGTGTAAATATCTTCATTGGTGTGAATCCAAGGGTTACTCATGGAGTAAAGTCAGGATTCCCAGGATATTATCTTTTCTCCAAGAAGGATTGGAGAAGGGATTGTCAGCTAGTTCCTTAAAGGGACAGATTTCTGCTCTGTCTATTCTTTTGCACAAGCGTCTGTCGGATGTTCCAGACGTTCAGGTGTTTTGTCAGGCTTTAGTTAGAATCAAGTCTGTGTTTAAACCTGTTGCTCTGCCATGGAGTTTAAATTTAGTTCTTAAAGTTCTTCAAGGGGTTCCATTTGAACCTCTGCATTCCATAGATATCAAGCTTTTATCTTGGAAAGTTCTGTTTCTGGTAGCTATCTCTTCGGCTCGAAGAGTTTCTGAGTTATCTGCCTTGCAGTGTGATTCCCCTTATCTGATCTTCCATGCAGATAAGGTAGTTTTGCGTACCAAACCTGGGTTTCTTCCTTAGGTGGTATCTAATAAGAATATCAATCTGGAGATTGTTGTTCCATCACTGTGTCCTAATCCTTCTTCAAAGAAAGAACATCTTTTACACAATCTTGACATGGTTGGTGCTTTAAAGTTTTATTTAAAAGCTACTAAAGATTTTCGTCAAACATCTGCATTGTTTGTTGTCTACTCTGGACAGAGGAAAGGCCAAAAGGCTTCAGCAACTTCTCTTTCTTTTTGGTTAAGAAGTATAATCCACTTAGCTTATGAGACTGCTGGCCAGCAGCCTCCTGAAAGAATTACAGCTCATTCCACTAGAGCGGTGGCTTCCACATGGGCTTTTAAAAATGAGGCTTGTGTTGAACAGATTTGTAAGGCGGCGACTTGGTCTTCGCTTCATACTTTTTCTAAATTCTACAAATTTGATACTTTTGCTTCTTCGGAGGCTATTTTTGGGAGAAAGGTCTTACAGGCAGTGGTGCCTTCTGTTTAAGCGCCTGCCTTTTCCCTCCCTTCATCCGTGTCCTATAGCTTTGGTATTGGTATCACACAAGTAATGGATGAATCCGTGGACTGGATACACCTTACAAGTGAAAACAAAATTTATGCTTACCTGATAAATTTATTTCTCTTGTGGTGTCTCCAGTCCACAGCCCGCCCTGTCATTTTAAGGCAGGTGTTTTTTTATTTTTAAACAACAGTCACCACTGCACCCTATAGTTTCTCCTTTCTCTTGCTTGTCTTCGGTCGAATAACTGGAGGTGGCAGTTAGGGGAGGAGCTATATAGACAGATCTGCTGTGGGTGATCCTCTTGCAGCTTCCTGTTGGGAAGGAGAATATCCCACAAGTAATGGATGAATCCGTGGATTGGATACACCACAAGAGAAATACATTTATCAGGTAAGCATAAATGTTGTTTTATTTTATTTCTTGCGGGCTGTTACGGGTTTTTCCGTTATTCCATTGTGGTTCCATGTTTTTTTTTTAAAGGCTTCATCTGCCTATGCTGTATACAGGTGGATTCTGAAAAAGGCAGGGTAGTGAAAAAATTCACCTTCAGTGGATTCTTTCATCACCCTGCCATTTTCGGAATTGTCATGCTGCTGCTCTTTGCTTGTTAAATTTTGGCAGTTTCACTGGTTGCTCAGTGCTCTGTTATTCTTAGCCTTTTTCCCAGGAGTACACCTACCTTCTATGTTGGCTGTTGAACATTTTACTGCAAATTGTCATATCTGTTACTTCCACCAGCTTCTCTCCAGCTTACTTACTTGCTGTGTTTACACACATCACAGGTACCTCTTTTTTATATACTCAGTATTATTATTATTACCAGGTATTTGTAGAGCGCCAACAGGTTCCGCAGCGCTATGAACATAGGTGGTATATAAAAAAAAAACAATTACAGGGATCAAATGGGTAGAAGGTCCTGCCAAGAGTTGCACTGTTGTAGTCGGCTCTTATGAAGGTGAACTACAAACAGCTGGGCTCATAGGCTTACATGCTATTGGATTTAAGGGGATAGCAGTGGAGATAGGAAGGTTAGTGTAGGTTGCATGCGTCCTTGAATAGTAGAGTCTTCAGGGAGCACTTGAAGCTTTTAAAATTAGGGGAGAATCTTGTGGAGCGAGGCAGAAATCCATAAGATGGGAGCCAGTCTGACATGAGATGAGATGTCAGACTTATGATGAGTTGCAAGGGGGAGAGAGAGTCTTTAGGAATGTGTGAAGTTCATGAATACAAAAGTAAGGTGAAGTTAAGAGATATGGGCTAATGAGCAGTGCAGGTGGAGAGGGGGAGGAGTAATTGAGTAAAGTTTTTTGTTACACAGACAAAAGGTGGCAAAAAGGGATATAAAGATACTGTGCATGTTTTACAAAATAGTCAAACAGTGTATAAAACTCAGTATTACAACAGAATTTGCCTTATCCCTTGTCTAATCCTTGTATAATCCTTGTATAATTTGTTGTGCCTCACTTACAAAATGTTCACTTAAGAGATGTGAACAGATGATGTTACAATACTGCTACCTAAGTCTGCATTGCTACCCCTGTATTTCTTTCCCTATAGCAGTGTTAAATTTATAGGCCAGAGCATTCAGTTGAATGCAATAAATTAGGTAATGACATGATCAAAGACAGTCAAAGGCCAATTGAGAAAATTTGATTCAGGGTGAGATAAGTTAAAAATACAAACAATAGAATTTGGGGGAGGCTGGGGTTATAACATTAGTGAAATTATAAATTTAGGAATTATAACAAGGTTTGAACATCACATAGATAAAGACAAGATATCAGCAGAATAAATACATAACTTATTACACAGACTACAGGCAAATACCAAAAGAGAGACTTGCAGTACTGGACTCATTAGACTCATTCTTATCTGCAAAGTCAAATCTGAGGATAACATAATAGAGTTTAAAACCTGGAATGAGGTTTCACTCAGGAACCAGTTCAGACTGGGACTCAGTGATGCTATTAAGGATGAATTAGCAAGAACTTAACTACCTAAGTCCTTAGCAGCACTTATGGCCCTTACTGTTTCTATTGATCAACGCCTGAGGGAGAGAACATTGGAAAGATACAGATTTGATTATAGCACCAAAAAATGGCAAGGTTTCCAAGGGGTTGCTTCACATGCCAAAACACCAGATGAGCCCATGGATATAGAGTTCATAAAAGGCCTTCTCTCCCAAGCAGAAAAAAACAGAAGAAAAAATAATAACCTGTGTTTGTATTGTGCCGCCACTGATCATGAAGTGAAGAATTGCCCTATCCTTACTAAACGGAAAAAAAAATTCCACTTGTGCAAAAGCAAATACCTGTTTCTTATTGATGGTAACCCACTCAATACCGGTCCAATAACACACCAAATCATCCCAATCTTAGTTACTACCTCTTCACACCATTCTGAGTATATATAATTTGATGTTCATCACCTATTTGTCCTATTGTCTTAGGTTTGAACTGGCTCAAAATTCATGATCCAACAATTACCTGGGATCAATTCCATCTAGACTTCAACTGTCAATATTGCAAGAATAAATGTCACATTTCTCATACCATATCACAGGTATCTGTAGTTGTTTTACCTAAAGTATATATACAAAGTTCCAAGATGTTTTTGAACATAAAGAAGCTGATTGCCTTCCCCCACATATAGACTATGATTGTCCTAACGACTTACTCTCAGGCTCTAAGATCCCCTTTGGACATGTATATCCTTTATCTCATCCAGAACTTCAGCATCTGAAGACTTATATCGACGAAAACCTTAAAAAAAGCTTTATTAGACACTCCACATCGCCAGCTGGAGTGGGCATGTTCTTTGTTAGAAACAAGGATAATAGTTTACGACCTATCATTGATTATAGGGAACTTAATAAGATAACCAAAAAGAACAGATAATAACAGATATACTTCCTCTAATTCCACAACTCATTGAGAGGTTAAATAGAGCTAAAGTATTTCCTAAACTATTTACTAAACTTGATTTTAGAGGTGCATACAACCTCATAAGGATCCATTCAGGGGATGAATGGCTAACAGCTTTTCGCACATAGTATGGTCTATATGAATATACCATAATGCCGTTCGGACTTTGCAATGCCCCTGCAACATTCCAGAATTGTATTAATGAATTTTTCAGAGATTTATTAGATGTATTCCAGAGGGAGTCATTAAACCATCCAATTCTTCCAGTAGCTTTTTATTCTAAACTTATGTCTTCTTCTGAACTTAATCATCCAATTGGAGAAAAGGAACTATTAGCAATAAGAGTATCTCTAGAACATTGGAGGCACTTATTGGAAGGTACAGAGGTACCCATCTTGATATATTCAGATCATAGGAATCTACAATACTTAAAATCTATTAAGACCCTTTTTGCCAGACAACTCAGGTGGAGTTTATAAAACCAACTAAGAGGAATAACCTCTTACAAAAGGTACATATGTGTAGCACTCAAATTCCCTTGATTGGTAATATCGACAGAGTATTGAGTGGCGGATAAACTAGGCTATTAAAATATAACTTTTATTGGGACTTATTAAAAAAAGGGTAAGACAAAACAATTAAAATTACAGAAACTAGAATCAATCTGATTAAGGACAGTGATAAGGATAACACTTTATGTAAAATTATATATCGTCAGAGATATTAATATATCTGGTTAGTATCTCTAGGTGCTCCAACTATTGTGTAATTTCTGTATATTAGTAGTTTTACCACTAAAGATGAAACTGTATTAGATTAAAGATATTGATATATCTAGATGGTAACTCCAGATAATCAAATTTGTATAAGTCTTTCTATTAGTGGTAATACACAATCAATCACAGCTTGCTAAATATACTATTTGTACCATAGATAGTCGTGCACAATATTGGTGTTCACAAGGTAAAGTGGTTATGGCATATTGTGGTATACCATGTACATCAAATTCACATAATCTGTGAGGTATAGAGAGCGTCGTTAACTATTCGTAACTGGTATCAAACCCTCATGATTATATCACAATTAAGTCAGGGTGTATATTATGAACTCATAAATTGGTCAGAAATAACTGTGACTTAGTTAGATATTACTCAAAATAAATCCCCTTTAAAGTCAAATGTATATACTCTGGGTAATTAGGATATTAGTAGCACAACTTCTCTTGATGCATGAATATACATCTATATTTTGTACCAGTTATATTGTATAGAAAGGTATCACTCCTGGACCAAATTATAGTTATTCGCTCATTTATAGAGTCAAGTTCAATAATTGGCTCCTGAGTGTTTCAGTCACCGACTGGTTAAAGGTAATTTTATCCAATATGTAACATAGTGTACTACTGAACTCTCATCCAATCACGTGATTACATATATAATAGTATTGCTATGTATGTTACACCAACACTATTATATGTTATAGTGTAGTCAATACTATATATTAATTCCACTCACTCACTTTTGTCTAGTTAGTAACATGTAAGGCAAAGCCATAAACATTTATTTCAGTAATATTAAGTGTTACTAAACTATCATCCAATTACGTGATGACACATATAGTAGTATTGCTATGTATATTAGACCATTGCTATTGTATGCAATGGTGTATTCAATACTATTGTATGTTATAGTGTTAACCAGTAATAAATATTGAGTGCACTCGTTAGCTTGTATCACGTTGATCGCACTTAGGACTTAACCACACATATTATTTTTACCAGTGCCACAAGTAACGATTTAGTAGCTAGATAAGCTTATTTAATAACAAAACAGGTTACTTATGTATACAGTTACAGAGAGCCATATACCCCATATTCGCCATAGAGAGATAGCATTATTGTGTATAGTAGCACCGGAATGTAATGGTACCTATAATACTTTTGTCGTTTAGCTATGTCTCCTTGTACATAACATTGTCTATAAGTCTCTCCTTGTAACCATAACCATATTGTCTATGAGTCTCTCCTTGTAAACCTATAAGTCTCTCCTTGTAACCATAACCTGGTGATATAGCTTATACTGCTTCTAGTAAAAAAGGTTTGAATTTTATCTGACTGTCCCTAATTTTTATAATCAAAGTAATTCGTCTGGGCTTTTAAGAATAGCTATAGCTATATTCCAATATTTAAGCTGCTAATAAGCTTGACAAATTAAGTTTAAATAATTAGAAAAAGATTTTTGTTTCTGCTAAGATAAAAACATATATTTTACGGAGCCCATCAACTCCCAACCTCCCCTGACATGTTTCGCCGACAAGCTCGGCTTTTTCAAAGGGTTTACCGAGGTTACGGTCTGGCGGGTATTTATGCCTGGTAACTCCGCCTATTCTGAAAGACTGACCTATCAGCGTATCTGGGTGTGAATGTTTTACTGGTGACGTTCCAGGGACACTCCTCCAGTCCTAGCCAATGGATGTAATTGTTGTGCTGGTAATATTCCAGCTGATTTCTTCGATCTGACAGGTATGCACCAAAGCATATCATGTCTGATTACCGTGCTCATCCATTTAATTGATATTAAGCATTGTTTGAACATATTTGTACTTCTTTCATTCATTTCTACATTTTAGCAGTGATTTCTTGGTATTATATTTAGTCAATAACACTATATTTTGCTTCGATCATATGTGTCATAAGATGTTATCTTCACTGGTAGCAATACAACTTTTTTCCAATATACCATACTATAATGTTATTCTAGTCTTGAATGATCTTACGGATCACTGATTCCCTTCAATAGTTCACCAACTCGTTCACTGATTGCGTTAGTGTAATATTAGATCTGGGGAACCATTTTTCACTTTCAGCACTATGTGTATTGTGAGGCATTATATCAACTAGATGTCTCTGTATTTGACATATCCTGTCAGATTCTTGTTACATAGCAGATATCAGATGGCGTTTATGGTTTGTAAACCCAGGTAGTTATCATCCCATACATCTCCTTAGATAATATTACTTAACCCTGCCAGGGATGTACCCAATCCCCCACTTTAAAAGCACCCAACATATCTAAATTACAAATTCAGTGTCAGAGAAATTAATAGTAAATAAATAAATCCCATATGAAAGCAATTTATGTCTGCATCTGTTGCATAGATATCCTCATTATCTTAAGGTTATTGATTTCATTAGATGTTACATCAGAACAGTGCTAATAATCTCATATTGATTGTATGATCATTTCTTTCGATAGCTCCCACATATCAATAGTGTGATATTAATTTATACAGGGACTGTTGTCCCGTAATTATGAAGTTCCACTGTGGTTTACTTATAAAAAAGAATATTATATGACTAACAAAATTAACTATTTGTGAAACAAAGAATTAAGTTATTCTGTGTGTGATTTTTGTGTGTTTTTTGTACAGTGTTATTAATTGTTCTGTATACTTAATAAGGCCTTAAACCCTAAATAGAAAATTTTAAGGCTAGTACTAGTGATCAAATTAATGAACAATATGATTTTATTACTTATTAATGTGAATATTTTAATAAATTGATCAAAAAATTTGAAAATGATGAAAGTGTTGCTGGAAACATGTGATACCAACTACCAAAATATAAAACGTGAATGTGTATTAGAAAAACTTTGTGCAAAAAGTGTCCAACTTCTGTCAATATGAATATCAAAGATCTTGATAAGAGAAAAACTTTCTTTATTTCTATCATATTTTTTATTATTTCTGACATTGTCTTGTCATAGATCAATTTAGTATGCTGATAGAACGGTGTTAGTGGGTATTTGGGGTTTCTCTCTGTATTTCTGTAGTAATACTACAGATATACAAAATAATTATTATGTTCGTTAAGTCCGTGAGGCTGGACTGAGTTCATTAAGAAGATCCATCTGCTTTCCTGTTCCAATAGTCTGGTGGTTAAATCCCCACCTCTTATTCCAAGACTGATCTTTTGAATTCCTATGCAAGTTAATTTATTAACTCTACTTTGATGTTTTTTCAGAAAATGATATGCTACAGAGGTAATGTTTTTCTTATTTTGCAGATCTTTGGCGGCATTCTTGATATTTCGAATATGCTCCTGTAACCGTGTATGCAACTTTCGTGTTGTCATATCAATATAGGTCTTAGGGCAGTCACATTTGATCATATATATCACTCCTGTTGTGTTACAACTTATATACGTTTTAATGTTATGTATTTTGCCAAATCTGTCATGTATCTTCAAGGTTTTATGTATGTATTTACAACTTGAGCAAGTGTCGCAGGGATAAGAGCCCTGAATTTTGCTTTTTTTGTTCTTTGTTCGTTGGTCATTGAAATGACTGGGGCTTATCATATCTTTTAAATTTTTGCTCCTTCTGTAGAATACATCTACTTTATCACCCAAAAGTTGTTTTAGTGTAGAGTCCGATTGAAGTATTTTCCAGTGTTTATTTATTACATTGATTATTTTGTGACTATTGGAATTGTAAGTCAGAATAAGTCTGGTTTTGCCATCAGACTTTTTTTGTTTGTCTTTCAAAAGATCTTTTCTTGTGGTTTTTTGTGCTTGTTTCTTTGCTCGTCTGATAGATGTAGTACTGTATCCACGTTTTTTCAGTCTTACTTCCAATTCTTGAGATATATTCTTGAATAGTATTTCTTCAGAACAATTTCTCTTAGTTCTTAAAAATTCCCCAATAGGGAGTGATTTAATAGTGCTTGGCGCATGTGCACTGGTGCTGTACAGTAACATATGTGTTGCAGTTGATTTTCTATATAAATCAGTTCCAACTTGTCCATTAGATTTCTTAAAAATCAATAAATCCAGAAATGGTACTTCTCTTTGGCTGGTATGATAAGTCAATTTTATGTTTAATTCATTGGTATTTAATATTGACAAAAATTCAACAATTTTTTCTTTCGGGCCTTCCCAGATAAACATAATATCATCAATATACCTCAACCACATCAGAATGTGTTGAGAGTATTGATCATGATCGTCAGTGAATACTACTGTTTGTTCCCACCAACCTAGGAATAAATTTGCATAGGTTGGTGCGCATGCTGTCCCCATTGCTGTCCCTCGAATTTGTAAATAGTATCTGTTGTTAAATACAAAGAAGTTTCTTTTTAATACAAATTAGAGCAATGCCAGTATAAATTCATTGTGATTCTGATTTTCTTCAGAGGACATATCCAAATAGTATTTTACTGCTCGTAAGCCAAATGCATGACTGATGCTTGTATATAGGGCTTCGACGTCAGCTGTGACCAACCAGGTGTCATCTTTGAGCCACATATCCTCAAGATTTTGAAGAGCCTCCATGGTGTCTTTAATATAAGACGGTATCTGAGTCAAAAATTCCCGTAGTCTTGAATCTACATATTTACTGGCTTTTTCTGTCAAATTGTCTATTCCCGACACAATAGGGCGTCCCGGAGGATGTTGTTGATTTTTATGGACCTTTAATATACAGTAAAATGTAGAAATCTTCAGTTTAGTAACCGTAAGGAATTTTTTCTCTTTCGCTGTAATGGTCCCGTTCAGTCTGGCATTCATTATTATGTTTTGGTATATGTCAAGAAAGTCCTCTCATTCATTCTGTCCTAGTACCAACCTGGATAAATTTGAAGTTATTAAGGATGTACATTTATTCCTAAGAAAACTTCTTCTGAAAAAACAATTTAAATCTACATCTGATTTGTCAGATGAAGACAGAAAAAGTTTACAGGACCTAGAAGATCTTTTATCTGAAAATGAACTTACAACATCAACTAATTGGCGTAACAATCTCAAACATAAATCAAATTATATACCAAAAGTTTCCAACGCTCCATGTATTCAAATATTCAATGAAGTGGTCTGTAATGAAATAGCACAATTATCATTGAATCCTCCAGCTTCAAATTTAAGTAAGAAAGAGAAACAAGCTTTGGCAGAGATCAGAGACTGGGATGATGTCGTCATACGCCAGGCGGACAAAGGCAGTAATATAGTAATATGGCCAAACAACATGTACTTACAAGAAGTTGAGAGACAACTAAAGGATACTTCATGCTATAAGAAATTGTGGTCATGCCCTTTAGAGGACTTTCTTGACATATACCAAAACATAATAATGAATGCCAGACTGAACGGGACCATTACAGGGAAAGAGAAAAAATTCCTTACGGAAACTAAACCGAAGATTTCTACATTTGACTGTATACCAAAGGTCCATAAAAATCAACAACATCCTCCGGGACGCCCTATTGTGTCGGGAATAGACAATTTGACAGAAAAAGACAGTAAATATGTAGATTCAAGACTACGGGAATTTTTGACTCAGATACCGTCTTATATTAAAGACACCATGGAGGCTCTTCAAAATCTTGAGGATATGTGGCTCAAAGATGACACCTGGTTGGTCACAGCTGACATTGAAGCCCTATATACAAGCATAAGTCATGCATTTGGCTTACGAGCAGTAAAATACTATTTGGATATGTCCTTTGAAGAAAATCAGAATCACAATGAATTTATACTGACATTGCTCTAATTTGTATTAAAAATAAACTTCTTTGTATTTAACAACAGATACTATTTACAAATTCGAGGGACAGCAATGGGGACAGCATGCGCACCAACCTATGCAAATGTATTCCTAGGTTGGTGGGAACAAACAGTAGTATTCACTGACGATCATGATCAATACTCTCAACACATTCCGATGTGGTTGAGGTATATTGACGATATTATGTTTATTTGGGAAGGCCCGAAAGAAAAACTTGATGAATTTTTGTCAATATTAAATACCAATGAATTAAACATAAAATTGACTTATCATACCAGCCAAAGAGAAGTACCATTTCTGGATTTATTGATTTTTAAGAAATCTAATGGACAAGTTGGAACTGATTTATATAGAAAATCAACTGCAACAAATACGTTACTGTACAGCACCAGTGCACATGCGCCAAGCACTATTAAATCACTCCCTATTTGGGAATTTTTAAGAACTAAAAGAAATTGTTCTGAAGAAATACTATTCAAGAATAGATCTCAAGAATTGGAAGTAAGACTGAAAAAATGTGGATACAGTACTACATCTATCAGACGAGCAAAGAAACGAGCACGAAAAACCACAAGAAAAGATCTTTTGAAAGCCAAACAAAAAAAGTCTGATGGCAAAACCAGACTTATTCTGACTTACAATTCCAATAGTCACAAAATAATCAATGTAATAAATAAACACTGGCAAATACTTCAATCGGACTCTACACTAAAACAACTTTTGGGTGATAAAATAGATCTATGCTACAGAAGGAGCAAAAATTTAAAAGATATGATAAGCCCCAGTCATTTCAATGACCAACGAACAAATAACAAAAAAAGCAAAATTCAGGGCTCTTATCCCTGCGACACTTGCTCAAGTTGTAAATACATACATAAAACCTTGAAAATACATGACAGATTTGGCAAAATACATAACATTAAAACGTATATAAGTTGTAACACAACAGGAGTGATATATATGATCAAATGTGACTGCCATAAGACCTATATTGGTATGACAACACGAAAGTTGCATACACGGTTACAGGAGCATATTCGAAATATCAAGAATGCCGCCAAAGATCTGCAAAATAAGAAAAACATTACCTCTGTAGCATATCATTTTCTGAAAAAACATCAAAGTTGAGTCAATAAATTAACTTGCACAGGAATTCAAAAGATCAGTCTTGGAATAAGAGGTGGGGATTTAACCACCAGACTATTGGAACAGGAAAGCAGATGGATCTTCTTAATGAACTCAGTCCAGCCTCACTGACTTAACGAACATAATAATTATTTTGTATATCTGTAGTATTACTACAGAAATACAGAGAGAAACCCCAAATACCCACTAACACCGTTCTATCAGCATACTAAATTGATCTATGACAAGACAATGTCAGAAATAATAAAAAATATAATAGAAATAAAGAAAGTTTTTTCTCTTATCAAGATCTTTGATATTCATATTGACAGAAGTTGGACACTTTTTGCACAAAGTTTTTCTAATACACATTCACGTTTTATATTTTAGTAGTTGGTATCACATATTTCCAGCAACACTTTCATCATTTTCACATTTTTTGATCAATTTATTAAAATATTCACATTAATAAGTAATAAAATCATATTGTACATTAATTTGATCACTAGTACTAGCCTTAAAATTTTCTATTTAGGGTTTAAGGCCTTATTAAGTATACAGAACAATTAATAACTGTACAAAAAAGACACAAAAATCACACACAGAATAACTTAATTCTTTGTTTCACAAATAGTTAATTTTGTTAGTCACATAATATTCTTTTTTATAAGTAAACCACAGTGGAACTTCATAATTACGGGACAACAGTCCCTGTATAAATTAATATCACACTATTGATATGTGGGAGCTATCGAAAGAAATGATCATACAATCAATATGAGATTATTAGCACTGTTCTGATGTAACATCTAATGAAATCAATAACCTTAAGATAATGAGGATATCTATGTAACAGATGCAGACATAAATTGCTTTGATATGGGATTTATTTATTTACTATTAATTTCTCTGACACTGAATTTGTAATTTAGATATGTTGGGTGCTTTTAAAGTGGGGGATTGGGTACATCCCTGGCTGGGTTAAGTAATATTATCTAAGGAGATGTATGGGATGATAACTACCTGGGTTTACAAACCATAAACGCCATCTGATATCTGCTATGTAACAAGAATCTGACAGGATATGTCAAATACAGAGACATCTAGTTGATATAATGTCTCACAATACACATAGTGCTGAAAGTGAAAAATGGTTCCCCAGATCTAATATTACACTAACGCAATCAGTGAACGAGTTGGTGAACTATTGAAGGGAATCAGTGATCCGTAAGATCATTCAAGACTAGAATAACATTATAGTATGGTATATTGGAAAAAAGTTGTATTGCTACCAGTGAAGATAACATCTTATGACACATATAATCGAAGCAAAATATAGTGTTATTGACTAAATATAATACCAAGAAATCACTGCGAAAATGTATAAATGAATGAAAGAAGTACAAATATGTTCAAACAATGCTTAATATTAATTAAATGGATGAGCACGGTAATCAGACACGATATGCTTTGGTGCATACCTGTCAGATCGAAGAAATCAGCTGGAATATTACCAGCACAACAATTACATCCATTGGCTAGGACTGGAGGAGTGTCACTGGAACGTCACCAGTAAAACATTCACACCCAGATACGCTGATAGGTCAGTCTTTCAGAATAGGCGGAGTTACCAGGCATAAATACCTGCCAGACCGTAACCTCGGTAAACCCTTTGAAAAAGCCGAGCTTGTCGGCGAAACATGTCAGGGGAGGTTGGGAGTTGATGGGCTCCGTAAAATATATGTTTTTAACTTAGCAGAAACAAAATCTTTTTCTAATTATTTAAACTTAATTTGTCAAGCTTATTAGCAGCTTAAATATTGGAATATAGCTATAGCTATTCTTAAAAGCCCAGACAAATTACTTTGATTATAAAAATTAGGGACAGTCAGATAAAATTCAAACCTTTTTTACTAGAAGCAGTATAAGCTATATCACCAGGATATGGTTACAAGGAGAGACTTATAGGTTTACAAGGAGAGACTCATAGACAATATGGTTATGGTTACAAGGAGAGACTTATAGACAATGTTATGTACAAGGAGACATAGCTAAACGACAAAAGTATTATAGGTACCATTACATTCCGGTGCTACTATACACAATAATGCTATCTCTCTATGGCGAATATGGGGTATATGGCTCTCTGTAACTGTATACATAAGTAACCTGTTTTGTTATTAAATAAGCTTATCTAGCTACTAAATTGTTACTTGTGGCACTGATAAAAATAATATGTGTGGTTAAGAACTAAGTGCGATCAACGTGATACAAGCTAACGAGTGCACTCAATATTTATTACTGGTTAACACTATAACATACAATAGTATTGAATACACCATTGCATACAATAGCAATGGTCTAATATACATAGCAATACTACTATATGTGTCATCACGTAATTGGATGATAGTTTAGTAACACTTAATATTACTGAAATAAATGTTTATGGCTTTGCCTTACATGTTACTAACTAGTCAAAAGTGAGTGAGTGGAATTAATATATAGTATTGACTACACTATAACATATAATAGTGTTGGTGTAACATACATAGCAATACTATTATATATGTAATCACGTGATTGGATGAGAGTTCAGTAGTACACTATGTTACATATTGGATAAAATTACCTTTAGCCAGTCGGTGACTGAAACACTCAGGAGCCAATTATTGAACTTGACTCTATAAATGAGCGAATAACTATAATTTGGTCCAGGAGTGATACCTTTCTATACAATATAACTGGTACAAAATATAGATGTATATTCATGCATCAAGAGAAGTTGTGCTACTAATATCCTAATTACCCAGAGTATATACATTTGACTTTAAAGGGGATTTATTTTGAGTAATATCTAACTAAGTCACAGTTATTTCTGACCAATTTATGAGTTCATAATATACACCCTGACTTAATTGTGATATAATCATGAGGGTTTGATACCAGTTACGAATAGTTAACGACGCTCTCTATACCTCACAGATTATGTGAATTTGATGTACATGGTATACCACAATATGCCATAACCACTTTACCTTGTGAACACCAATATTGTGCACGACTATCTATGGTAGAAATAGTATATTTAGCAAGCTGTGATTGATTGTGTATTACCACTAATAGAAAGACTTATACAAATTTGATTATCTGGAGTTACCATCTAGATGTATCAATATCTTTAATCTAATACAGTTTCATCTTTAGTGGTAAAACTACTAATATACAGAAATTACATAATAGTTGGAGCACCTAGAGATACTAACCAGATATATTAATATCTCTGATGATATATAATTTTACATAAAGTGTTATCCTTATCACTGTCCTTAATCAGATTGATTCTAGTTTCTGTAATTTTAATTGATTTGTCTTACCCTTTTTTTAATAAGTCACAATAAAAGTTATATTTTAATAGCCTAGTTTATCCGCCACTCAATACTCTGTCGATATTACCAATCAAGGGAATTTGAGTGCTACACATATGTACCTTTTGTAAGAGGTTATTCCTCTTAGTTGGTTTTTTGTCTAGTAATGTACATAGCACCTAATCTTCATACTATTTAGTATACTGCTGAGGGTGAATTCACTTTTTACTCTCAGTTGGAATTACCTATAATTATATTCCTTTTTTTATCCCTCAGTAGTGCCTTTGGACCCTCTTCTCGCAGTTCTCAGGTGGAGTTCATATTTCTCCCGGTTTAACTACGACATCACTTATAGGCCTGTTAGCAGAAATGGAAAAGCTGATGCTTTATCCAGAAGGGATTGTAGACCCACAAAGGATGAAACTCCCAAGCAATCATCCCACTTCACAACTTCATTGGTCTCACTACCAGACTGGAAGAGATGATTAAAAGATCTCTAGCTAATGACACCAACATCTCTTAAGAACAGTTGCAAAAGGATTCA
Source organism: Bombina bombina (assembly GCF_027579735.1). NCBI lineage: Eukaryota > Metazoa > Chordata > Amphibia > Anura > Bombinatoridae > Bombina > Bombina bombina. Next base: position 374,452,337 of record NC_069499.1, read on the forward strand.
TATGGACTCTTCTATAAATTAAAACAACTTTAAATACCCCCGATCTTCGTGACCCCATATTACATTCTGTACATAACTCTCCATTAGCAGGTAATTTGGGTATTCATAAGAACCTTCACCTGTCTCAACGGTCCTTTTGGTGGCCTACTTTGGTTAAGGATGTCACAGCTTATGTCCAGTCTTGTCAGAAGTGTGCCATTTCCAAAACACAAAGAAACCGTCCATATGGATTACTTCTATCTCTCCCTATTACTGACAAACCATGGAAGGATATTGTAGAATTACCTAGATCTAACAATAATAATAACATTTTTGTTGTTGTGGATTTACTGACTAAATTGGCACATCTCATACCATGTAAATCCTTACCTACTGCTTCACAAGCTGCCCAGTTTTGTTTAGACAACATAGTAAAATTGCATGGCTTGCCCTCATCCATCACTTCAGAAAGAGGCTCGCAATTCACCACAAAGTTCTAGAAGGAATTATGCCATTCCCCGCAAATTAATCAAAGATTGAGTACTACTTATCACCCCCAGACGAATGGGCAATGTGAACGCACTAACCAGTGGCTTGAGCAATACATCCGTTGCTATTGCAACCTTCAGCAGGATAACTGGCCCACTTTAATGTCTACTGAGTTTGCTTACAATAATTCAGTCAACTCCTCCACCAAACAAACTCCATTTTACGCATCATACGGTTTCCATCCTTTCTATCATGTACTGCCCAAAGGATCAGTACCTGTCCTCTTGTCAATGACACCATAAACTCCATCTCTGATAATTTCAAGGTCCTTTATGAAAACATTTAGGCCTAGATTTGGAGTTTGGCGGTAGCCGTGAAAACCAGCGTTAGAGGCTCCTAACGCTGGTTTTAGGCTACCGCCGGTATTTGGAGTCACTCAAAATAGGGTCTAACGCTCACTTTCCAGCCGCGACTTTTCCATACCGCAGATCCCCTTACGTCAATTGCATATCCTATCTTTTCAATGGGATTTTTATAACTCCGGTAATTAGAGTCGTTTCTGAAGTGAGCGTTAGACATCTAACGACAAAACTCCAGCCGCAGGAAAAAAGTCAGTAGTTAAGAGCTTTCTGGGCTAACGCCGGTTTATAAAGCTCTTAACTACTGTGCTCTAAAGTACACTAACACCCATAAACTACCTATGTACCCCTAAACCGAGGTCCCCCCACATCGCCGACACTCGCAAAATTTTTTTTAACCCCTAATCTGCCGACCGCCACCTATGTTATACTTATGTACCCCTAATCTGCTGCCCCTAACACCGCCGACCCCTGTATTATATTTATTAACCCCTAACCTGCCCCCCACAACGTCGCCTCCACCTGCCTACACTTATTAACCCCTAATCTGCCGACCGCAAAGCGCCGCCACCTACGTTATCCTTATGTACCCCTAATCTGCTGCCCCTAACACTGCGGACCCCTATATTATATTTATTAACCCCTAATCTGCCCCCCTCAACGTCGCCTCCACCTGCCTACACTTATTAACCCCTAATCTGCCGACCGGACTTGAGCGCTACTATAATAAAGTTATTAACCCCTAATCCACCTCACTAACCCTATAATAAATAGTATTAACCCCTAATCTGCCCTCCCTAACATCGCCGACACCTAACTTCAAACATTAACCCCTAATCTGCCGACCGAATCTCGCCTCTATTCTAATAAATGGATTAACCCCTAAAGCTAAGTCTAACCCTAACACTAACACCCACCTAAGTTAAATACCATTTTAATCTAACAAAATGAATTAACTCTTATTAAATAAATTATTTCTATTTAAAGCTAAATACTTACCTGTAAAATAAACCCTAATATAGCTACAATATAAATTATAATTATATTATAGCTATTTTAGGATTAATATTTATTTTACAGGTAACTTTGTATTTATTTTAACCATGTACAATAGCTATTAAATAGTTAAGAACTATTTAATAGCTAAAATAGTTAAAATAATTACAAATTTACCTGTAAAAGAAATCCTAACCTAAGTTACAATTAAACCTAACACTAGACTATCAATAAATTAATTAAATAAACTACCTACAATTATCTACAATTAACCTAACACTACACTATCAATAAATTAATTAAATACAATTGCTACAAATAAATACAATTAAATAAACTAGCTAAAGTACAAAAAATAAAAAAGAACTAAGTTACAAAAAATAAAAAAAATATTTACAAACATAAGAAAAATATTACAACAATTTTAAACTAATTACACCTACTCTAAGCCCCCTAATAAAATAACAAAGCACCCCAAAATAAAAAAATGCCCTACCCTATTCTAAATTACTAAAGTTCAAAGCTCTTTTACCTTACCAGCCCTGAACAGGGCCCTTTGCGGGGCATGCCCCAAGAAATACAGCTCTTTTGCCTGTAAAAAAAAACATACAACAGCCAATAGAATGCGAGCTCAATCTGATTGGCTGATCGGATCAGCCAATCGGATTGAACTTGATTCTGATTGGCTGATTCCATCAGCCAATCAGAATATTCCTACCTTAATTCCGATTGGCTGATAGAATCCTATCAGCCAATCGGAATTCGAGGGACGCCATCTTGGATGACGTCATTTAAAGGAACCGTCATTCGTCGTTCAGTCGTCGGCCAGGAAGCATGTTCCGTGGTGGAGGTCTTCAGGATGCTGCCGCTTCACTCCAGATGGATGCCGCTTGGATGAAGACTTCAATCTGATGGAAGACCTCTTCTGCCCCGCTTGGATGAAGACTTCAGCCGGATCATGGACCTCTTCAGCCCCCCGCTTGGGCTTGGATCAGGACATCGGAGGAGCTCTTCTGGACGGATCGGTGTGATACCCGGTGAGGTGAAGACAAGGTAGGATGATCTTCAGGGGCTTAGTGTTAGGTTTATTTAAGGGGGGTTTGGGTTAGATTAGGGGTATGTGGGTGGTGGGTTGTTATGTTGGGGGGCTTGGTTATTGTATGTTTTTTTTTACAGGCAAAAGAGCTGTATTTCTTGGGGCATGCCCCGCAAAGGGCCCTGTTCAGGGCTGGTAAGGTAAAAGAGCTTTGAACTTTAGTAATTTAGAATAGGGTAGGGCATTTTTTTATTTTGGGGGGCTTTGTTATTTTATTAGGGGGCTTAGAGTAGGTGTAATTAGTTTAAAATTGTTGTCATATTTTTCTTATGTTTGTAAATATTTTTTTTTTTTTGTAACTTAGTTCTTTTTTATTTTTTGTACTTTAGCTAGTTTATTTAATTGTATTTATTTGTAGCAATTGTATTTAATTAATTTATTGATAGTGTAGTGTTAGGTTCATTGTAGATAATTGTAGGTAGTTTATTTAATTAATTTATTGATAGTCTAGTGTTAGGTTTATTTGTAACTTAGGTTAGGATTTCTTTTACAGGTAAATTTGTAATTATTTTAACTATTTTAGCTATTAAATAGTTCTTAACTATTTAATAGCTATTGTACATGGTTAAAATAAATACAAAGTTACCTGTAAAATAAATATTAATCCTAAAATAGCTGTAATATAATTATAATTTATATTGTAGCTATATTAGGATTTATTTTACAGGTAAGTATTTAGCTTTAAATAGGAATAATTTATTTAATAAGAGTTAATTAATTTCGTTAGATTTAAATTATATTTAACTTCGGGGGGTGTTAGTGTTAGGGTTAGACTTAGCTTTAGGGGTTAATACATTTATTAGAATAGCGGTGAGCTCCAGTCGGCAGATTAGGGGTTAATGTTTGAAGTTAGGTGTCGGCGATGTTAGGGAGGGCAGATTAGGGGTTAATACTATTTATGATAGGGTTAGTGAGGCGGATTAGGGGTTAATAACTTTATTATAGTAGCGCTCAGGTCCGGTCGGCAGATTAGGGGTTAATAAGTGTAGGCAGGTGGAGGCGACGTTGTGGAGGGCAGATTAGGGGTTAATAAATATAATATAGGGGTCGGCGATGTTAGGGCAGCAGATTAGGGGTACATAGGGATAATGTAAGTAGCGGCGGTTTACGGAGCGGCAGATTAGGGATTAATAATAATATGCAGGGGTCAGCGATAGCGGGGGCGGCAGATTAGGGGTTAATAAGTGTAAGGTTAGGGGTGTTTAGACTCGGGGTACATGTTAGAGTGTTAAGTGCAGATGTAGGAAGGGTTACCGCATAGGAAACAATGGGGCTGCGTTAGGAGCTGAACGCGGCTTTTTTGCACAAGCACGTTTTTGAGGCTGGCAGCGTCCGTAAGCAACTCTGGTATCGAGAGTTGAAGCTGCGTTAAAAATGTTCTACGCTCCTTTTTTGGAGCCTAACGCAGCCTTTATGTGGACTTTCAATACCAGAGTTATTTTTATGGTGCGGCCAGAAAAAAGCCGGCGTTAGTTTTTCGGGTCGTTACCGACAAAACTCTAAATCTAGGCCAAAGAGAGCTCAAGTTCCTCAACAGACTTATTATAACTCTAAAAGGCGACCCTCTCCTTCCTACTCCATTGGCGACAAGGTCTGGCTCTACACAAAACATCTGAGGATTCCTTCTCCTAACAAGAAATTCAACAGTCTTTTCATTGGACCATTTTCTGTTATGAAAATAATCAACCCTAACACTGTTACCCTACAGCTTCCTCCATCTTATAGAATACACCCTACATTTCATATCTCCTTTTTTAAGCCATATCAGCCGGTCCGTGGACAGTGTCAGGATGACCTTTCAGCTAATTATTGTTGATCCTCATATAGAGTTTGAAGCGAAGAAGATATTGGACTCCAGAAGATGTTGTGGCCATCTTCAGTATCCTGTCCATTGGTCTGGGTATGGTTCAGATAGTGACTCTTGGGAACCATCTGGAAACATTAACGCCTCTTGTCTATGACTCACTTCCATTGCAGGTACCCTGGGAAACCTTGTTAGAGACCCACTGAGTGGTTCATGTGGAAGGGGGTGTTGTGTCATGCTGTTGCTCCTTTAATTGTGGGAGGTTCTATCTTTCTCCCTCACATATAAAAGGCAAGTGACTCCATTTCTATAAATTTTAGTTTCACTGGTTGCTCGGTTCTCTGTTATTCTTAAGCCTTTTTTCTAGGAGTATACCTACCTTCTATGTTGGCTGTTGAACATTTTACTGCAAATTGTCATATCTGTGACTTCCAACAGCTGCTTCAATCCTGTGTGCTTAGCGGCTGCTTCGCCGCAACGTATCCTGCCTCTCAGTTGTTTGTGTTGTCTGAACCTCGGTCAGCTTACTTCCTCACTCACTGCATCTTCCTCTCTCCAGCTTCCTTACTTGCTGACTGCATCTTGTTTCAGGACAGTCCCCTTCCAAAGTGTGTTTACACACATCACAGGTACCTATTTTCTATATACTCAGTATTGCCATGTTTACAAGTTGCCCTTGCTGTTACAGGCAGTTTCCTGTCCTGAAGCCTTAGATGGGGTACTGTTTACATGCGTATATTAATGCTGTTCAATATTACCTGTACTTTTGTCCCTTTGCATACTAATATTATATTAACCCTATTAATAGTTACTAACTGTATAACCAAACTTTTACAGACTCTTAGCTTGGTATTTTTGAACAGCCACACAATATCATTGGTGCAACTGTATATATATATTTAAAGCAACAGTATCATGTTTTATATTGTCTACTAACACCTATGCATTTGTTATCCATAACAATTTATTCTCACATCTCACAGGGGAAAATATCTAAACCTACGCTGCATCCAGGTGGATTATTTTGACTGCGTGCGCGCAGCCTACATTCTTTTGGCTGCCTTGTGCAGCCAACATTCCTTTGAGGATGCGTGCGCAACTGTGCGACAGTGACAGACACGTTACAAATGCGATTATAGTATAGATTATTAGTCTCTAAAAAAAACTAAAATGATTAAAATTAAGTAGGAAGCCACGCTTATATATATGGTCACTAACATTTTTACTAACATGTTGAAAAAACATCAAGCTTCTACTGTTCACTGTGCCTCTGACTGAGGTCACAAGCAGTAATATAGGAAAATACAGTAGATTAAGATAAAAAATTAAAAAATAAATAAATCAGGTGACTCCTTCAACAGTGAAACATATAATTCCTAAGAGCAAAATGGCAATAAAAATCCCTAGTTATGATAATGTTGAAGCGGTTGTTGCTGCAGGCCGCTGTGGCCTATTCACATAGTGCACCTAAACTCACAGTAGTTGACCGCTATACCAAGACTGTAAGAAACAATCCTATGAGCTGGAGGAGTCAAACCTACCTTCGATCCACCTGCTGCAGCCCTCCTGATCTATACCAGAGTATTCTGGAAGCTATCAGCCACATGGCCGCTCTCAGTGGTGTAGGTTCCTGATGTGTGCAGTGCAGCTTAACACCCGACACAGGAGTAAGCTTTGTGTATGTAGGGGAAGATGGCGATGTAACTTATTATGAACCGGGGAGCAACTTGACCTGGATACCTGGTGTCCCTAAGATGATGAGAATTGGCGCACTACTTTTGCAATGCTCTGCCTTCGGCTGCCTGTGTCTTCAGCCGGGTCTCAGCTTTGCAGTTCTTCTACTGTTCTGGATGAAACACACAACATTCTCCACACTTTTGAGCCTGTGATGCATGCTATTAAAGTTGGAGTGGGCTAAATAGCATTGTTGGTACCTACTACTGCCCATCTCTGGTTAAATATCATTGGCAGTCTCTTTAGTATGACTTTTCTCCTAAGCCAGGAGTTACCTTGCCAGTAATCTTACACAGCATACCATGTAATCACATGTGTCATTGCTTTAAAATTACTTTTGCTGAATTCTCAGGCCTGAACTCACTGAATGTTTACTGTACGGAACATGATATTTAGGGGATATTTAGGCTTATTTGTAAATTACTTGTTCCACAACCAGTTTTGTAATATAGTTTATTTTCCCCAACTTAATTTTACCAAATACCTGGTGTCAATGAGTGCTAAGCTATATTTTGTGCACTAGGAGTCTATGGGGCCTATTTATCAAGCCGTCGACTGCAAATACGCTGGAATTCCACATCGTAATTGTGGAGAGCTTGATTTGCCTTATTTATCAAAGGCTACAGACCGGCAAAAGTAGAATTTTGTGACGTAACATACGATCCGTCGGTCTCAGTCTGACACAGATTGATGCTTACGTCACTACAGATGTTCCGAATGCAAATTCGGCACTATCTAACTACTTTTGTTAGTTATCAAAAATCTAACAGGTATGCTCACCGCTATTCTGGCCCAGCGTACCTGGTTTTCAATCCACCGCCCTGGAGGCGGCGGATGCCATAGGAATCAATGGGAGTCAGAAAGCAGTGAGAGCTTATGTTCGCTGCTTCCCGATATCCCATTGATACCTATGGGAGAATAAAAGTTACGGTTACACCTAACACCCTAACATAATCCCTGAGTCTAAACACTCCTAATCTGCCACCCCGACACCGCCGCCACCTACATAAAAGTATCAACCCCTATCCCGCTGCTCCCGGAGCCCACCACAACCAAATAAATGTATTAACCCCTAAACCGCAAGCCCCCCACATCACCATAAACTAAATTAACCTATTAATCCCTAAACCTAACAACCTTCTAGCATTAAATATTAATTCATCCCTATCTTATAATAAATTTAAACTTACCTTTAGATTTAAATTAAACTATATTAAACTAATAATTAACCTATTATAACTATTATAATAAAATTACATTAAACTATAATAAATTAATAATTAACCTGCCCTAACTATTATAATAAAATTACATTAAACTATATTAAAATAATAATTAATCTAACCTAACTTTTATACTAAAATTACCTTAAACTAAAAATTAAATTAACTATAGTCCTAATCTAAAACTAAAACCCACCCAATACACCCATAAAAAAATTCTAACATTAACCAAAGAAGATTTACTTACAGTTTTGAAGGTCCAACATCCATCCTCCAAGAAGCCGGGAGAAGTCCTCAACGAAGCGGCCAAAGTCTTCATCCAAGCCCGCAGAAGTCTTCACCCAGATGGCATCTTCTATCTTCAACCATCCGGCGTGGAGCGGCTCCATCTTCAAGACATCCGACGCGGAGCATTCTCTTCCTTCCGATGACTACCGACGAATGAAGGTTCCTTTAAATTACGTCATCCAAGATGGAGTCCCTTAGATTCTGATTGGCTGAAAGAATTCTATCAGCCAATCGGAATTAAGGTTGAAAAAAATCCTATTGGCTGTTGCAATCAGCCAATAGGATTGAGATTTCATCCTATTGACTGATTCAATCAGCCAATAGAATTGAGCTTGCATTCTATTGGCTGATTGGATCAGCCAATAGGATAAAAGCTCAATCCTATTGGCTGATTGCAACAGACAATAGGATTTTTTCAACCTTAATTCTGATTGGCTGATAGAATTCTATCAGCCAATCGGAATCTAAGGGACGCCATCTTGGATGACGTCATTTAAAGAAACCTTTGCAGCAACGATTTTAGGCGATGTTAGGCGAGCGTATTGGTGCCGTCGAATGCAAGTAAGTTGACGACTTGATAAATAGGCCCCTATGTCTACATATTGGTCTAGTCCTTGTAAGGGTACTTTTAGATTGGAAAGGGCCCCAATATAATGAAGGGGTTAATAAAACCATAGATCCTGAGGGATTTGAGTTCACTGTCCTTGCCAGTCTGTAATGTTAATGAAAGAGTCATACAAAACTATTAGAACTGAACTATTGCTTTCGGAAATTATATATGCAAAGTACACTATTTTAATTCACCAGGTCCTGTTGTTAGCAAATTATAGTGCCCAGAAGTTAGATAAAATGTGTTTAAGTCTAATCCTTTGTGCTCAATTTTACCTATAACTTAGTTATTAATACTTGATATCCGTGATTAATTGTTGAAGTTGCAATATAGCTATGCTTATTTCTGGAAAGGGTATATTGAACATCCTATTAGGTATAACAAGAAAAGTTAGCTCATTACCACAGTTGGGCTTAGCAACAATCCTGATTAGATTAAGTCTATCGCAGCAATGCTCCCATTTAAATGAAAGGTACTACCTAACATGGGTCTTTCCTGTAATCAATTATATACTATTGGCTAATCATGGTTGTTTAAATATTACATATATACTAATTTTGGTTACCCTTTTATATACCTGAACATACTACCCTGATTATCACGTATAATTTAATCTGCAGAGAGCTCTACTGATGTAATAACTCATGGTTGTGCTCCGTCGGCGACCTGGACGGAGTGGAATCTCTCCATTTACTGGCTTTTCTCTGCATCACTAGGGGGTAAATGGAAAATGTGTCTAGACTATTCCTATTGTACGCTGTCAAAAATCTGGATATTCTGAGACCAATAAAGGGCAAAGATGAGTATACCTATCTAAGCTATAATTATATGCTACTATAGATTTAACCTCTAATACGAGTTGTAGATATTGGGTTCTAATAGACCCACACCTATTTCCCCGTATAGTCTTATGCTCATAAGGACATACTGTGAAAGACCATGGCCTCTAAATTCATCTATGTGTATATGCGTTAACGATATCTACTAGGCTGAGTACTTAAGTATTGCAGCTGCACAACATATTTGTTCGTAGCTGACAGACCTTTTGAATACTCTCCCTACTATATTAGAATTGTATGTTACAAACGATATTATAACTAATGTAAGACTCAAATACCATAACAGTTGGTTATTATGTTATTCTGTGTTCAACTAAATGTTCTTAGCATATATCAAACCTACATTAAGTATGCTATTTTACAAGCTAGTTGTTTCCATTTGGGGTCCAAAGTGTCCCATTTTGTTATTTTTTTTTTCCCCTAGAATTCCCTAATCTGACTTAAATTCATTCCCGGTGGTCCAAGAGAGGCCTCTATTTTTCATGGAAGGAAATCATTGTATCTGACTTTATATTATATTTTAAGGGGATACTCCTTAATTGAAAAATTGAGGTTAATTTTTATTTGTATAACTGGGCGATTAATTGTTTAATTATTTTCACAGAGATTCCGAGTTTGGCGTTAGCCTTAAAAAACAGCTTTCAGAGGTCCCAACGCTGCTTTTTACCTAACGCTGGTATTACGAGTCTGACAAGTACAGGCTCACCACTCACTTTTCTTCCGCGACTCGAGGCTACCGCAAATCCCTTTACGTCAATTGCGTATCCTATCTTTTTAATGGGATTTGCCTAATGCTGGTATTACGAGTCTTGGAAGAAGTGAGCGGTAGACCCTCTCCTGTCAAGACTTCGACCGCATTTAAAAGTCAGTAGTTAAGAGTTTTATGGGCTAACGCCGGAACATAAAACTCTTAACTAAAGTGCTACAATGTACACTAACACCCATAAACTACCTATTAACCCCTAAACCGAGGCCCCCCCACATCGCAAACACTAAAATAAAAATGTTTAACCCCTAATCTGCTGACCGGACATCGCCGCCACCTACATTGTACCTATGAACCCCTAATCTGCTGCCCCTAACATCGCCAACACCTACATTATATTTTCTAACCCCTAATCTGCTGCCCCCAACGTCGCCACCACTTACCTACAACTATTAACCCCTAATCTGCCGAGCACTTTAATAAATGTATTAACCCCTAAACCGCTGCACTCCCGCCTCGCAAACACTAGTTACATTTTATTAACCCCTAATCTGCCGTCCCTAACATCGCCGACACCTACTTACATTTATTAACCCCTACTCTGCTGTCCCTAACATCACTGCTACTATATTAAAGTTATTAACCCCTAAACCTGTCTAAACCTAACCCTAACCCCCCCTAACTTAAATATAATTTAAATTAAACAAAATACATATAACATAATTACATAAATTAATCCTATTTAAAACTAAATACTTACCTATAAAATAAACCCTAAGCTAGCTACAATATAACTAATAGTTACATTGTAGCTAGTTTAGGATTTATATTTATTTTACAGGCAACTTTGTATTTATTTTAACTAGGTAGAATAGTTATTAAATAGTTATTAACTATTTAATAACTACCTAGCTAAAATAAGTACAAAATTACCTGTAAAATAAATCCTAACCTAAGTTACAATTACACATAACACTACACTATCATTAAATAAATTACCTAAACTACCTACAATTAATTACAATTAAATTCAGTAAACTAAATTGCGAAAAAAAACAAACACTAAATTACAGAAAATAAAAAAGAATTACAAGAATTTTAAACTAATTACACCTAATCACCCAATACAATAAAAAGCCCCCCAAAATAATAAAATTTCCCTACACTATACTAAATTACAAATAGCCCTTAAAAGGACCTTTTGCGGGGCATTGCCCCAAAGTAATCAGCTCTTTTACCTGTAAAAGAAAAATACAATACCCACCAACATTAAAATCCACCACCCACACACCCCTACTCTAAAACCCACCCAATCCCCCCTTAAAAAAACCTAACACTAACCCCCTGAAGATCACCCTACCTTGAGCCGTCTTCACTCAGCCGGGCACAAGTGGTCCTCCATACGGCAGAAGTCTTCATTCGATCGGGGCAGAAGAGATCCTCCAGACGGCAGAAGGCTTCATCCAAGCGGCATCTTCTATCTTCATCCTTCCGGAGCGGAGCCATCTTCAATCAAGCCGACGCGGAGCGATCTGTCACACTCGGCCGCTGGGAAGCTCCAGCTGTCCTCTCTTTGTGTTTGATTGACAGGTAGTCTGAGCCGCCCCTTCCTGATGATGTCACTACCAGGCTTTTTATTCCGGGCTTCCTGTTTCTTCAGTGCCCGTTTGTTTGTTGCTCTCTGTGGCTCCTGTGAGGACTTCACTGTGGAAACTCTCTAACTGCTAGACATGTGCACGGCTAAAAAATTTGGTTTGTTTTCGGTTCGGATCGATTCGGACTTTTCGAATTTCGTTTCGGATCGAATCGGATTCGGCAAAATTTGAATAAATTCGTTTCGGATTTATTCGGATCTGAATAAATTCGTTTCGGATTTATTCGGATTCGGCTGAATTCGGTTCAATTCCGTTCCGAAATTCGGTATGTTTTTAGTACACTAACACCCATTTAGTACACTAAGTCACTAACACCCATAAACTACCTATGAACCACTAAACCGAGGCCCCCCCACATCGCAAACCCTATAATAACATTATTTAACCCCTAATCTGCCGATCGGATATCGCCGCAACCTACATTATAGCTATTAACCCCTAATCTGCTGTCCCTAACACCGCCGACCCCTACATTATAGTTATTAACCCCTAATATGCCTCCCCCAACGTCGCCGCAATCTAACTACAAGTATTAACCCCTAATCTGCCGACCCGATATCGCCGCCGCCTACATTATAGCTATTAACCCCTAATCTGCTGTCCCTAACACCGCCGACCCCTACATTATAGTTATTAACCCCTAATCTGCCTCCCCCAACGTCGCCGCAATCTAACTACAAGTATTAACCCCTAATCTGCCGACCCGATATCGCCGCCGCCTACATTATAGCTATTAACCCCTAATCTGGTGTCCCTAACACCGCCGACCCCTACATTATAGTTATTAACCCCTAATCTGCCTCCCCCCAACGTCGCCACAATCTAACTACAAGTATTAACCCCTAATCTGCCGACCCGATATCGCCGCCGCCTACATTATAGCTATTAACCCCTAATCTGGTGTCCCTAACACCGCCGACCCCTACATTATAGTTATTAACCCCTAATCTGCCTCCCCCCAACGTCGCCACAATCTAACTACAAGTATTAACCCCTAATCTGCCGACCACAAATCGCTGCCACTATAATAAATGTATTAACCCCTAAACCGCCGCACTCCCGCCTCGCAAACACTATAATACATTTTATTAACCCCTAATCTGCCCTCCCTAACATCGCCGCCACCTACCTACAATTATTAACCCCTAATCTCCCGCCCCCAACGTCGCTGCTACTATAATAAGGTTATTAACCCCTAAACCTAAGTCTAACCCTAACACTAACACCCCCTAACTTAAATATAATTTAAATAAAACGAAATAAATTTACTATAGTTAAATAAATGAATCCTATTTAAAACTAAAGACTTACCTGTAAAATAAACCCTAAGATAGCTGCAATATAACTAATAGTTACATTGTAGCTATTTTAGGATTTATTTTTATTTTACAGGCAACTTTGTATTTATTTTAACTAGGTACAATAGTTATTAAATAGTTAATAACTATTTAATAACTACCTACCTAAAATAAATACAAATTTACCTGTAAAATAAATCCTAACCTAAGTTACAATTACACCTAACACTACACTATCATTAAATTAACTAAATAAATGAATCATATTTAAAACAAAATACTTACCTGTAAAATAAACCCTAAGATAGCTGCAATATAACTAATAGTTACATTGTAGCTATTTTAGCATTTATATTTATTTTACAGGCAACTTTGTATTTATTTTAACTAGGTACAAAAGCTATTAAATAGTTATTGACTAATTAATAGCTACCTAGTTAAAATAATTACAAAATTACCTGTAAAATAAATCCTAACCTAAGTTACAATTAAACCTAACACTACACTGTCATTAAATAAATTAACTACAAGTACCTACAATTATCTACAATTAAATAAACTAAAGTACAAAAAACCCCCACTAAATTACAAAAAAAAACAAACACTAAATTACAAAAAATAAAAAAATATTACAAGAATTTTAAACTAATTACACCTAATCTAAGCCCCCTAATAAAATAACAAAGCCCCCCAAAATAAAAAAAATGCCCTACCCTATACTAAATTACAAAAGTTAACAGCTCTATTACCTTACCAGCCCTGAACAGGGCCCTTTGCGGGGCATGCCCCAAAGTAAACAGCTCTTTTGCCTGTAAAAAAAAAACCACAATCCCCCCCCACATTACAACCCACCACCCACATACCCCTACTCTAACCCAAACCCCCCTTAAATAAACCTAACACTACCCCCCTGAAGATCTCCCTACCTTGAGTCGTGTTCACCCAGCCGGGCCGAAGTCTTCATCCGATGGGGCAGAAGAGGACATCCAGACCGGCAGAAGTCTTCATCCAAGCGGGGCAAGAAGAGGTCTTCCATCCATCATACAAGTACCAAAATACAAACAAACACTAAATTACAAAAAATAATAGAATATTACAATAATTTTAAACTAATTACACCTAATCTAAGCCCCCGACTAGCTATTAATATAGCTTCAATATAACTAATAGTTACATTGTAGCTATTTTAGGATTTATATTTATTTTACAGGCAACATTGTATTTATTTTAACTAGGTACAATAGCTATTAAATAGTTAATAACTATTTAATAACTACCTAGCTAAAATAAATACAAATTTACCTGTAAAATAAATCATAACCTAAGTTACAATTATACCTAACACTACACTATCATTAAATTAACTAAATAAATTAATCCTATATAAAACTAAAGACTTACCTGTAAAATAAACCTTAATATAGCTGCAATATAACTAATAGTTACATTGTAGCTATTTTAGCATTTATATTTATTGTACAGGCAACTTTGTATTTATTTTAACTAGGTTCAATAGCTATTAAATAGATATTGACTATTTAATAGCTACCTAGTTAAAATAATTACAAAATTACCTGTAAAATAAATCCTAACCTAAGTTACAATTAAACCTAACACTACACTATCATTAAATAAATTAACTACAAGTACCTACAATTAAATACAATTAAAAAAACTAAACTAAAGTACAAACCCCCCCCCACTAAATTACAAAAAATAAAAAAATATTACAAGAATTTTAAACTAATTACACCTAATCTAAGCCCCCTAATAAAATAACAAAGCCCCCCAAAATAAAAAAAATGCCCTACCCTATACTAAATTACAAAAGTTAACAGCTCTATTACCTTACCAGCCCTGAACAGGGCCTTTTGCGGGGCATGCCCCAAAGAAAACAGCTCTTTTGCCTGTAAAAAAAAACACAATACCCCCCCCACATTACAACCCACCACCCACATACCCCTACTCTAACCCAAACCCCCCTTAAATAAACCTAACACTACCCCCCTGAAGATCTCCCTACCTTGAGTCGTGTTCACCCAGCCGGGCCGAAGTCTTCATCCGATGGGGCAGAAGAGGACATCCAGACCGGCAGAAGTCTTCATCCAAGCGGGGCAAGAAGAGGTCTTCCATCCATCAGAAAAGTACAAAAAAACAAACAAACACTAAATTAGCAAGAATAATAAAATATTACAATAATTTTAAACTAATTACACCTAATCTAAGCCCCCTACTAGCTATTAATATAGCTACAATATAACTAATATTTACATTGTAGCTATTTTAGGATTTATATTTATTTTACAGGCAACTTTGTATTTATTTTAACTAGGTACAATAGCTATTAAATAGTTAATAACTACCTAGCTAAAATAAATACAAATTTACCTGTAAAATAAACCCTAACCTAAGTTACAATTACACCTAACACTACACTGTCATTAAATTAACTAAATAAATTAATCCTATATAAAACTAAATACTTACCTGTAAAATAAACCCTAATATAGCTACAATATAACTAATAGTTACATTGTAGCTATTTTAGCATTTATATTTATTTTACAGGCAACTTTGTATTTATTTTAACTAGGTACAATAGCTATTAAATAGATATTTACTGTTTAATAGCTACCTAGTTAAAATAATTACAAAATTACCTGTAAAATAAATCCTAACCTAAGTTACTATTAAACCTAACACTACACTATCATTAAATAAATTAACTACAAGTACCTACAATTAAATACAATGAAATAAACTAAACTAAAATACAAAAAAAACAAACACTAAATTACAAAAAATAAAAAAAATTACAAGAATTTTAAACTAATTACACCTAATCTAAGCCCCCTAATAAAATAACAAAGCCCCCCAAAATAAAAAAATGCCCTACCCTATACTAAATTACAAAAGTAATCAGCTCTATTACCTTACCAGCCCTGAACAGGGCCTTTTGTGGGGCATGCCCCAAAGAAAACAGCTCTTTTGCCTGTAAAAAAAAACACAATACCCCCCCCCCACATTACAACCCACCACCCACATACCCCTACTCTAACCCAAACCCCCCTTAAATAAACCTAACACTACCCCCCTGAAGATCTCTCTACCGTGTCTTCACCCAGCAGGCCGAAGTCTTCATCCGATCGGGCAGAAGAGGACATCCAGACCGGCAGAAGTCTTCATCCAAGCGGGGCAAGAAGAGGTCTTCCATCCATCAGAAGTCTTGATCCAGGCGTCATCTTCTCTGTTCATCCATCCGGAGCGGAGCGGCAGCATCCTGAAGACATCCCACGCAGAGCATCCTCTTCTTTCTTGATCCGATGACTAGGTGACTGTACCTTTAAGTGACGTCATCCAAGATGGCGTCCCTTGAATTCCGATTGGCTGATAGGATTCTATCAGCCAATCGGAATTAAGGTAGGAAAAATCTGATTGGCTGATTCAATCAGCCAATCAGATTCAAGTTCAATCCGATTGGCTGATCCAATCAGCCAATCAGATTGAGCTCGCATTCTATTGGCTGATCGGAACAGCCAATAGAATGCAAGGTCAATCTGATTGGCTGATTCCATCAGCCAATCGGATTGAACTTGAATCTGATTGACTGATTGAATCAGCCAATCAGATTTTTCCTACCTTAATTCCGATTGGCTGATAGAATCCTATCAGCCAATCGGAATTCAAGGGACGCCATCTTGGATGACGTCACTTAAAGGTACAGTCACCTAGTCGTCGGATCAAGAAAGAAGAGGATGCTCTGCGTGGGATGTCTTCAGGATGCTGCCGCTCCGCTCCGGATGGATGAACAGAGAAGATGACGCCTGGATCAAGACTTCTGATGGATGGAAGACCTCTTCTTGCCCCGCTTGGATGAAGACTTCTGCCGGTCTGGATGTCCTCTTCTGCCCGATCGGATGAAGACTTCGGCCCGCTGGGTGAAGACACGGTAGAGAGATCTTCAGGGGGGTAGTGTTAGGTTTATTTAAGGGGGGTTTGGGTTAGAGTAGGGGTATGTGGGTGGTGGGTTGTAATGTGGGGGGGGGTATTGTGTTTTTTTTTACAGGCAAAAGAGCTGTTTTCTTTGGGGCATGCCCCGCAAAAGGCCCTGTTCAGGGCTGGTAAGGTAATAGAGCTGATTACTTTTGTAATTTAGTATAGGGTAGGGCATTTTTTTATTTTGGGGGGATTTGTTATTTTATTAGGGGGCTTAGATTAGGTGTAATTAGTTTAAAATTCTTGTAATTTTTTTTATTTTTTGTAATTTAGTGTTTTTTTTTTTTGTACTTTAGTTTAGTTTATTTCATTGTATTTAATTGTAGGTACTTGTAGTTAATTTATTTAATGATAGTGTAGTGTTAGGTTTAATAGTAACTTAGGTTAGGATTTATTTTACAGGTAATTTTGTAATTATTTTAACTAGGTAGCTATTAAACAGTAAATATCTATTTAATAGCTATTGTACCTAGTTAAAATAAATACAAAGTTGCCTGTAAAATAAATATAAATGCTAAAATAGCTACAATGTAACTATTAGTTATATTGTAGCTATATTAGGGTTTATTTTACAGGTAAGTATTTAGTTTTATATAGGATTAATTTATTTAGTTAATTTAATGACAGTGTAGTGTTAGGTGTAATTGTAACTTAGGTTAGGGTTTATTTTACAGGTAAATTTGTATTTATTTTAGCTAGGTAGTTATTAACTATTTAATAGCTATTGTACCTAGTTAAAATAAATACAAAGTTGCCTGTAAAATAAATATAAATCCTAAAATAGCTACAATGTAACTATTAGTTATATTGTAGCTATATTAATAGCTAGTAGGGGGCTTAGATTAGGTGTAATTAGTTTAAAATTATTGTAATATTTTATTATTTTTGCTAATTTAGTGTTTGTTTGTTTTTTTGTACTTTTCTGATGGATGGAAGACCTCTTCTTGCCCCGCTTGGATGAAGACTTCTGCCGGTCTGGATGTCCTCTTCTGCCCCATCGGATGAAGACTTCGGCCCGGCTGGGTGAACACGACTCAAGGTAGGGAGATCTTCAGGGGGGTAGTGTTAGGTTTATTTAAGGGGGGTTTGGGTTAGAGTAGGGGTATGTGGGTGGTGGGTTGTAATGTGGGGGGGGGATTGTGTTTTTTTTTTACAGGCAAAAGAGCTGTTTTCTTTGGGGCATGCCCGCAAAGGGCCCTGTTCAGGGCTGGTTAGGTAATAGAGCTGTTAACTTTTGTAATTTAGTATAGGGTAGGGCATTTTTTTTTATTTTGGGAGGCTTTGTTATTTTATTAGGGGGCTTAGATTAGGTGTAATTAGTTTAAAATTCTTGTAATATTTTTTTATTTTTTGTAATTTAGTGGTTTTTTATTTTTTGTAATTTAGTGGGGGGGGGGTTGTACTTTAGTTTATTTAATTGTAGATAATTGTAGGTACTTGTAGTTAATTTATTTAATGATAGTGTAGTGTTAGGTTTTATTGTAACTTAGGTTAGGATTTATTTTACAGGTAATTTTGTAATTATTTTAACTAGGTAGCTATTAATTAGTCAATAACTATTTAATAGCTATTGTACCTAGTTAAAATAAATACAAAGTTGCCTGTAAAATAAATATAAATGCTAAAATAGCTACAATGTAACTATTAGTTATATTGCAGCTATATTAGGGTTTATTTTACAGGTAAGTATTTAGTTTTAAATATGAGTCATTTATTTAATTAATTAAATGATAGTGTAGTGTTAGGTGTAATTGTAACTTAGGTTAGGATTTATTTTACAGGTAAATTTGTATTTATTTTAGCTAGGTAGTTATTAAATAGTTATTAACTATTTAATAACTATTGTACCTAGTTAAAATAAATACAAAGTTGCCTGTAAAATAAAAATAAATCCTAAAATAGCTACAATGTAACTATTAGTTATATTGCAGCTATCTTAGGGTTTATTTTACAGGTAAGTCTTTAGTTTTAAATAGGATTCATTTATTTAACTATAGTAAATTTATTTCGTTTTATTTAAATTATATTTAAGTTAGGGGGTGTTAGTGTTAGGGTTAGACTTAGGTTTAGGGGTTAATAACCTTATTATAGTAGCGGCGACGTTGGGGGCGGGAGATTAGGGGTTAATAATTTTAGGTAGGTGGCGGCGATGTTAGGGAGGGCAGATTAGGGGTTAATAAAATGTATTATAGTGTTTGCGAGGCGGGAGTGCGGCGGTTTAGGGGTTAATACATTTATTATAGTTGCGGCGATTTACAGTCAGCAGATTAGGGGTTAATACTTGTAGTTAGATTGTGGCGACGTTGGGGGGAGGCAGATTAGGGGTTAATAACTATAATGTAGGGGTCGGCGGTGTTAGGGACAGCAGATTAGGGGTTAATAGCTATAATGTAGGCGGCGGCGATATCGGGTCGGCAGATTAGGGGTTAATACTTGTAGTTAGATTGCGGCGACGTGGGGGGGGCAGATTAGGGGTTAATAACTATAATGTAGGGGTCGGGGGTGTTAGGGACAGCAGATTAGGGGTTAATAGCTATAATGTAGGCGGCGGCGATATACGGTCGGCAGATTAGGGGTTAATACTTGTAGTTAGATTGCGGCGACGTTGGGGGAGGCAGATTAGGGGTTAATAACTATAATGTAGGGGTCGGCGGTGTTAGGGACAGCAGATTAGGGGTTAATAGCTATAATGTAGGCGGGCGGCGATATCGGGTCGGCAGATTAGGGGTTAATACTTGTAGTTAGATTGTGGCGACGTTGGGGGGGGCAGATTAGGGGTTAATAACTATAATGTAGGGGTCGGCGGTGTTAGGGACAGCAGATTAGGGGTTAATAGCTATAATGTAGGCGGCGGCGATATTTGGTCGGCAGATTAGGGGTTAATACTTGTAGTTAGATTGCGGCGACGTTGGGGGAGGCAGATTAGGGGTTAATAACTATAATGTAGGGGTCGGCGGTGTTAGGGACAGCAGATTAGGGGTTAATAGTTATAATGTAGGTGGGCGGCGATATCGGGTCGGCAGATTAGGGGTTAATACTTGTAGTTAGATTGCGGCAACGTTGGGGGGGGCAGATTAGGGGTTAATAACTATAATGTAGGGGTCGGCGGTGTTAGGGACAGCAGATTAGGGGTTAATAGTTATAATGTAGGTGGCGGCGATATTCGGTCGGCAGATTAGGGGTTAATAAAATAATGCAGGTGTCAGCGATAGCGGAGGCAGCAGATTAGGGGTTAATAAGTGTCAGATTAGGGGTGTTTAGAGACTCGGGGTACATGTTAGGGTGTTAGGTGCAGACTTAGTGTTTCCCCATAGGAAACAATGGGGCTGCGGTGTTAGTTTTTTTTCAGCCGAAACTCCCATTGTTTCCTATGGGGAAATGCCGAATTTTAACGAGCTAATTCGGATTTATTCGGAGATACGGCAGCTATTTCGGATTCATTCGGTAGATTCGGAAGTATTTTAATTCGGAAATCCGAATCGATCCGAATCTCTGAATTTACCGAATTTACTGAATTTCCGAATTAATCCGAAACGAACCGCACATGTCTACTAACTGCCAAACTCTGCAAAGACTGACTATCCTGGGTTAACCCTCTAACTTCCTGATGACCTGTTGCCGAACATTGCAAGTACTATTTATTCTGTGAATCTCTCAATCTGCTTGTTTACCTGTTGCCACAACTCTGCAAATACTGTTTATTCAGTGTAAACCTTCAAACTGCTTGATATCCTGTTGCCAAACATTGAAAGGACTGTTTATTCTGTGAAACTCTCAAACTGCATGTTTACCTGTTGCCAAACTCTGCAAATACTGCTTATTCAGTGTAAACCTTCAAACTGCTTGATATCCTGTTGCCAAACATTGCAAGAACTGTCTATTCTGTGAAACTTTCAAACTGCATGATAACCTGTTGCCAATCTCTGCAAGTACTGATATATCTGTATTAACCCTCAAACTACTTGTTATCCTGTTATCTAACTCTGCATGTACTGACTAATCAGTATAAACCTACAAACTGCCTGATAACCTGTTGCCAAACTCTTCAAGGACTGACTACATAGTATTAACCCTCAAACTGCCTGATAACAAGTTACCTACTCCTGCATTATTAACTGTTTCTTTTTTTACCCTTCCTCTGTCTGAGTATAAGTGGACTATCCCTGCTCTCCTGATTCTGTGGAAGACTTTTCCTGAAGCCAGTTCCTTACTTAGAAGTCTATTTGGCTGATATTTTGAACTACTTTGGACTACGCTAACTCTGCTCCATATTGTGAGTACATTGTTTTTTAGAGGTTGTCGTGGGGTCACGTCCTGGATTAAACTCAGAGTGCAAGGGTGTTGTTTAAGTTCGTCCTAGCATTTGGGTCTTCTTCTAGACTTTTCCTAACCTGACAGTACAAACGGCCATAATATGGACCCTGATGAGTTATCCAGGGCTGTGGCTCTACAAGGGCAACTTCTGGGAAATCATTCTGCTCATTTGCAATCTTTGGATTCCAAGCTTGACCAGATTACTGCTCTGCTACATAACCTCTCTGCTCCTTCTCAAGCTACTGTGACTCCTACTGCAGCTGCTACTATATCCAATGCTGTCTTTAACCCACCTCAAACTGTTGGACAGTATATACCACAAATCCCACTTACAGATAAATATGACGGTAATCCTGAAGAATGCCGTGGATTCCTTAATCAATGTCGTTTACACTTCAGAAACAATCCTCAAGTTTTTGTCAAATCTACTTCCAAAATCACCTTTATTTTTTCCCTCATGAAGGGTAAGGCTCTAGCCTGGGTGTCTCCTCTTTTAGAGAAGAATGATCCTTTACTACAAGATGTGGAATTATTTGTGTCCATCTTTTCTTCTGTTTTTGACAAGCCTGGGAGGTCTGCAGCTGCAGAGGCAGGATTGTTGGATCTGAGACAGGGATCCCTTTCGGTAGCTCAATATGCTATTGAATTCAGGACTTTAGACGCAGAAACTGATTGGAACCATGGAGCCTTACGGGCAGCCTTTCGCAAGGGACTTTGCGAACGCCTTAAGGATGAACTTGTATTTCCGGAACTCCCTGATTCATTGGAGGGTCTTATCAATTTGTGTATTACTCTTGACGCCTGGTATTCTGAACGTCTTCAGGAGAGAGATAGGAATCGGAGATCCTTTGTTAAGTCTTCTTTTCGTCCTCCTATTCGAACCTCAAGTCTGTCTAACAATAATTCCCAATCTTCTGAGTCTGTGGAACCCATGGAAGTAGGAACTATTAAATTGTCAGAAGCTGAATGCCATAGAAGGCGTACTCTTGGATTATGTCTGTATTGTGGTACCAAAGGACATTAACTGAAGGACTGTCCTATCCGGCCAGTAAAAGCCAAGGCTTAACTTTTGATAGAGGGACAGAGTTAAGACAGAATCCCATGTCTTCCCTCAATTCTAAACTTTTTGTTCCTGTAATTATCTCTTTTGGAGACACCAAGTTTCGAGCTCAAGCCCTCATTGACTCTGGAGCTGCTGGAGTTTTCATTGATTCAAACTTTGCTGACTCTCTCAGGATTGTTCTGGTATCATACAAAATTATACCATTCCTCTTCTTTTGTCTGTGGGCATACTCCATTCTGAAATTATTCATTTTGACGCCATCACTTCTCCCCACATACCGTTGATTCTGGGTTTACCTTGGTTGCAGCTTCATGATCCAGTCTTCTCATGGTCTAAAGGAGAACTTATTTCCTGGAGAACTACCTGTTTCAAACATTGCCTGCAAAATCCCTCAAAACCATCTGGTCCTGTCGTAGCTATGGTGGAAGTTCCTGATTCATTGCCTAATTACTATCATGCCTTTAGTGATGTGTTTTCTAAGAAGGAGGCTGAGACGTTACCTCCACACCGGATATTTGACTGTCCTATCGAATTGTTTTCAGGGACTCCTCTACCTAAGGGAAGGACCTATCCCCTCTCTTGTCAAGAAAATGTCTCTCTTGAGGAATACATTAAGGACAACTTAGCCAGAGGATTTATTCGTCCTTCCTCATCACCTGTGGGTGCGGGTTTTTTCTTCATTGGGAAAAAAGATGGAGGTCTCCGTCCCTGTATCGATTATCGGGCCTTGAATCAGATTACTGTCAAAAACAGCTATCCTCTGCCGCTCATTCCTGAGTTATTTGATCGTCTTCAAGGTGCTTCTATTTTTTCCAAGTTAGATTTCTGTGGGGCCTACAATTTGGTCAGAATCCGTAAAGGGGATGAAAGGAAGACGGCATTTAACACGAGATGTGGTCACTACGAGTATCAAGTAATGCCATTCGGATTGTGCAATCCACCAGCAGTATTTCAGCACTTTGTTAACGAAATCTTCAGAGACTATCTAAATCAATTTGTTATCATTTATCTCTACGACATTCTGATCTATTCCAAAAAATTACAGGAACTTGTACATCATGTAAGACTGGTACTTCAGAGGTTACGAGACAATTCCCTGTTCGCTAAATTAGAGAAATGCTCTTTTCATCAGAGTTCCATTCCCTTTTTGGGTTATGTCATTTCAGAATCAGGTTTTGAGATGGATCCTGCTAAACTTTCGGCTATCAAGGACTGGCCCAGACCAACTACTCTCAAATCCCTGCAGAGGTTTCTTGGCTTTGCCAATTACTATAGAAAGTTTATTAAGAACTTTGCTGACATCACGTCTCCGCTCACTTCTCTTACTAAGAAAGGGCAAAATTGTAAGAACTGGTCCACTTCAGCAGTACAGGCTTTTGAAACGCTAAAATCAGCATTTTCTTCAGCACCTCTTCTCAGTCATCCAATTCCTGATCTCCAGTTTATTTTGGAGGTTGACGCTTCTTCTATATCAGCTGGAGCTGTTCTCTCCCAATGTGATCCGACTACCAGCAAGATACATCCTGTGGCGTTCTTTTTGAAAAAAATTCAATCCTGCTGAGTTAAATTATGATGTGGGCAATAAGGAGCTTTTGTCTATAAAATTAGCTTTGGAGGAATGGAGGCATTGGTTAGAGGGAACCAGTCAACCTTTTTTCATTCTGACAGATCATAAGAATCTTTTATACCTTCATACAGCTACTCGTCTCAATCCTCGTCAGGCTCGGTGGGCCTTGTTCTTCTCCAGGTTTAATTTTGTACTTTCCTATGTTCCTGGTTCAAAACCTTCCAAGGCAGGCCAATCTTCTGAGCCTTCTCCTTTGGATTCTGAACCTATACTACGTCCAGTCAAAGTTTTGGCTCAAGTATCCTCTTTTCCAGTACAGGCTTTACATGCTGCTCAAGTCCGGGTACCATCTTCTTGCAAACTACCTTCTGGTATCCTGTATGTACCTAAAGGATTATGTCTTAAGCTTCTACGTTGGGCTCACAACAACATTTCAGCAGGTCATCCTGGAGTAACCAATACTTTGTGGAAACTGAAGCAGCATGTTTGGTGATCCACTATGACGAGGGATGTTAAGGATTATATTGCTGCTTGCAGTTCTTGTGCTTCGAACAAACAATCTTCTCATTGACCGTTTGATCTATTACACCCTCTTCCTATTCCTCATTACCCTTGGTCTCACTTATCCATGGACTTCGTTACAGATTTTCCTGTTTCTGCTGGAAATACGACCATTTGGGTAGTGGTGGATCGGTTCTCCAAGTCTGCTCACTTCATACCTCTTCCAGGCTTGCCTTCAGCTCAAAGACTTTTGTTCTACATATATCTCGTTTACATGGTTTTCCCACTGACATAGTCTCAGATCGTGGAGTTCAATTTGTTTCCAAGTTTTGGAGGTCTTTTTGTAAGCACTTCGGAATCAACATATCTCTTTCTACTTCACATCATCCTCAATCCAACGGACAGACTGAGTGTGTAAATTAAGCCTTAGAATCTTTTCTTAGACATTATGTAGACCATCACCACTCCATCTGGTCTCAGTTATTAGTGCAAGGGTGTTGTTTAAGTTCGCCCTAGCATTTGGGTCTTCTTCTGGACTTTTCCTAACCTGACACTATCCTCTTCAAACGACGTCTTAACGAAGAATGAAGGTTCCTTTAAATGACGTCATCCAAGATGGCATCCCTTGAATTCCGATTGGTTTAAATAGGATTAATTTATTTAATTATGTTAAATGTATTTCGTTTAATTTAAATTATATTTAAGTTAGGGGGGCTTAGACTTATGGTTAGACTTAGGTTTAGGGGTTAATAAATTTATTATAGTAGTGGCGACGTTGGGGTCGGAAGATTAGGGGTTAATAATTGTAGGTAGGTGTCGACGACGTTGGGGGTGGCAGATTAGGGTTAATAACATTTAACTAGTGTTTGCGAGGCGGGAGTGCAGCGGTTTAGGGGTTAATACATTTATTAAAGTGGCGGCGATGTCCGTTCAACAGATTAGGGGTTAATAATTGCAGGTAGGTGGCGGCGACGTTGGCGGCGGAAGATTAGGGGTTTATAAGTATAATGTAGGCAGCGGCGATGTTGGGGGCAGTAGATTAGGGGTTCATAGGGATAATCTAGGTGGCGGCGGTGTCCAGAGCGGCAGATTAGGGGTTAATAATATAATGTAGGTGTCAGCAATAGCGGGGGCGGCAGAGTAGGGGTTAATAAGTGTAAGATTAGGGGTGTTTAGACTCGGGGTTCATGTTAGGGTGTTAGGTGTAGACATATTTTTTATTTTCCCATAGGAAACAATGGGGCTGCGTTAGAAGCTGAACGCTGCTTTTTTACAGGTGTTAGGTTTTTTTCCAGCCAGCTCAGCCCCAATGCTTCCTATGTGGAAATCGTGCACGAGCACGTTGAGCCAGCTTACCGCTTCCATAAGCAACGCTGGTATTACAGTGAGATGTGGAGCTAAATTCTGCTCTATGATCACCTTATTGCGGCTAACGCCAGGTTTAAAAAAAACTGTAATATCAGTGTTGGCTTAAGGTAGTGTTAGAAAAAAAACATTAGCAACGCACCCCTGTTAACGCCAAAACTCGTAATCTAGGCGCTAGGACATTCAATATGTATATTGTATCGTAATTTTTATATATTTTTGGAACTGTGATGTTATTTGCCTGTTTCATTTATTTACAACCTCAATAAAAAAAATAAAAAAAAAAATAAATAAAAAAAATCCCTAGTTATGTATGTTAATAAAGAAGTATTAATTAAGTTTCAAAACACTGATTTAAGACAGATGTAGTGCAGTCCTCACAAAAAAAAACAGTGTTACAAATAAGAACTGTCTGATACATCAAATTAAAGTAGCTATAAATCAGGGGGCCCTAGTACATTTATCATTGATTTAACCTATTCCTGTCCAAACTCTCTGTATTAACCCATTAGTGATCAACAGCATTTTGTTGAACAAACTGATCCCAGCTTGTGAGTAGAGAATCAATGTCCATAAGATGACAAAGCAGGGCCACATCCAGATGAAGCAATCCATGGGCCCTTTGCTTCACTCCACAGCAGCACTGGAAATCTGCCACTGAGATTAGGGAAAAACACATCTCTTTAAAGAGGAAATCAACATCCAGAAACTTTGGGAGTGGAAAAGCATCTGAGGTAAGCTGGCACAAAAGTGGCATATCACCACTCCAAATCCCAGCAAAACAGCTCCACACCAGGGCATGATAATTTGTATGTCACTCTGCTCACTCTCTGAAATGTTGTAAGTCATAGCATTCACACTGTCCCCACAATCCTCTGGAGTATCCACCTCATCTGAGATATTATCTTACTCACTGCACAGATTCTTTCATAGGTCTACACAACCGCAATCTGCAATCTCATGTGAAAGGTTATTGCGGTCCAAAGCTAAACAATCTTCATCTAGGTCAACCTGATAAATATGCAGCATTACTTCTATATCTTTGAGGAGTTTTCTTTTTGTGAACCCTAAATGGTCCAACAATTAAGAGGATAGTATGTTTCTGAAACCAGCAAATAGTTGTTCAGCTAGTATAAATTAAATGATACAGCACACATGGCAAAGTTATAGAATTTTCTTGCAGGCGAGGTATGTTTGAAGGCTGTAACCTAATGAATAAATGCTCCGGAACCTTAAAGTTGCCAGCAGAGACAATAGCTTCTTCAAACTGTGCACACTCTGCTTGCCCTATTAACATTTTCCACTTTTAATCTAAGGTTTTACTCAGGTGATTATATAGTCTAGAACAGCTCACAGAATTGTAACCAGACATGGACACAAAAATGAAAATGTCCCTTCTATGTTTCTTTAACCTAAAAGTCACCTAGATTCCAAGTTTTGCGTTCGTGTTTTAACGCTGAAAAAATGGTAATTTCAGCATTAAAACAGCACCACAGCGCTGCCATTACAAGTTTTGCGGTGAGTGCTAAAAAGCTTGCGTTCCAGCCTATAATAACAAGATCTGTTTTGCAAACTAAAAGCAGTAGTTATGAGTTTTACACAACAAAACTCTTACATAAAACTCATAACTAAAGTATTACAAAGTACACTAAACACCCCATAAACTACCTATTAACCCCTAAACCAAGGCCCTCCCGCATAGCAAACACTATATTAAACGTATTAACCCCTAATCTGCCGCTCCTGACATCGTCGCCACTAATAAAATGTATTAATCCCTATTCCGCCGCCACTATACTAAAGTTATGAATCCCTAAACCGCCGCCCTCCTGCATCGCAAACACTATTAAAATATTATTAACCCATTATCTGCCATCCGCCCACATCAACCCCACTATACTAAAGTTATTAATCCCTACACCGCCGCCACTGTAATAAACCTATTAACCCCTAAACCGCAAACCCCCCACAACAAAATATACTAAATTAAACTATTAGCCCCTAAACTGAAAGCCCCCAACATCGCAATAAACTAATTTAAACTAGTAACCCCTAAACCTAAAGCCCCCCTAACTTTATATTAAAATTACAATTTCCCTATCTTAAATTAAAACTTACCTGTCAAATTTAAAAAAACTAAGTTTAAACTAACAATTAAACTAATATAACTATTAAATTAAAATTAAACTAACTACTAATTAAATAAACTAAATTACACATTAAAAAATCCTAACACTACTGTACAAATTACAAACTATCTAATTACAAAAAATAAAAAATACTAAATTAAAAAAAATAACAAACACTAAATTCCAAAAAATAACAAACAAAATTATAAAAAATAAAAAAGAATTACACCTAATCTAATAGCCCTATAAAAATAAAAAGCCCACCCAAATTAAAAAAAAACCCTGCCTACAATAAACTACCAATAGCCCTTAAAAGGGCCTATTGTAGGGCATTGCCCTAAGTTAAACAGCTCTTTAACCTGTAAAAAAAATACAAAGACCCCCAACAGTAAAACCCACCACCCAACCAACCCCCCAAAATAAAAAAACCTAACTCTAACAAAAACCTAAACTACCCATTGCCCTGAAAAGGGCATTTGTATGAGCATTGCCCTTAAAAGGACATTTATCTCTTTTGCATTGCCCTTAAAAGGGCATTTAGCTCTTTTGCATTGCCCTAAAAAAGGCATTTAGCTTGTTTACGAAAAGCCCAAACCCTACTGAAATTCTATTGGCTATTCAAATCAGCCAACATAATTTCAGTAGCTCTCATCCTATTGGATGATTTGGATTTCCAAAAACAAATCAGCCAATAGGAACGCAAGGGACGCCATTTTGAATCGTGTACCTTGCACTGAAGATTCAGTGTACGGTGGTGACCATATGAAGAGGATGCTCCGCTCCAGATGTCTTCAGGATGAATCCAGTATGCGCCACGGGGATGAAGATAGAATACGCCACCGGGATGAAGACAGAAGATGCCGCCTGGATGAAGATGGAGCCGCCGGGATGAAGATCCTTCAAGCGGGACTTCAGCAACTGTAAGTGGATCTACGGGGGTTAGTGTTAGGATTTTTAAAGGTTTTTTGGGTGTTTTTTTTTTAGTTTAGGGTTTGGGCTTTCCATAAATGTCAGGCACAACTAAGAAAGAAAAAATGTGTGCAGCTTAGTTATATGGACCGCAACTGCTGGAATGTATTAACAATAAAAATTATATGGTTGTTTGCAACAGAGTGGAAAGGTGAAACAAAATATAGGAATTTGGCAGCTATGTTGAACCTTATCCCATATTGCAAAGTTTTAGTATACAGGCAGTAATTGAGCATATTCCCTATGGCTGCCACATGTGTCTGGGTAGTCACTGTAAAAAATGAATGCAGCAGGGATATGCTCAGATAAACCTGAGAGTCAAAAATAACAGAGGAAAAAATAAATAGGCATGGAGAAAAATATGGAGTAAAGCTTTTGGTAGTATGGTACTATGATCATAGGAAAAAAATAAGCAATTGCTAATGTGGAACAGAGTTACGGTAGAACAGCAGAATATCAAAGAATATACAAATAACACACACAATATGAGCAGCAACCTAGTAACTAAGCTGAGAGTCAAGCAGCAAAGTAAAATTTCAGAGACTGGCTTACCGCTATCAGAACTCTTAGGCCTAGATTTAGAGTTCGGCGGTAAAAGGGCTGTTAACGCTCCGCGGGCTTTTTTCTGGCTGCACCATAAATTTAACTCTGGTATCGAGAGTTCAAACAAATGCTGCGTTAGGCTCCAAAAAAGGAGCGTAGAGCATATTTACCGCAAATGCAACTCTCGATACCAGAGTTGCTTACGGACGCGGCCGGCCCTCAAAAACGTGCTCGTGCACGATTCTCCCATAGGAAAACAATGGGGGCTGTTTGAGCTGAAAAAAAAACCTAACACCTGCAAAAAAGCAGCGTTCAGCTCCTAACGCAGCCCCATTGTTTCCTATGGGGAAACACTTCCTACGTCTGCACCTAACACTCTAACATGTACCCCGAGTCTAAACACCCCTAACTTTACACTTATTAACCCCTAATCTGCCGCCCCCGCTATCGCTGACCCCTGCATTACACTTTTAACCCCTAATCTGCCGCTCCGTAAACCGCCGCCACCTACGTTATCCCTATGTACCCCTAATCTGCTGCCCTAACATCGCCGACCCCTATGTTATATTTATTAACCCCTAATCTGCCCCCCACAACGTCGCCGACACCTACCTACACTTATTAACCCCTAATCTGCCGAGCGGACCTGAGCGCTACTATAATAAATGTATTAACCCCTAATCCGCCTCACTAACCCTATCATAAATAGTATTAACCCCTAATCTGCCCTCCCTAACATCGCCGACACCTACCTTCAATTATTAACCCCTAATCTGCCGACCGGAGCTCACCGCTATTCTAATAAATGTATTAACCCCTAAAGCTAAGTCTAACCCTAACACTAACACCCCCCTAAGTTAAATATAATTTTTATCTAACGAAATAAATTAACTCTTATTAAATAAATGATTCCTATTTAAAGCTAAATACTTACCTGTAAAATAAATCCTAATATAGCTACAATATAAATTACATTTATATTATAGCTATTTTAGGATTAATATTTATTTTACAGGCAAACTTTGTAATTATTTTAACCAGGTACAATAGCTATTAAATAGTTAAGAACTATTTAATAGTTACCTAGTTAAAATAATTACAAATTTACCTGTAAAATAAATCCTAACCTAAGATATAATTAAACCTAACACTACCCTATCAATAAAATAATTAAATAAACTACCTACAATTACCTACAATTAACCTAACACTACACTATCAATAAATTAATTAAACACAATTGCTACAAATAAATACAATTAAATAAACTATCTAAAGTACAAAAAATAAAAAAGAACTAAGTTACAGAAAATAAAAAAATATTTACAAACATAAGAAAAATATTACAACAATTTTAAACTAATTACACCTACTCTAAGCCCCCTAATAAAATAACAAAGACCCCCAAAATAAAAAATTCCCTACCCTATTCTAAAATACAAAAATTACAAGCTCTTTTACCTTACCAGCCCTGAACAGGGCCCTTTGCGGGGCATGCCCCCAAGAATTTCAGCTCTTTTGCCTGTAAAAAAAAACATACAATACCCCCCCCCCAACATTACAACCCACCACCCACATACCCCTAATCTAACCCAAACCCCCTTAAATAAAGCTAACACTAATCCCCTGAAGATCTTCCTACCTTGTCTTCACCATCCAGGTATCACCGATCCGTCCTGGCTCCAAGATCTTCATCCAACCCAAGCGGGGGTTGGCGATCCATAATCCGGGGCTCCAAAGTCTTCCTCCTATCCGGCAAGAAGAGGACATCCGGACCGGCAAAACATCTTCTCCAAGCGGCATCTTCGATCTTCTTCCATCCGATGACGACCGGCTCCATCTTGAAGACCTCCAGCGCGGATCCATCCTCTTCTTCCGACGACTAGACGACGAATGACGGTTCCTTTAAGGGACGTCATCCAAGATGGCGTCCCTCGAATTCCGATTGGCTGATAGGATTCTATCAGCCAATCGGAATTAAGGTAGGAATTTTCTGATTGGCTGATGGAATCAGCCAATCAGAATCAAGTTCAATCCGATTGGCTGATCCAATCAGCCAATCAGATTGAGCTCGCATTCTATTGGCTGATCGGAACAGCCAATAGAATGCGAGCTCAATCTGATTAGGGTTAGACTTAGCTTTAGGGGTTAATACATTTATTAGAATAGCGGTGAGCTCCGGTCGGCAGATTAGGGGTTAATAATTGAAGGTAGCTGTCGGCGATGTTAGGGAGGGCAGATTAGGGGTTAATACTATTTATGATAGGGTTAGTGAGGCGGATTAGGGGTTAATAACTTTATTATAGTAGCGCTCAGGTCCGCTCGGCAGATTAGGGGTTAATAAGTGTAGGCAGGTGTCGGCGACGTTGAGGGGGGCAGATTAGGGGTTAATAAATATAACATAGGGGTCGGCGATGTTAGGGGCAGCAGATTAGGGGTACATAGGGATAACGTAGGTGGCGGCGATTTGCGGTCGGAAGATTAGGGGGTTAATTATTTTAAGTAGCTTGCGGCGACGTTGTGGGGGGCAAGTTAGGGGTTAATAAATATAATATAGGGGTCGGCGGGGTTAGGGGCAGCAGATTAGGGGTACATAAGTATAACGTAGGTGGCGGACGGCAGATTAGGGGTTAAAAATTTTAATCGAGTGGCGGCGGTGTGGGGGGGAGCTCGGTTTAGGGGTACATAGGTAGTTTATGGGTGTTAGTGTACTTTAGGGTACAGTAGTTAAGAGCTTTATAAACCGGCGTTAGCCAGAAAGCTCTTAACTCCTGCTTTTTTCAGGCGGCTGGAATCTTGTCGTTAGAGCTCTAACGCTCACTGCAGAAACGACTCTAAATACCGGCGTTAGAAAGATCCCATTGAAAAGATAGGATACGCAAATGGCGTAGGGGGATCTGCGGTATGGAAAAGTCGCGGCTGAAAAGTGAGCGTTAGACCCTTTAATCACTGACTCCAAATACCAGCGGGCGGCCAAAACCAGCGTTAGGAGCCTCTAACGCTGGTTTTGACGGCTACCGCCGAACTCTAAATCTAGGCCTTAGAATGTTAGTTGCAAACACCCGGGTTGTAATGGCGACTTGCCAGAGGGAGAAAGGAAGCTCAGTAGCAGCTGGCTGATGACGTCACAGCATGAGGAAGCGGAGCTCCGTGAAGGGTGAATCCGGAGAGTGGTATGAGGAGCAGTGGAATCCGGCTAAGTTGTAGAGGTAGGAGAGAAGGTTACAAAATAGCAGAGTCACTGAGGGAGCAGCAGGCAGTTAGGAGAGGATGGTGACAGAAATCCAGTTAGGTGGAGTACAGCAATCCAATAAACAAAAATAGAGTGATTGATATCACGGTGAGCAGGCTCGGGATAAGGTTTGAGTCAAACTTCAATACTAAGCAATGTGTAAAGGCTGGGAGGGGCCTTAAATAGGCTGATGTTAATGGGAACAAGATGCTTTAAAGGGACAGTACAGATAATAAGTATGACATTATCCTGACAGAATCCCCCCTCCAAGGAGCCACTCCAGGGGCTCAAGGCCCAGGGCGATCCGGATGTCTCTGGTGGAAATGAGATAACAAACGAGGAGTGGATATGTTGGTAGCTGGTTCCCAGGAATCATCATCTTTGGAAAAACCCTTCCAGTGAACAAGATATTCAATACGTCCCCTGCGGAGACGGGAATCCAGAATTGAGTGAACCTCATACTCCATTTCAGGGTCGACAGAAATAGGTGGAAGAGAAGTATGGGTAGAGAAATCCCTGAGATCCTTATAGGGTTTGAGAAGCGAAACATGGAATGTGGGATAAACCCTTAAGTTTTCTGGTAACTTAAGCCGGACAGCATTGGCATTAATGACGAGTTCAACAGGGTATGGACCAATAAACAACGGAGAGAGTTTTTTCGAAGGGGTTTTCAGGCGTAGGTGTTTTGTGGAGAGCCAGACGAGATCACCTTTTGCGTAGACAGGAGGCGGGGTTCTGCAGTGATCATAATACTGTTTCTGGAGTTGTTTTGCTGCTATGATGTTGGACTCGATGGTTTTGAAGTTGGAAGAGATGGAATCAGACAAATCTGATATACTAGATACTGGAACGTTAGAAGATGGTAGAATCTGAAACTTGGGGTGTTGTTGTAACAAAATTCAGCGTAATGCAAGAAGTCAGTCCAAAGATGTTGCTGAGAGGAACAAAAAAGTCTGAAAAATTGTTCCAACCACTGGTTACAACGTTCAGTTTGGCCATTGCATTGAGGGTGGTAAGCACTAGTTAACTTTCTCTCAACAGATAAAGTTTTACAGAAATGGTACCAGAGTCTGCTAGAAAATTGACTCTCACGATCACTGAGGATAGAAGTAGGAAGTCCATGATACTTAACAATATGTTTGAGAAGCAGTTGTACTGTCTCCAAAGCGGTAGGAAGTTTGGAGAAGGGGATGAAATGGCACATCTTCGTGAAGAGATCTACAACGACAAGGATAGTGGTATTCTTTGAAGAGGCTGGCAAGTCCACAATAAAGTCTAAAGCAATCTCAGACCAAGGATTCTTTGGAGTAGGCAAAGGCAGAAGCAAACCATAGGGGAGAGCGTTTTATCCCTTTTTGAAATGGTACAATTAAGACAGGAGTTTACATAGTCCTTGACTTCTGTTGCCATTTGAGGCCACCAGTAATCCCTTTTTACTAGGTCGAGAGTTTTATGGAGACCTGGATGACCAGCTAGAGGTGAATCATGTACTGATTGAAGGAGAATGAGTCTGAGGGAAGGTGGAACACATATCTTTGATTTATGAGAATAAAGTCCTTGAGTATTAAGTTGAAGAAGGTGTAATGGCTTTGTACAGTCTGCCAACTGTTCCTTTTTAAGGTTAGATGAGACTTCAAGAGTAAAAGAAACAAAGTTTTCTTTTGGTATGATGGATTGGTCGGTAGTTTGGTGTGGAACACTTGTGGGTAACCGGGAAAGTGCGTCAGCCTTTTGATTCTTTCCAGCAGGATGGTATGTGATGAGGAAGTTAAAACGAGAGAAAAAGATATTCCAGCGAACCTGTCTGGCTGACAAGGTTCTAGTAACCTTCAAGTACTGCAGGTTCCTATGATCTGTATAGATGAGTGTAGGAATGGAAGTACCTTCAAGGAGGTGTCGCCAGTGTTCCAGGGAGAGTTTTATGGCTAAGAGTTCTTTGTCACCGATTGGATAGTTTTGTTCCGCACTATTCCAAGTCTTGGAGTAAAAAGCCACAGGATGTAATGGTTTTGACAAGTTTTCTCTTTGGGAAAGAACAGCGCCAATAGCACAATTTGAGGCGTCCACCTCAAGAACAAATTGTAGAGTAGGGTCAGGAAAACGGAGTATCGGTGCTGAGGTGAACTTTTCTTTGAACAGATCGAAAGCGGATTGTGCTTCATTAGTCCATCTGAAAGGTGAATTATTTTTTGTTAGAACAGTTAAAGGAAGAGCAAGTTTGGAGAAATTTTTAATAAATTTGCGGTAGAAATTCGCAAAACCCATGAAGGACTGAACTTGACGTTTAGTTGTTGGTATGGGCCAATTTAGAACTGCTTCAACCTTTTTTTGTTCCATATGGATACCTGAAGGAGAAATTTCATATCCCAGAAAGGATATGGACTGTGAATTGAACAGGCATTTTTCAGCCTTAGCATACAAGTGGTTACCTCTGAGCCTTGATAAAACTTGTCTAACGTGGGAAACGTGTTCCTGATAGGTCTTGGAATAAATTAAAATATCATCCAAATAAATGACAATAAAGACATCTAATATGTCCCTAAAAATGTCATTGATTAAGTGCTGGAAAGTTGCAGGCGCGTTACAGAGCCCAAAAGGCATCACGACGTATTCGATTAATCCGTAGCGTGTTCGAAACGCCGTGAGCCACTCATCTCCAGATCTAATTCGGATGAGATTATAAGCTCCTCTTAAATCCAACTTTGTGAAAAATTTTGCTCCCTCCAACCTTTCAATTAATTCTGGGATAAGGGGTAAAGGATATCTGTTTTTACCGTAATTTTATTTAGTTGTCTGTAGTCTACGATTGGCCTCAGTGAGCCATCCTTATTTTTAACAAAGAAAATCCCAGCACTAGCTGGAGAGGTGGAGGGACGGATGAAACCTTTCCTTAGATTTTCATCTAAGTAAGATTTAAGGTGTGATAATTCAGGGTTTGAGAGTGGGTAAATATGACCCGTGGGGATCTCAGAACCAGGTATGATCTCAATAGGACAATCATACTTCCTGTGAGGTGGAAGATTGTCGCATTGGGTTTTGCTGAATACGTCTGCATAATCCTTATAAACCTCAAGTATTTGAATGATCTCATTAACTTCAGTGGTGTGTAAAATAGTAACTGGAAAACAGGTAGTAGAGCAGAATGTAGAATTAAATGTGACTGTTGAGGTAGACCAATTTACTTCAGGATTATGAATACAGAGCCAATTTATGCCGA
Organism: Bombina bombina; assembly: GCF_027579735.1. Taxonomy (NCBI): domain Eukaryota; kingdom Metazoa; phylum Chordata; class Amphibia; order Anura; family Bombinatoridae; genus Bombina; species Bombina bombina. The sequence continues at coordinate 374,488,309 of NC_069499.1, forward strand.
GAACAATAGGTGAAATAGGAGATGAAATTACATCAAATGACATATACTCCCTATGGTGGTCTGGGGTAACAACAAGTAAGGGTATTGTTTGGTATGTGACTGGACCTGATGTGATTGGATTACCATCTATTCCTCGTAATAACACAGGAGACCTTTTTTGCACAAGTGGAATTTTATTGGATTTCGTGAATACAGTATCAATGTAGGAGGCTGTAGCTCCTGAGTCAATAATCGCGGGAGCGTTGACTCGATGTGACTCCCACTGTAAAAGAAGAGATAAATTTAGGTAAGGGAGAGCATGATCCTGAGTGGTACAACAGAAAGGTTCTTTATACATCTTACCCTTGTTTTGTTTCAGGAGGGAAGGACAGTCTCTGACAGTGTGTTTGTCTGAAGCGCAGTATAAGCAGAGGTTATTAGCCCTTCGTCGGATCTTCTCCTCAGGGGTTAAAGGTCCCTTTACAAAACCTATATCCATAGGTTCAGGGGTTGATTTGCTGGGGCTGGGTGTATGTTGTTTCTTTGGAGGATATTCATGAAATGACCTCTCCTGCTGTCTCTCTCTAAGTCTTCTGTCTATAGTTATGCTAAGTGACATTAAAGCCTCAAGAGTATGTGGTAGTTCAGATCTAGACAACTCATCCTTAATTCCTTCTGAAAGGCCTAGTCTAAACTGATTTCTCAGTGAGAGGTCGTTCCATTGCGTGTCTTTCGCCCATTTTTTAAATTCCGCAATGTAATCCTCAACTACTCTTTTCTTTTGTTTCAAGCCTCTCATTGCAGTTTCAGCAGTAAGCTGTTTGTAGGGATCCTCATACAGCTGACCCATGGCAGAGAAAAAAACTTTCCAACGAATTAAGTATATCATCGTTATTCTCAAAATAAGTGTTGGCCCAAGTGCGGGGCTCACCTCTCAAATAGGATATAACTGTGAGTACCCTTGCTCTATCAGTAGGATAAGTATGAGGTTTAAGGGAGAATATAAGCAAACAAGCATTCTTGAAATCTCTATACTCAGATCTCTCACCACTGAATTTTTCTGGGGTACTGACCTGTGGTTCTAGTATAGGTACCCTCTTATCAACCACATCCCTGATATAAGCTTTTAAACTATCATTTTCTGTTTTCAAAGTATTAACAGCCTCAGTAATAGATCAACCCTCTGTGTGATATTTTGCACATGGGCGTTCAATCCAGCTGGGTCCATTGTAAGGGCTTAGCATTATGTCAGGCACAACTAAGAAAGAAAAAATGTGTGCAGCTTAGTTATATGGACCGCAACTGCTGTTATGTATTAACAATAAAAATTATATGGTTGTTTGCAACAGAGTGGAAAGGTGAAACAAAATATAGGAATTTGGCAGCTATGTTGAACCTTATCCCATATTGCAAAGTTTTAGTATACAGGCAGTAATTGAGCATATTCCCTATGGCTGCCACATGTGTCTGGGTAGTCACTGTAAAAAATGAATGCAGCAGGGATATGCTCAGATAAACCTGAGAGTTAAAAATAACAGAGGAAAAAATAAATAGGCATGGAGAAAAATATGGAGTAAAGCTTTTGGTAGTATGGTACTATGATCATAGGAAAAAAATAAGCAATTGCTAATGTGGAACAGAGTTACGGTAGAACAGCAGAATATCAAAGAATATACAAATAACACACACAATATGAGCAGCAACCTAGTAACTAAGCTGAGAGTCAAGCAGCAAAGTAAAATTTCAGAGACTGGCTTACCACTATCAGAACTCTTAGAATGTTAGTTGCAAACACCGGGTTGTAATGGCGACTTGCCAGAGGGAGAAAGGAAGCTCAGTAGCAGCTGGCTGATGACGTCACAGCATGAGGAAGCGGAGCTCTGTGAAGGGTGAATCCGGATAGTGGTATGAGGAGCAGTGGAATCCGGCTAAGTTGTAGAGGTAGGAGAGAAGGTTACAAAATAGCAGAGTCACTGAGGGAGCAGCAGGCAGTTAGGAGAGGATGGTGACAGAAATCCAGTTAGGTGGAGTACAGCAATCCAATAAACAAAAATAGAGTGATTGATATCACGGTGAGCAGGCTCAGGATAAGGTTTGAGTCAAACTTCAATACTAAGCAATGTGTAAAGGCTGGGAGGGGCCTTAAATAGGCTGATGTTAATGGGAACAAGATGCTTTAAAGGGACAGTACAGATAATAAGTATGACATTATCCTGACAATAAACAAGCTAAATGCCCTTTTCAGGGCAATGCAAAATAGCTAAATGCCCTTTTTGTATGGGTTGGGGGGGGGGTTGTAATGTTAGTGGGTCTTTGTATTTTTTTTTTCAGGTAAAAGAGCTGTTTAACTTAGGGCATTGCCCTACAAAAGGCCCTTTTGAGGGCTATTAATAGTTTATTCTAGATTAGGTTTTTTATTTTGTGGTGTTTTTAAAAAAAAAAAAAAAATAGGTATTCGAATAGGAATATTTTTTATTATTTTTGATCATTTGTTTGTTATTTTGTGTAATGTATTTTTTCATTTTGGAGTGGGTTTTTATTTTTAGATTAGGGCTTGGACATTTCATAAACGAGCTGAATGCCCTTTTAAGGGCAGAAACAAGAGCTAAATGGAAGTGTAAGGCCCTCTAGTGGGCCTGTAGCAAAATTAAGGGATAGCTGACTTGAAGTCTGGAGGGTTCTAAAAGTGTGTGTATGTTACAATGTTGCAAGTGTGTGGGAGGGTGTACCTCTTGCCTTTATAGGGTCCTGTTCCAGTGGATTCGGCCTCTTCCTGCCTCCAGACTTCGAGGAGAACTTTCTTCAGAGCTGGATATCTTCTACATTAGGCCTCAGTGATCATGAAGCGTGCCAGGCGTACTTCTTTGCCTCCCAGGAGGTACAGGGATGCGGTGGTGGAGCCTTTAAGAAGTAAGAGACCTGCAGGAGGAAATGAGACATCAGACCTGGAAGATGTGGTACCCCCTACCCCCCAAGCTAGGGTTCCCATTAGGCCCTCCATTGCAGCTAGGCAGATGGTTAGGAGGGAGCTGAGTTATACCCCTACAAGCAGGGCAGGGGCCAGGGCGGGCACCAGGGCTAGGGGGAGGGGGGCAGCAAGAGCGGTTCCCAGGGGTAGTTCTGCCCAGGTTATGGCTAGGGCTGGGTCTGATGCGGGGGAGGCTGTGGAGCATGGAGCAGACATGGGGGCCCTTATTCAACAGCTGCCGGCACTCCCGCCGGGTGCTCTGGCCATTGTTTTGGCCCTCGCTCAGTCTCTGGCCTCAGGCCGGGGGCCGGGCGGCTTGGAGCAGGGCCTGGATGGTGCCAGGAGGTCCAGTGGTAGCGGCAGTGGTTCGCATGCCCGGGCAGGCTTTGGGCCTTCTGTTGGTGCGGGGTGTGGCCACGCCCCCGCACGTAACGTGCGTCGCGCCTCCTCCCCCTTTGACGGATCTCCTTCTGGGGAGGAGCGCGGTCGCACGGGCGAGCAACGCCGCCCTGCAGGACGACCGAAGGCGCCTATCGGAGCAGCCCCAAGTAAGTTGGGGAGACTCCGGGAGGCGACGATGGTCGCAGGGGGGCGGGCACCGGGCAGGATGTGAGTGCGGCTGTGAGTGGGGACCAGAGGCGGCAGGTGCAAGGCATGCAGGCGGGCGGCTCAAGTGTTAGAGGCACAGATGACGCCATCACTGCAGCTGGGGAGTTCCAGGCTCAGGGATACAGGCAAGCGGTTAGGCCTCCAATAGAAGCGGAGGTGGTGGTGCTGAGGGGTAGTAGCAAGAATGGTGGTGGTATCGCTATGAACAGGGATTCTATCACTACTAATCAATCCCTGAGACAGGAGCAATGTGTGAGAGTTTGCATGGGACAAGGAATAGGCACAAATGATGCCTCTAACTTTCAGGAAGCGGTCTGTCCGCATCAGCCTCCTTTTCAGCAAAGGGAGCAGAAGCAAGCTACTGGCAGGGGCCAGGAAATAGCCGATAGACAAGGCAATGCTAATGTGATTCAAGGGTCAGGTGCTATAGGTGACAAATGTGATTCTCTGCCGGGCCAGTTGAGGGGTGTGAATGTATGTGTGGACAGTGCGCAGATCGCTGCTGAAGTTCAGCGTGAGGTGAGAGAATGCGTTGGCCAGGCATTAGGGATTCAGGAGGACTTGATCAGAAGGGCTGTGGCAGCAGCACTTGGGGTGCATGAGAGGGCGAGGGATGGCGTGCTACCCCTTCTGGGGCCCTCTTCGTCACTCAGAGTACTCCCCAGTCTGTTTTGTCTCCTCAGGTGTCATCTGTTGCGGAGCAAAGAATGGAGGCTGGTACAAGCAGCCAGTGCACGGCGAATGGAGGAGCTGCAGGACCTGACAGCTCAACAGCAGGTGGATGTCTACAGGCATCGGAAGGGACTTCGCAGCAGCTGTCGCAGTCTGGTGAGTGCACCATCACTGACATTACACACACTAACATTGGGTCTTCATCTAGCGACTCAGGCTCTGATATTGAGACAGGGCTAGGTTTCGTGGGTAAGGGTCAACAGCAGATGTTTAGAATGATTAAAAAATTAGTGGCAGCACAGGTGCAGGCGAAGGCAGGCGCGCAGGGCGCTGTAGAGAACAATTCCTTAGCGCAGGTGGGGGATGCGCCGGTGGTTGCGGCAGGGCAGGTGGTGTCAAGGAAAGTGGCGGTGCACGGGGATTCGTACCCATGCCTAGTCCACTCACTTTATGGCCATTTGAAGGCTAAAGTGATTAAAAAAATCCAAGAAGGTAGATATGTGAATATCTACGAGCTCACTCTGGAAGCTTGTAGAGCTAAGGAGAGGGCGGCCGAGGGCTCTGGCCCCAAAAAAGTCTGGCGTCAGGAAACTTATGAGGAATGGCAGGCCGGATATAGGGTGTTGGCGTCCTGCTATGTGGATAGGTGGCCGACTCAGGGGCATAACCTTTTTAAATATCAGGACACGATTGGTGATATTTACAAGAGGTTCAAGGAAGGTGCTTGGAGGGATTACGATTTGGCATTCCGCAAGAAAAACCCCATCTTACACTTCGGGACGCAGGATATGCACCTGTGGTCTAAGTTGGGGCGCGAAAGGTCTACTTCGCCGCCCGCGGTGACGAAGCCTGGAACACAGCGGTCCTTTCTGCGCCAGAAGAGGCGTGGGAGGGAGTGCTGGAAATTCCAGGATAAGCAGTGTGACAGGGGAGCAAATTGCTCCTTTTGCCACATCTGCAAGTTTTGCAGCGGACCACACCATGGTTCAGAATGCGCAAAGAGAAGGGAATCAGTCACACCCACCCAGAATAGTAGAGGGGGGCCTGGGGGAAAGGGCCCCAACTCCGCTTAAGTACGAGAAGATGGCACCATGGTTGGCGCTATACCCTGACGGGGAGGCAGCGGCAGTCCTGTCGTCAGGGTTGAGGGTGGGGTTTAAGATACCGGTTACTTCTAAAGTAACCGGGTCATCTGTCCATCGCAATCTAAAGTCAGCTTATGAGTTCCCGCACGTAGTGAGGGAAAAGTTGGCTAAGGAACTGAGGCTGGGGAGGGTGGTCGGCCCATTTCGGGAACGGCCACTCGCGGATCTAGTAGTCTCTCCACTGGGAGTAGTTCCAAAACGGGAGAAGAGAAAGTACAGGCTTATTCATCACCTGTCGTATCCCAAAGGAGCATCAGTGAACGACGCGATAGATCCGGGCCTCAGCTCTGTACACTATCAGTCCTTTGATGAGGCACTGGAGGTGGTTTGCTCTCAGGGTCGCGGGGCCTTGATGGCCAAGCTGGACATTGAGTCCGCTTTCCGCTTGCTCCCGCTTCATCCTTCCTCCTTTCGGCTGATGGGGATGAAGTTTGAGGGTGAATTCTTTGTTGACAGGTGTTTGCCCATGGGCTGCTCCTTGTCATGTGCCCTTTTTGAATGCTTCAGCTCCTTCCTGCACTGGGTGGTTCAGAGGGCGTCTGGGGGCGGGGCCGTGGCCCACTACCTGGATGATTTCCTGCTGGTAGGGGGTCCGGAAACTGACGAATGTGCGTGGTTGATGAGGGTGATGCAGGATGTTACAACCGAGTTTGGGGTTCCGCTCGTACATGAGAAAACGCAGGGACCATGCACTTGCCTGACATTCCTGGGCATAGAGATCGACACTGTAGCATCCCTATGCAGGCTCCCAAAAGATAAAGTCAACCGCCTCCTTGGGGCGGTTCAATCAGCAGGTCACGCGGAGCACATCTCCATTAAGGAGCTGCAGTCTCTGCTGGGATTACTTAACTTTGCAGGGAGGGCAATCCCCATGGGGAGGGTCTTCAACCGTAGGTTAGAAGCCCAATTGAAAGGGCCTTGGACGCATAGTCAGAGGCGCCGGGTGACGGAGGAGATGAGGGACGACCTAAGAGTTTGGGAAAGGTTCCTGGTTCATTTTAATGGGGTCTGCCTTTGGAGGGACGGACCCATTTCCAACCAAGCCCTGCATCTGTTCACGGATGCTGCAGGCGGGTTGGGCTATGGAGCCTATTTGGACGGAGACTGGAGCGCGGAGCCATGGCCTGAGGGCTGGATTGCCGCGGGCCTTACGCGTAATCTAGCATTGCTCAAACTCTTCCCTATTGTCGTTGCAGTAGAACTATGGGGAGAGAGGCTGGCCAATAGGTTGGTAATCTTCTGGTCGGACAATATGAGCGTGGTGTATGCCATAAACAGGTTGTCAGCAGCCTCGCCGGTGGTGGTGACCTACCTCCGGCACCTGGTCTTGCGGTGTTTGCAGCTTAATGTTCGCTTCACAGCGCGGCATGTGCCAGGGGTAAGCAATATGATAGCAGATGCCCTTTCGAGATTTCAATGGGATCAGTTTAGAAGGGTGGCCCCGAGGGCAGCGGCTGAGGGTCTAACATGCCCTCTTTTCCTTTGGCAGCTGGCGGAGGTTGGGAGACCATCCTCCCCCTGATCAGAGCATCGCTGGCTCCTAAGTAGTTTGCGGCGTACTCATCGCATTGGAAGGCGTGGGAGCGCTTCAGCGAGCAGAAGGGTTTCTTGTTGTGTCAGGCGTCTCAGGTACACGTTCTGGAATGGCTAGCGTGTTTGAAGCTTGAGGGTGTGTCCAAGTTGTCAGCTCTGAGCAGGTTAGCGGCATTGTCGTTTTTCAGCAAAGCATTAGGTTTTGGGGACTATACGGGTACTTTCTTAGTAAGGCAGATCTTGAAGGGATGGGGCCGGATGGCCCCACCTGCAAAGGATTGGAGGGAGCCAATCACGCCGGAAAGATTGCGCTCGCTGGTAGGAAATCTGGGGGCAGTGTCCAGTTCAGCCTACGAGGCGGTCTTGTTTCGGGCTGCTTTCGCGCTGGCATTTGCGGGGGCGCTGAGGATAGGCGAAGTGGTCGCCTCCTCTACGAAAGGGGAGGTGGGCGGCATTAAGGTGGGGCATGTGCGGGCCTCGGATGAGTGCGTGCTACTGCTCATCCCCAGATCCAAAACGGATCAGGAGGGTAAAGGGGCTTGGTTGCCTTTAGCTAGGCACGAAAGCCCGGAATGCTGCCCGGTGTCGAGCGTTGCGGAGTATTGCCGTGTCCGGCCGAGGGGAGGGCTGCAGTTTCTTGTGCATGAGGACGGCAGTTCTCTTTCAGCCTTCCAGTTCCGCAAAGTGCTAGCCAAAGTGGCAGCGGCAGCGGGACTGGATCCGTCTAAGATTGCTCCGCATTCATTCCGTATTTGGACAGCGACTAGTGCAGCGGCCGGTGGGTCGTCGCAGGCGGTCATTAAGAAAATGGGGCGTTGGAAGTCGGAGCGCTATAGGGGCTACATTCGCCCTTTGAAAGCTTAGTTGCTGGGGGCGCGTAAGGTGTGGGACATCTCTGATACCTTCCCGGCCGGGGGGGGGGAGAGAAGGGGGGTTTGCTAGTAGTCGTTTGTCAACGTTTCATTGTCCCTATCCATGTTGTTATAGGTACAGTAAAGACCCCAGTGCGTGTGTGGATTATTGGGCACTCCTTTATCCACTGGGTGGCTATCAGGGCGCATCATTTCCCGGGAGGGCAGCAGCTAGGATTGGCAGGATTGGCAGCATCCAGGGCTAACATTCGCTGGCTCGGGACCAGGGGTCTAAATTGGAGTGAGCTCCCCGCTCTGTTACAGGATGCCCATAGGAGGTGGGGAAAGCCTCAAGTGATTGTTGTGCATCTGGGCGGGAACGACCTGGGATCCATTCCCGTGTTGGACTTAATTCGGGTTATGGTTGTGGACATCAAGTGGGTGTGTGCATGGCTTCAGGATGTGCGGATAGGTTGGTCTAACGTGGTTAGACGGCTGCGTTGGCGTTACATTGTGACACAGAGGGCAGCGTACAATGTCCGCAAGAAAGTTAATAGGGAAGTGGGAAGAGCGGTCACGGCCGTGGGAGGATTCGTCATCAGTCATGACACTATTATGGCCGACAAGAAGGCCCTTTACCGACCGGATGGGGTTCACCTGGCGGACGTCGGGTTGGACATTTTTCTGGCTGACTTTAAGAAAGCCATCTCATTGGTTGTTTAAAATGGACACTTGGTAGGACATTAGTTAGTTTTCAAAGTTCTGTGCTATGGTTGGCATCCGACCGTTGTTAACACAGCATTATATTTATATAAAAAAAAAAGTTTAAATTTGGTTATTTGTGTTATATTGTTATGTTGAATTATTTAAGGGCTATGTTGGTTAGGTGTGGCAGCAAGAGGATCGTCTTTCTTGTGGCGGTCGGGCAAGGCCCTGAGAGCGGGCGCAGTGTGAGCAGAGTGATGGCCCGAATACAGTGAGAGGTGTCGCCCACTAAGTGCCGGCTTAGGAATTCCTCTCCCCCCTTTTCCAAAGAGCTGCAGGCCGAAGAGCTCTCCATAACAAAATCTCTCTCACTGTGCCAATGAGCATGCGCAACCCCTGTGCCACGCTGCAGACATCGGAGGGGCCTTGTCTGTCAATAAGTAGGGGTTAGTTAGCTAGAAGAAGATGCCGCCACCAACTGGAATGAACTTGTTACAAGTTCAGTGATAGGTTGATTTGAGCTGCCTAATTATTGGCTAATATTAGGCAGAATTAAATTGGTTTAATAAACGCGACCATGACCGGTCTTTTCCCCAAGCAGTTGTGTTGTGTTTTTATTTTAGAACGTAGGACGTAATAGGAGGTTTATCCCTTATGGAAGTGGAAGGCCCTCTAGTGGGCCTGTAGCAAAATTAAGGGATAGCTGACTTGAAGTCTGGAGGGTTCTAGAAGTGTGTGTATGTTACAATGTTGCAAGTGTGTGGGAGGGTGTACCTCTTGCCTTTATAGGGTCCTGTTCCAGTGGATTCGGCCTCTTCCTGCCTCCAGACTTCGAGGAGAACTTTCCCCGCCCGCCCGTCCCTTGAAGAAGGTATGTTGCGGCAAGTTAGGTTGAGGGTAAGTCTGTCCTCGGCGGGGATAGGTTTAGTTGAACCAGCCCCATAAGCCCGAGGTTGTAAGATAGTCATCCACCTCTCTCAATCGTGTTGGACGACTCGTTTGGAGAGGATGCCTTACTGGGTTGGTGAAATTGTGCCCTAGCTGGCGGTCAGGCAAGGCCCTGGGAGCGGGCGCAGTGTGAGCAGAGTGACGGCCCGAACACAGGGAGAGGTGTCGCCCACTAAGTGCCGGCTTAGGGGTTCCTCTCCCCCCTTTTCCAAAGAGCTGCAGGCCGAAGAGCTCTCCATAACAAAATCTCTCTCACTGTGCCAATGAGCGTGCGCAACCCCTGTGCCACGCTGCAGACATCGGAGGGGCCTTGTCCGTCAATAAGTAGGGGTTAGTTAGCTAGAAGAAGATGCCGCCACCAACTGGAATGAACTTGTTACAAATTCAGTGATAGGTTGATTTGAGCTGCCTAATTATTGGCTAATATTAGGCAGAATTAAATTGGTTTAATAAACGCGACCGTGACCGGTCTTTTCCCCAAGCAGTTGTGTTGTGTTTTTATTTTAGAACGTAGGATGTAATAGGAGGTTTATCCCTTATGCCCTTTTTAGGGGCAATGCCCATACAAAATGCCCTTTTCAGGACAATTGGTAGATTAGCTTTTACTTTATTTTTATTTTGTGGGTTTGGGGGGTGGGGGTTTGTTTACTGTTAGGGGGTGTTTGTTTAGTTTTGTAGCAAGAGAGCTGTTAACTTTAGAGCAATGCCCTACAAAAGGCACTTTTAAGGACCCACAAAAGGCCCTTTTAATGGGCCCTTCGTAGTTTATTATAGATTAGGAAATTTTATTTTGGGGTGTTTTTTTTTTAAACAGGGTATTAGAATATGAATATTTGTTATTGTTTTGGATAATTTCGTTTGTTATTTTTTGTAATGGTAGTTTTTTTATTATTTGCAATTTTACGGCTAGATTTGGAGTTTTGTCGGTAACGACCCGAAAAGCTAACGCTGGCTTTTTTCTGGCCGCACCATAAAAATAACTCTGGTATTGAGAGTCCACATAAAGGCTGCGTTAGGCTCCAAAAAAGGAGCGTAGAGCATATTTAACGCAGCTTCAACTCTCGATACCAGAGTTGCTTACGGACGTGGCCAGCCTCAAAAACGTGCTCGTGCACGATTCCCCCATAGGAAACAATGGGGCTGTTTGAGCTGAAAAAAACCTAACACCTGCAAAAAAGCCGCGTTCAGCTCCTAACACAGCCCTATTGTTTGCTATGCGGAAACACTTCCTACGTCTGCACCTAACAACATGTACCCCGAGGCTAAACACCCCTAACCTTACACTTATTAACCCCTAATCTGCCGCCCCCGCTATCGCTGACCCCTGCATATTATTATTAACCCCTAATCTGCCGCTCCGTAAACCGCCGCTACTTACATTATCCCTATGTACCCCTAATCTGCTGCCCTAACATCGCCGACCCCAATATTATATTTATTAACCCCTAATCTGCCCCCCACAACGTCGCCTCCACCTGCTTACACTTATTAACCCCTAATCTGCCGACCGGACCTGAGCACTACTATAATAAAGTTATTAACCCCTAATCCGCCTCACTAACCCTATAATAAATAGTATTAACCCCTAATCTGCCCTCCCTAACATCGCCGACACCTAACTTCAATTATTAACCCCTAATCTGCCGACTGGAGCTCACCGCTATTCTAATAAATGTATTAACCCCTAAAGCTAAGTCTAACCCTAACACTAACACCCCCCTAAATTAAATATAATTTACATCTAACGAAATTAATTATCTATTATTAAATAAATTATTCCTATTTAAAGCAAAATACTTACCTGTAAAATAAATCCTAATATAGCTACAATATAAATTATAATGATATTATAGCTATTTTAGGATTAATATTTATTTTACAGGCAACTTTGTAATTATTTTAACCATGTACAATAGCTATTAAATAGTTAAGAACTATTTAATAGTTACCTAGTTAAAATAATTACAAAATTACCTGTAAAATAAATCCTAACCTAAGTTACAATTAAACCTAACACTATACTATCATTAAATTAATTCAATTAAATACCTACAATTACCTACAATTAAACCTAACACTACACTATCAATAAATAAATTAAATACAATTCCTACAAATAACTACAATGAAATAAACTAACTAAAGTACAAAAAATAAAAAAGAACTAAGTTACAAAAAATAAAAAAATATTTACAAACATAAGAAAAATATTACAACAATTTTAAACTAATTACACCTACTCTAAGCCCCCTAATAAAATAACAAAGCCCCCCAAAATAACAAAATGCCCTACCCTATTCTAAATTACTAAAGTTCAAAGCTCTTTTACCTTACCAGCCCTGAACAGGGCCCTTTGCGGGCATGCCCCAAGAAGTTCAGCTCTTTTGCCTGTAAAAAAAAAAATACAATACCCCCCAACATTAAAACCCACCACCCACATACCCCTAATCTAACCCAAACCCCCCTTAAATAAACCTAACACTAAGCCCCTGAAGATCTTCCTACCTTATCTTCACCATACCAGGTTCACCGATCCGTCCTGAAGAGCTCCTCCGATGTCCTGATCCAAGCCCAAGCGGGGGGCTGAAGAGGTCCATGATCTGGCTGAAGTCTTCATCCAAGCGGGAGCTGAAGAGGTCCATGATCCGGATGAAGTCTTCATCCAAGCGGGAGCTGAAGAGGTCCATGATCCGGATGAAGTCTTCTATCAACGGCATCTTCAATCTTCTTTCTTCGGGAGCCATCATCTTCCATCTGACGCGGAACATCCTCTTCTCCCGACGCCTACTAGCTGAATGACGGTTCCTTTAAGGGACGTCATCCAAGATGGCGTCCCTCGAATTCCGATTGGCTGATAGGATTCTATCAGCCAATCGGAATTAAGGTAAGAAAATTCTGATTGGCTGATGGAATCCGATCAGCCAATCAGATTGAGCTTGCATTCTATTGGCTGATCGGAACAGCCAATAGAATGCGAGCTCAATCTGATTGGCTGATTGGATCAGCCAATCGGATTGAACTTGATTCTGATTGGCTGATTCCATCAGCCAATCAGAATATTCCTACCTTAATTCTGATTGGCTGATAGAATCCTATCAGCCAATCGGAATTCGAGGGACGCCATCTTGGATGACGTCCCTTAAAGGAACCGTCATTCTTCAGTTGGACGTCGCCGGATGAAGATGGGTCCGCGGGGGAGGTCTTCAGGATGGAGCCGGTCCTCATCGGATGAAGATAGAAGATGCCGCTTGGAAGATGATGGTTGCTTGTCCGGATCTACTCTTCTTCTCGGATAGGATGAAGACTTTGGAGCCTCTTCTGGACCTCTTCAGCCACCGGATGATGGATCGCCAGCCCCCGCTTGGGTTGGATGAAGATTTTGGAGCCAGGACGGATCGGTGATACCTGGTGAGGTGAAGACAAGGTAGGAAGATCTTCAGGGGCTTAGTGTTAGGTTTATTTAAGGGGGGTTTGGGTTAGATTAGGGGTATGTGGGTGGTGGGTTGCCCCGCAAAGGGCCCTGTTCTTGGCTGGTAAGGTAAAAGAGCTTTGAACTTTTGTAATTTAGAATAGGGTAGGGCATTTTGTTATTTTGGGGGTCTTTGTTATTTTATTAGGGGGCTTAGAGTAGGTGTAATTAGTTTAAAATTGTTGTAATATTTTTCTTATGTTTGTAAAAAAAAATTTATTTTTTGTAACTTAGTTATTTTTAATTTTTTGTACTTTAGTTAGTTTATTTCATTGTAGTTATTTGTACATATTGTATTTAATTAATTTATTGATAGTGTAGTGTTAGGTTTAATTGTAGGTAATTGTAGATATTGTATTTAATTAATTTAATGATAGTGTAGTGTTAGGTTTAATTATAACTTAGGTTAGGATTTATTTTACAGGTAATTTTGTTATTATTTTAACTAGGTAACTATTAAATAGTTCTTAACTATTTAATAGCTATTGTACCTGGTTAAAATAATTACAAAGTTGCCTGTAAAATAAATATTAATCCTAAAATAGCTACAATGTAATTATAATTTATATTGTAGCTATATTAGGATTTATTTTACAGGTAAGTATTTAGCTTTAAATAGGAATAATTTATTTAATAAGAGTTAATTAATTTCGTTAGATTAAAGTTATATTTAATTTAGGGGGTGTTAGTGTTAGGGTTAGACTTAGCTTTAGGGGTTAATACATTTATTAGAATAGCGGTGAGCTCCAGTCGGCAGATTAGGGGTTAATAATTGAAGTTAGGTGTCGGCGATGTTAGGGAGGGCAGATTAGGGGTTAATACTATTTATTATAGGGTTAGTGAGGTGGATTAGGGGTTAATAACTTTATTATAGTAGCGGTGCGGACCGCTCGGCAGATTAGGGGTTAATAAGTGTAGGCAGGTGTCGGCGACGTTGAGGGGGGCAGATTAGGGGTTAATAAATATAATATAGGGGTCGGCGGTGTTAGGGGCAGCAGATTAGGGGTACATAAGGATTCCTTAAGTAGCGGCGCTTTGCGGTCGGCAGATTAGGGGTTAATTATTGTAGGTAGTTGGCGGCAACGTTGTGGGGGGCAGATTAGGGGTTAATAAATATAATACAGGGGTCGGCGGTGTTAGGGGCAGCAGATTAGGGGTACATAAGTATAACGTAGGTGGCGGTCGGCAGATTAGGGGTTAAAAAAAATTAATCGAGTGGCGGCGATGTGGGGGGGCCTCGGTTTAGGGGTACATAGGTAGTTTATGGGTGTTAGTGTACTTTTGAGTACAGTAGTTAAGAGCTTTATGAACCGGCGTTAGCCCAGAAAGCTCTTAACTACTGACTTTTTTCTGCGGCTGGAGTTTTGTCGTTAGATTTCTAACGCTCACTTCAGACACGACTCTAAATACCGGAGTTAGAAAAATCCCATTGAAAAGATAGGATACGCAATTGACGTAAGGGGATCTGCGGTATGGAAAAGTCGCGGCTGAAAAGTGAGCGCTAGACCCTTTTTTGAGTGACTCCAAATACCGGAGGTAGCCTAAAACCAGCGTTTGGAGCCTCTAACGCTGGTTTTCACGGCTACTGCCCAACTCTAAATCTAGCCATTAGTGTTTTATATTTTTTTGGAATGGTAGGTTTTTGTTTTTTTTCTAATGTTAGTTTTTAGTGTAAGGCAGCTTAGGTTTTATTTCACAGGTAAGTTTGTATTTATTTTAACTAGGTAGTTAGTAAATAGTTAATAACTATTTACTAACTAGTCTACCTAGTTAAAATAAATACAAACTTACCTGTGAAATAAAAAAAAAACCTAAGCTAGCTGCAATATAACTATTAGTTATATTGTAGCCAGCTTAGTTTTTATTTTACAGGTAAGTATGTATTTAGTTTTAAATAGGTATTATTTAGTTACTAATTGTAACTTTAATTTAGCTCTATTTTAATTACGTTGAAGTTAGGGTGTGTTAAGGTTAGGTTTAGGGTTAGGTTTAAGGGTTAATAGTTTAATTTAGGTTAATGTGATGTGTGGGGCTGGTGGTTTAGGGGTTAATAGATTTATTTAGTTGTAGTGATGTGGGAGGCTAGTGGTTTAGGGGTTAATAGATTTATTTAGTGGCAGAGATGTCGGGGAGCAGCGGAATAGGGGTTAATAGATTTATTTAGGTGGCGTCAATATTGGGAGCGGCAGATTAGGGGTTAATAACATTATGTAGGTGGTGGAAATGTTGGGGGCGGCAGATTAGGGGTGTTTAGACTTAGGGTTTATGTTAGGGTGTTAGGTGTAAACATAACTTTTGTTTCCCCATAGGCATCAATGGGACTGCGTTACTGAGCTTTTCATTCCGCACTTCAGATGTTAGTTTTTATTCTGACACCTTCTCCCCATTGATGTCTACTGGGAAAGCGTGCACAAGCACGTCAAAACAGCAAATTCAGATGCCATAACTCAGTAAGATGTGGCATTTAAAACAGAAGCAAACCGTGTGTTCAGGGAGGAGCAGCAACAAGCTTCCAGCATTATATAGCAGTAGATTTAGGCCTTGTTTAAGGGTTTGACTAGAATCCCTGAAGGGACACATCCAAAGAAAAAGATGATTTGTGCCAGCTGTTATCTTCAGAAGAATACATCTACAGATGATGTTGAGACATACCTTCTGGCATTTGAATGAAACTGTTCAGAGAGAAGGAAGGCCTGCAAGTGAATAGGCAAGCATACAGGAACATTTTTTTCAGTGGAAAATCCAAGAAGGCCGTTTAGGATTTGGAGCCAGAACAAGCAGGGGATTACCCCAAGTTGAAAGCTGAGATCCTGGAAAGGGTTTGACAGACTATAGCGGTGCATGTCCAAAGATTTCATGCATGGGCCTTCTATCCAGAGTGGTTTACCTGCTGCTACGCAATGTTGGGTCAGTCAGAGGGATCCTTAGTCTGCATATGAGTTGATTTGTCTGGTGGAGAAATATGTTGCTGCCGAGGACAAGCAGAGGCCTGCTCGATCATAACGAGTGCAGAGAGTGAGAAATCAAGATACTGTAAGACCTGGTAAGCAGTGCTCCCTCTAAGGCTAGTTTTGTAGTGTTTGATAATTGCTCAAATTAACTGTTTCATGGTTGAGATGCTCACAAAACTGGTCTTAAAGGAAACCCCTGGAAAGACTGTTCTGGGTTCAAGGGACAATGAGGAATATAGGACATACCCCCAGGGCCCTTATATCTCTACCCATAGGAGTGTTAATCCTTTAAAAGTATCTAGGTGGGGGACAGACTATGTTATAAAATGTTTTTGTTGCAATGAACTGGGTAATAATGTGAAAGACTGTCCCTAATATATAAAACGATGCAATGCAACATGGGTAATACTAGTGGGCAAAATTCATGCATGTTACATTATGTAAAATTGGATATTACAAATTTTTGTCAAAATCCCCAGATATTTATGTGATTGTGAATGGTAAAATGATAGATTCAGGTAGTAATTGGTATTATTTCTGTTTATGGAGACAACTGCAAAAATATCCCACGGCAAAGTTGACGTTAAAATTCCCTATGGTTATTTAAATTAGTTGTGTGTGTTACATAATCTAGCCCATGAAATGGTATTCGGAGATTTTTCCCATTTTTTTTTTTTTACCCTGGGAATGTGGTCACTTCTTGCCAATGAACTTCCAGGCACCCCAAGAAAGTGGGAGACTATTGACAAGCAGGGCACACTTTTTTGGGGTGTCTGGAAGCCTATTGGCAAGCAGGGGACACTTTTTCAAGCAAGGGCCACTTTTCAAGGTGCCTGGGTGCCTATTGGGAAGCAGGGGCCACTTTCCCGGGAGGTCCTAAGAACTTATTGGCATGCAGAGGCCAATTTCTAAAGGTGCTCAGGAATGTATAGGGGAACTCGGACCACTTTTCCAGAGTGCCTTTCCTTTGAAAAGCTGAAAAAACTGTACAAAGCTAAATTTACTTTCTGAATAATTTGACCTAATCAAAACTATTTGCATGAATACAGGTTATAATAGTGTTTCTATAATAGTGTGGGTCTTGCCACGAGCATCCTTATTGAAGTTTTATTAAAATAGCTGTTTTTGTAACACCTGAGACCTCATATGTTTGAGCCCTAGCTTTTGTGTGCAATGTTTTGTTAAACTAACTTTTATTAAATAGTGTTTTTATTAGTGTAACTGTACTTTGTAATGTATTTTTGATGTGTTTTGTGACACTTTTTTGTTTTGCTATACAGTTAACCAGAGCTACGAGGACTCGCCATCCCAACGCGTGTTAACTTCAAATGCTCTCAAGCGATCATGTTTAATTTCAACTTGTAATACGAGCGTTACACGCAACACATGCAAACACCGGCGTATACCTGTTAGCGCTCCACTTGTAATCTGCCCTTTAACTTGTTTGTTTCACTTTTTTGTGTAGAAAAATAGTTATATTTATTTATTATTGCAGTCAGTTAAACTGTGATGTAAACGCTGAATGTAAAGTTAACTTTTACTGTGTGGCCACCCAAAGTTTGCAACTGTACTGGGCTGGCCTGCTTGTTTTAAATTTTTTTTTTTTTTTTTTGGGGAGGGGGCAAAAAATGTAAAAATCAAACGTTAACCCTTTGTCTGCACAAACACATTTTTATCTAATTTTGCAGTCAGTTAAACTTTGAGTTAAAAGTTGCTTGTAAGTTTAGATTGCATTAGTTTTAAATGAAAAGCTTAATTTATTATATTGCTTTGGGAGCATATCCTGTAACCTATGAGGTCTGCTGCCTTTTGTGAGGCTTACACATTTTCTTTTTTTTTATTGAGATTATGGCATACAAACAACATAGTACAGCAGGAACAATTACAATTCAAGAACATCTAATGTCTTTTGTTTTATTTTTTTATTTATACTTTTTATTAATTCCGAATACAGCAAGACCTTTAACAAAATTCTTATAACATTTATAGTATATTAATCATTACAATTTGTTCAAAGCAAAAAAGATGAATGACTGTCATATTTATACTCATATATAAGAGCCAAACCAAGCCCTTCTTAGGGTAATGAATACAAAAAAAGAAATCATGTCTTATCTTGAGTTACATTCCATTCGGGATATAATATCATACATAATAACCAAAACACGAATGTGAGATACCTAGTTAAGATAATAAAAAACAATATTCCCCCTGAAGAGAAACTTGGGGACCCTCCCTGATAATTTAACCTGTTATCTGGATTAGAGTGCATTCCGAAATCAAAGAATATACTATACTTATAGAATACGTATCATCCATCATACCAAAAACATAAAAACCAGACATTCAGCAAAGGAACCAAACACACAAAAAAAAAAAAAACCTTCCCTCCTCTCCAACCCTCCCCTCCCCCCCCCCCCCTCTATCCCATAGTATCATCAGTACCGCTTGACTACCCTCTAGGGAAGCGGCCTGTAAGAATGTTTTGGAGAACAAAAATTGAACTACTCATTGGCTTGACCACTTGGATTTGGGTATTATTCGGGAGAGATTTGATAACTCCCTCCCATTTCAAGAAAAACGCCTGTATCTGTTCCGTATTTGAAATCTGTATATTAAATTGTTCAATTGTTAGTTGCATAATGACTGCTTTCTTAAATTCTTAAAATTTTCGGGCATGTGCCGTTTTCCAGGTTTTAAATATAAGATTATGAGCAAGTATCAATAAGGTATTAATGAGTTTATATTCCTTGCATCCCACTGCATGTCTGACTAAAAACACAATATCTTGAGGACCTATACTCATTCTTATATTAACTACCTGTTTGATCCAAAAAAAAACTTTACTCCAGAATTGGATCTTGTGCATACATAGATATTCCCAGACCATATCAACAATTTACTAGGAGTAATATAGACATTGTATAAGAACATCTAATGTCTTAGTATATTCCACATTGAACATTTTAGTAGTTAAAATATTGCTCTGCTCTGTGGTGGTTATTATACATCAATGTCAAATCATAAGGGAATTGCTAGCCGCTGTGTCAAAGGAGCTCTAGGCACCTGTTGCACTCCTCATCCCCTGCCTGGAGGCTTGCATTTGAGGTTTAATTACTAAATGGCCTACATACCTTTTTCAGTAAGTCTACTGCCAGCTGCAGCCACTCCTGCGCTCCCTGCTTTGTGGTGATCAGAATCCATAAATGCCAAATCCTCATGGGACTGCCTACCTAGTTCAGTAAGTCTGCTGCCTGCTGCTGCTATTCCTTCCTGTGCCCTTCCTGCACTGTGTTGGTTGTCATTTGTCAGTGCCAAATCCTCATAGAACTGCTGTTGCCCCCCCCCCCTACCCTGGCTGATGGTTTATTTTTTATGTGTATGTTCTACCTACCTAGTTCAATGGGTCTGATGGCTGCAGTTGCCACTTCTGCCACTGCCCTCCCTGCTCTGTGGTGGAAATCATATTTTATTGCCAAATCCTCAGAGAACTGCTGGCTGCAGTGTCCAAGGGGCTCTAGGCACATGTTATCTTCCTCTTCTTCTTCATGGAGGTGTATATTTGAGGTGTGTGTACTGTCAGGCTTACTTATCCCATTCAGTAAGTCTGCTTACTGCTGCTTCCTGCTTCTTGCTGCTGCTACCACTCAATCTCCTGCCCTCCATTCTCATTGATGGTCATCATCCCTTAATGCCAATTTGCCAAATCCTCAGGAACTGCTGACTGCTGTGTACAAGGGGCTCTAGGCACTTGTTGCCCTCTTCCTCTCCTGCTTGAAAGTGTATGCTTGAGGTTTATTTACTGTTAGGCCTACCTATCTAGTTCTGTAAGTTATCTGCCTTCTTCTGCTTGCTGCTTCCACTCATTCTCCTGCCCTGCCTGCTCTGGGGTGATCATCATCCATCAATGCCACATTCTAATGGAGCTGCTGGCTGCTGTGTTCAACAGGCTCTAGGCATCTATTGCTCTCCTCATCCCCTGCCTGGGTGTGTATTTTTGAGGCTTATGTACTAGCAGGCATACCTACCTGGTTCAGTAAGTCTGCTGCATGCTGCTGCTACTCCTGCTCCTGCACTCCCTGCTCTATGGTCGACACCATCTGGCATCTGTCAATGCCAAATCCTCAGGGAACTGCAGGTTGTTTTGTCTACGGGGTCCTAGGCACCCGTTGCCCTCCTCCTCCATTGCCTCAAGGTGTGTTTTTGAGGTTTATGTACTGTCAGGCATAACTAGTTCAGTAAGTATGGGGCTTTCTCCTGCCAAGTAAGTTTACTGCCTGCTGTTTCCACTCCTGCCCCTGCTGTCCCTGTTCTGTGGTGGTCAGCATCCATCAATGCCAAATCCTCAGGGAACTGCTGGCCTCTAGGTACCTGTTGCCCTCCTCTTCCCCTGCATGGGGATGTATTTTTGAGGCTTATGTACTGTCATGCCTACCTATTTAGTTCAGTAAGTCTGCTGCCTGCAGTTGCTACTCCTTCTCCTGCCCTTCCTGCACTGTGTTGGTCATCAATAAGTAGGTCTGATTGCTGCAGTTGCCAATCCTGCCACTGCCCCCATGCTCTGTGTTGGTCATCATCTTTCAATTCCAAATTCACAGGTAACTGCTGACTGCTGTGTGCAAGGAGCTCTATGGACCTGTTGTCCTCCTTCTCTCCTGGAGGTGTATTTTTTTAGGTTTATGTACTGTTAGGCCTACCTATCTAGTTCTGTAAGTTATCTTCCTTCTGCTGCTTCCTGCTGCTTTCTTCTACTACCACTCTATCTCCTGCTCTCCCTGCTTGGTGGTGGTCATCATCAGTCAATGCCAAATCCACAGGGAGCTGTTGGCTGTTGTGTTTAATGAGGTCTATGCAACTGTTGCTCTCCTCCTCCCCTGCATGGAGGTGTATTTGTTAGTTCTATGTACCTGCCTGCTTCAGTAAGTCTGCTGCATGCTGCTGCTACTCCTGATCCTCCCCCCTCTGGACATCATCTGTCAATACTTAATCCTCAGGGAACTGCAGACTGCTTTGTTTAAGAGGATCTAGGCACCTGTTTGTCTCCTCCACCATTGCCTGGAGGTGTATTTTTGAGGTTTATGTACTGTCAGGCCTACCTAGTTCAGTAAGTATGCTACCTTCTCCTGCCACTCCTGCAACTGCCCTTTCTGCTCTGTAGTGGTCATCATCTGTCAATGCCAAATCCTTAGGGAACTGCAGACCACTGTATCCAAGGTCGTCTAGACACATTTTGCCCTCCTCCTCCCCTGCATAGAGGTGTATTTTTGAGGTTTATATACTGCCTGGCCTACCTGTCTCATTCAGTAATTATGCTGCCTGATGCTGCCACTCCTGCTCCTGCCCTCTCTGCACTGTTGTGGCCATCATCAGTGAATGCCAAATCCTCAGGGAACTGCTGCCTGCTGTGTCAAGGGCTCTAAGCAACTGTTGCCCTCCTCCTCCCGTTCCTTCAGATGTATTTTTGAGGTCTATATACTGTCAGGCCTATCTAGCTTAGTAAGTTTGCTGCCTGCTGTTGCTGCTTGCTGTTGCCACGCTTACTCCTGCCCTCTTTGCTCTGTGGTGGTCACCATCCGTTAATGCCTAATACTCAGGGAACTGCTGACAGCTGTGTCCATGGGGCTCTAGACACCTGTTTCCCTCCTCCTTCCTTGGAGGTGTATTTTTGAGGTTTATGTACTGTCAGGCCTACCTACCTAGTTAAGTATGTCTGCTGCTTTTTGCTGCCACTCCTGCCCTCCCTGATCTGTGGTGGTCATTACATTTCAATGCCAAATCATCAGAGTACTGCTGGGCACTGTGTCCAAGGGGTTTTATGCACCTGTTGCCCACCACCTCCCATGAAGGTGTATTTTTAATGTTTATTTACTGTCAGGCCTACCTACCTTGTACAGTGTCTACTGTCTGCTGTTGCTACTCATGCTCCTGTCCTCCCTGCTCTATGGTGTCAAATATTCAGGGAACTGCTGTGTCCAAGGGGCTTTCTATGCACCTATTATCCTCTTCCTTCCCTGCCTGAAGATGCATTTTTGAGGTTTATGTACTGTTAGACCGACCTATCTAATTCTGTAAGTCAGCTGCTTGCTGCTGCCACTCATTCTCCTGCCCTTCCTGCTCCGTGGTGGTCATCTTTCATCAATGCTAAATCCTCTGGAAACTGCTGGCAGCTGTTTCCCAGGGGCTCTAGGCATATGTTGCCCTATCCCTCCCCTGCCTGGAGGTGTATTTTTTAGGTCTACCTATATAGTTCAGTAACTCTTTTGCTTCTGCTGCTGTTGCTATCCCTGTCCTCCCTGCTCAGTGGTGGTCATCGTCCATCAATGCCAAAACCTCATAGAAATGCTGCCCCCTATGTCCAAGGGACTCTAATAAGCACATGTTTGTCCTCTTTCCTTGAGGTGTATTTTTGGGGTTTATGTACTATTATTACCATCAGAAGCCTAGTTCAGTTAAATGGATAGTAATGTCCAACATTTAAACAACTTTATAATTTACTTTAATGTTCTCTTGGTATCCTTAGTTGAAAGCTAAATCTAGGTAAACTTGTATGATAATTTCTAAGCCCTCAAAGGCCGCCTCTTATCTGAATGCATTTGACAGTTTTTCACAGCTAGAAGACGTACGTTCATGTGTTGCCTATAAATAACATTGTGCTCATGCTCGTGGAGTTATTTAAGAGTCAGCACTAATTGCCTGAAATGCAAGTTAGTCAAAAGATCGGAGAATAGGAGGCAGTCTGCAGAATCTTAGATACACGATAATTACAGAGGTAAAAAGTATATTACTATAACAGTGTTGGCTATGCAAAACTGGGGAATGGTAAATAAAGGGATTATCTTTTTTAAAAATAAAATTTTGGGCTTTTACTATCCCTTTAATCTGCTTCCTGCTGTTGCCTTTCTTTTCTCTGCCCATCTCTGAGTTGAGTCTTCAAGGATAATTAACTACAAAAGTGTGTGAGAAATTGAAGAACGTGAATACAACTTTAGCATGTAGGATTTAAAAAAAATTAAATATATATATTGTATCATATATATAAAAGTGGTACTTTAATTGCAATGTATTGATTGAATTATCTTTGCAAAACTTGGCCCAGTTCCTGAATAGTCTCGTGTGCCAGTAAGCAATGAAAATTTAAATTTGTTGGCATTTCATAGCAATGTATTTTTTGGGTAAAATGAATGTTTTGCAGGCTTCCTATAGGACAAGATTACAAGTTGGGCGGTATGACTATACCGCTTGAAAAATGGCCTTTGAGTGTGGTTGTAATGTTAGAGGCAACTTTGCAGTTTTTTTGGGGTAAAAGAGCTGGTATCCTTAGGGCAATGCCCTACAAAAGGCCATTTAAGGGCTATTGGTAGTTTATTTATTGATTAGGGGTTTTGTTATTTTGGGGTGGCTTTTTTATTTTAAACAGGTTATTAGATTAGGAATCCCTTTTTTATTTTGTAGAATTTCATTTTTTATTTTCTATAATGTTAGATTTTGTTATTTTGTGTAATTTTAGAGTTTGTTATTTTTTGTAATGTTAGTTTTTTTTTCCGTAGTGTTAGGATTTTTCAATTTTGTAATTTAGTTTTTTATTTTTGGGCAATGTTAGGTTTTGTTATAGTTTAAGCTTAGTTTTTTTATTTCACAGGTAAGTTTTTATTTATTTTAAGGTAGTTATATTGTTACTAAATAGTTTAATTTAGTTTGTTGCAATGTGGGTGGTGGTAGTTTAGGGGTTAATAGGTTTATTAGGTGTTAGTGATGCGGGGGGTGGCGGATTAAGGGTTAATTGGTTTATTTAGGGAGTCACAATGTGGGGGGACCATGGTTTAGGGGTTAATAGCTTTATTTATTTTTGGCGATGTGGGGGGCTGGAGGTTTAGGGGTTATTAGACTAGGGTTTTATGTAAGGGTGTTAGGTTTTTACAAAACTTTTTTTTCTCCTTAGATTTTAAAAGCGATTGCCTTAATTCGACCTCCATTTTGCATGGTGTTTTTTCCAAATTTTTCTCCATTGATCCTTATGGGGAATATGTGCACAAGCATGCCAAGACGGATCTTGGCTTGTTGCGGTATGCGGCTTTCCGCACCATACCACCCAACAAAAGAAAGTTTTAGAGTGACTTGTAATGCGGCAGCATGGAAATAGCGGTATGAACCCATTCCATGCGGTGTGTACGCTACGGCTATACCGCACAACTTGTAATCTCGGTCATAGGCTTTAATGGGTTTTAACAAATTTTGACTCTACCAAAATTCTCTTCCGAACATTCAGCCAAAATTCTGGTGACCCAAATCAGACAAAAACCACAAACAGAAAATTTTGGAAGAACCGAATTTCCACCTTTGCACGTCTAATTTTATCTTAAAGCCTTACTTAGAACTATAGTAGCTATAATGTTTAGTGGCCAATCAAAGTGCACTTTAAGCTCACATCTGAAATAGAGTAAATGTACATTTAATTATTGCAATATATGTAGAATATAAAAAATATTGTGCATGCAAATCAGCAACCCTCTACATTTATCCTGTAACTTGCTTTACTGTGATCTCAACGGATTTCACTTAAATCCCTCACATTAAACTGAGGTGGGAAATAAGGTGACTATGCCTGCACATGCCAGATGTATACTTCCTATCAAGTTCTGTCCCAGTATACAATCCAGGGTGCGTCCCAAGAAAATAATTATTATAATAAAGTCCACAGTGAGAATTTTCTGTCAGGTGTTGCAATCTCGTTATTTAATATTTAAAGTTTTTGAGGTTTTACCCTCGTCATCAGACATGGGAAGAACGTGAAACTTTTATTTTAGTACTAACACATTACTTGAGGTCTCAGGCGATGCTAATTCTTCCAGCGCTATTTTGGCTTTTGCTTGAGTGCAACCCATAACTTTAAAATTGTAATATAAGTGAAATTTTGCAAGACCTCCATTGAAAGCATAGGGCATGCTAAAGGGATATCAGCAGCACGTATATGTCTCTGTTAAATCTGTTTTACCATAGATTTGTAATATGAATTTGTGTGCTAATTTTAGCGCAGCCCAAAGATAGTGATATTGCACTATGCGCCCTCATTAGCGGTTCACTTGTGATCTGAGTATTTTATTTATGTATGTTTCTATTTAAACAAATGTAAATGGTTATATTTTATTTTAATTGTTATTTTTTTCTTCTCTGCAAGTAGAAATATTTGTATTATTATTAAGCTTTGGAAACATAATAGCATCTAGAGACTTTACACAATTATCAATATATTTAATTTTAATAAGGATTCTCTGGTTTTATTATTTGTTAAAACATTAGTATTTCCTCACGTCTTTCTGCTATTATGGAAGATTTGATGGTTCATATTCTGATGGCTTTATTAATGATGGTATATATAACGTGTCTTTTTCAAAATCATTCTCCCTAGATCAGTAAATATTCACACAGCTAAAACAGGAAGATTCAAATAATAAAAAAGACGACATTTATTCCTTAAATAAATGGATAAAAGCACTTTTTAAAATGAGAACTTTGTATATTTTTTATTAAACTTTATAAAATTATATTATGCATGTATTTAACACCAACAAATTAACTTATATTTTGATAAAGTATTCATACCAGTGTCTCTAATCCAGTACATGGCCATATAATGTATTTTTAAAGGTAAAGTATCTTATTAAATCACTCATCTATTGTTCAGTGAAAGCATTCTATATATAATCTGTTACAAGCTCTACAGTATATCTGATGCTCAAGTACAGACAAGAGGTAACTTGATTGCCACCTACATGTAAAATGCAGACAGATTACCAAGCTAATGACTGTCTCAAGTGAAAAATGCTTTCTTGCAACCCACCACAGTATTAAAGGAAAAAAATGTGATTAATAAGAACTGCTTCTTAAATTTCAAGTTGGTATGAATAACTCACTATAAAAAAATATCATTTTTTTACACTAGTGTTTAAAAGGTTAGATCCTTGGGGTTTTGATTATATCATTATACTTCAAAACCAATGGGGCTTTTATGTTTTTGGTAGTTATATTTTTATATAACTAAATCACCCTAAAGGCTTACTCTAGTTTATTTGGTTGATTTTCTAATCCATCACAGATATGTAAGTGCAACTTTGAATGCTATTTTAGTGACATATGAATTTATAGCAAAATTAACCCATTTTGTAATCAGCCTGTTATGGTCATAAACCAAGATTTATATCTTTATTTATTTTCTTTATATCTGGTATATATTTTGGTGCATCATATTGTACTTATTTATTTTTAAACAGAATATATATATATATATATATATATATATATATATATATATAAAAAACAAAAAAATACGCACCAGCACTACCAATGATTTTTGCAGCTTCCAGGGTGCACTTAAACAGTACCATATAAATCAAGAAAAATATCAAGGAACTCTCCGGTATTAAAGACAAATAGTACTCTTTAATGTGACATTTCGGGGTTTTCACCCCTTCCTCAGACCATAGAAAACATGATAATACCACATAGACTTACCCCCATATATAACCCATACTGTGTTTAATCGTCCTGAGTGTGTGTGCTGCATCTGCGTTCCGGTGGTACAACAAAACTAAAAAGCAAAGTGACATATGTTTTTTTAAGCACAATATTAGTAGTAACTAAATACACTTAATACATTGTATCACAGTTTCCAACTATATAGTATGTTGACTTTACATATCATCCCCTGTAGAAATGTATACTTATCATGGATAATTACTAAGATAATATTGCTAAAGAACTGTACATGATGTTGCACATTACTGCATATGTCTGTTTGTACCCATATAAGCGTAACCGCACTGCATATCAATTACTTAGTATTCCTTAAATAACTCAAACAGTTAACGAGAAAAACTTAATCATGTATAAAGTCTTAGTGCAAACATAACTGCCAGGATCATTATACTAACCCCATACATTTGTCCATATTCAAACCCATACCTATGTAACCATCCGGAGTAGCCTCATTTACCGTGTATCAAATTAACAACCATCCCACTGTCGGTAATCGTCCATAAGTACCTATACTCCCTATGATCAGATGTTCAATCACAATAACAGCCTTATCCCTGTCAGAACCGGCATACATATTGTCATAATCAATATTTGAATGTACCTCAAGAGATCACTCTTGGATATTAAAGTATATTACCAATAAGGGCATGCTAATCTCTTAATTAGAGGCCACCCATCCTGGGTTCCTTACATTGGGACCTAAATAGCAATCTTACTAATGGTATATAAATGGGCATGGTATATTGTTTGTAATCACTGCTCCAGTCCGTTCATACTAGGAACACATAATACAGTGGCCATTTCTATTGTTACTAAGGAGATTATTAAAGATTCCATTACTACCTGGAAATTTAAGGTGTATCAACGTAGAGAGAATTATTGTACATTTACCCAGATCAATAATATTACATTGGGGAGTCGTTCTATACAAAATATAATTTGGATAACCTTAAATACATGAGCATTAATATGTTAGATGATTAAACCATCAGTCTAAATACATCTAATGCCAATACCAAATCTATACTGCCTAGGCATGCAATTAGATATATGTACATTTCTTATAGTTTAACCACTAGCTTGGACAGACATTTATATATTTTACAATCAATATACCAATCCTAAAGGAAACATTGTAAGTCCATATTGGTATTAAGTCCTCTAGGTATCAGAGTCTGAAGTGTAAAGATCCATCTGTTCTCTATCTGTTGCAAGAGTCTTGCACTGTCCCCACCTCTAGATAGTGGTGGGACATGATCAATGATCATGTATTTGAGTTCTGATGCAGAATGTTTGTCCATTAGGAAGTGCTTAGCGACCGGTTGGTCAGCTTTGCCCGTTACTAGGGCAATTCTTATCGCACACCTGTAATTGGCCATGTGGGACCTCAGATCATCATTAGTTTTTCCAACATAATATCTCCCACAGCTACAGTGCAATACATACACCACATACCTGGTAGTACAGGTTAAGCGAAACCTGATGTTGAACCTCTTATTGGTTCATTGGATGCATAAAGAATTTCCCTTGTTTTAGGCCATTGCAGGTTGTGCAGCCACTACACCTATAGCATTCAACTTTGGGTTTTCCCAACCAGGTTCCTGGGTTATAGCTGGCCTTAAAGTCTGGTCTCATTAGGATATCCTGTAGTGATCTTCCCCTCTTATACCCAATCCTTAGGGCCTCACAGTTGTATAGTGGAAGATCTTTATCACTTTTGACCGTTTCCCAGTTTTTTCTAAGGATCATCTGTGTTTCCCATTTGTCAGGGGTAAATGTGGTCACAAAGGTTAATCTCTTCTTATCATTCATGTTTGTTAATTTCTTTTTTAAAGTTTCATCTTGGGTTAGTTCCTCTATTTCTTTCATAGTGGATTGTAGATTCCTCTCATAGTACCCTCTGTTCCTGAACTTCTCATTCATGTCTAATAGCTGTTCTTTTTTCAGAGTGCTCACAGAATTATTAAGACCCTTTTGAGTTGTGTTTTTGGCAGAGCTTGTTTCAAGGCAGGTGGATGACAACTATCTGCCCTGAGCAGAGAGTTTCTGTCAGTCTCTTTGCTGTATAGGGTGGTCTCCAAGTGCTGTTCTTTCTTAAAGATTCTAAGATCCAGAAAGTCTATGCTGGATTTTGAAGATGTCATCTTAAATTTCAGATTGTCAGTAGTTCAGTTCAGGATATCAAACCATTCCTCTAGTTCACCTTGTGTTCCTGACCAGATTAGGAACAGATCATCTATGTACCGTTGAAATGATCGGATCCTGTGATCTTTGAAGCAGTCAGTTTTTAGGTCTTCAAAATCAGACATATAGAGGTTGGCATAGGATGGGGCCACATTGGCCCCATCACTAGTCCAGCTGTCTGTAGATAATACTCCTGCTCAAATTTGAAGTAGTTGAGAGTTAGACAATATTCAAGGAGTTGTAGTAATACCTCCATAGGTGGACCTATGTATGGATAGCTTTTCAAGTGTGCTTGCACTGCTGATAGGCCCCCGGCATGCAAGATCACTGTATACAAGCTTGTTACATCCAGTGTGACCAGGATGTCATCCTCGGTGATATTCAACTCTTCTTTGAGTAGTTTGATTAGTTAGGATAGAGTCCAGTAAAAATGAAGGTATATTACGAACCATGGGTTGTAAAAAGTTATCCACAAAACTAGCCAGAGTTTGCAATAATGATCCCCTAGTGAAGATGATTGGACGTCCTGGTGGGTGAACTGGATCTGTATGGACTTTCAGTAGTGTATATATGATAGGTATCACTGGGCTTTGTTAGCAGTGCTGATATACCCCATGTCTGTAATGAGGGTTAAATAACCATCAATGCGTTCTTTAAATGCTTTAGTGAGATCACTTGGCAATCTCCTGTACGTGTTGTTGTCTGTTAGCTAGTCACAGGATTTCCTTCTGGTAGTCACCATAGTTCATCAGGACCAGGGCTCAACATTTGTCGGCCTCCCTGATTACTAAGTCTGGATTATTCTTGAGAGCATCTAAAGCTTGCTATTCTGTTACTGGTAGGTTCTTCTTGACTTCTGCTTTGTGCTTGTTACATGAGTCATACAGCTGATCAGTCAGCGTCCTGGAGAAGGTTTTAATTAGACATGTGCATGGCGAAAAAATTCGGTTCGGTTCGGTTCGGATCGATTCAGATTTTTTCTAATTTCGGTTCGGAGCGATTCGAATTCGGAAAAATTTGAATCAATTCGGTTCGGATTTGTTTCGGATTCATTCGGATTTGAATAAATTCGGTTCGGATTTGTTTCGGATTCATTCGGATTCGAATAGATTCTGCTGGATTTGGTTCGATTCGGTTCGGAAATTCGGAATTTCGGTAAGTGTTAGGTGGGATTAGACTAGTATTATGTACTGTACATTAGGTGTAACCCATAGCAGAGTGATATAACCTAATATACTGTACAATACTAGTGTAATCCATGGCCATCCGAATCTACCGAATAAATCTGAATAAATCCGAAGTTATTCGGATTTATTCGGTAGATTCGGCACTATTTTAATTCGGAGATTCGGTTCGATCCGAATCTCCGAATTTTCCGAATTTCCGAATCGAACCGAACCGAATCGCACATGTCTAGTTTTAATGCTTGTGTTAGTGCTCTTGGGGTCAAAGGTGCTCTTTCCCCTGAAGTTGTCTTGCTCAGTGTTTACATCCTTGAAAAATTCCTTTAATTATAATGTCTTGTTGAACTTGAAGAAGTCAATGTGTAGATCAAAGTTATCTGTCACTGTGATAGGTACAAAGGTTAAACCTCTTTGTAGAAGTTTATGTTCTGCTTCAGTAAGTTGGTGATTACTGAGGTTAATGATATTACTTGTTCTCATTAGTACTGTCTCCTCCATTGTCGGGGTGGTCTCCCACGTCCTCTTTCTGCTGTTGCTCCCCCTGCGTGTGTACTGCCTGCGTCATTTTTTGAGCGAGTAGTCATACCCTGGCTCTGTGATGGAGGAATTGCAGCAGCCTGTGTGGATTCATTTGATCTGAACTATCAATAGTATTGAGGTTACAAGGCTTATATATCCTCTGTCTGCATGGTCTTAATGCTCTCCTATCCTCAGGACCCAGTGTCCATTTGTACACACTCCTTTTCTCGATAATCAGAGAATACTGCTTCCCACTTACTTTCTTTAAAGTTCTTTCTCATAGTCGTCAATTTGTTTTTTTCAGATTATCCAACCAGTTGTCCTCTTTATTCTGTGTCAGAATATGTAGTTGTGTACCTTCAAATTGTTGTATCTCCACTTCACATTATTTTAGTACCTGTTCAGTTTCTTCAATCACAAGAAGCATCAAACCCAGTGAACATTTGTTCAAAGTTCCCCACCATTTGTTGCAAAAAGAAACATTATGTCTGCCAATAGTTGGCACATTTTTGATGCAGAACCCCTAAAAATATATCTTTTCCTATGGTATTCTGAGAGGTATCCCCCATGTAATTTAAAGTCAATAACTCTTTTTTTCAGTTTTAATAGGTGTGTAAAGAGATGTGTAGGTTGTTCCCTCTTCTCTTTAATATCCAGTGTTTCAAACCTAATCCATCTAGAGGTGGGGACAAAGCAAGACTCTTGCTACAGAAAGAGAGCAGATGGATCTTTACACTTCAGACTCTGATACCTAGAGGACTTAATACCAATATGGACTTACAATGTTTCCTTTAGGATTGGTATACTGATTTTTAAATATAGAAATGTGTGTCCAAGCTAGTGGTTAAACTATAAGAAATGTACATATATCTAATTGCATGTGTAGGCAGTATAGATTTGGTATTGACATTAGATGTATTTAGACTGATGGTATAATCATCAAACATATTAATGCTCATGTATTTAAGGTTGTCCAAATGATATTTGTATAGAACGACTCCCCAATTTAATATTATTTATCTGGGTAAATGTACAATACTTCTCTCTACGTTCATACACCTTAAATTTCCAGGTAGTATGACCGGACTGTAGCAGTGACTACAAACATATATCATGCCCATTTATATACCATTAGTAAGATTGCTATTTAAGTCCCTATTTAAGGAACCCAGGATGGGTGGCCTCTAATTCAGAGATTAACGCCCTTATTGGTAATATACTTTAATATCCAAGAGTGATCTCTTGAGGTACATTCAAATATTGATTATGACAATATGTATGCTGGTTCTCACAGGGATCAGGCTGTTTTTGTGATTGAACAACTTATCGTAGGGATTATAGGTACTTATGGAAGATTACTGACAGCGGGATGGTTGTTAATTTGATTGACAGATACACACTAAATGAGGCTACTCCGGGTGGTTACGTAGGTATGTGTTTGAATACGGACAGATGTATGGGGTTAGTATAATGCTCCTGACAGTTATGTTTGCACTAAGACTTTATACATGATTAAGTTTACTTGTTAACTGTTTGAGTTATATGAGGAATACTAAGTAATTGATATGCAGTGCGGTTACGCTTATATGGGTACAAACAGACATATGCAGTAATTTGCAACATCGTGTACATTTCTTTAGCGATACTATCTTAGTAATTAGCCATGATGAGTATACATTTCTACAGGGGATGATATGTAAAGTCAACATACTATATAGTTGGAAACTGTGATACAATGTATTAAGTGTATATAGTTACTGCAAATATTGTGCTTAAACAACATATGTCACTTTGCTTTTTAGTTTTGTCTTATGCGGTGTGCCATGGTAGGCCATTGGCACATGCGCAGTTGTACCCCACCGGAACACCGATGCAGCACACACACTCAGGACGATTAGACACGGTATGGGATATATATGAGAGTAAGTGTATGTGGTATTATCATGTTTTCTATGGTCTGAGGAAGGGGTTAAAAACCTGAAACATCACATTAAAGAGTATTATTTGTCTTTAATACCAGAGAGAGCCTTGATATTTTTCTTTCTTTATTTATATATATATATATATATATATATATATATATATATATATATATATATATATATAAAATGAAGAATGAGGTTTCAGAAGTCATGTGAGGTATGTTTGAAGCGTGGAGGGGATTTAATCCCTATCTGTGTTAAAGCTGTTTAAACGGATGAGTAATCACTTGTAGTATGATACTTCTTCCTTTCAGTATCCGTGGAGTGCAATATGCCTCTTGTAGATCAACTTCTCCTTTCTGGAGTATGGTACAAACTTTGCTTATTCTTGATAGGCTTGATAGGCTTCTCCTCTATGGAATATGGTGTAAAACATTATGCATAGAACGCAGCCTATACACTGAAGAGATGGTTTTGGACGATCCTTGCATAAATTCTGCAAAGTTTGAAATGATGTGGCAGGAACACACTTAGTAGCTGATAAAAAACTAATTTAATGAATATAAATTAAAAACATATGTGATAATGAAATCCTCATTGTGTTTAAAGTCTCCTTATATTGATAAAGTCCCAAAAGGAGATGAACTGTTGAAAGTTAAATGAGCAGTGAATGTTCGGATGAAAATCAGGAGCCAATATGTGCAGTAAACATTACCTTCTCAACTGCCTTGTGTGTCTAGGTAGTTTGTGAAGTTCTGGAAACCTGCACAGATCCGGATGGCTGTAGATTGAAAAAACTGTCAGTAACAGGGTCCATTGCTGAATGCTGAAACACTGTCTCGCTGGACCGGAAGTGACGTCAGTGGTGGGCGTGCCCTTACGCGTTTCGTGAACAATGTTCACTTCATCAGAGGTTATGCCCACATTGCAATGAAGAGTGCTTTTATAGTGTGTCAGAGCTGCTAATTATAATTGATTGATTGCAATTGTAAATGTTTGCTGCACCATATTTTCTGTTGGTGTATTACTTATAAGAGTCAATTAATGTATATGAACGATGAGCTTATTTAAAAAAACTAAACAATCTTAACCTAGTAAAAACATTTATCAAATGAATTCTTTGTTTAAGAAAAACTTTTTACTTGTGCAATATAGGGGTCTATCTATGTATTTATTTTCGTTTAGGAAAAAACGGAATTTGCTATTATAAGTGTAGTTTATGGGAATCCTGATTAGATTCAGGGAACAAAATTTTGTTAAAATTATAGAAGAAATTCAAGTAATTAGAGAAAAATTACAGCCTTATAATAACTACAGTATGTGTACTATAAAACCTTAAATTATGAAATAGCTAGCAGAATTGAGAAACTAGAAAGGGATATCATAAAAAGGAAAAAGAAAACATTGGAGAGAGATATGCAAAACAGAGTTACTGAAACTAAGGAATTACAGACAGATTTTGTCAATATCACTGATGCACCAGCACCAGAAAACACTCCAGTAGCGAGTACAAGTAATAATACACATTTTTTTCCAAAAACCTATGAACCTGTAAAAGATAAAACAAAACACTTCCTCAACATGACTATATCAAATAGGAACATTAAAAATGACAGATACAGTAGAAATGAAAATCATAAGGTACATACAAATTATAATCAAAATCCTGATTATTCCTATTATAGACACCAACAAAATAGTTATCATACACATGCTACCAATAGGTCCCCAGAGGTTAGGTTTGATAACCCCTGGAATTACACACAGGATAATTGGAGAATAATAAACTCCAGTAAGAAGTCACACAATGACCGTAGGGGGATAATGTAGAATCAAACAGACCCCATCATTTTTTAGACCTAAGAGCAAGAAGAGAGTCCACTTTCGAATCCCTAAACTATTCAAACC
This sequence comes from Bombina bombina, assembly GCF_027579735.1. Lineage (NCBI taxonomy): Eukaryota > Metazoa > Chordata > Amphibia > Anura > Bombinatoridae > Bombina > Bombina bombina. The sequence continues at coordinate 374,522,389 of NC_069499.1, forward strand.
ACCCTCAAAGACCTCAAAAAAGACAATTAGATCAAACAGAAAGAGAGGTTGTAGAGGAGGACAAAAGAAACAAAGGAAAAATGACAAAATGGTAATTAACATCTCCATTAATACTAACTCAGTTGATATTGAAAATATAAAGATTTTCAATCTATCAAGTCACATTTTAACTGTAGAAGAAAAAAACCTCCATAAAAAAGGTTTATCTTTTGCCCCCACAAGCAAACCTAATGCATTTGACTTATTTATCGACACAAGCAAATTTATACGTAAGTTAACATTACAAAGACATTTTGCAAAAACAGAGAACTCTAAGAAAGAAATAGAAAATCCCATAGCCCTAAGTCAGGGTGATACTGACGCTTTAACAAACATGTTAGAATTAGAGAGAGAATCTAACCCATTAACTCCCTCTCCGACCCCCACATTGAACACTGATGAAGGTGAAAAACCTTTTAAACACAGTACCCTCAAACCAAAATCCATTTTTTACCCAGTCCATTCAAAGGGCAAACACCTTTCCCTATTTGAAGACTTGGTAAAACAAGACATTGAAGAAATGTGTAAAAACTTTGACACTAATAAGAGAAATCTTACTTTCAAGGAAAGAACTGCACTTAAAAATTTAAGCAATAACAATGACTTGGTTTTCAGACAAGCGGACAAGGGAGGAGGAATCGTAGTACAGAACTATGGGGACTACATGTTAGAAGCAATCGTATCCTCTCAGATGCCCAAACATATGAAGTTCTTAAAACAGATCCTACTGATAATGAGTTTGAACAATATTTAAATCTAATCAGGAAGGCAAAAAGTGAGAACATTCTTAACACTGATGAATTTAAATAGCTTAACTAGCCATCTATAAGAGTACATAGACAATTTTTTGCATCCAGAAGTACACAAATTGGAGTCCTTTTAAGATATACTCCTCATTTATTATCTTTAATAGAGAAGTTCTCCTGGAAAGAAAATTTCCATTTGGCTTCCCTTGATGTGACTTCCCTATATACTACTATACCCCATGAAAAAGGGATTAATAGCGTACAGTATTTCTTAGAGAATACGAGTCAAATTAATAAAACACAAATATCTTTTATTGGGGAAGCCATTAAATTTATACTGGGGAAGAATTATTTAACTTTCAATAACACCATTTACCTCCAAAAATGGGGGACTGCAATGGGAACAAAATTTGCTCTAAATTTCGCAGATTTATATATGGGGAAATTTGAAAAAATATATGTGTCACAAAACAACCTATACCTACCCAGAATAAAATATATTACATACAAAAGTACAAATTATAGTCCACAAGCCAAAAGTAAAATGTAACTTTTATCGCTGAATAGCATATTAAAGGAAAAGGAGGGCACACATATAAAGTGGATGTGTGAAAGTCAAACAAGCCTACACATTTTGGCTTTTGCCGTATTCATGGCTTAGTTTTGTTTGTACCAACACACAATTTAAAGGCGCTAAAACAAACCCATAGGATAATAGGTATGACATCACACATCAGTTTTTTAAAGAAACAGTCGTCTAGATTACGAGTTTTTGTTGGTAATGGTGTGCATGGCTAACGCACAGTTTTTCCTTACCACTCACCTAAAGTAATGCTGGCATTATGTTTTTTTTTAAACCCGGCGTTAGCCGCAAAAAGGTAGGCGTAGAGCATCATTTAGCTCCACATCTCACCTCAATACCAGGGCTGTTTACGGTAGCGGTAAGCTGGCAAATTTCGATTTCCCCATAGGAATCAATGGGGCAGAGCCGGCTGAAAAAGAACCTAACACCTGCAAAAAAGCAGCATTCAGCTCCTAACACAGCTCCATTGATTCCTATGGGGAAACACATTTATGTCTACACCTAGCACCCTAACATGAACCTCGAGTCTAAACACCCCTAATCTTACACTTATTAACCCCTAATCCACTGCCCCCGACATCGCCGACACCTGCATTATATTATTAACCCCTAATCTGCCGCTCCGGACACCGCCGCCACCTACATTATACTTATGAACCCCTAATTTGCTGCCCCCAACATCACCAAACCCAACATTATATTTATTAACCCCTAATCTGCCGCCCCCAATGTCGCCGACACCTACCTACAATTATTAACCCCTAATCTGCCGTCCCCAACGTGGCCGCCACTGTAATAAAGTTATTAACCCCTAAATCTAATTCTAACCCTAACCCTAACCCCCCTAACTTAAATATAATTTAAATACATCTAAATAAAATTACTACTATTAGCTAATTTATTCCTATTCAAAACTAAATACTTACCTATAAAATAAACCCTAAGCTAGCTACTATATAACTAATAGTTACATTGTATCTAGCTTAGGGTTTATTTTACAGGCAACTTTGTATTTATTTTAACTAGGTGCAATAGTTATTAAATAGTTATTAACTATTTAATAACTTCCTAGTTAAAATAAATACAAATATACCTGTAAAATAAATCCTAACCTAAGTTACAATTACACCTAACACTACACTATAATTAAATAAATTATCTAAATTAACTACAATGAATTACAATTAAATTCAATAAACTAAATTACGAAAAGAAAAAAACCACTAAATTACAGAAAATAATAAAATAATTAAAAAAAATTTAAACTAATTACACCTAATCTAATCCCCCCTAATAAAATAAAAAAGCCCCCCAAAATAATAAAAATCCCAACCCTATACTAAATGAAAATAGCCCTTAAAATGGCTTTTTGCAGGGCATTGCCCCAAGGTAATCAGCTCTTTTACCTGTAAAAAAAAAAGACAATATCCCCCAACATTACAACCCACACACCCAACCATACTCTAAAACCCACCTAATCCCCCTTAATAAATCCTAATACTACCCCCTTGAAGATCACCCTACCTTGAGATGTCTTCACCCAACCGGGCAGAAGTGGTCCTCCAGATGGTCCGAAGTCTTCATCCTATCCGGGCAGAAGAAGTCCTCCAGATGGGCAGAAGTCTTCATCCAGGTGGCATCTTCTATCTTCATCCATCCGGAGCGGAGCGGGTCCATCTTCAAGACATTCGATGTGGAGCATCCTCTTCGTTCGACGGCGACTGGAACAGTGATGGGTCCTTTAAATGACGTCATCCAAGATGACATCCCTTCAATTCCGATTGGCTGATAGAATTCTATCAGCCAATCGGAATTAAGGTAGAAAAAATCCTATTGGCTGATGAAGTTCAATCCTATTGGCTGATTAGAACAGCCAATAGGATTGAGTTCGCATACTATTGGCTGATTGGAAAAGCCAATAGAATGCAAGATCAATCCTATTGGCTGATTGGTTCAGCCAATAGTATTTTTTCTACCTTAATTTCGATTGGCTAATAGAATTCTATCAGCCAATCTGAATTGAAGGGACACCATCTTGGATGACGTCGTTTAAAGGAACCGTCATTGTTCCAGTCACAGTTTAACGAAGAGGATGCTTCGCGTTGGATGTTTAGAAGGTGGACCCGCTCCGGATAGATGAAGATAGAAGATGCCGCCTGGATGTAGACTTCTGCCCGTCTGGAGGACTTCTGCCCGGATAGGATGAAGACTTCAGACCGTCTGGAGGACCACTTCTGCCCGGTTGGGTGAAGACGTCTCAAGGTAGGGTGATCTTCAAGGGGTTAGTGTTAGGTTTTATTAAGGGGGAATTGGGTGGGTTTTAGAGTAGGTTTTTTTTTTTTATTTTTACAGGTAAAAGAGCTGATTACTTTGGGGCAATGCCCTGCAAAAAGCCCTTTTAAGGGCTATTTGTAATTTAGTATAGGGTAGGGATTTTTATTATTTTGGGGGGCTTTTTTATTTTATTAGGGGGATTATATTAGGTGTAATTAGTTTTAAAAAATTGTAATTATTTTATTTATTTTCTGCAATTTAGTGTTTTTTTTTGTAATTTAGTTTATTGAATTTAATTGTAATTAATTGTAGTTCATTTAGGTAATTTATTTAATTATAGTGTAGTGTTAGGTGTAATTGTAACTTAGGTTAGGATTTATTTTACAGGTATATTTGTATTTATTTTAACTAGGACATTATTAAATAGTTAATAACTATTTAATAACTATTGTACCTAGTTAAAATAAATACAAAGTTGCCTGTAAAATAAAAATAAACCCTAAGATAGCTACAATGTAACTATTAGTTATATTGTAGCTAGCTTAGGGTTCATTTTATCGGTAAGTATTTAGTTTTAAATAGGAATAATTTAGGCCTAGATTTGGAGTTCGGCGGTAGATGGGTTGCTAACGCCACGCGTGTTTTATGTCTAACGCACGGCATTGTTTGACTCCGGTATTTAGAGTTCAAAACAGACCATTTAACGATGCTCCTAACGCGTGTATGTCACACGCGTAATACTCCCCGCGTAAGACAGTCTCCCATAGAGATCAATGGGAAAGGAAAAAAATAGCTTTTTTCACCTAACACTCGATCTCGCGAGAATACGCACAGCTCGGTCATATGACGCATACCACATCATGCACAAAAATAACACGCCGCAAATGTCACAACAACAATCAATCAACAAAGCACACAAGCATTACACATTCACAAACGGGGGGATTTGAAATAAAATTTAATACGGGGAAGACGCATATACTTTAAGATGCGGAAAATCGCAAAATAACAACGAGGAATAAAAAATATATACATACACTAGAAAAATAATCGCATTCAATATAACTATATATTAGGACAAACATACATATACAACACTTCACTAAGAACACACCATCGCAAATTCACATTTAAAAAGAATACTATTGGACAATGTTAGAGAAAACGACCACTATGACATCATCGCATTCTACACATTCCACAAATACTAACTCAAAATGAGCATGCGCAAATTCACACACCTAATACACATTGCACTAATATTAATTGCTAATAAAGCACACATGAACACAATTTACAACGCAAATAGGTACATCATTAAACATTTACACAGGGTATATAAGCACCACACAAGCAGGGCTTCTTTGACTGTGTTGCTGTTGGGTCTTTGGAGATTGGAGGTTTAATATTAGAGAGTTGGTGCATTATTGTGAGTGAGTTAGTGTTAGCGTGAGAGAGTCAGTTGTTAGTGTTATCGTGAGTGAGTTAGTGGGAGTTAGTGGGAGTGGGAGAGAGTCTGTTAGTGGGAGCGTGAGTGAGTTAGTGGGAGTTGTTAGTGAGAGTTGTTAGTGGGAGCGTAAGTTACTGGTAGTTAGTGAGAGTTAGTGGGAGTGTTTGTTAGTGAGAATTAGTAGTAGTGTGTTAGTGAGAATTAGTAGTAGTGTGAGTTAGCGAGCGAGTGATTTTTCTTTACACTTAACACATTTACACGCAAACACATTCAATACATACATACACTTATCAATAACACTACATACACTCCATACCCCCTACCCCCACATACTACATTCCATACCCCATTCCCTGTAGTCCCATTCCCTTTCATCCCATTTACTCTTATCCCATACCCCATACCCATCCCATACCCATCCCCTAGTTACATTTAGTTTACATATCCTCCTTTTAGTCTTCTTCTTCTTTTGGTTTATTTAAATACTCCTTACCCTCTTTGTTTTTTTTACATCCCTCTCACACTTTCAGCACTTTTTTTGTCTTTTTAGTTCTTTATTTTGACCCCCTTTCATTTCATCACACTCACTTTTTGTTTGATTATTTGGGGTTTAGTTTAGGGAACAGATGGAGGCCAGGCAGGGTAGAGGTAGAGGGGGGAGGAGAGGGAGGGGGAGAGGAACAGGGCAGGAAGGGGGGCAGGAAGGGGGGCAGGAAGCGGGGGTGGAAGCGGTGGGTGGACCCAGCCACTTGGTTCAAGATGAACAAGTGGCTGGGCCCAGTGGCGGACAGAGTAGGGCTTCACAGTCCGGGAAACAGAGGGCATCGTCACAGGGGAAGGCCAAGGCGACTAGGGAGGCAAGGTTTTCGATGGAGGAGAAGGAGGCCCTCATAGAGGCCTATATGGCCAGGTATAGGAGGCTGCAGCACCAGAAGACTACCCCGACTGACAAGAGGAGGCTATGGAATGAGATAAGAAATGCAGTCAATGCAGTGGGTGGCCGGAACAGAGATCTTGATTCGATAAAGCATCGCTACCGGGACTGTAAGATGGATCTCAAGAAAAAGTTAAGTCTGGAGGCCCGACATGCCGCAGGAACCGGTGGCGGACCTGCCCTGGAAATAGAGTACTGCCGATGGGAGGAAATGTTGCGGCCCAGCATCTCCGAGGTGGAAATAGTCGGTATCGGAGGAATTGATACCGGGAACCTGCCACTCTCATCTGACGGTAAGCTCATTGAACAATAATTTCACATACGAATGTATTTCAAGGGACACTATACGCAAACATTTACTTTCATGATTGAGGTAGCGAATACAATTTGTCAAAACATTCAAATGTACTTATATTACCTAATTTGAATCATTCTTGAGATATATTTTAATGAAGAAATAGCCATGCACACGGTGAAACAATCACAGGAGGCAGCTATTTTCAGCTAACAATCAGCATCTTATAAGCATATTTAGATATGCTTTTCAGCAAAGAATATCCAGAGAATGAAGCTAATTAGATACAAAAAGTACATTAGAAAGTTGATAATAAATGTATGCTTCTAAATCATGAAAGATAAAACATTGGGTTTCATGTCCCTTTAAGGATCAGATTAATGCTATAACGTTGTTTACACGCATTCAATTACTTTGCGGTTACATCAGTATCTAGGCTATAGGTTAGGTGTGCATTTAAACAGACTGAAAACAAACGCGAAAAAAATCAGATTGACCAGAGATATCACAAAAAAGCGGAAATCGTATTGATTGTTTGTTAGATTTCAAAGTGGATTAATGATTTTGCATTTGTAATTGTATCGTAAGCTAAGTCATTTAAAGCTTGATTTGCAAATATGCTAATATATACATTTTTTTTTTTTTTAATATACAGAGTCTGGGGAGGAGGCAGCACAAGAAACACAGCCTCATCTATCTCCCCGGGATGAGAGTGGTGGGGAGGAATTTCCACTTCGGAGGGAAGAGGCCCCCCGTGACGAAGAGCTCACGGAAGCTGATGAAGAGGCCCCGGAAGCAGAGGAGGAGCACGCGGAACCAGAGGACCCTCAAGGACCCGCACCCCACCGTGCATGGGCACCCCGCCGTGCACGCGTACCCCGCCAAGCACAACAAGAGGAAATAGCGGAGGTGCGGGTTCTACTGGACTACATAGACCAGATGCGTAACTCCCGGATACAAAATATCGAAGGCCGCACTCGAATACTTGATGGACAAAATAAAATAATTGAAGGACAAAACCAAATAATAAACATACTCAATAGAATCGAACAAGGCCAAAACAGATTCTTTCATCTGCACCAAGAGATGTTCAATTTTTTGCGGGAGGCGCATGCTGGTCTACCTCCTGGTCCGCCTCCTGCTGCTGGGCCTCTTGCTGCTGGGCCTCCTGCTGCTGGGCCTCTTGCTGCTGGGCCTCCTGCTGCTGGGCCTCCTCCTGCCGGCCCATCTCCTCCTGCCAGGCCATCTACTCCTGCCGGGCCATCTCATCCTCTTCAGCCATCTCCTCCTCTTCAGCCAGCTTCTCCTCTTCAGCCAGCTTCTCCTCCTCAGCCAGCTTCTCCTCCTCAGCCATCTTCTCCTCCTCAGCCATCTTCTCCTCCTCACCTTGGTCATCCCAGTACTCTTCCTTCCACTCTTCCCACAACCTCTCCAAGGAGAACTCTTCGGAGTCGGCAGTTGCCCCTCCCAGAGCCTCAGCCCCGTGGGAAGAGGGGAAGGAAGAGGAAGTAAGTATTTATTTTCATCTTTAATTTTTTTTTTTATTTAATGTGTAATGGATAGGTATGTGATGATGTGGTTTTCATACACTTGTGGACCACACTCTGTATATAATCTACTTCTATGGGACCGGGTCCATGGAGGCAGATTGTTTGCAGAGTGTGGGTTATAAGTGTGTGAAAACCACATCATCACATACCTATCCTTGTTCATGATATTGATTGGTTTCTGTGATGTGATGTCCAAACTGTTTCCCGAATCGCAAACAAAATTACCATTACAATTATCCATGATGGCATATTACTGTTTGAATGCCAATAACACAGCTTAAAGGGACAGTCAGAAAATTATTGATTACAAAGAAAACACTGTATTACGCATTATCAAGTTGGAAACAACAAAACATGGAGAAATACGTGTGACTTATGTGCTTAACCTTGTAGCTATGCCTAGGAAAAATGACCACTTATTTGTTGTTCTTACATAACAACCTTTTAGATATCAATGATCAATACATGGTAAATAATATGCTGTATGAGCACAAGGTTTTACATATACAAATGCTATCCAAATGCCCTCTAGTGGTCAAATTGTATAATGATTACATGCACTCTTCAAGCTCGAAGAAATGAGCACACGAACCTCATAGGTTTAGCTAGCAAATTTAAATAAACAAAGACAAATGATTAATTGGTGAGAAACCTTTGATATCATTGATATTACAAAATTGACTTTTATAATAATGCAAAACATTATTTGTTTTCTAAACTGTCCCTTTAACAAAATTACATATGCTAACACATATTTGAAGCTTGTTGGTATATCTACATGTACTTGGTCAAAAATTAAATATTGAAATCAGATTTATATTGACGTGTTAAATAAAGTATATTTTCTTAAAGAGACATTATTGTGTTAATTTTTTTTTAAGAAAGACATTTGTTTGAACAATGAATATGGTTTAAAGTCCTTTTAGGAGTGGGTGGTGAAAATATGCTAACAATAATATATTTGAAGATTAAACAATGTGGAACTCATACATGATACAAAAATCAACATTTGCATTAAAGGGACAGTATACTATATTTTTAACAGAACTGTATGTAATAGACACTACTACAAACAACAAGATTAACATATACTGATATCAATATTGCAAAGCTTCAAACACTTTCAAAGAAAATCGGGTTAGCTCTATTGAAAATACAGATGAACCCCCATTACAACCGTAAAACAAGACAATACCCCATCATTAACATATGAAAAGACCCTTTACACAAACAGGAGAAAGCTGGAGATGGTACTCACATGAAACTTAGAGGCTTGGCGAGGAGTCTGATAATTAATTACATTTTCTTTGAACAGAAGCAAAATGAAACGTGTATTAGTTAAACAATGGACTATCTAACTAGAGACAAAATAAAAATTTTTGATTTATAATGTGAGTGTCTAATGAACCTTTAATAAAATTTACAATGAAATTACATTTAGAAGAAGTCGGCATCATATATTTAGCATATGATAAAGCTAAATGCATATTGATTACTTTATTCTAACACAATAGCGCATATTTATTAATTAGATATCTTTAACATTAAAAACAACAGTCATTTTTCAGAAAAAGGAACATATTGTTGACAAACATATTAAACAACATGGACTATAGAGATTTGCACTTGCCTCGAAATATCATATGCATGAAAACATTTTGCTTTCGTTCGTTTATTCAACCAGACATCCATCAAAAGAGAATGTGGTGGTCTTTATCAGCTACGGGTCAACAATGTAACATGATGCAAATAATACATATTCTCAAGGTTTTTAAAATTGGCTGCAGTTACAAACGTGTTTAACGTGCACAAACAAATATTGCGGGACTACGTAATCCAATCATACGTTTTTTTACCTTTGCATGTGACGTCTTAACATGGCGCTTCCTTGATCACGTAAGAACGCCATCCAATAAAAGGCACATTCTTGATCACTTAAGAACGCCAAAAAAAAGGCGCATCCTTGAACGCGTAAAAACGCCATCCAATAAAAGGAACATTCTTGATCACGTAAGAACGACCAAAAAAAAAGGCGCATCCTTGATCGCGTAAAAACGCCATCCAATAAATGGAACATTCTTGATCACGTAAGAACGTCAGTCAATACAAGGAATCATTGGACAGCCTGGCAGGTGACGTTTTGAGCAACATGGCGCATCCGAGATAGCTGAAAAACTGCAGCCAATACAAGGACTCAGTTGACAGCTTGGCATATCACTAAAAAACATATTTATATTTTAGGAACTAGTATGTGTCTAGATTGCTATCTAGGAATGTCACCAAATCATGAATCATCTTTTCGGACTTGACTGTCCCTTGAACTATGTAGAAAAAAGGAAATTATAGGCGCAAAGGACAGTACCCAGCTTAACTAGTGAATTCCCCTCCAAGAATACAAAGTGGCAAAAGCAATGTGAAAAAGTGAAGTTAAGCGCTCAAAGCACGGGTATATCTAAGAGATGTGTATTTAAATAAAGGGACCAGTGTCCAGTATGTAATCAACGAAAAAATATATTCATCAAAGTATTTATATGTAATAATATATAGAAAGGAATATATATATATGTACCAGAACAGAGACAGAGGCGTAAATATCGTTCAAATGGAAAATTTCCAAAGGCAATTTATAAAACAGAGGTGTCAAGATGTCTAAAATGATACAAAATGATACAATGTAAAACAAAAGGGACGTCTCCCTTAATAAATGTATAGATACATAAAATAAGCATAAAAGAACAATAAGAAAAAGTACTTGCGCTTTAGCGAAAAATGTACTGATATCCCAAGATATTGACTTGCCAAGTGACAAGAAAGTAACTGTCCAGTTGTAGGCTTAAATTGCCTGTATATGGTGGTTGGCGTTACTGGATGAGAGAAAAAGGGCGCCTTTTTGTGTAAAGGTGACATGACGTCACGTTTTAAAATGGTAGGTGATGTTGCCGTGGCAACCCCTATTCCTAAATCTGTAAGGAAATCCTGGGGGATCTAAAGATAATCTTTGCGTTCACGAAAGATGATAGCTTTGTTGTCGTGAGGAAAGACTAGCAGGATCTTGAAATTTAGAAATGGGTCTTTGCGGTCGCTAGTAGCGACTAGTTGATCCTTTGTTGAAGGACTTGGCGGTCGCAAACAGCGACTAGGAGATCCTTCCAGTTGAAGATAAGGTGGTCGTTAGTAACGACTTGAGGATCTTTTAAGAAGTGTAGGTTGGTCTTTGCGGTCGCCGGTAGCGACTGGTTTATCCTTTGTTGAAGAACTTGGCGGTCGCAAGTAGCGACTAAGGAATTCTTTGGTTTAGGATGAGGTGGTCGTTAGTAACGACTCGCGGATCTTTTAGGATAAGTAAGATGGTCTTTGCGGTCGCTGGTAGCGACTGGGTTATCCTTTGTTGAGGAACTTGGCGGTCGCAAGGAGCGACTAGGAAATTCTTAGGAGACAGTCGGTTTTGTGGTCGCTAGTAGCGACTAGGAGTTTCTTTGTAGCAAGGTTGGTGCCAAACGGCACAGCAGTTGGTGGAGTTAGTTGTCAGTTGGTGCCAGCATGCACATAGAAATTCAAATGGAAAGTCCGAGCTGCAGTGCACAGGAAGTAAATGGGAGGGGAACAAAACTCAGTTCGCCATCCAATAAAAGGCACATTCTTGATCACTTAAGAACGCCAAAAAAAGGCGCATCCTTGATCGGGTAAAAACGCCATCCAATAAAAGGAACATTCTTGATCACGTAAGAACGACCAAAAAAAAAGGCGCATCCTTGATCGCGTAAAAATGCCATCCAATAAAAGGAACATTCTTGATCACGTAAGAACGTCAGTCAATACAAGGAATCATTGGACAGCCTGGCAGGTGACGTTTTGAGCAACATGGCGCATCCGAGATAGCTGAAAAACTGCAGCCAATACAAGGACTCAGTTGACAGCTTGGCATATCACTAAAAAACATATTTATATTTTAAGAACTAGTATGTGTCTAGATTGCTATCTAGGAATGTCACCAAATCATGAATCATCTTTTCGGACTTGACTGTCCCTTGAACTATAGCTATGGTGTATATCTTTAACATTTAAAAGATACACATGAGAAATACATATGCCATTGATGTTTTAAGATATGTTTTGATTGTTTTGGAATAACAATAATGATACATGGATTGATTAAACGTGTCATTTATTCAAGTTTAAATATGGTCAGCCTACCTATAGCCATATATGGGGGGAGAATTATTTTGTTAACATATTTTTAAACAAATATTCATCATCTAAAATATTTGCATTACACACAGAGATTTATTTGGTTACACTTTTAAAATAAGATAGAATAGAAAATGAAATACATGTGCTGTCAACATTACAATAAGATTGTTTATTAATAAGATTATATGTCCTTGTTCATGTAAAAAGGACAAAAACGCTTTAGAAATGGAAATACATTCATTAACAATTGTGCTCACCATCCCTTAAAGGGACATTATTTTGTTTTTAAAAAGCGGATACACATAGACAATACTATTTCAATAAAATGAACCCTTTACAGGGATTATATCATTGTATCAATCCTCAGATCATTTGTTAAAGGTGCATCAATTCATGCAGAGTTTCTAAATACACACATGGATGTGAAAATTGAAATATACATATATACACAAATAACAATCTATATATACATATATAAAACAATTACTATGCTAATCATAATCATGCAATGATAAAGCTAAGAGAAAAATATATAAAGACAAATAATAAGATTACATTGGAGATGTTAATCTTAAAGTCATTTACAATTGTCTTACATATATGATTTTTAATATAAAAATATTTTTGGTAGGTCCCTTTAAGGATCAACAAGATAAACTAGAGCTTTAAAAAAATTATATGAAGAATGAGGACAAAGAATCATGCAATTACATGTCTTTTATTAGTATGTAAGAAAACATCAACAACGTTTAGAAATAATCTTGTAAAAATAAGGAATATTTGAGCCATATGACAAGGTAACAGAGTGCATCACAGTCCATAAAGAGAGTTACCAAGGGCCACCATAGCCCCATTGGAGACATATGACAAGGTAACACAGTGCATCACAGTCCATGAAGAGAGTTGCCAAGGGCCACCATAGCCCCATTGGAGACATATGACAAGGTAACACAGTGCATCACAGTCCATGAAGAGAGTTGCCAAGGGCCACCATAGCCCCATTGGAGACATATGACAAGGTAAAAGAGTGCATCACAGTCCATGAAGAGAGTTGCCAAGGGCCACCATAGCCCCATTGGAGACATATGACAAGGTAAAAGAGTGCATCACAGTCCATGAAGAGAGTTGCCAAGGGCCACCATAGCCCCATTGGAGACATATGACAAGGTAAAAGAGTGCATCACAGTCCATGAAGAGAGTTGCCAAGGGCCACCATAGCCCCATTGGAGACATATGACAAGGTAACACAGTGCATCACAGTCCATGAAGAGAGTTGCCAAGGGCCACCATAGCCCCATTGGATACATATGACAAGGTAAAAGAGTGCATCACAGTCCATGAAGAGAGTTGCCAAGAGCCACCATAGACCCATTGGAGACATATGACAAGGTAACACAGTGCATCACAGTCCATGAAGAGAGTTGCCAAGGGCCACCATAGCCCCATTGGAGACATATGACAAGGTAAAAGAGTGCATCACAGTCTATGAAGAGAGTTGCCATGGGCCACCATAGCCCCATTGGAGACATATGACAAGGTAAAAGAGTGCATCACAGTCCATGAAGAGAGTTGCCAAGGGCCACCATAGCCCCATTGGAGACATATGACAAGGTAAAAGAGTGCATCACAGTCCATGAAGAGAGTTGCCAAGGGCCACCATAGCCCCATTGGAGACATATGACAAGGTAAAAGAGTGCATCACAGTCCATGAAGAGAGTTGCCAAGGGCCACCATAGCCCCATTGGAGACATATGACAAGGTAACAGTGCATCACAGTCCATGAAGAGAGTTGCCAAGGGCCACCATAGCCCCATTGGAGACATATGACAAGGTAAAAGAGTGCAACAGGCACAACAATAAACTTTTAAAAAGGCCAAATGGCAACAATAAAAAAAACATCAACATGTGGACGGAGGATTCTTATCTGCCACCTTGGAGCATTTCCAGATCCTCCACTTACTGGTCATCCTCTTCATCGTCCTGTGCATGTCCAGCTCCAGATTCAGGCCTTGAACTTAATCGCATAATTTCACGCAGAGTCAAGTCCTGAACCCAGAGCTGGGCCTGCATGGTGTCGTTCATCCCTCTCAGGACAGCTGCGTTCCTCAACACGGCCTGCTCTACTCTTGCTATCCCTTCTAGCATGAGCCATGCTGAGTCACAGCCTAAAATAAAGAATAAATTAAATATTAATGATAATTACACAACAGACGAAAAAAATAGAAAAGATACATTGTCATCATAAAGACAAATCATTCTTTACATCAATTAGTTTAAATTTATTCTTTACACATGAATTATGTTATTCAGACAGACCAAAATCATTAAAGGGACAGTTTACTCAAACATGTTGTCCCCTTTAATTGGTTTTAGATGATCCACTTATACAGCTTGAGTGTATAAAATCTTGTTAAAGGATTTACATTGTACTTACATTAGCAATTTAAATATTTTAATTATACTGTGGTAGGCACACCTATCCTTAAACATTTTGGCATTGAGGACAAGCTGTGTAAACATAGCAACCTGAAGAAATTACATTCCCACTGGGTTAGACAAGAGATAATGTATAAACATTTGTACATTAATTGTTGGATCCAAGTAGTGGTGATTGGTATATGTAGTGATATCCAATTAAAGGGACACTGAACCTAAATATTTAATTGACTGATTCAGATAGAGCATGACATTACATTTATTCTTTAAATGTTTGAATTCTATAGCTAGATTTTGAATGCAAGAATGTCGGTTTTTAGGGCAGGCCATATTTGTTTATCAACTTTGTTTGTCCCTGCTGGTTGATGGATACATTCATCCAACAATAAAGAAATGATGTCCACAATTATTTTATTTTTTAAAATAATTATAGGCATTTCTTTGTTTCAATAAAGATATCAAGAGAATGAAGAATAATTCATAAGAGTAGTAAATTATAAATTTGATTAACATTGCATGCTCTATTTGAATCACAATAGAAAATATTTTCCTTCAGTGTACCTTTAAATATCTTATAATGTTGATTTTGAATGATACTTACAGCTGTGCCTGGGAAGGACAATCCGACACTCAGGACAATGAAGGTTGAGACAGGGGGGAGGGATGGGATTGGCTTGGGGAGGGATGGGATTGGCTTGGGGAGGGATGAGCTGATGCTCCGGGTAGGCCGTACAGCTGGGGAGTGGGGAGTTGGGGTCTGGGCAGCTGTACGGGCCATAATACGGGGAGAGCGGCGAAGGGGGTGGTATGGGCGTTTTTTGGGAGGGGCAGGAAATGATAAATGGGAAGGGCCGGCAGGGGTCTGGGCATGGGCAGGAGTCTGGGCATGGGCAGTGGTCTGGGCATGGGCAGGGGTATGGGCAGGGGTCTGGGCATGGGCAGGGGTCTGGGCAGGGGTC
Organism: Bombina bombina; assembly: GCF_027579735.1. NCBI lineage: Eukaryota > Metazoa > Chordata > Amphibia > Anura > Bombinatoridae > Bombina > Bombina bombina. The sequence goes on from NC_069499.1 coordinate 374,537,846, forward strand.
TGGGCATGGGGAGGGGTCTGTGACTGGTCAGGGGACTGGGCAGGGGTGGAAACCAGATGACCAGAAGTGGTGGATCCATCTGAAAATTTAATAAATATATATTAACATCTCATACATCATGAAATCAAATCAACGCATTTCAAATTGATTATGTTTTCAATATACTTAGAAGTGTGTTTGAATTTGTAAACAATTATGAAATGAGGATATGGTATGCATATAGGCACTCAGATGAATATCAATTACTGTCTGTACAATTATAACATTATTATTGTGTTTTGGCCTGGAATATGCATGTGACATAATGATGGCATGAATTATACATTTTTTAAAAATAAAAAAATGTCATGCTGCCTGATATAGAAAGGGGGCAGTAGTGTATTTGAACAGACAAATAATATTCCTTTTTAAAGTGCAAAAGCTGTAGACTTTGAATGTCTTCAATGAAATGATTTCAAATAAAGCAACATGTTGGAAACATGATAGATATATTTCACATACCATTAGACTCCAAGGCAGCCTCTTCCTCCTCCGTCACATATGTTAAATCAATCTCTGTAAAACATAACATGTTGTGTACACGTTAAGAACAGATATTATAACATATGTTACTGTTGTTCAAAGACACACATCAATGTTGCATTAAAGATATACACACCCAAAGTTATGATTTACATCATTTTGATGGAGCATACAAATTACATTAGATTTGTTATTCTCAATGATTCATATTTTCGATGTATTGTTTGTATTAATTTACAAATCATAAAAGCATAGTACATAGAACATTTAGGATTTCTCATGTGTGTATCACTTGATGACTGTTGGCAAAAAAGAACATGGAAACAAACATATGCTATACATCTTCTGAATAACAAATGTGTAGACTAATAAAGTTTTAATTATTAATCTTTCAATATTAAAAGAAAATTAATATATAATCAGAAGAGAAAATTATATGTTTGTTTCAAATGTTATGCTTCATCAAAATCATGCTCATAATATTGATTACCAATACACATTCAATGATATATAAATGAGTCAATGGACTTACCAGGAGACCGCAAAGGTGGCTCTATGTCACTGCTGGATTCCTGTGGGCTCACCACACCAACTCTCTCTATGAATGATATAGATATATATTAGGAAACACATTTGGGATATCACTAAATCACATCTGTATCGAATTTTAAGATTAATCAACTTGAAAATGTGAAGAATAGAGCAGTCATTAAACCAGAAAATGCTTGATTGAATCAAGGGGATTCTGTTAAAAATGATGTATTGAACATATGTTTAATTTCAGACTATATTAGACATCAAAATCATCTCATACGATGCTATTGCATATCTAAATATAACCATTGATCAATGTTCTTAAAAGAATACACACAAACCACATTTTGAAGAGCAGCTGTTGACAAATCTAAACAAACACATGTGGCACATCGAGCCATTTGTGCAATGTACAGTAATCTTGTTTAGGACACAACACATATTTATCACAATACAAAACCAAATTGATTAGTAAAAATATGTAATCATGGTGCTGTTAGAGTATGCTGATATCTATAAAGTAACTCCAACAGTGAATATGTGAATTATATATCAATATTGTTTAATCCAAAGAATGTAAAGATGAATGAATCTATTGTTTATTAAAGGGACACTGACATGATTAATTTAAATCATTGATTTCTCTGTTCAAACTGTTCAAAATGATTTAACATTGACTCCTATTATAATTTGAATGTTGCTACATTTTAATATTAAAGGCAGATAAGCAATATTGTATTCAATAAATATTGTTTGTTGAAGGTATCCACCAATCATCAATAAAAACCCAGGTTGTTCAACCAAAATTGAGATGCAGATAAACGTACATTCTTGATTTTAAAATACATTTAGCAATAGAATATTTCACATATGATGATAGTATTATATTTAAATGTTTATTAATATTGCATACTCTATCTGAATGACAACATTAATAATAGTAGATCAGTATCCCTTTAATATAAAATTATACTGATTTGACAACGTTGGTGTTAATGAATTCTCTACTCCATATGTTGATGTAATGAATGGGATTGAGCATGCAATTCAAATCTAATATGTTATTTAAGGATATCCGAAGAATTATTTAAATTTCATCTATTAAAGGGACATTACATATAAATATTGAACAATGTGGATTTAGTATGTAATGTTCTGTCCATGTTTCTAAGACAAATGTCAATTAAAATGAGACATACCATACTGTGACAAGCCCTGCCTTAAGGATCCAGCAGCAACATCCATATCTGTAATATATTAAATGAGGATTGCATATCATTAATACAAATCATGCCATGTTTAAAATCTTTACATTATTAGAAAATCAATTTTAAACTATTAATCCTTTGGTAGTCCCATGAGTTAATTGTTTCCTCAATTCAATTCATGATAAATATATCCTGTACTGTTATTTTCAATCAGTTGTGTTGTTTACTGTAGCTTTAATTATTTTTTGGTGTTACTTCATTCTCATCAATTGATGTGCATATGTTATAATTTATTTGGATTCTTCTTTTTTTATTATGTATAATATTGAAAATAAGAATACTGTATTCTTCACATATATAATAATTCACATTTCATTTTGACCAACATGTATAAAGCAATGCCACTTACAGCAAAGCCATGTTAACGTGTATGCGCAATTCCATTTTTGCGATCATTGCGCAATGATTCAAATCGGAATTACGCATCCGTCATTTGACCAACATGTATAAAGCAATGCCACTTACAGCAAAGCCATGTTAACGTGTATGCGCAATTCCATTTTCGCGATCATTGCGCAATTATTCCAAGCGGAATTACGCATCCGTCATTTGACCAACATGTATAAAGCAATGCCACTTACAGCAAAGCCATGTTAACGTGTATGCGCAATTCCATTTTCGCGATCATTGCGCAATGATTCAAATCAGAATTATGCATCCGTCATTTGACCAACATGTATAAAGCAATGCCACTTACTGCAAAGCCATGTTAACGTGTATGCGCAATTCCATTTTCGCGATCATTGCGCAATGATTCAAATCGGAATTACGCATCCGTCATTTGACCAACATGTATAAAGCAATGCCACTTTCAGCAAAGACATGTTAACGTGTATGCCCAATTCCATTTTCGCTCTGTGACGCATATTCTGTAGAGCGCAAGACACATCATTCCTATTTCATGTGTCACTAATCTAAAATCAGATATCTAAACATCATATGTAGTGTATGTTGTGAGATCTGTATAGGTTTAGTATCTGACTATATACACATTTATTGCTTAAAAAAAATAAAATAAGATATTATATGAAGTTGGATAATTACCTGGTTCAGATTCTCCATCTCCTCCGAGGCCACCGGACGGAGAAGCAGCTGCCCTGGCCCCCGCGTCAGGACTTTCAGATCCCGCAGCTGGGAGGGAAGAAGAGGAGGCCGAGGATGGCGAGGATCTGAATCTTTTGGGGACCCGGAGATTGAGGAGCTCGCATAAAGTCACCTCATAAGGGAGTAGGTACAGTTTCCGCGGGGCCTCTCTTTTGCCACCTCTTTTACGGGCTTGTATCCAGTCCCTTATGAGGTTGACTTTTTTGGTTAACCACAACCTCATATCTCCGAATCTCCTCATGATCTGATCCTGGGTCCTCTGGACGTCACACACCAATCTAACCGCATTGGTGATAGACTCCCAGAGGGCCTTCTTAACAGGCGCATCTGTCAACCTCCTCTTGTTCCCAAACAGCTGGGGATAAAAGTCCTTGACGGCGTGGACCAGTGCAGCGCTCTCCTCCTTGGTGAACCTGGGAGCTGACATGCCTGCTGGGTTGTCGATTTTTTGGTAAAACAAAAACAGATATACTGCCTGCAGGCATTAGAGAACTGACAAAGATGGCAACGTGTAATGGACTTTTATATGGTGAAGTAAACATGAGATGCACCATGGGACAAGTTATTTGTACATCTGATTGGATAAAAGTTTGAAATATTGTTAGTATGTCTTTATTGTTCATAAAATCCATTTATTGACTTATTGTGAAGTATTGATATTGCTCTATTAAATGTATTTCATAATGCACATTGATTGTGTGCTATTGCGTGACATTAGACTTTAATGTTTAAAGATGCTAATCTGGTGTTTCAAGATGCGTTTCACACGCAATATTTCTGAATGTTCAAATTCAGGTTATAAGGTCATTCACTCGGTTAATCTGTTTATAAATGTTTAACTACAGGTTTGTTTGTTATTAGTAAATAAACCTCGAGCTTGTATTTGTCTGAAGTGCTCATATATGTTATTGTGCAATGGCGTCTTTATTTTTAAATAGACATTACAAACAAACAATTGTATCAAATGATCTGTCGAGATAGAAGATTGTTTAGACTTTAAAATGTAAATCAATGTATCTTAGTATTTAGATATCCTCAACAGAAGAAATTTAAATGCATATGGTTGAGACAATCACATAAGGCATCTCTGTGCATCCACCAATCTTCATCTACTGAGCCTATCTCGATATGCTTTTCAAGCAAAGTATGTCAAGATAGGAAGAGAAGTAAATACACTCTTTAAATCTCTTAAAGGGACACTGTCCAAACAAATTTAGCGTTGGTGATTCAGATTGAGCATGAAATGTTAATCAACGTTATAATTTAATCCGATTCTCAAATGTTAACAATTATCTTGTTATCTTTATTTGCAAATCAATAATGATATTTGAGATTACGGACAATTTTTTCGAAAACCTGGGTTGTCCTTGATGATTGTTGGATAAATTAATCCACCACAAAAAAACAAGTTCAGTCCAGAGTACTGAAGCTAATAAATTATCTATTTTTTTTTTTAAATAATTTTTTTATTGAAGTTAAAGTATAGATTAACAAACAAACAAGGTTCGCCCTGAGGCCAATGTTACATCAGAGTAAATAATACATTGTCTATCAACTGACATTATTAGAAAAAGAAAGGCAAAATACATAAGTAACAATATGATTACACATCAAGTCTTAATATGAAAATAGACAAAGGTTTAGGCGAGGTAGAATATAACTTCATTTCATATGATATTATTAACAAATGATCTCCACAGTACTATAGAAAACAATCAGTGGAATATCAGAGTCAGAGGTATCAGACTGTGGAGAATTAGCTTATGTGTCAGCCACTCTTGGGCTGAAATATATAGGGGGGGGATATTCAGCGGGTAAGCACCGCTATACGTATAGGGAAGAGAATGGAGAGGCGGGGGGAGGGCGGAGCCTTATATGAGTAATTTAAAGTATATAATAAAAGCTTAGATATGTGTAAATGGAGGGGCCCCAAAACTGTCTAGAGAAGATTTTATCTAGTAAATCATAGAGCAAATTAGGGTATTCTCTATCTTTAAGCTTCCCCTCTAATAATATAATTGTGCCTATAGGACTGAAGAAAAGTTATCTAGCAGAGGAGTATTATCAGGGTTTAGGATGGCTTAGTACTGTCATCATGGTAAGACTTATAAACTTTGGGCCAAGAGATTAGGGGAGTAGGCTAGGTTTGATCATAGTGAAGTTCTGCAAGAGCAGGGAAATTAGGGAGTGTGGAATATAGGGGACTTCCAGGGGAGCTCCTCACCTGGGGAAATGCTAGCTGTAAGCGATGTGGGGGAAAGGAGTAAGGGTATGACCTGCAGGCAGCAAACCAGCGGGAAAGGGAGGTGAGGAGCTCAGCTGGAGCCGGAGAAATTCTGCATAGGGGGTATATCATTGTTGGCAGGGAGCATGTGCGGGCTAAGTAGAGAGAGTTCCCCTATATAGGGGGGATGATAATATCTCTGAAAATACCTAAAACATGAAAAACAAACAAAATAAATATAAATAACAGAGCTCAGCGTCAGAGGCATAAGATATCTATATGAGCTGAAGAAAATTAATATCACTGAAAACGCTGTTATAGAGTTCTGTGATAGAGCTAGACACCATTTGGGTGTACATTAGGAGAGGACCAATTAGAAAAGCATATATGATCATTCCTACATGTAAAACTAAACACATACATATATATGCCTATTTGTAAGGTGAGAGAGAACACTTAGTCTGGATAAACAGCAATATATAAAATTGGAGAGATAGAATTATAAGCTATATAAACAGCTCAAGTGCTCAATTTATTTACTTAGAGGTAGGATAGTCTGCTCTGCATTGTTGGAAGGATACTTGGCCCTTGTTAGGACATCCTCTAAAATTGTATATTATCAATACCTACTGTGCTGCCCGAGTAAATGATAATAAGCACATATAAAATAGTGTCAGTCTAATTCCTCAATTTGGCGGTAAGGCATTTAGGGCATTATAGTATATGGGGTCAGTAATTAAAGGTCCAGATATAAAGACCACATTCAATAGAATATTTTTAACTTTTAAATAAACCATTGCAGTTATGTAATATTTCTTAACCTTATAAAAATTAACCTTAACAACAGAGTGACTCTCTGTCTAATATTAGCTAACCAGACGGTGCCCGCTACATAGTTCTTTAACTGATATGCCCATACTAACCAAAAAATATGTTCAAGTATAAACTGCATGTAGATGTGTAAAAGTAGCTTCAATTCATAGCTGGAGCAATTATTATATAGAAAATCAAACCTAACAAGGAATGTGATAACTGAGAAAATAGAAACAGTGTAAGACACTTTAGTGGCGACAGTTCCATTAGTATAGTTCCATTAGTATAGAATAACGACTGTTTACCCATGTAATAGGGATATCTGGGCTAGAATTCTTAAAAGCTGCTGTTAATAGCAATTGAACTAGTAGTTAAATATCTATAAGCTGCTGCAAAGCATATTAGTAACAATAAACGAGATGGATAACAAGTATTAGCTAACTTAAACTAGAGTCCCGAACATGTACTGAAACATATAGTAAGGTTAACCAACCCTAACATATAATGGTGCATACTATTAACTGCAAAGGTGTCTATTCATAACAACATTATAAACTGTTCAAGGCGAATGAGCTATGGCGTTAGCTAATATCTGATTCTAAACCTTTGTTACAAGTAAATGGATGTAATCAGTGTACATCATAGATGCAAATATAGATGTATAAACAGAAAAGGACAAACCTATGCCAGTAGGTAGCTATACAGTTACAAGGCAAATAATAAATTTAGTATAGGCTGGACACAATCCTATAGGATTTTATAATGATACTGGTCTGTTCTGTCGTGCAGCGTATATACTTTGCTTTTAAAAGCTGAGCTATAATGCCTATTATTGGCATGACTTATAACTAAGAAGGGCCACGTGGGGCCATAGATTTCACGATAAAGAATGTGAGTAAACTATGGTAAGCGGCTGATAAGCAACACACTACTAAAGTGAAGACCAATAGCCAATTTCATCACACAAATAAGTCAGTAATATTATTTAGCTAGTAACCGCAATCTAACGGGGTCTAATATCACCAGCATAAATCTAGGCAGTTTTGACCAATGCATGCACCTTAACAGCAATAATATGACTACAGTTAGATTTATATAGAGTGCATCATTTTGCTAGCATTTAGTAAAATTAAAGGAGCATAGGATATTCTCCAAATATGTTCGTCTTACTATGGTTCTGTTACTCGACTTTTCCTATAACCCCAAGAGACAGTGTTATATGTATATAGGGGAGGGGGAGGGGGAAGAAGAGATAGCATGGCACATTACAACATAATCTTCTAATCACATGTTCTGAATAAAACGTAGGACAACTTGTTAATAAATTGACTGTACTCCCTGTAGGATCATATACAGAGCACAATAAAAACATGTACCCCATATTAATGAAAAATAGAGCTCTAAACTATGACAGTCGTGGGTGAAATATATCCACTAGGCATTGCCCCTATTCAGATACAAAAAGTAGTAGCATCCTGTATGAACATTAGTGTAATAAATGAGACAGCATAGGTTAGCATTAAACAGTTGATGCAGTATAGCAGTTTGCATTGCAGACAGCTTCATTAGAGCTAGTGCCAGTGAAGAGAGAATATGTAAAACGTCTTAGCTGTGTTAAGTCTCTCCCCGTGGGGGTGGTGGTCTGTTCCTATGCAGTGAAGATACAGTCCAGAGTAACATTAAATTTAACTCTTTTGGCAAGGAAGCTTAGTAAACAGCCGCAGGAGGCATTGTCATAAAAAAAAGAAAAAAAAATATACTGGCGAAACCAGAACATAAACTTGTAGCAGGTATATTATAAGAATATAAATGTCAAGGAACAAAGGTACAAGCACATCTGTCCCTCAGTATACCATTCTTACATCTGGTGTCACTGAAAGTCTCCAATTTATCCGACACCCAAACGAGACCAGTTTTCATGCAGTCCGGTACTCTGGGGACCCAAACCGCTGAACAGCCTCGCCTGTACCGACCAAGTTCCACTCGGTTTCGAAACAAGCACAGCTAAGTTATATGTGTTTGCAGGGGGACTGTATGAAGTCATATCGCCCAGATATCCAGTGATGCCATAGGATTTCGAGCTCCCGGTAAACGCGGGAGCTGTAGGATGCTCTGGGTACACACTAGTGGTGCAGGGAACCGTGCTGACACAGGTGACGGATAGAGTCCCAATATCTTCTCTGTTCACTGGTGTAGGGGTATGAACCGTTTTCACCCCCGGCTGACTTTCGTCAAGTGTTTCTACCGCTGGGAGCGATGTGTTTGTCTCCCACCGTTCAGCGTATCCTCGAGGTGTTCCATTTTGGGGCTCCATGCTTTGAGGTCTCTTCTCAGTGAGAATAGCTGTATTTTCATTAGGTAAGACTGGCGGTACCCTGTCTGTACCTCTGCACACTGCGATGAAATCTTCATAGTAGTCGTCAAGCTTAGTATGTAGATGTTCAAATAAGGACCACAGTGTGAGATAGGGAGTCTCCATATTCAGGCTGCATAAAAGGCCTCAAACCTCTGCGCCCTCTGCACACAATCTTATAGTTATGGTAGGGATAATCGTTTCTGAAAAGATATCAGTTAGGTTCAGTTAGGTCCAGAGACTATCAGGAAGCTGGTATAATAGTTGGTAACCTAGTATTAAGGAGTAGGTGGCCTCTTTAGATTATTTGTGATCGGAGCTCTAGAGATTAACGACCGTCCATGTTGGCAGTTGGCTCCGCCCCCTCATAAATTATCTATTTAATGCCTTATTTTTAAATTAATGATAGCAACATCACAAGGAGCATTCATAATATGAGACAATTTTTAAATTTGCTTAAAATAGAATACTCATTCAGAATGTATAAATCATTAATTTTTTAACTGTCTCCCTTTAAGTATATTTTTAGTTCATGTCCCTTTAAATAAACATTTCACAATAATGCTTGAAATATCAGAAACCTAGGCACCTTCCTTTTGATAAATTAGTATAACATATGAGTCAATAAAATTTAGATTAACTTCTGGATTGTTTTACACACTGACTGAAATATATATTGTAAAGGAGGTATTTCTGAGTCTTTAGCTTAGAGGGACATTAAGCTATATGTTATGTATGCATTTTGGATAAGATTATAATATTTGAACAACTTAATATGTTTTGGTATTCAATCATTACATTGTAATTATATATTTTTTTTATTAAATACATATCTACATAGGCTATTTTGATGCTGATTGTTGGTTGCACATAGATACCTTATGTAATTGACTAAGATCTGTGCATTGATTTTTTTTTTTACAAAGTATATTTAAAGACTGGATGTAATTCTATAGTACTTTCTAAATATGTTTAAATTATTTTATGAATAATTTAAAAATCAATACACAATATACTTTGTGAATGTCCCTTTAAGGACCAAAACATTTGTAATGTTGATTTAACATTGTCAAAATAAACTAAAGGGGAATGAAAATTATATATAGATATGTGATGTCTAACCCAAGAGGTAAGATTTTAAAAACTACATAATATTATTAACTATAGTTAAATGACTCCACTAGAAAATCAAATCGATTAACCTGCCATCCAATAACTAGCTTGTGAAAAATATAAAGTTAAATGACCTACCATTTATAAATGTAAAAATTAAAATAATTTAGCAAATAATGTTTTGAGATACCTAAGGAAGATACAAAATTAATTTTACATTCAACAACACTGTCACTTTAATGTAATTGAACCACTTCCCCTTCTTAAAAGTGAAAAAAATTATTTTTTGTGAAATTGACTACATATACGAAATTATTTTAACATCTAATAATTTCAAAAGAAAAGCATCGATGGATCTCACTCCCCAATGAATGTTAAAAAAGATAGTTTAATGTAATATTCTCTGAATCAGTGGATTTTCAACAATTAAAGCATTATTTGATCTTATGCATGTGCTTGTCAAATAGACAACTACCAGTCATGGGAGTCAAAATGATTTTTATTGACAGATTATATGGATATTTATTATAATCTGTTCCAAATAGTGTATTTAATACTAAACTTTATATTATTACCATTTTAAAATTTAATAGTTTCTGAACCAAAAATAAAAATATATTCCTGGAAGTCATCAGATGCCAATCTGAAATGTAAAAAAAAATTTGACAAAAGTTAATACACACGTAGTCAAAGAATCATAAAATACATTTACAATCATCTTGTGTCTATGCTCTAACTTTGTTCAACATTTTTTAAAGATATTTATTAATTATATTTTCAAAAAATATATATGATTTTCGAATTATACATAAAAATGTATATCAAATTTCTATAATATATATGTTGAACATAAATGTAATATTTCATGTCCATTCAAATACCTCTATATCAACTATAATATGTATTCCTTTTTATGATTGTGATCCTTAAATATCTAATGATGAAATATGTATGACTAATTTATGTAAGCTACCAATAATCAACATTCTTCCTGTGATTATTAACTAGCATGCATTGGTACACCAACCTGGATAATGCATGGTCTTTGAAAGTCAATTCAGGGCTAAACAGTTGATCTTCAATAGGTGTCTTATTCATCATTTCAAAAATAGAGGACTGAAATCCCATCTAAAAATTAGAAATTCATCTAAGTGTCTGATTGTGATTCCTAAATATCTAATTAAGAACTAAATATGACTAATGTATGTAAGCTACTAATATTCAACATTCTTCCTGTGATTCTTAACTAGCATGCATTGGTACACCAACCTGGATAATGCATGGTCTTTGAAAGTCAATTCAGGGCTAAACAGTTGATCTTCAATAGGTGTCTTATTCATCATTTCAAAAATAGAGGACTGTGAAATACCATCTAAAAATTAGAAAATCATCTAAGTGTCTCCAATAGGATGCCTCAACAGCCTTATTCTATTAAATAGTTGGCACTTACCATGTGAACATGTCTTTGTATGCTTTTCAAGGTCAGCAGATTTGAAAGATAATGCCAGACATGATCCCATTGGTATACTTCAATTTCAATCTTGGCTTTTTCCACTGTCAGTCTGGGCAATCTTCACTGTCAGGCTTCTAATTCTTCCCTTTCAGTCTTTAGATTAAGTCAGCTCCCTAATGGCATAAAAGGTTTATTCAAAATTACTACAAGTGTGTGAATCATTTCTGTAGCCCTCTCCCACCCCCCATTTCATAAGAAATTTCTGTCACTAGCTTACTGTGTAGCATCTTGTGTTATGTTCTATCAAGTGTGAAGATGAGTCATATTGAGCAGAACAAACCTCTAATGTGTGACATTGAACAATAGTCATGATAGAGGATAGTTATGCTAGAGGATCCCTTTCTGAGTATTTACATTTTAAGTAATGTGTAAACTAAATACTAGTTTATAAAATGTATGCCATATGATGTATTTGTGTAAAATTCATGCCAGCAACAGTCCAGACATTTATACTTACCAGCTGATGTCCTCTTTAAAAACCAGGTGGCAAAGACTCGCTACAGGACCCAATGGCCAGAGCATCACCTATATTAATAAATGAAACACATTTTTAGCATTTGATGAACAATCCTAACATGTTTGCACAATTCTCTACTTGTCATTTCCCTACAGTTCACATCTAATGTTAATACTCCAGTCTAACTTCTATTCTTTACCGTCTAAAGTTGCGGTTGATGATGTCTGCTCTGACATTGAGGCCCTCGTCCCGGAATGGCCCCTCTAGAACAGGATCATCCTCCTCATCTCTGAGGAGGTTTCTGTCCGGCCGGACGGCCTGCAGCATCCCAGCCCGCTGTGCAATATTATGCAGGACGCTACAGGCTACAACTATCTTAGCCACCTTCTTTGGGTTGTACTGGAGGGCTCCTCCCGACCTGTCCAGGCACCTGAACCTCATCTTCAGGAGCCCGAACATCCGTTCAACCACCGCCCTGGTTGTCTTATGAGCCCTATTGTAGCGCTCCTCAGACACATCAGTCGGGCTACGCAAGGGGGTAATGAGCCAAGGCCGGCTTATGTACCCAGAATCACCTATAAATTATGAACAGAACATAATTCCAACCAAATCCTCAAAATAGTATTTGTAGTACAATAAAAATTTTGGTACACGATAATCCATTAACAAATGTTTATTTTAACTTAAAAATATCTAGTTCAATATTATTCTCTATCTTCCCATTTCAGCTAAGACATGCTACATATGCGTATTTCTCCTAAATCAAGCCTTGTGTAAAATGCTAACTACATGGTTACATTACATTCTCTATCTGAGCATTTTAGGTAAGACATGCTACATATCTGCATTGAACTAAAAGACATTTGCGGAAAGAGACAATGACATGGTTAAATTGCATTAGCTAATATCTTCCCATTTCAGCTAAGACATGCTACATATGCATATTTCTCCTAAATCAAGCCTTGTGTAAAATGCTAACTACATGGTTACATTACATTCTCTATCTGAGCATTTAAGGTAAGACATGCTACATATCTGCATTGAACTAAAAGACATTTGCGGAAAGAGACAATGACATGGTTAAATTGCATTAGCTAATATCTTCCCATTTCAGCTAAGACATGCTACATATGCGTATTTCTCCTAAATCAAGCCTTGTGTAAAATGCTAACTACATGGTTACATTACATTCTCTATCTGAGCATTTAAGGTAAGACGTGCTACATATCTGCATTGAACTAAAAGACATTTGCGGAAAGAGACAATGACATGGTTAAATTGCATTAGCTAATATCTTCCCATTTCAGCTAAGACATGCTACATATGCGTATTTCTCCTAAATCACGCCTTGTGTAAAATGCTAACTACATGGTTACATTACATTCTCTATCTGAGCATTTAAGGTAAGACATGCTACATATCTGCATTGAACTAAAAGACATTTGCGGAAAGAGACAATGACATGGTTAAATTGCATTAGCTAATATCTTCCCATTTCAGCTAAGACATGCTACATATGCGTATTTCTCCTAAATCAAGCCTTGTGTAAAATGATAACTACATGGTTACATTACATTCTCTATCTGAGCATTTAAGGTAAGACATGCTACATATCTGCATTGAACTAAAAGACATTTGCGGAAAGAGACAATGACATGGTTAAATTGCATTAGCTAATATCTTCCCATTTCAGCTAAGACATGCTACATATGCGTATTTCTCCTAAATCAAGCCTTGTGTAAAATGATAACTACATGGTTACATTACATTCTCTGAGCATTTAAGGTAAGACATGCTACATATCTGCATTGAACTAAAAGTAGACATTAGCGGGGGGAAAATATATGGTTAAATTGCATCCTATAGCTGAACATTACGCTAACATTTTAAAACTACAGTGGCAATTGTCACAATAATTAACCATGTTGTGCACAAATACTCACCAACGAGATAACCAGGGGGCATTTGTCTTTCCTCAAACTGTCTCCACAGGGACGACAGAGAGAGGATGCGGGCATCATGACAAGCCCCTCCAAAATTCGCACACACATGCATAATCCTCATCTGTGCGTCACAAACATACTGCACGTTAAGGCTATGAAAATGTTTCCGATTTCTGAAGGGTGAGTCATCAATTGGAGCACTCAGCGCAATGTGGGTACAATCTATGGCTCCCAAGACATTGGGCATTTGAGCAATATCAAAGAATTCCCGCTTCAGGCGCCTCCAATCACCATCATTCTGTGGGAATCCTATGTATTGCTTACTGATACGTACCATGGCGTCCAGAAAGTTATCAAACACCACAGAGAATGTACATTGAGCCAGGCCATGCATGTACAGTTGTCCGGATTGAAAACTCCCGGAGGCCAGGACGTATAGACAGCTTAGCATCCTACTCATGGCGGGAACAGCAGTCCTTATTCTTATACGTGGCTCCAAATGAGGTTTAAGAAGATCGTAAAGGCCAATGAGCTGTTCGCGATCGAGCCGATACTTATCAAAAACCTCAAAGTCACTCATGTTTTCCAAGGTGGGTCTCACCCTGTAGACACGAGGACCTCGAACCAGATGACCCCTTCGTCTCAGTCTGAGACGCCGAGGCTGCCTGATTCGACCAACAGCTAGTTCGCCAATAGCAGCACCAGCAGCGTCTACCATGTCATCGTCATCCATCTTTCAAAACAGCGTAACAAGGTAAGCACTTGATCTGATGTGGATCACAAGTGATGCATTGACCATGTTGTTTGGGGGATTTATAGTACAATTAGTCCAATGGTAGTGAGTTTGTAATGATTGCTAATTGTATTCACTTGTTTGTATGTGAGCGGCGCGAATGCTTTCACAGTGGGCGTTTATTTGTTGTTTGCTGAAATGTTATTTTCAAACAATGATTCTCAATGTGAAAGTGTCAAATATCACACATACAGTGCATGTTTGTAATGTTTGTTCATATGCGTAATCAATATTTCTTAAACGCGATCTTATAGTAACAAGCACACGTCCAGGCTAACATGAATGAAAGTGCATAGTTGTGTATAATGTGCATCGAATGTGATCGATCAATGTTGCTGCAATATTGTTTGTAAACGATAAAGTAACAGCTGCCATCTGTAGGATTGTATATATAAGTGATTGCCGAGCTGTCAATATTGTATGCGTCCCTTTAAAATCGCAATAATAATTCCGAACTTCCCGTCTGCCATCTGTAGTATTGTATATATAAGTGATTTCCGAGCTGTCAATATTGTATGCGTCCCTTTCAAATCGCATTAATACTGAATAAATTCCGGCTGCCATCTGTAGTATTGTATATATAAGTGATTGCCGAGCTGTCAATATTGTATGCGTCCCTTTAAAATCGCAATAATAATTCCGAACTTCCCGTCTGCCATCTGTAGTATTGTATATATAAGTGATTTCCGAGCTGTCAATATTGTATGCGTCCCTTTCAAATCGCATTAATACTGAATAACTTCCGGCTGCCATCTGTAGTATTGTATATATAAGTGATTGCCGAGCTGTCAATATTGTATGCGTCCCTTTAAAATCGCATTAATACTGAATAACTTCCGGATGCCATCTGTAGTATTGTATATATAAGTGATTGCCGAGCTGTAAATATTGTATGCGTCCCTTTCAAATCGCACTAATACTGAATAACTTCCGGCTGTCATCTGTAGTATTGTGTATATATAAGTGATTGCCGAGATGTCAATATTGTATGCGTCCCTTTCAAATCGCACTAATGCTGAATAACTTCCGGCTGTCATCTGTAGTATTGTATATATAAGTGATTGCCGAGCTGTCAATATTGTATGCGTCCCATTCAAATGGCACTAATACTGAAGAACTTCCGGCTGTCATCTGTAGTATTATATATATATAAGTGATTTGCGATCTGACAATATTTATTAATTGTCCCATTGAAATCACCTTAATAATGCTGTTCCAAACTTTTGTTTACGTATATGTTGTATTGTAGTATTGAGTGTTAAAGTCCCGAAAGGCGCGGTACAGTGGTGAATCTGTGATGTGTATGGTTGAATCTTCTAATGACGTCATGATATTATTACCCTGCCTATGTAGTTCATAAATCCTCATTGTGTTGTTGTATTTGACTACATTGTTATTGTGTGCTGAATAAAATCTAAATGTGTGCTTTGTGGTTGCGTGATGGGTGATGCGTGTTATGTACATGTACGTATATATTGTGATTGTGTCCCACATATGCTGACTTCTATATAGCGGTCTGGCATTATTGTTCCTTCCCATAAAGTGACATCTGTAATCTGGTGTACTGATGTTCTTGTTGTACGTAATTCCTAATGGTTTCTGGTGATGGAATCATGATGTTAAAAGTACAGTAAAATCCATATGTTGTGTTTTGTGATTCCTCTAGAGAATGTAATGTGTTTGTCCCCCATCATTTGAATGCACATGTATGAGTGAATGTTAAAAGTAATGTATGTGCATCCATGAGTGATCATGTGTTAAGCCTATGTAGATATGCTGTTGCTGCAAGCATATGAGTTGAATAACTGAAATGCAATAATAAAGGTAAATGAGAATTGTTTCCCATTGTGTAGTGTTTGTGAATCCTGAAAAGTTGACATTATTTTTGTGTCCGTTTAAATGTAATATTTTTAAAAATAAAATTTTGTTAATAGTGATGTTGAATTGTAGTTGATGTAATATAAAAGTCTGAAAGAATGTAATGGTGTTGTGAATATTCAAACAGTAAAATCCATAAATTCACCATAGGGAAATAGTCATTTCTTGATCTATTTATCATAGCTGGGTCTAACGCATGAAATCATGTCTTTTCTAGCGCTGGTATTTGGAGTTTTTCTGTCTACGCTATTTGCGTGCGTTAGGGAAATGAGGGTTTCTCGTGCACGAGCACGTCTTCCCAATAGAAGTCAATGGAGGCTATGAAAATTAGTCATTTTTTTTTTCTAAGACTGGTTTTCATCGTAAAGTGAGTGACGTCATGAGCTTGTGTGAAAAAGTAACTAAATCGTGTTCTTTTTGTAATAAATAAATATTTTGTGTATGTCATGTGGTGTATATTGTTTGTATGCATCAATGAGTGTATGTTTGTGATAATGTTATTAGTTAGATGTAGGTATTTGAGGGTCTTTTCCCGTGTGTCAATGTAAGTCAATGGGAAAATGGATTTGTGTTGTTTTTTTTCAAACAACCGAGATCTCGCAACTTTAATCCTTTCTATTTTGCTTAAAAATTATTAAATATGAAAAATAAACATAGTGTAGTGTTTGTATGACTGTAAGTGTAGTTTGTGTAATATTTTTTATTTGATTCGTGGATGTTTTTTTGTCGGTATATGTTTACTACTGGGTCAGAGGTGTCGGTAGAAATGTGAGCGTTAGGTTTTTTTTGAGTGTCGGTAACTGAACTCTAAATACCGGAGTACGTAAGAAACCCGCGTTAGGAGCCTCTAACGCTGGTTTTCACGGCTAACGCCGAACTCCAAATCTAGGCCTTAGTTAATTGTAGTAATTTTATTTCGATGTATTTAAATTCTATTTAAGTTAGGGGGGTGTTAGGGTTAGGATTAGACTTAGATTTTGGGGTTAATAAATTTAATATAGTTGCAGCGACGTTGTGGGCGGCAGATTAGGGGTTAATAAATGTAGGTAGGTGTCGGCGATGTTAGGGACGGCAGATTAGGGGTTAATAAAATGTAACTAATGTTTGTGAGGCGGGAGTGCGGCGGTTTAGGGGTTAATATAGTTATTGAAGTGGCGGTGATGTCCGGTCGGCAGATTAGGGGTTAAAAAATGTATTTAAGTGTTTGTGATGTGGGGGGGGGGCTTGGTTTAGGGGTTAATAGGTAGTTTATGGGTGTTAGTGTGCGTATGTTACGGTGTTAGCCCATAAAACTCTTAACTACTGACTTTTAAATGCGGTAGGAGTCTTGACAGGAGAGGGTCTACCGCTCACTTTTTCCAAGACTTGTAATACCGGCATTATGAAAGTCCCATTAAAAAGATAGGATACGCAATTTACGTAAGTGGATTTGCGGTATGCTCGAGTTGCGGAAAAAAAAGTGAGCGGTACACCTGTACCTGCCAGACTCGTAATACCAGCGGATGTTAAAAAGCAGCATATAGACCGCTAATACAATGCTAAATATTGATATAAATAAGACTTAACCCTACGGGGAGTTAATCTACAATACAAAGCGCTAAAATGAAGAAAGCCAATGTTAATCACCAAGTGATAAAATTATGCTCCAGACTGCTTATTGAATAGCATAAAGGAAAACACAAGCAAAAGCAAAAATAACTCACACACAAACCATACTTATATATATATATATATATATATATATATATATATATATATATATATGTACAAATATAACCCGCTCTAAAGGATATATGGGTAGATAAGTAATGGACCACCTGACTTACAAAAATATATGCAGGTGAACCAGTGCACGGAACTCATTAATAATTTTATGTCCAAAGTAAGAATGGAAAAAAGATGAGTTAATCCAGCACTACAAATATATGAACCAAATAATAAAATTGAATCAGGACTTGAAATGATCACAGACCAACTGCTGCTTAAGGTCAAAAGAAGGCAATTTATTAAATGAGGAATAGCAATGTAAAGCATACATATATAGCATATACATATATAGCATACAACAAAATAAAGCAATCCTGAATACCCCCGGGGGTTAAGTGATCAAAATACAAAAAACTAAATTGCCGTATATGTACTGCTGATAGTTGTACAACATCGAATAAATCATCCTAAAAAAGGAATACAATGTGAGCAGCAGTATAACATAAACGGCAACAAAAAGTCAACGGTTCTATAAAACCAATTAACAATAATCAATGCATAGCCCAAAAACAATACACATCAAGATAATACATATGAACAAAATCATGGTCATCAATTATGCATCAGCTGTATAGATCAGACATGATAGATATAAACAGTCCGTAAGTTAGTAACAGACATCCAATGTTACTGCCAAGCTTGTGTATTAATCAAGAGCAAAAAAGATATCCAAAGCGTAGTTAGAAAGCATGAACATTTGTTAATTGCATGTAGAAAAATGTAGCTTGTATAGCAAAGATCATGCATGACTTTCAATTTTGATTTGATGCAGCCGATTATATCCTTAAAATAGACTTGTTATGGTAGGGTTAAGCATAGAACACATGCATCAGACATCAAGCAGCTAACTTAGATAAGATTCAACAGATTTGCAAAGCGTCCTGTATATAGAGACACCATATGGGACCGGGTATAGAAAGGCTCGAAAGCCCACAGCTCACAAACATCAGCTTCACGCCGCTTGCTCACCTGACCAGGCCAGTATTCCGTAGGCGATACCGAGCTGCCCCTCCGTCTCCGTCTGTCTCCCAACACGATGCTCTGTCTAGCATGCAGTAACAACAGGTCACACACCTACCAGGTGGACAGCGGCTGACGTCCTCTACCTTCCTAGGAACGTCACCTTCACGCTACGCTGGTTTCACCCGTAATTGATTTGAAAAAGGGCTTTCTCAAGCATCATGTGCTTTGTTGCTTAGTTGCAACTTTTATAGGATAATACTAATTGCTATTAGGTGAAATATCAGCTTTGGATTGCTTCCATACGGCTAAATTTAGAGTTTTGTCGGTAACGACCCAAAAAGCTAACGCCGGCTTTTTTCTGGCCGCACCATAAAAATAACTCTGGTATTGAGAGTCCACATAAAGGCTGCGTTAGGCTCCATAAAAGGAGCGTAGAGCATTTTTAACGCAGCTTCAACTCTCGATACCAGAGTTGCTTACGGACGCGGCCAGCCTCAAAAACGTGCTCGTGCACGATTCCCCCATAGGAAACAATGGGGCTGTTTGAGCTGAAAAAAAACCTAACACCTGCAAAAAAGCCGCGTTCAGCTCCTAACGCAGCCCCATTGTTGTCTATGGGGAAACACTTCCTATGTCTGCACCTAACACTCTAACATGTACCCCGAGTCTAAACACCCCTAACCTTACACTTATTAACCCCTATTCTTCCGCCCCCGCTATCGCTGACCCCTGCATATTATTATTAACCCCTAATCTGCCGCTCCGTAAACCGCCGCTACTTACATTATCCCTATGTACCCCTAATCGGCTGCCCTAACATCGCCGACCCCTATATTATATTTATTAACCCCTAATCTGCCCCCACAACGTCGCCTCCACCTGCCTACACTTATTAACCCCTAATCTGCCGAGCGGACCTGAGCGCTACTATAATAAAGTTATTAACCCCTAATCCGCCTCACTAACCCTATAATAAATAGTATTAACCCCTAATCTGCCCTCCCTAACATCGCCGACACCTAACTTCAATTATTAACCCCTAATCTGCCGACTGGAGCTCACCGCTATTCTAATAAATGTATTAACCCCTAAAGCTAAGTCTAACCCTAACACTAACACCCCCCCTAAGTTAAATATAATTTACATCTAACAAAATTAATTATCTCTTATTAAATAAATTATTCCTATTTAAAGCTAAATGCTTACCTGTAAAATAAATCCTAATATAGCTACAATGTAAATTATAATTACATTGTAGCTATTTTAGGATTAATATTTATTTTACAGGCAACTTTGTAATTATTTTAACCATGTACAATAGCTATTAAATAGTTAAGAACTATTTAATAGTTACCTAGTTAAAATAATTACAAAATTACCTGTAAAATAAATCCTAACCTAAGTTACAATTAAACCTAACACTATACTATCATTAAATTAATTAAATAAAATACCTATAATTACCTACAATTAAACCTAACACTACACTATCAATACATTAATTAAATACAATATCTACAAATAACTACAATGAAATAAACTAACTAAAGTACAAAAAATAAAAAAGAACTAAGTTACAAAAAATAAAAAAATATTTACAAACATAAGAAAAATATTACAACAATTTTAAACTAATTACACCTACTCTAAGCCCCCTAATAAAATAACAAAGACCACCAAAATAAAAAATGCCCTACCCTATTCTAAATTACTAAAGTTCAAAGCTCTTTTACCTTACCAGCCCTGAACAGGGCCCTTTGCGGGGCATGCCACAAGAAGTTCAGCTCTTTTGCCTGTAAAAAAAAAACATACAATACCCCCCCCAACATTACAACCCACCACCCACATACCCCTAATCTAACCCAAACCCCCCTTAAATAAACCTAACACTAAGCCCCTGAAGATCATCCTACCTTGTCTTCACCTCACCAGGTATCACCGATCCGTCCTGGCTCCAAAATCTTCATCCAACCCAAGCGGGGGCTGGCGATCCATCATCCGGTGGCTGAAGAGGCCCAGAAGAGTCTCCAAAGTCTTCATCCTATCCGGGAAGAAGAGGCGATCCGGACCGGCAACCATCTTCATCCAATCGGCATCTTCTATCTTCATCCGATGACGAGCGGCTCCATCCTGAAGACCTCCACCGCGGACCCATCTTCCTCCGGCGACGTCCAACTGAAGAATGACGGTTCCTTTAAGGGACTTCATCCAGGATGGCGTCCCTCGAATTCCGATTGGCTGATAGGATGCTATCAGCCAATCGGAATTAAGGTAGGAATATTCTGATTGGCTGATGGAATCAGCCAATCAGAATCAAGTTCAATCAGATTGGCTGATCCAATCAGCCAATCAGATTGAGCTCGCATTCTATTGACTGTTCCGATCAGCCAATAGAATGCAAGCTCAATCTGATTGGCTGATTGGATCAGCCAATCGGATTGAACTTGATTCTGATTGGCTGATTCCATCAGCCAATCAGAATATTCCTACATTAATTCCGATTGGCTGATAGAATCCTATCAGCCAATCGGAATTCGAGGGACGCCATCTTGGATGACATCCCTTAAAGGAACCGTCATTCTTCAGTTGGACGTCGCCGGGAGA
This sequence comes from Bombina bombina, assembly GCF_027579735.1. Lineage (NCBI taxonomy): Eukaryota > Metazoa > Chordata > Amphibia > Anura > Bombinatoridae > Bombina > Bombina bombina. The sequence continues at coordinate 374,559,695 of NC_069499.1, forward strand.
AGATGGTTCCGCGGTGGAGGTCTTCAGGATGGAGCCGCTCGTCATCGGATGAAGATAGAAGATGCCGCTTGGATGAAGATGGTTGCCGGTCCGGATCGCCTCTTCTTCCCGGATAGGATGAAGACTTTGGAGACTCTTCTGGACCTCTTCAGCCACAGGATGATGGATCGCCAGCCCCCACTTGGGTTGGATGAAGATTTTGGAGCCAGGACGGATCGGTGATACCTGGTGAGGTGAAGACAAGGTAGGATGATCTTCAGGGGCTTAGTGTTAGGTTTATTAAAGGGGGTTTGGGTTAGATTAGGGGTATGTGGGTGGTGGGTTGTAATGTTGGGGGGGGGTATTGTATGTTTTTTTTTACAGGCAAAAGAGCTGAACTTCTTGGGGCATGCCCCGCAAAGGGCCCTGTTCAGGGCTGGTAAGGTAAAAGAGCTTTGAACTTTAGTAATTTAGAATAGGGTAGGGCATTTTTTATTTTGGGGGTCTTTGTTATTTTATTAGGGGGCTTAGAGTAGGTGTAATTAGTTTAACATTGTTGTAATATTTTTCTTATGTTTGTAAATATTTTTTTATTTTTTGTAACTTAGTTCTTTTTTATTTTTTGTACTTTAGTTAGTTTATTTCATTGTAGTTATTTGTAGATATTGTATTTAATTATTGTATTGATAGTGTAGTGTTAGGTTTAATTGTAGGTAATTATAGGTATTTTATTTAATTAATTTAATGATAGTATAGTGTTAGGTTTAATTGTAACTTAGGTTAGGATTTATTTTACAGGTAATTTTGAAATTATTTTAACTAGGTAGCTATTAAATAGTTCTTAACTATTTAATAGCTATTGTACCTGGTTAAAATAATTACAAAGTTGCCTGTAAAATAAATATTAATCCTAAAATAGCTACAATGTAATTATAATTTATATTGTAGCTATATTAGGATTTATTTTACAGGTAAGTATTTAGCTTTAAATAGGAATAATTTATTTAATAAGAGTTAATTTATTTTGTTAGATTAAAATTATATTTAATTTAGGGGGGTGTTAGTGTTAGGGTTAGACTTAGCTTTAGGGGTTAATACATTTATTAGAATAGCGGTGAGCTCCAGTCGGCAGATTAGGGGTTAATAATTGAAGTTAGGTGTCAGCGATGTTAGGGAGGGCAGATTAGGGGTTAATACTATTTATTATAGGGTTAGTGAGGCGGATTAGGGGTTAATAACTTTATTATAGTAGCGGTGCGGTCCGCTCGGCAGATTAGGGGTTAATAAGTGTAGGCAGGTGGAGGCAACGTTGAGGGGGGCAGATTAGGGGTTAATAAATATAATATAGGGGTCGGCGGTGTTAGGGGCAGCAGATTAGGGGTACATAGCTATAATGTAGGTGGCGGCGCTTTGCGGTCGGCAGATTAGGGGTTAATTATTGTAGGTAGCTGGCGGCGACGTTGTGGGGGGCAGATTAGGGGTTAATAAATATAATACAGGGGTCGGCGGTGTTAGGGGCAGCAGATTAGGGGTACATAAGTATAACGTAGGTGGCGGTCGGCAGATTAGGGGTTAAAAAAAATTAATCGAATGGCGGCGATGTGGTTGGGCCTCGGTTTAGGGGTACATAGGTAGTTTATGGGTGTTAGTGTACTTTAGAGTACAGTAGTTAAGAGCTTTATGAACCGGCGTTAGCCCAAAAAGCTCTTAACTACTGACTTTTTTCTGCGGCTGGAGTTTTGTCGTTAGAGTTCTAACGCTCACTTCAGCCACTACTCTAAATACCGGAGTTAGAAAGATCCCATTGAAAAGATAGGATACGCAATTGACGTAAGGGGATCTGCGGTATGGAAAAGTCGCGGCTGAAAAATGAGCGTTAGACCCTTTTTTGAGTGACTCCAAGTACCGGAGTTAGCCTAAAACCAGCGTTAGGAGCCTCTAACGCTGGTTTTCACGGCTAACACCAAACTCCAAATCTAGGCCATATAAACTAAAATAAAAGTTTTTTTGAATTTTTAGCAACATTGTTAAAACATTATTTACATTTTAATACTATATATGAATCTTTCATAATTCATAGATTTAGAGAGTGGGAGCAAGATTTAGCGACTATTATTCAAATTCTATATCAATTTACTTTACTCATGACGACAAGTTGAGTACATTTTTAATTATTATTTATTTCATTTTGCTCAATAACTTCAGATCATTGATGGATATTTTATGTTGTGGAACACAGAGAACTTAAAGTACAGAACTAATGATCCTATTTAGGAGAGGAGCTTGCGATTAATTTTTGAAAAATAAAAATTAAATAGATAGATTTTTTGGATTATTTTTAGATAGAATTTTTAGATAGATCCTTCAAATAGATTTTTCAAATAGATTTATATTTAGAGAAAGGGGGCATAATTAATCTCTTCATTTAGACCGTTAGGTGTTAGGGAATTCATATTAAAAATCCATTTACATTCTGCCTTTAATAAGGCCTGATCTATATCCCCTCCTCTATCTTTAAAGTCTATAAGCTCTAAACCTATCCATTTAAAATCAGTATCAAGACTCTTATGATATTCCTGAAAATGATGTGCAACTCCACTATTTTTAACATTTTCATTGAGGATGTCCCTTCTATGTTCTTTTATTCTTTCATGTAATTCTCTATAGGTGTTTCCTATATAGAATTTCGGACATGAACAGGTTGCCATATAAATTACTCCAACACTTTTACAAGTTATGTGTCCCTTTATTTTAAAAGCTTTTCCTTCTAAGTTGACAATTTTGTTGCTTTTAATCATAAACTTGCAAATAACAAATAAATAAATAAATATATATATATATATATATATATATATATATATATATGTATATATATATATATATACTGTATCTCACAAAAGTGAAAATACACCCCTTACATTTTGTTTAAGTATTTAAAAAATCTTTTCATGTGACAACACTGAGGGAATGACACTTTGCTATAATGTAAAGTAGTGTGTGTATAGCCTGTATAACAATGTAAATTTGCTGTCCCCTCAAAATAACTCAACACACAGCCATTAATGTCTAAACCGTTGGCAACAAAAGTGAGTACACCCCTAAGTGGAAATATCCAAATTGGGCCCAAAGTGTCAATATTTTGAGTGGCCACCATTATTTCCAGCACAGCCTTAAGCCTCTTGGGCATGGAGTTCACCAGAGCTTCACAGGTTACCACTTGAGTCCTTTTCCACTCCTCCATGATGACATCACAGAGGTGGTGGAAGTTAGAGACCTTGCGCTCCCCCACCTTCTGTTTGAGGTTAAGGTCTGGAGACATGCTTGGCCAGTCAATCACCTTTACCCTCAGCTTCTTTAGCAAGGCAGTGGTCATCTTGGAAGTGTGTTTGGGGTCATTATCATGCTGGAATACTGCCCTGTGGCCCAGTCTCTGAAGATAGGGGATCATGCTCTACTTTAGTATGTCACAGTACAAGTTGGCATTCATGGTTCCCTCAATGAACTGTAGCTCCCCAGTGCCGGCAGCACTCATGCAGGCCTAGACCATGACACTCCCACCACCATGCTTGACTGTAGGCAAGACACACTTGTCTTTGTACTCCTCACCCGGTTGATGCCACACACGCTTTACACCATCTGAACCAAATAAGTTTATATTGGTCTCATCGGACCACATGACATGGTTCCAGTAATCCATTTCCTTAGTCTGCTTGCCTTCAGCAAACTGTTTGCAGGCTTTCTTGTACTTCATCTTTAGAAGAAACTTCCTTCTGGGACGACAGCCATACAGACTAATTTGATGCAGTGTGCGGCATATGGTCTGAGCACTGACAGGCTAACCCCCCACCCCTTCAACCTCTGCAGCAATGCTGGCAGCACTCATATGTCTATTTCCCAAAGACAACCTCTGGATATCGACCATGGCGAGGTCTGTTCTGAGTGGAACCTGTCCTGTTAAACCGCTGTATGATCTTGCCCATTGTGCTGCAACTCAGTTTCAGGGTCTTGGCAATATTCTTATTGCCTAGGCTATCTTTATGTAGAGCAACAATTCTCAGAGAGTTCTTTGCCATGAGGTGCCATGTTGAATTTCCAGTGACCAGTATGAGAGAGTCTGAGAGCGATAACACCAAATTTAACACAGCTGCTCCCCATTCACACCTGAGACCTTGTAACACTAACGAATCAAATGACACCAGGGAGGGAAAATGGCTAATTGGGCCCAATTTGGACATTTGCACTTAGGGGTGTATTAACTTTTGTTGCCAAAGGTTTAGACATTAATGGCTGTGTGTTGAGTTATTTTGAAGGGAGAGCAAATTTACACTGTTATACATTCTGTACACTCACTTTTGTGAGATACTGTATATTTAATTATGGTTTGTGTGTGCATTCTTTTTGCTAACACGGTCGAGATATCTGAAGTCTCGAAGTTATTGTGAAATTGGATTTCACTCAAGCACTAATTTTTAACTTTAAATTTTTAATGCATGCGCTAACCCTCCCTCATTAAAAGTTTACTTTGAGTGCAGTTAGCACACAAGTGAAAATAAATATAGCCTGCCACTATGTTAGGCATCATATTCCTTAACAAATCATACCAGGGAAAATCCTATGATTGCAGCATTTTGTTTTATTATTGTTTCTGTGAAAAATGGCCTTATATTTAATATGTGCCAGTCCTGTTTATATGATCACAATCCAAATGTTTGATATCTAGTACATTTACATGGTCAATTATCTAATTCAACAGCTAAAAGTATTTGAGAAACTGCAGACAACATTTCAACTTATTACAGAGTATCCCAAAAGTTTTCAAAGGTAACATTTGTTTTGCCCTTTGGTAAAAAACACTCACCTAGATTACGAGTTATGTGCGCTATAGGGAAATTAACGAACGCAACAAAAGTTGCATTATTTAACCGTCTATAGCACCGCCATTACAAGTTTTGAAACAGCCGGCTTGTGCGTTTGATATGGTTGTGTTGAGCTCCATACCGCACAAAATACAAGCGCTGTTTTGACGTGCTCATGCACGCTTTCCCCATAGACATCAATGGGGAGAAGGTGTCAGAAAAACACCTGAAGCGCGGAATGAAAGCTCCATACCGCAGCCCCATTGATGTCTATGGGTAAAAAAAAGTTATGTTTAAACCTAACATAAACCTCATGTCTAAACACCCGTAATCTGCTGCCCCCGACATCACCGACACCTACATAAATTTATTAAACCCTAATCTGCCGCTCCCGATATTGCCGCCACCTAAATAAATCTATTAACCAGAAGAAGAACAGGTGGCACTCCAGGAATCCAAGGGAAAAAACGATCCTTTATTCAAAATCAAATTAAAACAACATTTATAGAGCAAACATGGTCGAAGAGGAGGAGACCTTATTAACCCGTAATCTGCTGCTCCCGATATTGCTGACACTATACTAAAGTTATTAACCTCTATTCACCTGCACTCCAACATTGCCCACACTATAATAAATCTATTAACCCCTATTCTGCAACTCCCCAACATCGCTGCCACTAAATAAAGTTATTAACCCCTAAGCCTCTGGCCTCCCACATCACTACCACTAAATAAACTGATTAACCCCTAAACCGCCAGCCCCCCACATCACAACAACCTAAAATAAACTATTAACCCCTAAACCTAACCCTAAACCTAACTTAACCCTAACCCTAACACCCCCTAACTTTAACATAATTAAAATAGAGCTAAATTAAAGTTACAATTATTAACTAAATAATACCTTTTTAAAACTAAATACATACTTACCTGTGAAATAAAACCTAAGCTAACTACAATATTACTAATAGCGTCCCTTGCATTCCTATTGGCTGATTTGATTTTGGAAATTCAAATCAGCCAATAGGATGAGAGCTACTGAAATCCTATCTGCTGTTCAAATCAGCCAATAGGATGAGAGCTACTAAAATTCTTTTGGCTGATTTGTAAAGCCAATAGAATTTCAGTAGCTCTCATCCTATTGGCTGATTTGAACAGTCAATAGGATTTCAGTAGCTCTCATCCTATTGGCTGATTTGAATTTCCAAAATCAAATCAGCCAATAAAAATGCAAGATGGAGCCGTCTGGATGAAGATGGAGCTGCCGGGATGAAGATCCTTCAAGCGGGACTTTAGCAACTGTAAGCGGATCTTCAAGGGTTTGTATTAGGATTTGTTACGTTTTTTTGGGGTGTTTTTTTTTTTTTGTTTAGGGTTTGTGTTTTTCGTAAACAAGCTAAATGGGTAGATAAGATTTTTGTTAGAGTTAGGTTTTTATTATTTGTGGGGGTTGGTTGGGTGGTGGGTTTTACTGTTGGGGGTCTTTATATTTTTTTACAGGTAAAAGAGCTGTTTAACTTAGGGCAATGCCCTACAAAAGACCCTTTTAAGGGCTATTGGTAGTTTATTGTAGGCTAGTTTTTTTTTCTATTTTGGGTGTTTTTTTTATTTTTATAGGGCTATTAGATTAGGTGTAATTCTTTTTTTATTTTTGATAATTTCGTTTGTTATTTTTTGTAATTTAGTGTTTGTTATTTTTTGTAATTTAGTATTTTTTATTTTTTGTAATTAGATACTTTGTCATTTTTATAGTGTTAGGATTTTTTTAATGTGTAATATAGTTTATTTAATTGATAGTTTAATTTTAGTTTAATAGTTATATTAGTTTAATTGTTAGTTTAAACTTATTTTTTTTAAATTGACAAGTAAGTTTTAATTTAATTCAAGCTAGGGAAATTGTAATTTTAATCTAAAATTAGGGGGCATTAGGATTAGGGCTTACTAGTTTAAATTACTTTATTGCGATGTGAGGGGCTTTCAGTTTAGGGGTTAATAGTTTAATTTAGTATATTTTGTTGTGGGGTGCTTGCAGTTTAGGGATTAATAGGTTTATTGTAGTGGTGTTGGTGTAGGGCTTAATAACTTTAGTATAGTGGGGGCGATGTGGGCGGATGGCAGATTAGGGGTTAATAATATTTAAATAGTGTTTGCGATGTGGGGGGGGCGGCGGCTTAGGGGTTAATACATTTATTATAGTGGCGACAATGTCGGGGAGCGGTGGAATAGGGGTTAATAATTTTATTAGTGGTGGCGATGTCAGGAGCGGCAGATTAGGGGTTAATAACTTTAATATAGTATTTGGGAGGGCATCGGTTTAGGGGTTAATAGGGTAAATAGGTTTATTGCGATGTAGGGGTTTTGCGGTTTAGGGGTTAATAGGGTAAATAGGTTTATTGCGATATAGGAGTTTTGCAGTTTAGGGGTTAATAGGGTAAATAGGTTTATTGCGATGTAGGGGTTAATAGGGTAAATAGGTTTATTGCGATGTAGGGGGTTTGCAATTTAGGGGTTATTAGGGTAATAAGATTTATTGCGATGTGGGGGTTTTGCGGTTTAGGGGTTAATAGGGTAATTAGGTGTATTGCAATGTGGGGGGTTGCAGTTTAGGGGTTAATAGGGTAATAAGGTTTACTGCAATGTTGGGGTTTTGCAGGTTAAGGGTTAATAGAGTAATTAGGTTTATTGCGATGTGGGGATTTTGCAGTCTAGGGGTTAATATGGTAATTAGGTGTATTGCGATGGACAGTTATATGTAGTTTTTTCAAGGGTAAAAATCTCTGCAGATGTAAAAGTTAAGGTTATAGACGGACAAGAACAAAGGAAATTAATAACTGAAAGTGATGCCTGTTTTACTAAAAATGTTGTATATAAAGAAATATACTTAAAGTAGAAATAATTTAAAAAGAAGAAATTTTGTATTTATTTAGGACAGTAGTTTGTCCAATTAGAGTGTGGCTATATCTGTATTTTATTATATAGAAAATATTTTTGATATATTTAAGATAGTAGATCATTAAAATTATAGTATTGCTACACCTGTAGCTTAAATATTTATATAAGAGAAGAGTTAGAAAATACATCCGCCTAGATTTAGAGTTTTGCGGCCAAAGGGGTGCGTTAGCTACGCGTGCTTTTTTCTGGCCGCACCTTTTAAATACCGCTGGTATTTAGAGTTCACAGAAGGGCTGCGTTAGGCTCCAAAAAAGGACACCGCCGCAACCTACATTATCCCTATGTACCCCTAATCTGCTGCCCCTAACACCGCCGACCCCTATATTTATTAACCCCTAATCTGCCCCCCAACAACGTCGCCGCCAGCTACCTACAATAATTAACCCCTAATCTGCCGACCGCATCTCACCGCTACTATAATAAAGTTATTAACCCCTAATCTGCCTCACTCCCGCCTCAATAACCCTATAAGAAATAGTATTAACCCCTAATCTGCCCTCCCTAACATCGCCGACACCTAACTTCAATTATTAACCCCTAATCTGCCGACCGGAGCTCGCCGCTACTATAATAAATGTATTAACCCCTAAAGCTAAGTCTAACCCTAACACTAACACCCCCCTAAGTTAAATATAATTTAAATCAAACTAAATAAATTAACTCTTATTAAATAAATTATTCCTATTTAAATCTAAATACTTACCTGTAAAATAAACCCTAATATAGCTACAATATAAATTATAATTATATTGTAGCTATTTTAGGATTAATATTCATTTTACAGGCAACTTTGTATTATTTTAACCAGGTACAATAGCTATTAAATAGTTAATAACTATTTAATAGCTAAAATAGTTAAAATAATAACAAAATTACCTGTAAAATAAATCCTAACCTAAGTCACAATTAAACCTAACACTACACTATCATTAAATAAATTAAATACAATACCTACAAATAACTACAATTAAATAAACTAACTAAAGTACAAAAAATATAAAAGAACTAAGTTACAAAAAATAAAAAAATATTTACAAACATTAGAAAAATATTACAACAATTTTAAACTAATTACACCTACTCTAAGCCCCCTAATAAAATAACAAAGACCCCCAAAATAAAAAAATGCCCTACCCTATTCTAAATTAAAAAAGTTCAAAGCTCTTTTACCTTACCAGCCCTGAAAAGGGCCATTTGCTGGGCATGCCCCACAGGATTATGATTACGGCACACAGCCGAAACTAGTCAACCAGCCTGCACCTTCTTACCCCTTGCTGTGATGTTTTAACTATGAAATAAAGATTGGACTTTTTATTCATACTTGGAAGACTACTGCTTCATCCTTTCATATTTTGTTCTCTTTGGGATCACAAGGAGTCCCTCATTTGGCAGCAGTTTTTCTTCAGTTCCTCACACACAAGCGAAATCAAGTGGACCAGTGGTTTTCATTTTTCGAGCTCTCTGGGAACCTGATTGGCTGATCGTTACACACCCCCGGCTTCACAGGCCCCCGATGACGTCACACGCTACGCTACGGAGTTCCGGAAGTCTGGTATTGTAGGGGATCCGGAGTACAGCAAATCCTTGCAGGGGAACCGGCAGTTCAGCCGTTGTTTATCCCCATTTAGGAGCACGCCTCTGAAATATTCCCCACCACCGGACACGGACCACAGCGACTCATTAAGGCAGAAGGGTGAGTTTTGAATTTCACCTTATTCCGCAATAGTGGATGCCTGAAAAGACTGGGGCGCATATATGAATTATATTCCTGATTGAAGGGGGTGTGTTATTACCGTTTACAGTCTTGGTACATGTGGTTCCTATCACACATCACTGATGTCCTGGCTTTGAGTGTTACCATCCTTTTGAATGTGACTCTATATCTGGGACTACTTCTCTCATTTATAACTTTATTATAGTACTGGTGAGATGCGGTCGGCAGATTAGGGGTTAATTATTGTAGGTAGCTGACGGCGACGTTGTGGGGGGCAGATTAGGGGTTAATAAATATAATATAGGGGTCAGCAGTGTTAGGGGCAGCAGATTAGGGGTACATAGGTTGCGGTGGTGTACGGAGCGACAGATTAGGGGTTAATTTTTTTTAATAGAGTGGCGGCGATGTGGGGGGACCTTGGTTTAGGGGTACATAGGTAGTTTATGGTGTTAGTGTACTTTAGAGCACAGTAGTTAAGAGCTTTATAAACCGGCGTTTGCCCAGAAAGCTCTTAACTACTGACTTTTTTCTGCGGCTGGAGTTTTGTCATTAGATTTCTAACGCTCACTTCAGCCACGACTCTAAATACCGGTGTTAGGAAGATTCCATTGAAAAGATAGGATACACAAATGGCGTAGGGGGATCTGCGGTATGGAAAAGTCGCGGCTGCAAAGTGAGCGTTAGACCCTTTCCTGACTGACTCCAAATACCAGCGGGCGGTAAAAACCAGCGTTAGGAGCCTCTAACGCTGGTTTTCACGGCTACCGCCCAACTCTAAATCTAGCCGATTGTTTCTACATCTGTAGTTTAAAAAATAATTAGTCTGCCCTCTGGGCAGGCTTATCGACTAGTACACTTATAAATTAATTTGATGTCTCTCACCGATCAAACATAAAAAACAGTGGGACAGTAGAAAACAGCTAAAGATTGTAACTTCCCTGAAAAAAAAATCTGATACCAGCTCTAGTTTAAGATATATCTAAATAATTTTGATTCAGAAAAAGACTTAACTTTTAAAAAAAAATATTTCACAGTTACGTTTTTTTCTTTTTAAACAAAAGTTTTTTCTATGAGGCCTATTTATGAAATGTGCGGATCAGGTCCGACAGACATCGCTGAATGCGGAGAGCAATACGCTCTCCGTATTCAGCATTGCACCAGCAGCTGCTGGTGCAATGCCACCCCCTGCAGACTCGCAGGCCAATCGGCCGCCAGCAGGGGGTGTCAATCAACCCGATCGTACTCAATCGGGTTGAATTCCGGCGATTCCTGTCCTCCTCATCAGAGCAGACGAACAGGGTTATTGAGCAACGGTCTTTAGACCGCTGCTTCATAACTGGTGTTTCTGGCAAGCCTGCAGGCTCGCCAGAAACACGAGCCCTCAAGCTCCATGAGGAGCTTGATAGATAGGCCCCTATGTCTCTTCAGTTAAACATGCAAGCTTTATTTCTTGTCTGTTCTTTTCAATTTAGGATGCTTTTTGGTGCTTAGTATAATACACTATTGTGGGCATTTCTACTTCTAGGTTAATATGGAGGTGGAGACTAAACAGACTAAATTCCTGAGAAGACCTGTAGCCTTAGTCACATAATCAAACCATTATTTTGAAATAATTCTATGACCACGGGCAAATGCCGTCTCTGAGAATTTTGATTTTATAACCAAATGTAACGAATAATTATCTGGCTTAATTATGCAAAGCTACTTTGTATTAAGTAACTATCTCCTGCTGCACATATTGTTACAATCTTAATTGCGCTCTGGGCATTTTTTTCCCTACCCTAAACTGGATTTTCTTTAACAGCATGACATCTATCCAGTGCTGCGATAAGCTGCCTAAGATTTTCTATAGATAGGATTTCACAGTTTTTCAGGTTCATCTTTGAAAAATGGTTGCATAATTACTCATTCACCACAAGTTATTAATTTAGTTTTCACTTTTCCTGAATTATTTTTTCTCAAACTTCCATACTGCCTTTGCATAAATTACTAATCTTATTTTGAAAATGGCTAGCCTGCTGAGATTTGGGGGTAGACTTATTAAGCAGCGAATGCTGCTTTCTACGCCCAAGGTTTAAGGTCCGCCTGAATCCTATGTTAAGAAGCAGTGGTGATAAGTCCGCTGCTCCTTAACTTGTCCGCCACCTTTTAGATGCAATATGATCGGGATGAGAGATACCCGCTGCTAGCGCCCAATTGGCAAATGTGCAGGGGGTGGCATTGCACAAGCATTTCACAAAAAATGCTTGTGCAATGACAAATGCTGACAGCGTATGCTGTCAGCATTTAGCGATGTCAGGCAGACATGATTTGCTACAGCGAATCATGTCCGCCTGCCATTTGATAAATTAACCCCTTGGTGTAGACTACATGAAGGTCAAAATAATGGGTATATATTTTTGCTCCTGCTCCTTTTTACTGCCTCTTAAGGGCCCCATGTAATAAGTCGTCAACTTGCTGTTTTTGTGTTATCAGGTGTCAATATCCATGCATGGATCCAAATTCAAAGATACAAAGCCGTCAAATTATAAAAAATGACTATAAAATCCACATCTATAATCATGCAAATGGGAAAATCTATGCCTATTCACTTTCTCTCTTTTTATAGTTGGATATGTCATCATACCCCAGTAAACTCTCTAGTTTTCAATATTACTAAAATTTCAACTCATCCGTCTGTGTGTATTTTGTGTGTGATGGACACAATACAAATCAATTGGGTGTCTGAGACACTCAACCAAACACACTGAGATACAAACCAGTGTGACACAGGCCCTTTGTGTTTGGTTGAATACATGCATTGTGTGGCTGTACGTTAGGGAATCACAGAGGAAGAGACTTTGATTGGTCCCTTTGTGTTTGGTTGAATACATGCATTGTGTGGCTGTACGTTAGGGAATCACAGAGGAAGAGACTTTGATTGGTCCCTTTGTGTTTGGTTGAATACATGCATTGTGTGGCTGTACGTTAGGGAATCACAGAGGAAGAGACTTTGATTGGTCCTGCGCCTATGACCATTTGGCTAAATGCTGTAACTAACTCTCTTATTTTGCTTTTAATCTAGCTGTGTGCTTGCAAGATAGCACCAGACTTTCCAAATGTTAATAATTTTGTTTGTAATTTTCCATATGAGCTGTGCACCCAGGCTTGTCTGGGGTTAACTGCCTGAGTCCCAAAGAGCTGTACAGTTGTTTGTGAGTGTAGGTGATCACCCAGGGCTGTGAGTTTTGCAGATTCATACGATTTATACCCAGTCCATTTCTGTGTTTTGCATATGTCTAGGGAAATTACAAAGGGCCTGTTTCATCTTTGTTTGTATCTCAGTGTGTTTGGTTGCAGATATGCAATGTCTGGCTGTAGGTTAGGGATCCAGGGAGGAAGAAACCTTGATGTGGTCCTGGGTCTATCACCATTTGGCCAAAAGCTGTAACTAACTCTTCCATTTTTCTTTTAATCTAGCTGTGTGCTTGCAAGAGAGTGCCATACTTTCTATGGGGCCTAGTTATCAAGCCGTCAACCTCAAATACGCTGCGTATTCCGCAGCGTATTTGTGGCGAGGCTGATACGCCTTAGTTATCAAAGGCTCGAGACCGGCAAAAGTAGAATTTTGTGACGTAAGCTTCGATCCGCCGGACTCAGTCCGACAAAGATCGATTCTTACGTCACTCCAGATGTTCCGCACACAAGTGCGGCACATTCTCACTACTTTTGCTAGCTATCAAAAAACTAGCAGGTATGCTCGGCACTTTTACGGCCCAGCGTACCTGGTTTTCAAAGCGCCAGCCTGGAGGCGGCGGATCCCATAGGAATCAATGGGAGTCTGACCATAGCGAAAGTACAAGTTCGCTGCTGACAGACATCCCATTGATTTCTATGGGAGCTGTCTACACCTAACACCCTAACATGTACCCCGAGTCTAAACACCACTAATCTGAGCCCCCCTACACCGCCGCAACTAAATAAAGTTATTACCCCCTAAACCGCCGCTCCCGGAGCCCACCGCAAGCTACTCTATACATATTAACCCCTAAACCGCCGCTCCCGGAGCCCACCGCAACTATAATAAATGTATTAACCCCTAAACTGCCGCTCCCTGAACCCGCCGCAACCTATATTAAATGTATTAACCCCTATCCTGCCCCCCCTACACCGTCGCCACCTATAATACATTTATTAACCCCTAATCTGCCCCCCCTACACCGTCGCCACCTATAATAAATTTATTAACCCCTATCCTGCCCCCCACTACGCCGCCGCCACTGTAATAAAATTATTAACCCCTAAACCTAACCCTAACCCTAACGCCCCCTAACTTAAATATTAATTAAATAAATCTAAATAAATTAACTCTTATTAACTAAATGAATCCTATTTAAAACTAAATACTTACCTTTAAAATAAACCCTAATATAGCTACAATATAAATAATAATTATATTCTAGCTATTTTAGGATTTATTTTTATTTTACAGGTACCTTTCAATTTATTTTAACCATGTACAATAGCTATTAAATAGTTATTAACTATTTAATAGCTTACCTAGCTAAAATAAAGAGAAATGTACCTGTGAAATAAATCCTAACCTAAGTTACAATTACACCTAACACTACACTATACTTTAATAAATTATTCCTATTTAAAAATAAATACTTACCTGTAAAATAAACCCTAAGATAGCTACAATGTAATTAATAATTATATTATAGCTATCTTAGGATTTATATTTATTTTACAGGTAACTTTGTATTTATTTTAGCTAGTTAGAATAGTTATTAAATAGTTATTAACTATTTAATAACTACCTAGCTAAAAGAAATACAAAATTACCTGTAAAATAAATCCTAACTTAAGTTACAATTAAACCTAATACTACACTATCATTAAATTAACTAAATAAACTACCTACAAATAACTACAATGAAATACAATTACATAAACTAACTAAAGTACAAAAAATAAAAAAAGCTAAGTTACAAAAAATAAAAAATTAAGTTACAAACATGTTAAAAATATTACAACAATTTTAAGCTACTTACACCTAATCTAAGCCCCCTAATAAAATAACAAACCCCCCCAAAATAAAAAAAATCCCTACCCTATTCTAAATTACATAAATTTCAAAGCTCTTTTACCTTACCAGCCCTTAAAAGGGCCATTTGTGGGGGCATGCCCCAAAAAGTTCAGCTCTTTTGCCTGTAAAATAAAAATACAACCCCCCCAACATTAAAACCCACCACCCACATACCCCTAATCTAACCCAAACCCCCCTTACAAAAACCTAACACTAATCCCCTGAAGATCATCCTACCTTGAGTCGTCTTCACTCAGCCGAGCCACCGATGGAACTGAAGAGGACATCCGGAGCGGAAGAAGTTAATCCTCCAAGCGGCGCTGAAGAAATCTTCCATCCGATGAAGTCATCATCCAGGCGGCGCTGAAGAAGTCTTCGATCCGGCCGATGTCATCTTCAAAGAGGCGCTGAAGAGGTCTTCTATCCGGGCGAAGTCATCTTCCAAGCCGGGTCTTGAATCTTCCTTCCGCCGACGCGGAACCACCTTCTTCACCGACGGACTACGACGAATGACGGCTCCTTTAAGGGACGTCATCCAAGATGGCGTCCCCTCAATTCCGATTGGCTGATAGGATTCTATCAGCCAATCGGAATTAAGGTAGTAAAATCTGATTGGCTGATGGAATCAGCCAATCAGATTCAAGTTCAATCCGATTGGCTGATCCAATCAGCCAATCAGATTGAGCTCGCATTCTATTGGCTGATCGGAACAGCCAATAGAATGCGAGCTCAATCTGATTGGCTGATTCAAGACCCGGCTTGGAAGATGACTTCGCCCGGATAGAAGACCTCTTCAGCGCCTCTTTGAAGATGACATCGGCCGGATCGAAGACTTCTTCAGCGCCGCCTGGATGATGACTTCATCGGATGGAAGATTTCTTCAGCGCCGCTTGGAGGATTAACTTCTTCCGCTCCGGATGTCCTCTTCAGTTCCATCGGTGGCTCGGCTGAGTGAAGACGACTCAAGGTAGGATGATCTTCAGGGGATTAGTGTTAGGTTTTTGTAAGGGGGGTTTGGGTTAGATTAGGGGTATGTGGGTGGTGGGTTTTAATGTTGGGGGGGGGGGTTGTATTTTTATTTTACAGGCAAAAGAGCTGAACTTTTTGGGGCATGCCCCCACAAATGGCCCTTTTAAGGGCTGGTAAGGTAAAAGAGCTTTGAAATTTATGTAATTTAGAATAGGGTAGGGATTTTTTTTATTTTGGGGGGGTTTGTTATTTTATTAGGGGGCTTAGATTAGGTGTAAGTAGCTTAAAATTGTTGTAATATTTTTAACATGTTTGTAACTTAATTTTTTTTTTTTTGTAACTTAGCTTTTTTTATTTTTTGTACTTTAGTTAGTTTATGTAATTGTATTTCATTGTAGTTCTTTGTAGGTAGTTTATTTAGTTAATTTAATGATAGTGTAGTATTAGGTTTAATTGTAACTTAAGTTAGGATTTATTTTACAGGTAATTTTATATTTCTTTTAGCTAGGTAGTTATTAAATAGTTAATAACTATTTAATAACTATTCTAACTAGCTAAAATAAATACAAAGTTACCTGTAAAATAAATATAAATCCTAAGATAGCTAGAATATAATTATTAATTATATTGTAGCTATCTTAGGGTTTATTTTACAGGTAAGTATTTAGTTTAAATAGGAATAATTTATTAAAGTATAGTGTAGTGTTAGGTGTAATTGTAACTTAGGTTAGGATTTATTTCACAGGTACATTTCTCTTTATTTTAGCTAGGTAAGCTATTAAATAGTTAATAACTATTTAATAGTTATTGTACATGGTTAAAATAAATTGAAAGGTACCTGTAAAATAAAAATAAATCCTAAGATAGCTAGAATATAATTATTATTTATATTGTAGCTATATTAGGGTTTATTTTAAAGGTAAGTATTTAGTTTTAAATAGGATTCATTTAGTTAATAAGAGTTAATTTATTTAGATTTATTTAATTAATATTTAAGTTAGGGGGGCGTTATGGTTAGGGTTAGACTTAGGTTTAGGGGTTAATCATTTTATTACAGTGGCGGCGGCGTAGTGGGGGGCAGGATAGGGGTTAATAAATTTATTATAGTTTGCGGCGGGTTCATGGAGCGGCTGTTTAGGGGTTAAACTATTTATTTAGTTGCGGAGAGGTGCGGGATCAGCAGGATAGGGGTTAATAATTTTATTATAGAGGGCGACGGTATAGGGGGGGCAGGATAGGGGTTACTAGGTATAATGTAGGTGGCAGCGGTGTCCGGGAGCGGCGGTTTAGGGGTTAATACATTTATCAGAGTTGCGGCAGGGTCTAGGAGCGGCGGTTTAGGGGTTAGTAACTTTATTGAGTTGCGGGGGGCTCCGGGGGCGCCGGTATAGGGGGTAGAACAGTGCAGTTTAGTGTGAGTGCTTAGTGACAGGCTAGCAATAAAGCTGGGAAAAAGCCGAAGGGCAGCGAGATCGGATGAGTGATAACTGTCACAGTCCGCTGCTCATCGCCCCGCGGCTTTTTGACAGCTTTATTTGATAACTTAGGCGTATTTTTTCAGGTCCGCGGCGGCGAAGGTAGGCGAGCTTA
The DNA here is from genome assembly GCF_027579735.1 of Bombina bombina. Taxonomy (NCBI): domain Eukaryota; kingdom Metazoa; phylum Chordata; class Amphibia; order Anura; family Bombinatoridae; genus Bombina; species Bombina bombina. Next base: position 374,576,826 of record NC_069499.1, read on the forward strand.
GGCGGACGTATTGGGCCGGCGAAGCCAGAAAAGTAGACGGCTTGATAACTAGCCCCCTATGTCTTGAGTTAATACTTTTGTTTTGTAATTTTCTCTATGGGCTTTGCACCCTGGCTCATCTGTGTCACCCTTGTTAATATGTCAGTGTGTTTGGTTGAAGGCATTCATTGTGTGGCTGTGAGTTAAGTACCCAGGGAGGAAGAGCTTTTGATGTGGTCCTGGGTCTTTCACATTTTGGACAAATGCTGTAACTACCTCTTCGATTTTTCTTTTAACCCCTTAATCCAAAAAGGTGGTTTATATGTATGTAAAGTTACAGCCAAGAGCTGCAGTTCCTGAACTCCAGGCATCTGTCTGCATATGGAACTAGAGAATGATTGGTGCTCCAGTTCCATATGAAGGCAGATGCCTGATCCTTACTGACAGTGATACTGTGGGTGACATCATTTGTAAAGATTCTGGACACTCACTGAATCCCTTATTTTATCCCCCAATGTTTTTGTTTTGTTTTTCTTTTGCACCAGGAGTTGCTTCACCCGGCATCCAAAAATAAAACCATAGCATTCTAAAATCTAGTCAGCTAGCACTATTTTTTGCTGTTGTGAAAACTTGTTATTTCTGCAAGTTTTAGTATTCCCATAATGAGATTGGGAGCTAGAAGAAGCAATTATAGCATCAAGCTCTTAAAGCAACACTCGAAAAGGAAAGAAATCGATATGATGAGGTTAAAAACTGTGCCCTTATATTACCTAAAAGTTGCCTTGTCTTCCTGTGACTGTGACATTTCATAAACCTTTCAGGTCACATGGGTTGAGTTCTCTTTAGAAATAAGTTGACATAATAATACATTTGTATCTTCACACCTGGTGGTTCTTAAAAGTTATCAGTCTTCACACTATTTGTGGACTTTTTTAGTACATTCATGTTGCGGGCTTAATTATGCTAGCCTCCAGCTATGGCAATATAATTTGATGCTCTACAGGCAAAAATAGCATTGCAATACATGAAGTCAATAATAATGCACAATAAGAACAGCAATATTTCAATTCTAGGCAATAACCAGTGACTTCAACTTTGCTGAGCATATTATACACAAGGGCACCATTTACTTTGGTATCATTTTGTTTGCCTGTTGAGAATTGAATTATGTTGCCATGTACTGTCCACTGCAGTGTTTTTTGTATGATCAGCACTGTCAAGCAGTGTTCTAATATCACTGGCAAGAGGAAGATCTAAGGCCTAGCTGTCTCCACTCATGTGGTTATTGTTGTCTGCAGCAGCAACAAAAACTTTTCTCTTTAAACATCTATATCCTGAAGGTGTCCACAAGGCAAAAGTTTGAGAAACTGTTGCGTCTCTGCTGTGGCTTCAAACATGATGTCTCTTTGAAGGAACCTTCACTCTCATTCTCTGTATATTCGAATCACTGTTGTGGAGGCATTGTGTACCCATGGGATCTGTTTGAGCAACAAGATAAGGAACCTTTCACAACTTTTTTTAATAACATCAGGCTGCTTTGTCTCCTGCATCTGAGCTAATAAAGTGGTAATAGGTGGAGACCTCAGTTGCGCAATCTTTCTTTCTGAATATACCACTGTTTTTGCATCAAGTAGTGTTCTCCAAAACACAGTGTTTTTTTTCTTACATAGGGCTAAATTACAAGTAGAGCGCTATCATTAGCATGAGGAGCGTAAAAGCGATAGCAAGATTGCTGTGTTTTTATACTCAAATCCATATTAACAGTGGCACCCTGTTTAATATACTGCAAATTCTTTTTTGTGAACTCGTGCCAATTTATGCTCCCCATATTATCTATGAGCAGCATTGAGTGGCAATTTACGCTTGGATTTTAAGTTAAAAGCAAATGCGATCGCTCAAATGTAGTCGCATTCAATGCTCAAACTTTTTATGCAATCTGTAACAGCTGCACTAAACTACTTCAATAACCCCTAAACTGTCAGACTCCTACATCGCAAACTACACTTCTACACTACTAACCCCTAAACCACCACAACCCCCTTTGCAAACTACCCCACTACACTATTAAATCCTAAACTGCCACAACCCCCAATAATAATAATAACACTGTAAAGTAAAATATTCATATTTTATTGTCTGGTTAGCGAACTTGGTTAAATGTGAGTATGGGTGTTATTTTGTTTTCTACTTTTCATGCACCATTGAAGTCTATAGTAGAATACATTAACACAGTCACGATATTCCAAGTTCATCTTTTTGCGCGCTTCAAGTTTGAGCTACCCGCAAAAAGCTTCCGTCTAGCGAAATTAACACGCAAGTTGGAGCACAAAGTACCGCTCCACTTGTAATCTAGCCCATTATGTTATAATACAAGTTATATCAGATATATGCAAAGGGTGATCTAATTGTATGATTATAAATGTAAGTTAGATACCAGTGAAATAATTTAGCACACCACAAATAAACACATTTTTTTTAAAGAAAAATTGTTAAAGAAATAATAATGTGTGCTTTGTTTAAGTCATATTTTAAACGAACACAGTTATATTTTGGGTATTGCCATTGAAATAACTATATCATTCATTAAAAAATTATATCAGTAATTAGAATATTTGTTTTTCTAATCTACTAGGTTTTACATTTTGTTGTCTATTTAGTTTACAAGCATTTAACATCTACAAATAAAAAAAAAAATCTCTGAAAAAGCAGCATGATTGTTTTCTTTATTCTGAACAACATTACCCAGTGATGACAATAAAGTTTATTTTGCCCTTGGCACTTCCATGAATAATTTAGTTTCATTTCACTTAAGCAACAATCCAATGGCAAGATTTTCAATTTATGTGGATAACACTTGTTTTAATTATCAGTATGTAAAGGAAACATTTCAGCTTGTGTGACACATTTTAGTGACTTGCTATGTGCTATGATTTAAAAAAAAATATATATATTCTTTTCTTTTTTTCTTTTGCTTTTTCACTATGAATAAACAGCCATTGATGTAAGATTTTTTTATTATTCATTATTGCTAACATAAGGTCAGATTACTATTGGAGCGCAAACATTTGCACGTAAGCAATAAGGGGTTTATTGCGAGGGTTCGCTCTTGTCGAGCTTATCGTTCATATTACAAGTTCAAAGTAAGCATAATCTCTAGAGCAATCACGAATTATGCTAAAATGATTACCGCGACTTCAGAGCTCTGTTTAACTGTTTCGCAAAGCTAAAAAGTTTCACAAAACACATAAAAAATACTTTACAAGGTTTAGTTACACTTATAATAACACTATGTTAGAAAAATTACTAAAATAAAATATTTCATTCAAAAGTTATAAGGGCTCAAAAATATGAGATACATATTAATAGGGCTTTAACACTGAGATACATACATATACAGTACATATCTATATATATAAATACCCCTTTATTTCATATGTACATATATATATATAGTCCAGAGGAATGACAGCGCTCACTGGATTTCAATAAAAAATAACTTTTATTCGAAAAGTATCAAATAGAGTCCCATGACGTTTTGGTGCCCACTGGCACCTTTATCAAATTGAATCACCCAGCTTTTGGAACAGATGAACAGTTATCTGTTCTCAAGCTGGGGGATACTATTTGATAAAGGTACCAGTGGGCAACGAAACGTCATGGGACTCTATTTTATACTTTTTGAATAAGTATATTAAAGTGTGTGTGTAATATATATATATATATATATATATATATATATATACACAAACACACACAGATATATATATATATATATATATATATATATATATATATATATATATATACAGGGAGTGCAGAATTATTAGGCAAGTTGTATTTTTGAGGATTAATTTTATTATTGAACAACAACCATGTTCTCAATGAACCCAAAAAACTCATTAATATCAAAGCTGAATAGTTTTGGAAGTAGTTTTTAGTTTGTTTTTAGTTATAGATATTTTAGGGGGATATCTGTGTGTGCAGGTGACTATTACTGTGCATAATTATTAGGCAACTTAACAAAAAACAAATATATACCCATTTCAATTATTTATTTTTACCAGTGAAACCAATATAACATCTCAACATTCACAAATATACATTTCTGACATTCAAAAACAAAACAAAAACAAATCAGTGACCAATATAGCCACCTTTCTTTGCAAGGACAATCAAAAGCCTGCCATCCATGGATTCTGTCGGTGTTTTGATCTGTTCACCATCAACATTGTGTGCAGCAGCAACCACAGCCTCCCAGACACTGTTCAGAGAGGTGTACTGTTTTCCCTCCTTGTAAATCTCACATTTGATGATGGACCACAGGTTCTCAATGGGGTTCAGATCAGGTGAACAAGGAGGCCATGTCATTAGATTTTCTTCTTTTATACCCTTTCTTGCCAGCCACGCTGTGGAGTACTTGGACTCGTGTGATGGAGCATTGTCCTGCATGAAAATCATGTTTTTCTTGAAGGATGCAGACTTCTTCCTGTACCACTGCTTGAAGAAGGTGTCTTCCAGAAACTGGCAGTAGGACTGGGAGTTGAGCTTGACTCCATCCTCAACCCGAAAAGGCCCCACAAGCTCATCTTTGATGATACCAGCCCAAACCAGTACTCCACCTCCACCTTGCTGGCGTCTGAGTCGGACTGGAGCTCTCTGCCCTTTACCAATCCAGCCACGGGCCCATCCATCTGGCCCATCAAGACTCACTCTCATTTCATCAGTCCATAAAACCTTAGAAAAATCAGTCTTGAGATATTTCTTGGCCCAGTCTTGACGTTTCAGCTTGTGTGTCTTGTTCAGTGGTGGTCGTCTTTCAGCCTTTCTTACCATGGCCATGTCTCTGAGTATTGCACAGCTTGTGCTTTTGGGCACTCCAGTGATGTTGCAGCTCTGAAAAATGGCCAAACTGGTGGCAAGTGGCATCTTGGCAGCTGCACGCTTGACTTTTCTCAGTTCATGGGCAGTTATTTTGCGCCTTGGTTTTTCCACACGCTTCTTGCGACCCTGTTGAATGAAAACGCTTGATTGTTCGATGATCACGCTTCAGAAGCTTTGCAATTTTAAGAGTGCTGCATCCCTCTGCAAGATATCTCACTATTTTTGACTTTTCTGAGCCTGTCAAGTCCTTCTTTTGACCCATTTTGCCAAAGGAAAGGAAGTTGCCTAATAATTATGCACACCTGATATAGGGTGTTGATGTCATTAGACCACACCCCTTCTCATTACAGAGATGCACATCACCTAATATGCTTAATTGGTAGTAGGCTTTCGAGCCTATACAGCTTGGAGTAAGACAACATGCATAAAGAGGATGGTGTGGTCAAAATACTAATTTGCCTAATAATTCTGCACTCCCTGTATATATATATATATATATATATATATATATACTGTCTATATATGTGCATATAAAAGAAAGGGGAATTTTTCTATTTGCGCTGCGTAAAATGCAAATGGTATATATGCAATAGTCTCTCCTGATGTTTTCAGTGGCTGCTGTATCTGTTGTATCCACTATCAACAGTGGACAGAGGAAGAAATTGAAGAAGGCAGGCCAGAAACAGAGCTCAGGGAAGGGAGAGAATAAAAAGAGAATACAAAATGTGTATGGTGTAGTATTTTCACAAGTATCAATCTGGGGGTCAATCCGGAGCGAAGACAGAAGATTGAAGATGCCGATTTGCTTGAAGACATCGCCGATGGAAGAAGAATCTCTGCCACTTGCTTCAAGACATCGCCGGGATGGAAGAAGACTTCACTGCCGCTTGCTGGAACACTTCGCCTGGATCGGATGAGGAGTTCGGCCCGGCTGGGTGAATACAAGGTAGGGAGATCTTCAGGGGGGTAGTGTTAGGTTTATTTAAGGGGGGTTTGGGTTAGATTAGGGGTATGTGGGTGGTGGGTTGTAATGTTGGGGGGTGGTATTGTGTTTTTTTTTGCAGGCAAAAGAGCAGTTTTCTTTGGGGCATGCCCCCACAAAAGGCCCTTTTAAGGGCTGGTAAGGTAAAAGAGCTTTGAACTTTTTTTAATTTAGAATAGGGTAGGGAATTTTTTATTTTGGGGGGCTTTATTATATTATTAGGGGGCTTAGAATAGGTGTAATTAGCTTAAAAATCTTGTAATCTTTTTTTATTTTTTGTAATTTAGTGTTTGTTTTTTTTGTAATTTTGTTTAGTTTATTTAATTGTATTTTTAGATAGATATTTGTAGTTTATTTAATTTATTGATAGTGTAGGTGTATTTGTAACTTAGGTTAGGATTTATTTTACAGGTAATTGGGTAATTATTTTAACTAGGTAGCTATTAAATAGGTAATAACTATTTAATAGCTATTATACCTAGTTAAAATAATTAACAATTTACCTGTAAAATAAATATAAACCCTAACATAGCTATAATGTAATTATTAATTACATTGTAGCTATCTTAGGGTTTATTTTATAGGTAAGTATTTAGATTTAAATAGGAATATTTTAATTAATAATATTAATATTAGATTTATTTTAATAAGAGTTTAGTTAGGATGTTAGAGTTAGATAGGGTTATTATGCTTTATATATATATAATATAATAACGATATTAACTATATTAACCCTAATATAATTAGGGTTAATATAGTTAATATATATAATATAATAACTATATTAACTATATTAACCCTAATATAATTAGGGTTAATATAGTTAATATAGCTGGCAGCGGTGTAGGGGGATTAGATTAGGGGTTAATACATTTATTATAGGTGGCCGCGGTGTAGGGGGATGTAGATTGTAGGCAAAAGAGCAGTTTACTTTGTGACAAAGCCCCGCCAAAAGCCCTTTTAAGGGCTGGCAAAAGAGCTGTTACTTTGGGGCAATACCACGCAAAAAGCCCTTTTCAGGGCTATTTGTAGGGTTAGACTTAGGTTTAGTGGTAGGGATAGTTTAGTATTTTAGGGGTTAAATAATTTAATATAGATGGCGGCGGGGTAGGGGGATTAGATTAGGGGTTAATAATTTTAAAATAGATAGCGGCAGGGTAGGGGCTCACTTTAGGGGGTAGGTAAGGTAGATGGCGGCGGTGTTAGGGGCTCACTTTAGGGGGTTAGAGATTTAATATAGCTGGCTGCGGTTTAGGGGTTAATAACTTTATTAGGTAGCGGCGGGCTCCGGGAGCGGCGGTTTAGGGGTTAATACATATTTTATTGTTAGGCTAGTGAGGGGGGATAGCGGATAGAGGGTTAGACGTGTCGGGCTATGTTAGGGAGGCGTGTTAGACGTGTCGGGCTATGTTAGGGAGGCGTGTTAGACAGTGCGGGTGATTTAGACTTTAGTCAGGTTTTGTAGGCGCCGGCAGTTTCTAATGTGCCGCAAGTCACTGGCGACGCCAGAAATTTGTACTTGCGCAGATTTCTGGACATCGCTGGTTTGTCAGACTTACGGCACGTTAGCATCTGACGGCGACATATATGGGATAGCTCGAGTTGCGAGCTGAAACTGCGGGCGACGCGGGTTCCCTCGCTTGCGCCGCAAACTACGATCTATATCGGATCGACCCCCTGAATATTAACCTTTGAATTTGCTCACCTTTTAAAACCTCAAACATATGAGGTATGGATTGCGTAAGGAGGGGATATGTATCCCTATCTGTGGTAAAGATGAAATAGTCTCCTGCTTGGTAGGTGGCTTTCTTGCTGAAACAAAGGCACCTTCAATAAAAGAGTTGTAAATTTATTGAACTAAAAAGTAAATATATCACACTCCTACAAACATGTCCTAAAATGGCAAAGTGGGTAGGTTAATTTTTCTTTTTAGCCACCCACAGCAAGAAAGTTTGTGGGGAGTAAGGAAGTAATCCAGTCTTTGGTTGTTTCTCCAGACCAAAAGTGACATAACCAATGGCGGCATCATACACATATGTATTTATATGTATATATATGTATTTACGACATATATACACATATAAACACATGAATACATAAGTACACACACACACACACATATATAAGTGCATTGGAGTCCTTTGCAGCTAAATAGATGAAAACATCTATGTATGTACTGTAAATATTTCACATTCCAAAGTTCTGCACATAACAGAATATGTTCTAAGTATTTCTAAATAGATATTTTTCTATATATATCTGTATATATGTATAACTATATAATCTCACATATATTTATAGGTATAGATATACCAAAATACCTTCATAAAAGGATATATATATATATATGTATGTATTTAAGAATAAATAGAACATATTCTGCTTTGTGAAGAACATTGGAATGGGAAATATTCATATTTTCATGTTGAGTTAGCCACATGAGAATATGTGAGTGGGGTTGTAGGTTTTTATTTCTACTTTTTTCCCCGTTGACTTCTATGGGGGAATACATGAATGCGCAAGCAATATTCTAAGCTTTTTGCACTCATCGAGTTAGCACGTGAGCAAAACAATTTACTTTTAACTCATAATACGAGCACACCCCGGTGAGTGAAAAATTTTTACTTCTAGCGCAATCAACACTCAAGCATGTAATCTGGCGCATAATGAATATTATTACCTATCAATAATATCTACTCACCAGTATGCAAAAATAATTTCTGTGCAAAGAACTAAATAGAAATAGATAAAGTTGAAAAAACCCTAAATGAAGTGGCATAAAATCCAAGCATTTTAGAATATAAAAAAAAAAATAATAGTTGACTGATTTAAAGGGACACTGTACCCAAATTTTTTCTTTCGTGATTCAGATTGAGCATGAAATTTTAAGCAACTTTCTAATTTACTCCTATTATCAAATTTTCTTCATTCTCTTGGTATCTTTATTTGAAATGCACAAATGTAAGTTTAGATGCCAGCCCATTTTTGGTGAACAACCTGGGTTGTCCTTGCTGATTGGTGGATGAATTCATCCACCAATAAAAAAGTTCTGTCCAGTGTACTGAAACCAAAAAAAAAGCTTAGATGCCTTCTTTTTCAAATAAAGATAGCAAGAGAATGAAGAAAATTGATAATAGGAGCAAATTAGAAAGTTGCTTAAAATTGCATGCTCTTTCTGAATTACAAAAGAAAAAAATTGGGTTCAGTGTCCCTTTAAGGCTCGTTTCCATTGAGCTGTAAATTTGTATGCGCCAATGTTGCCCAAATATTGGTGGTGGTATGGGGTGGTGTCAGTTTGCATGCCATAGGAGGGTGCTGTATCTGCTCCTGAGGTGTCATGAAATATATATTATGCAGTGGCTGTGACCCAGGTGGCTGTGGAGGATGCTGCTGTACAGGATGCAGCTGTGGAAGATGCTGCTGTACAGGATGCGGCTGTGGAAGATGCTGCTGTACAGGATGCGGCTGTGGAGGATGCTGCTGTACAGTATGCGGCTGTGGAGGATGCTGCTGTACAGGATATGGCTGTGGAGGATGCTGCTGTACAGAATGTAGCTGTGGAGAAAGCTGTTGTACAGGATGTGGCTGTGGAGGAGGCTGCTGCTGTTCTTCATACCTTAACAGATGATATGTCCTTCCTGATGAAGCTGGAGATGGGCCAGGAGCATTCTCAACCTCATAGGCCCTTGGATGACGAATGTCCCCTTCCATAAGGCACAGATATTAGTAACCAGCACCAAATACATCCTCCTCCTCACTAAATTGAGGCAAATCACTTTGTCTTGTTGCAGATTTATACTCTGAACCTGAAACATAAATTATCATAATTACTTAATCTGATGAAACATATTATATTTTTAATAAAAAACATATCAAATATATTATATATATGTTTGAGATAAAATCCAAACCAATTTAACCAGAAATGTTGAATGTTTATAGGCTTAGGGGCATATTTATCAAGCTCTGTATTTATCAATCTCCTGAAGGCTAGCCAGAAACAGAAGTTATGAAGCAGCGGTCTAAAGACCGCTGCTCCATAACTTGTCCGCCTGCTCTGAGGCTGCGAACAGAAATCAACCTGATCGAATATGCCCCTTTGTCTCAAAACGACATTTGTTTATTACACATTTTGTGGATATTTATAATATAGATAGAACTGACTTAAATCTATATCCTTTTTTGTTTGAGTAGATAGGCACTCTGGAGAGCATGCTGAATGTATCCACCGAAACTATGTAAGATGCACTTATGTTAAGGTGCAAATCAGGCTTTGTACTATGTAAAACGTTACTTCTCCTCAACCTACTCTATGTATGTTTTCCCACTGATGTTAGAAAATGATTGATTAAAAACCATATGTCAAATTTGAACATTCTACAGCTCTGATGTGTACATTGTCTCCTTCCAGCCTAGGACAGCTGCTCCAGAGAAGATATTGGTAAGCATCTCATTCCCATGGCTTTAAGCGAATGGGCCTACTTGGACCACCACCTGTTCCACAGGCATATTTCGCTTTTTGAGCCATTTTGGATTTTGTCTCCCTCCTTCAATCATGACACCTATGTTTGATGCTACTTATTGACCTATTGCAGCCTAAGCAGCAGACTGCATCTCTGATCTCTTCCCACAGGAGTTTGTGGAGGCTAGGCCTATGGTTTGTGGAGGTTAGGTATGGATTCTCAAGTTGGGGTGCCATCTCCAAATAGTCCTCCACCAGAACCTCCTTATATGCATCCCCCTCTCCCCCTCCCCCTATCAACTCCACTAGGCCTATCCATCCCTTTATTCTACCTAAATAACCTACCAATTAAGTCCCTAGCTTACCTACCTACACTAATTCACCTACCTAAACACTAACTAAACTATCCACCAAACGAAGCTATCTAGACCCTAACTAACACTAACCTAAATCCCTGCAACAATAAAATAAAAAAAAGTTGAAAAGTTGGGGACAAAAATAATAAAAAAGGAATGGAAATGAAAAAGGGATGGGCTAAATATGAAAAAAAAAAAAAGCAAAAGACAAAATTAAACAAATAAGCCAAAAATAAGATTTGAAAAAAAAACCTTTACATAAATAAAACTGGATGCCAAATAAATAAATGAGCACAAAAGCAAAAATAAAAAAGTTAAGTATTAGTTAAGGGAAGGGGATATGGGGTTAATTTAAGGCAAACAAAAGGCAGATGGGTATAAGAGGTTAATTAAGTGAAAGACAAAAAGACAAAAAATAAATGTGAATGTGATTTGTGTTTGTATAAAAAAATGTGTTTTGTATATGTGTGTTTGTGTGTTTGTTTGTGAAAACTAATAGATGTGTGTGTTCCTCATATTATATGAGGTCTACAATAAGAATAGAAAAAAATAAATTTCAACTCTCCACTAACTCTGAACAATCCAGCCCACCAAACTGCTACCAGCGCAACTAGCTCCCGTGTCTTTCTCTCTAGAGGGGATCACAGGTAAAGACCACAGGCGCGAAGAGTTACTTTTATAGAGTAAGGTCTGGTTACATGGCAATGCACTTGTTATGGCACGCTTTTTGTTGAAATTTGACATCGGTTGGCAGTGCAAACTTGCGTTTAGTCAAAAAGAGTGACTGTGTGCAGCACTCTACTCTTTTTGAATGGAAACCAGGACCTAAAATGGAGCCAAAAGTACTTTGTCGGCCACTACGATAGCTTATGGCTCCATTTTTAACGACTCAATGGAAGCGAGCCCTTAGACGTTTATTCTGTCATTTGCATTTACATTTATTATAAAGGTGATATTCAAATGTTAAATTTTATATTCCATTAATAAATCTAACATTACATTTCAATGTTGATTTTGCTAGATATACATTACATTAATGAGAGTCAAGGTTTACATGTTACTATTTAAAATCTGAATATTGCATTTGATAAAGAGAAAGCTATTACTTGTTTCTTTAGAATGAATGAATGACACAAAGTTTTGTTATTTCAATGAATATGCAGAGACATTTTCCCATACCAGCTCTCTATGGAAAAATCCTGGTCCCTTTAGAAGGGAATTGCATATAAAAGCCAATGTAGGAAATTAGCTTCCAAAAGTAAAGTCTCTAAAGACTACAGGGTCTATTCAAATCAATTAGTACAGGTGTACAAAGGGATTTACATGGGCTTTTAGAATTCAAGTACATTTTTATTTCCTTAAAAGGATATGAAACATTCTGAGATTGCAATATATGATGTTTTAGTAAATATATATGATGTTTAGTAAATAAAATTTTTTTTTTATATATAATTGACCTATCTGTCCTTAAAGTGAAAGTAAATTATCAGTCTCAATATTAATGCCATCCATTAATCATATATAGATTAATATAGTCGCTAAGTTTTTTTTTTTAAATCATTGGTTTTGTGCCAATTATAATATTATATTTTAAATTGCATATCATCTAAAGTACAATGGAGGACAATACGATCGTCAATACTAAATTATTGAATAAGAGAATGCGCATGCGTGTCTCATAAATGCACATCTAGAAATGGCCAAGAATTTAGTACATGCACATCTAGGCCAAGAATTCCGTGAGACAAGCATGCGTATTTTGAAATGTGGGAGTACAGCGAGTCTGTTGGGACACCAGTGGGGGACCAATTAAATGGTTGTTAACGGTAATTGTAATTTAAAAACTTTTTTTTTTTTTACCTAGGCTGAGTTACGGCATGTAAAAATAGTGTTCTAAAGTGTAGATTTCTAAGAAAATTGGAAATTGCATACAAATATATTTTTACCCAGTTTTATTTAATAAAGGCTAAGGGCTAGATTATGAGTGGAGAACAAATTAGTGCTCCATTTAGAGTATTAACTTCTCTAAAAGTAAGCTTTCTGGATAGCGTGCAAAAAGCCAAACTTCGAATATCATAAATACCTTATCGTATACCCCTATAGACTTCAATGGAGCACAGCCTTACTTGAGCACAACCCCAATCCCGTTTACTCAAGTGAGCTAACCCAACATGAAATATTAAAATTAGAAGATAAAGTGTTATTTATCTGATGGAATTGTGGTTACATCAATATTTTTATCTTTATTTCTATATGATTATATATAGGAATAGATATATAAAGATAATTACAGGAATATATATTTAAAATACTTAGACCATTTTCCCTAATGTGAAGAACATTAAATTGTAAAAAATTTACAGTAAATGCATAGTTAAACACTTTATTAAAAATGAATATTGCAAAAATATGATTTTACATATTTTGAGCTAAACTGCAAAGGGCTCCAATGTGCTTGTATCTATATATGTATACATATGTTTGTGTATATATGTATCTCTGTTTTAAAGCAGTTCTTTTTTACTTCTAACATCTGAGACCTCATATCTTTAAACCCTTATAACTTTTTAATGGATTATTATTTTTTTTTAATAATTTTTACTAGACAGTGTTATTATGAGCGTAACTGTGTTATACTGTGTATTCTTGATGTGTTTGTGCAACTTTTTTGCCTTGTGTAATAGCTAACCAGAGCTCTGAAGTCACGCTAAACCTGACGCACATTAAACTTAAATTGCACTCAAGCAAACGCTTTTTACTTTCAACTCGTAATATGAGCTCTACTTCTGATGTGAACAAAGACCCATGATATACCCTTATCGCTCACGCGCATAAACTAACATGCCACTCATAATCTAGCCCTAAGTATTAATTCTTTTTTGGGGAGTGCCAGCATTTTCTACAATAGAATCCTAATCCTAGAAAACATATTTCACATGGTTGTGGAACTATTTAATCAGTCTTTGTTACAATTTCGCTGCTTGCACTGCTTTTCTCAATGTTTCAATTTTTGTGCATGCTCACATTATATTATAAACACCATTGTTACCTTATTCGATAATAATTTTTTTTAGCTAAAATCATACTTTTAAACTATTAAACTGGTAGACAAATAAGATCCCAAGTATGCTCATTTGTCTTTGGATTAATGTCAAATATAAAACTAAGCAAAATTATATTAACTTAATTGTATATATCCTCCTTTGATATTTGACTAGATTTGTGGAGAGGTATTTTGCACTTTCACTCGAAAGTAAATTGCGTTATTGCGATCTTGTTTACCCGAGTATTGTGCTTGCTAGTTTGCTTTCGTATTACAGTTAAAAGTAAACAGTACGAGCTCCATTTAGGAAGCAGCTGCTCCTTAACCTGTCCGCCACCTTTTCGGTGGTGGATTGAAATCATCCCAATCGATCGGGATGATTGACAGCCCCTGCTAGAGGCCGAATTGCCCACCAGTGAGCAGGGGGCAGCATTGCACAAGCATTTTACCAGATTCTGTGGGAGAATATATCCGAGGTGTCAGACATTGGCATCTCAGGAGAGATTTATACCGAGGAGGGGCGCAACGTATCTCCTGTAAGGAAAATAATATTAAATTTTTAACAGCTTCATTACATCTTTACAGTGCAGAATTACAATAACATGAAATTGCACTTAACCATAACATGCTGTTTACATAGAAAGAAATTAGTGTTTGACAGTTTTACTCATCTAGTTTACATACTGGGTAATTGTATATGTCTACATAGTGTAATTACATATTTTTAACATCAATTAAATGTGCCAGGGTTAAAAAAAAACAATTATGAATGAGATATGCTACACATTAGGGGAATGCAAAGAAGTATTTGCAAGTGCAAAATGTACTGTTTGGAAACATTAGTCTGAGAGCGCAATCATGCGTTATATAATACTTTTGTAAAAACATTATTGAAACAGCACATTATTTCATGTTGCCACAAAGGGATGATGCTGTGTTTTACATTTTTGGGGGGAATTTGCATTCAAATGCATCATGGTGATGAGCATATGTATTTGACATAAAACACGATTTGCGAATACCGAAAACTGATATTTTATTGTGTTTGCGATTTCTCATTACTACGACATATTCAAGATGCATTTCTACAATATCAACAATAAGATTCATTATAACATCTGTATTGATAATGATTTGTTTCTCATGTCAACTTTTTTACACCTATTCAGTCTTCTTGTGTGAGTCAAGTGCCAGCTTAAAGTAGGAGACACACACTACCCAGGAGACAAATCTCAAAAGCCCTCACAAATCAATAAATCTTATTCTTAGAATTTTACTCCATGGAACTCACCTCAGAGCCTCTCCCCAGAAAAAACACCTGCATTCTCCCTGAACATGTGACCTCAGATAGTAATGGAGCTCTACCTGTGCAAGAGTCACTTGCAAAAGAAGCTACAGAAGAGATTCCATTAGCCATCTCGGATGTGGAAATTATGAGGAAGTTCACTCTTGAATTAAGAACATCCAGGTTGGCTAACTGAGAAGCAAAACATCATTATCAACCAGTATAATACTGCAATAATTGAAGAGCTAAGACTACTTCGGACAGACGTCAGGGAGAACACCCAACTGAAGACAGAGCTAATGACACTATGGGGCCTATTTATTAATGTGCGAGCGGACATGATCTGATATTGCGGATCATGTCCGCTCTCACATCGATAAATGCCGACAGCATACGCTCTCGGCATTTATCATTTGCACCAGCAGTTCTGGTGAAGTGCTGGTGCAATACTGCCCCTGCTAGCAAAAGGTGTCAATCAACCCGATCGTATTCGATTGGGTTGAATTTGTGTCCGCCACCTTAGAGTAGGCGGACAGGTTATGGAGCAGCAGATCTTTAGACACAGGGCATCAAGCTCCATACGGACCTGATAAATATGTTCGTATAAGTGCAGCAGGGAGGAAAAGCTGCCACCACTACTTTCTGGTCTTTTCTATAGATCTTGCATCACCACTTCTGCCCTCCTCCATCTCTTCCCCATCTGGCTCTCAATATCCTACCCTAGGATTACCCATCCTCCTCCTTTGCCACAATATCTAAGGGAACATGACAGAGGAGGCCTGAAACTTAATGAAGCCATTACTCCAATTAGTGCAACAGTGGAGGAAAAGTGGCCTTTCTGCAGCCCCTGCATCACCACCCTGTTTCTCCTCCATGTCCTCCCCATCTGGCTCCTCCATCCCCTAACCCCTGACAGTATACCTCCTCTTCCTCCTCCACAATTTCCAAGGAGGAAACGACAGAGGAGACCTGAGCCCAATAGAGAGCCTGACTGTTGTGGGAAGAGGGGAAGGAAGAGGAAGTAATGCTTCCACTTTTTTAAAAAAAGTTTTTGTAAAATTGTTTTACATGATAATTTAATATGCTTACACCTGTGAAGCATTCTCAGGCAGATTGTTTCAGAGTATGTTCTACAGTGTGATTTTGCCATTTCATCACATGCTGCCCATGTTGCTTTTTGTTTTTTACATTTTTGGAGCTGTGATGTGCAGACTTTTGTTCTCCTAATCTAATTAAAGGGGCATTAAACTCATACGATTATAATAAATCATTATGTTTAGAAAAAAAAAACATTATTATTAATATAAATATTTGAGATCAATGGCTTGAATTAAATATGTGCTTGTTATCTTAATTTTGTAAAAAATAAAATAAAATCTCTTTTTTTTATTTAAAACATTTTTAAATAAAGCAGCAGCTGGCAAAAATGAGGACATATTTCCCCCCTTCACTCTCCAGTAGGGTATGCATCCTCCCTTTCTTCTCACCCCAGTTGTGTTTCAGGAGCAGACAGACAAGATTGAAAGACCTCTAAAATCTGTCTGTTCTGATCCTGAAGCACAAAGATGCTATCCCGCATGAGGGACATGCCACACATGGGAACTCAGCATGGTTCAGTCAATACGTTGCAGAGTTTCTGAGACGATTGACATACCATGCTGGGCCCACCTCTTTGGAAGAGACAAAAAAGGATAATCATTAATAGATATACATACCTATTAATACTACACAAAAGATTGTAAACCATTACAAAACTCACCCATGTAAGGTCTGGATAGATGGGATGAAGAAAGGGGGATACAGGGATATGGGAAGTAGGATGGTTGGGTATAGGGAAGTGGTGGAAGGAAAAGGACACATTAGGGACCAGGGAAATTAGACACACACAGGGGGAAGGTGAAAACAACACAAACAAGATGAGGAAGGTGCAGACACAAGAGAAGGAGAAGCAGCAGAGGTGGAGGGGGCAGAAGAAAGAGAGCTAGAGGGGGCAGAACAAAGAAAGGGGAATACGACAGGAAGACTGAGCTGAGACAAGAGAGGAGGGGGAACGAGAAAGAGAAAAATAATAGAGGACAGAAGAAGACGGCAGAGGTGGAAACAAACACAACAAGGAGAGCATACGGAAAGGAAGAGGAAAAGGAGTAAGTAGGGAGTGACAAGGACAGACTCGCACACAGGGAAGACAACAACACAAACAATTTGGGAAATGGTGGGACAGGAAGAACCAGGGAAGGGGCAGGGGAAGGAAAGGAAAGATGGAGAGCCAGTTCCTTTAATGTATAAATATAAATCAGAATTAATATATAGTATTATTCAAATATATCAACATTTGTAAGAGACGTATGCTTTCATTATGGCTTAGCTTATAACTTGGTTTTACACTAATCCACAAATACAATTTGTTGTATGTATTAGGTTATGAATAAAATAAAAATGGTAGGCCACCTAATACAAATAACTGTTTGCTACTTAATTAGGACATCACTGCATCTGAACCAGCGTATGTATATCGTGGCTACTCTATGACCAACTTGGGGCACAGTTCCAAATGTACCTGAGACATCAGGATTTTTTCTTCCTATGTTTTATAAAGGATAGTTTGAGATGTCTTCTCATATATGTGATGGCTCCATCACTAGTTATTTAAAGGGTATTTAAAAATCTTCATATTGTAGAATATGAGATTTTATATAATTTCCAGATAAGATATGTAAGAACTAAAAAATAGCTTGGCAGTGTATGACTTTTTGGAACATGAGTTCAATTGAAGATAATATTTCTAAGAGACAACAAGTTATCAAGTGACCTGAAACCAACATTGTAACATTGAACCAACATTCAGAAAGAGCATTCAATTTAAAGCAACTGTAAAATATCCAAATATTATATATATATATCTTCTTTATCTTGATATCCTTTGTTGAAAAACATATCTAAACTGGCTCAGAAGCTACTGCTTGGGAAAATGCACATAGATGGCTTGTGTTACTGGCTCACCCATGTGCATTGCTATTTCTTTAACAAAGGGTATCTGAAGAATGATGCCAAATATTTGGTTTATTAATATTCTGCTAGATTACGAGTTTTGCGTTATGCGTTATTATGAGTTTTGTAGGTACAGCTGTACCGCACACTTTTTTTGGCCGTCACGCAACGTAACTACCGCACTTTTTAAAAAGTCCTTTTTCAATGGGACTTCCATAGCGCCAGTATTACAAGTTTGCCTGTCCGGCCAAAAAAGTGAGCGGTACTGCCCATAACTATAAGATCTGTAGTGTAAACTGAAAATCAATAGTTATGGGGTTTACGTTTACAAAGCTGTAGCAATAAAACTCATAACTAACTAAATAACACCCATTAAACTACCTATTAACCCCTAAACCGAGGTCCTCCTGCATCGCAAACACTAAAATAAAATTATTAACCCCTAATCTGCTGCTCCGAACATCGCGACACTATAATAAACATATTAACCCCTAAACCGCCACACTCCCGCAACCTTAAACACTAGTTAAATACTATAAACCCCTAATCTGCTGCCCCCGATGTCGCCGCCACTATACTAAAGTTATTAACCCCTAAACCTCTGGCCTCCCACATCACTAACACTAAATAAATATATTAACCCCTAACCCTAAGTCTACCCTAACATCCCTAACTTTAATATAATTAAAATAAATCTAAATAAAACCTACTATAATACCTATTTAAGACTAAATCCTTACCTGTAAAATAAACCCTAAGCTAGCTACAATATAACTAATAGTTACATTGTAGCTATTTTATGTTTTATTTTTATTTCACAGCTGTTTGTATTTATTTTAAACTAAGTAGAATAGTTAGTAAATAGTTATTAACTATTTACAAGCTACATAGTTAAAATAATTACAAAGTTACATGTGAAATAAAACCTAACCCTGTCTTACACTAACCCCTAACAATACACTAAAATGAAATAAATTACATCAAAATCCTAATCTAAAAATAAAACCCACCAATAAACCCTTAATAAAACCTACAAACTAACCCCCGAAGATCCACTTACAGTTTTGAAGACCGGACATCCATCCTCAACGAAGCCAGAAGAAGTCTTCATCCAAGCGGCAAGAAGTTGTCCTCCAGGCAGGCAGAAGTCTTCATCCAGACGACATCTTCTATCTTCAATCCTCCAATGTGGAGCGGGTCCATCTTCAAGATATCTGGCGCGGAGCATCCCTCTTCCTTCGCTGTCTACTGAAAAATGAAAGTTCCTTTAAATGATGTCATCCAAGATGGCGTCCCTTGAATTACGATTGGGTGATAGAATTCTATCAGCCAATCGGAATTAAAGGGTATAAAAATCCTATTGGCTGATGCAATCAGCCAATAGGATTGAGCTTCAGTCCTATTGGCTGATCCAATAAGCTAATAGGATTGAGCCTCGCAATTCTATAGGCTGATTGGCATCAGCCAATAGTGAATGAAGCTCAATCCTATTGGCTGATTGTATCAGCCAATAGGATTTTTTTCCATTTAATTCTGATTATCTGATAGAATTCTATCAGCCAATCGGAAATTCAAGGGGACGCCATCTTGGATGACATCATTTAAAGGAACCTTCATTCTTCAGTAGACAGCAAAAGAAGAGGATGTTCCACGCTGGATGTCTTTGAAGATGGACCGCGTCAGAAGGATGAAGATAGAAGATGCCGTCTGGATGAAGACTTCTGCCGCCTGGAGGACAACTTCTTGCCGCTTGGATGAAGACTTCTCCCGGCTTCGTTGAGGATGGATGTCCGGTCTTCAAAAACTGTAAGTGGATCTTCGGGGGTTAGTGTTAGGTTTTATTAAGGGTTTATTGGGTGGGTTTTATTTTTAGATTATAGTTTTGGGCAACGAAAAAGAGCTAAATGCCCTTTTAGTTATATTCTAGCTCGCTTAGGTTTTATTTTAGAGGTAAGTGTTTAGTTTTAAATAGGAATTAGTTAGTTATTAATAGTAAGTTTAATTTAGATTTTTTTAATTATATTAAAGGTTAGGGGTTAGAGTTAAGGTTAGGGTTTAGACAGGTTTAGGGGTTAATATATTTATTTAGTGTTAGTGATGTGGGAGGCCAGAGGTTTAGGGTTAATAACTTTAGTATAGTGGCAGCGGCAACGTTGGGTGCGACAGATTAGGGGTTAATAGATTTATGTAGGTGGTGGTGACATTAGGGGCTGCAGATTAGGGTTAATAAGTGTAGGTAGGTTGGCGGGCGATGTCAGGGGCGGCAGGATTAGGAGTTAATAAGTGTAATGTAGGTGGCGGCGATGTCAGGGGCAACAGATTAGGGTGTGTTTAGACTCTGGATTTATGCAGGTGTTAGGTGTTTTTGCAAAACTGTAATAGCAGCGCTATTAAAGGTGAGCGTTGGAAATAACTTGCAAGTTAGTAGAGAGCCGCTCATAATGCAAAACTCGTAATCTGGCCGATTGTATTCTCTATTTAATTCATCAGAAAAAAATAGGTTTCATGTCTCTTTAAGTTAAAAAATTAAATGCAATAGAATTGCAATTTTCATCTAAGTCGAAAATTAGAAATAATGATTAAATGAAAACATTTTTATATTGAAGTTTGTAAATTAACTAGTTTGTTAACAAATTGTAAGAACAATGTTGATTGATTTTAAACATAGGATTCTGACAAATAGAGAATGTGAATTGATGTTTCTTTCTCCCTAAAAATACTTTATGCAACCGCAATATGGAGGACTCTAATTGTTTTAAAGTGTTTATAAAATTGGACTAGATGTTTGAGGGGGAATTATCATCACCGTAGATGTGGGACAAGCTCCCACCAACCCATAAAAAGGTGTTGCGCAGGAGGGGGGCAAACTTGGCCCCCATTGCTGTCCCACATCTCCTGGAGACTTAAAAATCTCCCTTGAAGATGAAATCATTATGCATCAGTAAATACTTTGTGATCCTCAGAATGTAATGTTGAAACTCTTGAGAGTAATCAGAATAATATTTGATAAATAAGGCAATGGCTTCCAACCCCTCCCTGTAAGGAATGGAAGAATATAGGGCTACCACATCTACGGTTGCCCATTTAAAGCTGTTAAACTCCAATTTTGTGTTTTCTAGTAAGTTGATAACATGTTTGGTATCTTTCAAGTGACTATGTAGGGATGTCACACACGGCTGAAGAATACTATCTAGCCATTGGGATACATGTTCTGTCAAGGATCTTATTCCACTGACTATCGGACGTCCATTAAAATTTGTCAGTGGTTTGTGAATCTTGGGCAGATGGTGGAAAATGAGCACTACTGGATTCTCCACATTCAGAAATTTAAATGTCATTTGGTCAATGTGCCCAATTTTTAAATCATCATCCAAGATAGACTAAAGGTCCTGCTGATAAGCTCTTGTTGGGTCTGAGGGAAGATGAAAATAGTTGTCTGTGTTTTAAAGTTGGTGAAAGGCTTCATTAACATACGCCTAGATTACGAGTTTTGTCGGTAAGGTTGTACGGTGCTAATGAGCAGTTTATGCTCACCGCTCACCTACAGACAACACTGGTATTACGGGTTTTTAGAAATCCGGCATTAGCCGCAAAAAAGTGAGCGAAGAGCAAAATTTTGCTCCATATCTCACCTCAATACCAGCGCTGCTTATGTTAGCGGTGAGCAGGTAAAACGTGCTCGTGCACGATTTCCCCATAGGAATCAATGGGGAGAGCCGGCTGAAAAAAAAACCTAACACCTGCAAAAAAGCAGCGTAACGCTTTTAACGCAGCTTCATTGATTCCTATGGGGAAATACTTTTTATGTCTACACCTAACACCCTAACATGAACCCCGAGTCAAAACACCCCTAATCTTACACTTATTAACCCCTAATCTGCCACCCCCGACATCGCCGACACCTGCATTATAATATTAACTCCTAATCTGCCGCTCCGGACACCGCCGCCACCTACATTATACTTATGAACCCCTAATCTGCTGCCCCCAACATCGCTGAACCCTACATTATATTTATTAACCCCTAATCTGTTGCCCCCAACATCGCATTTATTAACCCCTAATATGCCCCCAAAGTCGCTGCCACTATATTAAAGTTATTAACCCCTAAACCTAAGTCTAACCCTAACCCTAACACCCCCCTAACTTAAATATAATTTAAATTAATCTAAATAAAAAAATAACTATCATTAATTAAATTATTCCTATTTATTTTATTTTTATTTTACAGGCAAGTTTGTATTTATTTTAACTAGGTAGAATAGTTATTAAATAGTTATTAACTATTTAATAGTTACCTAGCTAAAATAAAGACAAATTTACCTGTAAAATAAATCCTAACCTAAGTTACAATTACACCTAACACTACACTATAATTAAATTAATTACCTAAACTAAATACAATTAAATACAATTTAAAAAAAATTATCTAAAGTACGAAACCCCCCCCACTAAATTACAGAAAATAATAAAATAATTACAAGTTTTTAAAACTAATTATACCTAATCTAATCCCCCTAATAAAATAAAAAAGTCCCCCAAAATAATAAAAAGCCCTACCCAATACTAAATTACAAATAGCCCTTAAAGGACATTTTGCGGGGCATTGCCCCAAAGTAATCAGCTCTTTTACCTGTAAAAAAAGTACAATACCCCCCAACATTAAAACCCACCACCAACACACCCAACCCTACTCTAAAACCCACCCAGCCGGGCCGAAGTCCTCAACGAAGCTGGGCGAAGTGGTCCTCCAGACGGGCAGAAGTCTTCATCGAAGCCGGCCAGAAGAGGTCATCCAGGCGGCATCTTCTATCTTCATCCATCCGGCGCAGAGCGGCTCCATCTTCAAGACATCCGACGCAGAGCATCCTCTTCCAACGAAGTCCAACTGAAGAATGAAGGTTCCTTTAAATTACGTCATCCAAGATGGCGTCCCTTGAATTCCGATTGGCTGATAGAATTCTAACAGCCAATTGGAATTAAGGTAGAAAAAATCCTATTGGCTGATGCAATCAGCCAATAGGATTGAGCTTGCATTCTATTGGCTGATAAATGTAGGTAGATGTCGCCGATGTTAGGGACGGCAGATTAGGGGTTAATAAAATTTAGGAAGTGTTTGCGATGCGGTAGGGCGGCGGTTTAGGCATTAATATATTTTTTATTGTAGCGGCGATGTCCGGTTCGGCAGATTAGGGGTTAATTTTTTTTAATTATTGTTTGCGATGTGGGGAGGGGGCTCGGTTTAGGGGTTAATAGGTAGTTTATGGGTGTTAGTGTACTTTTTAGCACTTTAGTTAAGAGTTTTATGCTACGGCGTTAGCCCATAAAACTCTTAACTACTGACTTTTAAATGTGGTATCAGTCTTGACAGGAGATGCTGTACCGCTCTTTTTTTGGAAGACTCGTAATACCGTCGTTATGCAAGTCCCATTGAAAATATAGGATACGCAATTGACGTAAGTGGATTTGCGGTATTTTTGAGTCTGGCCAAAAAAGTGAGAGGTACACCTGTACCTTCAAGACTCGTAATACCAGCGTTAGGAAAAAAGCAGCGTTGGGACCTCTCAATGCTGCTTTTAAGGCTAACGCAAGACTCGTAATCTAGGTGATAGTCTTTTCTATTCATCACAACTATTAAACCGCCTTTATCTGCCAAACGTATGACTATATCTTCCCTGGTTTTAAGGCCATTAAGGGCTATTGTTTCTTGTCTCATCAACTTAGGTTTAGTGAATTTATTTACTTTGGAAAGTTCATTTAGGTCTTTTTCTATCCTTCTGTACAAAAGTTTCCAGTGTCTGTCCCCTGCTATGGATAGGGTAAAAGTCTGAGGGATTTTTAAAACCACTGAAGCAATTTACAGAGGGAGAATCATTTGTATGAATACTTTCTCTAGATAAATACTCGAAAGAAGCTATATCACACATCTCCTTGAATGGAAGTTTGCTAATCAAATTCAATGTGTCATTACTCCTCTGGTACATGTCAATGTATTAGACAATTTTCCTTCATGTGGCATGTAAAAAAAAAAAAGGCTCTGTAATGTGATATTCCTTATCAGTTTATTGACATTGAGCATAGTTTTAAAAATGTCAAAGATGTTTATAGGAGAAAAATTAAGACCATAACTAAAAAGTGATACTTGGGAATGTGTGAGTACATAGTCTGATACATTTATCACATTATTTATTTATTTGTATTTCTGTTTTTCCCTGTTTCCCCTCTGTCCTTCCTGTACTATCCCTGTTTTTGTTTGGGAATGGAAAAAAAAAACCTGTTCTAAATTCCTTTGGACTTCATTTGATACATCCTGTTGTTCACACATAGTAGTATCACTTAAATGTGTGTATTTGGACCCACTAGTGGGTAATCCTGACTGTTTAGTTTTTGGTCTAACTAATTACTCTTGAGCCATATTTACTGGTGCTCTCTCAATGTGTGGTCCTTTGTGTGTTTCTGTATTTTGAAAAATACCTTTGTGGCTCTTTCCCCCAGATGCTCCTGTCTCCTACCCTGATTCGAATTCGCTATCTGAGTATGTTACTGTTTTTGTATTCTTATTTTGATTCGGTTTCCCCTTATTTTTGTTGTTATTATGTCTATTTCTAGACCTGGTTCTATTGTGATACCTCCTGAATGCCGTTCTATTGGTGCAATTCCAAATGTACACACAATTAGTACTGTAGCCAGACTGGTCCCTGACAGACTTTGAATGCTTTATTTCTAAAACTAATTGCTTTGCTTCTGCAACGCTATTTTTCAGGATTTCATCAAACCTAGTGTAATTTAAATCATTCTCACCTAGATTACAAGTTTTGCATTTGTGTTTTAACACTGAAAAAGTTGTCATTGGCATAGGCAGATCGGGGGTTAATAACATTATGTAGGTGGCGGCGATGTCAGGGGCGGCAGATTAGGGGTGTTTAGACTTGGGGTTTATGTTAGGGTGTTAGGTTTAAACTTTCCTTTTTTTCCCATAGACATCAATGGGACTGCTTTATGGAGCTTTTCATTCTGCAATTGCAGGTGTTAGGTTTTTTCAGACACCTTCTCCTCATTGATGTCTATGGGGAAAGCGGGCGTGAGCATAACAAATCAGCACTTGTATTTGTGCGGTATGTGGCTCAATGCAACCATATCTCACACACAAGCCGGCTGTTTGAAAACTTGTAATGGCTGCGCTATAGGGGTGAAATAACGCAACTTTTGTTGCGTTCGTTAAATTCCCTATAGTGCGCATAACTTGTAATCTATCTGTCTGTCTTATGTTCATTTCTAGCTGTAACAAACCTATTCCCTCTCTTGTCTTAGTAAGTAGATGAAATTTACAGGATGTCAATAGCACCATTAAGCAGATTGAACATTCTGATAGAATATCATTCCATGAATTAATAAAATCTTTGTCAGATACATCAAATATGGGAAACTTATTCAACCTTCAACCATGTGGAATAATTTTAATTTAACATATTTTTCCATTGTCTATATGTCCCATTGTAGCTTATGCTCCCTGATGATGAGTTTTTCCATTTCCTCAAAAAGTCCAGTTAGTGTATAGTCAGTTTTGTCTGTAGAAAAAATCTTTTCTATATATGTGTCCAAACAGTCCCTTTCTGTTACAGGCATAAGAGAATACGATTTATCCCTCCATGGGAAAGAATAAGCTCTTGTGATTCAAGTGACAGTGAAAGGTGCTACCAGGTATGCACCCTAATAAATAATCAAAGGCAAAAGAGATCACTGTGTCTTGTTAGATGAAACATCCATATCATCCAAAACAATGAATGGCTATAAAACGTGTATTTAAATAGCCAAATCCCAAGAGTAGTTAATAGGTCAAAATGTTGTCAATATGAGACCTGAGTCTTTGTATCCCCATGAACACGCCAAAAGGAGACAGCTGTGTGTGCTGTACATATAAGGACAAATTTACATAACTCACCGATATTACACTGCAGGAGACTCAGAAGCAGTCCATGCTTAAGTGGTCATGCAGACCTGTTCACTCATGGCTATCGATCAGGGGTCCATCTGTGTCCGAAGTCAGCCTGGAGAGAGCTCTACCCACTCCGCTTCTCACAGCAACCTCCGGCGTCCCACTATGTAGGAAAGGGAGAACACATGATCCTACTTGTGCAATCAGTTCCTCTGAAAACTGGAGCGACAAGAAATCCACAGTTTCTGGGATCCAAGAGCAAAAGATCCGTCCCTACAGCGGTATAGGAATACATTAGAGAAAGTTATTTGGCAGGTGACGGTTAAAACAATAATCTTTATTGAACACTTTTGGTTAAAAATGACATCCATGACATTTTGTCAGCCGTAATCATAGCTAAGGATCGTACATCTGTTCACCTTTTTAAAAAGCATGAGTTTAACATGATTGGTTGGTTAAAACAAAAACTGCAATCTGATGCCTTGTACAATTTAAAAGTGATAGTCATGCCCCTATTACCTGTGTTACATTGGGTCATTTATGGGTGTGCAATAAATAACCAGCCATTACAATGGGCTGGTTATTGCTATTGAAAGCTTGCGGTAGCGATTAGCGCTCAGAAAATTAACCAGAGGTGAGACAAACTGCCCCGCCAAAATGTGTGTAGTGCCTTTTAGAAAATTAAAAATATTAGCATCTTTAAAAAAAAAAAAAAAACTTTTCTAAGCAGTTTATACACATATTATTCATATACATATATATTTGCTGCCCATCACTGCACGACATACCCCCTTCACAGCACTAGTTCTTTCTCATGCCGTATGTCACGGCATGAGAACAAAGCCCCCATTGGAGCCTATAGAACATACCGTGCAATGGGAAAGCGAGGTCATGTTTGCATTGCACCTAACTTGCAATATATGTGCTGGTATTACTAAGTGGAGCGCAATTATTGCTTTCACTGAATCATTATTTTGCGCTTCACTTATAATCTAGCCCTTTGTTGCTAAATAGTATTTAGCTCACATGTTATACAAGATCTGAAATCATGCAAGAAGAGCTGGTGCAGATTTCTATAATTTTAATGGTTTGGAACTTAAAAGTGAGTTATCAAACCATGTTAATCTGTGCAATATAATCATGGACAAGGGTGGAATAAACTGTATGTTTTTCTATTTTGTTTCTTATTTTCTCCTCTAAGATTAGACATTCATCTGAATATATTGATCACCTGAGAACATTTTATGTGTTGTGTTTATTTATGGTAATGTTATTCATGTTCTGATTTATATTAGGCTGACAGATTGTATGTTTATAGCTTATCAAGGTGACTCAAAAGAGCTGAAACAAAACAGGCATTTCAGAAGCCAAAATTATAGTTGAAATGGTGATATGAAATCAGATAATATTAAATAAAGGAAGACCATGCATTATACAATTTAATAAAAAAAAATAAAAAAAAATGTCTTCATCTATTTATAGTGTTCTTTAAAGCTTGTGTGGCATGTTTCATGAATCTAATTAGACGGAACAATCTGGTTGATTGTATCTTATTTGCTTAGAAGAATTTCTAATCAAGATCTATAGATTTAATTTTACTCTAATCATTAAAGTGCATTGTTTCATTGTTAAAAAGAGTTGTCTATACCACATTTTTTGTTTTAATGGCATTACAATGCTGAAATACTTGAATTTCACAGGATTTATTAGCAATGCAGTTAATTATCTATATTTTGTTATTTGTTTTCCAAAATATGAGTATTAGTATTTAGGCAAATAATCTGCAGTTACAAAGATGGAACACAAATGTGAGGAAAAGGTCTATTGCATGTATTTCACTCAATAAAATTCTTGGTATTTTTTTAATTTGTGAGGAAATTGGACTTTAGTTACAGGTGCCACATTTAATCATTAATTGGATTAATGAACCCTAATTAAAAATGTATACCGTAAGTATAAGCAGCTGTATTTGCTCTCTGAGGGTCACTAAAAAGGTAGCATAAGGAGAGCCTTTGATCAGAAGAGGGTATTTAAAATGCAGCTGTATTTGCTCTCTAGGGTCACTGTAAAAGTAGCATAGGGCGCCTTTGATCAGAGGAGGGTTTTTTAAAAATGCTTCTATAATTTTGTTGCATAGCGTTCTTTTAAATACTTTTTACCTTCTGTCTTTCTTACAAATCTTAAATATTATTTGAATTAATGAGATATAAAAGTCATTTTTAGCTGATGCAGATAAAAGAGTACATTTTAAAAAATTTTACAGGTTGCTTCTTTTTTTTTTAAACAGATGTCAGTGTGCTGAAAAATATCCTTATGCTCAAAGGCATGCTACTATCTACCTATAGACCTGTGGGAGTGTTTCCTAGTGAGCTTCTGTTCAATGGATTAGTTCTACACTTAGACCCTCATTTATCTAAACATGGACAGACAAGGTTTCATACTAGAGAACCTATTTGCCCATGATCACAGACAATCATGCAAGAGCAGGGCCTGACAATCAACTAAAAAAAAAAGTTCAGGATGTTTTAGCTTCTGAAGTAGCAGAGAGGTTATAAAGTTGTGCTCAAATGACCACTACTTAATCTGTGGCAATAATGGAAGAAACTTATGAAGTTTAATGTACCTTTAAGAATGTCTTAAAAGAAAAAAATAAATAGAAAATGCGTGTGCACTCAGTAATGATGGGTACTAGGTTTATCTTTATTGCTACTGTTTAACTAAGTTCTGTTATAGAAATCAAGAATACAAATGAGAATATAGTTTTATCACTAACCTAATCAATTATATTAACAATTTTGTTAAAAGCCTTGTTAAAAGCTAATAAGTGATGTAGAAGGCAAATATTAAAAGCTTCTATAAAATAAATTAATTGACTTGGTAAAGAATTTGTTAGACACCAAAGTCACTTATTGCATATTGAAATTATATAAATTGCAGTCAGTTTTATGCCAGCAAAAAAGTAAACAAGGAAAAATATATTGATTTGAGTGCAAGGCAAACAAATTCTTAAAGAAGACTTTCATTTTTGGACTTTCTTAATTTGACCTAACCAAATAGGGTTTGATATTATATATAATATATCAATTATAGGAATTATTATAATTGGAACAGCACACTACTTACCTTTCAAGATTTTATTTAGGCATAAGGGTCCGAAACAATAAAATGGTGATGTTTTGGTGTCCATGCCGCAGTCATGTTCGGACGTGTTTTTCAACTGCTCTGCTATTAACATGAGGAATTTCATAGTTATAATCAACTACTAAGCTACAATTAAATAATTTTTTTCTGCACATCTACTTCAAAAAAGGTTTGTAATCAACTGATGTTGTTTCCATCATCTTTCTCAAACCAGAAGAACATTTAAGATTGAGACAGCATGCTGCGGCCTAGTTCACCATTCTACCATCTCCCCCCCCCCCCCCGGTCCCACACTAAGCCGGGTAGAACGGTCTAAACAAAAATCTGGTGGAATTTCCATGTGCCTGAAAGAAAAGTGGTACTGGAGACTAAGTATACACTGTGATGGAGGCTAAAATTAGTGATATTCTACAGCTACTCACCCAAAAGATGGAGCAACATTTTTCCTCCCTCATGTTAGAACTGAGAGCCGAGAGGGATACCGTTGCAGTAGTAGCCACAACTTCCAGCCTGGATGTGATCCCATGCCTTGTACAGGCGAAGACCGCAGCAAACTATAACACAGACTGTGTATGGGACTCTGACAAGGCACATAGCTCAAAGAGGCTCTATGGAGACGCTGCAAAGACCCCACCTATCTTTATGCAGCCAGACGCCTTGCTCTATTCAGACGTAAGCTGTGGTGTCTTACCTGACAGTGTCAAGCTGGTACCAGATTCTCTGGAGCTGTGGCAGGATGAGAGGAGGTTTGGGTTGGGCTTAGTCCGGAGGTGCTTAGAGGTGTCTCTTCCAAACTATGCTGACACTTAGTCTGTCAACATACCGCCTGTGTCCCCTGCATGGTACTGTCAACTGCAGAGCATGGCTTTTTGAACTATCAGCTCTTGGGTGACGAGCCTGCAAGGAATGTGCATCCATATCCCCTTCACCACAAGGCAACGGGTATTGGTTTAAAGTAGCATCGATCTGGACCTACACTCTCAGCTATCTGGAGAATAGCTGCTACCAACCCACATACTACAAACATTGGACTATCTCTCTCCTGTTCACAGTTACTAAAAGTTAATTATATGTCATGTTACATCACTGTGTTGTGAATTATGCTTATTGGACAGACCGGATCAACCTAATGACGCTGGTTGCATCCTGGCTTCTGAAAGCCCAGATGCTGGTTAAGCTGATACTTGGATTGCTGAGGAATTTGGACATTATAATGCTTTATTTTTTTGTTTTTCTCCCCTTTCTTATTACCACTTATGATATAGCCGAGTTGCCCTACTTGTTGATCACTGTAATACTCCTGCTAGTGCAAACCTTTAACTCATTGTAGATTTATGGTAGCAGGATCCAACTTTATTTTTTCTGTTATCAGGTGAAGTTTACTATCTTGCTGCTTACTTTGCTGCTAGCTAGCTATAGTGCCACTAACGCTGTCTGGTTGCATAATGTATAAGATAGGCAGAGCTCTCTGGGTAGAGGGGAAAATTCATAATCATATGTATACCATTTGAGAAGGTTTAGGTTATATTATCTAGATGTAAGTAGAGTTCTAGCTGCATGCTCATTCTATCACCCAATGATATTAATCACTAGGGAAGGTTAGAAATGTTCAGATGTATAGCTTAGGTTATGTGCATAGATAACACTACACGAGCTCAATGATGGTAAGCTGGTTTGGTTCTACTTACTCAATGTCTCTGTTATAAATATCCTCATTGGCTCTTGGGGCACTGAGTCACCATAAGTTAGAGACAATGTTATACTTCTAATAGTGCATAATCTTACCTTTAGGCAGACACTCTGTTAGCTATATTGTTAGGCTGATATCCTGTGAAGCTCAATCTCATGCTGTTCACTTCACTGTGAACAAGACACAACATTACTTACGTTGACCTTATGCATTGAAGTATGAGAGATAGAGAGGATTACAAAGTAAGAGAGAGTTATCATAACCAGGAGTTCACTATCACATATAAAAGTCAGGTCACGCTATTTAGATAGTTGTAGAGCTAGACTGCACATTCATACTTTTACCCTCTACTACTAACTACAAGTAAACCCTAGGAGGCCTATTTATCAATGTCTGTCGGACCTGATCCGACAGTGCGGATCAGGTCCGACACACATCGCTGAATGCGGAGAACAATACGCTTTCCGTATTCAGCATTGCACCAGCAGCTCTTGTGAGCTGCTGGTGCAACTCTGCCCCCTACAGATTCGCGGCCAAACGTCCGCCAGCAGGGGGGTGTCAATCAACCCGATCGTACTCGATCGGGTTGATTTGTGGCAATGTCTGTCCGCCTGCTCAGAGCAGGCAGACGGGGTTATGGAGCAGTGGTCTTTAGACCACTACTTTGTAACTGCTGTTTCTAGTGAGTCTGAAGACTCGCCAGAAACATGGACCCTCAAGCTCCATTCGGAGCTTGATAAATGGGCCTCTAGGAGTGTAAAGTCTGACAGCCTAGGCTATGTAAATAGTCCACACCATGTGAATCAATATGAAACCTTACTTGCCTTCCAAAGTATATTTAGGATTGTCCGCACTATTGATGTTGAGACGTGGTTCACCTGCTATATTCTACAGTTCAAAATGTTATAGATAATATCTCCACAGTAGTAAAGCTGTGTCACTATTTTACTCCCTGAATACACAGGGGGGGAATTTATAGATACCCTTGCATATAATTTTAACTTGCAGGCACTTGTCTACACTTTATGTCCAGGGTAAACTTTTCACACTATATAGCCGTTCTACATAAAACTTATTTTTCTTCTCCTTTGTGTAAGGCTGTGTGATGGGACCAATCAGTTTATAATATCTCAAGCAGTGCTTACCCGCTGAAAAACTAGCTATTGTCAATTATAAATTCATATTTTGTTAGTTGTCCTACACTCATATTTATTATATATAATTAGACCCAATAAAATATATCATTAGACCCAATATAATATATTTCACTGATCTTTCCTACATACAAAGGGCCCATAACAGGCCTGCTAAGTAGTCGCTTATGAAAGTTTCTGAAAGTATAAAATGAAGGTTGCAATAGCTCATAGTTTACCAGTTATTTTACTTGTTATTTATTCCATCATAATGAAACCTATGTAAAATGTCGTCATTTGTCGCATTCCATCTATTGTATGTTTTCTTTAATTAACAACCTCAATAAAAGAGTATTAAACACAAAAAAATGGTGATGTTTTAAACAAATATATTACTCTTTCACATACAACATAGTAAAAAAAAATCTTACTTCCCTACAAAATACATAAGACTGAAAACTCATTATGCATATTTATTTCAAGATATCATATTATTTTATAAAAAATATAAACAGTCAGATATGTGTTTCCATCTGTTTGACTTCTTCAGAAAAAAAGTGTTTTTGAATTACTATAGAAACAATGGACAAGGGTGTCAGAAATTAATTATAAATAAATTCCACAAGGGTAATTTACATAAAGAAAAAGCTATCAGATGTATTTATGTAATAAGCCAACATTTTATTGTAATTCAGAAAGAATTCAGAAATTCAGAAAGAATGTACACTTAAAAAAAAAGCGAAAAAAATACATATTAAAAAAATAAAATAAAAGCCCCTAAACTGCCTACTAACAGACTGTCAGTACCTAAGATGGCGGTGACCAGTGGGGTGGGAAAAGGAAAGAGAGGTATTTGGAGGGATTGGGTAGGGATTAGGGGGGTGGGAGGGTAAACCCTACACTAGAGCAAATATAAACCTTGCAAGCTAATTAACCCTTTCACTACTGGGAATTTCAGAAGTGTGGTGAGCAGCTGCAATTAGCAGCCTTCTAATTGCAAAGAAACAATAGCAATATAAACTATTTGTCTTATGACTGCAGTAGTTGTGTGCAAATATTTTTAGCGAAAAAACCCAACATTTTCAAAAAATTTAAAACAATGTATAAGATAGTGTCAGGTGACCAAATAGTAGCATTAAATATAACAAAATAGGTCTAGATCAATACCTTGGGTTGTCTACTTTAAAAAAATAAAATTATATATATATATATATATATATATATATATATATATATATATATATATTTATATATATATATATATATATATAGGCTATCTTTATGTTTAAACAGAGTAATAGCAAAAATGCTAACATTCTCCATTACATTGGGCATGGGTTTCTCTGAAATTAAGGGTAGTGAAGAGGTTAAATATGTTTACTTAAAAGGACATGAAACCCTAAATTCAAATAGAGTATACAATTTTATAAATGTTTCCAATATACTTCAGTTATAAGATTTGCTTCATTCTCATGGTATTTTTTGTTGAAGAGATAGCATGCAGGTGTCTGTATGGCAGTAAACACTGCTGCCATCTAATGCTCTTGCAAAGATATAACCTTGTTAATAGGATTTTTGCCATACAGTGTTGCAAACATGCTACTACTTTTAAACAAAGGATGCTAATATAATGAAATGAATTTGATAATAAGCTTTTTAAAACTATATTAATCTTAATCCTTCAAGTTATCATATATAATTTATTTTGTGTGAGTCTGTTTTATTTTGTTTGCAATTTGCATATTATATAGTTAGCCCTTTGATTGCTGAACTATTTCCACCCCCTTTAGGTCATTTTTCGATGAGAAACCCACACATATATATATTTACAAGGGCTGTATCGAAAGTAATGCAAAAGTGGGCATAACTTTTTTTATTAACTGATGTAGATCATTCAAATTGCACATGTTGTTGGAGTAACTCTTACTCTATACAAAGGTACTACTCAACAAAGTCTCTATTACAAGTGATGCATTTGCACCATCTTTAAACCCAGCTCTTGAATCCTCTTTGAAAAAATTCAGGTTTGCACTGTTGTACCCACTTCTTCACAGCACTTTCACCTCATCTCAGTCATCAAATCGTTGTCCTCGAAGACTGTCCTTCATTGGAACGAACAGGTAGAAGTACCTCATTTCATCCCCTCTCACCAGATCAGAAAAAAACATGTCTTCATTGGCTTCAAACGATTCAAGCAGATCAGAACAATCGGGTGACAACTGCCGAGGTAGACACTTCATAGACACCTAAGTTTCCCATCATCTTCTGTATGGCCCTGTGACAACAGTTCAGTTGTTCAGCAATCACATGGATTGTGATACGTCTGCCCGCATGAATCAACTTTTCCACTCGCTGATCATTTGTTTCAGTGGTCGCAGTTGATGGTTCTCACTGCATGGTTTGTCTTCAATGCTGGTTTTCCCTTCTGTAAATTTCTTTCATCCAACTGTGCACATTGCTCTTGTCCATGGTGTCATCTCTGTACACATGCTGTAGCCTTCTGTGGATGTTGGACAGCCTGTACCCCTCCTTTGACAAGAACTCAATCATAGCACATTGTTTCTGCTTGGAATCAATTATTCAATTGCAAGGAAAAAAAAAATATTATTTTTTAGCAGACCAAGCAAATTCAATCTATACCCATTATTTTAAGTGTATATAATGTCAGGTGAGAAATATACACCCCATTTTGATAAACAGTGTGTTTTTTTAAAACTCTATAATCAAAAGAAGAAGGGGTTATCCTCATAAAAATAAGGGCCTTTAGTTATATGTATATTACTTTTATCTGAACATAGGGGCTCCCATGAGCTTCTACTAAAAAAAATCACATGTATTATACATGTGCACAGGAAAAAAATTCAGTTTGCCCGAATCTTTCGTACATAATATTCAGAAAATGTAGTTTCCAAGATATTCAGCTGCTGTGCAATTCAGTATTTATTTTGGTTAAACTAAATTAATTTTGAATGTTTGTTAAAATAATATAAATTTTCCTTTGCTACAGGTGAAAAAGTTCTATTGTAGCGTTACATACTTACCTCTAGTGCGCTGGAGAGCCGTGCTAATCTCGACCCTTTGTTAAAGGACCCTGTTATCCACCACGCTCCACCAAGCCTCCTATTTGAGTTTAGGATGCACATCTAACATTTATATATACCAGTTGATCACTACCACTGTAAACTTACTATAAAAGCATATATAGGGGCTTTTTTAAAATAGGGGCTTCTGGGGTTAAAAAAAAAGGGTCATTGTGGTCTCTATGCTTTTTTGATGTCTTGTTTAAGTGCCTAGAGATCCCCAGCTACACACAGTGTGGGTGTTTGCTTTTTTATTGTCATGTTTTAAAAACTTAGCCAACAGAGAAGTGGGGGGTACCTGCAGGAGGGCACTATAAGCTACAAAAGCACCCTCCCATTGGATAATTCTATGCAGTTGTTATCTGCACTCAAAATGACATTTCAGCCATGTGTGCATAGTCAATTTTCAATAGAAGCATGTTTGCAATACACACGTATTAGCAAAAATGCTTCTAGTAAAAGCTATAGCTGTTTCAAGAGTGTATTTAAAGGAACATTAAACCCAACATGTTTCTTTCATTATTCAGACAGTGAGTACAATTTTAAACAATTTTCCAATTTATTTCTATTATCTTATTTTCTTCATTCTTTAGATATCCTTTGTTTAAGAAATAGCAATGCACATGGGTGAGCCAATCACACGAGGCATTTATGTGCAGCCACCAATCAGCAGATTCTGAGCCTATCTAGATATGCTTTTCAGCAAAATATATCAAGAGAATGAAGCAAATTAGATAATAGATGTAAATTAGAAAGTTGTTTAAAATTTTATGTTCTTTCTAAATCATGAAATACAAAAATTGGGTTTAATGTCCCTTTAAGTATTCACCGTGCACCAGCATTTTAAACACAGCACTTGCTCAGAGAGCCTAAGGTGCTTGTATCATCTGGTATTGACTCAATTCACATCATTGCTCACGTGATAAAATGCTTGAGTGCTGACAATATCTAGCTTTGCTTCACATGCAGAGAAAAATGCTAACACTAAAACAGTGATCATTTTTAATAGAAGCATTTTTTCCAATAATGTACATGGTATAATATGTTGCATGTAAACTTTGACTAGAATGTAAATAAAGTGGGCCCATGAATGAAGCCCAGGGAGGACAAGGTTCCTGACTTGGGAAACCTGTGTGTCCAGCTTCACGGTAAATGAGCCCAAGCACTTGCATGTCATGTCGCCCCCTTCTTTTCACTTACCATGAAACAAACATGTTCTGGGTGTTTTTCTCTATCACCTTAGAGGCTGATTCTTACTTGCATGTGCGAGTCTGCCCCGTAAGGGCTCAAAAGCAGCTTGTGCATTTTAGTAGATTGAGGCAATTTTTCAGATTACTACCAAGTGTTGTCGTCACTCTTAAAGGACCACTAAACACAGTAGAATAGCATAATTAGTAAATATGTAATAAAAAGACAAAGCAAAAGCACTTATATTGAATTTCGAAGGAGTAGTAGTATATATGTGCATTGGAGTCCTTTGCAGTCGAGTAGATGGAAAACATGAAAAAGTATATTAATGCAATATTCATATTTAAGTGTTATACTGTGTATTTACTGTAAATATTTCACATTCCAATGTTCTGCAAATAGCAGAATATGTTCTCTATATTTTTTTTAAATAGATATTCCTATATTTGTATCTGTATACAGTCTATCTATACATATATAATCATATAGATATATAGGTAAAGATATATTTACCAAAAAACATTAAATATATCTAGAAATATGTATTTATGTAATAAATAGAACATATTTTGCCTTGTGA
Organism: Bombina bombina; assembly: GCF_027579735.1. Lineage (NCBI taxonomy): Eukaryota > Metazoa > Chordata > Amphibia > Anura > Bombinatoridae > Bombina > Bombina bombina. The sequence goes on from NC_069499.1 coordinate 374,613,550, forward strand.
ATAACATTGGAAAGTATTCTTCCCCACATTTCTTGCTCCATTGACTTCTATGGGGGAATACGTTAACACGGTCAAGACATACTAAATTTGTATTTTTGCATGCGTCGGGAAAGAGCGGGTTGCAAAAACTTTTTACTTTCAACTTATAAATATGCACGCTACCTGACATGCACAAGAAAGCTTACTTCTAGCACAGGTAATGCACAAGCAGGAGCGCAAAAGTACCGCTCTACTCATAACCTAGCCCTTAATTGGCTTAGACCATGGCCTTTTTTAGTTAACTGTCTGGAGACCAGTACATGTTTATCACTGCATCTTATATTGGATTTATGTTGATTTAATATCTCATGACAATTCTTGTTGTTTCCCCTAAATAGATGTGTGAACATGGACATTTGATCATATACAGTAAATGACATATAAGGATTCACATATACAATATCCCCTTAATCTTATATTGGTGTCCACTTATAGGGTGTTCAAATTATCCTCCCTTTATTATAGTATGAAAAAATCCCAAACAAAGGAACAATCAATTTTTTTTTTGCATATACAACCATTAGTATCTCTCTTATTAGAACCTGTATTTGTGTTAACTAAATAATCATTAACATTTTTTGACTCTCCTAAAAGCCATATGCAGAAATTGTTGAAACAATTCTATATCATTTTCACAATTTATTTTTTTATTTTTTTTTATGTATCTACCAATGCTTTCTTAACTTTTTGGTTACTTGATCACTAGACACTGTCAGAAAAATGGGTACTGTTGGGGTCTGTTTATGAACACTTAAGGTACAACTGCTGTGGTTGTACCCTTAATTGGTCATAATTACACCTTAAGGCAGTGATTTTTAACCTTTTTTTTGCCCGTGGCACACTTTTTTACATAAAAAAAATCCTGTGGCACACCACCATCCCAAAATTTAAAAAAAATCACACATTGTAGCCTTATACAGCATAAATATAGACACATACACACAAACCACACACATTACTGTATGTATTGTGCTGTTATGCCATGCCTCCTACAAACTACCCCTGCACTGGGAGTAAAAAACAAGCAAAGTTTAAAAAATATGTAACACTGTTGTCAGTCTGCCGTGGCACACCTGAGAATCTCTCATGGCACACTAGTGTGCCACGGCACCACTGGTTGAAAAACACTGCCTTAAGGAACTAATATGTACCATTTAGGGGTAGAAAAGTACAAATATGTTTCCTATTGTCAAAGTGTCCATGTCTGTACCATTTAATCCTCAAAAAAGGTACAATCACTTGTGTGACTAAAAGGTTGAGGGGGATGGGTGGTTCAAGGCTGCCAACCCCTGCAAGTCCATATAATTTGTGCACCTGAGTGTTATTATTTCCCAAGATGGTAAACCCTTATTTTATACTTTGGCCACATAGAGCTTTCCATAGTGATCTAAATTGTTCAATAAACACATAATTGGAAATCACCTAAAATGAATTCCACATACATGTTGAACAGCAGATTAGTTAATGTTCAATAGTTATTGGTTATATGCAAGAGGTGGACAAAACAACAAAAAAATACTTAAAAACCCTTATCTTTACTGAGGCTGTGTTTCTGGTTCTTAACAACACACAAGCACTTAATTAACATTTTAATGTTTATATTTAGAACATCAAGATCATAACTTTTACACATAAAGCAAATATATTATCTTAAATTACAATGAAAAAATGTCATTGTAAGAACAAGTTTTTAAAAAAATAAAATAAAATTGTGATGTTCCCCAGGTCACATACATGGATATTTTGTAACAGGCCATCTTTTGGTAGAAAGTTATTGGAGATTGTGTAACACAGCGCCATCTATTGGTAGAAGGTTCATCACTAATATATATACAGGTAGCCATCAGTTTACACCGGGGTTAGGTTCCAGAAGGAATGGTTGTAAATCGAAACTGTTGTAAATTGAAACCCAGTTTATAATGTAAGTCAATGGGAAGTGAGGGAGTTAGGTTCCAGGCCCCTCTCAAAATTGGCATAAGTAACACCGAATACATTATTTTTAAAGCTTTGAAATGAAGACTTTAAATGTTAAACAGCATTATAAACCTAATAAAATAATCACACAACACAGAATATATAATTAAACTAAGTTAAATGAACCAAAAACATTTGCTAAACAACATTATAAACCTAATAAAATAATCACACAACACAGACTTTACTTGCATTTTTCTGCAAACGGTTCTTTCTATGCATTCCAATCTGGACTGATTATAGACAGGAAGATCTTGTTCCTTTGCAAGCTGCTCGATAGCTCAGGTCTGGTTAAACTGATTAATTTCAGCTTGCTTGGTTTGGTCTTTGCTGCAACACAAGCGGACAGCTCAACCTACTGGCTATTTTAATCAGTGCACTGCTTCTCAATGCCTTTCAATAGCAGTCACATGACTGAAAAAAAAAGGTTGTTATTCTGAAACGGTGCAAATTGAACCGTTGTAAACCGAGGGCCACCTGTGCTGGGTAAAAAGACTAATTTGCATTTATTTTGAATAGGGTGACATTTCAAATGTATGGTTGTGATTTTACTGTTTATGTCTCCCCTGAATCCAACTTCCTTTTGTTAGAGTTATATTTTATTATAATTTTGTTGTCTATATGATTTCTCTATGTCTATGTCTATGTGTTTCAGCATAAGTTAAATGGTGTGTTATTAGTGTCTAGTCCTGAGTGAAACAAGGCATTATGAGTAGTTTCTTTTGGGGACTGTTGGTCTTGCCTAGTTCTTTCAAAAATTTCAGTGGCAGAGTCTTAGGACCTGCTTTCTAAAATCATTCAACTTCAGTGTTCAATTCAATTTAATAAATTTGATGGAGCAGCTTTTTTGGCATTTTTAATATGTACAAATGTGCCATCATAAGATACAAAAGGTTTGTCACTAGGGGAAGTACCCTTAAAATGTCAAATTTGTACCATTTCTAAGGGAACATTGTGGTACCATAGCACTAAGGTTTGATTTAGTCACAAAAAATAACATATTTGCCTTTAAAAGGTACAATCTGCATGGGTACTGCGGGTGTACCCTTGAGGGTACTGCCCCAGTGACAAGCTGTTGTACCCCTAAAGGTATAATGTTTGCAATTGTTTTCTAACAGTGTAAGGTTGTACTCGGAAATAAAAAAAAAACAACCTATGACTGTTTCATTTCAACTTGGTCCAGGATATTCATGTCTTTCTCTCAATAAGTTCTTCTAGATAACCCATACTTAGAAACTTCTGTCCCATTGCCTTCAGCCTTTCACTTAAATGTGAGCAATTGTTCTTTCACGATTCAGACAGAACATTCAATTTTAAGCAGCTTTCTAATTAACTTTTTTAATTTACTTTTACAACTTTTTAATTTACTATTAATAATTTTTCTTCGTTCTTTTGGTATCTTTATTTGAAATGGGCAGGAATGTAAGCTTACAAGCTGGCCCATCTTTGGTTCAGCACCTGAGCAGTGCTTGATGATTGGTGGCTAAATGTAGTCACCAATCAGCAAGCGCTATCCAGGCATCTGAACCAAAAATGGGCCGGCAGCTAAACTTACATTATTACTTTTTCAAATAAAGATACCAAGAGAAGAAAGATAAATTGATAATATGAGTAAATTAGTAAGTTGCTTAAAATTGCATGCTCTGTCTGAATCATGAAAGAAAAAAAATGTGTTCAGTATCCCTTTAAATCATCAGTATTAACACTAACATTATTATAAATGATTTTCAATTTTTATATTTTGATGAAACCTATATAATTCCTTTTCAATTTCCCCTTGTTTACACTATCACCTTAAAATGAATTAACCATTGTTGGACCAACACTGTTTTGCTCATAAATGGGTCCTGCTTAAAGGGACACTGAACCCAAATTTTTTCTTTCGTCATTCAGAAAGAGCATGAAATTTTAAGCAACTTTCTAATTTACTCCTATTATCAAATTTTCTTCATTCTCTTGGTAATCTTTATTTGAAATGCAAGAATGTAAGTTTAGATTCCGGCCCATTTTTGGTGAACAACCTGGGGTTGTCCTTGCTGATTGGTGTATAAATTCATCCACCAATAAAAAAATGCTATCCAGAGTTCTGAACCAAAAAAAAAAAGCTTAGATGCCTTCTTTTACAAATAAAGATAGCAAGAGAACAAAAAAAAATAGATAATAGGAGTAAATTAAAAAGTTGCTTAAAATTGCATGCTCTATCTGAATCACAAAAGAAAAAAATTTGGGTTCAGTGTCCCTTTAACCTAATAGATTCCCCTTTTTGGGTTAGGGCTAATTAGAATCTTATACATTTCTAAATGCCTTGACTAGTTGTAGCATGATTAATTCCATTATTTGAAACCACATTATATACGTAAAATAATATTAAATAAGAATGCTTACTATATATAGTGAGCACCTAATAATCCAATTTAATGCACACATCTGATGGTGCTGTAAAGCATCCAGAAATAAATGCTGAACTGGAAAAAAAATTGTCTGAATTTAAGTAGGTTTGTTTTATTCAGAACATAAGTTTTAGGTACTGGCTTTATGGTAGTTAAATCACTGGACAATATAGATTGCTCTCTATGGGCTAGATTACAAGTGGAGTGCGTAAGCGATATGAAGTATTTAATGCACATATTATGAGTGAAAGTAAACTCATTATCTTGAGTTCAATCGAATTTAAATTGCGTCGGGTTAGCGGGACTCCAGAGCTTTGGTTCAATGTTAAGCGAGACAAAAAAGTTGCACAAAACACATAAAAAATGCATTTAAAAGTACAGTTACACTCATAATAACACTGTCTGATAAACATTATTGTAAAAATGTTGCTCAAAGTTTTGAGGTCTCAGGTGTTAGAAAAAAAGGCATACAAGCGTGCCTGATATGTTCAGGGTTGACTGAACCCTTATTGATAAAAAAAACTAATAAAATTTATGTTAACCATGTCCTGTGAGTGCTCTTCTTTCCTTGAAGTTTCTATCTATCTACCATAGAGTGCACCAGGCAATACACACTTACAGTGAGTGCTTGGACCCCAGATCTACAACACGCGTAATCCCAGTGCTGCGCTTACTCTATATGCTGTGGAGATTTCCATTTGTATGTTTTCTTTTTAAGAAGTCAATAAATGTCAAGTTTTAATTTTTGCCGTGGATTGCAAATTCTTTATTTATTTCCATTCTACAATAAGCGGAGATTCGCAACTCTGTATGTATTAGATGCCCAGGGGGGATTTGTGGTTTTTGGCTTCTTGGTTTCCTCAGGAAGGGCACAAGACACATAAGATTGTGCTGAAGTGGGTATTTGGAATTGACTCGCACTCTTCTCCTATTGTGTGACTATATATATATATATATATATATATATATATATATATATATACATATGTGTGTGTGTGTGTGTCTGTCTCTCTATCATCTATCATCTATCTATCTATCTATCTATCTATCTATCTATATATCTATATATCTATCTATCTATCTATCTATAATTTTTTCTTTATGTATAGATGTGTGTACACATCTATTATGTATTTATGTGTTTTACTGTATATTTACTGCACATATATAACATTCAAATGTTCTCCACTTAGAGTATAATGTATTTTTTATTGTTAATACATATTTCTATATATCTATATATACCTACACCTGTATATCTATTCATTTAGATTTATAGGTATAGATATGTATTTTACATGGACAGTATCATAGCTATAGAAAGATTTATTTAATAATAAAAAGTACATTATTTTCTATGTGAAGAATATAGGAATGTAAAGTGTGTGTTTTGAGCATAGTGTTTTGTAATTTAGATATAACGTGGTCAAGTTAGTGCACATGAAAACTTAGTAATCTTATGGCCTTTATTGGAATATTAAATATTAAAAAAAAAAAAAATGATAACCATTATTTAGTAATTAAATGTTGAGCTATGACTGAGTTTTACTGGTCTGAATGAGTTAAAAAGGAACTGCTCAGTAATATAGCTATAGATGAGGTAAATGTGACACAAAATCTAAATATGGTTTTAGAAAAAATGTTACATTTCTTGAGATTTGCTAAATAAAATTGAAAATTAATCTTTTTATACTTTATAATAATAATAATACAATCTATCTGTTTATATTTGTGGTGTTTGGTATATTAGTCAGTTGTATCATAATAGAAGACTTTACAGCAGATTTATTGATATGATCCAAGATGTTATGTATTAGCTATTTAAAATAACACATCTTTAGTGGCCACAAAATGATAAATCTAATCATCTTAGATGCAATATGGTTAAAGTCAAGAAAATTGCTACAAATTGTACGATTCTAATATGTGGCACAATGTTAAGACAATCTTTGTTGAATGTAATTACATTTGTATGCCCTCAAGACCATAGCTTATCTTATAAATGACATATAAAAACCACAATAATATCTGACTATGTCAAACCTAAGAATCTTATTCATAAGCAATATTTATAATCACCCAGAGTTCAATTCAGATTACTGTCTGCAACATTCATAAAACATGTTTAAATAATTGCACATTTAGAAACCATAGAAATAACATAAATGCTGTGTTACAGGCCCCTGTAGTGACAGTACAGCTAAAGTAATAATGTAATAAAAGATTTCAAGGTCAAATGTATTACTTTGGAATTAAGGTTTTGCAAATTAAATATGGTAAAAAAATTCTAAAGAAGAAGTTTTATAGATATTCACAAGATAATGGGTAAATTTTATTTAAATAGTAATGTATACAATATAAATATTCTAAAATAAAAACATTGCATTAGCGCTGTAGGTTTAATGCAGTCTTGGGTTATTGTTTTATTTTTTTTAAATAATTGTGCTCCATTGAAGTCTTTGGGGCAAATGCATTAGTGGTGTCATGAGATCCGAATACTGAAGTTAGCACGCATCAGGTTTTTGCTCACATGTAAACATTTTACTTTCAACTTTATAATATGAGCGCTAACCTGCTTGCATTAAAAGTTTACTTTCAGCAGTGTTTGCGCATTATTAAAAGTGTTTAATAGTGAAGCACTTGTAATCTGCACAATATAATAAAATATTTTACAGTATAATACTGACATATAACAAACTATCAGGTAGATTACAAGTTTTGCCGCTCTAGAGGGTATATAACGAACGCAAAAAAGTTGCTTTATTTCACTCTCATAGTGCTGCCATTACGAGTTTTAGGACCGTGAGCTTGACCGTCGCGATATGGTTGCGTTAAAAAGTTAAGTTTAAACCTAACACCCTAACATAAACCCCATGTCTAAACTCCCCTAATCTGCTGCCCCCCGACATCGCCGACACCTACATAAACTTATTAACCCCTAATCTGCTGCTCCCGATATCGCCGCCACCTAAATAAATCTATTAACCCCTAATCTGCCGCTCCCAATATGGTTGCCACTATACTAAAGTTATTAACCCTTATTCCCCCACAACCCAACATCGCCCACACTATAATAAAAACTATTAACCCCTATTCCGCCGCTCCTCGACATCACCATGAATAAATAAAGTTATTAACCCCTAAATCTCTCGCCTCCCACATCACTACCACTAATAAAAAACTATTAACCCCTAAACCACCCAGCCCCTCACATCTCAACAACCTAAATTAAACTATATTAACTCCTAAACCTAACCCTAACTGTAACCATAACACTAAACCTAACACTCCTAACTTTAATATAACTAAAATAGAGCTAAATTAAAGTTACAATTATTAACTAAATAATACCTATTTAAAACCAAATACATACTTACCTGTGAAATAAAACCCTAAGCTAGCTACAAAATAACTAATAGTTATAATTGTAGCTAGCTTAGGTTTTATTTTTATTTCACAGGTAAGTTTGTATTTATTTACTAACTACCTAGTTAAAATAAATACAAACTTACCTGTGAAATAAAACCTAAGCTACCTTACACTAAAACCTAACATTACAAAAATAAAAAAACCTACCATTACAAACAAAAAAAAACAATAAAATTACAGAAAATAAAAAAACCTACCATTACAAAAAATAACAAATAAAATGATCCAAAATAAAAAAAAATATTCCTATTCCAATACCCTGTTTAAAAACAAAAAAACTAAATAAAAAAAACCCTAATCTATAATAAACTACCAAGGACCCTTAAAGGGACACTGTACCCCAAATTTTTCTTTCGTTGATTCAGATAGAGCATGACATGTTAAGCAACATTTCTTATTTACTCCTATTATCACATTTTCTTCATTCTCTTGGTATCTTTATTTGAAATGCAAGAAAGTAGTTTAGATGCCGGCCCTTTTTGGTGATCAACCTGGGTTGTTTTTGCTGATTGGTGGAATAAATTCATCCACCAATAAAAAAGTGCTGTCCAGAGTTCTGAATTAAAAAAAAAGCTTAGATGTCTTCTTTTTAAAATAAAGATAGCAAGAGAACGAAGAAAAATTGATAATAGGAATAAATTAGAAAGTAGCTTAAAATTGCACGCTCTATCTGAATCATGAAAGAAAAAATTTGGGTTCAGTGTCCCTTTAAGGGTCCTTTTGTAGGGCATTGCCCTAAAGAAGTCAGCTCTTTTCCTACAAAAGAAAAACAAACCCCCATAATAGTATACAAACCCCCACACCCCAAACCCACAGAATAAAAATAAAGTAAAACCTAATCTACCCATTGCCCTGAAAAGGGCATTTGTATGGGCATTGCCCTTTAATGGCAGTGGAGGGCCCTCTAGTGGGACTGTAGCAAATTAAGGGATAGCTGACTTGAAGTCTGGAGTGTTCTAATGTGTGTATGTTACATTGTTGCAAGTGGGGTGGGCGGGGTGTACCTCTTGCTTCATAGGGTACAGTTTGCAGTGGCCTCTTCCTGCTTCCAGACTTCAAGGGAGTTTCTTCTGTGCTGGATCTCTTCAAGCTGAGGCTTACTGTTGTCATGGATCGGGCTAGGCGTGATTCCTTGCCTCCCCGGCAGTACAGGGATGCGGCTGGCGAGCCCTCACGGCGGCAGGGACCTGGAAGGGAGAAGGAGACGTCAGATATGGAAAATGTGGTACCCCTACCCCCCAAACTCACATAGCTGCTATGCCATGATTGCACCTGGGTAGGCAGTGAGGAGGGAGTTAGATATTCCCCCTAGGAGCATCAGGGCTGAAGGTGGAGCAAGTGCTAGGGCCCAGAGGGGGGGGAATAAGGGCGGCCCCTGTCATGGGTGGTAGCCCTCCGGCCCATAGTCTAAATGATCAGGCCCCAGGAAGCATGGGGGCCATGGGGGAGCAGCATCCTCCAGGAGTGGCCCTGCTGCAGCAACTGCCAGCCCTTCCGCCGGCCGCTCTGGCTGCTGTCCTGGCCCTGGCCTTGGCACAGTCTCTGGCTGCGGTAATCGTACCGTCCGCGGTGTCTCAGGGCCAGGATGGTGCTGGGGGGTCGTGTGGGGGCAAACGGTACTGCTGCGCAGGCTGTCCATGGGCCTAGTTCATTGTCGGGGACGTGGCCACGCCCCTGCAACGTGATATGCAACGTGACTCCTGGGGGAGGAGCACGGGCGCACGTGCAGGAGACCGCGTGCGGCATCAAGGCCTAGGACACCATCCGGAAGCGCCCCTAGTAAGTTGGTGAGGATCCGGGTGGTGGTGATGGCCTCAGTTGGTAGGGGGGCAGTCCGGGAGCACGGGAGAGAGTGCGGATGAACCCGTGGAGTCCAGGCAGCAGGAGCAGGTTGCAGTGGTGAGTCACAGTAGTCACACAGGCGATGTGAGCAGGAGAGATAGGGATGCAGAGGAGCTCAGGGTGTATGAAGGGAGTGATGCTGCGAGGGGAGATTGCTCTGCAGGGGGACCCAGGCCTAATGAAGGTCGCTTGAATGGTTCTGGTAGTATGTCTGGGTGGGTCCAGGGCACATGAGGGTCATAGTGTCAGTATGTCTGTGGGGCTTGGGCCATCTGTGGAGGCGCGGGTTTCTCTACTGCTAGTGTGCAGCGTGAAGTGAGGGAGTGTGTGAGTCAGTTCATGGGCATGCGAAGAGGGACATGATCAGGAGAGTGGTGGCATCTGCTTTAGGGGTGCAGGAAGGGGCGAGGAGGCTGAAGGGGGTGGTTCTGTGGCCCTCCTGGGGCCCTTACTGACACTCAGAGTACTCCCCAGTCTGCTTTCTTTTCACAGAGATCTGCTGCAGGCGAGCTGAGAATGCAGGCTGGACCAAGCAACCAGAGCACACCGGCCAGAGGAGGCTTGGAGGCCCCTACACCAGCATCATATGAGCAGCAGCCCTCTTCTTCTGAGACAACGCAACAGACGGCGCAATCTGGTGAGTGCACCATCACTGATATTACACACAAACAAGGGTTCTTCCTCTAGTGACTCAGGTTCTGATAGTGAGGCAGGGCTAGGTTTAGTTGGCAAGGGGCAGCACCAAATGTTTAGAATGATAAAAATTTAGTTGCAGCGCAGGTGCAGGTGGAAGGCGGTCCAGCAAGGGTAGTTGAGGGAGCTCCTTTATCACAGGTGTTGGAGGCATCTGCACTGATGCCTGGCCAGGTAGCGCCAAGAAGGTGGCGGTGCACGGGGATACGTACCCGTGCTTGGTCCACTCTTTGTATGGGCATCTTAAGGCAAAGGTCATTAAGAAAATACGAGGAAGGTAGATATGTAAATATCTACGAACTGTCCCTGGAGGCTGCAGGGCTAAGGAGAGGGCAGCAGAGGGTTGGGCCCCCAAAAAGTGCAGCGTCCAGAGACATACGAGAAGTGGCAGACCAAGGCTTTAGGGTGCTGGCCTCTTGTTATGTTGACCAGATGGCCCACTCAGGGGCATAATCTCTTTAATATCAGGACACCATTGGGGATATCCATTACAAGGTTTAAGAGGGTGCATGGCGGGATTATGATGTGGCATTCCACAAGAAGATGGTGGGAAACCCCATATTGCACTTTGGGATGCAAGACATGCACTTGTGGTCCAAACTAGGTCGGGAGAGGTCAACCCTCACCACCAACAAGGGGGCAGGCCTGGTGCTGTGCATGTCTCCCGCGCCAGAACAGTCAAGGTAGGGAATGCTGGAAGTTTCCAGGACAAACAGTATGACAGAGGAACGAATTGTTCCTTTCGTCACATATGTAAGTTTTGTAGCAGCCGCACCCGGGTTTGGATTGTGCATAAAGAAGGAACACCAGGAATGCCAGCAGGAATCCCAGAGGGGGCGCTGGGGCAAGGGTCCCAACCTCCACTTGGAGTGGAGACGATGGCGCCATGGTTGGTGCATTACCCTGACCGGGAGGCGCAAGCCTCTTGTTGTTTAGGGTTGAGGGACGGTTTCAGTATTCCGGTAACTTCACCCGTTGGCGGGTTCTACGGTTCATCGTAACCTGAAATCGCTTACGAACTCCCTCAAGTGGTAAGGGAAAAGTTGGCCAAGGAATTAGCGTTGGGGAGGGTGGGTGGTCGGCCCGTTTCGGGAGCTCCCGTTCCCGGATCTGGTTGTCTCCCCGCTTGGAAGTGGTCCCAAAAAGGGAGCAAGGCAAGTTCAGGTTAATACACCACTTGTCTTATCCAAGGGAGCTTCGGTGAATGACGCAATTTATCCAGACTTTAGCTCAGTGCACTACCAGTCCTTTGACGAGGCACTGGGGGTGGTACAGGCAAAGGGTGGGGGAGCATTAACTGGTGAAATTGGATATAGAATCCGCTTTCAAGATTGCTTCCGCTTCATCCTCCTTCTTTCGACTGATGGGAATGAAGTTTGAAGGAGAGTTTTATGTTGACCGGTGTCTGCCAATGGGGTGCTCGCTTTTGTGTGCCCTGTTCGAATGTTTCAGTTCATTCCTGCACTGGGTGGTGCAGAGGGCATCTGGGGGTGGGGCCATGGCCCACTACCTGGATGACTTTCTGACTACCTGGATGACTTTCTGCTGGTATGGGGTTCGGGAATGGAAGAATGTAACAGGGTGATGGAGGTGATGCAGGGTGTGATGGGGTCCCGCTCGCGGAAGAAAAAACGTGCCTCAGGTTTTTGGGCATAGAGATCGACACGGTGGCATCTCTATGCAGGCTTCCAAAGGATAAAGTTGACTGCCTCTTAGAGGTGGTTCAATCGGTGGTGGGGGCGGATTGTGTCACCATTAAGGAACTGCAATCGTTGTTGGGCCTCCTTAACTCTGCTGGGAGGGCCATCCCCATGGGGAGGGTTTTCAATCACAGACTGGAGGGTCAATTGAAAGGTCCGAGGGTTCAGCCGCAACGGTGTCGGGTCACGACACGACTTGAAAGTGTGGGAGCGGTTCCTAGTTCATTTTATCGGGGTTTGCCTTTGGAGGGCTGGGCCTATCTCAAACCAGTCCTTGCATCTGTTCACTGATGCGGCTGGGGGTCTGGGGTATGGCGCCTATCTTGACGGGTATTGGAGCGTGGAGGTGTCGCCGGTGGATTGAGTATCAGCTGGCCTTACCCGTAATATGGCATTACTCAAGCTTTTCCCTATAGTGGTGGCGGTTGAGCTCTGGGGGGACCGTCTGGCTAATCAGTCTGTGATTTTTTTGGTCTGATAATATGAGCGTGGTGTACACCATAAACAGACTGTCAGCGACTTCCCCAGTGATGGTGACTTACCTTAGACACCTGGTGTTGCGTTGCTTGCAGCTCAACGTTCACTTTAGGCATGGCATTCCCCAGGGGTGCAGAACATCATTGCGGACGTCCTCTCTAGGTTTCAATGGGATCAGTTCAGGAGGGTGGCTCCAAGGGCAGCAGCAGAGGTTCTAACGTGCCTACTTTCTTTGGCAGCTGGCGGGGGTTGGAAGTCCATTCTCCCCCTGATCCGGGCTTCATTGGCACCTAAGACGTGGGCAACGTATATGTCACACTGGAAGGTGTGGGAGTGCTTCAGTGAGCAGAAGGGTTTCCTAATTCGCCAGGCTTCTCAGGTACACGTTCTTGAATGGTTGGCGTGCTTGAAGCAAGACGGTGTGTCCAGATTGTTGGCTCTTAGTAGGTTAGCGGCTCTATCATTTTTTAATAAGGCGTTGGGTCTGGCAGACTTCAGCAATGCTTTTCTGGTGAGGCAAGTCTTGAAGGAGTGGGGCCGAGTGGCCCCACGCTCCAAAGACCAGAGGGAGCCTATCACTGTGGCAAGGCTGCGGCAGTTGGTGGGAAAATTAGGCTAATCAGTTTTTTTGGTCTGATAATATGAGTGTGGTGTACGCCATAAACAGACTTACAGCGACTTCCCCAGTGGTAGTGACTTACCTTAGACACCTGGTGTTGCGTTGCTTGCAGCTCAACGTTCGCTTTACAGTGCGGCATTTCCTGGGGGTGCGGAACGTCATTGTGGACGTCCTCTCTAGGTTTCAATGGGATCAGTTCAGGAGGGTGGCTCCAAGGGCAGCAGCAGACGGTCTAACGTGCCTACTTTCTTTGGCAGCTGGCGGGGGTTGGGAGTCCATTCTCCCCCTGATCCGGGCTTCGTTGGCACCTAAGACATGGGAAACTTATATGTCACACTGGAAGGCGTGGGAGCGCTTCAGTGAGCAGATGGGTTTCTTAATTCGCCAGGCTTCTCAGGTACACGTTCTTGAATGGTTGGCGTGCTTGAAGCAAGACGGTGTGTCCAGATTGTCGGCTCTTAGTAGGTTAGCGGCTCTGTCATTTTTTAATAAGGCGTTGGGTCTGGCAGACTTCAGCAATGCTTTTCTGGTGAGGCAAGGCTTGAAGGAGTGGGGCCGAGTGGCCCCATGCTCCAAAGACCAGAGGGAGCCTATCACTGCGGCAAGGCTGCGGCAGTTGGTGGGAAAACTAGGCTCAGTGTGCTCTTCATCCTATTAGGCCTGCTTGTTCTGGGCTACTTTTGTGCTGGCATTCACAGGGGCTCTGAGAATAGGGGAAGTAGTGTCCACATCGAAGAAGGGAGATGTTGGGGGAATTAAAATGGAGCATGTGAGGGCTTCAGAGGATGGCCTGCTCCTGCTTATCCCGAGATCTAAAACAGATCAGGAAGGAAAGGGGGCTTGGTTGCCCCTACCGAGGAATGAATTCCTGGAATGCTGCCCGGTGCAGAGCGTGGAGGCATTTTGCCGAGTGCGGCCAGTGGGAGCACGGCAATTTCTCATTTATGAGGATGGAAGCTCGCTTTCATCTATTCAGTTCCGTAAAATATTAACTAAAGTTGCGGCGGCGATTGGCTTGGATTCGGCTAGAATAGCCCCACATTCATTTAGGATTGGGGCCGCGACTTGCGCAGTGGCTAGCGGGCTATCGCAGGCGGACATTAAGAGGTTGGGGTGCTGGAAATCAGAGCACTATAGGGGTTACATTCGCCCCTTGAATGAGTAGAGAAGGGGTGGGGGCGCGATTTAGGGTGCCTTTCAGGTGCCTTCCCAGTTGGGGGAGGACTGAGGGAGGTATGTGTTATCCTGAGGGCTGCACTTCATTGTCCCTATCCATGTTGTTCTAGGTAAGATAACTCCCCCGGTTCGTGTGTGGATTATTGGTCATTCCTTTATCCACTGGGCGGCTATCAGGGCGCTTCATTCCCCAGATGGGCAGCAGCTAGGATTGGCTTCTTCCAGGGCTAACATTCGCTGGCTCGGTCGCAGGGGGCTAAATTGGAATGAACTACCCCCCTTTTACATGATGCACACAGGAGGTGGGGAAAGCCTCAAGTGATTGTGGTGCATTTGGGGGGTAATGACTTGGGGTCTATTCCTGTGTTGGAACTCATCCGCATTATGAGTGCGGATTTGAAATGGTTGAGTGCGTGGCTCCAGGATGTAACGATAGGATGGTCAAACGTGGTTGCTCAACTGCATTGGCGTCACATTCTCACTCAGAGGGCAGCATATAATGTCTGCAAGAAGGTGAACAGGGAGATGGGAAGAGCGGTCATAGCCTTGGGAGTCTTTGTAATTAGGCATGATTCCATCACAGCTGACAAAAAAGCCCTTTACCGACCAGATGGGGTTCACCTGACAGATGTCGGGTTGGACATCTTTTTGGCTGACCTTAGGAAAGCCTTGTCATCGGTTGTTTAAAAAAAAAAAAGTTATCTATGTTGGTAATATAGTTCTGTGCTATGGTTGGCATCTGACTTTTGTGATGCACGGTATTTTATAAAAAAAAAAAAAACATATATATATATAGTTTCAGGTTATGTTAAGGGCTTGGTTAGTTATGGGTGGCGGCAAGAGTAAGTTGTCCTTTTCTCTTGTGGTGGTCAGGCAAGGCCCTGGGAGCGGACACGGAGAGAGCAGAGTGACGGCCCAAACACAGGGAGAGGTGTCTCCCACTAAGTGCCGGTTTAGGGGTTCCTCTCCCTTTAAGAGCTGCAGGCCAAAGAACTCTCCATAACAAATCTATCTCTCTGTGCCAATGAGCGTGCGCAACCCTGTGCCACGCTGCAAACATCAGAGGGGCCTTGACAATCAATCAGTAGGGGTTAGGTCAGTGAGAAGATGCCACCACCAGCTATAAGGAAGTTGCTACAAGTTCAGCTATAAGTTATTAAAGATCTGCCTAATATTGGACAATATTAGCCAAATTTAAATATTTTTTTATTTAATAAACGTGACCGTGATTGGGACTCGCTATCTCCTTCCCCTAAGTGGGATAAAGGCTTGATTTTATCGTTCAGTTTGATCTACATATGAGAGAGTGTTCAGGGACACACCTCTGAGAGCAGCTGCATCCCACACTTCAAGGACTTTTTGGAGCTTAACCTGAGATTTATTCCAACATTTATTTTTTTGAACTGGGAGCTCCAAAGGACTTTTCCCTCTATGGGTGCCATAAAGATTTTACAGTCCAACTAAAGAAAAAGTATGGAATCTTAGTAGACCACCCTGATCAAGGTCTATTCTACCCAAAGCAAGGTGCTCATTACCATACTGCCGTGAAGTTACAAGAAGTGTGCTGGTGCATAGCTGTTGTGAGGAGAACGCTGCCTGTGAGAGAGCAAGCTGGTTGGCTCAGATAACCAGATCGTGTCCACAAGCACACTGGTGTGCTCAGCCAAAGTGTGAGTACCCTGGATTAGAGTGCGCTGCAGGTGTGGGGTCTTTTGAGCTGTTGATACACACAATGGTCGTTCCTTTCTATTTGTAATTTATACAGATCATTTGATTCACATCGGAGGAGAGGATCATTTTCGCAGCCATCTGGAAACCGAATTCACCTGTTTGAATTTGTTGTGGACTCCTGGTGATCCAATAGACTATCTGTGATAATTTGAACTATTTCACTATGCAATATTAATGAGGTGCCACTTTCCATTATTACTATTATTATTATTATTTTTATTTAATAATTCGATTGTACTTAGTTTGTAGTATTTATCCATATCAATTTATTATATTTTAGTCTTTTTTTTTTCACGGTGTTATTAGAAACACTAGCGCCCTCTTGTGTGTTTCTACACATTTGTCTTTTCCCCATGCAGTTGTGTTGTGTATTTATTATAAGTTAGTTCAGAGAATGTAGGACGTAATAGGAGGTTTATCTCTTATGGCAGTGGAGGGCCCTCTAGTGAGACTGTAGCAAAATTAAGGGATAGCTGACTTGAAGTCTGGAGTGTTCTAATGTGTGTATGTTACATTATTGCAAGTGGGTGGGCAGGTGTACCTCTTGCCTTTATAGGGTCCTGTTGCAGTGGATCCGGCCTCTTCCTGGATCCAGACTTCAATGGCATTTCTCCCCACCCACCCATCCCTGGATGAAGTTAAGTGGCGGCTAGAAATATCGAGTTTAGGTTTTTCCCCGGCGGGGGTAGGTTTAGTTGAACTAGCCCCATAAGCCCGGGTTGTAAGATAGTCATCCACCTCTCACAGGTGTGTTGTACGACTCGGTTGGAGGGGTCGCCTTACTGGGTTGGCTGAGTATGCCCTAGCTGGCAGTCGGGCAAGGCCCTGGGAGCGGGCACGGAGAGTGACCGTCAATCAGTAGGGGTTAGGTTAGTGAGA
The DNA here is from genome assembly GCF_027579735.1 of Bombina bombina. Classification (NCBI taxonomy): domain Eukaryota; kingdom Metazoa; phylum Chordata; class Amphibia; order Anura; family Bombinatoridae; genus Bombina; species Bombina bombina. Next base: position 374,630,499 of record NC_069499.1, read on the forward strand.
AGATGCCGCCACCAGCTATAAGGAACTTGCTACAAGTTCAGTTATAAGTTATTAAAGAGCTGCCTAATATTGGACAATATTAGCCAGAATTAAATATGTTTATTTTATAAACGTGACGGTGACCGGTCTTTTCCCCAAGCAGTTGTGTTGTGTATTTATTATAAGTTAGTTCAGAGAACGTAGGACCTAATAGGAGATTTATCCCTTAAGGGCATTCAGCTCTTTTTCCTGCCCTTTAAAGGGTATTCAGCTGTTTCAAGAAATGCCCAACCCCTAATCTAAAAAAAATGCCACACAAAAAACCTTAAACACTTACCCCTCTTTAGGTACTCACTGTTGCTGAAATCCTGCTCGAACAATCTTCATCCTGGTGGCTCCATCTTCATCCAGGGGTCTCCATCTGTATCCATTGCAGGACCGGCATCTTCTTCATCCCTGCGGAGGCAGAGCAGTCAATGTGCGGAGGTGGAAGTCCAGGCAAAGGTCCAAGGCAAAGGTCCAGGCGAAGGCCTAAGGCAGAGGTCCAAGGTGGAGGTCCATGCAGAGGTCCAATGCAGAGGTCCAGACAGAGGTCCTCCGATTGGACATTGAGGTCCTCTTCATGCGATTGTCCGCCACACACTGAGGATTGAAATGCAAGGTACCCCTTTTATACTGGGGGTACTATTGCATTCCTATTGGCTAAAAATTTTGAATCAGCCAATAGGAATTAGGGCTGCTAAAATCCTATTGGCTGATTTGAACAGCCAATAGGATTTTAGCAGCCTTATTCATGTTGGCTGATTCAACATTTTCAGCCAATAGGAATGCAATGGTACCCCCAGTATAAAAGGGACACCTTACATTTCAATCCTCAGTGTGCGGCAGACGATCGCATGAAGAGGACCTCCACGTTGGATCAATGGACCTCCGCCTGGACCTTCGCTTTGGACCTCTGCCTTGGACCTGCGCCTGGACCTCCGCCTCCGCGCATCGACCGCCCTGCCTCTTCAGGGATGAAAAAAATGCCGGTCCGCGATAGATGAAGATGGAGCCGCCTGGATGAAGATGGAGCTGCCGGGATGAAGATCGTTCAAGCGGGAATTCAGCAACTGAGTACCTAATGAGGGGTTAGTTTTAGGTTTTTTTAAGGTTTTTTGGTTTGTTTGTTTTTTTAAATTAGGGGTTGGGCATTTCTTAATAGAGCTGAATGCCCTTTTAAGGGCAATGCCCATACAAATGCCCTTTCCAGGGCAATAGGTAGATTAGCTTTTTTTTAGAGTTAGGTTTTTTATTTTGGGAGTTGGTTGGGTGGTGGGGTTTACTGTAAGGGGGGGTCTGTATTTCTCCAACATTGGTGTGTCCGGTCCACGGCGTCATCCATAACTTGTGGGAATATTCTCTTCCCCAACAGGAAATGGCAAAGAGCACAGCAAAAGCTGTCCATATAGTCCCTCCTAGGCTCCGCACACCCTAGTCATTCTCTTTGCCGCTGAACAAGCAGCATCTCCACGGAGATCGTGAAGAGTATGTGGTGTTTAGTTGTAGTTTTTTATTCTACTATCAAGAGTTTGTTATTTTAAAATAGTGCTGGTATGTACTATTTACTCTGAAACAGAAAAAGATGAAGAGTTCTGTTTGTGAGAGGAGTATGATTTTAGCAGCAGTAACTAAAATCGTTTGCTGTTTCCACATAGGACTGTTGAGATGAGATAACTTCAGTTGGGGGAAACAGTTGGCAGTCTTTTCTGCTAAAGGTATGACTAGCCATATTTCTAACAAGACTGTGTAATGCTGGAAGGCTGTCATTTCCCCTCATGGGGACCGGTAAGCCATTTTCTTAGTCTCAAACAGAATAAAGGGCTTAATATGGGCTATAAAACTGGTAGACACTTTTATGGGCTAGATCGATTGCTTTATTTGGGCATTTTATACAGCTTGATGTTGAAATTCACACTTTATAAACTTTGGGGAACGTTTTTTTACATCAGGCACTGGTTTAGACACCTTCCCAGTCAGGAAGGGCCTTCTCTGTAGTAGGCAGAGCCTCATTTTCGCGCCATTACTGCGCAGTTACTTTTGAGAGCAGGACATGCAGCTGCATGTGTGTGGGTCTGAAAGTAGTTGGAAAGGTTCCTAGAAGGCTTCATTTGGTATCGTATACCCCACTGGGTTTGGTAAAGTCGCAGCAAAGGCTGTAGCTGGGACTGTAGAGGGGTTAAAATTGTAAACGGCTCCGGTTTCGTCATTTTAAGGGTTAAAGGTCTAAGATTTGGGATGCAATGCTTTGAATGCTTTAAGACACTGTGGTAAAAATGTGGTTAAATTTGAACAGTTCCTTCATAGTTTTTCACATATTCAGTAATAAAGTGTGCCCTGTTTAAAATTTAAAGAGACAGTAACGGTTTTGTTTTAAAACGGTTTTTGTACTTTATTGACAAGTTTAAGCCTGTTTAAAATGTCTGTGCCTTCAGATAAACTATGTTCTGTATGTATGGAAGCCAATGTGTCTCCCCCTTCAACATTGTGTGATAATTGTGTCATAGCGTCCGAAGAAAGTAAGGACAGTACTGCCACAGATAGTAAAGTTGCCAAAGATGATTCATCAGATGAAGGGAGTAGACATAGTTCTACATCATCTCCTTCTGTGTCTACGCCAGTTTTGCCCACGCAGGAGACCCCTAGTACTTCTAGTGTGCCAATGCTTGTTACTATGCAACAATTGACGGCAGTAATGGATAACTCCATAGCAAATATTTTATCCAAAATGCCTGCATTTCAGAGAAAGCGCGATTGCTCTGTTTTAAACACTGTAAAGCAGGAGGGCGCTGATGATAATTGCTCTGTCATACCCTCACACCAATCTTAAGTGGCCATGAGGGAGGTTTTGTCAGATGGGGAAATTTCTGATTCAGGTAGAATTCTCAACAGGCAGAACCTGATGGTGTGACATTTAAATTTAAATTAGAGCATCTCCGCGCACTGCTTAAGGAGGTGCTATCTACTCTGGATGATTGTGACAGCCTGGTCATTCCAGAAAAATTGTGCAAGATGGACAAGTTCCTAGAGGTTCCGGTACACCCAACGCTTTTCCTATACCCAAGCGGGTGGCGGACATAGTGAATAAGGAGTGGGAGAAGCCCAGCATACCTTTTGTCCCCCCTCCTATATTTAAGAAATTATTTCCTATGGTCGACCCCAGAAAGTCCCTAAGGTCGAGGGGCAGTTTCTACACTAGCCAAGCGCACTACTATTCCTATTGAGGATAATTGTGCTTTCAACGATCCTATGGATAAAAAATTGGAGGGTTTGCTTAAAAAGATTTTTGTACAGCAAGGTTACCTCCTGCAACCTATTTCATGCATTATTCCTGTCACTACAGCAGCGTGGTTTTGGTTCGAGGAACTAGAAAAGTCGCTTAGTAGAGAGACTCCGTATGAGGAGGTTATGGACAGAATTCACGCACTTAAGTTAGCTAATTCCTTTATTTTAGATGCCGCTTTGCAGTTAGCTAGATTAGCGGCGACAAATTCAGGGTTTGCAATTGTGGCGCGCAGAGCGCTCTGGCTAAAGTCTTGGTCAGCAGATGTATCTTCCAAGACAAAATTGCTTAATATCCCTTTCAAGGGTAAAACCCTTTTTGGGCCAGAATTGAAAGAGATTATCTCAGACATCACTGGGGGTAAGGGCCACACCCTCCCACAAGATAGGCCTTTCAAGGCCAAGAATAAGTCTAATTTTCGTTCCTTTCGCAATTTCAGGAACGGACCGGCCTCCAACTCTGCAGCCTCTAGACAAGAGGGTAATGCTTCACGAACCAAACCAGCTTGGAAACCGATGCAAGGCTGGAACAAGGGTAAGCAGGCCAAGAAGCCTGCTGCTGCTACCAAACCATCATGAAGGAGTAGCCCCCGATCCGGGACCGGATCTAGAGGGGGCAGACTCTCTCTCTTCGCTCAGGCTTGGGCAAGAGATGTTCAGGATCCCTGGGCACTAGAAATAGTTTCTCAGGGTTATCTTCTGGAATTCAAGGAACTACCCCCAAGGGGAAGGTTCCACATGTCTCACTTATCTTCAAACCAAATAAAGAGACAGGCATTCTTACATTGTGTAGAAGACCTGTTAAAAATGGGAGTAATACACCCAGTTCCAACCGTGGAACAAGGAATGGGGTTTTACTCAAATCTGTTTGTAGTTCCCAAAAAAGAGGGAACTTTCAGACCAATTCTGGATTTAAAGATCCTAAACAAATTTCTCAGAGTGCCATCGTTCAAAATGGAAACTATTCGAACGATTTTACCTACAATCCAGGAGGGTCAATTTATGACTACCGTGGATCTAAAGGATGCGTATCTACATATTCCTATCCACAAAGATCATCATCAGTTCCTAAGGTTCGCCTTTCTGGACAAACATTACCAGTTTGTGGCTCTCCCATTTGGGCTAGCCACTGCTCCAAGGATTTTCACAAAGGTACTCGGGTCCCTTCTAGCGGTTCTAAGACCAAGGGGCATTGCAGTGGCACCTTACTTGGACGACATTCTGATACAATCGTTGTCTCTTTCAAAGGCAAAGGCTCACACAGACATCGTTCTGGCCTTTCTCAGATCTCACGGAAAGTGAACATAGAAAAAAGTTCCCTGTCTCCGTCGACAAGAGTTCCTTTCTTGGGGACAATAATAGATTCTTTAGAAATGAAGATTTTCCTGACAGATGTCAGAAAGTCGAAACTTCTAAACGCTTGTCAAGTTCTTCACTCTGTTCCACGACCTTCCATAGCTCAGTGCATGGAAGTAGCAGGGTTGATGGTTGCAGCAATGGACATAGTTCCTTTTGCACGAATTCATCTAAGACCATTACAACTGTGCATTCTGAAACAGTGGAATGGGGACTATACAGACTTGTCTCCAGTGATTCAAGTAGATCAGAAGACCAGAGACTCACTCCATTGGTGGCTAACCCAAGATCACCTGTCCCAGGGAATGAGCTTCCGCAGACCAGAGTGGGTCATCGTCATGACCGACGCCAGTCTAGTGGGCTGGGGCGCGGTCTGGGACTCCCTGAAAGCTCAGGGGCTATGGTCTTGGGAAGAGTCTCTTCTCCCAATAAACATTCTGGAACTGAGAGCGATATTCAATACTCTCAGGGCTTGGCCTCAACTAGCAAAGGCCAGATTCATAAGATTCCAATCAGACAACATGACGACTGTTGCTTACATCAACCATCAGGGGGGAACAAGGAGTACCCTGGCGATGAGAGAAGTGACCAAAATCATAAAATGGGCGGAGGATCACTCCTGCCACCTATCTGCGATCCACATCCCAGGAGTGGAAAACTGGGAGGCGGATTATCTGAGTCATCAGACTTTCCATCCGTGGGAGTGGGAACTCCACCCGGAGATATTTGCCCAGTTGACTCAATTATGGGGCATTCCAGACATGGATCTGATGGCGTCTCATCAGAACTTCAAGGTTCCTTGCTACGGGTCCAGATCCAGGGATCCCAAGGCGACTCTAGTGGATGCATTAGTAGCGCCTTGGACCTTCAACCTAGCTTATGTGTTTCCACCGTTTCCTCTCATTCCCAGGCTGGTAGCCAGGATCAAGCAGGAGAGGGCCTTGGTGATCTTGATAGCTCCTGCGTGGCCACGCAGGACTTGGTATGCAGACCTGGTGAATATGTCATCGGCTCCACCATGGAAGCTACCTTTGAGACAGGATCTTCTAGTACAAGGTCCATTCGAACATCCAAATCTAGTTTCCCTCCAGCTGACGGCTTGGAAATTGAACGCTTGATTTTATCTAAGCGTGGGTTTTCGGATTCTGTAATAGATACTCTGGTACAAGCCAGAAAACCTGTAACTAGAAAAATTTACCATAAAATATGGAAAAGATATATCTGATGGTGTGAATCCAAGGGATTCTCATGGAGTAAGATCAAAATTCCTAGGATCCTTTCCTTTCTCCAAGAAGGTTTGGATAAGGGATTATCAGCGAGTTCTCTAAAGGGACAGATTTCTGCTTTATCTGTCTTGTTACACAAACGACTGGCAGCTGTGCCTGATGTTCAAGCTTTTGTTCAGGCTTTGGTCAGGATCAAGCCTATTTACTGACCTTTGACTCCTCCCTGGAGTCTGAATTTAGTTCTTTCAGTTCTTCAAGGGGTTCCGTTTGAACCTCTACATTCCATAGATATCAAGATGTTATCTTGGAAAGTTCTGTTTTTGGTTGGTATTTCTTCTGCTAGAAGAGTTTCTGAGTTATCTGCTTTGCAGTGTAATCCGCCCTATCTGGTGTTCCATTCAGATAAGGTTGTTTTGCGTACTAAACCTGGTTTCCTTCCAAAGGTTGTTTCCAACAAGAATATTAACCAGAAAATAGTTGTGCCTTCTTTGTGTCCGAATCCAGTTTCAAAGAAGGAACGTTTGTTAAACAATTTAGATGTAGTTCGTGCTTTAAAGTTCTATTTAGAAGCAACAAAGGATTTCAGACAAACGTCTTCTCTGTTTGTCGTTTATTCTGGCAAGAGGAGAGGTCAAAAAGCTACTGCTACCTCTCTTTCCTTTTGGCTGAAAAGCATCATCCGATTGGCTTACGAGACTGCCGGACGGCAGCCTCCTGAACGCATCACAGCTCACTCTACTAGGGCTGTGGCTTCCACATGGGCCTTCAAGAACGAGGCTTCTGTTGATCAGATATGTAAGGCAGCGACTTGGTCTTCCCTGCACACTTTTGCCAAATTCTACAAATTTGATACTTTTGCTTCTTCGGAGGCTATTTTTGGGAGAAAGGTTTTGCAAGCCGTGGTGCCTTCTGTTTAGGTAACCTGATTGGCTCCCTCCCTTCATCCGTGTCCTAAAGCTTTGGTATTGGTTCCCACAAGTTATGGATGACACCGTGGACCGGACACACCAATGTTGGAGAAAACAGAATTTATGCTTACCTGATAAATTACTTTCTCCAACGGTGTTTCCGGTCCATGGCCCGCCCTGGTTTTTTAATCAGGTTTGATGAATTTCTTTCTTTAACTACAGTCACCACGGCACCTTATGGTTTCTCCTGTTTTTTCTCCTGTCCGTCGGTCGAATGACTGGGGTGGGTGAAGCCTAGGAGGGACTATATGGACAGCTTTTGCTGTGCTCTTTGCCATTTCCTGTTGGGGAAGAGAATATTCCCACAAGTTATGGATGACGCCGTGGACCAGACACACGTTGGAGAAAGTAATTTATCAGGTAAGCATAAATTCAGTTTTTTTTTTTTCTGGTAAAAGAGCTGATTTCTTTAGGGCAATTCCCTACAAAGGGCCCTTTTAAGGGCTATTGGTAGTTTAATGTAGGCTAGGGGGTGTTTTTTATTTTGGGGTGTTTTTTTATTTTGATAGGGCTATTAGATTAGGTGTAATTTTTTATTTTGGATAATTTTGTTTGTTATTTTTTGTAACTTAGTGTTTGTTATTTTTTGTAATTAAGTATTTTTTATTTTTTGTAATTGTAGATTTCATTTTTTTACTAGGGCAAGGTTTTTTTTTAATTTGTAATTTAGTTTATTTAATTTGTAGTTAGTTTAATTTTAGTCTAATAGTTACATTAGTTTAATGTATAGTTTAAATTTAGATTTTTATAATTTTACAGGTAGGTTTTTATTTATTTTAAGATAGGGATCTTGTAATTTTAATATAAAGTTAGGGGGTGTTAGGTTTAGGGGTTAATAGTTTATTTTAGTTTTGGCGATGTGGGGGGCTGTCAGTTTAGGGGTTAATAGGTTTATTTAGTGGTAGGGATGTGGGAGGCCAGAGGTTTTTATTTAGTGGCGGCAATGTCGGGGAGCAGCACAATAGGGGTTAATATATTTATTATAGTGCAGGCGATGTTGGGGTGTGGGGGAATAGGGGGGAATAGGGGGAATAGGGGTTAATAACTTTAGTATAGTGGCGACGCTGTCAGGGGGCGGCGGAAAAGGGGTTAATAAATTTTATTAGTTTTAATATAGTATTTGCTATGGTGGAGGGCATCAGTTTTGGGGTTAATAGGTAGTTTATTGGTGTTAGTGTACTTTGTAACACTTTAGTTATGAGTTTTATGTAACAGTTTTGTTGCGTATAACTCATAACTACTGCTTTCAGATGGCGGTACGGATCTTGTCGTTATAGGGTGTAACGCAAGCTTTTTAGCCTCACCGCAAAACTCTTAATATAAGCACTATGGAAGTCCCATGAAAAATCTTAATTTTTTTTGAATGCGGGACTGCTATACCGACTAGACTCGTAATGGCTGCGTTGCTGTTTTAACGCTGAAGTTACCATTTTTTATCGTTAAAAGATGAACGCACAACTCGTAATCTACCTGTATATGAATATTTACAATATACCCACAATACCAAGGTTTATTACTTATGTTCTAGTTTCACTATTGTATTGTAGCAAAAGAGGTTGAGTTTTGGTTGACACATGTAAATTGTATTGTTATTCACCTTCAGTGCAGGTAGTGATGTTGTTTTTAACCTTTCACCAGTGTCAGAGAACCATTCCCATGGTGAAATATAGGAAGAAACCTTATAGTGAGACTGCCTTTTAACAGCGATTTCAGCCGCTTTAGAACATTTCACAGAAAATCTCAATTATGATAGGGATACCTTTCTAACACATCACTAGTGCGAAGATGTATACAACAACATGGAATTAGACTTAAAGGGACATGAAACCCAAAACTTTTCTTTTTTGATTCAGATAGAGCATATGATTTTAAACAACTTTCCAATTTACTTCTATTATCTAATTTATTGAAAAAGCAACAATGCGCTACTGGGAGCTAGTTAACACATTGGATGAGCCAATAACATGAGGCATATATCTGCAGCCATCAATCAGCATCTCCAGAACCTACCTAGGTATCCTTTTCATAAAGGGATACCAAGACAACAAAACAAATTAGATTATAGAAGTACACTTAAAAGTTGTTTAAAATCACTTGTTCTAACTGAATCATAAAAGAAAAACTTTCGGTTTCATGTCCCTTTAAACCCTTAACGACCAGCTCAATACCCTGTATGGCACTGCTGTCCTAGGCCTCTTTCTTCCGTGATCTTGCTAACAGTGGCGAGATTGCGCTATTTCTGCATGCCTTATGAGTGGGGCAGTGCAGAAATCGCAGTGCAGAAAGACTGATGCGGAGATAGACACTCTGTGTCCCTCTCTGCATCAGGTAGTGATGGTGTGATTGTTGGTGGTGTGAGAGGGTCAGGTGGGAGATGGGTCAGTGGCCCATCACTGGAGAATGGACTGGAGGGGAGCTGAAATGGGCTGTAGTGGGGGAAATGGGCTGGAGGAGGCAGAGGACAGTGGGGACACTACACAGCAGAAAAATTGTAATAAGAGGGGAGAGAAAGGCCTAGTAAGGATCGCTAAGAGGGGAGAGGTGGAATGGCGAGTGGGGTGCTATACTACAGATAAATTAGTATTTTAAAAAAGAAAAAAAAAAACACAAAATGTATGTAAACTGGGTACTGGCAAAAGGCTGCCAGAACCTAAGATGGCAGACACTAGTTAGAGGTGTGAGGGTTAGAGAGCTGTTTGGGAGGGATCCGGGAAGGGGAAGATAAGGGGGTAATCCTACACTGCAGAAAGTAATAATATTTTTTCTTTTAAAAAAGGACTTCACATTGGCAGACTATCTGCCAGTACCTAAGATAGTGGTGACCAGTGGGGGTAAGGGAGATAAGAGAGCTGTTTGAGAGGTATCAGGTATGTATCAGGGGGTGGGAGGGATCAGTTGGGAGGGTAATGTTTACACTAAAGCTAAACTTAACTTTTCAAACTACCTGATTAACCCCTTAACTGCCAGGAATTTCAGAAGTGTGGTGCGCAGCTGCAATTAGCGGGCTTCTAATTGCAAAAAAGCAATGGCAAAGCCATGCATGACTGCTATTTCTCAACCAAGGAGATGCCAGAGATGCTTTTACAATCATTTGTGTCATGATTGCACAAGCGGTATATAAATAATTTCAGTAAGAACCCCAAAGTTTGTGAAAAAACGAACTTTTTTTTTTTAATACAATCGTATTTTTGTGGCAAAACGGTGGTATGTAATATACCAAAATGGGCTAAGTTCATTACCTTGGGTTGTCTACTTAAAAAAAAAATATATATATATATATATATATATATATATATATATATATATATATATATAGGTTTTATAGGTTAATTAATTAATAAATAACAAGGCTCTTTTTCTGGTTAAAGGGACGCTAAAGTCAAAATTAAACTTCCATGATTCAGATAGAACATGGCATTTTAAAAATAACTTTCCAATTTACTTCCATTAACAAAATGTGCACAGTCTTTTTATATTTACACTTTTAATGTCACCAGCTCCTACTGAGTATGTGCAATAATTCATATAATATATAAGTATATGCATTTATGATTGGTTGATGGCTGTCACATAATGCAGTCGGAGTGGAAATAGACTTAAAGAGGCAGTAAACCTAGAAAATAATGTTATATAATTCAACATAATATTGCCGGTGAAATTTGATTAAAAAAAGAGGGTTTTTCAGACCACCACACTTGCTCTGCTGAGCGGGTCTGATTTTCCCCCTGAGCGCATCTGGGCGGCTGTCTATTCACAGCCCGGCCCGATCGCGCCATTACACTCAATGCAGCTCGCTGCTAATTTCTCCAAATAAATCTACTACTCATTTGAAGTTCAGACTAAGTTCTAATGCATTATATTGTTAACATGCATTTTTTAAATATGCAAATCTTCTATATTTACTTGTCCCTTAAAATGAAGTGATAGCAAAAATGCTAAAATCATGAGCACCAAAATTGCTTTCCCTATAAAATGTAAAGGTTTGTCTCTCAGTCTCCTAGCCTATGTATCTAGAATAATCCCTAATTATTTAAATTAAGTACTTCCTATATGGGGCCTTACTATAAAGCATCCAATGGCAGAGGCCTCTTTTTGATTTATTTTAACTGTAACTGCTTTCTTAATTAGCCCCTTTCAATTGCATTAGTTCAGGAAATGTATGTCTATTTCCACTACGGTTTAATGATTTGCACCTGAATGTTGGATTTCCGACAGAAGATCTTTTTAATCAACACTTTATAGCATGTTTTATAAGAAAGTCGCCCAGTGCCTGAATATCCTCTACAACATATGTATTACCTTATACATAATTTCCAATAAAACAAAACACTTCCCTTTGGAATATAGTTTCCACTGAAAATTGAAATGGACTTTCACAATATGGCTACTAATCACATGCGTTTGGTCAGGTGGGCATGGAAACCATTTTATGGTTGGGATAAATAGCATTACCACATATTGGATTTAATATTGTAATGAGAGATTTAAGTTAATCATGTTTAGTGGCAGCATACTCATTATGGCTAAACTAATCTCAGTTTATTATAATTATAATATAAAACATATATCATCCACAAAATATATTCAGTCACTCCACCCAGCATGAACAAAGTATTTTAATGTCGATTGATCTATTATAAATATCTTATTCATGCAGTGTTCTTCTTTGACATAATTATTACATAAATAAAACAAGAACATTAATTAGGTAATTTGTAATATCTATAGGTGTACATGCTCACAAAGTTTAAGTTTCTATAGACATATTTTAAGGGGGCTCTACTGTGATAAACAAAATACAATATACTGTATATAGTTATGTAACAATGCTGGTGAAAGGAAAAAATACTTTAACGTTAAGTTAAAATTTCAATTTAAAATACATAGTATAATAAGAATACAGAAACTAATCTGAATACTAATAAATAACTTATAAATTATTTTAGAGCAGAATAAGTTGCTGTTCCTGGCTTAAAAAATTAAAAAGAAACATTTCACTCTCTTGGGAAAAAAGTGAGAACACCACAACCTGACTGATGTAGGGAACAAACACAGGTGAAATAAAATAAAGTTGCACTTCATAAATATAACAATCATATATAAAAGGACATTTGACCCACTTCAGCTATTTTTTTTTTCTTAAGGCTTCTTAAAAAACGAAATGTTTCAAAACTAAACAGCATAAATATTTGGAGGAGCAAATCTTTAGTTTCTTCTGGGAAAAACACCAGTTTTGAATTAATCAAACCACTCCTTGAGGCTCTGCCAATACAAAAAACAATAACAAAAAAGCAACACACTATCAATGACTTATGTTGAATTATTTGCACTACATATGCACATATGCTTATTCAAATTATCATGTTATGCTGTGGAAACAGGTGCTGTGTATGAAATGAATGTTATTACTACAGTAAAGACATTGAAACAGAGAATAAACCTAATAGTAATTTGTGTCTAAAATGTAGCTTTCAAAATAATTACTTTATTATTAACCAGTTTGATGCACATGATGAGCCATTCTGGTTATGCAGGGGAATTGCCAATCAAAAGCTGTTTTCTGTGATCCTCCACACTACAAGCTACGGATAGTTGATGGCCTAGTGGCTGTCACTTTGAAGCCTTAAATGGAAGTGCCGGTGACATCGCTACAGATATGTTAGTGTAGAGGAAAAGGAGCTGTATGAAGGGAGGTGAAACGATCCCCTTAATCTCAGCTCCCTTCGCAAATACAGACAATCAAAACCATTTATTTGAAAATGGAACTTTTCTGCTTGGTAAACACTATCACCTAGATTGTGAGTTTTGCGTTAGCGGCTGTGCGGTGCTGACGAGCAGTTTATGCTCACTGCTCACTTACAGACAGCGCTGGTATTACAGGTTTCTATAAACCCAGTGTTAACCGCAAAAAAAGTGAGCGTAGAGCAAAATTTTGCTCACATCTCACCTCAATACCAGCGCTGCTTACGTTAGCGGTGAGCTGGTATAATGTGCTCGTGCACAATTTCCCTATAGGAATCAATGGGGAAGAGCAAGCTGAAAAAAAACCCAACACCTGCAAAAAAGCAGCGTTTAGCCCCTTACGCAGCCCCATTGATTCCTATGGGGAAATAAAAGTTATGTCTACTCCTAACACCCTAACATGAACCCCGAGTCTAAACACCCCTAATCTTACACTTATTAACCCCTAATCTGTCGCCCCCGACATCGCTGACACCTACATTATATTATTAACCCCTAATCTGCCACTCTGGACACCGCCACCACCTACATTATATGTATGAACCCCTAATCTGCTACCCCAACATCGCCAACACCTACATTATATTTATTAACCCATAATCTGCCGCCCCCAATGTCGCCACCATTATAATAAAGTTATTAAACCCTAAACCTAAGTCTAACCCTACCCCACTATATATTATATATATGGGTCATGTGTCTTCAGTTGAGCGTTGTGGTCAGACATATGTCTTTAAATGAACGTTGTGGTCAGATAAAAAAAGGAAGTAGATTTTGCAGACAAGAGCAGACAGAGAAAAATAAAATATAATGTTAAATGTTTAGCAACATTACGAGTGGTGCAGAATGAAAGCAGTTTTTACATTATATGTGATATGAAGTGAATGAGTGCATGTGGAACAGGTAATATTACCTGACAATTCCCCTTTTTAGTCATAACAATGACTACCTTAGGACTAGCATCTGGGATGGAGTGGGACATGGAGGTGTGGGGCAGAGGCATGTGTGGAAGGGTGAACGTACAGGTATTGTGGACAATGGGGATTAGAAGCAGCAGGCGTTGCAGCACATTTAGCAATGAATGAAACAAATATTTTAAAACCACAATAACAGAAAAGGATAAAGAGAGCAATAAAAACAATAATGGTACCAATATTTTTTTAGCCAATCTAACAGACCTAAACCAGTGAAGAATTTATCCCAGGGGTTATCAATGCCAGAGTTTTTCTTTAATTCAATGGATAATTCTTCTAATTTCTTAATAGCAACTGTGACTTTCCCTGTGGGTCCTGTGTTATTAGGGATAAACGTACAGCAGGACCCACCAGTTTGGGCATCAATGACTTTACAAACCCCTCCTTTCTCTGCCAAGAGCATGTCTAGAGCCATGCGGTTTTGGAATGTCATGTAAGAGGTTGGGCCAAGTTGTTCAGCAATACCCTTAAGGGCATCTCTGGTGTAATTAACAAAACGCTGTTGATTATAAAATATATAATTGATCCAGTCTACATTTTTATTGGTAGTTATGATGGGGAAGATGGATTCAAATCCAGCTTTGACCTGGTCATGGGGCTTAAATTCATCTGGGACCCCCTTGGGACCCCTATGGCGTCTATGTATACATGGGGGTCAAAACTACCTGGGATAGCCTCTCACCGTGTACGGTGAGAGGAGGTGGGGTGAGTGTGTGTGTATGTGTTATTTCCACCTAAAATGTGGAGAGGCATAATAACTTTTGCTAGAGCACATTCCACAGACCACAGTCCTTCTAACCTAGCGCAGATTTTCATATCCCCGCAAATCCAATATATGTCACCTAAGGACTGAGTGTCATTTTGGGTGGTGAGATTATTATACTTAGAGCAGTAATTAGATGTGAAGTTACCTAGGAAAGGTATTAGTATAAAGGCTGAGAAAACAGGACTCTGGGGATGTTAAGGGGGACAGTACCTAAGTGGGGCGGGCCTTACCACAGACATAACAGTTGGATTTATTATATTGTTTGGCTGAGAAGGCCATCCATTCTAACCATAAATTAATATCTGAATAATTTATGGTTATTAATGGTGTTTCTGTAGCCATAGTATCCCTTGGTGAGGGATCAGCCATAGCAACCATAGTTTGTGATTGGGACTGGGATTTAGTTGGGGTTTTGTCGTTAAGTGCAGAGGCAATTTTGCCCCATTCAGAGGAATTAACCATATCTTTGATATGAAATCTACCCTGGGGGGGCTACGCCACCACTTACCCATACAGAGAGAATATAAGAGCCACTATCGTTTGGACTGGGGTTTTCAATGGTCAAGGTTAGTCTCATACTAAAGCCGGAGCAGCCAGAACTAAGGCAGGACCCAGACTTAAAAAGAGTCATCCTATCAATTAAGGATTTGCCATTTTTATCCTTCCTGTCTAATGCACTTTTGGGCTTGTATCCCCACCTAGGGCCTGGGCCCGTATTCCATCCCACCGATACCCAATGTTAACAGTTTTTTTCCCAATAGCCATCCTCCACACAAATATAGATAGACCTGGTTGGAATGTGTTTGTATAGGTGACATTGCCACGACACAGGGGAGCATGAATCAATAATGTCGCAAAAATCAAATGTGAATGTGGCGACATTAGTATTGGAGGAATTATACCAAAAAGTCGTACGGAAAGGTTGTGTTGTGGTTTGTGTAATGGTCACTTGTGAGGTTGTTGTGGTAAGGTACGTGGTCATCTTAATAGGGGATGATCTCCGGGTTCTACGGAGAGCTGGAATGGGTGGTGCTGGTGGGGTTGTTAAGTTCTTGGTTGTGTTTTGTTCTGGGGGTGAGTCAGGGGGAGGGGGGGCTGAAGTAGTTACAAGCAGGGGCAATAATATATTGTTCATAATGGCAGGAGGCTATTATCCATGCTGGCACTGCAATCAAGAGCACTGAGGAGAGGAGGAAGAGGTACACCAGGCAGAGAGAACCCTGAATGGTGATCATGGTGCTGTGGATATAGATTTTACAGAAGGGACTTTGTGACTAACTTCATCCCTCTCTGGACTGGCAGCTGAGGATGATATAGGTGTTACAGAAGGGACTTTGTGGACACTTCACCCCTCTTTAGGCGCAAATGTTGTCCTGGATCATCCTGGATGGGCAGTATAGATGTTTCAGAAGGGACTAGACAGCCAGCTTCACCCCTCTTTGGACAGGGCTGGGTGGGCCGAAGTCATGGCCATCACCTTTATGCTTTATACAGCTGTCTGATGCACACTGTGTCTCCGACCTTGAAGCTGTGGGTTGGTTCCTGTGAGGGAAGAGGAAAACGAGAAGCCACATCACCATAGTTGCCATTCAAAACAGAGATCAGTTCATGTACATATCGTTCTCTAATTAAGTCTAAATCACCAGTGACTATGTGTGGGGTCCTGGCCCAGGGGGTGGGGAACGGTCGACACATTAAAATCTCAAAAGGGGACATCTGAGTGGATTTGCTTGGGGACATCCGTACCTCAGCTAATACCGCAGGTAAATGATCCTGCCATTTGACCCAATTCCCTCACTTGGCCTTTAAGGAGTTTTTCCTTAATGGTCCGGTTCATTCTTTCTACCACCCCTGAACTCTGGGGGTGATATGGTATGTGAAACTTCCATTCTATCTGTAGGTGAGATACCAATTCCTGCAATTCCTTACTTACAAAGGCAGGGCCATTGTCTGAGTTAATCTGCAGGGGGCAGCCAAATCAGGGAATGACGTCAGTGCAAAGGTGTTTCACTACTGTTTTTGCGTCTTCCCTAGTAGTAGGGAAGGCCTCAGGCCAGCGAGAAAATTGGTCAACTATGACCAATAGGTAAAACTGTTTGGTTCCTGTTATAGGGATGTGTGATGTCTATCTGCAGGTGAGTGAAGGGTGCGGCTGGTTGTGTTAGGTGGTCATGTTTTGCAGGTTTGTTGTTGTGTTTGGTTTGGAGACAAGTGATGCAACGATCAATGTAAGATTGTACATGTAACTGTAGGTTTTGTATGCAGAAGTAAGGTTTGATTAACGCTAGAGTGTTGTGGATGCTCAGGTGACTGACACCGTGGGCTTGGGAAATAAAAATGGGTGCACTGGCTTCAGGAATACCAATGATTGTCCCACCTTTCCCCTCTTTCGAATAAAACCCTTGGGGGTTTAATTCAAGTTTCTGGGAGACCCAATATTTGATATCGGAGGTGGTGAAAAATTGTTGGAGAAAGGAAGTGAGCACATCGTCGACCAGAGAAGGTGCGATGAGGATGGGGTAAACAGGGTCTTGCATTGGGGATATTTTGGCTGCTTGTTTGGCTACTGTGTCAGCTAGTGCATTACCTCTAGCAACAGGATTGTTAAGGTTAGTGTGCGCGCGGCAGTGTATGACAGCTATTTCTTTTGGGAGTAGGATGGCTTGTAAGAGCTCTGTGATGAGAGTGGTATGACTAATACCCTTACTGTTGGCGGACTTGAAACCTCTTTGTTTCCAAATCATGCCGAAATCATGTACCACCCCAAAGGCATATCTGGAGTCGGTATAGATATTTACGGAGGCATCAGCAAAAAGTTCACAGGCCCGAGTGAGAGCTATTAATTCAGCTGCTTGAGCGGAATTATGCATGACAGAACCGGACTCAAGGATAATGTCGGGGAGTCGGACCACTGCATATCCTGCAAGGTACGTGTGGTCATCTGGGCGGCTACATGACCCGTCTACAAAAACGTCAGGGACCCCCGGAAGAGGGGTGTCCCGGAGGTCAGGATGGTTGGTTGTGCTAGAGTGGATGAGTGCAATACAGTCATGAAGGGGGAGGTCAGATTGTGGTACATTAGAGGATAACAGGGCCTTAAGTATGGAAGCAGGGCCTGAGTTAGTTGCACAGTACTTAATGGTTAGCTCAGAAGTACTGGTAAGCAGTATCTCGTAACCACTAAGTCTTTGGGCAGTCATGTGTTGTGTCTGGAGGTTGTTAAGGAGGTGCAGAACCTGATGGGAGGTATGGAGGATGAGGGGGTGTCCCAGCATGATAGGTTCGCACATCTCAACAGCCATGGCACATGCTGCGAGGGATCGCAGGCATGATAGCATACCCTGCACAGGGATGGGGAGTTTTTTAGATAGAAAGGCTACGGGACGGAAATAATTACTACCATGCTCTTGGGCACAGACGGCCGCCATGGTTTTACAATTTTCCCTTGCGTACAAATGAAAAGGTTTTGTGTAGTCAGGGAGGCAGAGGGCAGGGGATGTGGTGATGGACCTGGCAAGTTCATTGTATGAATGGGTCAGTGAATTGTCCAGTGAATTGTCGGTGAAGAGTCACTGTGGCAAATGGTGCAGAGGATTGAGTCATAGTGGGAGCAGTCTGGTATCCACTGTCGACAATAATTTATCATCCCAAGAAAGGTCAGCATTTCTTTGGGAGTGGCAGGCCTGGGCAGACTTGAGAGGGCTTTTACTATTTTAGCACTTTTCGTTTGCCTTTGGACAGGACAAAGCCTAAGTACTCAACTTGTGCCTGGCAGATTTGCAGTTTCTGCTTACACACTTTTAGCCCTTCTCGGGCGAGGAACAACAAAAGGTCCACTAGGTCCTGTTCCCCTGCCTCGTATGAAGTGCTACACAATAACAGGTCATCAATTTATTGCAAAAGGACGGAACCACAGGGGCTGGTCCAGCTCTTGAGCATGGTATTGAGGACTAGGCCGAATGCGGCGGGGCTATCAGTGAAGCCTTGGGGCAACTTTGACCACGTCATCTGAACCCCTTTATACACGAAGGCGAACAACTGTTGTGTGTCCGCGTCAACGGGTATAGAGAAGAAAGCATTAGCTAAATCAATGGTAGAAAAAAATTCTGCATTGTGTGGAATGGCCGTGGGCAGCGCGGTCACGTCTGGGACTAGGGGAGGGAGAGGGATGATTAGTTTATTCACAGCCCTTAGGTCTTGAATAAAATGGTAACCACCGGCCGGTTTAGGCAGGGGGTTAATGGGGGTGTTGTAAGGAGAGACGGTATACTTAAGAATACCCTTCTCCAGAAATGTTTTAATCATGGGGTCTATGCCCTCCAGTTTGTTGTCACTAATAGGGTATTGTTTGAGGAAAACTGGGGAACAGTCTTCACGCAAAGATGCTCTGTATGGGGTGCAGTCGATGGTCCCTGTATCATAAGGTCCGGTGGACCATAGGGTAGGGGGAACGCCGTCAAAGAGAGTGTCAACATTTGTGGTTAGGGTAGGTTATAGTCGATAATGTGGTTTATTTTATCAATCAACTGGGCCGTCTCCGATGACAGTGAATCCCGGGGCGATTCGCCAGATTCACTGAGGTCAAAGTCGACAGTCATGCCACCGTTCCGGGAGATAGTCATCATTATTCCCATCTTACCCATCAAATCTCGACCTAGGAGATTTAAGTGGCAAACTTGGATGACGTGGAACGAGTGGAACAGGGTGTCGGGAGAGTTGGGTATTTGGACTGTGAGGAGTGGGGTGCAGAAGGTAGGAATGGGCACACCAGTGATTCCCACAGAGGGATTAGACTCTCGCAAGGGTCCATCATATGACTCACCCGTGATAGTGGAGCAAGTGTCTCCTGTATCCACGAGGAACCGTAATTCAGAGTCTTCTATGTTAAGGGTAACATAGGGCTCATGACAATAATGCGATGTAACCTTGGGTAAAAGTAGGGTGCTTCCCTCCGGGCCTCATTATGACCAGTGTATTCTGTGTTGTGGGGGTCGATTGTCACATCTGGGGGGTGAATGTGGTCTGTGGTTGTCTTTGGGGTGGGAGTTATCCCAGCCCCTACAGGACGGGTGGGGACATTCATTTTTCCAATGTCCCATTTCCCTGCAATTAAAACAAATGTTACGTATGTCCTGATTACCTCTGGCCCCTCTTTGTCTGTTACGTTGTGGTGGAAGTGTGTTGTCATTAAACTGGACATATGCACCCTTAACACCCTTATCAAAACATCCCGCAGCATGACGGGATTCAATAGAAGTTAATAATTGTTTTGGGGTCATTGTTGGCCAGTCAGGTATAAGTTGTTTTACCAGAAGGCTGACAGAGGCTGTCATACATCCTAACATAGTCTGATTCTGTAATACAGCCATGTCAGCTCCGGAGGATAAGCCTCCTTCCTCTGCCCAACATTTAAAGAATCTTTTAACAAAGTCTAAAATGACCTCCCCAGGCTTCTGTTTACATGCTAACACTGCACTCATGGATTGTCGGGTCTTACTACAACGTAGTATTTCACGTTCTAGTTCAAGCCACATAGTAGCCCTAGTATCTGGGTTTGCTAGGCCATATGTGGTAACTGAAGTACTGGCGTCATTTTGGTCAATCGTAGGAACATTAGACCAAAGCCATTCATCATGTTCATGATAATTGCACAATTTATCAACTATCATTCTAATGTCAGTCTGGGTATACATGGCTCCCTGTAAATATCGCTTAAGGTGAAGGATACAGGCAGCAGGCTGTCTTAAAGGGTCGGGACAGTCTTTAGTAATATCACTTAATTCACCTGCCGTAAGGGGTTTAATAATCATTTGGTCCCCAGCAATTAAATATGGCATAGTACTTGAAGTACTGGTACTGGGACTAAAGCGGGGGTCTCCCCAGTTTGCGTTAGTGAACCTTTGCACAGGTTGTCGTTGTCGGGTTGGTCTATTGCAGACAGATACATCCGGAGACTCGGGTGTGTCAACCCCATGGATTAATACTTGGGGTTCAGGCTTTGGGTCATTTTTAGGAGGTTCCTGGATATTTACATCATCAGGTGCCTCGGCCCCTTGTGGGTTTTGATTAAGGGGGGGTACATTTTGATTAAGGGGACGTGGTCTAGTTGTAGTATAAGCCACAATTATATCATCGTCCTTATGCTTAGTAATACTGGGATATAATCCTGTATATGGTGGTGGCCAGGCTAATGGGGATGGGGCAGTAGGCATATAATTTGGGACATGTTTCGGGTAAATTGTGGGGGGGGGGCGATAGATTGGGGGTTTGGATTTGTCTATTTTGTGTTTCTTATTGGTGGTGGATTTATATCCGTCGCAATATTTTAACCAGTATTGGGCTGCTGCGTTCATGTACCGCATGTCCCAATTGGGATCCCCTGTATACCAATTAAATGCTTTCTCATCCCCTAAACATAAACCCTTTAGCATGTCCTTATGAAATTTACAATTGTCACCATCCCTTGGAAATGCAGTGCTGGGGTCTAGGGTCCACCATAGCCCAACCTATATCTTCCTGCCTGGCCACATATTCTTTACATGTTTCTCCCGAAATTTGCTTACTTTGACCAGTCCCCATGATCCCCTGGGCAAATAATATTATTTGTCGCACACACAATCAAAAGGATTTAGCGTCTACTGGAGACAAGTTGCAACTATGTCACTGGCAATCACTAACAACAGCTGTACCATACAGGGTTAACTGTATTCGACAAAACTGATAGATAGGACGAATGTGACACCTTAAAGTTACACGTTGTCTCCACTAGCTCATGCGATAGTAGACACAGGACTTAAATGCCACTTGCTATCATCTATCCGCGTATCATTAGGTTTCCCTTCAACACAGTAAATGGGGCGTCTTGCATATAAGTCCTTATGTCCTTATAATAGAGTAGCAGCAATAGAACATACAATACATATAGCACAGGAAATGGTATGTTATAGTGAACATAGGACACAGGTTTTACCTAGTGTGTCTCTATGTCCTTATAATAGAATAGCAATAAAGTACAATATATACAGCACAAATAACACAGCAGTTAGACTAGTAAGCAATAGTGAGCATTACATACAGGTGTCACTTGCTATCATCCACGTATGTGAATGGGGCATCTTACACCTGCGTCTATGTACTTATAATAGAATAGCAACAATGAGACAACACGAATAGCAAGCAACATATAACACAAATGGCAAGCAGTAAGATGCTGGTTTTAACCAAGACTTCAGAGGGCCAAATTATACCTTAACTTTAACTCCGGAGGTCTCCCATAGACAATTTAACCACCCCAGGGTCTACCACAAGACAAATCCCCTATATAAGTAGGTGGGCTTTCCTAGGCCCCCAACAGGGTAAAAATTAAGTCACAATTTATAGACAAAATTACTCACCCCTTTGGGAGCACTGAGCCACACCCCACTTCTGATTGTTGGGCACAATGAGGATTCTTCCCAGGGAAAAATCAGTTTGCAATGCTGAGACTTGTAAAAACAAAGATCTTTGGAATTCCGGGAACAATTACAGAAATAACACACCAGGCAGGTTGTCATCAGTAATGCTTGTTTATTATGGGTCATAACACTTGTTTATATAGGCATAGTTACATGCAGACATCCTATACGTAACAAATTACAATTGGCTAAACAAATCACCTTATGGCCCCATGACCCCATTTAGTATTTATCATAGTATGGCATGACATGACATAACATAATATGTGTTGGAGGAAGGTGACAGGAAAATGAACGTTTGTGATTACAGAAGATAATGTATACAACATATGGGTCATGTGTCTTCAGTTGAGCGTTGTGGTCAGACATATGTCTTTAAATGAACGTTGTGGTCAGAGAAAAAAAGGAAGTATCTCTAAATCACAGATTTTGCAGACAAGAGCAGACAGAGAAAAATAAAATATAATGTTAAATGTTTAGCAACATTACGAGTGGTGCAGAATGAAAAAAGTTTTTAACATTATATGTGATATGAAGTGAATGAGTGCATGTGAAACAGGTAATATTACCTGACAGGTACAATAGTTATTAAATAGTTATTAACTATTTAATAACTACCTAGTTAAAATAAAGACAAATTTGCCTGTAAAATAAAACCTAACCTAAGTTACAACTACACCTAACACTACACTACAATTAAATTAAGTACCTAAATTAAATAAATTAATTACAATTAATAAAATTATCTAAAGTACAAAAAAACAAACACTAAATTACAGAAAATAATAAACAAATTACAAGATTTTTAAACTAATTACACCTTATCTAATCCCCCTAACAAAATAAAAAGTCCCCCCAAAATAAAAAAACCCTACCCTACACTAAATTACAAATAGCCCTTAAAAGGACCTTTTGCGGGCATTGTCCCAAAGTAATCAGCTCTTTTACCTGAAAAAAAATTACAATCCCCCCCAACATTAAAACCCACCACCCACACAACCAACCCTACTCTAAAACCCACCCAATCCCCCCTTAAAAAAACCTAACACTAACCCCCTGAAGATCATCTTAACGGGATATGTCTTCCCCAAACCGGGCCGAAGTCCTCAACGAAGCCGGGAGAAGTCTTCATCCAAGCCGGGCGAAGTGGTCCTCCAGACGGGCAGAAGTCTTCATCCAGACGGCATCTTCTATCTTCCATCCGGTGCGGAGCGGGTCCATCTTCAAGACATCCGACACAGAGCATCCTCTTCTTCCGATGGCTAAACACAGAATGAAGGTTCCTTTAAATGACGTCATCCAAGATGTCATCCAAGATGGCTTCCCTTCAATTCCGATTGGCTGATAGAATTCTATTGGCTGATGCAATCATCCAATAGGATTGAACTGGCATTCTATTGGCTGATTGGAACAGCCTATAGAATGCCAGCTCAATCCTATTGGCTGATTGGTTTAATTAGTTTAAAAATATTGTAATTTCTTTATTGTTTTGTGTAATGTAGTGTTTGTTTGTTTTTGTACTTTAGATAATTTTATTTAATTGTAATTAATTGTATTTAATTTAGGTAATTCATTTAATTGTAGTGTAGTGTTAGGTGTAATTGTAACTTAGGTTAGGTTTTATTTTACAGGTAAATGTGTCTTTATTTTAATAGGTAGTTATTGAATAGTTAATAGCTATTTAATAACTATTGTACCTAGTTAAAATAAATACAAAGTTGACTGTAAATTAAAAATAAACCCTAAGATAGCTACAATGTAACTATTAGTTATATTGTAGCTATCTTCGGCTTTATTTTATAGGTAAGTATTTAGTTTTAAATATGAAATTATTTAGTTAATTGTAGTAATTTTATTTAGATTTATTTAAATTATATTTACATTAGGTGGGGTTAGGGTCAGGGTTAGACTTGGGTTTAGAGGTTAATAACTTTATTATAATGGCGGCAACGTTGGGGGCAGCAGATTAGGGGTTAATAAATGTAGGTAGGTGGCGGCGATTTTAGGGCCGGCAGATTAGGGGTTAATAATATTTAACTACTGTTTGTGATGCGGGAGTATGGCAGTTTAGGGGTTAATATATTTATTATAGTGGCGGCGATGTCCGGTTTGGCAGATTAGGGGTTAAAAAATGTATTTTAGTGTTTGCGATTTGGGAGGGCCTCGGTTAAGGGGTTAATAGGTAGCTTATGGGTGTTAGTATACTTTTTAGTACTTTAGTTAAGAGGTTTATGCTACGGCGTTGTAGTGTAAAACTCTTAACTTCTGACTTTTAAATGCGGTACCAGGCTTGACAGGAGAGGGTCTACCGCTCACTTTTGGTCAGACCGGCGCTATGCAAGTCCCATTGAAAATATAGGATACGCAATTGACGTAAATGGATTTGCGGTATTTCCGAGTCTGGCCAAAAAAGTGAGCAGTACACCTAAACCTTCAAGACTCTTAATACCAGCGGGCGTTAAAAAGCAGCGTTGGAACCAGCCAACGCTGCTTTTTAATCCTAACGCTAGACTCGTAATCTAGTCGTATGTTTGTGCAATCGTTTTTCATTATGAAAACATGGATATTCATTTCATTTTCACAGAATGAATATCCTAACAAATGCACTACCTAACAAATGGCTACGAGTGTTGCGTTATGAGGGGTGCGGTGCTAACTTGCACTTTATTGTCACCACTCACTTCCCTACAGCGCTGGTATTACAGGTTTTCATAAACCCAGCGTTATCAGGAAAGAAGTGAACGTAGAGCAAAATTGTGATCCATACCGCACTCCAATACCAGCGCTGCTGAAAGCTGCGGTGAGCTGGTTTTACGTGCTCGTGCACGATTTCCCCATAGACATCAATGGGGAGAGCCAGCTTAAAAAAAGCCAAACACCTGCAAAAAAGCAGCGTAAAGCTCCGTAACGCAGCCCCATTGATTCCTATGGGGAAACAAAATTTATGATTACACCTAACACCCTAACATGAACCCCAAGTCTAAACACCCCTAATCTTACACTTAATAACCCCTAATCTGCCGCTCCCGACGTTGGCCAACACCTACATTATATTTATTAACCCCCAATCTGCCGCCCCTGATATTGCCGACACCTACAATATACTTATTAATCCCTAATCTGCTGCCCCCAACATTGCCGACACCTACATTATATATATTAACCACTAATCTCCCATCCCCAATGTCGCCGCAATTTACCTACACTTATTACCCCCTAATCTGCCACCCCCAACGTTGTCGCCACTATAATAAACATATTAACCCCTAAACCGCTGTACTCACACATCGCAAACACTAGTTAAATATTATTAACCCCTAACCTGCCACCCCTAACATCGCCGCCACCTACCTACATTTATTAACCCCTAATATGCCGCCCCCAATGTCGCCGCCACTATACTAAATTTATTAACCCCTAAACCTAAGTCTAACCCTAACCCTAACACCCCCTAACTTAAATATAATTCAAATAAATCTAAATAAAACCTACTAAAATTACCTAAATAATAGGAAAAAATCCTATTGAGTTTCAATCCTATTGGCTGATCCAATTTGTCAATAGGATTGAGCTTGCATTCTATTGGCTGTTCCATTCAGCCATAGAATGTGAGCTCAACCCTATTGGCTGATTGCATCAGCCAATAGGATTTTTCAACTTTAATTCTGATTGGCTGATAGAATTCAAGGGATGCCATCTTGGATGACAACATTTAAAGGAACCTTTATTCTGGAAGAAGACTTCGATTGAAGAGGATGCTCCACGCTGGATGTCTTGAAGATGGAGCCACTCCGCGCCAGATGGATGAAGATAGAAGATGCCGTCTGGATGAAGACTTCTGCCCGTCTGGAGGACCACTTCTGCCAGCTTGGATGAAGACTTCTCCCGGCTTCGTTTTGGACTTTTTGCCGCTTGGATGAAGAGAAGACTTCTCCCGGCTTCGTTGAGGATGGATGTTTGGTCTTCAAAACTGTAGGTGGATCTTTGGGGTTTATTGTTAGGTTTTTTTAAGGGTTTATTGGGTGGGTTTTATTTTCAGGTTAGGATATTGGCACTTGAAAAAGAGCTAAATGCCCTTTTAAGGGCAATGCCCATCCAAATGGCCTTTTCAGGGCAATGGGGAGCTTAGGTTTTTTTAGTTAGGATTTTATTTGGGGTGTTGGTTGTGTGGGTGGTGGGTTTTACTGTTGGGGGGTTGTTTGTATTTTTTTTTACAGGTAAAAGAGCTGATTTCTTTGGGGCAATGCCCGCAAAAGGACCTTTTAAGGGCTATTGGTAGTTTAGTTTAGGGTAGGTTTTTTTATTTTGGTTTTTTTTTTATTTTGATAGGGCTATTAGATTAGGTGTAATTAGTTTAAATATCTGATAATTTTTTTTGTGTAATTTAGTGTTTGTTTGTTTTTTGTAATTTAGTTAATTGTATTTAATAAATGTAATTTATTTAATTGTATTGTAAAGTTAGGTGTTAGTGTATCTCTGGTTAGGTTTAATTTTACAGGTAAATTTTTAATTAATTTTAGCTAGGTAGTTAGTAAATAGTTAATAACTATTTACTAACTATTATACCTAGTTAAAATAAATACAAACTTGCCTGTAAAATAAAAATAAACCCTACGCTAGATACAATGTAACTATTAGTTATATTGTAGCTAGCTTAGAGTTTATTTTATAAGTAAGTAAGTAAGTACTAAGTATTTAGTTTTAAATAGGAATTATTTAGTTAATTATAGGAATTTTTATTTATATTTATTTTAATTATATTAAAGTTAGAGGGTGTTAGGGTAAGGTTTAGACTTAGGTTTAGGGGTTAATAAATTTAGTATAGTGGCGGCGACGTTGGAGCGGCAGATTAGGGGTTAATAAATGTAGGTAGGCGGCTGCGATGTTAGGGGCAGCAGATTTGGGGCAGCAGATTAGGGGTTAATAATATTTAACTAGTGTTTGCGATGCAGGAGTGCAGTGGTTTAGGGTTTAATATGTTTATTATAGTTGCGGCGATGTCCGGAGCAGCAGATTAGGGGTTAATAATTTTATTATAGTGTTTGCGATGCGGGAGGGCCTCGGTTTAGGGGTTAATAGGTAGTTTATGGGTGTTAGTGTACTTTTTAGCACTTTAGTTATGAGTTTTATGCTACAGCTTTGTAACGAAAAACTCATAACTACTGACTTTAGATTGCGTTATGAATCTTGCAGGATAGGCTTTACCGCTCACCTTTTGGCCTCCCAGAAAAATCTTGTAATATCAGCGCTATGGAAGTCCCATTGAAAAAAGACTTTACGCAAATTGCATAAGTTAATTTGCGTTACGGCCAAAAAAGTGTGCGGTACAACTTTTTTCACAAGACTCGTAATAACGCTGCTTTTTCACTCATAATGCAAAACTTGTAATCTAGCCGAAAGAAAATAGAGAAATACTAACAAAATTTGTCATCATTCATTAATTTCCCTTAAATTAGCTCTAACAGGTTAAATACTTGCCTCTAACGTTCTAAAAAGCCACGCTTATTGCAAACCTTTTTCAAAGGGCCCCTGGCCACACTAGGAGGCTTAGTGCAGCACATCTTAATGTCTATGCTAAAGGAAAAGGTCCTTAAGTCAAGGCCCTGGTATCTGCCATGTCCCTTTTCAATGTGGCAATAACATTCCAGCAAAAATCTATATTTAAAGGATGCAGCAATATTTTAGACACACGATAAATAAAGTAAAAAAATAGTATTAGAACATAGCAATGAAACTTATCAATTGTATTATAATTGCAGATAAGCAAATCTAGTATCTAAAAGGGGAGTACTGATACCATAGTAGGTCACCTGAATGTCAAAGAGTTGGAAATTATTATGAGTAACTCATCGTATTTCACAGAGATTCCTGCTATAGCCTGATTAAACCGTGCTGGGACACGGAGAAACGCGTTGCTTGTTTTTATATGCTTTTATGCTGTATTAAACCCTTTTGAATCTGTTTCATTGCTGCCGTACTCCTGATCATTTCTGAAGCATTTCTTGCACTGTGTTTGATGTCCATATGCACTTGTGACCTAAGTTTTGCTGCTAAACTAGCAGAGACTGCTATCCACCTAACAATAGCTGTGTAACAGCAAAGAAGTCCTTTGTAAACTGCACCGCTCCTGATTCTCTTGTTGCCGGGACAACAAAGACCATCTGTTCCAGGTGCCTGGTGAGTCTGCCGAGTGACTCTTTGGACTTGGCCTGCTTGTATTGTACATCAGTGCTTACTACCAAGTGAGTGAGATACCTGCTACGTATACATCTCTTCTTCAATTTTTATACTTATTGATCTGCACTATGTGGCGCCCTCTGTCTTTTCTGTTATAGATTCCTGCTATGATCAGCACTTTAGTTTAGGAAGCAAAATTAAAATTAAGAGACATGTTGCAATGCAAAGTGTGTTCAACAAGGCTGTTTTAATTTTAAAAGGAAAAAAACTAATCTATTTGGCCCCACATTCATGCACCCAACAACCACCACTGAAATCGCATGAGTGCTGATTGTTATGAACACCTCATGTATATCAGTTAATTTGGTTATGGAATGTAACCACAATGTGACCATTTAAGCTCAGAAATCAGCACACACATCTATCTGCTATATTTTTTTTATACCCACAATATTTTAAACTGCTGAACATTAATATTATTCCTTGTTTTGTTGCCTGACCTTGTATAGGATAGAACAATGCTGCATTAATAACATATCTAATGTTGACGGTTTCCCTTTGCTGTTGCCTACTTTTTCCCCTTCTATGTACAGTTCATATATTGAAAAAGGCAGTAGAAAGGTATTCATATATAGGATCTAGCTAATAAGATGCAAGAAATCCATATGTTCAGTAACTTATGACTGACATATTTAAGGTGGCTTACGGAATTAATTAAAAACTGATTAGCAGACATACCACAACGTTATTATTTAAATGCTTTTAAAAAGTGTGTATGATGTAATTCATGAAATGTCTTATAGTAAGAAAACAACTTTATAAGATTTGTTTGTGTGTGAATGTGCTTATAGCACACCTCAAAGTAAAGTTTGGAATTTCTTAAAGTAAGATATCAAATAAGGATCCCTGATAGACAAACCGATTTAGTGCTGACAATTAAGAAGGTGTCTAATGCATTTGAATTGCTCTATTACCATTTTGCATATCTTTACTAATTAAAAAATGAGACATCCTTCTATAGCTATATCCCTTTGTGCATATAGAAGCAATTAACTGAAGCAAAAGAGCAAATAACAGATCAGAAGATAAAGATAAATGTATAAATTAGTTTGTATGTCATTTCACTAGACAAAATGTCCTCTCAGAAAAAAATGGACAATGTGATTTAAATTCCCAGAGTTTTGTTTATAAAATGTATAATACAAAAACAAATTAATACTTGAAATATTCACTACTTGAAAACTAAACACATATTAAAAGGATACACATGTTCTACACCTTTTGTTGTGCTTAAATGTGTTACAAGGACATCTCCCATTTTCTTATTGGACAGCATTAATCTGCAGGAAACCTAAAGTTATACAATCAAATTTTAGGAGAATAAAATGAAACCTTTTAAGGTTGGAAAGAATGCTCTAGTATTAGACTGTGTTTTAGTGTATGTAGCATATTTATACACTGGCCTATTTTAGGTTCAGCACCCTGGATAGCCACCAATCAGCAAGCACTATCCAAGGGGCTGAACAAAAAAATGGGCCAGCTCCTAAGTTTTACATTGCTGCTTTTCAAATAAAGATAGCAAGAGAACAGAAAAGTTGATAATAGTTTTAAAAAAGAAAGTTGCTTAAAAGTGAATGCTCTATCTGAATCATTAAAGAAAAAGATTGGGTTTAGTATCCCTTTCAGTTTCTTGTAGGTTAATGCTGCCCAATGAGAACATGGGAAGTATCTTTGTAAAATATATGCTCTATTGATCCCACAGTTGCAGATTTGCGGCCAATCGGCCACTAGCAGGGAGTGTCAATCAGCCCAATCGTATAGGAATGGGTGGATTGCAGACCACAGCCTCAGAGGCAGGGGACAACTTATGGAGCAGCGATCTTTAGACCGCTGCTTCATTACTACTGTTTCTGGCGAGCCTGAAGACTTGTGCAGAAACAGGGGCATCAAACTGCATTCGGAGCTTGATAATTCGGCCCCGAAGAATGAAATCATCATGTTCTTGATTTTCCTCAGATCCCATTTTTCGAAAATATTCTACTTCTTTCAGGCCCAAGTCATGTTGTATACTTGTGTACAAGGATTCAACATCAGCTATTACTAGCCAAGTGGAAGGACTGACACATAGTTGTTCCAACTGCTTTAGTACATCCATTGTGTCCTGTACATATGAGGCCATCTGGGGTAATAATTCTCTTAGCCTATAGTCCATGCACTGACTTGCTTTTTCTGTCAGGCTATTGATGCCTGATATTATTGGACGGCCGGCTGGTTGGTTAATGTTCTTATGAATTTAGGGATTAAATAGATGGTGGGTGTATTTGTTTTAGAATTGTTGAGAAACTGATGCTCTTTGGTTGTTATTATTTTTAGTTTTTTTGCTGATATCGTTGTAGGTATTCTTGCATTGGATTGTACTCTAATTTCTTGTAACAGGATTGATCTTCAATTTGTAATTCTGCTTCTTTTAGATATAGTTTAGTCAGGGAGATCACTACATTTCCTCCTTTGCCGGAGTTCCTAATGATTACATCTTGCCAATTTTTCATTTCAGCAAGAGCTTTGTGTTCCTGGTCAGATTTTTCTTTTAAGTTTATTATTTTTATACAAATCACTTGATTGAACACCTCTAATTGGGGACAATTGTATGTCTTTGGCATACATTTGGATTTGTTTTTGATTTTGTCTCTCCACTGTCTCTCTTTAGGGGGTTCATTTTCTTTTAAGAGTTCCTCTTAGGTTTCCAAGGATTCTCTTTCCTCATCTGACCAAGTTTCTTTTTCATTAGGGTCTGAGTTATCATTATACAGTCTTTTTAGTGCTATTTTTACAAGGAAGAGTTGAAGATCATTAATTATTTCAAATTTGTCAACAAATGGTGTGGAGCAGAATGACTGTTTTTTTTTTTCTCATTGTTTCAGTCTGATTTGTGAGAAGGGACTCTGGGCCCTCCGATATGGTTTTTTACCTTGTTTGTTTTGTTTGTTTTTTGAGCGAGTCCTCATTTGTCTTTTTGGTTCCCCCCCCTGCCTCTTCTGGTGTATTTCCTTCTGAAGAGGAATTTTCTTCTTAAAAAATCCTTTCCTTTCATACGAGTTATTATTGTGTTGGATATAGAAGTAGTTTCTTGTGGTTCAGTATCGTTATCTGGTTTGTCTGATTCTTCCCCTTCAGTGTCAGACACATCATTTTGTATATCATTAACTCTAGAGGGTCTTTCTCTATTAGGGATAATTTGTCTTTTCCACTTATATTTTTTTTTCTTTTCATAATCTGACTTCTCTGCTGAGTTTTCCTTGTTTTGTTTGTTTTATTTCTTGTTCGTACTTCTCTAGCTCCTGCTGATATTTTTTATAGGCACTTTCAAAGTCTTTGTGTGTTTCAAATTCTTTTAATTGTTAATTTAATACTTGGATTTGTGTTTCTAGTATATCATATTCTGATTTGTCGTGTTTGATTAATATTTTCATTGATTTCTCAGAACATTCCATAAGTGCTTATTCCGATTCTGTGCTCAAATTTGGGTTTCAAAATTCAAATGCAGGAAATAGTCGCATTTTTAGGCCTCTGGGTATGAGTTTAAGCTTGATATATTTTTCAAAAAAATGATGGTTCCACTAAAGTTTATCTTGCCTGTGTATAATTTTGTTTGCTTGATTCATTCTGTCATGAATGTTATCAGTTGATGCTTGAGGGTTTTTAAACACCTCTTTAAATCAGCTTCTCTTTTCTGATGTCTTGATTGTTTATCTAGTTCCCATTTTGATTACATTTTGCTCTGAGAATACCATTAAACGTGTTTATTTTTATAAATTAATATACTTATTAGGTTAGGTTTTGAGTGTGTGTGCTCTATTGGTCAAGAAAACCAAATTATTAGGTAAAGATAATGGTTAATTTACAAAAAAGGGAAACAAATGGCACTACTTGTCATATTCAAAGACTTTATATGACTCGTATTATTAACTATCTCATATAATGAGATTCAGCTATTCAGATTATTGGTGCTGTGTATTGTATTTGAACTTAGGGAAAGTTAGAGGGTAAAGAACCCCCTACTGGAGAATACACTTATAGCAGATGGTCTCAGGGGTCAGAGACCATTTATTAAAACATAACTTTTAATAATATGTATTTGTAAAATATAATGGGTAAAAAGCTAAAAGCACACACTTATAATAATCCTGTATAAGTCTAAATACACACTGATATAGGTCAGTAACGGTATACTGAAATTGAGAGGAGAGTGAAAGTAACTAAATCAGCTTTATTATCTTAATAAGGATTACAATTTCCTCAGCTGGTATTCCATAGAACTGATATCCTATGTTGCTACTTCCTGGATGCAACACACTAATAATTGCAGACAACTATTGCAAACAACTATTGATAACTGTAATTTACAAGTAAAGTAGAACATAAAGTTTTAATTTTTTTTTACCTTTAACTATAATGTACCTAAAACACACTCACCTTCAATCACACTTCTCCATTTTTTTACCCACTCTTTTTGTTTGCCCCCCCTTTTTTCACCAATCAGATTTCACCATTTCCCATCTGTATCTTTAATATTTTATCCCCATACTCAGTACTTACACTCTAACTCACAGACACCAAACGTACCTTGAATGATTTTACCCCAATAAGTAATTCATCAGTATCACTCAATTAACACTTGATACAATAGTGTCAGGGTTTCTATCTAGTTGACGTACTTCTCCTTTAATTTCTCTACTACTTTCAATTGGACTGCCTACTTTACCTTTATAGGTACCCTTTGCACTATGGATTGTGCTTAGTGTTTTGTTAGCTGTGTATACTAGCAGCTGCTTCTACTTGAGCCATTTGGTGTGGATTACAAAATTTGTGTATTCATTCTGCCTTCTAACTTTTTACTCCAATCTCTTTCTGAAGTTACCAAGGAGTCTATTGAGTGTTTCAACAAACAAACAGCCTTTCTGGATCCTTGCTTAGCCTTTGCCTATGGTTGTTAAAACCACCACTGCAGCTACTCACAATACCGGAGCTAAAGAGAACTATTCACCCTTCTCCATCATCCTAATTGCATGTATCCTCCTAACTGAGCTTACCTTATCTCTACGTGTACAATCTTTTCCAGCTAATACTCTCGGTATATAAAAAAGCTGACAACAACTGCCGATGACGTCCCCCTCCAACCTGGGATAGCGGAAGCTACCGCCAGCACAGTAAAACTCCTCCACTTTTCGCATTTACTCCCGGCTGCTTGCTGCATAAGGATTCAGTAAGTTCTATCTCTGCTTCCCTCACAGATTCCTGCCTAATAAATAGCAAGTCTGGATAACTTCAGCAAGGTAACTAACCTGTAGTATTTAACAACCGCTACACATGTTTTGCTGAACTCAATATAATTAACGTGGACTTACTCCAACTGATATACTCAGCCCTCAGGTTAAAATACCTCTCTCCTGTCTGTTAAGACATTTAATTCCTGAGTGACGACTTGGATAAAATTTCATTCCTTTTGACATTATTTGAAACACTTTCTCCTACCATAGTGTTTCCTAGACAGAAGAGTGATACATTCAAACTTAACCTATTAATCTGCAGTTGTGTTCCACTAAAATTCATCTAGTCCACCAAAGCTGTTGCTGCCTTTAATTATTTAAAAGTCAGTTTCACCACTGCTCCCATTTTGAGATTCCCTGATGTTAACCTTCAATATGTACTGGAGGTTGATTCTTCTGATTTTGCAATAGGTGCTGTGTTATCCCAAAGGAATTCTATAACAGATCCCTTACATCCAGTTTCCTATTTTTCAAAGATGATGAATTCCACTGAGATGAATTACTCTATCAGCGAAAACAAACTCTTGGCCATACGAAGATCCTTAGAGTACTGGAGACATCTCTTGGAGGGTGCAAAACACTCCATCGTTGTATATACCGACCATAAAAACCTACAGTACCTGTAAAACAATAAGACCTTGTCAGCAAGACAGATGCGGTGGAGTTTGTACTTCGCCAGATTTGATTTTCATATAATATACAGACCTTCTAGCAAAAATGGAAAAACCGATGCCTTATCACGCCTTTTCCTGAAACCCACAGTATCAGCTACTCAAACATCAGTAATACCTAGTGAACGGTTCATTGGCCTTACTTCACAACTAATAACAGACATAAAGATCTCCTCTCGTACAGAGACAGAGATCCCCTATTCCATGTTAACTGAAGACTCAGGTATCTATTAACACAGGGGACAAATATTGGTTCCAAAAGAACTTAGACCTAAAATCTTGAAATATCATTATGACACTCCCATGTCAGGACACCCGGAATCAAACGCACCTACGAGCTACTATCGCGGACCTTCTGGTAGCCTGAGATGAAAGCTTCCATTGTAGATTATGTTCAGACTTGCATCACATGTGAAACAGCAAAAAAACTAAGGAAATTAACCACAAGAGCAAATATATTGGTGGCACTGGTTTGCACTATAACTAAGTTAATAATTGCAAGGTACTGGAAGACAGCGATTTCCTCATTTTTGATAATCAAGAACAAAATAGATTACTACTCAAATGAGTAGCGCCTCTGCAGATATATTGGATAATAAAGAACAGTTTTTACTGATGTGGGAACCCTGGATAATGTTCACTGAGGCCAGAGATAGATAAAAGGGATAGAAGAGGTTGTGATAGGGGTCTTAGACACAACTCCTGCCATCTCTGCTCCTGTACAGCTAGTCTGGATGGGTCACAACACACTTCCTTCTCCCCTCTCTTAGAGTTGAATCCAATTTTCCCCGTGGCAGGGGCTGGAGTTTCGGATAAGCTATTCAGATCGTACATAAGTTTCTTTCTGAGCTGGGTCCTCCTCCATAAGGGTGCTAGATGGAGCACTAAAGTATTTTTGAAATGTGGTTGTCAGCAAGTGGTTATGCTGAATTTATCTTTTATTTTTTGTTCTCGTTGTCTCTTCTTTTTGTTACATACCTTTGGTCACCTTGCACGGAGGCAGGAAGATTTGAAGAATTGTAGATTAATTGAAGCTGTAATACAGTTGGTCTGACTTCTTAATTGTAAAATGTTGAAAAATCAATAAAAAAAAATTTCAATAAAAAAAACAAAGGAAATTACTAATGCTAATGCCCATACCTGAAAAACCTTGGCAACAAATTTCTATGGATTTCATTGTGGAATTACCCATCTCATAAAACCAAAACACCACCATTTTAGTAGTTATTTATATGTTCACTAACGGCTAGATTTAGAGTTCTGCGGCCAAAGGGGTGCGTTAGCTATGCGTGCTTTTTCCCCCCGCACCTTTTAAATACCACTGGTATTTAGAGTTCACAGAATGGCTGCGTTAGGCTCCAAAAAAGGGAGCGTAGAGCATATTTACCGCCACTGCAACTCTCGATACCAGCGGTGCTTACGGACGCGGCCAGCTTCAGAAACGTGATTCCCCCATAGGAAACAATGGGGCTGTTTGAGCTGAAAATAAACCTAACACCTGCAAAAAAGCAGCGTTCAGCTCCTAACGCAGCTACATTGTTTCCTATGGGGAAACAGTTTCTAAGTCTGCAACTAACACTCTAACATGTACCCCGAGTCTAAACACCCCTAGCATTACACTTATTAACCCCTAATCTGCCGCCCCCGCTATCGCTGACACCTGCATATTATTATTAACCCCTAATCTGCCGCTCCGTATACAGCCGCAACCTACGTTATCCTTAAGTACCCCTAATCTGCTGCCCCTAACACCGCCGACCCCTTTATTATATTTATTAACCCCTAATCTGCCGCCCTCAACGTCGCCTCCACCTACCTACAATAATTAACCACTAATCTGCCGACCGAATCTCACCGCTACTATAATAAATGTATTAACCCCTAAAGCTAAGTCTAACCCTAACACTAACACCCCCCTAAATTAAATATAATTTTAATCTAACTAAATAAATTAAATCTTATTAAATAAATTATTCCTGTTTAAAGCTAAATACTTACCTGTAAAATAAATCCTAATATAGCTACAATATAAATTATAATTATATTGTAGCTATTTTAGGATTAATATTTATTTTACAGGTAACTTTGTAATTATTTTAACCAGGTACAATAGCTATTAAATAGTTAATAACTATTTAATAGTTACCTAGTTAAAATAATTACAAAATTACCTGTAAAATAAATCCTAACCTAAGTTACAATTAAACCTAACACTACACTATCAATAAATTCATTAAATAAAATACCTACAATTGTCTACAATTAAACCTAACACTACACTATCAATAAATAAATTAAATAAAATACCTACAATTACCTACAATTAAACCTAACACTACACTATCAATAAATTAATTAAATACAATACCTACAAATAAATACAATGAAATAAACTAACTAAAGTACAAAAAATAAAAAAGAACTAAGTTACAAAAAATAAAAAAATATTTACAAACATTTGAAAAATATTACAACAATTTTAAACTAATTACACCTACTCTAAGCCCCCTAATAAAATAACAAAGCCTCCCAAAATAAAAAAATGCCCTACCCTATTCTAAAATTAAAGAATTTTAGACCCAGCTCTTTTGCCTGTAAAAAAAAAACATACAATACCCCCCCCAACATTACAACCCACCACCCACATACCCCTAATCTAACCCAAACCCCCCTTAAATAAACCTAACACTAAGCCCCTGAAGATCTCCCTACCTTGTCTTCACCACACCGGGTCCCGATCTGTCCAGAAGAGCCTCCGAAATCTTCATCCAAGCCCAAGCAGGGGCTGAAGAGTGACGTCCATCCTCCTGCTGAAGTCTGGATCCAAGCGGCAAATGAAGAAGTCCATCTTCGGGAAGAAATCTTCATCCTATCCGGGCAGAAGAGGACATCCGGACCGGCAAACATCTTCATCCAAGCCGCATCTTCTATGTTGTTCCATCGGATGACGAGCAGCTGGTCTTGAAGACCTCCACGGCGGATCCCTCCTCTTCGTTCGACGCCCAACTGAAGAATAAAGGTTCCTTTAAGGGACGTCATCCAAGATGGCGTCCCTCGAATTCCGATTGGCTGATAGGATTCTATCAGCCAATCGGAATTAAGGTAGGAAAATTCTGATTGGCTGATGGAATCAGCCAATCAGATTCAAGTTCAATCCGATTGGCTGATCCAATCAGCCAATCAGATTGAGCTCGCATTCTATTGGCTGATCGGAACAGCCAATAGAATGCGAGCTCAATCTGATTGGCTGATTGGATCAGCCAATCGGATTGAACTTGAATCTGATTGGCTGATTCCATCAGCCAATCAGAATTTTCCTACCTTAATTCCGATTGGCTGATAGAATCCTATCAGCCAATCGTAATTCGAAGGACGCCATCTTGGATGACGTCCCTTAAAGGAACTGTCATTCTTCAGTTGGACGTCGAACGAAGAGGATGGATCCGCGCTGGAGGTCTTCAAGATCAGCCGCTCGTCATCCGATGGAACAACATAGAAGATGCGGCTTGGATGAAGATGTTTGCCGGTCCGGATGTCCTCTTCTGCCCGGATAAGATGAAGATTTCTTCCCGAAGATGGACTTCTTCATTTGCCGCTTGGATCCAGACTTCAGCCGGAGGATGGACGTCACTCTTCAGCCCCTGCTTGGGCTTGGATGAAGATTTCGGAGGCTCTTCTGGATGGATCGGTGAACCCGGCAAGGTGAAGACAAGGTAGGGAGATCTTCATGGGCTTAGTGTTAAGTTTATTTAAGGGGGGTTTGGGTTAGATTAGGGGTATGTGGGTGGTGGGTTATAATGTTGGGGGGGGTATTGTATGTTTTTTTTTACAGGCAAAAGAGCTGAATTATTTGGGGCATGCCCCGCAAATGGCCCTTTTCAGGGCTGGTAAGGTAAAAGAGCTTTCCTATTTTAATTTTGGAATAGGGTAGGGCAATTTTTTATTTTGGGGGGCTTTGTTATTTTATTAGGGGGCTTAGAGTAGGTGTAATTAGTTTAAAATTGTTGTAATATTTTTCTAATGTTTGTAAATATTTTTTTATTTTTTGTAACTTAGTTCTTTTTTATTTTTTGTACTTTAGTTAGTTTATTTCATCGTATTTATTTGTAGGTATTGTATTTAATTAATTTATTGCTAGTGTAGTGTTAGGTTTAATTGTAGGTAATTGTAGGTAGTTTATTTAATTTATTTATTGATAGTGTAGTGTTAGGTTTAATTGTAACTTAGGTTAGGATTTTTTTTACAGGTAATTTGTAATTATTATAACTAGGTAACTATTAAATAGTTATTAACTATTTAATAGCTATTGTACCTGGTTAAAATAAATACAAAGTTGCCTGTAACATAAATATTAATCCTAAAATAGCTACAATATAATTATAATTTATATTGTAGCTATATTAGGGTTCATTTTACAGGTAAGTATTTAGCTTTAAATAGGAATAATTTATTTAATAAGAGTTAATTTATTTCCTTAGATTTAAATTATATTTAACTTAGGGGGGTGTTAGGGTTAAGGTTAGACTTAGCTTTAGGGGTTAATAAATGTATTATAGTAGCGGTGAGCTCCGGTCGGCAGATTAGGGGTTAATACTTGAAGTTAGGTGATGGCGATGTTAGGGAGGGCAGATTAGGGGTTAATACTATTTATTATAGGGTTATTGAGGCAGATTAGGGGTTAATAATTGTAGGTAGGTGGCAGCGACGTTGGGGGTGGCAGATTAGGGGTTAATAAATATAATATAGGGGTTGGCGGTATTAGGGGCAGCAGATTAGGGGTTCATAGGGATAACGTAGGTGGCAGCGGTGTGCAGTCGGCAGATTAGGGGTTAAAAAAATTTAATAGAGTGGAGGCGATGTGGGGGGACCTCGGTTTAGGGGTACATAGGTAGTTTATGGGTGTTAGTGTACTTTATAGCACAGTAGTTAAGTGCTTTATAAACCGGCGTTAGCCCAGAAAGCTCTTAACTACTGATTTTTTTCTGCGGCTGGAGTTTTGTCGTTAGATTTCTAATGCTCACTTCAGCCAAGACTCTAAATACCGGCGTTAGGAAGATCCCATTGAAAAGATAGGCTACGCAAATGGCGTAGGGGGATCTGCGGTATGGAAAAGTCGCGGCTGCAAAGTGAGCATTAGACCCTTTCCTGACTGACTCCAAATACCAGAGGGCGGTAAAAACCAGCGTTAGGAGCCTCTAATGCTGGTTTTGACGGCTACCGCCCAACTCTAAATCTAGGCCTAAGATAGCCCACTTTATTCCTTTCCATAAATTACCAACCTTTTCAGAGACTGCCAGACTCTTCCTTGACAACATCGCCAAATTACACGGGATAATCATTGTCATGGATCGAGGCACTCAATTCACCTCATGCTTCTGGTCCAAGCTATGTCAAATGATGCAACTAGACCACCGATTCAGTACATCTTTTCATCCCCAAACCAATGGCCAAACCGAAAGATTAAACCAGTAGTTGGAAGAATATCTCAGATGTTACTGCTGTTACCAACAACATGACTGACATAGGATCCCTCATTCAACTTGACCCCATCTTTGGCTACTGATTCGCCAGTGGTAGATAACTTGTGTAACGGCCTGTTGGACAATTTTAGAGTCATTAGAGAAGATATCCAAAACGCACAGGCTTCTCATAAATACTATTACGACCTACAAAGAAGATCACCTCCCACTTATTCTATTGGAGACAAGGTCTGGCTTTCTACGAAAAACCAAAAATTATAAGTCCCCAGTAAAAAGCTTGCTCAGCGGTTCTTGGGACCTTTTACTATCCACAGGATAATCAATGCTAACGAAGTCAATTTAATTCTACCACCCTCACTCAAGGTGCACCCCACTTTCTATGTCTCTCTGATAAAACCTCAAACTCCATAAAACAAAGTCTTTATTCAATTACCATATAAAAAATATGGAGGCATCAAAACAAAGAATAGGAGATACAAATCGCAGCCAGTCAAACGTCTGACCAGTTTCGGTCACACAGGACCGTAATCATAGACATGATTAGACACACATGTAGTTACCCTTAAAAAGAACTAAAACCTCTGGCCTAGATTTGGAGATTGGCGGTAGCCGTGAAAACCAGCGTTAGAGGCTCCTAGCGCTGGTTTTAGGCTACCGCCGGTATTTGGAGTCAGTCAGGAAAGGGTCTAACGCTCACTTTTAAGCCACGACTTTTCCATACCGCAGATCCCCTTACGTCAATTGCGTATCCTATCTTTTCAATGGGATCTTTCTAACTCCGGTATTTAGAGTCGTGTCTGAAGTGAGCGTTAGAACTCTAACGACAAAACTCCAGCCGCAGAAAAAAGTCAGTAGTTAAGAGCTTTCTGGGCTAACGCCGGTTTATAAAGCTCTTTACTACTGTGCTCTAAAGTACACTAACACCCATAAACTACCTATGTACCCCTAAACCGAGGTCCCCCCACATCGCCGCCACTCGATTAAATTTTGTTAACCCCTAATCTGCCGACCGCCACCTACGTTATACTTATGTACCCCTAATCTGCTGCCCCTAACACCGCTGACCCCTATATTATATTCATTAACCCCTAACCTGCCCCCCACAACGTCGCCGCCAGCTACCTACAATAATTAACCCCTAATCTGCCGACCGCAAAGAGCCGCCACCTACATTATAGCTATGTACCCCTAATCTGCTGCCCCTAACACCGCCGACCCCTATATTATATTTATTAACCCCTAATCTGCCCCCCCCCAACGTCGCCTCCACCTGCCTACACTTATTAACCCCTAATCTGCCGAGCGGACCGCACCGCTGCTATAATAAAGTTATTAACCCCTAATCCGCCTCACTCCCGCCTCAAAAACCCTATAATAAATAGTATTAACCCCTAATCTAACCTCCCTAACATCGCCGACACCTAACTTCAATTATTAACCCCTAATCTGCCGACCTAATCTCGCCGCTACTGTAATAAATGGATTAACCCCTAAAGCTAAGTCTAACCCTAACACTAACACCCCCTAAGTTAAATATAATTTAAATCTAACGAAATAAATTAACTCTTATTAAATAAATTATTCCTATTTAAAGCTAAATACTTAACTGTAAAATAAACCCTAATATAGCTACAATATAAATTATAATTATATTATAGCTATTTTAGGATTTATATTTATTTTACAGGTAACTTTGTATTTATTTTAACCAGGTACAATAGCTATTAAATAGTTCAGAACTATTTAATAGCTAAAATAGTTAAAATAATTACAAAATTACCTGTAAAATAAATCCTAACCTAAGTTACAATTAAACCTAACACTACACTATCAATAAATAAATTAAATAAAATACCTATAATTATCTACAATTAAACCTAACACTACACTATCAATAAATTAATTAAATACAATACCTACAAATAAATACAATTAAATAAACTAACTAAAGTACAAAAAATACATTATTATATATATATAATTACACCTACTCTAAGCCCCCTAATAAAATAACAAAGCCCCCCCAAAATAAAAAAATGCCCTACCGTATTCTAAATTACAAAAGTTCAAAGCTCTTTTACCTTACCAGCCCTGAACAGGGCCCTTTGCGGGGCATGCCCCAAGAAATTCAGCTCTTTTGCCTGTAAAAAAAAACATACAATACCCCCCCCAACATTACAACCCACCACCCACATACCCCTAATCTAACCCAAACCCCCCTTAAATAAACCTAACACTAAGCCCCTGAAGATCTTCCTACCTTGTCTTCACCTCACCGGGTATCACACCGATCCGTCCTGGCTCCGATATCTTCATCCAACCCAAGAGGGGGCTAGACATCCATCATCCGACGGCTGAAGAAGTCCAGAAGAGGGTCCAAAGTCTTCATCCTATCTGGGAAGAAGAGTAGATCCGGACCTGCAACCATCATCTTCCAAGCGGCATCTTCTATCTTCATTCAATGAGGACCGGCTCCATCTTGAAGACCTCCATCGCGGATCCATCCTTCTTCTCCGAAGACTTCCCGACGAATGACGGTTCCTTTAAGGGACGTCATCCAAGATGGCGTCCCTCGAATTCCGATTGGCTGATAGGATTTTATCAGCCAATCGGAATTAAGGTAGGAAAATTCTGATTGGCTGATGGAATCAGCCAATCAGAATATTGTGTCTGGTCTGAAGGAAAACATTACAAGCAAGCTTACGATATAAACTGCACCAGAGATAGAAAAGACATTTAAAACACAGTTTTCAGTGCTTACACTGGCAAATTTATTAACCTTTTATTCAACTGATTGTTGTCAACATTGGTAACTATTTAACCTATATATATATATATATATATATATATATATATATATATATATATATATATATATATATATATATATATATATACTGGTGGAGAGTTTTTAAGTGTGTGCTCTTTTATTAGCAATTAAATTAAAAGTTACATTTTATATATCTTCAATATATCAGTATCAAGTAGTTACAAATAGTACATAGAAGCATACTTTCTTTAGCATATCCATTCTTGAATGTAATGTGAATAAGTCTATACAGTTAAATAATCCTGATAGATGAAATCACTAACAAAATCACTAACAAACTCACCAGGCAGACAAATAATCTCTGGTATTGGCTCACTGTCTAGTAATTTATCAAAATACATTGACAAGGATCTACAGAAATTTGTAAGGAAATTACCTGCATTCCTAAGGGATTCCACAGAGGTATGGAACATCTTGAATAACATAACATGGCAGGATAATTATATAGGTCACATGTGATGTGACATCATTAAATACATGTATCAACCACATAGATGGCCTCAACTCTGTGGAATATTTCCTAGACAAAGACATGACACAAGAACAAAAAAACTTTAATCTTAATGGTAAAGAAAATATTCTTAACCATAATTATTTTAGTTTTGAAGGACATTTTTACAGACAACTTTATGGAACAGCTATGGGGACCAGGTTCGTGCCCAGCTATGCGAATCTATATATGGGTAAATGGGAGTCCATAATTTGAGACTCCTGCCGTGCGAGCATGGACTTGGTCCTAGACAAAAGATACATTGAATATATCCTAATGATTTGGAAGGGGGCTTTGGAAGATCTAACCCATACATTAATGGTCATGAATAACAATCAGGCTAATCTTAGATTTATTCACCAATATAGCAACGAACACATACATTTTTTAGAAATAAGGTGGCGCAATGTAAAATCACTATTCCCTGATCGAAATTGCTAAAAATATATTTATAAGTATTATGTACTCATAATAGATGTAATTTGAGCATAATACATAACAACAAAAGAAACAGTCCTAAAAATTGTGACCATATGGTTACTGTATATGTCAATAATTGCCACAAACTCTAAGTATAAACTATGAATACTAACAATTTATTGATCCATCATTGTATTATATTTAAATAACACTCCTATACATGAAATCCTAGGTTTAATTAAAACAATCTATATTACAACTAATATAGACACTGGTGTCCGTAAATGTTAATAAATAATCTTAGCTAGTGCTTAACATCCTAATTTGCTGAGCGAATAGTAACTAGATACTAGATATCTCTCAATGTGAAAACATATAATGCATAAAATATATGCATATAACGTGTACACATGTACTCATGCAAAACAAAAGAAATATAAAAAATGCAAAAATGCAAAAACATATCATATATCCTTAGGGCTCGATGATTGAAAGCTCTCTGGGCTGGCGAGATTATTAAAGAATGCTCGCCAGTCCTATTTCCCTTGTGGAATGATCTAAAGCCATTTTTTACCCTGAAAACAGGGTGTCTCGCTAAGGGGCGTATACTGCATTTTCATATGAAATGTGCACAACAAAAATCATATTTTAAACATTATACAAAACAAATATTTGAATCATTCACACAAAAATAAGAAGGGGAAAATTGTATTGTTAAGGTGCATCACAAATCGTAACAAA
Source organism: Bombina bombina (assembly GCF_027579735.1). NCBI lineage: Eukaryota > Metazoa > Chordata > Amphibia > Anura > Bombinatoridae > Bombina > Bombina bombina. The sequence continues at coordinate 374,674,421 of NC_069499.1, forward strand.
ATTCTTTAAATCAAATTAAATTTTCACAGCGTAAATCGTAATTGTAGTACACTGAATGTGCAAAAGTCACACAGAAATTTGAATTTATAAATTAAAATGCAAACCGTAATTGTTGTTTTTTTGTAAAATGCGCTGAACATGGGCGTTCCATGGGCATATATGAAAATGTCTCACTAATCTCAGCGTAATTCTATAAAGATTTTCGCACTGCAGATATCACAGTTTTTTCTCGCCAACTAAAAGGTGGCAAGCTTTTGTCAAAACAATACGAACACTTATAACCCCAATATAAAAACAAATGCATACGAACATATAGGCGAATGTAAGATGCTATAAGCAGAAAGCAGCGTAATGTGAGTTATATTGGCTGCAGGATTTTAATTTTTAAGTGCTCCTCCTGCTCTCTGCTAACTTTGCACTAAGGAGCGAAGTTTCCCTAACCAGCGCGCTCCAATACTTTTAATACGAGCAATCTCGCAACTCGCAGGGACTGCCCCTTTTTTACGACTGCCCCTTTTTTACGATCATTGCACCGGGGCAGCCCTGCGAGTGTCAGTGAGAAAAAGAAGGTTTTATCTGGCGAACAATATATCATCGAGCCCTTAGTGTCCTTGAAATGAAATGTGAATCAAATAAATACTCGCTTTGGTCTACCTTAAAAAAGAGAATGAAAAATATATGTGCAATATCTTCTAAGTATTTGAACCTAAATGAAAAGGGGCTCACCAAAATAGAAGAGCACCAATGGATCTGGGAAGAACTCAAGCCTCAAAGTCTGTGTAAAGTCGACGTGTTTCGGCAAAAAATAGGGCCTTTTTCAAGATATAGGGGGATATTAATCAAGCCGTCAACCGCAAATACGCTGGAATTCTGGAGCCTAATTGTGGTGAGCTTGATTTGACCTAGTTATCAAAGCCTACAGACCGGTAAAAGCAGAAATCTGTGACATAACATACGATTCGCCGGTCTCAATCCGACACAGATTGATGCTTACGTCATTACAGATACGCTCGCTGGCTATTCCAGCCCAGCATGCCTGGTTTCCAATCAGCCACCCTGGAAGCCACAGATGCCATAGGAATTAATGGGAGTCTGAAAGCAGTGAAAGCTTATGTTCGATGCTGCTAGATATCCCATTGATTTCTATGGTTAAAAAACAGTTACGTTTACACCTAACACCCTAACATAAGCCCCAAGTCTAAACACCCCTTATCTGCGCCCCAACATTGCTGCAACCTAAATAAAAGTATTAACCCCTAATCTGCCACTCCTGGATCCGCCGCCACTAAATAAATGTATTAACTCCTATCCCGCCGCTCCCAGACCCCGCCGCCACCTAAAGTTTTTTGTACCTTCAAAGTTCTGGAAACAGAACTTTAAACTTTAGAACATGCAGAATGTTGTATTTATATAGTGAACGATAACAAGCAGTAATCTCCTATAGGACTTGCAGGAAAAAATAAACAACAGTTGTGATGAGCTGAGTCAGCGATATACTGTCCGAAAAGGGCATCTGCAGACTACCCCTCTCCTATTTTTGGGATATGTTCATCACTTTGGAAGCAAAAAATGTCTCCACCTGAGGCAAGTGGACATCTCAGCCATCCAATCTGGTTTGAAGGTTTAAACCAACAATGTAAAAGCTGATCAGGGAATCTTTTTGGCATCTCTGAAGACTTTTGTGAGATCTCTTGCCATATGTTTGTGTGAGAAATAGCCGTCTTATTAACATGCTTGTGAATATAACCATTGCTTAAGGTATCCTTTTGTTTAGGGGCATCTATCGCTTTAATGTGCTTCTTCTCAGTGATCTCATCTGATTGGTAGCCCCCATCAAGTCCTCTGAGAGGCTCAACGTATCTTTGATTTAAGCCTAATAGGAGATACCTGTTTGGCCTTCTAGCGGGTGCCGATGTATGAGGGACGGCTGGTATTGGGTAGTGATCTCTGGTCTCAATGCACTTAAGAACTTGTGCTGTTACTTTGGTAGGCATGCAGTCTGCAAGTTTAGAGTCCCTTAGCAGCTGAGATTCTCCATAGCAGGGTATAATGCTTTGATATCTTGCAACATTGTTGTGTAGTTCTGTATTAGGTGTTATGTGCGCCATAAGGCCAGTGCCATTTTGATTGCTGGAGTCACAGGATCTTTCTTGTTGGTTGCACGATATACTGTTAATACAAATTTTGTTCAGCAGGTATCGTATGGTGCTCTGTCAAGTAGTGTTTCAAAGATTTTCTGCAGTTTCTCAAATGATGATAGTAGGCGATGTTGTAACTCCGATTCTCCCGAACCGGTCTTTGTTAAAGGAGATGTAGGAAAAAAGAAACCCTCACCCTTCTTCCGATTATCTATATTGTGAGATGTTATTGGTAATTTAGCTTAGAGTCCAGCTAGATATGAATGTTGAAGAGATTCAGTAAGCCAGAATACTCTGACAGCACTGATAACTTGACTCTTCCCGGGGGGAGGTGGATACCTAATGATAGGCTACCGCATTAGGCCTTTCTCCAATATGGGTCCCCAATGTCATAAAAACAGCAAAAATAAATTATTTAGGACTCCAGATGCCAGATCTTTGGAGCTTTCAATTATGATGCTTTTGTTCTTGCTGTAAGGAGCCAATAATCGGTGGATTATTAAGGATTCTGTTGGAGCCTTCAGATAATGTGTCCTATTCAGAATACTGCACGGACACGCCCCCCACATTTTGGTGTTTTTAAAGAGATGTAAGACCATGCATGAATTGTTAAAAAGGTTTAATCCACCCCTCTGGAAGATGAGAATTTTGTGCTATCTAGTACTTTTAAAGTCAATATTAATACTTACTAATTTTTTGCATAAATTGCAAAATGCTGCAAAGAACAAAATTACAAAAATATATATTTTTTCTTCTGCTTTCAGTTTTTGTTTGTTATTGAGCAATCTATATATACAATCCTACGTTTTAGTATTTTGGAAAGCTGAATTGATGTTAAATGCGTAACTATAAAATATGTGTTTACCACGCACTTTCAGAAATACTTTGGGCCAAATTACAAGTGGGGCCCTAAATATAGATTGCAAGCAAGCGATATTAGCCCTCCCCTTTGTAATACCAGCACAAAATAATGTGAGCTTGTATTACAAGTAAATCGCAATGCAAAATGCAAGCTCAAGTTCGTGTTGCTAGGAAGCATTGCACTCACGAGAGCACGCATCCATAGTCTCCTATGGGAAACTCGCACAGCGAAGGGGGTAAGTAGTGCAGCAATGGGCAGCAATTTTAAATATATATGTATATGATTATATGCATATATACTGTATGTATGTGTTAATATGTGTATATACAAATATCAACACATAAATATTTATGTATATAATCATATACATATATATTTACATTGTGGTCTATGGTTTGATGTTCATTTAATTTGCAGTAATCAACAAACACAATCGGTTTTAACTAATAACAAACAGATTATTGGATTGTTCTTGTACATATTGAATATATCATTCAAATAATAACAGTATAGGTTGGAAAAAGTTTTTGAAACCCTAGGCTAATGACTTCAAAAAAAGTTAATTAGATTTGGAAATTGGCAAGCATAGTGTCCAATTAATGAATTCAGATTGGAAGTGTGGGTTAGAGCTACTTTGACTTATAAACAGCACTCAAACATTTTGAATTTGCTATTAATAAAATGCATCTGTTGATGTGAACAATGCCTCTGTTAGAGGTAAATTAGATAACTGGTGACAATTTATCACCACTAAGTATTCTGAATCTCATCTGGAGCAAAGCATTGAACTTGACGCAAGATCTTGGAGAACAGAGTCAAACCACATGAATGGAGTGTAACAACTGTTCTGTTTATTGACACAATGTGGTTATATAGAATACATCACATGCATGTAAATTACACAGAGGGTCTTCATACATGCCCCCTATTACAAGTTAGTTAGTATAAGACTTAAAGAAACTTCAGACATACGATCCTTTTTTAAAGTGAATGTAAATTTTGATGCTAAAGTGCCCGGTGTTTAAAAATTTGAATAAAAACAGGAGCACTTTAATTCATCAAAATTTAAATTTCAGTTGTGTTATGAAAAAATACTTACCTTTTAATCTTGACAGACACTCCAACTTCCTCCGCCAGTCGCAAAGCCTCTTCCTGGGTCTAAAATGAGTAATCCAGCTTCCTCCAATCATGGAGTTGAATCAAAACTGATTCCCCCAACAGATCAATGTTAGTACAACAGTTCAATATTAGTTCATAATGGCTTCTTAGATACACAATGGAGGCAGTTTGTTTATATATTCCTACAGCCTCACAAAAAAGAGCTCTCAGAAGACCTGTGATCTAGAATTGTTGCATTGCATAGGGTTACAAAGTAATCTCAGAGAGCTTAGATATTCATCTGCCACTGTTATAAAAATTGTCTACAAATGGAGAGGATTTAGTACTGTGGCTACTCTCCCTAGATGTGGCTGTCCAGCCAAGATAACTCAAATACACACTGCACAATTCTCAATGAGGTAAAAAAAGAACCCTAGATTGATAGCTAAAAGCTTGTAGAAATCATTGAAGCTGGTCAACCTCTCTGTTCATGCGTCTACCATATGGAAAACATTGAGTAGGAATGGTATCCATGGCAGGAAACCTGGAAGAAAGCTACTGCTTTCCACAAAATAAATATTGCTGCATGCCTGAAGTTACCAAAAACCACTTCAATACTCCAAAACACTACTAGGACAATGTTTTTCGGACTAATGAAACTAAGGTTGAGTTGTTTGGAAACTCAGCACTATGTATGGTGTAAAAAGGGCACCACTTACCACCATGAAAATATCATCCCAACTGTTAAAGTGAATGTAAATTTTGATGACAAAGTTCCCGGTTTTTAAAAATTCGATTTGAAACAGGGGCACTTTAATTCATAAAAATTTACATTTCACTCGAGTTGTGAAAAAAATACTTACCTTTTAAACTTGACAGCCACTCCAGCTTCTCCCGGTCGTCGCAAGCCATTTCTGACATCAGAAATGATGGATCATTCATCCTCCAATCACAGCGTCGTCCTCAGCGGAATTAGTTTCTGATTCAACACCGTGATTGAAGGAAGCCGGATTCCTCATTTTAGATCCAGCAAGAGGTTTTGCTTTTTAAAGAACGGGCACTTTGGCATCAAAATTTACATTCACTTTAAGTACGGTGGAGGGAGCATCATGATTTGGGGCTGTTTTTCTGCTTTGTGGCCTGGACCACTTGCCATCATTGAGGAAAAAATAAATTCCCAATTTATCAAAATATAGTACAGGATTATATCAGGATGGCTTTGCACCAGCTGAAGCTCAGCATAATTTGGATGATGCACCAGGACAATGATACTAAGCATTGAAGTAAATCCACTACAGAACAGCTTAAAAAAAATCTATCTTTTGGAGTTGCCCAGTGAGAGCCCAGACCATAACCCCATGGAGATGCTGTAGAATGACCTCAAGAGCTGTTCACACCAGTCATCCTAATAATATGGCTGAGCTAAAGCAGTTCTGTAAGAAATAATGGTCCAAAATTCCTCCTGAACATTGTGCAGGTCTAATCCACAGCTACTAAAAATGCTTGGGCTCCTCAAAGGAGGATCAAATAGTTATGAAATCCAAGTGTTCACTTACTTTTTCGACAGCACTGTAGATCTTTAATAGGATTTGTTAGAGACATGAAAAACTATAATTGTTTGTGTGTTGTTAGCTTAATCATATTGTTTTTGTCAATCCTTGAAACTTTGATGAAGATGAGATGACATATTATACCCTTTCATAAAGAAAACCAACTAATTCCAAAGGGTTCACATACTTTTTCTTGCCACTGTATCTGTCTGTTTGTTTATCAGCATGCATATATAAATGTATATACAGATATATGAGTGTGTAGGGGCTGTTATTTTTTAATATCAAAAAAAGCATTTCAAAAGGGGTGGGTTGATTTACGGGGGCCACTGGGTAGGATTGTCTCCTGGGTCAAAGATTGCCAGTCCTTCTATGTACTGCATGTGAAGGATATTAAATGGGAGATTAACATTTTGAGTTCCCTATGCTTCCATGACATTTTCAGACATCAGTCAGGAAGTATTTGAAGATAATGTCCTATGACATTATTAAATTCTCTTTTCTTCAAGTGTGCGTTTTTTTTTTTTTTAATCCATTAATTAATCACTTTTACATTGCTTATCTTGGGTGATTATTATTGAATTCTTCTTTCCCTAAAGTGGAAGAAGACTTAAGAATCAGTGGGATGAGCAAGCCTGCATTGTTTTATGCTTTGTGCTTCTGAATTCTGAATTTATTTATGCTTGCTGTGCTTTTTTATATTTTGTTTCTATGGTTTAGTCAAGTTCTTGGACTTTTTCCATAAGAAACTTACACATAGGGGCCTATTTATTAATGTGCGAGCAGACATGATACGATGTAGCATTTATCATTATACAAACAGTTCTTGTCAACTGCTTGTGCAATGCCGCCCCATGCAGATTTGCGGCCAATTAGCAGGGGGTGTCTATTAGCCCGATCGTATAGGATCGTGCGGATTGAAGACCGCAGCCTCAGAGCTTGCGCGGAAACAGGTGCGTTAAGCTCCTTTCGGAGCTTGATAATTTGGCCCCATAGAATCAAACTGTTTGTTAGATACTTAGATACACTTGTTTCTTGATCTTAAACTGGTTGCAAACCGAGTCTACACGACACCAAATTAATAATCTGTTGAAAATAGGTAAAAGCGTAATATATATATAAAAAAAATGTTATTGCAACATTATTAAATATAAGTATATTTCAGTTTAATAATAATTCAGTTGTTCACATGCACACATATGCTATATTCATTTTTGAAAACTGTTTTTTAATTCAAATTTATATTCATAAGGGAGATAAGTATCAATATATTTTGTGTGCACAATTTTAGAAATTAATCTGAATAAAATAACACATACAGTATCTCATTTTCTCTTTTTATGCCATGTACTTGTGATTACCATATCTCTAGGGTCCAATTAGTAAGTGTTTCCTGAATTTTTTCCAGTTTATATAGAGTTCCTAAAGTGCCCTTTTTTCTTTACAAAGCTTTATCTCTTTTATACTGTTTTTTTAAGAACGTGTTTTGTTTTCAGTAGATTTTTGCATTCCCACACAATAAAACATATTTGTTCTAGCAAATTATTTAAAATAAATTTTAACTTTCTTCTAGTTTTATATCTCACTGAAAGTAAATAACAGTTTGTTATTTTATTTTTAAGTATTATGGGAGTCAGATTTGCTTTTCAAATTAATAATGATATTATTATTATTATTATTATTATTATTATTATTAATAATAATAATAATAAGAAGAAGAAGAAGAATAACAATCAAAATTACAGCGACATTGTATGTACTCATCATATGTTAAAACATCTCCTCCTCTAAGGTCTGAACTGTGGTAACTAGATAACCTTCACCCTTATATTGTTTAGGAAATTACATATAATTGAAAACTTGACCTCTGAAGCATTCAGCAAAAGGGACGCTGATTCACCCACTTGATTTTAGTTCAACAAAGCCTCTGTGATAGAAATAATATATAATATATAGTACTTCAATACATTAAAACATGCCTAGAGCGTATTGCCACAGCTCAGCTAATTTGTAGCTATATGTTGTATATCTTTGTTTGCCTCAACTAAAGATTGTTGAAGTAGTTATGTACCTTTGTGAGATTTAAGTGGGAGAGGACTTAAGAAAGCTGTAACGTTCCCCTTATGATTTTATTGTGTTGCAGTATAATCAGATAGGAAGATGAGAAGCAAGGTCAATGCCAGACTAGAATCAATAAAACATATTCTCTAAAGTAGTGTGACAGAGAAGGAATTCATGATAACCCTTGATAGATATGAAAACATGATTATAAAACTGACTAGTATTATATTAAAATATGCATTATTTTCAATATAGTTTATTATAGAAGTGTTTGATTTACGTCTACACATGTGACTTTGAATAATGATTAAGGTTGACAAGTAATGTACACAATATAAAGTATTTGAAAACTCTACCAAAATTAGTGTAAATAAGTTTATTCTGTTGTTTTTTTGGGAAAAATCTTATAAGAATGACCTGCCCCCATCTAGAATACTTGAGTGAAGCAACACATGATCCCAGGGCACTAAAGGAAAGCAGAAAAGAGGTCAATTCTAATAAGTAGAAGGCTAAGAAATGTAAGGGCATTGCAAATGGTTTTGAGTTGGGGTAGTATTATAGATAAAAATAAAATATTTCAGCTGCAATTATTAAAAATGTTTCTACTGCTATAAAATATGGTTAAATAGTCCCAAGGAACTGATTGTTTGAATAATTTGAAACAAAATTAATATTAATTTTTACATAGTCACAAAACACCACACAATTTATAAATAATAAATAAAAAAAATGGGGTCTAATAAAAGTTTGCATTAATACAAGGATTAACACCTTCTCAATTCATTAGTAAAGTCCTAGGCCTAGATTTGGAGTTCGGCGGTAAAAGGGCTGCTAACGCTCCGCGGGCTTTTTTCTGGCCGCACCATAAATTTAACTCTGGTATCGAGAGTTTAATCAAATGCTGCGTTAGGCTCCAAAAAAGGAGCGTAGAGCATTTTTACCGCAAATGCAACTCTCGATACCAGAGTTGCTTACGGACGCGGCCGGCCTCAAAAACGTGCTCGTGCACGATTCCCCCATAGGAAACAATGGGGCTGTTTGAGCTGAAAAAAAACCTAACACCTGCAAAAAAGCAGCGTTCAGCTCCTAACGCAGCCCCATTGTTTCCTATGGGGAAACACTTCCTACGTCTGCACCTAACACTCTAACATGTACCCCGAGTCTAAACACCCCTAACCTTACACGTATTAACCCCTAATCTGCCGCCCCCGCTATCGCTGACCCCTGCATATTTTTTTAAACCCCTAATCTGACGCTCCGTAAACCGCCGCAACCTACGTTATCCCTATGTACCCCTAATCTGCTGCCCTAACATCGCCGACCCCTATATTATATTTATTAAGCCCTAATCTGCCCCCCTCAACGTCGCCGACACCTGCCTACACTTATTAACCCCTAATCTGCCGAGCGGACCTGAGCGCTACTATAATAAAGTTATTAACCCCTAATCCGCCTCACTAACCCTATCATAAATAGTATTAACCCCTAATCTGCCCTCCCTAACATCGCCGACACCTAACTTCAATTATTAACCCCTAATCTGCCGACCGGAGCTCACCGCTATTCTAATAAATGTATTAACCCCTAAAGCTAAGTCTAACCCTAACACTAACACCCCCCTAAGTTAAATATAATTTTTATCTAACGAAATAAATTAACTCTTATTAAATAAATGATTCCTATTTAAAGCTAAATACTTACCTGTAAAATACATCCTAATATAGCTACAATATAAATTATAATTATATTATAGCTATTATAGGATTAATATTTATTTTACAGGTAACTTTGTAATTATTTTAACCAGGTACAATAGCTATTAAATAGTTAAGAACTATTTAATAGTTACCTAGTTAAAATAATAACAAAATTACCTGTAAAATAAGTCCTAACCTAAGATATAATTAAACCTAACACTACCCTATCAATAAAATAATTAAATAAACTACCTACAATTACCTACAATTAACCTAACACTACACTATCAATAAATTAATTAAATACAATTCCTACAAATAAATACAATTAAATAAACTAGCTAAAGTACAAAAAATAAAAAAGATCTAAGTTACAGAAAATAAAAAAATATTTACAAACATAATAAAAATATTACAACAATTTTAAACTAATTACACCTACTCTAAGCCCCCTAATAAAATAACAAAGCCCCCCAAAATAAAAAATTCCCTACCCTATTCTAAATTAAAAAAGTTACAAGCTCTTTTACCTTACCAGCCCTGAACAGGGCCCTTTGCGGGGCATGCCCCAAGAATTTCAGCTCTTTTGCCTGTAAAAGAATAAATACAATACCCCCCCCCCCCAACATTACAACCCACCACCCACATACCCCTAATCTAACCCAAACCCCCCTTAAATAAACCTAACACTAAGCCCCTGAAGATCTTCCTACCTTGTCTTCACCATACCAGGTTCACCGATCCGTCCTGAAGAGCTCCTCCGATGTCCTGATCCAAGCCCAAGCGGGGGCTGAAGAGGTCCATGATCCGGTCAAAGTCTTCATCCAAGCGGGGCAGAAGAGGATCTTCCATCCGATTGAAGTCATCATCCAGGCGGCATCTTCGATCTTCTTCCATCCGGAGCGAAGCGGCAGGATCCTGAAGACATCCAGCGCGGAACATCCATCCGGACCGACGACTGAACGACGAATGACTGTTCCTTTAAGGGACGTCATCCAAGATGGCGTCCCTCGAATTCCGATTGGCTGATAGGATTCTATCAGCCAATCGGAATTAAGGTAGGAATTTTCTGATTGGCTGATGGAATCAGCCAATCAGAATCAAGTTCAATCCGATTGGCTGATCCAATCAGCCAATCAGATTGAGCTTGCATTCTATTGGCTGTTCCGATCAGCCAATAGAATGCGAGCTCAATCTGATTGGCTGATTGGATCAGCCAATCGGATTGAACTTGATTCTGATTGGCTGATTCCATCAGCCAATCAGAAAATTCCTACCTTAATTCCGATTGGCTGATAGAATCCTATCAGCCAATCGGAATTCGAGGGACGCCATCTTGGATGACGTCCCTTAAAGGAACAGTCATTCGTCGTTCAGTCGTCGGTCCGGATGGATGTTCCGCGCTGGATGTCTTCAGGATCCTGCCGCTTCGCTCCGGATGGAAGAAGATCGAAGATGCCGCCTGGATGATGACTTCAATCGGATGGAAGATCCTCTTCTGTCCCGCTTGGATGAAGACTTTGACCGGATCATGGACCTCTTCAGCCCCCGCTTGGGCTTGGATCAGGACATCGGAGGAGCTCTTCAGGACGGATCGGTGAACCTGGTATGGTGAAGACAAGGTAGGAAGATCTTCAGGGGCTTAGTGTTAGGTTTATTTAAGGGGGGTTTGGGTTAGATTAGGGGTATGTGGGTGGTGGGTTGTAATGTTGGGGGGGGGGGGGTATTGTATATATTCTTTTACAGGAAAAAAAGAGCTGAAATTCTTGGGGCATGCCCCGCAAAGGGCCCTGTTCAGGGCTGGTAAGGTAAAAGAGCTTGTAACTTTTTTAATTTAGAATAGGGTAGGGAATTTTTTATTTTGGGGGGCTTTGTTATTTTATTAGGGGGCTTAGAGTAGGTGTAATTAGTTTAAAATTGTTGTAATATTTTTATTATGTTTGTAAATATTTTTTTATTTTCTGTAACTTAGATCTTTTTTATTTTTTGTACTTTAGCTAGTTTATTTAATTGTATTTATTTGTAGGAATTGTATTTAATTAATTTATTGATAGTGTAGTGTTAGGTTAATTGTAGGTAATTGTAGGTAGTTTATTTAATTATTTTATTGATAGGGTAGTGTTAGGTTTAATTATATCTTAGGTTAGGACTTATTTTACAGGTAATTTTGTTATTATTTTAACTAGGTAACTATTAAATAGTTCTTAACTATTTAATAGCTATTGTACCTGGTTAAAATAATTACAAAGTTACCTGTTAAATAAATATTAATCCTAAAATAGCTATAATATAATTATAATTTATATTGTAGCTATATTAGGATGTATTTTACAGGTAAGTATTTAGCTTTAAATAGGAATCATTTATTTAATAAGAGTTAATTTATTTAGTTAGATAAAAATTATATTTAACTTAGGGGGGTGTTAGTGTTAGGGTTAGACTTAGCTTTAGGGGTTAATACATTTATTAGAATAGCGGTGAGCTCCGGTCGGCAGATTAGGGGTTAATAATTGAAGTTAGGTGTCGGCGATGTTAGGGAGGGCAGATTAGGGGTTAATACTATTTATGATAGGGTTAGTGAGGCGGGTTAGGGGTTCATAACTTTATTATAGTAGCGGTGCAGTCCACTCGGCAGATTAGGGGTTAATAAGTGTAGGCAGGTGTCGGCGACGTTGAGGGGGGCAGATTAGGGGTTAATAAATATTATATAGGGGTCGGCGATGTTAGGGGTAGCAGATTAGGGGTACATAGGGATAACGTAGGTGGCGGCGATTTGCGGTCGGAAGATTAGGGGTTAATTATTTTAAGTAGCTTGCGGCGACGTTGTGGGGGGCAAGTTAGGGGTTAAGAAATATAATATAGGGGTCGGCGGGGTTAGGGGCAGCAGATTAGGGGTACATAAGTATAACGTAGGTGGCGGTCGGCAGATTAGGGGTTAAAAATTTAAATTGAGTGGCGGCGATGTGGGGGGACCTCGGTTTAGGGGTACATAGGTAGTTTATGGGTGTTAGTGTACTTTAGGGTACAGTAGTTAAGAGCTTTATAAACCGGCGTTAGCCAGAAAGCTCTTAACTCCTGCTATTTTCAGGCGGCTGGAATTTTGTCGTTAGAGCTCTAACGCTCACTTCAGAAACGACTCTAAATACCAGCGTTAGAAAGATCCCATTGAAAAGATAGGCTACGCAAATGGCGTAGGGGGATCTGCGGTATGGAAAAGTCGCGGCTGAAAAGTGAGCGTTAGACCCTTTAATCACTGACTCCAAATACCAGCGGGCGGCCAAAACCAGCGTTAGGAGCCTCTAACGCTGGTTTTGACGGCTACCGCCGAACTCCAAATCTAGGCCCTAGTTTCTGCATTTAATGGATGACTTTCCATGGTATATCCAGGTACATAATTCAGTGATGCCCATCATCATTCTACTCAATATGAAATACCTTAGTGAACAGAGCAATGACAATCACCTCAAACCTCTTCTGCTCTCTTCATATGTATAACAAAAAAATCACTCCATAGTAGTAATGAATATGTTAATATGAGTAATATAAACCATATCCCTAATTGATCAGAGCAGGGACCTCTGTAAGCCAGCGAGCAAACACACATATCAGTCATTATTAAAATATTTCATGAAGCCATAATCTCTTTTTTTTCCATGTGCAGGTAGTTGAATATTTATACATGGAGTGGCTAGATCTTAATCCTATCATGGGTATGGTGATGCTATTAAAAATAATTAAAACAGCAGCTTTATAAAAACAGTTCTATGTGTACAATTGTATCATAAATAAATAATTATTATATAGTGACATAATACTTTTTGAGCTCTACCAAATAAAAGTAGCTCTTTCTCTTTTGCCTCAGTGATCAATCAGTTTAGGTGTTTTTGATCCTGATTGCTATACCACTGGTGTCTATATCTTATAATAACCAGTGTGACAACCCAAAAATAAAATCTGTGACTTGACCCTCTAAATGCATGTAACCCTAACCATGATCGTGATGACCAGGCTCTCAACATCATTAGTCTTAATTAAGACACAGTTACTCAAGGAAACCATTCTGTTATTTAACCACAACTTTGACTTCCATCACAAAATATAATTAATCATGACTAGCTGCCCTGGTGTCTCATCTGCTAATACTCCTACCCATTACTGTATTGATCCAGCATGTGTTCGCCTGTTACCCTAAACATGACATCCCCTCTTACTATGACTCTCAAGCCTGGATCTTTATCCATTAACAAACACAATTTCCATCCAATCGTTGCTATCTCTCTCCATTATATGAAAGACATGAAACTCCATTTGCTAATTATTTATATCAACCCAATAGCCCTCCATAGACCTAGCATATGCTCTCCCTTACTTCACTAATGATATATGACCTAAAGGACCTATACATGATCACCCTGTATGACACCCTAATGCCTAAAGTTATCAATACTTAAAGGGACAGTCTACTCCAGAATTTTTATTGTTTAAAAAGATAATCCCTTTATTACCCAAACCCTAGTTTTGCATTACCAACACGGTTATATCAATATACTTTTTACCTCTATGATTACCTTGTATCGAAGCCTCTGCAGACTGACCCCTTATTTTAATTCTTTTGCCAGATTTACATTTTATCCCTCTCATAAATAACTTCACCTGCGTGAGCACAATGTTATCTATATGGCACACTTTAGCTAATGCCCTCTAGCTGTAAAAAACTGTCAAATACATTCAGACATGAGGCAACCTTCAAGTGCTTAGCAAATGAGCCTACCTAGGTTTAGCTTTCAACTAAGAATACGAAGAGAACAAAGCAAATTTGATGCTAAAAGTACATTGGAAAGTTACTTAAAATTATATGCCCTATCTGAATCATGAAAGTTTAATTTGATTAGATTGTCCCTTTAAAGTATATATATAAACCATAGTGATATAGTGATATTTTTCATATATATATATATATATATATATATATATATATATATATATATATATATAAATTAAATAAAGGGCCATTAAACCCAAACATTGTCTTTCACAAATCAGATAGAGAATTCAATTTTAAACAACATTCCAATTTACTTCTATTATCTAATTTGCTGCAATCTTTGTATATACTTTGTTAAAGAAATAGCAATGCACATTGGTGAGCCAATCATATGAGGCATCTATGTGCAGCCACCAATCAGAAGCTACTGAGCCTATCTAGATATGTTTTTCAGGAAAGAATATCAAGAGAATGAAGCAAATTAGATAATAGAAGTAAATTAGAAAGTTGTTTAAAATGGTATTCTCTATCTGAATCATGAAAGAAAAAAATGTGAGTTTAATGTCCCTTTAAACACTACAGATAACACAGACAGAACACCCAAAAAAATATTGTTATGATTTCTGTTCCAACATTCTTTTTCATCAGGTTTTTCTGGCAGCAGGATCCATCATGATTATACGCAAACTACAAGTAACCCTTTCTATGTAAAGTAGTACTGGATTACTAGATGTCTTTGGGGCCTATCCTTGATGTTAAACTTAGTGTTTTCAAATTATATATTTTAACACTCATGTGATATATCTTATTGGCGTAGAGTCTGATGATGTTTTACATACTCATAAGCTGTAATAATTGACACTGGAGAGCACAATTACATTACTAACAGCTAGATTTAGAGTTTTGTCGGTAACGACCCGCGTAGCTAACGCTGGCTTTTTTCCCCCCCGCACCTTTTAAACAACGCTGGTATTTAGAGTTCACAGAAGGGCTGCGTTAGGCTCCAAAAAGGGAGCGTAGAGCATATTTACCGCCACTGCAACTCTCAATACCAGCGGTGCTTACGGACGCAGCCAGCTTCAAAAACGTGCTCGTGCACGATTCCCCCATAGGAAACAATGGGGCTGTTTGAGCTGAAAAAAAACCTAACACCTGCAAAAAAGCAGCGTTCAGCTCCTAACGCAGCCCCATTGTTTCCTATGTGGAAACACTTCCTAAGTCTGCACCTAACACCCTAACATGTACCCCGAGTCTAAACACCCCTAACCTTACACTTATTAACCCCTAATCTGCCGCTCCCGCTATCGCTGACACCTGCATATTTTTTTTAACCCCTAATCTGCCGCTCCGTACACCGCCGCAACCTACGTTATCCCTATGAACCCCTAATCTGCTGCCCCTAACACCGCCGACCCCTATATTATATTTATTAACCCCTAATCTGCCGCCCCCAACGTCGCCTCCACCTACCTACACTTATTAACCCCTAATCTGCCGACCGGACCTCACCGCTACTATATTAAAGTTATTAACCCCTAATCCGCCTCACTCCCGCCTCAATAACCCTATAATAAATAGTATTAACCCCTAATCTTCCCTCCCTAACATCGCCAACACCTAACTTCAAGTATTAACCCCTAATATGCCGACCGGACCTCAGCGCTACTCTAATAAATTTATTAACCCCTAAAGCTAAGTCTAACCCTAACACTAACACTCCCCTAAGTTAAATATAATTTAAATCTAACGAAATAAATTAACTCTTATTAAATAAATTATTCCTATTTAAAGCTAAATACTTACCTGTAAAATAAACCCTAATATAGCTACAATATAAATTATAATTATATTGTAGCTATTTTAGGATTAATATTTATTTTACAGGCAACTTTGTATTTATTTTAAACAGGTACAATAGCTATTAAATAGTTAATAACTATTTAATAGCTACCTAGTTAAAATAATTACAAAAGTACCTGTAAAATAAATCCTAACCTAAGTTACAATTAAACCTAACACTACACTATCAATAAATTAATTACATACAATACCTACAAATAAATACAATAAAATAAACTAACTAAAGTACAAAAAATAAAAATAACTAAGTTACAAAAAAAAAAAAAATTACAAACATTAGAAAAATATTTCAACAATTTTAAACTAATTACACCTACTCTAAGCCCCCTAATAAAATAACAAAGCCCCCCAAAATAAAAAAATGCCCTACCCTATTCTAAAATTAAAATAGAAAAGCTCTTTTACCTTACCAGCCATTAAAAGGGCCTTTTGCGGTGCATGCCCCAAAGAATTCAGCTCTTTTGCCTGGAAAAAAACCATACAATACCCCCCCACCAACATTACAACCCACCACCCACATACCCCTAATCTAACCCAAACCCCCCTTAAATAAACCTAACACTAAGCCCCTGAAGATCTTCCTACCTTGTCTTCACCACGCCGGGTTCACCAATCCGTCCAGAGGAGCCTCTGAAGTCTTGATCCAAGCACAAGCGGGGGCTGAAGACGTCCATCCTCCGGCTGAAGTCTTGATCCAAGCCCAAGCGGGGGCTGAAGACGTCCATCCTCCGGCTGAAGTCTTGATCCAAGCGGCGGCTGAAGAATTCCATCATCGGGCAGAAGTCTTCATCCTATCCGGGCAGAAGAGGAGATCCGGACCGGCAAACATCTTCATCCAAGCTGCATCTTCTATCTTCCTCCATCCGATGACGAGCGGCTCCATCTTCAAGACCTCCAGGGCGGATCCATCCTCTTCTTCCGACGTCCTAAAACAGAATGAAGGTTCCTTTAAGGGACGTCATCCAAGATGGCGTCCCTCGAATTCCGATTGGCTGATAGGATTCTATCAGCCAATCGGAATTAAGGTAGGAAAATTCTGATTGGCTGATGGAATCAGCCAATCAGAATCAAGTTAAATCCGATTGGCTGATCCAATCAGCCAATTAGATTGAGCTCGCATTCTATTGGCTGATCGGAACAGCCAATAGAATGCGAGCTCAATCTGATTGGCTGATTGGATCAGCCAATTGGATTGAACTTGAATCTGATTGGCTGATTCCATCAGCCAATCAGAATTTTCCTACCTTAATTCCGATTGGCTGATAGAATCCTATCAGCCAATCAGAATTCGAGGGACGCCATCTTGGATGACGTCCCTTAAAGGAACCTTCATTCTGTTTTAGGACGTCGGAAGAAGAGGATGGATCCGCACTGGAGGTCTTGAAGATGGAGCCGCTCGTCATCGGATGGAAGAAGATAGAAGATGCAGCTTGGATGAAGATTTTTGCCAGTCCGGATCTCCTCTTCTGCCCGGATAGGATGAAGACTTCTGCCCGATGATGGAATTCTTCAGCCGCCGCTTGGATCAAGACTTCAGCCGGAGGATGGACGTCTTCAGCCCCCGCTTGGGCTTGGATCAAGACTTCGGAGGCTCCTCTGGACAGATCGGTGAACCCGGCGTGGTGAATACAAGGTAGGAAGATCTTCAGGGGCTTAGTGTTAGGTTTATTTAAGGGGGGTTTGGGTTAGATTAGGGGTATGTGGGTGGTGGGTTGAATGTTGGTGGGGGGGTATTGTATGGGTTTTTTTCCAGGCAAAAGAGCTGAATTCTTTGGGGCATGCACCGCAAAAGGCCCTTTTAAGGACTGGTAAGGTAAAATAGCTTTTCTATTTGTATTTTAGAATAGGGTAGGGCATTTCTTTATTTTGGGGGGCTTTGTTATTTTATTAGGGGGCTTAGAGTAGGTGTAATTAGTTTAAAATTGTTGTAATATTTTTCTAATGTTTGTAAATATTTTTTTATTTTTTGTAACTTAGTTCTTTTTATTTTTTGTACTTTAGTTAGTTTATTTATTTATTTTTTTTAAATAATTTTTATTGAGGTATTGAACAGTATCTACAAAACAAACAATGTGTCCAGGCACGGATCATAAGTAATAAGAATAATTATACATGACTTTTATAAAAAGGAAATTTGAACTAGAACATTAAAGTCTCTTTGTTACAATGGTTATCACTGTCTTCAAGTAGTAGTATTACTGTACATTTATAGATGAGAACCGTAATCATATAGTAAAATACATTCAATAGAGATGGCATAACTACTGAGATGAGTTGTAACACTACTTCTGAGACCATAAGCATAAAGTGTAGATTAGATTATAGTGAACAAGGGTGACTGAGACACATAATAATGAAACCTCGTTTTTTATATAATATAGCAAATGATCCCTACTCTGATATAGGAGGTACTCTATAATCTTATAAATGTATGATGTAGGGAATTGGCTTTTGTCTGGCCTCTCTTGGGCCAAAGTGTATAGAAGGGAAATTCAGCGGGAAAGAGACGCTCGGTAAAAGGGGGCGGTAAGTGAAGGGGGGGCGGAGCCTTTTAAGGTAACTGTATAGCATATCTGGGTTTCCAAAAAAAAAAAAAAAAAAAAAAAAATGTAGATTAGATGAGGGTGGTATACATGACTTGGGGAGCCTTTTAATTAGCATCATGAGTATATATGTATACAGGGGATGTCTGCTTGGGGGATGTATCTTTGAAGGTGAGGTGAAATATCAGTTTCTTTGTAAGATTCATGGGATCATGGTAAAGTAGGCATAATAGATAAGTTAGTCTAAAGGTGTTCAGGGATAGTTATTTAAACTGCAGGTGCATTGGGGGAAAAGCCCCCCGCACAACTAAGGGTCAAGGTAAATATTATGCTGGGAGCAAGATACTGGTGTTAGGTAAGCTAATGGTGAGCCACATTGCTAGGCCCAGACATATAAACAAACAGGAAGCTAAAAACATGGTATAGTTTAGGATATCAGATTCCCAAAGGTAGCTTTGGCTAAAATTGAGAAATTTGGAACTTAGCATCTTAGCTTACAACCTATGTACCCAGTCAGCATAGCTAAAGAATAAATGGAGCCTAGTGGCATTAGACTACAATAGTTTGCACCATCTACCTAGGGTTGTGTTAATAAATACTATCTCCTACAATCTGCATTGCGTGTGCATAGATACCTGAGAAAAGCTGAGAGTTACCTAGCTCATTAAGTTCACTCACATAGAGGATAGATAAACTTTAGATACCAACATATGTAGGAGCCTACACGTATGAGTAACCAAGTAAGACATATTTAGAAGAGCTCTAATGGTGTGAAGCCATAATATTAGGGCAGGATAAGAGCAAGTATAATATAATGTGGTATGAAACCGGTGAGTAGCTGAACAGATGCACATGGTATAAGCTATAGACATATTGTAATAGTTTGTACCATTAAACTAGGGTTGTGCCAACAATACTATCTTCTACAATCTGCTTTGCATGAGCATAGTTACCTAAAAAAAAACTGTGTGCCACCTAGCTCATTAAATTCACACATGTATAAGATAGATAAACTTTAGGTACCGACATATGTAGGATGTTACATGTATGAGTATTTAAATAAGTCATATATAGACAAGCTCTGATGGTGTAAAGCTATAATATTGAGGCAGGATAGGAGCGAGTATAATATGATGTGGTATGAAACTAGTGAGTAGCTGAACAGACATAAATTGGATAAGCTATAAACATACTGGAACAGCCTGTACCATCTAACTAGGGTTGTGCTGACAAGTACTATCTCCTATAATCTGCTTTGCGCTCTCATATAAGATAGATAGACCCTAGGTACCCACACATGCAGGAGCCTACATATACAAGCGTCCAAATCAGTCATATCTAGAAAAGCTCAACTGGCGTGAAGTTATAATATTGGGGCAAAATAAGAGCAAGTGTAACATGATGTGGTATGAAACTGGTGTGTAGCTGTATTATATTACTGCATATATATTTACTAAGAGTGGTAGAGCTGACACATAGAAAAACATCATTTTTAAGGAAGAATGTATGCTTAGGAGGGGAGTATGGGAAAGACTTAAACTGAATAAGCTTTGTATGTCTTAGCTAACTTAAGGGCACATGGACATTTGGGGACAAGGGTGTGTGAATGGTCAGGTTTTGGATATAATCTAACCCCTACACCAGCCTCTAGGAACAAAGAGGTATATAACTGGCCAAGAGACCTACCTGTCTAAATATTGTCTAATAAAACAGGATATATTCAGATAGATATATAACTATAAAACCAAGATATAAGCAAAATGTTGTAAACTTACAAAGTCATGTATGGCATAATTTAAGAAACAAACTACAATCCCTGTCCTCAAACTTTAAGGTCTTCATCCAGAGAGTAGTGTGATTCAGAATAAGGTATTATAGCTGCAAAACTTTCTGGGAGCTGAATTATATTTAGGCATAAAAGCTCCAAATTTAGAGGCAGCATTAACCAATACCCCTCCGGCGTAGCTGATCTAAGCCAGGGGAGTCATATGAGAAGAGTGGTCTTTTGGCTAACCGGTAAAAACAGCAGGCGACCAGAGGGATAAATGTGCAGAATAGACAGTTAGTGATAGAACTGGTAAGCGGGTCCGGCCACTATGTGAATGAGTTGAAGCCACTAGTAGGGGGATCAGTGAAGAAGACGGGATAAACAAGCGCACCTCTTAAGCCTCCGGCTACCCTAGAAACAGTGCCGTGTATCATGTCGGATTCAGCACTCGGTTTGTTACCTTCTCTTAACGTTGAATGATCCCGGTTTGGGTGTATCTGTGTGGCGCTCTGCATTGAGGTGCTTAAGCAGGCATTAGGTAAAGCTGTGGAAGTTTCCCCCCCTATCACATCTGAGGTCACAGCAGGGAAGTCAGCAGCACTCGCAGAAAGGATCGCAACGGGCGTCCGCCGCCCAGCTCCATCCCACTTGTATATGGCAGCATGTAATACAGATTGTGTACTGGGAGAGGAAGCCCCAGTAATCTGATATGGTATCGTCGTTTTAGCGCTCCGGTTTACATCTGCTTGAGTCGTGGGTGCCTGTGCGCAACATTGGAGGTCTATTCACTTCACCACCTCCCCTGTAGCTGCAGATGTCTCTTTTTGTTCAGAGCCAGAGTATATGATGCTTCTCAGAGAGTTGAATTGGCTCGTCATGCGATTGTCCAGATCTATTAAAAGGGCTCTTATTTCTTCTAAACTCTCCATTATGCCGTAATATAGCAGATCAATTTTGGTGGTTTAGGCGAAGTTGCAGTAACAGGATAGATGTGGTAGATAGAGTTATGACATTTGTCACACGGCTTCCCTCACTGCTACCAGTTGCCAGTTGCGGTAGGCCCCGGTGCGTAGAACCTTTGATATTGCTTCCAAGTGCATATGTCTGAATTTTTTTCCCTGAAAAGTCTATATAAGCAGTCGCCTTTAGAACCTGATCACTTTGAAGACTCAAGTTAACATTAAATTAGGTATTTGCTCATATTTAACTTTTTGTAGCAGAGGAGCTCCAAGCATGCACGTCTGCTCTCCTTGACAGTAGCTTAGTTAGTTTATTTAATTGTATTTATTTGTAGGTATTGTATTTAATTAATTTATTGATAGTGTAGTGTTAGGTTTAATTGTAGATAATTGTAGGTATTTTATTTAATTAATTTATTGATAGTGTAGTGCTAGGTTTAATTGTAACTTAGGTTAGGATTTATTTTACAGGTAATTTTGTAATTATTTTAACTAGGTAACTATTAAATAGTTAATAACTATTTAATAGATATTGTACCTGTTTAAAATAAATACAAAGTTGCCTGTAAAATAAATATTAATCCTAAAATAGCTACAATATAATTATAATTTATATTGTAGCTATATTAGGGTTTATTTTACAGGTAAGTATTTAGCTTTAAATAGGAATAATTTATTTAATAAGAGTTAATTTATTTTGTTAGATTTAAATTATATTTAACTTAGGGGGGTGTTAGTGTTAAGGTTAGACTTAGCTTTAGGGGTTAATAAATTTATTAGAGTAGCGGTGAGGTCCGGTCGTCGGCATATTAGGGGTTAATACTTGAAGTTAGGTGTCGGCGATGTTAGGGAGGGCAGATTAGGGGTTAATTATATTTATTATAGGGTTATTGAGGCGGGAGTGAGGCGGATTAGGGGTTAATAACTTTATTATAGTAGCAGTGAGGTCCAGTCGGCAGATTAGGGGTTAATAATTGTAGGTAGGTGGAGGCGACGTTGGGGGCGGCAGATTAGGGGTTAATAAATATAATATAGGTGACGGCGGTGTGCGGTCGGCAGATTAGGGGTTAAAATTTTGAATAGAGTGGCGGCGATGTGGGGGGACCTCGGTTTAAGGGTACATAGGTAGTTTATTGGTGTTAGTGTACTTTAGAGCACAGTAGTTAAGAGCTTTATGAACCGGCGTTAGCCCAGAAAGGTCTTAACTCCTGACTTTTTTCTGCGGCTGGAGTTTTGTCGGTAGAGGCTCTACCGCTCACTTCAGCCAAGACTCTAAATACCAGCGTTAGAAAGATCCCATTGAAAAGATAGGATACGCAATTGGCGTAGGGGGATCTGCGGTATGGAAAAGTCGCGGCTGGAAAGTGAGCGTTAGACCCTTACCTACAAGACTCTAAATACCAGCGGTAGCCCAAAACCAGCGTTAGGAGCCTCTAACGCTGGTTTTGACGGCTAACGCCAAACTCTAAATCTAGCCACTAGAATTTAATGTAATTGCTGGTCCTCACATCACCTTAAATGCTACCGTAATTCTAAAAAAGATTCATTAAAAAAAAATGAATGATAAACTGAAAATTCTTAATGGTGTTCCATGACATATGCAACTTCCAAAAAGATTGAGTTCAGCTGAAAATAATGCACTCTGTCGTTTTGACACATAAAATTCTCAAGGTAATTTATTTATGTAGTATAACACAATTGCATGTTTTGTTAATGTGTTGACACATCATCAGTCTTTTGTTTTCAGTAAGAACTGTTGCATTATGTTCTGCCTTCTAACACTCTAACAAGTGTTGATGTTCTATGGGAATTATTTGTTTGATAAGTTTGAAAGCATTTTTGGGCATTCAAGTGAACATTGTGCATTGTTTGATAAACTGACTCCTGAATGTTTGGCTGTGTGTCTCTTGGGAGTTCTCTTTTATAAACCTAAAATTTGATTATGACATTTCTAGGTGCCCAGTTTTAAGAATTGACCGCGGTTATAAAAAAAAATGTTGCATTGACTCATCCCTAAGTTTAATTTGAGGTTTAATTTTAACCAAAAATCATACTTGTCTTGTCAGTCACTTGGTAGCTAACACTGGCAAACAGTGTACTCATTATCACATTCCCATTGCTGTTGTACTGTTACTGCTGTAAATAACTATTGAATACATTTATTTCAGATTTCAATGTATAAAATATCATGATTGAATAATTTGCTTTAGGATTCTGGGGTATAAAAAATATAAAGTATTAGGTTTTTGTCTAGATTACCTCATCACAGTAAACTGCAGCTCTACTTAAGCCTTAAAGAGACATGAAACCCAAATATTCTCTTTCATGATTCAGATAGATTATACAGTTTTAAACAACTTTCTAATTCCCTTCTGTTATCAATTTTGCTTTATTCTCTTGGTATCTTTTATTGAAGAAAAACCAATGTACACATGGGAGTTAGGTGAACACATTTGTACGCCAATAAAAATGGACATACAAGTTAGCTATCAATCAGCAGCTAGCTATAACCCCCTGAGCCTATCTAGATATACTTTTAACAAAGGATACCAAAAGAATGAAGCAAAGTAGATAATTGAAGTAAATTGGAAATTGTTTAAAATTGTATGCTATATCAGAATCACAAAATAAAAAATGTGGGTTTCACGTCCTTTTAAGTACTGAAATATATATTTCTTATACAAACAAAAGAAGTGTGTAATGCCTAACAATAGGTTTCCTACTATTACTTAGGTTGGCCATTCACTGGTGTTCATCAGGGTGCATGTGCCAGTATGAACCCTTTCTTGGGTTGCATGCAAGAGCATCCCCTCACATTTACTATGGGTAAAATATACTCTCCTTAGTTAGTCATCCTTGTAGATCTGTGCTTTGTGCTTTTTTTGTACTGTAATTTTCATTATTTCATGATAAACCTCAAGCTGTATGTTGATGATGTCTTGGTATTCAGGGATTTTAGTCTTTTCAATCTTTAGGGGCCTACAAATAGTTCTTTGCAACCTTTTCAAGTCCCTATCCATGAAAAAAAAAATATTTGGTGCATTTCACTATCTATAGGATGTTCTTTTATGCAGTACATTTAGCAAAGCAATTTTACTTTTTACAGTTAAGGATGCAGCTCTTGCTGAACACTTAGCTTGATCATGCTTTTGTTATTGGCTTTTGCTGTTCATTGATGGATATTTTATATGAACTCAAAGTTCTTAATGCCTCCTTTTGCTTCTGCAGCTCTCTATTTTTTATGGCATATCAATAGACAAGTGATAGTGATATTGATTCTAGGCTTATGGTGTGAGGAATCAGTTACAATAGCTCTATAAACCATGTTCTGGTACTTTAGTTGTCCATGCTGTTATGGGTTTATCTTTTTAGTTTAGGGACATTTGTGATATTGGCAAGGATACAATAATTGTACTGCTAGTGTCATTTCTTTACATATTTAAAACAGTAAGGATGATTGTGAGACATCTCAACAATTTCACTCAGGTTTTCAGGATTTGTTGAAACTTGCAATTTCATTTGTAATAATATTATCTTATATTTTATTTCCAAGGTTGGAATTAGTAATATTATTGTCAATTACTTAGAAAGCATCAAACATTATGCATTAAATAAGATAATTATTAATAATTATTGTTAATATTTTTCAATATAAACGATTTACATAACTTACCTTAAGATAACAAATTCTTCAAGCACGAAACCTGAGGCGTGTTATGCATATTTTACATACCAATGTTCTTCACATAGAATTTTATTTACATTTTTATTATTGAATATATATATATATATATATATATATAAGTATTTAGGTAGATAGATAGATAGATAGATAGATAGATGATAGATAGGTATAGATATACAGAAAATTATTACTTCTGGCGGTAATCTTGTAATCTAGCCCAAAGAGATTATGGTTTTAAGGATTTGATTTGATGTGAGCATGTGACCAACATAATTGCTGTGGAAGCAGGTCTCTGTATGAAGCTCTATATGTTGCTGACAAAAGGGATGCAGAGCCATATTTCTGAATTTATATGGGATGATCATGTAGGCATGTGACTGAAAAAGGATGTAGTGACTGTGCTCTTTCCTGTTATATCAAATCTACTACCCCTCTGGTCAACAACTGGTCATCAAGTACTTTTATGAAGGACAGCTGGGAACCATAATGCTATTACATTTAATATTATATACTATCAACAACTAGTACACTTGGTGATAGCAAGCGTCACCAGGGTACTTGTAAGAGGTGCCTAGGAGCAAAAAAGGTGTACCACAGGATAAATACGAGTAATAGAGCAGTATGTTAAGGTAACTAGGTGATTCAATGAACCAACAATAAATCAACAATAATATGCAAGGATATACAAATCCAATAATAAGCAATGATATAAACGGATAAAACCCAGAAAGCAGATAAAGATAAAGGGATATACAGACTATATAGTCCAATGAATAATGTGTTAGGAAAGTCCTGTTATATGCAATTCCAGGGGGTATCAAGTGGAGTGCATCCAGGAAAGGTAGGCCGCTCCTCCAGGGTGTCTTGCCACAACACAGGTAAGAGAATCTAAGGAGAACAGAATAGAGGGCGCCACATAGTGCAGATCAAAAACAACTTAAAATGGGGAGCGATAGGAACTATAGAATCCTACTCACACAATGTAAAGCACTGATGTGCAGTACCAGCAGTCCGGAACCACACGTCGTCCGGTAGACCAGCAGAAGATGTCACCAGTGGGAGTCCTGATCTCACCAGGGAGAGTCCAAAGATGCCCAGAATGGAGTAGTCAGGATGAGCCAATGGAGCAGAGGTCAGCCAGCAGGTCCAGAGATTCAGTGCAAAGTGTTCAGAAGGTCCAGAGGATATTTGGCAAGGACAAAAATGATAGTTCAGCAGCAAATGGAGAGTTAAAAAAGTTTAAAATTTATTATAATAATAAAAACAACAGCAATGCGTTTCTCAGTGTAACACACTGTTTCATCAGGCTATCATGATGAGAAACGCGTTGCTGTTGTTTTTATTATTATAGTAAATTTTAAACTTTTTTAACTCTCCATTTGCTGCTGAACTATCATTTTTGTCCTTGCCAAATATCCTCTGGACCTTCTGGACACTTTGCACTGAATCTCTGGACCTGCTGGCTGACCTCTGCTCCATTGGTTCGTCCTGACTACTCCATTCTGGGCATCTTTGGACTCTCCCTGGTGAGACGAGGACCCCCACTGGTGACATCTTCTGCTGGTCTACCAGACGACGTGTGGTTCCGGACTGCTGGTACTGCACATCAGTGCTTTACATTGTGTGAGTAGGATTCTATAGTTCCTATCGCTCCCCATTTTAAGTTGTTTTTGATCTGCACTATGTGGCGCCCTCTATTCTGTTCTCCTTAGAATATTATTTACTGTTGAAATTGGGATGAAAACCATAACATACAAGTGACCCATTTTAAAGGCATATTAAACAGTCAATAAATGTAAGGTATTTTGTATTCAAATCAAAGCGTGCATGAGAATAATATGCAGAATATTTTTTTTATTATTATTATTATTATTATTATTATTATATTAGTTGTTTATATATATGAGAAATAAGTGTAAAGTTTCAGTTTCTATTAAGTACTTTAGTTTCTGTAAAGTAACCGATGTTGCCATATTGTAACCTAGGTTTTACTCTTATAGGGCCAAATTACAAGTTGAGTGCAAAATATTTTTTTATGTAAGCGATATTTGCGCTCAATTTAATAATACCAGCGCTGGTATTACAAGTTAGGTGCAATGTGAACGGGGACTTTTTGTTTGTATCGCATGGAAGTATTGCGCTCATGAGATCGCCCTTCCACATGCTCTAATGGGAGTCTTGTTCTCATGCCATGAGACACGGCATGAGAAATATTGCAGTGAAGGGGGTAAGTCATGCAGCGATGTGCAGCAAATATAAATATACACATATTAACACATAAATATATATGCATATAAACATATACATACAGTGAGGGAAAAATTATTTGATCCCCTGCTAATTTTGTACATTTGCCCACTCACAAAGAAATAATCAGTCTATAATTTTAATTGTAGCTTTATTTGAACAGTTAGAGACAGAATAACAACAAAAAAATCCAGAAAAACGCATTTCAAAAAAAGTTATAAATAGACTTGCATTTTAATGAGTGAAATAAGTATTTGATCCTCTATCAATCAGCAAGATTTCTTGAATCTTATACAGGTAACGAGCTGAGATTAGGAGCACTCTCTTAAAGTGATTAAAAATCTTCCGACCATTGGATGCACTAATGTATTTATTTGCAAAATGTGGTGTCACATTGCAAATAATTGTGCTCTGGACTGTGTACTTCTAGAGGAAGTTACAAGGTTTAAAAGAATCACCAAAATTGAAATTGATATGCTTGAATCTGATAAAATTATTTGTTCAACCAGTGATAGCAGTGAGGATTGGCTTGGCAAATTAAAAACACAGATAGATAAATGCAGACAGGAGTGTGTAGAATAAAAGGCTACACACTGTTGAAGATTGACTACAAAGAAAAACGTGTTTATCCATGGTTTACTTGCAAACCCTCCTTTCACCGCAGAAGGTACAGGGATAAGCGCACTCAAGAAATTATGCTCACAATTGACACCATCGAGGGTGACTCAAGTGGTCAGGAAGGGACTAGCAGCTCCACTCATACTAAAGGGACCCTTAGAGTGTAAACCAGACCACAAAACAAATCATTTATTCACTCAAAAAAGAAGGCAGGAAAAGATGTAGAAACAATATTAGACGGGGCGGCTCCCAAAATAAAACCCAAAACATAACCACTGATTGTGTAGTCATAAATCTTTTTCATTGCTTAATAAAGGGCTCAATTATGTGCTGACTCCTAAAACTGATGACTTTGAGAATCAAATTGACCTGACTAGGTTTCATCGCCAGCTTAAACTTAAAGATCTGTTCCAGTAATCAAACAAGAATAAGGTTCAAGGAACCAAATTTAATTCTAAATCAAGATTTGAACCATCTAAAACACATCCCTCTATAAAAACCTAAACCTCCCTATGTACAGTTGAGATTTACAAAGAATGTCAGTCTCTTATTCAGCAACATGATAATATGGGGGCGCAGGAGTGGCAAGCTGTGTGCAGCCTACATTATGACAAGTCTATTGTCATTTGTGCCGCTGACAAGGGCAGCGCCATTGTCATCCTGGACCACTCATATTATAGAATAGAGTTGCTTACTCAGTTGAAAGATCCACAGACACATCGTGTTTTGCCAAAAAAACAGACTAAAGAATTTAAGTGGGCACATTAATAAAACTATATACAAATTTCTGACCACTGACCATACCAGATATCCCTTTATCTATCGTATTCCTAAAATTCACAAAGACCCTTTAAGACCTCCTGGGCATTCCATTGTATCCGCATTTGGGTCACTCTACCAAAGCGTGGCCCAATATGTGGATTATTTCTTACAGGATACAGTCAAAAAGACAAAAGCCTTCCTTTTGGATTCAATTGAACTTTAAAATTATAAACTTTTGCTAAGGAAGTGCTACTGGTCACACTAGATGTGGCCTGTCTTTACACCATCATTCCCCACAGTTTAGGTTTGCAATCAATAAGAACCAAATTATCATCTGATCCTAATTATACAGGACCCCCAATTAAATTTATTATATATTTATTGGAGGTTTGCTTACCACATAAATATTTTCGTTTTGAAAATACCTACTATTTTCAACTCGTCAGTACAGCCATGGGCTCACCAATAGCTCCAGCCTATGCCAATCTTTTTATGTTATGGTATGTGGATTGTTTTGTATTTAAGGACAATAATCAAAATGTCCTTTTATATTGTCATTATATTGAAGATTTGTTAATAGTATGTTGATGGCAGTGAGTCAGAACTCAATTCTTGGTATGAACAACTTAATAGCAATTTACCCAATGTGCAGTTTAAAAGGGAACATGATTGTGAACAGATTACATTGTTGATCTTTGTATTTGTAAGAAGCCAACAGACAGAAATACACTGTTGAAGTTTCAGAGCTATCATCCCCCCACAGTTGAAATTTTGGATCTTAAAGTCTCAATTATTGAGAGTAATCAGGAACAACACTGAGACTTCTGATAAACAATCCCAATTCAACTGTATGAGAAATAAGTTCTTAGCTAGGGGTTACAAATTCTAAAAGACATCATGAAAGTTTGGGGTGAGATTGGACATTTGGATCAGGTTGCTGTCATTAATAGCAGCAAAACTAAGAAAATGAATGCAAATCTCTCAACTTTATTACTACATACACGCCAGCCAGTAACCTGGTTAAAAATACTTGGGCAAAAATCTGGTACATTCTTGCAGAAGACCCCACCTTACCATTCAACGATTTAAAACCTCCACGCATTGGTATACAAAAAAGGCAGAAGCCTACAGTCTATGATTGACAAACATGACTTGCATTGTGACATGCAAACTTGGCTACCCAAGAAAAAGGTGCAATGCTACAAATTTGGTTGTTGCGTTACCTGCAACACCATGCTCACTGGGGAGACATTTAGGCATCCATATAGAACCCAACATTATTCCATCAAACAAAGGCTAACATGCTCTTCAGATTTTGTTATTTATGTCATCATTTGTCCCTATTGGCAAGACCTGTACCTCGTTCAGGAAATGTCTTGGTAACTATAAAAATGCCATCAGGGCAGCCTACAAGAACAATGAGAATGACCAACCAGTGGTGCGTCACTTCTTAGAATTTGGCCATACTACTGCTATGATGAGAACTATACTAATAGATAGGGTCACCCCACTTAGGAAAGGGGGAAACAAGGATGAGGAACTCTTAAAGAGAGAGGCACGATGGATACATCGACTTGGTACATAAAGGTCTCAACACTCAGTTGGACTTTTGCCTGTTCTACTAACATTGTGATGCAAGCTACACACAACTAATCTAGACGTTTCATACATTTTGGTACAGTCTTTGTTGTATTTCTTGTGTATCTAAGCATAGATATGTTGTTGTTACATCGTTTAATCTTTGGTATGTCAGTTATGATTTGCTTTGATTGGGGCTTTACTGACTCTCACAAACATTATCACATCTAGGCCACATATAATTAATTTGGCGTGTTATTTGCCACATAGTTGCTTTGTGAGATATAATGTGTGTTCAGTTCATGCCCTCATTATAAGCAATTTGTGGTTAATCGTAACAATAGTGGCTAATTCTAAATGTATCATTTGGTCCATACTGCACTCCAATACCAGCGCTGCTTAAGTCAGCAGTGAGCTGGTTTTACGTGCTTGTGCACAATTTCCCCATAGACATCAATGGGGAGAGCCAGCTAAGAAAAAGCCTAACACCTGCAAAAAAGCAGCATAAAGCTCAGTAACGCAGCCCTATTGATTCCTATGGGGAAACACATTTTATGTTTACACCTAACACCCTTACATGAACCCTGAGTCTAAACACCCCTAATATTACACTTATTAACCCCTAATCTGCCGCCCCCAACATCGTCGACACCTACATTATATTTATTAACCCCTAATCTGCTGCTCCGGACATCGCCGCCACTATAATAAAAATATTAACCCCTAAACCGCCGCACTCCCGCCTCGCAATCACTAGTTAAATATTATTAACCCCTAATCTGCCACCCCTAACATCGTCGCCACCTACCTAAATTTATTAACCCCTAATCTGCTGCCCCCGAACATCGCCGCCACTATACTAAATTTATTAACCCCTAAATATAAGTCTAACCCTAACCCTAACACCCCCTAACTTAAATATAATTAAATTAAATCTAAATCAAACCTACTATTAATAACTAAATAATTCCTATTTAAAACTAAATACTTACCTGTAAAATAAACCTTAAGCTAGCTACAATATAACTAATAGTTAAATTGTATCTAGCTTAGGGTTTATTTTTATTTCACAGGCAAGTTTGTATTTATTTTAACTAGGTAGAATAGTTACTAAATAGTTATTAACAATTTAATAACTACCTAGCTAAAATAAATACAAATTTACCTGTAAAATAAAACCTAACCTAAGTTACACTATCACCTAACACTACACTACAATTAAGTAAATTACCTAAATTAAATACAATTACCTAAATTACAAAACAAACAAACACTAAATTACACAAGATATTTAAACTAATTACACCTAATCTAATAGCCATATCAAAATAAAAAAGCCACCCCCAAAATAAAAAAAACATAACCTAAACTAAACTACCAATAGCCCTTAAAAGGGCCTTTTGCAGGGCATTGCCCCAAAGAAATCAGCTCTTTTACCTGAAAAACAAATACAAACAAACCCCCCAACAGTAAAACCCACCACCCACACAACCAAACCCCCCAAATAAAACCCTAAAAAAAACTAAGCTCCC
Organism: Bombina bombina; assembly: GCF_027579735.1. NCBI lineage: Eukaryota > Metazoa > Chordata > Amphibia > Anura > Bombinatoridae > Bombina > Bombina bombina. The sequence continues at coordinate 374,706,144 of NC_069499.1, forward strand.
CATTGCCCTGAAAAGGGCATTTGGATGGGCATTGACCTTAAAAGGGCATTTAGCTCTATTGCGGCCATAAGCCCTAACCTAAAAATAAAACCCACCCAATAAACCCTTAAAAAAACCTAACACTAACCCCTGAAGATCCACTTACAGTTTAGAAGATCAGACATCCATCCTCAACGAAGCCGGGAGAAGTTCTCATCGAAGTGGCAAGAAGTCCTCAATGAAGCCGGGAGAAGTCTTCATCCAAGCCGGGAGAAGTGGTCCTCCAGACGGGCAGAAGTCTTCATCCAGACGGCATCTTCTAACTTCATCCATCCGGCGCAGAGCGGGTCCATCTTCAATACATCCGGCGCGGAGCATCCTCTTCTTTCCGACGACTAACGATAAATGAAGGTTCCTTTAAATGACGTCATCCAAGATGGCATCCCTTAGATTCCAATTGGCTGATAGAATTAATTCCGATCAGCCAATCGGAATTAAGGTTGAAAAAATTGGTTGATTGGAACAGCAAATATAATGCGAGCTCAATCCTATTGGCTGATTGGATCAGCCAATAGGATTGAAGTTCAATCCTATTGACTGATTGCATCAGCCAATAGGAATTTTTCAACCTTAATTCTGATTGGCTGATAGAATCAGAATCTAAGGGAAGCCATCTTGAGTAACGTCACTTAAAGAGACATTCATTCTGGAAGAATACTTCGCTGGAAGAGGATGCTCCGCACCGGATTTGTAACATTTACTTACTACTTATACTTTGTAACACTTTAGTTATGAGTTTTATGCTACAGCTTTGTAGTGTAAAACTCATAACTACTGACTTTAGAATGCGTTACGAATCTTGCGCGATAGGCTGTACTGCTCACTTTTTGGCCTAAAAAAAAAGCTTTTAATACCAGTGCAATGGAAGTCCCATTGAAAATAGACTATACGCAAATTGCGTAAGTTGATTTGCGGTAAGGCCAAAAATGTGTGCGGGACAGCTGTACCTACAAGACTCGTAATAGCAGCGGTAGTAAAAAAGCAGCGTTATGAGGCTTAACGCTCCTTTTTTACTCATAACGCAAGACTCATAATCTAGCCGTAAGATTTTAATCAATATCTCAATGAACACAAGAACTATTTACATTTTTTTGCCAAAACTGAGTTTTATAGAAGATTTGTTTAGTTTATTACATGAAAGTAAGGTTAATATTATAACTTAGATTACAAAAATTATTCAGGTTTACTCAAAGTATGTGATGCACACATGAATACACCCCACAACAGAAACTACTACATCTAGTATTTTGTATGACCTCCATGATTTGTAAGAATAGCATCAAGTCTTCTAGGCATGGAATGAACAAGTTGGTGACATATTGCAACATCTATCTTTTTCCATTCTTCAAGAACGGCATATTTTAGAGCCTGGATGCTGGATGGAGAGTGATGCTCAACTTATCTCTTCAGAATTCCCCATAGGTGTTCGATTGGGTTCAGATCAGGAGACATACTTGGCCAATGCATTACTTTCCCCCTGTTCTTCTTCAGAAATGCAACATTTGCCTTAGATGTGTGTTTTGGATCATTGTCATGTTGGAAAACTGCAAGATGACCAAGGGCACTGAGTGATGGTAGCATCTTCTCTTTCAATATAGAGCAGTACATCCATGAATTCATGATACCATCAATGAAATGCAGCTCCCTGACACCAGCAGGACTCATGCAGCCCCACAGAATGGCACTACCACCACCATGTTTCACTGTAGGCACCATGCATTTTTCATTGTACGCTTCACCTTTGCGATGCCATACAGTTTTTAAGCCATCAGTTCAAAAAACATTTATCTTGGTCTCCAGTTCAGTGTCCAGAGTCCCAGTAGTCTTCTTCTTTTTCAGCATGTGTCCTGACAAATTCTAGGTTGGCTTTTTTGTGCATGGGCTTTAGGAGAGGCTTTCTTTATGGACAACACCTATGCACTCCATTCCTCTGCACTGTATGTCTTATTGTGTCTTGGGAAACAATCACCTCAGTTTGGCTTTCTACTTCTTTAGCTAACTGCAGTGAATTTGCATGGCAATATTCTTCAACCCTTCTTATAAGAAGACGCTCCTGTCGAGGTGTTAACTTCCGTGGATGGCCGGGATGACTCTGTGAGATGTTTGCAGTTGCATCTTTGTTACATTTTTGGATCACTTTTGCTAAAGTATTCTGACTGATAAGTAAAGCTTTACTGATCTTCTTGTAGCCTTCACCTCTCTTGTGTAAAGAATTTTTTTTTTTTCTCAGGCCTTGTGACATTTCTCTTCCATGTGGTGCCATTGCTGACAGCATGAAAGGGGTTTTCTTTGGTAAGTCTTGAATGAATGTGTTAGGAAAAATACTTTGTTGTGGGTACAAATGAACAAATCTTGGTTGCAATTAATGGCACACATTTGTATGAGTAATTTGTAGAATAGTGTCCCATAGAATATGTTGTTTCTGAAAGGTAGGTAAAGGTTTTCTGACAAATCTGTTGGGGTGTACTCATTTATGCTGAGCACTGTATATATATACACACACACACACACACACACACACGTGATGGTTATTAGCAAGGCCACCACATGCCCGCTGTCCGGTGCTGCCCGTCTTTACCCTGTTCCAGTCGGTGCAGCAGCGTGAATAGTCCCAGAATGCAGAACATCTCCATGAAAGCCCCACTCAGCAGCAATTAGGTCTGCACCTCACACGGCTGCTGTCACCACATAAGAAAATGTGGATCCCCTCAACTGCACGGCCATTATCATCACTGTGTTCCACGCTGGTTCCACGCTGGGGCAGGGCGTGGTTTTGAAGCAACAACTGCTCAGTGTGCAGGGGTTACACATGGCCCTGGCAGTAATGCTGCTGTGTATGATGGTAGGTGGGTGAAGCCTAAGCCCAGCAAGGGAAACAGGCTGCCCATGATGATGTCACACTGGGCGGTAATGGCGGGTGGGGCTAACCGGCAGCCCTGTTTTATTTATTATTGTAACATGATATAGTTTTAATACGGTGAGTATTAAAACTACATCATGTCACAACAATAAATACAATTTTGTGGCAAAATAAGAGCAACAGACTGCACTTATTCTGCATGATAATGATGGGTGGGGCTTAAGTAACTGGCGGCCCACCTGTATGCCCTATGGTCAGTTTGAGCCTGCTAAGGCCCAGTGCATGTTTTTTTTATTGGAAGGTGAACAAACAAGTTACATTTTATATGTTATTTTCTCTTTGCTTTAAAGTTCCTTCATGCCTTTAATTTTATATCAGAATAGTATTATTACACACAACTGAGGTCCAACCTTTAAACATGATGATCCACATTTAGGGTTGCCATTTGTCCTCCTAAAAAAATACTGGAAATCTTTATATGACTTGGAAAAAAGTAGATGGGGGTCACACATTAGTTTCCAAAAAGTTTTACCTCAGACCTCACTACAATGTATGTATTTTACACTTAAGATGTCCCCTTGGCTGTGCCTCACTTCTTTCTGCTCTCTATTTGTATTGTGTATGTACATATGAGGCATTTTAGATTTAGTTAACATGCATGGGTTTAAAAAAAAAAAAAAAGCTGAACATTCTTCATTGAAAGCTAAACCTAGGAAATGGAAGTTAAGACCGCTGTTCCTTAACTTCTCCAACACCCTTTAGGTGGCGGAATGAAATCATCCCGATCCAATCTGGATGATTGACACCCCTGCTAGTGGATGATTGGCTGCTGGTGAGCAGGGGCAGCTTTGCACAAGCATTTCACTAGAAATGCTTGTGCAATGATAAATGCTGACAGCGTATGTGTAAATTGTAAATTAAATATATGCTGTTGTTTTGTCTTGCAAATGGCAATGTTTACTATCCGTGTTTGTTTTGTAATACATTTTTATTATTATATACTGTAGGTGTGTAATCAATTTCTGTCCCTCTGGTATCTATTTTTTTATTTCTACACTTACTTTCTGTGAAGATTAAATATGCTGTACTTCAAAAGGTATACTTCTGTTTTAAGATTTATATCTGGCAAGATACCTATGTAGTTCAAGAACTTACAGTATTCAGGTTGGAGGATTTAGCAGGTCGGATACAATCATTCAGAGGCCCCTAGGGCTTATGTTCAACAAGCCTGGTTTAAAAGAAGATTTTTAAGATCTGTGTGATAAAGACACCATTTTAAACCTAATTCTAGACAGAAGAATGGATCTTTATGTATCAGACTGTCTGTTGTTAATCTATTCAATGCTGTTGACTTTCAAACTTGAAGTAATTTCCCAGATGGCCGAATCTAAATGGCGAGATACTCTATAAAGGCAATACATATGAATGTTGCTTTATTTTCCTTTCATGCTCCTTTTTTCTTTTCGTTTTTCATTTCCTTTTTCTTGATCTTTCTTTTAGCCTGTCTAATATAATTGTGAAAACATATGTAGCATAAAATAAAGTAAAACAAATTATAGTTAAAGGGCCATAATACCCAAATGTTGAAACACTTGAAAGTGATGCAGCATAGCTGTAAAAAGCTGACAGGAAAATATCACCTGAACGTTTCTATGAAAAAAAGAAAGATATTTTACCTAAAAAAATCCTCAGCAGCAACATCCCATTGTAAAGGACTTCTAAGCAGCAAATCAGTATGTCTGTCCCTGGACAGCGGAAGGAGCGAGCTTTCGTGCACTCTCATCTTATTTCCCTATTAAGTGTAAGGAAGTTTACTATGAAATCTGATGAGAGTTAAGTGAAATCTCATGAGATTACAGTAAAAGAGTACACTGTTGATGCTGATTGGCTGCTGTTCATTTCTTCATTATTTTTTTTACCTGCAGCTGGGCAGCAGCTGAGTATAACTTTTTACACAGAACTTACTCTGCTGAGCTGAGGAGATTGTGAGGTAAAATATCTTCCTTTTTACAAAGAGATGCTCAGGTGATATTTTCCTGTCAGCTTTTTACAGTTATACTGCATTAGTTTCAAGTGATTTAGCATATGAGTATTATGTCCCTTTAAGTAAATTGTACTAGTATAACTTTTTCTGTGTTGTTATCCAATGGGGATTTGTTTAATATTAGATGCATCTGATTTGTCTTGCTGCATACATATGTATAAAAAGCAATCAAACTGCACACACTCCATAAACACTACAACACACATACATTTTTTACAATTTGATTTTTTTAACAATAAAAATACTAGAAAAAACAATGGCAACAAAATTACATTAAGTTTGTTTCTAGTCAAACACTAAAACACATGGGAGTACCTAAGATAAACTTACCCAAGAATGTGCCTCTGAAGTCTACCATTACAATTTAAAAACAAAATTCTTGTATAGAGTGGTATATATGTAAAGTATTTTAACTGTGAAGAGGTGTGTCTTTGTGTTCATGTTTAGTCTGGCCAAACATTAATCAGGAGTTTGGAGTGATTCTCTTAACTGTAAAAGTATTTTTGCTTTTAGTTTGTGCTGGGAAATTAAAGTTGTTTTTGCTTTGTGAATATTATGGTAGCCTAAGGACAATAGGAATGTATCTCTCATTTTTCATGTTTTTACTGTATTTTTAAACATAAATAAATACTTTATTGAAGTATTCTTCAACCCAGTCAGCTGCCCAGTCAGCTGAAATTTTTTGTTATTGTGAGGTGTGTAAGTATCCTGGAGCAAAACAAAGACATGACTAAGGACTAGAGGTCTGAAACATTTTCTCCCTTTTTTGCACTTTGGTGTCCCAATCAATCTGTGGAATTGAAGATTTGGTGAGTGCTGCTGTCTCATTGGACTGTGATTACCTTATTCCTAAGCCTCTGCAGACTGCCCCCTTATTTTAGTACTTTTGACAGACTTTCATTTTAGCTAATCACTTCTGACTCTTAAATAACACCACGGAAGTGAGCAGAATGTTATCTATATGACACACATGAACTATCAGTGTCTAAAACTGTCAAAATGCATTGAGATAAGATGCGCTTCAACGGCTTAGAAATCAGTTTTTGAGCCTACCTATAGTAGGTTTAGCTTTCAACAAAAAAAACCAAGTATACAAAGCAAATTTGATGACAAAAGTCAATTAAAAAGTTGTTTAAAATCACATGCCCTATCTGAATCATGAAAGTTTTATTTGGACTAGACTGTATTTAAAGTATCAGTGGTGACAGGAGTAAAGCACATTTAAATTTGTTTTAATGAATGTAAATGCTAACATCAAATAGTGTAGTACACAAATATTCTGAAAAAAATATTTTTTTCTGAATATTTGTTCCAAATAATTCATCTGAAATGAATTATTCAGTGCTGTACAAGTCTATTGGCCACCCATTATCAAGTTAGGATTTTTCCCAAAGATAAATAACCATTATTCATTCACATCTACATTTACCAGACCTACTCATACTCTCAGAAGCCTTTATTTCTCTCTCTCTCTCTCTCTCTCTCTCTCTCTCTCTCTCTCTCTCTCTCTCTCTCTCTCTCGCTCTCTGGATCACAAGCTCTGCCATTGGCTGACAAGAACCCACTCTTATTCCTGCAGTACTTCTGCTCTTTCTGGTGATAAACTTCACACTCTTCCTATTAGACCAAGCCCTGCCTCCTCTCACAGGCTCTGTCCTTCTCATTCTCTTACCTTTGTTACAAAATGTTAAAGCAGGACATGATTCATCTTTATATTGGCTGGTTTAGTGATGTGCTTGATGAATTAATATTGTCCTATTGTGTTGATGTGGGGCTAAATAATTTGTTAGCTACATTTCTGGCAACTATGCCTGCTGACTGTATGTACGCTGTCTCTCCTCAACAGTATGGGACTGCGCTTACCTGCAGAGCGTTCCAACGACGATCCCCTGGACTAAGCTTACAGCCTGCTGCCTCTGGAAATTAGCCCGGTGATTCCGCAATTCATATGTCAATTCTGACTGTGAAGAACATACGGACCATCTCTCAAAAGAAAAAAGATCACTACACTTTGCTACTGTACTCGGGAGCAACGAGAAGTTTGAAGGGACCAGACTCTTCCCCATTGCTAATGCACCTAAAAGTGCCTGAGACCCTAGATGTTGCTGAGACTGAGCCCTGGTTGCTAAGTTTCTCCTAACTTAATCTATCCCTACCCAGATATACTAAAAAATAGCCTTGCTATGTACCCTAAATCTTGGAGTGGGGTAACATATTAACTGAAATAAACATACATATCTTACCACTCCACACCCTTACAGAAGGCCGGAGCTAAGTTAAAAGTTACTTAAATGCTTGCTTAAACTTGTGATGGTTATAATACCTGATGTTGGAGGGCATTGTAGGTTTATGACTCCATATATTTTCATGTTTAGCTCACTATATAAATACTAACTGCTGTACACAGCGAAAATATCGTTCATTTTAAAAGTTGAAAGTAAACATGATCACAAGAGCGCAATCACATTTTACACTTGTTGGGTTAGCGTGAATGAAAGCCTTGCGTAAAGAGTAGCAAGTTAAAAAAAGTACTAAACAAAACATTAATAAATTTAAAATTACAGTTACACTCATATAAACCATATCAGATAAAATGTAGTCATATAAATATTTAAAAAGTTATAAGGGCTCAAAGGTATATGTTAAATGACAAGGTGTTGGACTGCAAATGACTATATTGTATATATTAGTGGTGCCAAAAACGTTGAATGCAGTCTACATGTCGACCACTTTGTATCTTAAGGTAGACTGTGGTAGCTGTTGCAGCGTGATGATGACAGCACTGTGTCTTTTGTTGTTCTGCTCTGAGTCAGTCCGCCTGATGACATCATGTGTGCGCCTCTGCATGGCCGTGGTAATAATCATGGGAAAGGAGGAACTTGTTGGATTAGAAAGATCCAAATCATGCTGTGGGTGCCATGCTCCTCTCTCTCTCTCAGCGTTATCACGGTCTCTTACCTGGCAAACTTCCTGTTTGCAGTGCCCAAGTGAGTATGTTTGGCTAGCCGGTTGCCATTGGGCTAGACAGCAATTAATATTTCCATGCTGATTTTGTGTTCAGGCTCTTTTTTGTGAGATGAGTTCTATAAAAAGAGGTCATGCATTCACTGTTGTTCAGCTATGTGGACTGTAAACCAATAATCCCTTCTCTTTATATATCATGACTGTTTTTTCAATGCAAATAAAATCTCACACTGTTACTCTGTTCTAACAGAAAGTTCTTGTGCTTTCAGTTTAGAAAGGGATAACACTAATCAGGAATGCAGCACATATTGTAGTTCTGGAAGTAGGTGAAGTAAGAGAAATTGAAAAAAGGAGAGAGAAAAAAACTCACAAAAGGACGATTTTTCTAAATCCTTAGGTACATGCAGTTTCCTAGCAGCAGATGAATTCCTGTTAATATAAAAAAAAAAACCACTCAAATAGTCTGTCTCTGTTCTTGTGCAAAAATCTATTTATTGAAATGTGCTACAACTAAACAATCTTTAATATTGTACCCCAGATTCACAAGTTACAGTTATTAGTTGTGAAGTGTCACCCAGCACCCTTTATTAATGAAAAATTCAGGCCAAAAGGATGGTTACATTAAATATACCCTTTCTGTCCCTATTCTTTTGCAAGTTAAGTGTCAACCAGGAAGCTTTTAATAATGAAAAATTCAAATCTAAAAGGATTGGTAAATATTAAAGTGATGGTAAATTTCAGACTATAAGAAACCTGTAATGACAAATGTATTAGTTTGCAAGTAAAACCATCATTATTTTTTTAAAAGTGTATATATATTTTATAATAAAAGATTTATAATCCTAATTGGTATTGTCCGTTCCTCCACCTCTCTTCATTTCCTCTTTTGACTGGGCTGTGATATATAGAGCAGTCACATCCACTCTCTACATAGGCTTTCTATGGGATATAAAGGGCTGGCACACACATTGATTGGATGTTCACTGGAATTGTCATTACAAAAAAAAGAGTTCATCCAAGTGGGCCGGCATAACATTGCAATAAATGCATTACTATATGCACTAATTTAACCGTTTCACAGATGGATTAAAAACAAAAAAATGGTACACATATAATTTTTTTAATGGCAAAAATTAAATATATGGCATTTGATTAGTTAAGGTTTACCATCACTGTAAGCAAAAGTGAGGTAAAAGCGGGAGGGACCACTGCACACAGGAAAAAAAAATTGAGAGCGGCGAGGAAGGAGTGAGGGAGAGGGGATCCTAGTGGATGGGGATTTTCACTTGTGAACACAGGCTTTAGGACTAGTCATTAATAATAAGACTAGAGTATTTCAAGTGATATCAAAACAAATCTAGTGATAGCAGCAAATTATAGAAAAACATTATCATTATCACTACATTCATGCAGATGCCTCCTAAGCATCTAAATAAAAAATTAAAGAATAACTTAAGATAAAAATTGCATGTAAATTACATTATAAAGGATTAGGAAGCCTGCAAAGAGTTTGAAGAAGGATAGCACTTAATAGATGTAATGATTTCAAGATATCTGCTACAGGAATAGGTTGAAAACTCAAAAAGTGAGAGAACAGTTATACACAAAAATAAAAACAAAGGGTTCAATTTATCAAACTACATAGTAAATTAACACAGACTGACTATCTCAGGATGTTTGTCAAGCTCAGCCTTTTTTTAATGTGTTTCACGAAAGCAACCCCATCACTAGGGTGACCATATTGATGCTTTAAAAAGTGACACATATGAAAAATACATATGTCAGGGCTGTTTTCAGATCTGTTTAAAGAAATGTTCTGTATAAAAACCCTGACATATGTATTTTTCCTATGTGTCCCTTTTTAAAGTGGCAATATGGTCACCCTACCCATCACACAAATAAACATACATGATAAATCAGGGTAACGGATGCTGCCTCACTAGTCCTGAATGTTGATGGTCAGTTTATATGGCTGGGAACCTTTTCTACCCATAGAATGACAAATGATAGGTTGATATCCCTTTTTAAACACTAAGGGCTTGATTTATCAAGCCTCTACGGCAGCAAGTTCTCTCAAGAACTTGCTCGCTGTGATTTATCAAGCAGCAGTCACCAGACCGCTGCTTCCCTAACATCTACGCCACCTCTATTGTGGCGAAATTCAATCTCCTTGGTCAAGTCCAACCGAGGAGATTGACAGCTCCTGCCCGCGCATAATTGGCTGTGCGCGGGCAGGGGGCGGGATTGCACGTGAGCGCAAAATTGCGCTTGTGTGCAATGTTAATTACCTGCGGGTAATTTCGCCCCGCCACAGGCGAGCTGAGGCGTACATGGGCGCGTATACGCGCCCCTGTACGCCTCAGCGTTGATAAATGTAGCCCATAAAAATATAATAGAAACACTCAAAGGGACAGCAAAGTCAAAATTAAAAGTTTTTTTTTATTTAGCATGAAATCTTAAACAACTTTAAAATTGACTTATATTATCAAATCTGCTTAGTTTCCTAGATATAATTAGTTCAAAAGTAATCCTAGGTGAGCTCAGATGTGTGCACATGTCTGTAACCATCTGGCAATAATGTTTAAAGCAATGTTATACATAGTTGTAAACTTTGCTGCCATAGTGCCGGTAACATACTATTTCATTGCTCTAAACATTGTTACAAACACTACTGACACATAGTTGCACATGCCCATTCCTGAACTCACCTAGAATTACTCTTTAACATAGGATACTAAGATAAATAAACAAAAATACTTTTCTCTACAACACTGGCAATGCTAAAATGTCACCTTCATTGCCAAGAAATAACATCTATAATTGATATCTGTTCAGATCTCCAGCTTCAATTCTTCAATTTGTTGTTCTAATCCTAACTCATCTTCAGAGATCCAACTGTCAAACTGAACCTAACCCCTGTGGCACAACAATGATTTTACATGTACATATCCTGTTTATTAAAGGAACACTCAATGCAGTAGAATTGCATAATTAACATGTGCATAATAAAAAGACAATGATCTAAAACCTACTCTGAATTTTTTTTCTGACAAATTTCATTTTTTCTCCCATGTCCAGCCCCTTGTATCCTGTTACATACATCAGCCAATCACAGACTATTACACGCAGTGAGCTTCTGCACATGCCCAGTAGGATCTTGTTCCTCTGAAAATGGGAATATAAAAAGACTGTGCAAAATATGATAATGGAAGTAAATTAGAAAATGTCTTAAAACTGCATGCTCTTTCTGAATAATAAAAGTTTATTTTGTGTTATTGCCTATGTTTTTACAAATGTATCCAGATCTGCTCACTATCTTTTCAAATGTTATGTTGAAAGTGTATTATGTATTATTCTCCTTCTCAGCTAACAGACACATTTGATTTGCAATGTTTAGATAAGTTTATATATTACCTGTTGCATTAATCTTTAGGTCAGTCCTGAACATCTATGTGAATTACTATCAGTGTGACATGCATGCATTTCTCTATTGTCTATTTTTGTAACGTTTGAGTCTCCCTAAAAGAATCAGTAGAGTAGCCTTTAGCCACTATTTAGCTACTTCATCTAGCATTAAGATGTCACTTTACCCCACTACCTACTCTTAAATAGACTAATTTCCCAAGGCATATCTGATCTATCTTTTTAGTAATCCAGCTATCAGGCCTACGGTCTCTACATTTGGGTACTCCTAAGTTCACTTCAGGTGCTCTATGCTACTTACATTTATAGTTGGCTTTGTCCTCCCACCCCCTTCTCCTATACATAAAGCGGTGCTTACCCGCTGAATATCCGCTTCCCCTTATATATCTCAGCCCAAGAGTGGCTGATACTTTTTTGAACCCTCCACAGGCTGATATTTTGGTATTAGGTAATATTTTATTAGAATGTGGAGCTCATACGCTGATAATATAAAAAGAAGTTATATTTCATCTCGCCAAAGATATTGTCTATCTTCATAACCAGACCTGAAATGTATTTTTTCTTCCTATATGTGCATATTGCTTTCTTAATAATGCCTTTGTATAGACAATGTACTATTCTTTTTGTTGTAACCTTTGCCTTAGGGCGAGTCCTTGTTTAGATGATATATGTTTTAACTTCAATAAAAAAATATTTTCAAAAAAAAAAGTTTATTTTGGGTATAACCTAATTTGTTAGAAAAAAAAAAAATCTTCAAGTCAATATCACCAAACATTTTTTTAGTAGAACATAAAGACAGCTCTCCATTCATACAGCATTCCCTGTTCACCAAACGTCAACTCTCTAGCATGCCTATAGTGCCCCAGAGGTTCCATAAACTTCATTGCATTTACATGTTAACGGAATATAGACTAGAACTATACTACATGAAGAAAACTACGTGAACAGTCACACAATGCATCTCAAGACATACAAAAAGGTTTACAGCAGGTCAAACATCAAAGAAATGGGAAAAATGTTTTCACTAAATGTTTTCTGATTGAGGGCCAGATTACGAGTGGAGCGCAAATGTTTGCACACAAGCGATATCAGGTTTTTGCAATCTTTTGCATGCAGGTTAAATTGCACTGGTATTGCAAGTTGAAAATAAAAGCGAATGCTTGAGTAAAATCGCGATTTACGCTACAATGATTACCGTGTCCTCAGAGCTGTGGTTAACTGTTTTGTGAAACTAAAAAGTTGCACAAAAAACATAAAAAATACATTACAAAGTACAGTTACACTCATAATAACACCATCTAATAAAAATCATTTAAAAAGATATTGCACAAAAAGTTAAAAGGTCTCAGATGTTAGAAAAAAAAGGCAGGCAGAGGGCTTTCACATTTAGATACATAAATATACATGTATAAAGATATATAAATACTGTATATATGTGTGTACAGTAAATATGTATTTATATATGTATTTACAGACATATATACACAAATAAACACAGAAATACATATATAAGTGCACTGGAGCCCTTTGCAGTTAAGTAAATTAAAACATGAAAAAGCATATATGCAAATTTAATTTTTAATAAAGGTTTTATTTATAAATAATATATTTTCAACTCATAATTTGAGCACAACCCGACGAGAGGAAAAATCTTAATTCTAGCGCAATTAACACTCAAGCGGGAGCATTAATTTGCACTCCACTTGTAATGTATACCTAAATATCATACAAGACTCTAATTGTACACATTCTAGGAATACATAATGTTATCATAGATAATAATGGGATATTGAAATCTATTAAATAGGTTCAAATTAAAAAAAAAACATGAAAACCTTAATGTATAATAATATGGGATTATAAATTAATTTAAATCAATTTGAAAATGAAAAATATAATATATTCAAACCAAATTATGGACTAGATTACAAATGGAGTGCAATTGTTAGCACCATAGTGATGAGGGGTATATCACAAGGGTTTGTGCTTATTGGGCTTACTGCTCATATTACAAGTTGAAAGTAAATGCGACTGAGTGAACGCAATTGTGATTTAAGCTAGAATCATTACCGCAATTTCAGAGCTGTGGTTAACTTGGGAAATAAAAAAATTGCAAACACTTAAAAAATACATTACAAAGTACAGTTACAATTATAAAAACACTGTCTAATAAAAATTATTTAAAAAAAAATCACAAACAAAGTTTTAAGGGCTCAAAGATATGAGATCTCAGGTGTTAGAAAGAAAAAAAAGTTGCAAAAGGGCTTTAACATTGAGATACAGTACATACATATGCAGGTCTAATGATGTATATGTATGTGTATATATACCCTATATATATATATATATATATATATATATATATATATAGAAATGATCATTTAAATATAGAGGTGGTTTTAGCAAGGAAGGAAGTATATTGGATACTTAAAGTGAATGTAAAGTTTCATCAAGTAGTGCCCGGTTTTTAAAAATACTATTAAAAACAGGGGAACTTTCATTGATGAAAGTTTACATTGCACCATATTTGTAGAAATACTTACCTCTTCGTCTTGAAAGCCACTCCAGCCGCTCTCCAGCCTGTCGCAAGCCTCTTCCTACGTTAGCAATGACAATTCCGGCATCCTCCAATTACGGCTTCCCCACCCGGGGGAAGCATTGCCTAAAGCAACACCGTGATTGGAGGAAGGCCGGAATCGTCATTTCTGACGAAGGAAGAGGCTTGAGACAGCCGGGGGAAGCAACATCATCAGTGATCCGGCTTTCAAGACGAAGAGGTAAGTATTTCTACAAATATGGTGCAATGTAAAGTTTCATCAATGAAAGTGCCCCTTTTTTTAATAGTATTTTTAAAAACCTGGCACTACTTGATGAAACTTTACATTCACTTTAAGCTTAGGAGGAGGGTACCACAAGGATGCAACTCAGAGTATAATAAGATAAATTGTTGGCAATAAGTTTCAACTATACCATATAAAAATTTGGAAGTAGCAAATGTTCACATTTTTGTATGGTTTAATCGACAGAAAAAGGCTTCAGGAGGAATTAATTTGTGAATTTGTTGATTTGTTTTTTGAATAGGTATATTTTATATCTTACATTTTTTACAGTATATACAGTATATATATATATACACACTTAGGGGCGCCGCGTAAACACCGCTAGAAGCCGCATGGAGAAGAGGTGAATATACAAAGCACATACTAATTAATTAATTGAATTGTTTATGCAAATTGGTATTGAGTAGGGTATAAGGATTGTAATGATTTAAGCGCATTGTAAGTAAGTCTGAGGACGGGGGTGAAACCCCAAAACGTCACTGGATACAAAGTAAAGAAAAGTTTGTGAACATAAACGGAGAGTGCCTGCTTTTTTCCGATACTGTCTAAATTTGCTGCCGTGCACCCCGGAATGAAAGTTGAGAGTGCTGAACCTAAAGGAATTATATATATATATTTACACATTAATAAAGGAGCTGCAGTTATTATTATGATTATTATAACAGTTCAACAGTAAACTTTGAAAGTAATTTATGTATATAAAAATATTTAAAAAGTTGCAGATATATACATACACACACTCAGTTGTTTTATGATTAATATGTAAGAACCCCTCTATAGATTATAAGTAAGCTTTAAGTACTTTACACACCACACATGCTGTCAATATAATTGAATTATCCTGACCTGATACCAGAAGAGAGATTAATACAATTGGTTGTAAGGCTTTTTTTTTTCTTATTCAATGATTTTAAACATAGGGCTATTTAAATTCACTTATTGTAAGGTCACTCACAGCTAAGAGTACGGTGAAAACTCAAACATGTCAGCTGAGTGATACAAACCAAGTTGCACTGGGATTGCAAAGTTTTTATGCTGCTGATTTAAATAAAACCTAAGTTTTATGGCTGGTGCTCCTAGTCGTTTTTTGCTATATAGATATATAGAGCCTTTTCCCGTTAAGGAGATGAAACGTAAAAAAAAAAATAATATGATTTTTTTAACTTATGTATTTACTGTAAATATTTCACATTCCAATGTTCTGTAAATAAAGGAATATATTCTTTGTAATTTTAATAGATATTCCTATATACATATCTGTGAATATCTATACCTATATATAATCATTTATGTACAGTAGGTATAAATATATATTTGTTTAAAAAAACATCAGATTTGTGTAGAAATATTATTTATAAATAAATAGAACATATTGTGTTACGTAAAGAACATTGGTATATGAAATATTCATATTTTCATGTTGGGTTAGCACTAATGAGAATATGCAATGGTGTTTGCACGAGAGTCGGTGGGTTTTTTCCACTTTTTTTTTTTCTACATTGACTTCTATGGGGGAAATACGTGAAAGCACACACAATTTTACTTTCAAGCACACCTAATAAGCGCAAAAATCTTAATTCTAGCAGAGTTATCGTTCTAGCAGGAACGCAAAATACGTCTCCACTTTAATCTATCCCTATATAAAGGAGGCTATTTGGTGTAACGTCTCTCCATTGTATCAGGATTTTCTAAGAGGGGAGTTCATATGATGATCATTAAGTGCTAGACATGTTTAATTATATTTAAATCTTAAATTGTAGCTATGAGATTAAATAGTTGAGATATTTATTTTTGTTGTCCTAAAAAAAGGCATTTTAACTGTCTAACTGTAATTGACTAAGTCATATTTCTTAACAAGAAATCAGTTTTAACTGAAAAATATTGAAATAAAAAAAAAACATCCATAGCAATATTTAAATATTGAAGAGAAATTGTAAAACTGGCTTCTTTAAGCATTATATTTTTTTAATGTCTTAAAAGTAAATTAATTTTTCCAAAAGAAATAATGCATTTCTTGATCTGAAAGTTTCCTCTGGTTACATCTATAACTGATCAAAGATAACCTTTCCCAAGACACCAAAATACATTTATACCGGAGATTGGATCTCATCTTGGTCTTCATTTGCAATCATAGAATAGGTTTAGTTCACTATGTACCATGATTCACTCTATCACCTCCATTAAAATTGGTGACCTTATTTTAAGTTTGTACATTTTGAGAATATTAACTCTTTATGTTTTTCCATTTTCAATAACACTAGATTTTCAAGCATTTATTTTTCCAAAACCCAACATGAGTTCAAGAAAACAAGAACAACATCAATAACATTTTTTGAGTTCTAACCAGTGTTACCGAAAGTCATGAAAATGGAAAATGTACCCTGAATAACTACACAACTACCCAACTGCTCAAAATCTTTCAAGTGTTTTGTAGGAGAATCAATAGCACAGCATCCTACACTGCGGTTATTCCTTTTATTCCTAAAGAACCGTATGTCTATTTTTTTGCAATGTAAAGTTTCCCAAGTTTTCATTACACTTTTAAACCACTTTATGTCAGCTTTTCTAGTTTGCTTCTCTAATTCCCAGAAGTACAAAGCTCATCTTTTAAATGTTAAAGCCTGCTGATTTTAAAACTACAAACAGCTGTAGAATTGTTGTAAGAAGCAGCTAGTGTTGGAAAGCAAAATAAAGATTGTCTTTCATACTTTAATTTAAGAAAGTATCTCTGTGATCTTTGAATTGCTTTTATGGGAATGTAATGTCAAAATAAATGTAAAAATGTTAAATAATATAAGAATATAAATAAATTATATGAGAAAAAAAAGTGAAACATTGGTGAATTTTACATCACTGAAAAATAGACAAGCTGCAATATATACATTAGTCTTGCTTATGATTGAAATAAATTGCATAACTTTGTTTACCTGATATCTAGTTTTATCACTTTATGGTTGTTTTATAGTGTCCATTTAAAAAAATAGATTCATTTATATATTTTTGTATATTTGTACACTTTTATTTAAAACCATAAAATGTTTTTATTGCCATTCTATGGGCCAGATTATGTGTTACGTGCTAACAGTTAATTGGAAGTGAAAAGGTGTTTATTGCGGGTGTTTGCACATGTTGGATGTAGTGCTAGTATTACAAGTTGAAAGTAAATGCAAACTCTTGTGCGCAATTGAAGTAGCACGTCCTCAAAGCTCTGGTAAAAGGGACATCAACAACAGAATTGTTGTTGTTTAAAAAGATAAATAATTCCTTTATTACTCATTCCCCAGTTTTGCATAACCAACACAGTTATAATAATACAAATTTTACCTCTGTAATTACCTTGTATCTATGCCTCTCCAAACGGCCCCCTTATTTCAGGAAATAGTTCGATCTTACAGCGCTACATGGAGATGATAAAAGCGACCTGTGGCTCCTATCTGAAGTGGGTCCCAAGCTACCCACAGAGTTGGAAATCTAGAAACAAGAGGGCTAGAGAGGAACGCCAAAAGAGGCAAGGTCTAATAGGAATGTTCGTTATGGTAAAAAAATGTATATATAGTACTGAACCACAGGTGTAGAGATGATCATAAGCTGCACTTATATCTTGTATACATACCTACACAGTGTCATCTCTACACCTGTGGTTCAGTACTATATATACATTTTTTACCATAACGAACATTCCTATTAGACCTTGCCTCTTTTGGCGCTCCTCTCTAGCCCTCTTGTTTCTTTACTGCCCCCTTATTTCAGTTCTTTTGACAGACTTGCATTTTAGCCAATCAGTGCTGACTCCTAGCTAAGTTCACATGCCTGTGCTCAATGTTATCTATATGACACACATGAACTAATGCCACTAGTGGTGAAAAACTGACAAAATGCTTTCACATAAGAGACTGCCTTCAAGGTCTAAGAAATGAGCATATGAGACTACCTAGGTTTAACTTTCAACTAAGAATACCAAGAGAGCAAAGCCTAAATGTGATAAAAGTTAATTGGAAAGTTGTTTAAAATTGCATGCCCTATCTGAATCATTAAAAAGTTTATTTTATACTTGACTGTTCCTGGTTAACTGTTTAGTGAAACAAAAAATGTGTCACAAAACACATCAAAATACATAGAAAAGTACAGTTACAATATTACAATAATACTAACACTATCTAATAAAAAATATCATACATATATGTATAAGTATATATATATATATATATATATATATATATATATATATATATATATATATATATATATATATCATGTTCAAAAAACGAAGCTTGATCCTGAGGTCAATGTGAAAAAATAAAAACTTTATTTTTTCACATTGACCTCAGGATCAAGCTTTGTTTTTTTGCACATTGTATATTTGCCAGGAACCTGGGTCATTAAGAGCTTGGCAGCCCTTCTCTCTTCAAGCAGGAAGAGTCTATTCCCTGCAGCAACGGCAGCTCTCATTTGTCACAAAGACAGCACCAGGATTCTCAAGAGGTGATTAGCCGCCAAACATCACATGCACGGAATGAAGGATATGCTACGTCATAGAACACGCTACATGCTGAACACAGTGCTAAAACTTGAGAAGCAGTCTGCACGGACAGGAGTGGCTATACAGAGCCGGAGGGGCTATGCTACAGATAGCAGCTGTATATAAGATGCCTCAGTGGATATTACAGTGCATGTTTCCCTACAGGGACTTTGGCTTTATCGTAAAAGAGAGAAGGGTATCATATTGCTTACTGGATTTTGTTCATAGTGCACTATACATAAACCCCATCTCTCTGTTTTATATATATATATATATATATATATATATATATATATATATATATATATATATATATATATATATATATATCAAAAGCTTGTTAATTCCCTCAAACCTCTCATCCATCCAATCCGTCAATAGGATTGAGCTTGCATTCTATTGGTTTTTCCAATCAGCCAATAGAATGTGAGCTCAATCCTCTTGGCTGATTGCATCAGCCAATAGAATGCGAGCTCAATCCTATTGGCTGATTGCATCAGTCAGTAGGATTTTTTCACCTTTAATTCCGATTGGCTGATAGATTTCAAGGGACGCCATCTTGGATGACATAATTTAAAGGAGAATTCATTGTTCAAGAAGACGTTGATTGAAGAGGATGTCTTGAAGATGGACCCGCTCCGTGCCGGATGGATGAAGATAGAAGATGCCGTCTGTATGAAGACTTCTGCCGGGCTGGATGAAGACTTCTGCCTCGGTTGGTTGAAGACTTCTGCCGGATTCGTTGAGGATGGATGTTGGGTCTTCAAAAACTGTAAGTGGATCTTCGGGGGTTAGTGTTAGGCTTTTTTAAGGGTTTATTGGGTGGGTTTTGGGCAGAAAAAAGTGCTAAATGCCCTTTTAAGGGCAATGCCCATCCAAATGCCCTTTTCAGGGCAATGGGTAGCTTAGGTTTTTTAGTTAGGATTTTATTTGGGGGATTGGTTGTGTGGGTGGTGAGTTTTACTGTTTGGGGGGTTGTTTGTATTTTTTTACAGGTAAAAGAGCTGATTAATTTGGGGCAATGCCCAGCAAAGGCCCTTTTAAGGGCTATTGGCAGTTTAGTTTAGGCTATGTTTTTTTTTTATTTTGGGAGGGCTTTTTTATTTTGATAAGGTTATTAGATTAGGTGTAATTAGTTTAAATATCTGATAATTTCTTTTTTATTTTGTGTAATTTAGTGTTTGTCTTTTTTTGTAATTTAGTTAATTGTATTTAATTTATGTAATTGATTTAATTGTAGTGTAAGGTTAGGTGTAAGACAGGTTAGGTTTTATTTTACAGGTACATTTGTATTTATGTTAGCTAGGTAGTTAGTAAATAGTTAATAACTATGTATTAACTAGTCCACCTAGTTAAAATAAATACAAATTTGCCTGTGAAATAAAAATAAAACCTAAGAAAGGTACAATGTAACTATTAGTTATATTGTAGCTATCTTAGGGTTTATTTTACAGGTAAGTATTTAGTTTTAAATAGCAATTATTTAGTTATTAATAGTAGGTTTTATTTAGATTTATTTTAATTACATTAAAGTTAGTGGGTGTTAGGGTTAGGGTTAGACTTAGGGTTAGATTTAGGGGTTAATAAATTTAGTATAGTGGCAGCAACGTTGGGGGTGGCAGATTAGGGGTTAATAAGTGTAGGTAATTTGTGGTGACATTGGGGCAGGAGATTAGGGTTTAATAACTTTATGTAGGTGTTGGCGATGTTGGGGGCAGCAGATTAGGGGTTAATAAGTATAATGTAGGTGTTGGTGATGTTGGGGGCGGCAGATTAGGGGTTAATAAGTATAATGAAGGTGTCGGTGATGTCGGGGGCAGCAGATTAGGGGTTAATAAGTGTAAGATTAGGGGTGTTTAGACTCAGGGTTAATGTTAGGGTGTTAGGTGTAAACATAAATTTTCTTTCCCAATAGGAATCAATGGGGCTGCGTTATGGAGCTTTACGCTCCTTTATTGCAGGTGTTAGAATTTTTTTCAGCCGGCTCTCCCATTGATGTCTAGGGGTAAATCGTGCACCAGCACGTAAAATCAGCTTACCGCAGCTCACAGCAGCGCTGGTATTGGACTGCGGTATGGAGCTCAATTTTGCTCTACGCTCACTTCTTACCTGATAACGCCGGGTTTTTGTAAACCTGTAATACCAGCGCTGTAGGTAAGTGAGCAGTGAAAATAACTTGCAAGTTAGTACTGAGCAACTCTTACCGTAAAACTCGGAATCTAGCCGTTAGCTATTTCAATGTAAAAGTGCTAATGGGTAAGAATATTCATATATAATAATTAGGTCTACAAACAATATCTCTTTCAAAAACATTCACTAAATTTATAGATTGCCCCCTTACTATGAGCGCTTTTAAGAAATAAGTATTATAATTTTAAATATATGAGACGTTTTCATAGTAGGTTAACAGAATATATATAAATATCGTAGTCCTCTGTGTGTTTATTCTTTTACCCATTTAACACTTGAGTATATGGGTATAAATAGTAGCACTTCTGCATAGCCTCCATAGAGCTTGAGAAAGGCTGTCATCAGCCGAAACGCGTTGCTCTTACTGTTGTTTTGGGTCATCTGGGCCACTGTAGTCTTACGAGACTCACGTTACGATTGAGACGCTGACCCACTGGAGCAATGGTTGGACATTAGAGGATCCAGACAGACAAAGGGAACCAAATCCACGGCACTCGGTGTAAGTAAAAGTGTGCACCATTGCCATCAAACTATCTTCGTCTGTTTAAAAGGATCTCCTTGTCTCCTTTTCTTGTTTTCCACTTTTGCAGCTTGCATCTTTTTTTATAACAACAAGCCTGAATCCACTAACAAACCGCTAAACCACTTAGGGAATATCACTTGTCTGCTAAAGTTTCCATTTTTAAACGGACTATATTGGATTTGTTTTTTTGCATATAATGTCTACAATATCTCTTTCAAAAACATTCACTAAATTTATAGATTGCCCCCTTACTATGAGCGCTTTTAAGAAATAAGTATTATAATTTTAAATATATGAGACGTTTTCATAGTAGGTTAACAGAATATATATAAATATCGTAGTCCTCTGTGTGTTTATTCTTTTACCCATTTAACACTTGAGTATATGGGTATAAATAGTAGCACTTCTGCATAGCCTCCATAGAGCTTGAGAAAGGCTGTCATCAGCCGAAACGCGTTGCTCTTACTGTTGTTTTGGGTCATCTGGGCCACTGTAGTCTTACGAGACTCACGTTACGATTGAGACGCTGACCCACTGGAGCAATGGTTGGACATTAGAGGATCCAGACAGACAAAGGGAACCAAATCCACGGCACTCGGTGTAAGTAAAAGTGTGCACCATTGCCATCAAACTATCTTCGTCTGTTTAAAAGGATCTCCTTGTCTCCTTTTCTTGTTTTCCACTTTTGCAGCTTGCATCTTTTTTTATAACAACAAGCCTGAATCCACTAACAAACCGCTAAACCACTTAGGGAATATCACTTGTCTGCTAAAGTTTCCATTTTTAAACGGACTATATTGGATTTGTTTTTTTGCATATAATGTCTACACACTTTATATGGGAATTCATTTGGATGTGCTAAATGCAATGTCAGTTTTATGAAATGTGTTATCGATGTTATGTCTTTTATGAGATAAGTTTCATGTGATATGTTTTTATATATTGCTATCACTGTATGTATTTATATCATCAGTTCTAATTTTTAATTTTTTAATTTTTAATAAATCAATTAAATATTTTGAGTTTTCTAATATCAATTATATAAATTTTAATATATATCCCTACTAAGGGTTCTCTACTGCACTCATTAAGCTGCCATAAGGCAGCACAGCTGTATTTGATTATTAGTAAATCTGGAGAGTGTATTTCTCTGCAGTTTCTAATAATCTTAAACTCCTACTATTCTGCCCTTAACCTCTCCAAGGAGGATTAATTCTCTACTATGTTCTCTATTCTTTATTCAAATCCAAAACATCTGTTCTCCACTTTTAACACGCTTCTCTGCCCACTCCCACATGCCATTTCCACTTCTCTCTCAGCTCAAGATTTTGCCAACCACTTCACCAACAAAAAAGATTCCATAAGAAATGAAATAATCTTTCAACACACTACCAGTCCCCTACCCCCCAACCAATCACCAATGTAAAAAAACAGCAAAGCCTCAGATTCAGCTCTTTTGCTCCTGCTAATGAGGAATAGGTTTCTGATCTTATATCCTCCTCTCACCTAACTATCTGTCCCTTTGATCCCATCCTATTACAATTACTGCCCTCCCTCTCCTACTCTTACTCATATACTCACACATATGTATAATCTCTCCCTCAGCAATGGAATATTTCCTCTCATCTCTTAATCCTGCACTAATCACACCTATCTTCAAAAAAAATTCTCTTGATCCATCATCCCCAACAACCACTCTCACTTGTCTCAAAACTTCTGGAAAGGCACATATATAAATGTTTATTGCATTTCCTCAAATTAAACTCTCCTTTGATCCATTGCAATACTTCACAGAAACTGCAATCATTTGGTTTCTAATTAACTGATTACAGCAAAATCAAAATGCCACTATTCACTGTTATTCCTTCTTGATCTGTCTGCAGCCTTTGACACTGTTGACAACACTCCCTGTCTCCAAATCCTCCATTCCTTCAGCATCTGTGACACAGCCCTCTTGTGTCTCTCCCCTTACCTGTCTAACCGAACCTTTAGTGTGACTTTCACTGGCACATCCTCTGACCATTTACCAGTTTCTGTTAGGGTGCCACAATGCTCTGTCCTTGGTCCCCTTCTCTTCTCAATTTATACATCATCCTTAGGTTTCTTAATACAGTCCCATGGGTTTCAATACTATTTGTATGCCAATTATACCCAAAACTATATCTCTGCACCAGATCTATCTTCTTCCTTACTTACCATTGTTACTAACTGTCTTTCTAATATTTCAACCTGGATGTCCTCTCACTACCTTAAGCTAAATCTCTACAAAACTGAGCTTCTTATTTCCCCCCCCCCTTCTTCCATAATCCCTATGCTCAACTTTCTCTAGCCGTTGATGATAATATCATTACCCCAACCATATATGTCTTGATATCCTCAGATCTCTTTCACTCCCCACATCCAGTCTTTGGCCAATTCCTATAGCCTCTACCTTAAAAAATATCCCAAATTTGCCACTTCCTCATACTAGACTAATGACTTATTGCAACTCTATCCTTTCCAGCCTCCCTAGCTGCCGTCTATTTTGCTTAAATCCAAAATGTTCTTATTTTAGTTCCTCTCCTGCTTTAGATATCCTCTTGAACCCCCTTAGCATGTAAGTCTACAAGCATAGCTGCTTTGTAGATCACCTTCATGAGACCAGATTTACAACAGTGAAACTCTTGACAGGGCCCTCTATCCCTTTATCCCTCTATCCATAATTGTTAACTTAGATATTAGACCCATGTTTTACCGCTGCATAATCTGTTGGTGCTCTACAAATAAATAATAATAATAATACTCTTTAAGGTCTTATTGAACCTTGCTACCAACCCATCAGTTTGAATCAGCTAAGGTAATGGTACTTTGCAAATTGTGAATCTCAGCTACAGAACTGATATGTTAAGACTCTATATAAAAAGATCTTGTTAGAGGATATCTTATGTTAGATGTGAATTCTTCTTGTTTAGGTTGTGTTGTAAATGGTTAACTTCAGGAGCTGTGGCACTTTCCAGGTTTAGGATTTACACTGACTAACGTAACAATTATCTGAGAAGCAAGGCAGAGAGTATGCAGAGACTGTCAGGCAGAACGGCTGAGAAGTATGCTTTGTGAAGAGTAGATTGGAGTGGGAGAACAGGCTAGTTTGTGCAGGAGCTGACAGGCTGAACAGCTGATCGTACACAGCATGCAGTGTGACATCAGCATGTGGGAGAGATGACAAGTATGCAGGGGCTCACAGGCTCAACGGTTAGGAATGTCACAGTGTTTTTGTAAGCATAAGTCTTTGTGAGTCTTGTAAAACAATGCAGGAGCTGACAGGCTCGGTTTGAGTTGCAATCGATAATGGAAGATTACTTGTCAGGTAGTCCGGGATGCGGTCATAAGCTGGAGCTGTCAGAGGGAAGAGGGTAAGCTTCCTTGCCTGGAAGCGACCGCAACTTTGTAACAGCTGATTACTGCAACTCACTTTAAATTAATGAAGATCTGTAGGAATAGAGGCTTCAGGCTAATAGCTTATGAAGAATGAGGTAGGTTCTATGAGGCCAGTGGTGGTGGAACAGAAAGGGGTTTGTTGGTTCCCTCATTGAGTGTAGTCCACAAAACAGATAAGTCCGGTAAGATAGAAGTAAACCCGTAGTAAGTATCCAATAATCAGGAACGTTGCAGTGAAACCACAGGAATCCGTCAGAGATTTATGTAAGGATGAAAACTATTGCCAGGAGCTTGTAATGAGAGCTAGGGGAGAAGACTGCACAAGCAGACTCCTTAAAAAAAAACACAAATTACTAAGCACCTGTGATTAAGTGCATGGCTACTTTATAGCAGGAACTTAAAGGGGTAGTCAGCCAGACAAGGAACAGGATATGACATATACTGAGGTTTATATTGGAAAGTTTACACAAATATAAGGTGAGGAGGCTGCATTCCTTTGCCCAATACATGTATAACACCCAGAAAACCATAACCCCCCGATCCCCATTTCTCTTATCTAATTCTTATCTAAAATTAAAACACAGACACAGTAGTTATGGCGAAATGTGGAAAGGTCACGATTTTATTACTTAATTGAATTTTGCCACCTTTAAACTATATCTTGCAAAATTCAGCCATAAATCAACTCAAAATAAACACCAAATAATGCCCATGCATTAAAACCAGAATTTTGGGAACCACGCCTAGGGGGGTGTAACAACTACCCCCCCCCTGGCAGGGCAGCTTGGAGAAAGGAGAACCCACGGCACAGCCCTCCCCCTAGATAGACCACCGGATCACCCCTCAGGGCTGGGTATGCCGCGGGATCCTCCCACCTCCCCTTCTGCCCCGCCCACGTGTCGTGCACAAACTTCACCGCTTGCTGCGATTGTATGCTCAATACTATGTCAAAAACAGCTGCCGTTTTCTATCCTCCAGTCAGCGTAGACCGCCAGGTCACCTGCTGCCCTTCGGTTGCGCTGTGTTCTTCCCCTTATTGAGGAGCACGGGCGGTCTTACTGTGACTCAACCAATTAGTCAACGTCCTGCCCTTAGCCGTGCAAGTACTGCCTTCTCACGTGACCTCTCCGGTTATTGCATCGTGCTCTGCTGCGTCTAGGGTGGGAGGGTGGGAAACAAAGAAAAAAGGTTAGTGACTCCCTCCTGCAGTCCCCTTCCTTATAACACCTTTACCTCCAGCTCCACCCCTGTCCTTACTCCTGACCAATGCCTGCTCTCCTTATCTCTGCCTCAACCCCCACCTGGCACACCTAGATCACCCTTTGTTCTCTCCCAGCAGCCCCTCCCTTATGACGTTCCCCTCACATATGCTCCATGCACTAGTTTAAGGTGAGGAGGCTGCATTCCTTTGCCCAATACATGTATAACACCCAAAAAACCATAACCCCCCGATCCCCATTTCTCTTATCTAATTCTTATCTAAAATAAAAACACAGACACAGTAGTTATGGCGAAATGTGGAAAGGTCACGATTTTATTACTTAATTGAATTTTGCCACCTTTAAACTATATCTTGCAAAATTCAGCCATAAATCAACTCAAAATAAACACCAAATAATGCCCATGCATTAAAACCAGAATTTTGGGAACCACGCCTAGGGGGGTGTAACAACTACCCCCCCCCTGGCAGGGCAGCTTGGAGAAAGGAGAACCCACGGCACAGCCCTCCCCCTAGATAGACCACCGGATCACCCCTCAGGGCTGGGTATGCCGCGGGATCCTCCCACCTCCCCTTCTGCCCCGCCCACGTGTCGTGCACAAACTTCACCGCCACCAAAAAGAGCCCCTCTTTCGGCCAAACTCTTTCCACCATTCGTGACCTTTCCTTACCTTTACCAACTCTTGGCACATCCCTCTGATGTCCACCAGCAGCTGGTCATTCCCCTCATCCGTTAGGTGCACTCCATCCCGTCGGAATAGCTCCTCCTTTTTCGCTGCTATCAGTGGGTGCTCCACCACTCTACCCCCTATTTCCTTCATAACCTTTGCTGTTACCTGGTTCACTTTTCTCCTTGATCTATATCCTGCTTTGCTCGTGTACGAGTTCCGCCAGTATATCCTTGAAACTATATTGGACCATATCGCCCTGACTGATGGCCATGCCACCTTCAACCATCTCATTGCTTCTGCAACTTTCTCTTCTAGCTCTCTGAGTGGGTAAGCGCCTATGTCGTTCCCCCCCAGATGTATAATTATGGCGTCCGGACACCCCCATCTTCTCCTTGCCTGCTGTATTGTTGGCACTAACTCATCCCACATCATGCCTCTTTTTCCTAACCATCTAATGCTAACTTCCTTGTGCGATAGCCCCAAATTTACTCCCTGCGCCGATGCTGACGCCCTAGCCTGTGCGCAGTAAACGTAGGAATGCCCTACTATCCACACCCTTAACGCTTTGCCTGTAAAACAAAACAAAAAAACAATTTAACCATTAGCACATTTTAATTGAGGCTTTACTCCTTTTGCACTCTTATGTATGATTTGTACGCAGCGGATTTCCATCTCCCTAGTTTTTTAATTTGTTCCTCTGAACAACCCCTACCCGCTGCGGTGGTCGCTGCTCCTATTCTGAATGAATGCGGCGCGAGGTGTGCATCTTTCCACCCCAGTTTCTTAACTAACCTTTGTAATATGCTTTTAAACTGGAAGAGTGTTACATCCGAGCCATCTGCATGCCTCAGAAATGTGCGGCCCCCTTTCCTCTTTGTTATCAGGTACTCCTTAACACAGACCACCGGGCACAGTGCTCCCCCTGTTTTAGCCATATTTAGCCATGCCCCCTTTCCTTCCTTGTCTGTTTTAGATCGTCTTACCAATATTAGTACGGCTTCTTCCCCCCATCTTACGTCCCCTGTCTCTACACCCCCTTTACCTATTCTTCTGTTTTTTGGTAACAGCTCCCCTATCCTCATTACTCCGTGAAATGCCACTACAAAAGCCGTTCTGAAAATTAGCGCCTCGTCCCTGTTTGCACATACCCCTTCTAGTGCCCCTGTCATTTTCTGTAATCTGACCTCCGTTATTGGTTCCCTTTTATCCATTCCCTTCTCTTCCCCTCTTCCCCATGCCCTTGCTATTTTCTTTACTATAAACTTCCTGGACCAATCTATTCCCCCGTATAGCTGCGAACAGTATGAAATCCCTGCTAACACTGCGTTCAATCTCCCCTTTTTTACGCCTTCCCTCCGCAGCACCACCAAACATTCTAAAACTCTTCCTCAATTACTTCCTCTCCTTCTCGTGTCCCCTTCCTATGCTTGCACCATAGTCCCCAATATTTTCTGTAAACCGCCCATTTACTTGGTGCCAGGGCCTTCGACGAGTTCCTTGATTCCGTCTATCCGTTGCCAATCTGCCAAAGAAGTCCAGGGCAACATTTACCTTCTTGTCTGGCATTGGGGGCTAGACCCTAAACTTCTCCCATTTAAAACGGGATAGCGTGTCCGCCACTACATTTCTGAAACCCGGAATATGTTTGGCCCTGATACAGATGTTATGCTTTAAACATTCCAGCACCAAATACCTTAGGTACCTAATTACTGGTAGCGATCATGCCGATAGAAGGTTGATGACCTCTACCACTCCCCTGTTGTCCGACCAACAGATTAAATATCTATTTGCTAACTCCTCGCCCCATAACTCTATTGCTACCACTAAGGGGAATAGCTCCAGCAGTTCCCAGTTCTTAACCCAATCCATTTCCTTCCATCTTTCTGGTCACCCTCCTGCGCACCACTTTCCCCCTTTCCATAAAAAACTCAAGTTCCTCCCATAGAATTTCCTTCTCCCAAATCCTCACCCCATTAAACTGGATCAAGAATGAATCCCACACTTTGAGATCTTCCTTCAATTATTTGGTTATTCTGATTTTATGTTCTGGCTTCTTTATTCCACAGGTACTCAACTCCAATCTTCTCTTAAATACTCTGCCCACTGGTATAACCTTACACGCAAAGTTCAAAATTCCTAGGGCTTTCTCCATTTCCCTGAGCGATATTTTTCTACTCCCTACAATTTCCCTTACCAGATCCCTGGCCTTTTCCCCCTTCTCCTCTGGTAACTCGCATTGGCCCTTCACGGAATCTATGACTATACCTAGCAAGACTAGCTTGGTACAAGGCCCCTCTGTCTTCTCCATAGCTACCGGTACTCCCAAAATGTTCCAACATTCCCAACTAATTCACCTTTAACCTTTCACAATCGTTAGCTCCCGCTAAGCCCATCCACAAAAAAAAAAAAAAAAAAAAAAAAAAATCATCTAAATAGTGAACAACATTGCCCGTACCAGACTTCTTAATGCTTAACCAATGCAAAAAAGAACTAAATGAAATTGAACACTCTATGGGTAAACTTTTATCAACATAATAGTTGCCATTAAAAACTTGCA
Organism: Bombina bombina; assembly: GCF_027579735.1. Lineage (NCBI taxonomy): Eukaryota > Metazoa > Chordata > Amphibia > Anura > Bombinatoridae > Bombina > Bombina bombina. The sequence goes on from NC_069499.1 coordinate 374,735,410, forward strand.
ACCCCTTAATTTAAAACTCTCTGGGTTAAGGGGCAACAAACGAAATGCTGAATCTATGTCAATTTTTTATAACAAAGCTCCCTTACCCAAAGCCTGCACCATATGCACTGCCCTGTCAAAAGACTGGTATTCAACAAATGAATCATTTTTAGCTATTGCATCATTTGCTGACCCTCCCCTGGGGTAAGATAGGTGTTGGATCATCCTGTACTTGCCCTACTCCTTCTTTGGGACTACGCCTACGGGATACACTACTAAATCCTCAATCGTTTTTTCTTTAAATGTGCCTGCCATCCTCCCTAATTTTACCTCCTTGTCCAATTTCTCTTGCAGCAAACTGGTACCACAAAACCCTCAGACAAAACTATGCTCTAGAAAAAAAAAAATTTTTTTTTATTTTTTTTTTATTTATTTATTTATTTATTTTTTTTCCTCTATGTTCTCATATGCCTGTAGTTCCTGTAACAACCTATCTATCTTCAGTGGTGTTTTGGCCAACCCCCAATCCAACTCCACGCTGGTATTACCCTGCCCTTGAAAGGAATACCTGGGCCTATTCACATTGCCCCTTTTACAATCCACACCAGAGTGACTTCCATTACAATATCTACACACATGCCTATATTTACAGGAATTCCCTCTATCACACCTCTTATCGTAAAGACAAAATTATTTTTCTGCCATTGCATGGTGTTTATCAGCTTATATCCCCTATGCAACCCCTCCTCCTAGGACATCACGCATCCTAATTAATCAATCCAGGAGAAGCATGACCATCTGAAACTGTAAACCTGGCTTATCTCGTTTGCATAGCTTCTAAACAATGCTTAAAACAACAATCCGCTCCTTACTTCCCTTTGCTAACAAAGTAACCTCCTTAAGCTGTTCCCTTAGTATTCTGTCAGTACACTGTACTAAGGAATTTAAACTTTAGTTTTCCATTCCCTGTAATCCAATTAATTTATAACCTTCCCTTCTCCCGACTGATTTTCTTTAATTAATAATAATAAAGACCGACACAAAAGTTTGGCGTTCTCTCCCCTCCATTAGATATTTTGTTCATTAGAATATCTTGGAGGTGTATTCAATAAATATTAGTACAATTTAGGAGTGCCCTCCTAATGAGATTATTTATGGATTATAAATATCAATAATTAATTACAATAATAATCATTTTTTTTTTTTTGTCAGCAATACCTCCAATTCATATAGTAGAATCTTAGCAGTGCACCCCAGAAAATTGTTATATAATCTCAGTAGCGCACTCCAAAATAATACTATTGAGATATCTAGCAATTAATGACAATACGATTATTATCAAATATTAATATTTAAACCCAAATAAAATATTTCTTAATTTCTGAACAGGTTATTTTTTTATTTTACAAACACAGTGATTATATTTATGCAGTAAATAGAATATTGATTATGACCAGATACATATTAATTGATTTTTACCATATTAAAATTATAATATAAAGCAAGGTATAGAAATATTAATATTAATTAATATTCAATGAAATCGTCTGTATCCTGGATATGGTCACCATATTATTAGGAATTAAAGGGACACCGAACACCAACCCCCTCCCCCGTGACTTAGACAGAGCATGCAACCCCCTAATCAACTCCCCCCATTAAATACTCCACGCCCTCCTGCTATCCCTAACCAAAAAGGAAGGCATCTAAGCTTTTTTCATAGTTCAGAACTTTGGACAGCACTTTTTTATTGGTGGAAGAATTTATCACCAATCAGCAAGGACAACCCAGGTTGTTCCCAAAAAAAATGGGCCGGCATCTAAACTTACATTCTTGCATTTCACATAAAGATACCAAGAGAACAAAGAAAACCCGACTATAGGAGCAAACCAGAGAAGCCGGACAAAATCTCATGCCCCATCCGAATCACGAAAGAAAAAACCCGGGCTCAGCGTCCCCAGAACTTTAAATAAAACTAATAAACTATAAATATCACAATTTAATGCTACTAGATATAACAATTATAATTAGTCAGTAACAAAACCCATTCGGCATATGGCTTATTTAACAACATTTAGCTAGCAAATGTCCAAACCGAATAGAATTCCTGGCGGTATAATATAGCTATCTAACCAAACTAGTCTTACATGACTTAAATAATCAATCAGAGCAATGTATACCTTACTAACAGATAAATATATCAACCAATACAGCCTAATAAGTCTCATCTAGCCACAATACAATTTTAAAAACATTACCAGTAACTAAAATTTTACTTATGCATAAAATACAAAAAACCTTTTTCCACAGTGATAAATACACAAATGCTAGTGTAATATTATATAGGATACACTAATATATTTAATATAAATTTATAGACATAACAATACACATTTAAATCACAGCTTCGGCTAAGCTATTGCTATCAAGAAAGCTTAAGCAGTAGTACAATTTTATACGTTACCAGCAGCAATTTAGCAATGATTGAGCTTACAACATCCAAAGTTATTTCCCAAACAAAGAAAAAAGGTTAGTGACTCCCTCCTGCAGTCCCCTTCCTTATAACACCTTTACCTCCAGCTCCACCCCTGTCCTTACTCCTGACCAATGCCTGCTCTCCTTATCTCTGCCTCAACCCCCACCTGGCACTCCTAGATCACCCTTTGTTCTCTCCCAGCAGCCCCTCCCTTATGACGTTCCCCTCACATATGCTCCATGCACTAGTTTTTTGTGACCTTAGACATAAAAGGAGTTCCTTGATCTGCCAAAATGTCCTTAGATATACACACTCTACTAACATAATCATAAGTTACTTTGCTATAAATTTTGCAGAACAAATACGTAGGGGTACTGCTTCAGGATAGTGGGTTGCATAATCCAAGACAGTAAAAACTGGTGCTCTTTTTAGTTTTTTCTATATCCTGGTGTACCCTTAGCATGTGATTATGGACAATATCTGTGCCCTTTTTTTATACTCTGTATACCAGGATAAGGTTTTTCTGGCTGTGAAATGACACCATTTACAATCTGGATATAATTTCTTGCGTCAGTCAAAGTGGTATCCTCTCATTGAGCACTTTCAAAAATTACCATAAGTAACCTCCAGATATAGCAAATCATCTTTTATTCCTGTACTAATACCTGGTTCATTATTCTGAATATGCTGGTCACTTATTAATACTAGCATAGGACAATAAGATTTACCCTTAATGTTTTCATTTTCCAAATCAATTCCAGAAAAAAGGAAACAAAATCCTCACTAATTTTATACTTTCCTTGGGACTTCTCAGCTGAATTTACTATTAATGCCCATAATTCTAAAAATATAGGAAAATCTTTTCCTATCTCCACCTCATGGGCTAATTTGGGTAACACATTCACACAATGTTTTGAAGTACCACATTGTGTTTCAATATTTGCATCAGTTGTAGGATATTCACGTTTTTTACCATGAACACAAAAATGACCTATTTTATTCACATGATCTATAATCACATAAGGTACTATATATATTGCCAAAAATGTAACCATGCTACCTGAATGAAGTAAGAATTTACACATTCTATCATTTATATTTACAAAACATGTGAGAGTCATTATTATCAGGATGAATGCAGTTGGCCAAAAATGAATGTGGTCCTGTATTGTCACTCACACTGAAGTACAATAGTTCATCTTTAAAAGGATGCTAAATCCTAATTTGTTCTTTCATGATTCAAGTAGAGCATGCAATTTTAAGCAACTTTTCTAATTTACTCTTATTATTGATTTTTCTTTGTTTTCTTGCTATGTTTATTTAAAAATCAGAAATGTAAAGCTTAGGAGCCGGACCATTTTAGGTTCAGCACCCTGGATAATACCTTATTATTGGTGGCTACATTTAGCCATCAATAAGTGAGCTTAACCCAGGTTCTGAACCAAAAATTATCCGTCTCCTTAGCTTTACATTCCTGATTTTTAAATAAAGATAGCAAAATAATTAAGAAAAAATGATAATATGAGTACATTAGAAAGTTTCTTAAAATTGAATGCTCTTTCTGAATCATTAAAGAAAAAAATTGGGTTTAGTATCCCTTTAACCCCTTAGCGACCAAGGACATGCCGGGAATGTCCTATAAAAAAATACCCTTCGTGACCAAGGACGTTCCTGGCACGTCCTCTGGAGTTTTAAGTGGTGGAAGCATTCCTGATTGCTTCCAGCTGCTTTTATGGTATTGCAGTGATGTCTCGATATTGAGGCATCCTGCAATACCATTTTTTTACACACCGATGCAGAGAGAGCCACTCTGTGGCCCTTTCTGCACCAGTAGCGATGGTGCCAATTATTGGTGGGTGGGAGCATTAGCAGGGAGGCAGGTGGGCGGCCCATCGCTACCCGGCATCCAGTTTCTGTAAATGCAATGTGCACGCAGGGTGCTGGAAGCATGCGGGGGGGCCTGCGGGTAGCGCACGCTCTCGTGTGTGCATGTGCATCAACCACTGCCATCAATGTTATTTGAATGGGTTGGAGGGAGAGGGAGGGATAAAAAATTAACAATCAAAGGATCTGGGAGGGGGAGAGGGAGGGGGTATTGAGGGGGCCAGCTATACTACATAAAAATTATACATTTATTTTTTTTAAAATAAACTTTTTTGGGGGGGGCAAACTGGGTGCTGGCAGACAGCTGCCAGTACCCAAGATGATGGCAAATAGGTAGCAAGGGGAAGGTTAGAGAGATGTTTGGGGGAGATCAGGAGGTTGGGGGCCAAGGGGGGGATCCATCACAGCTGAATAATATTTAGTACTTTCTGCCAGTACTTAAGATGGCGGGGACAGTTGTGGTGTGGGGGAGGGAAGATAGCTGTTTGGGAGGAATCAGGGGGTGGGATGTGTCAGGTGGGAGGCTGATCTCTACACTAAGCTAAAATTACTCTTCAAGATCCCTACAAGCTACCTAATTAACCCCTTCACTGCTGGCATAATACACGTGTGGTGTGCAGTGGCATTTACCGGCCTTCTAATTACCATAAAGCAATACCAAAGCCATATATGTCTGCTATTTCTGAACAAAGGGGATCCCAGAGAAGCATTTACAACCATTTTTGCCATAATTGCACAAGCTGTTTGTAAATAATTTCAGTGAGAAATCTAAAGTTTGTGAAAAAGTGAACGTTTTTTTTTTTATTTGATCGCATTTGGCGCTGAAATGGTGGCACGAAATATACCAAAATGGGCCTAGATCAATACTTTGGGTTGTCTACTAAAAAAAAATATACATGTCAAGGGATATTCAGGGATTCCTGACAGATATTAGTGTTCCAATGTAACTATCGCTAATTTTGAAAAAAATGGTTTGCAAAGTGCTACTTGTATTTATTGCCCTATAACTTATAGGGCAATAAATACAAAAAACATGTAAACATTGGATATTTCTAAACTCTGGAAACAATTTAGAAACTATTTAGCATAGGAGTTTTTTTGTTGGTTGTAGATTTGTAACAGATTTTGGGGGTCAAATTTAGAAAAAAGTGTTGTTGTTTTTTTCAATTTTTTCATCATATTTTATAATTTTTTTATAGTAAATTATAAGATATGATGAAAATAATTATATCTTTAAAAAGTTCATTTAATGGCAAGAAAAACAGTATATAATATATGTGGGTACAGTAAATGAGTAAGAGGAAAATTACAGCTAAACACAAACACTGCAGAAGTGCAAAAATAGCCCTGGTCCCAGACGGTCAACAAATGGAAAAGTGCTCTGGTCACAAATGGGTTAAGGGCACCAACTTGCTAGGGATATTCCCTGTCTTCCCTATGTAAAGGCCTCAGTCTCTCTAACCTGTTCCCAAGTTTAGGTGTTTCTTTTTGTGCTCCTGGGTGCTGAATTTCTGTATTGATTTACTGTTGCTGAACTATGCCTGTTTGACTACTCTGCTTGCCTTAACCCCTGAATTGCTGAATTGCTTAACTGTTGATGAACTCTGCCTGTTTGACTATGCTGTTTGCCTTTAACCCTGCATTGCTGGATTGCTTAACTGTTGATGGACTCTGCCTGTTTGACTACGCTGTTTGCCTTTAACCCTGCATTGCTGGATTGCTTAACTATTATTATTATTATCATCAGGTATTTGTAGAGCGCTGACAGGTTCCGCAGCACTATGAACATAGGTGGTATATAAAAATGATTACAGGGATCAGATTGGTAGAGGGTGCTGCCGAGAGTTGCACTGTTGTAGTCAGCTTTTATCAAGGTGGACTACAAACAGCTGGGCACATAGGCTTGCATGCTATGGGGTTTAAGGGGATAGTGGTGGATATAGGAAGGTTAGTGTAGGTTGTATGCATCCCTGAATAGTAGAGTCTTCAGGGAGTACTTGAAGCTTTTAAAACTAGGGGAGAGTCTTGTGGAGCGAGGCAGAAAGTTCCATAAGGTGGGAGCCAGTCTGGAGAAATCTTGTAAACGGCAATGTGAGGAAGTAACAAGAGAGGAGGAGAGGAGGAAATCATGAGCGGAGCGAAGGGGTCGGGAGGGAGAGTATCTGGAGACAAGGTCTGAGATGTAGAGGGGGAGCAATGCAATTGAGGGCTTTGTATGTCAGAGTGAGAATTTTGTGTTTAATCCTGGAGGCAAGAGGAAGCCAGTGAAGGGATTGGCAGAGAGGTGCGGCAGATGTAGAGCGATGTGTAAGGAAAATGAGCCTGGCAGAGTCATTCATTATGGATTGTAAAGGAGCTAGGTGGCAGCTAGGGAGACCAGAGAGGATGGAGTCACAGTAGTCGAGGCGGGAAAGGATGAGACAGTGGATTAAAATCTTGATGAACTGTTGATGAACTCTGCTTGTTTGACTACGCTGCTTGTCTTAACCCCTGAATTGCTGGACTGCTTAACTGTTGATGAATTCTGCCTGTTTGACTACACTGCTTGCCTTAACCCCTGAATTGCTGTATTGCTTAACTGTTGATGAACTCTGCCTGTTTGTCTATTCTGCTTGCCTTAACCCCTGAGTTGCTGGATTTCTTTACCATTGATGAGCTCTGCCTGTTTGACTACTCTGCTTGCCTTAAACCTAAAATATTGGATTGCCATTCTGTTTCTGAACTCTGCTTGCCTGACCATTCTATTGATTTACCCTTGAACTGCCTTACTGCTGGATTCCCTACCTATTGCCGTCAGAGACTATCCTGTCTGTTTCAGTCCTTCAAGTGGTTTACCCTTGAACTGCCTAAACGCTGATTCCTACCTGCTGCCACCAAAGATTACCCTGCATAGTGTGAGTACTGTTTACTTAATTTTGCGAACTTTCTCTGCTCTTGGATATTCCCTATTATTCCAGCTTGACGCCTGGATAAGAAGACTACTGGCCAAGTTCAGTCTGATAATGGAACATCCTACGAGCGTTACACCTTCTCTTTCAAAGGCAAGAAGGTAATCCTCAACATCATCCACTGCAGACATTTTTTTGAATATAGTGATTAGCTTGTATTATTTTAGAGCCTTGACAGTCACCAACAGAATCGGAGTCGGTCTCTCAGATAAAGCTTGAATCTCTTGTCGTAAAGTGCATGTGTCATTCAGCTGTTCCTTGCAGACCTTCCAGTATGTCTGATTGTATTGCGACCATCTTTTGAACCAACACTTCAGTACTCTCAATTTGTGTTTTTTAAGGTAAAGACTAATTAAACTTTTTGAATTATTTTTTATTATTATTTTATTGCCAAGAAAATGTCAATACATGTCAGAGTAAGAAAGAAAAATATAATACTCTTAAATCTTCAATAAAGATAAATATATAATGTTAATTATTCAGTAGTGTAAAACACAATTACATATAGCATGCACCAGTTGAAATGTTTGAATGGCATAGGAAATCTAATGGTGTCTGGAAAACTGCTTCAGTTTAAAAGCTAGAAAATAAGTCTATGAAGCTAACCAGCTATGTTATACAAGGACACTCTACGTATCCTTTCCAATTCATTACAGTTTTAAAATTAAGCAGATGTGACAGACAGTTGTGAAATGAGAATAATGTTCTACAATCCAGCAAGATTTAAGGTAGCCTCTAAAAATGAACATTTATATATGCCAGAATGCTTGCTAAATCGAAAACTTACTTTGATTCCACTGCCATAAAGCATAACATTAGTTACAATTTAACATGCTATAGGAACAATATTGAATAATTTAAGATTGTGTAACTATCTGTGCATAAAAGCAGCACATTTTTTTTCTAACAAAATAAATCAAGCCGTTTTAAGTACAGTGTGTTCTAAAATGAAACCACATGGATAATTCTTATATTTTTCAAAAAAAAAAAATCAGTGCTCAGTAAGTAAATAAAACTCTCTCTAGAAACATCTTTAACAGAATAAACTCCAAGCCATTGTATCCATAAAAGGTGAATATATAGATATGTATCACAAAGAATTCTTTCATCTTTTTAGCTCTGATACTTGGGAAAAGTTCACCAGTAGTCCTATGTTATCCTAAAAAAAGCAAGGTGAAATTAGAAGCTTATATATTTTAGAGAATAAACTTATAAAGTATAAGTATTAAAGTGCAGGGATAAAAAAAATCCAATAAATAATAAAGACATTAAAGGTTTACTAAAGATTTGATCTTCCTCTATGAACTTTCAGTAAGTACACAAAATTAATTTCCCCCAAGATTTTGCATAGGGACAATCTGGCAGAAGTACTCCGATGTTCAAGCACTTAGACTATATATTTTAAAATTTTTATATTTCAACAACCATGAACTCTTGAAATTACACAGTTTGGTTTGAGCACAGGTATGCCTCCTATCTTACATATGGCTCTCTCGGAATCCTCATATGCCAGATGATTCTCAAATCAGACCTCTGATCAAAGCTATGGGAATACTATGCACCAACCTAAATTATTATCTGACCATTAGTCAGCAAAGCAATAAAAAAGGTATATGGTTACTCTGTAGGAGCTCAAAAAATATGCCACTGATATGGGATAAACCACTAATGAGACAAGGAAGACTCTATACAAAGCTGCACTTCATTGGTGTTTGGTGAGAAGATGAAAAAAAAACATATTCAATACAATTTGAGGCTTGAGAAAAGGCATGTGGATAACACAGAACACATGAGAAAATGACTCTCTGGTCTGATGACACCAAAACAAAATTATTTGGCCATAACCTTAAACATTATGGGGCATATTTATCAAGCTCCGTATGGAGCTTGATGCCCCGTGTTTCTGGCGAGCCTTCAGGCTCGCAGGAAACACAAGCGATGAAGCAGCGGTCTAAAGACCGCTGCTCCATAACCTGTCTGCCTGCTCTGAGGCGGTGGACAGACAATCTGCACAATCTGCACAATCTGCAGGGGCGGCATTGCACCAGCAGTTCACAAGAACTGCTGGTGCAATGATAAATGCAGAGAGCGTATGCTGTTGGCATTTATCAATGTGCAGCGGACATGATCCGCAATATCGGATCATGTCCACTCGCGCAATGATAATACATTATCTTCACCTATATGAATATGTACAGATGCAGTTAGATAGATTAAAGATAGATAGATAGATGATAGATAGATGATAGATACATATAGATACATATTGTATATAAAGATAGATATAGAAATAAATATTTAAAAATAAAAAGAACTCTTTTCTAAGTGATAAACATAGGAATTTTAATACACATCAAAGATGAACAAAAATAATATTGCATTGTTCAAGATATTTGACTGACTGGAAAGGACTCAACAGTATGTGTGTATGTATATATATATATATATATATATATATATATATATATATATATATATATTTATATATTTATATACACAATATATATATATATATATATACACACACAATATATATATATATATATATATATATATATGTGTGTGTTTGTATGTGTATACATGTGTTTATTTGTGTTTATATGTGTATATACGTATGTGTGAACATTCATATTTAATAATGGAAGATCGAGGGGCAAAGGAATCTGCCAATTTTACATTCCTCCGGTCTTCCATTCTTATATGCTAACAGCATTGGTGAAGCTATCAATGTGCTCTACTCCAAGGCGGCTCAGTAGAGATTAATTGAAGATTGAGGAGCACCATAGATTAAAATTTCACTTTTATTCAATACACATTAATAGTATACAAGTTCCAAACAAACAAACATACATCAAGGGTAAATAATATTATGCCATCAGCCTAATTAGCTGATACATTTTGGAATACGCCATAATCATAGCTGGCATACAGTGTTCAACATCAAGGTTATTTAAAAAGGTTTAACCTCTTCACAATTGGATGAACCTTTTCGGACATCACTATGTAAACGCCTCTTTCATTTAAGATGGCAATAATCATTATTTGTTAATAATTCTTAGAACGTGTACTTTTTGTAGCCTCTAAACTTATTCTTCATAATAGTCTGATTATTATTATAATGTAATATATGTATATATATATATATATATATATATATATATATATATATATATATATATATATATATATATAAAAACACAGCTTCATTACCATTCAATCAGTGCCATTAAAAAAAGAAACCCAGCATCATTATAAAGAAATGTTCCATTATAAAAAACGCTTTCATTGTTTTACGGATAAAACATTATGCATTATTTGCACACTTCTATGTATTTCGATTTAAAAAAAGATTATGAAATTGGTTACATTCACAAATACTCTTAAGTTCACACATTTTTTTTAAATTCCTATAAAGGGCGATTAGTAAATAATTAGTAATTCACTCTATTGTGCCCAATACCCCTAACCAATTATTTTCAACTCCAGTCCCAACCTCAAAACCTCAAAAAGCCTCCCTTTTCTTAGGAGATACTTTAGTATAATGTAATGTAATATACTTATAGCGAGAGGGAGAGAAGAAGGGAGGGGGAATTAGCACAAGAGTGGCAACATTTTGCTCAAACATAATTAACAAAATCCCAATCTTGGGCGCGATCCGATATAGATCACAGTTTGCAGCGCAAGCGAGGGAACCGGCGTCGCCCGCAGTTTCAGCTCGCAACTCGAGCTATCCCATATAAGTCGCCGTCAGATGCTAACGTGCTGTAAGTCTGACAAACCAGCGATGTCCAGAAATCTGCGTAAGTACAAATTTCTGGCGTCGCCAGTGACTTGCGGCACGTTAGAAACTGCCGGCGCCTATAAAACCTGACTAAAGTCTAAAACACCCGCACTGTCTAACACGCCTCCCTAACATAGCCCGACAAGTCTAACACGCCTCCCTAACATAGCCCGCACTGTCTAACCCTCTATCCGCTCTCCCCCCTCACTATCCTAACAATAAAAAAGCTATTAACCCCTAAACCGCCGCTCCCGTACCCCGCCGCAACCTAATAAAGTTATTAACCCCTAAACCGCCGCTCCCGTACCCCGCCGCCAGCTATATTATATCTATAACCCCCTAAAGTGAGCCCCTAACACCGCCGCCATCTATATTAAAATTATTAACCCCCAATGTAAGCCCCTTACACCGCCGCCATCTCTATTAAAATGATTAACCCCTTATTTAATCTACCTACCCCGTCGCCAGCTATATTATCTATATTAACCCTAAGTATATTATAGTTAATATAGTTATTACATTATATATATTAACTATATTAACCCTAATTATATTAGGGTTAATATAGTTAATATAGTTACTATAGTATTTATATTAACTATATTAACTCTATCTAACCCTAACACCCCTAACTAAATTTATATTAAATTAATCTAATTCATATTATAAACTAAAATATTCCTATTTAAATCTAAATACTTACCTATAAAATAAACCCTAAGATAGCTACAATATAATTAATAATTACATTGTAGCTATGTTAGGGTTAATATTTATTTTACAGGTAAATTGTTAATTATTTTAACTAGGTATAATAGATATTAAATAGTTATTAACTATTTAATATCTACCTAGTTAAAATAATTACCCAATTACCTGTAAAATAAATCCTAACCTAAGTTACAAATACACCTACACTATCAATAAATTAAACTACAAACATCTATCTAAAAATACAATTAAATTAACTAAACTAAATTACAAAAAAAAAAAAACACTAAATTACAAAAAATAAAAAAAGATTACAAGATTTTTAAGCTAATTACACCTATTCTAAGCCCCCTAATAAAATAATAAACCCCCAAAATAAAAAAAATTCCCTGCCCTATTCTAAATTAAACAAATTTTCAAACCCCCTTTAAAAAAGCCTAACACTACCCCCCTGAAGATCTCCCTACCTTGTCTTCACCACACCGGGCCGAACTCCTGATCCGATCCGGGCGATGTCTTCCTCCAAGCGGCAAAGAAGAATTCTTCCTCCGGCGACGTCTTCCTCCAAGCGGCAGCAAAGTCTTCATTCTTCCGGCGGCATCTTCAATCTTCTTTCTTCGCTCCGCCGCCGCGGAGCATCCATCCCGGCCGACTACTGAACTTGGAATGAGGTACCTTTAAATGACGTCATCCAAGATGGCGTCCGCCGAATTCCGATTGGCTGATAGGATTCTATCAGCCAATCGGAATTAAGTTAAAAAAATCTGATTGGCTGATTGAATCAGCCAATCAGATTCAAGTTCAATCCGATTGGCTGATCCAATCAGCCATTCAGATTGAGCTCGCATTCTATTGGCTGATCGGAATCCTATCAGCCAATCGGAATTCGGCGGACGCCATCTTGGATGACGTCATTTAAAGGTACCTCATTCCAAGTTCAGTAGTCGGCCGGGATGGATGCTCCGCGGCGGCGGAGCGAAGAAAGAAGATTGAAGATGCCGCCGGAAGAATGAAGACTTTGCTGCCGCTTGGAGGAAGACGTCGCCGGAGGAAGAATTCTTCTTTGCCGCTTGGAGGAAGACATCGCCGGAGGAAGAATTCTTCTTTGCCGCTTGGAGGAAGACATCGCCCGGATCGGATCAGGAGTTTGGCCCGGTGTGGTGAAGACAAGGTAGGGAGATCTTCAGGGGGGTAGTGTTAGGCTTTTTTAAGGGGGGTTTGGGTGGTTTTAGAATAGGGGTATGTGGGTGGTGGGTTGTAATGGGGGGGGTATTGTATTTGCATTGAAAAGAGCTGAATTCTTTGGGGCATGCCCCACAAAAGGCCCTTTTAAGGGCTGGTAAGGTAAAGAGCTTTGAAATTTGTTTAATTTAGAATAGGGCAGGGAATTTTTTTTATTTTGGTGGTTTATTATTTTATTAGGGGGCTTAGAATAGGTGTAATTAGCTTAAAAATCTTGTAATCTTTTTTTATTTTTTGTAATTTAGTGTTTGTTTTTTTTTGTAATTTAGTTTAGTTAATTTAATTGTATTTTTAGATAGATGTTTGTAGTTTATTTAATTTATTGATAGTGTAGGTGTATTTGTAACTTAGGTTAGGATTTATTTTACAGGTAATTGGGTAATTATTTTAACTAGGTAGATATTAAATAGTTAATAACTATTTAATATCTATTATACCTAGTTAAAATAATTAACAATTTACCTGTAAAATAAATATTAACCCTAACATAGCTACAATGTAATTATTAATTATATTGTAGCTATCTTAGGGTTTATTTTATAGGTAAGTATTTAGATTTAAATAGGAATATTTTAGTTTATAAATGAATTAGATTAATTTAAGATAAATTTAGTTAGGGGTGTTAGGGTTAGATAGAGTTAATATAGTTAATATAAATACTATAGTAACTATATTAACTATATTAACCCTAATATAATTAGGGTTAATATAGTTAATATATATAATGTAATACCTATATTAACTATAATATACTTAGGGTTAATATAGATAATATAGCTGGCGGCGGGGTAGGTAGATTAAATAAGGGGTTAATCATTTTAATAGAGATGGCGGCGGTGTAAGGGGCTTACATTAGGGGTTAATAATATTAATATAGCTGGCGGCGGTATAGGGGGATTAGATTAGGGGTTAATAATTTTTATATAGGTGGCGGCGGTGTAAGGGGTCAGATTAGGGGATAGATAAGGTAGATGACAGCGGTGTAAGGGGTTCTAATTAGGGGATAGATAAGGTAGATGGCGGCGGTTTTAGGGGCTCACAGTAGGGGGTTAGTTTATGTAGATGGCGGCGGGGTCCGGGAGCGGCGGTTTAGGGGTTAATAACTTTATTAGGGATTTCGGGGGGGGGGATCGCGGTTGACAGGTAGGTAGACATTGCGCATGCGTTAGGTGTTAGGTTTATTTTAGCAGATTGCGGTTGACAGGGAGATAGACATTGCGCATGCGTTAGGTGTTAGGTTTATTTTAGCTGCCAGTTTAGGGAGTTACGGGGCTCCAATAGTCAGCGTAAGGCTTCTTACGGCTGCTTTTTGTGGCGAGGTGAAAATGGAGTAAGTTTTCTCCATTTTCGCCACGTAAGTCCTTACGCTGCATATTGGATACCAAACTGCGCGGGTTTGGTATACCTGCCTATGGCCCAAAAAACTACGGGCGACGGCAGAAATATACGCGCGTAACTTCTAGGTTACGCCGTATATAGGATACCAAACCCGCGCAAATATTGGCGTCGCCGGCTTTTGCGGGCGACGATTTTTATCGGATCGACCCCCTTATATACATGTTAAAGAGTGCTTAATATTTTTCACTTGATCAATCAAAAATGAACTATTATTAATAAGTTGAAACACTGATGAACATTTAGCATGTGAGACACTGCATCTAACAGTAGCTTTAAACTCCTCTAAAGAGAGTTATTAGCAAAAGGTAATGCCAAAATTAATACCAAAAATTAATCAGGTCAAATTCCGAATGAAGGCTCTTGGGTACCCATGTTTGAAGTTAATAGATCCAAAAAAATTCTCTTTTAGCCAGGGCTAGATCTCTATTGCCTCTTTTCTTATTAGTTTTTACCTACTAAATAATAGTTCTTTTTAGACATGTGCAACGCTAAAACATTTGTTTTGTTTTCATTAGTTAAATAAATTATTTTGTTTCGGGAAATTAGTTATGTTAAGTTTTTCGGATCTATTCGTTTTTTTGGATCTATACGTTATTTCAGATCCGTTCATTATTTCTGATCCATTCTTTATTAATATTCATTATTCTATTCTAAAGTTTACAATAGAATAATGAATATGAATAAAGATTGGATCCAAAATAATTAACGGATCCGAAAAAATGTTCCCCAAATAAAACTATTAACCCCTAAACTGCACCCCCCCACATCACCAACACTATCTAAACCTATTAAACCCTAAACCACACCCCGCACATTGCCAACACTAACTAAAAGTATTAACCTCTAAACCACCTCCCCCCACATCGCCAACACTAACTAAACCTATTAATTCCTAAACCGCCACCCCCCATTGCCAACACTAACTAAACCTATTAACCTAGTAACCTCTAAACCGCTGCCCCCCACATCGCCAATACTAACTAAACATATTAACCTCTAAACCGCTGCCCCCCACATCGACAACACTAGCTAAACCTATTATAATGGTAAGTTTTCATGACTGATTTCCTCTCCTTTTTATTGTTTGATGATGATAACCTCTCTCTGTAAGTCTAGTGGGTTAACAAATCTCGTAAATTGTCCTTTAGCGACTGACTTAAACACCCTATCTGGATGAGTACTCCTGGCATGCAATAAGCTATTGCCAGTGATCAGCTTCCAATACACCTCTGTAGATACCAAACCATCTAAATTTCATTTTAAGGTGATATCAAGGTAATCTATTGAATGTTTATAAAAAGCGTGAGTGAACTTTATGCCTACATTGTTTTGATTTTAGATACTGACAAAAAAGTTTGTACTTGCCTCATCTCCATCCCAAACAAAGATGAGATCATCTATAAACCTCATGGAGAAAATCACCTTTTGTCTGAGTGGGTGTTAACATCCTTAGAAGTAGTGACAGCTCCCACCAACCCATGAATAGGTTGGTATATGATATAGCAAATGTTGCTCCTATTGCTTTTCCACATCTCTGGAGGTAAAATACCCCCTCAAACATGAAATTCACTAGTATATTGAGGTACCCTCTCGAAAAAAAATTTTTTTGCTGTCAAACCCTTTTTATTTGGAATCAACAAATAAAGTGACTTGACATCCACTGTCAACCATCCATAGTCTTTCTTCCATTCAAAATCATTTATCAAATTTAGTAGATGTTTAGTGTCTACCAGGTAGCTGTTTAAAACCTCCACCAGATGCATTAATATGCTATCCAGGCACTCTGAGAGGTGTTCTAATAGGGATCCTATACCACTCACAATGGGTCTCCCTACCACATGCTGTAACGATTTATGTTCCTTGGGCAAATGGTTGAAGAAAGGAATGACTGGTTCCTCCACAAATAAAAAATCACTTGTGGCTTCATCAGAAAATCCCAATTATATTCTGTCATCAATCAGTTGCCCAAGTGCCCTTTTGTAAGAGGTAGTTGGATCAAATTTTAAAATGCTATATTGAGTCATGAAGTTGCCTATGAGCCTCAGCAAAAAAATCCCTCTTATTCAAAACCACTAAAGAACCACCCAAATCTGCACCACCAATTACCAAGTTGTCATTTTTACTTAAACCATCAAAATCTTTTTGTTCCAGTTTTGTCAAATGTATTCTCCTATAACCTCTCTCATGTGATAAAGTGTTCAAATCTTGTTCAACCTGTTATTAAATTTTTCCAGAACTGGATCTCTGATTTAGGTGGGTTAAAAGTTAGATGGTCTCTTAAATGAGGGCCTGAGATTGTGCTGTCAGTGGGCACTTGGTCATGCCTTTCTCAAGCATGTCTTCCTGCATGATCACAATCGTATCATACATTTCCTGAAATGACCAAGCCTTATTAGATGAAATTGTACCCTAGGAATGTGATTGTATTTTATTCTTTCCTGTACAACCTCTCTCAACACTGTATGACTGCAATAATTATGGTATAAGCCAAGAAGCATCAGCTGATTGGGCTGATGACATGATTGGGTGGTTCTATAGTGGTATTGAATAAGAGGGATTTTTTTTGCTGAGGCTCAAAGGCAACTTCATGACTCAATATAGCATTTTAAAATTTGATCCAACTACCTCTGACAAAATGGCACTTGGGCAACTGATTGATGACAGAAGATAATTGGGATTTTTTGACAAAGCCACAAGTGTTTTTTTTTTTTTTTTGTAGAGGAACCAGTCATTCCTGTCTTCAACCGTTTGCCCAAGGAACATAAATCATTACAGAATGTGGTAGGGAGACCCATTGTGAGAGGTATAGGATCCCTACTAGAACACCTCTCAGACACCTAGATTAAGAGTTTTGCGTTATGAGTCAAATAACAGCATTGTGGCCCATAACGCATCATTTTCCCTTTTCAAATCAGCCAATAGGATTTAAGCAGCTCTTATTCTATTGGCTAATTTCAATAATCCAATAGAATGAGAGCTGCTTAAATCCTATTGGCTGATTTGAATAGCCAATAGGATTTTAGCAGCCCTAATTCCTATTGGCTGATTAAAATTTTTCAGCCAATAGGAAAGCAAGGGACGCCATCTTGGATCGCGTACCTTGTATTGAAGATTCAGTATACGGCGGCGACCATATGAAGAGGATGCTAAGTGTCAGATGTCTTCAGGATGGACCACCTCGGTACCCGGGATGAAGATAGAAGATGCCGCCTGGATGAAGATTGAAGAGGCCACCTGGATGAAGGTTTCTCACTGCTTGGATCCAGACTTCGCCACCGGGATGAAGATCGTTCAAGCGGGACTTCAAAAACTGTAAGTGGATCATCAGGGGGTTAGTGTTATGCTTGTATTGAAGATTCAGTATACGGCGGCGACCATATGAAGAGGATGCTAAGTGCCAGATGTCTTCAGGATGGACCACCTC
Organism: Bombina bombina; assembly: GCF_027579735.1. Classification (NCBI taxonomy): domain Eukaryota; kingdom Metazoa; phylum Chordata; class Amphibia; order Anura; family Bombinatoridae; genus Bombina; species Bombina bombina. The sequence continues at coordinate 374,753,253 of NC_069499.1, forward strand.
GGTACCCGGGATGAAGATAGAAGATGCCGCCTGGATGAAGATTGAAGAGGCCACCTGGATGAAGGTTTCTCACTGCTTGGATCCAGACTTCGCCACCGGGATGAAGATCGTTCAAGCGGGACTTCAAAAACTGTAAGTGGATCATCAGGGGGTTAGTGTTATGCTTTTTTTAAGGTTTTTTGGATGGGTTATTTTTTTTAGTTTAGGGTCTGGGCAGTAAAATAGCTAAATGCCCTTTTAAGGGCCATGCCCATACACATGCCCTTTTCAGGGCAACGGGTAGCTTAGGTTTTTTATATTTTTTTTTTTATTTTGTGGGTGTGGGGGGTGGGGGTTTGCAATGTTAGTGGGTCTTTGTAATTTTTTTACAATAAAAGATCTGATATCTTTAGGGCAATGCCCTACAAAAGGCCCTTTTAAGGGCAATTGGTAGTTTATTCTAGATTAGTTTTTTTTTTTGGAGGGGTGTTTTTGATAATTTGTTTTTTATTTTGTGTAATGTATATCTTTAGGGGGTGCTTTTTTTTTAGCAAAAGAGCTGTTTAACTTAGGGCAATGGCCTACAAAAGGCCCTTTAAAGGGCACCCCAAAAGTCCCTTTTAAGAGCCCTTGGAAGTTATGGGGGGTGGGGGTTTGTATAGTGTTAGGTGGTGTTTGTATTTTTGTTTGGAGCAAAAGAGCTGTTTATCTCAGGGCAATGCCCTACTAAAGGCCCTTTTAAGGGCCCTTTTAGGGGCCCTTGGTAGTTTGGGGGGGTGGTTTGTATAATGTTAGGTGTGTTTGTATTTTTTTGAGCAAAAGAGCTTTTTATCTTAGGGTAATGCCTTACAAAAGGCCCTTTTAAGGGCCCCCAAAAGGCCCTTTTAGGGCCCTTGGTATTTTATTCTAGATTAGCCTTTTTATTTTGGGGTGTTTTTTTTTTTTTAAATGGGTATTAGAATAGGAATAATCATTTTTTTTTTTGTTAGGGTTAGGGTTACGTTAGGGTTAGGTTTAGGGGTTAATATAGTTTAATTCAGGTTGTTGCGATGTGGGTGGCTGGCGGTTTAGAAGTTAATTGGTTTATTTAGGGGTAGTGATGTGGGAGGCCAGAGGTTTAGGGGTTAATAACCTTATTTAGTTGCGGCTATGTTGGGGAGCGGTGGAAGAGAGGTTAATAACTTTAATACAGTTGTGGCGATGTTGGGGTGTGGTGGAATATGGGTTAATAACTTTAACGGCAATATCAGGAGTGGCACATTAAGGTTTAATAATTTTATTTAAGTGGCGGTGATATTAGGAGCGGCAGATTTCGGGTTAATAACTGTAGACAGGCGTCGGCAAAGTCAGGAGCAGCAAATTAGGGGTGTTTAGACATTTATGTTAGGCTGTTAGGTTTAAACTATATTTTTATTTTTCCATATAGACATCAAGGGGGCTGCGTTACGGAGCTTTTGTTTCCGCGAACGCATGTGTTAGACTTTTTTTTGCTGGCTCTCCCCATTGATGTCTATGGGAAAAGAGCGCACAAGCACGTCAAACACATTGTAATGACAGCGCTATAGGGGGTTAAATAATGCAACTTCTGTGGTGTTCTTTACTTTCCCTATAGTGCTCAAAATTTGTAATCTAGGTGAGAGTGATTTGATTCACCCTTGATGTTTGTTTGGAACTTGTATATTTTAATGCATCTTGAATAAAAATGAAGTTTTAATCTATGAGAAGTTTTAATCTATGTTACTATGGTCTTCATAGCTTTACAGCTTCACATATAGGGCCAGATTACAAGTGGAGTGGTATTTACCACCTCTGCTATAGCGCTAATTGTGCTAGAAGTAATCTTTTTGCATGCTTCAGGTAGTGCTGTTATTATGCGTTGAAAGTAAAAAGTTATCCTATCCCGACACCAACAACCAGGTTACTTCTAGTGCAAGAAAGTGGAAAACCAGAACCCATATTCTCATATGCGCTAACCCAACATTAAAATATGAATATTTTACATTCCAATGTTCTGCACATAGCAGCATATGTTCTATTTATTCAGAATTAAATATTTCTATGTACAGTACTGTGCAAAAGTCTTAGGCCGTCATTAGATTTGTTGTTTTAGCAATGGTATAATGAACATATATAATAATTTTTCAGTCTCTTTATTAGAATACAACCAGAAAATACAAGATATTTTTATGCACTATTAAAAACAGAAAATAAATCAGAAAAAAAAACAGATTCAATAGGCTAAAGTGGCCAGTATTTAGTGTGACCTCCCCTTCCACTTGAGTAATAGCAGGAACCTGGCTCTTGTAAACCTAAATAAAATGGAATCCTAATTAATGTCATTGCTAACATCTATCCAGCAAGGATGTGACTCAGCATCTGACAGCTTTATCGGGATGCCAAGTTGACTTTTTTACAGTCCAAAGAAGCTTGATCAGGAATGGTCTTTGTGGAAGCCAAGAAACAACTTTTTCAGAAGGGCAACAGGGTGAAAAGATTATGATATGCCACATCTCACACAGATTGGAATAAAGATCAGTGGAAAAGAGTATTATGGAGTGACAAATCCAAGTTTTGTAATTTTTTAGTCCAATCGTCGACAATATGTGAGAAGAAGTGTTGGGAAGAGATGGAAAAATGAGTGCTTTATGTCTTCAGTGAAACATGGTGGAGAGTCTGTCCTCATTTGAAGTTGCATTTCTGCCAGTGGTGTTTTTGATATTGTCCAAATTAATGGGATCATGGATGCTGAAAAATACAGACATGTTTTAATTTGTAATGCCATTCCTTCTGGAAAGCCCCTGATTGGTAATGGTTTTATTTTTCAGCAGGATAACCATCCTAAGCACACAGCTAATGCAGTGAATCATAGTTGTAGAGAAAAACAGCTGATAAAACACTGACAGTCATGGACTGACCACCATTACTTCAAGATTATGGTCTATGCCATATTGCTTTCTAGTATAAGCCCAATACATAAAAGGTTATGCTTAATAGGTGTGTTTATTCCTAGGTTTTAATAATTAGAAAATTGTAAGTCTCCTTTGAGAGAAAGCAATATGGCATAGACCACATACAATTATGTAATATAATGCTCTTATATTTGCATGGTATGAATATTATACAATCATGCAATAGGATACTGTGATATATATAGAAGTAAAATGGTTTTTATGCAATTAGATAAATACTGTAAGATATGCAAAATGATATGCTGATTAATAATGCCTTACTTGCGTGTGTATACATAGACTTTCATGTCACTGTGTTGAACGATATCAAGTTAGGATATCAAATTACACCTATGTTTTATATTTATATTCATTCTGTTTGGGATATCTGAAAAGATTACCTAAATGAGCGATATATCACATGAAATAGCCGGTAAGGAATTTTTATATAAAAAAGCACTTTGCCCATAAAGACTTATAATAAGAATGTATCAATGCCAATAACAAATATGGCGGAGGTGGAACACACATATGAAAAATACTGAGCCCAAACATGCTATATAAGACAGAAAGGAGGGGGGCGGCCCCTACCTCTGACAAAGCAACCAATCGTGTTGCGAAACGCATAAGGCTCCACCCCCCGCCACACGTATTGCATGATTCTCTATACACAGGTACAAAACAGCACACTGTATCACACACCTGGTTGGGTGATCGTGTTTGGCTGGTATTTGGTGCTGAGTGGGCTTATATTTATACACTACAAGCAGCTAAATAAGGGAAGGAATACAAGTTTTAAACTAATATAGACTTGCCCTATCCGTTGATGCTGCATTTTTCAGTGACAACCACAGACTGTGGATTTTATGTATTGTTATTTTATAACTTATATGCATTTGTAAATATATTTTGTTCTAATAAATCTGATTCTTTTAATACACTATATGTATCTCATCCTATAACTGCCCCCATACATTCCAAATGGCCCTTAGTCTAAAAGTGGATTAATTTCCATATCCTTGTCTGGAGAGCACAGCTACAGCTAAAGAGCAAAGGGACTTCAATGGGAAGTTGAAAAGGAGAGCAGAAGGAGAGATCAACTATAACCAGTGTCTTATCGATACCTCATATTGGTTGAGGTGGAATCACGTGAGTGGTTTAATTTTATTCACATTGTTTATTGTATTAATATAAACAGGCTTCACTAGGGGTGCCTTTCTTGTGCGCTTCTCCACACTTTGCTTTTCCAGAAATCCATCGGGGAGAATCCGCTTGCCCAAGAGGATACTCTCATTTACCAGACGAAGCAGCAGAGAACTTACAGGCACTTAGGAACTGTTACAAGAGTGGTCACCAACTGACTTTGTTGTCAACAGCCTACAAACTTTAACTTTATCATGCTGGACTAGGTCTGTATCCTAGTGATACAAGTTTTTGTGTACTTTTTTAAACTTCAGTTACAACTAAATATACTATACTTAAATTGTGGTAAAACACAACATACTGTATATGCTTATGTAACAATATCCAAACATAGCATACGTATCATTTGTGTCCAGGTACATCACCTATTATCTAGCTATACATTCCTAAGTGCAGATATACTGCCTTTTTATATATATATATATATATATATATATATATATATATATATATATATATATATATATATATATATATATATATATATATATATAACCAAAAACGAAAAGGAATATCCAGGCTGCAAAGTTAAAAAAAAAGTCTTTATTGGATTCCACTTAGGATAAAAAAGAAAAAGCAACAGGGGGATCCAGCATATCAGTGTGGCCAAAAAGCTCAGCTAACATGTTTCGTTGAAAACCGTAATCATAGCTAATTGGAGACTGGTGTGCTGGCCTTATAAAAGCCTAAAACAACACTTATTGGACAATATTAAAACCAATAACATGGTCACACATATAAGTTAAATAGCATAAAGTGAAAAACAAACACTCCCTGTCATACAAATTATCATACTCGTAAGCCACACCAAAAAAGGTAATCAAATATGTGGAGGCTACAAGTAAATAGCAATAGAAAAAAGGAAAAAGGAAAAAAGGCATGTGTTATAATACTACACCTAAAACGTATAGCGATGCTGCAGGTAAGAGAGCATGTGATGAGGACAAAGTATGCTCCCAGTAATAAAGTTAATCACACACCTTACTCCGGAAATATCCATACATATAAATAAATAAATATAATGATAGAAAAAAATATATATATAGACAAATATGCTTGGAATGAATGAAAAAAGGGGGTCTATAGAAGTAAGGGCTACTGCGGTGCCCAAGGGACCTAATCACAAACATGATCTATTATCTAACATTCCCCCACCATGTAGAAGTAACAGGTGTGTATCAATACAAAGGGGGTAACAGTGACCCATATGTATAAAGGATTTATTTAATTGATTATACAACTATTAAAAACCTAGGAATACTGGGGGAATAAAATGGAAATGATATCCATAAATATAATGGGAAATATAGATATGTATATATATATATATATATATATATATTTATGTAATTATAAAATATACTTGGAATATGTGTGGATAACAAGGTGCATACACAGTCCTCAATAAACAGTTGGTATATCATGCATAAAAAGACCATATGCTAATGAGTAGTGACCAGCCAGAAAAGTACAGGAAACATAATATATATGTGGAGTGTATATATACATACATATATATAAGTAAATTAGTAAATGAGTGTAAAAGAAGAGAGAGAGTGTGAGATATGCTCGGCATGTGTGAGATATAAGTACCACAGAAATTATTATTTCCAATAGTTGATCGTATTCAGAGTTGAGACCCTCTGGTACTCTAGTACGCAATTTAAAGATCCAAAACATCTCATCTTGCCGAGCAGCTGGTTCCTATCACCTCCTCTAGGTGGTGCCTTAACATGTTCAATGGCTTGCCATCTAAGTGTGGAATTACTTTTGTTGTGAAAATTCCGGAAATGTTTAACCAGGGGCATACTGGCTTCACCCAATTTAATTGTGGAAAGGTGGTTTCTAATCCTAGTGTTCACGTCAGTGGTGGTAAGCCCTACATATTGTAAATGACACTCTAAACAGTAGAGTAGATAGATAACATAGGAGGATGTACAGTTGAGGCAGGAAGATATCTTAAAGATCTCTGCAGTGACCTCTGATCTAAACTCATCAGATGCAATGATGAATTCACATGGCCTGCATCTTGATCTGCCGCACCTGTACATTCCCTATGTTGCAACCAGGAGCTTTGTCTGTCTGTGTTTTTTTCCAAAACCTCTGAGGGGGCCAGAATATTCCCCAGGGTCCTGTTCTTTCTATAAGAGCAACGCAAACCACCCTCCACACAACTTACAAGGCTGTCATCTGCAGATAGCAAACTAAAATGTTTCTTGACAATCCTACAGATATCCCTGTTATCAGTACTGAAGTCAGTCACAAAAGTGACCTTGTGTTGTGCGTTGGTGGTTTCTCTTTCATTTTGACGATTGGATTAATTCAAAAGAGAACGACGATCCAATAGGTCAACCTGTCTCTGTGCTCTGTTTATTACATGACCAGGATAACCTCTTTCTCTGAGTCTGTTTTGCATTTCTAGACTTTGTACTCTACAAGTATCATTGTTACTACAGTTCCGTTTAACTCTGATAAGCTGTCCCTTGGCTACTGCCATAGGGACATGTACAGGATGGCAGCTTTTTGCGTGAAGCAAAGTGTTTTTAGATATAGGCTTCCTGTACATATTGCTCATGATTTTTCCAACATCCCCTGCAGTCAAAGTAAGATCCAGGTAGTTGATGGTTTTAGAATTTTTCTCAAAAGTGAAACTCAGGCCGACCTCCTTGGAATTTAAAGAACCAACAAAATCAAAAAGAGAGGTTTCAGAGCCCTGCCATATGAAGAGCAAATCGTCAATATATCGCCTATAAAAGGCGATATTGTCTCTGTACTTGTTACTATCTCCATAGATGTGGGACAGCTCCCACCAACCCATAAAGATGTCGGCGTATGAGGGCGCAAATTTGGCCCCCATAGCTGTCCCACATCTCTGGAGATAGTATTGCTCTCCAAAGCGAAAGTAGTTGTGAGTCAAGGCGAAACCCGTCGCTTTAACCATGAATTCCAACAAATCAGTGTTCAAATCTGAAAAATTCTTCAAAATGAAGGATAAAGCCTTGAGACCCTCCTCATGCGGGATGGTGGAATACAGTGACACCACGTCCACTGTCAACCACATGTGTCTGTCAACATCCCAGCAAAAGGTGTCCATAAGATTTAATAAATCTTTGGTATCCTTCAGGTAACTCTGTAGGGAGGTGACTAAAGGATACAGAATGCTGTCGAGCCACTGAGACAGGTGTTCCAAGAGGGAACCTATCCCACTGACTATGGGTCTTCCCTGGACACCAGTTAAGGATTTGTGCACTTTATATATGGATATATAGGACTATCTCTTTAAAAATACATAGAACATATTCTGCCATGCGCAGAACATTGGAATTTGAAATATTTGCATTAAATTCACAGTTAAACACTTTATTAAAAACTAATATTGCAAATATTCAAAGCATGATGTCTCTCCCATAGAAGTCATTGTAATGTGACATCACTACTGATATCGCCTACACACCTAGCTAACTTCTTTTGACTGCCTATTCCTATGTCACACCTAACCTACATACCCCTGGAACTCCCAGCTAAGTCCCTAATGTAGAGGCATAGGGGTTAACAGGATATATACTTGAGGTGGATATGTGGCAGTTGAAGTGGTTAACAGGATAGATACTTGCAGTGGATATGTGGTGGTTAAGGGGTAAATATGATAGATACTTATTGTGGAATAGTGTCAGTTGAGCAGTTGAGGGGTTAATAGAATAGATCTGTACTTTTTGTGGGTATGTGGCAATTTAAATATTTATTAGTATAGTATAAGTTTGTGGGGTACTTCGGTTTAGGGGCACTTATGGTTAGTGCTTAGGCACTAACAAACATGGAAGGGGACTGCACTATCAGACTGGACTGGGTGCACATCCTGTGACCCTGCAATATGTGCAGCCCTGGGTACTCAATAATACTCACAGGTAGCTATTCTGTCCCCAGAGTCCCAGGCAGTTAAATCCAGACAAGTCTGGATGCAAGGCCTATAGGGAAAATTACACAGCAAACTAATAGAACAGACAGAGAAAATCCAGCACTCACTTGCAAGCGCTAAGATTAAAAGCTTGCATTGTATGGCTGCATTAGGAACCCAATGGAACCTGGCCTTGTCAGTAACTAACTCTTCCAGTTTTGCTTTTAATCTTAGCTGAGTGCTTGCAAGTGAGTGCTGGATTTTCTCTGTGTGTGTTTATATATATATATATATATATATATATATATTGATGATGTATTTTTGGTATGGTGTGGCAGTGAGGAAGAAAGTCAATAATGGTACACTCAACTCAATATAAATTAATCAAATGTGCAGTTTAAAGTGGATAGTAGTAACACTGAATTACATTTCCTTGATCTCTGTATATACAAACAAACTAATGGCACACATAGCAAACTTTGTACAAAACGTTATTCCAAATTCACAGACAGAAACACACTGTTGCAGTATCAAAGTTACCATTCACCCCAATTAAAAAGGGGCATCTTGAAATCACAGCTACTGTACTAAGGGTTATACATAATAATACAGAACATTCTAATAAACAATCACAGTATCTCAATATGAGAAAAAGGTTTATAGCACAGGGATACAATGTGGGCAGAAAATGTAGATTTGGATCAGGAAACATTAATCTATAAAACAAAAACTGTTAAGGATGCTGCTCCCACTCTAAACTTTATAACTACCTATTCTCCAGACAGTAATACCACGAGAAAGGTAATGACAAAAAATTGTCCTCTTATTTCTGAAGATCCCACATTACCATCTGTAGGTATGAAACCTTCTAGAATGGTCTATAGAAAAGGACAAAGTCTGGTATGGTGCGGAAAGTCACGGCGGTATAGCTATACCACAAGAATTTTAGCCTGCAACACAACAATCTATTCCGCACTCAAAAAATGACATTTAAGTGCGGGATTTCCATAACGCTGTATTACAGGTTGTGCAGTCCGGCTAAAATGCTAGCATTATAGACTGTACCGCTCTGATCCATTCTGATTTTGTTTCACAAAACTCATAACTAAAATGTTACAAAGTACACTAACACCCATAAACTACCTATTAACCCCTAAACCACCACACTCCCGCATCGCAAATACTTTATTAAAATATTACTCTTTGAACAGCATTACTGGGCTTAAAAGAAGCTGCACCCAGGTGGTAAATCGCCAGAGAACAGGCTAACAATGGTATTGACCCGGTTGTTGGTTCCTGTTAGTATGCTTCTCTCTGTATGTATGTAGTCTCCCTAAGGGAAAAAGTGGCAACCAGACGTGAATTCCTTGCTCAGTGTGCTTAGAGGAATATAACTACACCTCACTGACAAGACCCAATGAAGGCTGAAACGATTGTCTGGGGTTGCTGCGTTCCTTGTTCAGAGAGGAATTGCCTGGTATTTTTGGCGCTGGACTAACCGTAATAGGCGGGATCAGACTGATATACTACAGGAAAGTTTTACTCTGTTAAAAGCAATACTGAGCTAAAAAGAAGCTGCACCCAGGTTGTAAATTGCCAGAGAACAGGCTAACAATGGTATTGAGACGGTTGTTTGTTCCTGTGGGTGTGCTTCTCTCTGTATGTGCTTTATTAAACGTATTAACCACTAATTCGCCACTCACCCACATAGCCAACACTAAATAAACCTATTAACCCCTAAACCGCTGGCCCCCCACATCGCAACTACTATAATAAACCTATTAACCCCTAAAACGTTGGCCCCCCACATCAACACACTAAATTAAACTATTAACCCTTAAACCTAATACCCCCCTAATTTTAAATTAAATTTACAATATAACTATCATTAAATAAATAAATACTTACCTGTGAAATAAAAAAAAACTAATTTTAAACTATAAAGTAACCTAACATTACTATTTTAAAACAATAAAATTAACGAAAAATAAAAAAAATCTAAATTACAAATTTAAAAAATCCTAACACTAGGAAAAAATACAAAAATTACATTACAAAAAAATAAAAACTCTAAAATTACGAAAAATAATATACAAAATTATCCAAAATAATAAAAATTACACCTGATCTAATACTCCTATAAAAACAAAAAAGCCCCCCTAAATAAAAACACCCCCTAATTTAATTATAAACTACCAATAGCCCTAGAAAGTGCCTTTTGTAGGGCATTGCCCTAAGTTAAACAGCTCTTTTACCTAAAAATTACAAAGTCCCCCTAACAGAAACCCCCCCCACCCAACCAACCCCCCCAAAATAAAAATAACAGTCTAAAATAAACCTAAGCTACCCATAGCCCCTAAAGGAGCTGCGGAGGCACAGAGCATTGTTGCCGGTGACGTGGACATCCAGCGTGGAGGATCCTTTTCATACTATCACCGCCGTACACTGATGCTTAAATGCAAGGTACCCATTTAAAAATGGGGTACCTTGTATTCCTATTGGCTAACATTTTCATATCACTACTGAAATCTACTGAAATTCTATTGGCTGTTGAAATCAGGTGTTAGTTTTTTTCTAACACTCTCTCTCCATTGATGTCTATTGGGGAAAGCGTGTACAAGCACGTAAATCAGGCCTTGGGTTTTGTGCGGTAGGGAGCTTATCACACCATACCACACAACAAAAGATGGTTTTGGCTTAATTTGTAATGGCAGCACTATGGTAAGTGCGATAAAGCAAATTTTTGTGCATTATTTACGCACCCAGTATAGTGAAAAACTTGTAATCTTGGTTTATGTTAGTTAAACATGGTATTTGTTTGGAACAAAAGACCTTGCTACCCAAGGGTCAGCCAGGATGTTACAAATGTGGGAATTGTGTCACATGTAACACCTTATACTCAGGAACAACGTTTAATCACCCCTTTAAGACAAAAAAATACAACATCAGAACTCCATTGATGTCTATGGGGAAAAGCATGCACGAGCACGTAAAGTCAGGCCTAAGGTTTTGTGCGCTATGAAGCTTATCGCACAATACCGCACAACAAAAGAAGGTTTTGGCTTAACTTGTAATGGTAGCGCTATGGAAATTACGAAAAAGCTAACTTTTTTGCATTATTTGCACGCCCGGTATATCGCAAAACTTGTAATCTTGGTGAATGTTTGTTAAACATGATATTAGTTTGGAGCAAAAAACCTATCAAAGGGTAAGCCAGGATGTTACAAATGTGGGAACTGTGTCACATGTAACACCTTATATTTAGGAACAATGTTTAGTCACCCCTTTAAGACAAAACAAAATAACATCAGACATAGGACTCTAGTTATCATGGTCTGGCGGACCTGATCCGACACTGCGGATCAGGCCCGCCAGACTTCGCTGAATACGGCGAGCAATATGCTCGCCGTATTCAGAATTGCACCAGCAGCTCACAAGAGCTGCTGGTGCAACGCCGCGCCCTGGAAGACTTGCGGCCAATCGGCCGTCAGCAGGGGGTGTCAATCAATCCGTTCGTACTTGATCGGGTTGATTTGCGGCGATGTGTGTCCGTCTGCTCAGAGCAGGCGGACAGGTTATGGAGCAGCAGTCTTTGTGACCGCTGCTTCATAACTGCTGTTTCAGAAACACGGGGCATCAAGCTCCATACGGAGCTTGATAAATATGCCCCCTAGACTTACCTGTACCGCTTACTATGCAGTCTATTTCCTCACATGTCCATGTGGAAAATTTTATATTGGAAAATGCGTACCCCCTTTAACGAAAGACTGGCCAACCATAAAAGTATGTTTACAGTAGATCAGCTATCAAAGATAAAAAAGTGATCAACCAGTAGCCAGACACTTTATGGAAATGAGGAACTACTTAAAAGAGAAACACAATGGATGCATAGATTGGGTACACTTGCACCAAAGGAGTTAAATACACATGAAGTGAAGGTTATGTAGGGGGCGCCACAGGCAATCTGGTTTTTCTAAAATTCTTAATCCACTGATTTAAATTTAATTCAGTGGGTTACACTTTTTCTTTCTATAATTAATAATTGTACATTCGAAAATCTTTAATTGTTAATAATCAGACATTAAGTATAGCTAACTCTCGGCTAGATTTAGAGTTCTGTGGCCAAAGGGGTGCGTTAGCTACGAGTGTATTTTTTCACCCGCACCTTTTAAATACCTCAAAAAAGGGGAAAGAAAGTTACCAATGGCACTAGACATTAGCAATTGTCATGTATCCCCTATATTCTCTAATATCAAGTGTGAAATCAAACACATTAATCCAGTTGAGGATAGTTGGTGCTATGTAGTGAAAGAATGTATGAACAGACTACAAGATAGGCTGGGTGAGCAGTATCAGGAAAAGACTACATATATAGCACTCAGGGGGATTGCTCTATTGAATCAAATTGGGATAACATAGAGATAGTCCAAACAAGGATGTGCAAGAACAAAGACAAAATTGTCGGGTATAACTATTCTAGATTAAAATTTTTTTATTAGAGTTAAAATTAAAATTGGAAAACACACACTTAAAATCACACTCAGGAGCCTAAAAATTCTTGTTAATTCGTTTAGATTATGTAATACTGGGTATAGTGGATATGTATCACCTCCAATATAGTTACTATATGGTATTAGAACCAACAACTGACATCCACATTTGTGTACACTATTTGTTGGATTATCTAGTGAGGTGAGTTGGTATAACACTGCTAGTGGGTTAGCAAATGTATTCTCCTTTGTAAAGTAGGAGAAATGATAAGGACTTTATGTTAGGATCCACCCTAAGTTGATATTATTTATTAGTATCAGGGTAGGTGTAAATATACAGCTTTGGTTTAACCTTTAGAGGGGTTATAGTAACAAAAATAAATGAGGTTGAATTGTTAGCGCACCTGGAGTTAACTAGTGCCTATAGGTTTGGAATGACTTATAATTATGTCATATCCTTGCTAGTATCTGCAACATTCATGTGATGCCCTTTATTAACGAATAGCGTTGTATTGTAACACCTATTATGTCAAAATTAAATAAAAGCTTTTGACCAGTCAATTGTAATCTTGTTGGTATTTAGAAATAGAGCGTGGCAAACATACACAATCTAGAGTAAGAAAAATGTAGTATAAAGTTGCATAAAAATGTAATTTGCAACAGTATTGCTACAGGCAGTTCTATGTTCTGATTAGTATAACCAGTCTCTTTAGCCTTGTCTCTATTCCGCTGAATTAAGAGAAGGTATGCTGCATTATGGTAGCTGTTCTATTTGTTTATGGTATAAGTTTGCACAGAGCGTAAAGTATTTTTTGATACACAATTGATAAAGTTCATCAAAATAAATTGCTAAGATTGATAGAGATAACCTTTATTTGCAAATTATACTTTGTGAGTTTATATCCTGAGTAAAACCCAGGATTTGTGGTGATAATAAAATGTATTAATCTTATAGATAATCAATATTTAAGATAACCAGCAAATAGAGTTTGTCTTAATAATAACAAATAGAGTTTGTCTTAATTTCTATAAAAGGCTGTTGCTTTTAGAAAATTTGTAATATAGCTTGACTCAATGAATGGACCCCTTGCAGTGGTGATGTTAACAATTGCTTTGGTATTCGTAATATCAGTGCTGGCAAACTGTCGGTCTATGATATAAATCCCTAATGCTTGGTTAAATAACTAAACCATTATCAGTGCTGATATAAGTAACTGCTTTAGTAATCATCAATAGCAGTGTTAGTAAACTAGCCAGTGTTACGTGAACTTTTCACCTACTCTGTAAGTATAATCAGGTGCCACGAAGGCTGTGCTGCTTTAGTCAGTTTATGATATATTTCTCTTGTATTTGACTAAATAACTGAACCGCTTACATGGGTGGTGTGTGTGTTTGCTTGATATTCATTATTAGCAGTATTAGCAAACTGCCGAATGTTGTGTGAAACATACACACACTTCGTGAGCATACTAAAGTATCATGAAGGCTACATGCATAAATGGCAAGTGGTATTTCTGCTTATAAATGCCAGAAAGGTTAAATATATGATTTACTGTTGTCTAACGGTTTATGTTATTACTGGCAATATATATTGTAACATGCACACAAAGTTATATAGCTTTAGCTTATTAGCGGTATTATAGTATTAATAGTCTACCAACTATAGAAAGCAAGATAGTCTCAGTTAGCTCCAGTTTGTAGTTGTAGCGTACTATTTTTATACCATGTAAGAAAAATATTTGCCACTGTAATTGAATTCAACTATAAGTTAATATGGCTGCTGATTAGGTTCAATGTCAGTAAGCCCTGTTTATAAGCTGCCGTATTACAAGTTGGACCCTACGCTGGTAGAGATCAGCTGAGGGGATTCACTATAAGCATTCCACAATTACCCACAACCCAGTCTGAACATTAATTATAAAAGTAAATAGTTAAACAAGAATTTCTACGGTTCCTAAGGCTAACTAAAAATACATGAGCTCCAAGGGCTCATCACTAGTACCCTAGCGTCCCTAACATGTTTCGCCTTTCGGCTTTTTCAAAGAGTGAGCGCGCCGCTCACATACTTGTCTTTTAAAGCGTCGTAGTCACGCCTCTGAGATGACGTCATTATGTATATTGGAGGTGATACATATCTGCTATACCCAGTATTACATAATCTAAACGAATTAACAAGAATTTTTAGGCTCCTGAGTGTGATTTTAAGTGTGTGTTTTCCAATTTTAATTTTGCCTCTAATAAAAATTAATTTTTAATCTAGAATAGTTATACCCGACAATTTTGTCTTTGTTCTTGCACATACTTCTTTGGACTATCTCTATGTTATCCCAATATGATTCAATAGAGCAATCCCCCTGAGTGCTATATATGCAGTCTTTTCCTGATACGGCTCACCCAGCCTATCTTATAGTCTGTTCATACCTTTTAAACACCGCTGGTATTAAGAGTTCTCTGAAGGGCTGCGTTAGGCTCCAAAAAGGGAGCGTATAGCATAATTTACCGCCACTTCAACTCTAAATACCAGCAGTGCTGACGGACGCGGCCAGCTTCAAAAAAGTGCTTGTGCATGATTCCCCCATAGGAAACAATGGGGCAGTTTGAGCTGTAAACAAAACGAACACCTGCAAAAAAGCAGCGTACAGCTCCTAACGCAGCCCCATTGTTTCCTATGGGGAAACACTTCCTAAGTCTGCACCTAACACCCTGACATGCACCCCGAGTCTAAACACCCCTAACCTTACACTTATTAAACCCTAATCTGCCGACTCCACTATCGCTGACACCTGCATATTATTTTTAACCCCTAATCTGCTGCTCCGTACACCGCCGCAATTTACGTTATCCCTATGTACCCCTAATCTGCTGGCCCTAACACAGCCAACCCCTATATTATATTTATTAACCCCTAATCTGACAGCCCCAACGTAGCCGCCACCTACCTACAATTATTAACCCCTAATCTGCCGACCGGACCTCGCCGCTACTCTAATAAATGTATTAACCCCTAAAGCTAAGTCTAACCCTAACCCTAACACCCCCCTAAATTAAATATAATTTAAATCTAACGAAATAAAATCAATCTTATTAAATAAATTATTCCTATTTAAAGCTAAATACTCACCTGTAAAAAAAAACCTAATATAGCTACAATATAAATAATAATTATATTGTAGCTATTTTAGGATTAATATTTATTTTACAGGCAACTTTGTATTTATTTTAACCAGGTACAATAGCTATTAAATAGTTAAGAACTATTTAGTTACCTAGTTAAAATAATTACAAAATTACCTGTAAAATAAATCCTAACCTAAGTTAAAATTAAACCTAACACTACACTATCAATAAATAAATTAAATCAATTAACTACAAGTACCTACAGTTAAATCAACTAAACTAAATTACAATAACAAACAAACACTAAATTACAAAAAATAAAAAAAGATTACAAGAATTTTAAACTAATTACACCTACTCTAAGCCCCCTAAAAAAATAACAAAGCCCCCCAAAATAAAAAAAATGCCCTACCCTATTCTAAAATAAAAATTGTAAAGCTCTTTTACCTTACCAGTTCCTGATTGGAACAGCCAATAGAATGCGAGCTCAATTTTGATAGGGCTATTAGATTAGGTGTAATTAGTTTAAAGATCTGTAATTTGTTTTTTTATTTTCTGTAATTTAGTGGGGTTTTTTTTTTTGTAATTTAGCTATTTAATTTAATTTATTTAATTGTTTTTAATTTAGTTAATTTATTTAATTGTAGTGTAGTTTTAGGTGTTAGTGTAACTTAGGTTAGGTTTTATTTTACAGGTACTTTTGTATTTATTTTAGCTAGGTAGTTAATAAATAGTTAATAACTATTTGATAACTATTGTACCTAGTTAAAATAAAAACAAACTTGCCTGTAAAATAAAAATAAACCCTAAGATAGCTACAATGTAACTATAAGTTATATTGTAGCTAGCTTAGGGTTTATTTTACAGGTAAGTATTTAGTTTTAAATAGGAATTATTTAGGTAATAATATTAATATTTATTTAGATTTATTTCAATTATATTTAAGTTAGGGGGTGTTAGGGTTAGGGTTAGACTTAAGTTTAGGGGTTAATACATTTAGTATAGTGGTGGCGACGTTGGGGGCGGCAGATTAGGGGTTAATAAATGTAGGTAGGTGGCGGGAATGTTAGGGACGGCAGATTAGGGGTTAAAAATATTTAAATAGTGTTTGCGAGGCTGGAGTGCGGTGGTTTAGGGGTTAATATGTTTATTATAGTGGCGGCGACATTGGGGGAGGGAGATTAGGGGTTAATAAATATAATGTAGGTTGTAGCGGTGTTTGGAGCGGCAGATTAGGGATTAATAAGAATAACGTAGGTGGCGGCGATGTTAGGGATAGCAGATTAGGGGTTAATAAGAATAATGTAGGTGGTGGCGATGTTAGGGATAGCAGATTAGGGGTTAATATTATTTAACTAGCGTTTGCAAGGTGGAAGTGCGGTGGTTTAGGGGTTAATATGTTTATTTTAGTGGTGGCGATGTCCGGAGCGGCAGATTTTGGGGTTAAACCTTTTATTAGAGTTTTTGCAATGTGGGAGGGCCTCGGTTTAGGGGTTAATAGGTAGTTTATGGGTGTTAGTGTACTTTTTAGCAATTAATTATGAGTTTTATGCTACGGCATTGTACCATAAAACTCTTAACTACTGACTTTAAAATGTGTTAGGGATCTTGGAGGTAGACTTACCACTTACTTTTTGGCCTCCAGGACAAACTCATAATACCGGAGCTATGGAAGTCCCATGGAAAAAAGACTTGACAAAGTTTACGTAAGTCGTTTTGCGGTAAGGTCAAAGAAGTGTGCGGTGCCCTTAAACCTGCAAGACTCGTAATAGCAGCAGTAGTGAAATAGCAGCGTTAGGACCTGTTAACGCTGCTTTTTCAGCCTAACGCACAAATTGTAATCTAGCCGTATATTTTTGTCTCTACATTTAATTATTTCCTGGATTGTAGTTATTTTTCCATTTTTGTCTGATTTAATACTTTTTATTTTATTACTAAATTTACAAGATTACAGCTATAGCATGGAAAAAACCCTTTTACTTTGGACCCTTCTGTATCTCTAATTGTGTTCTTGTTCTTTTTAGTGCAATATTCACTAGGTGCTAGTATAGTTTTGAAATTCTTGGCCTTTCAATAAAAAAATCTGGGTTTATCTTCCAGTGATTTGCCGATAATTGGGTCTTTTAGCAGCAGGTGCCAATGTTTATTGACTATTCTTTTGAACATCTTGTGTTGTATTGAATAATTTGTGATAAAAGTTATTCCTAGTTTTTTATCTACTGTAATTTTCCTTTTGTCTTTCTTAAATACACATATTGACTATACACTATTTTACTAAATGTTATCATTACAACTATATGGGTATACCCTGACATTCTCAATACAACATTGCCAATTTGTTAAAAACTTTATGTATAGCTATTCAATTGTCATATTGCTTAATAGGTTTTTAATGCTACTGTAAAATCGATTAATGTATATGATTATATAACATGTCATTGACTAGTGTGGCTATTAGTTTGGAGTGCTATGACTAGCATCCTATTGTACATTGTATAATAATCAAATCACAACTTGTATATAACTGTTTCCACTCTGCTCATACCAATATGTCACATACTTGCTCTGTAGCGATTTTAAAAATAATTGCAAGTAGTGGTGGTTATATAGATCCATTTAGTAAACTATCTAACCATGTAATACCAATAACTGTCGAAAGTAACTAAACTGTTGCAAACTGACCTTTTTGTACACATTGTAGCATGCTACGTTTGATGTATACATTGTAAACAAATATAGAAACACGGAGGAGGTGATATGTCATGCAATCCCTCCCCCTAGATGCATCATGTGACGTCATGTCCAATCGGCACTGAACGATCAGTTTAAAGGATTGTTACCTATGACATACAAACTAGCAGCTCTGTAATGGCGTTTAACATGCTGAACTTAGAACTTTAAGGTATGCAAATATCCATGTAGAGAACTATTGAACTTTAATATTTGTTGATATATTGGCATTGTAAATCAAAAGTATATACCTATAAGGCTGCGTGACTAAGATTGGATAATACCCAAGCAGGTAATAAGTGCTCGTTTCACAAATATGTTTAAGTTTTATGTACAATTCTCTTATGCTTAAAGATTAGAGGATAAGTTGTGATCTACACACGTTAGGGGTTAAGAATGAAACTTATTTTGTTTTGTTTTGTTTCTCACACATGGTTTGGTATTTTGTACAAAATATGTATATTGTTTTGTGTACAACAATGTAATGCGTTGTTTGTATTTTAGATGGTCTTGATAAAGGCTTAAGGTGTAAGTCGAAACGTCGACTCTGTTCTTTGATGGAATTCACTTGTTTATGAATAAATAATCATTGCAAAATCAAGTCCTATGAGTGCCCTCATACTTGAAAGCTATTTGTGAATATTTGATGAAGGAGACAAATGGGCTATTTATTGAAACAAAATGTTGGCAGTGATACTATAATCGTGTTTGTAAGGCATCCGTCGTTCCGCATGCATCCTCAAAGGAATGTTGGCTGCGTGCACAGCCAAAATAATTCACCTAGATGCAGCAGAGCTGCACACAGATGGATTTGGAAAATGGCAGGGTGAATTTGTTCACCAACCTGCCATTTTCTGAATCCACCAAGATGCAGCGAAGGCAAGCGGAGCATTATAAAAACTGCCCGCAATAAGTTATAAAAAAAAAAAAAACTAACCACCCCCAATAAGTATTAACAAAATAAAAACCTAACTGCACGCAATGAAAAAAAATAAATAAAAAAAAACAATAACCACCGGTATTATTAAGAAAACAAAAATAACCGCCCGCACAAAAGTATTAAGAAAAAACTAAAATCAACTACATAATAAAATTATTAACCCCTAAATCCGCCAACCCCAACATCGCAAACTACCTAATACATCTATTAACCCCTAATCCGCCATTCCCCCACATTGCAAATTAAATAATTAATTTAATAACCCTTAAATCGCCATCCACCACCAAAGCAATAAACTTAATTAACATATTAACCCCTAATTTGCCAGCCCCCTACAATGCATTAAACCTAATTTACCTATTAACTCCTAAACCGCCAACCCTAACAACGCAAATAACTAAATTACTAAACCCACTAATCTAACACCCCCTAAATTAACCCCTTAATTACATAAAATAATAAAATACTACATTACACTTAAAATAAAAAATCCTAACAGTATTTAAAAAAATAAACCTAATCCCTATGAAAATAAAAAGCCCCCCCAAAAATAAAAACACCCCCTAATCTAAGAATAAACTATCAATATCCCTTAAAAGGGCCTTTTGTAGGGCATTGCCCTAAGTTAAACAGCTCTTTTCCTTAAAAAAAAAGACTATGTCCCCCCTCTAACAGTAAATGCCCCACCCACCAAACCCCCCAAAATAAAAAAAATATCTAACACTAAAAATCCTAAACTACCCATTGCCCCTAAAGGGGCATTTGTATGGGCATTGCCCTTAAAAGGACATTCAGCTCTTTTTCACTGCCCTTAAAAGGGCATTCAGCTCTTTTTCAATTGCCCAAAAAACCCTAATCTAAAAAATAAAAAAATAAAAAACCTTGAAAAAATCACTAAAGCCCCAAATAGGTACTCATGGTTCCTGAAGTCCGGTGAAGAAGATCTTCTTCCAGGCGGGTCCATCATCTTCTATCTTCATCCACAGATAAGGCAGTGCGGATCGATGTGGTGATTCCCCATATTTATTGGGGTACCTTGCATTCCTATTGGCTGAAATAATAAATCAGTCAATAGGATGAGAGCTATTGAAATCTTATTGGCTGATTTGAACAGCCATTAGGAGTTCAGTAGCTCTAAATCTATTGATTGTGGTACCTTGAATTCAATCTTCAGTTTACAACGGACATTGGAAGAAGAGGAGCCTCCAACGCCGCAGAGGACCACCACCGCCGCTGCCGTGGACCACCGACAAGGACCGCCTCTGACGATCCAGGCATCGGGAACACAACTCCGCACCTCCACTCCATGCTGCATTCACTCTGGATGAAGATCGAAGATGATGGATCCGTCTGGAAGAAGACCTTCTCTGCCGGACTTCAGGAGCAGTGAGTACCTATTTGGGGTTTAGGTTAAGGCTTTTTTTATTTTAATTTTTGGGGTGTTTTTTGTTGGATTAGGTTTTTTTGGGGCTAGAAAAAGAGCTGATTGCCCTTTTAAGGGGACAGTAAAAGAGCTGAATGCCCTTTTAAGGGTAATGCCCATTAAAATGCCTCTTTAGGGGCGATGGGTATTTTTTTTTAGTATTAGTTTTTTTTATTTTGGGGGGGTTTGGTGAGTGGGGCAGGCCAGCACTCACGGTTAACATTTCATCCACCCAGGGTGCTTCCAAAGTATTGATAGTAGTGAAGAAAAGGGATGCACTAGCCAGGATTTTTAAAGTTACCATTTAATGTAACGTTTGGTGTGTTACCCCCTTTGTCAGACAATACAAAATAACACCCCAAACGTTACATTAAATGAAATCTATATATATATATATATATATATATATATATATATATATATATATATATATATATATATATACATAAATTTATATATACACACACACACAATTCCAATTAAGGCTCAGCACTCCCAATTGTCAAACATGCTGAACTCCAGGTTGCACTTTAAAGTGAATGAAAAGTTGAATGAATGAGTGCCCGGTTTTCATAAATACTATTTACCCCTTCACCCAATGAGATGTATATACATCTTGCAGTACTTTGCCTATCATACTGCAAGACGTATATATAGGTATTAACTTCAGGAAGCTCCAGCACTCTCAGCTGTTAAGTTACAGCCGAGATCTGGAGTTCCTGAAGCTTCAGGCATCTGCAGCATATGGAGTCGGAGCACGATCAGTGCTCCGGCTCCATATGAAGGCATATGCCTGATCGTTACAGACGGTGACACTGTGTGTGTCACCATCTGGAAGATCATTGCTCATGCTGGCGAGAAGTGTGGGTGGGAGGCGGGTGATGGGTGTTCGACCCAGCAGGGGAGGCGGGAGGGAGAGGGAGTGAAAGGGCCATACACTGTGGCAAAAAAAGAAATAAAGGGACAGGGAGGGATGGGGCAGCTACACTATAGAAAAGTGGATGTGCATTGTGCGGGGGTCCCTAACTAAGGATCGATAGAGGGAGGGACACTTTCCCACAGTAATTTAAAAAAAATGTAAATAATAATAATTAAAAAAAAAACAGTTTATAGGTACTGGCAGACTGCTGTCAGTACTTAAAATAGTGGCTAATAGGTAGAGGGGGGAGGTTTAGAGAGATGGGGGATCCAGGAGGTTGGAGAGTAAAACTCTGGTAACCTTAATCGTATTCCTCTTACATCTAAAACCACCTCCCCCTTCACTTGAGCACTCTGGAACTCTCACTCTTTTTGCAACAAGCTCACTTCTAACCATGATCTCTTTATCTCTCACTCTCTTAACCTTCTGGCTCTTACAGAAACCTGACTCTCTGCTTCAGACACAGCATCCACTGCTGCACTGTCACATGTGGGTTTCCACTTAAGTCACACTCCTAGGTCTGGCAATAGACAAGGAGGTGGTGTTGGTATTTTACTTTTCTCTCGTTGCACCTTTCAACAAATACAGCCCTTCTCTTCCCTCACATTTTCTTCATTTGAAGCACACCTGATTTTTTTTATTCTCTCCCCTCTCTATACACGTTGCAGTTATATACCTCCCCCCTTGCTCCCCAACTCCCTTTTTAGATCACTTTGCTGCCTGGCTTCCTTATTTCCTTTCCTCAGATACCCCTGCCCTCATTCTTGGTGACTTCAACATCCTTCTTGACAATCCCACTGCCTCCTCTGCAAAACAACTTCAACTCACTTCCTCTTTCGGCCTGTCACAATGGACTGACTCTCCCACTCACAAAGATGGTCATTCCCTTGATCTGATTTTCACCTATTGATGCACTCTCTCAAATTTAACAAACTTCCCTTTTCCTCTCTCTGACCATCATTTCCTAACTTGCAACATCACTTCCCTACCTACAACTCCCCCTCCCTCTACTCCTCATACCAAACTTCACAGAATCACTGTCACTAAGTTACTAGATCTAGCTCTCTTAAACCTCTCCTATCATCCATCACCTCCTTTTCCTGCCCTGACCAATCTGCCAGTATAACTCCACCCTTACATCGGTCATTGACAATCTGGCCCCTTCAGAAACCACACTCTCATCCTCAGCCCTGGCATACTCCTCTGACACGGTACCTACGCAGATGTTCCCGTACTTCTGAGTGACACTGGAGGAAATCTCGGAGTTCAGCTGACTTTTTTCCTGAACTCCTACTATTCTGCCCTTAATTTTTATAAGCAGCAATACTTCTCTAATCTCAGCTCTACTCTTTCCTCTAACCCAAAAAGTCTGTTCTCCACGTTCAATACTCTTGTCCGCCCACATCTCCTAATACAACCTCTCTCTCAGCTCAAGATTTTGCCAGCCATTTCAATATCAAAATTGACTCCATCAGAAGTGAAATCAGCTCTCAAAATACTACTAATCTCCCACCCCCTCAAAAGCTCACAATCATCCAAAACCCAAATATCCAAAAATGCAGCTCTTTTGCCCCTGTTAATGAGGATGAATGTTCTGCCCTTATACTGTCCTTCTACCTCATTACCTGTCCCCTTGACCCCATCCCCTCACAGCTACTCCCCTCCCTCTCTTCTACCCTCACCCCCATACTCACACAAATTTTCAACCTCTCCCTCAGCACTGGTATATTTCCCTAATCTCTAAAACATGCACAGGTCACAGCTATCTTTAAAAAAATCTTCCCTCAATCCAACCTCCCCATCCAACTACCGCCCTATTTCCCTACTCCCTCTTGCCTCAAAGCTCCTCAAAAAGCTAGTTTACGCTCTTCTATCCCATTTCCTTACGCTAAACTCTCTTCTTGACCCACTGCAATCGTCCCCATCACTCTACAGAGACAGCAAAATCCAAAGGCCACTTCTCTCTGCTTATCCTCCTTGACCTGTCTGCAGCCTTTGACACTGTTGACCACCCTCTTCCGCTCCAAACCCTTGAATCGTGGTTCTTTTCCTATCTGACTAACCGTACATTTAGTGTAGCCTTCTCCGGAGCATCCTCTGCCCTGTTACCACTTTCTGTTGGGGTACCTCAAGGCTCTGTCCTCGGTCCCCTTCTATTTTCAATGTACACGTCATCATTAGGTTCCTTAATAAAGACCCATGGGTTTCAATATCATTTGTATGCCGATGACACCCAAATCTACCTCTCTGCACCAGACCTACCTCCTTCCTTACTAACCCGTGTCACTAACTGTCTTTCTCACATCTCATCTTGGATGTCCTCCCACTACCTTAAGCTAAATCTCTCCAAAACTGAACTCCTTATCTTGCCCCCTTCTTCCAATGCCTCCACCCCAAAAATTTCTATAACTGTTGATAATTCCATCATTATCCCTACCCCACATGCCTGATGTCTTGGAGTCACACTTGACTCAGATTTTTCCTTCACTTCTCACATTCAGTCCTTGGCTAAAGCCTGCCACTTCCACCTTAAAAACATCTCTAAAATTAGACATTTCCTTACACAAGATACAACTAAGATTTGAATCCACTCTTTCATCCTTTCCCGCCTTGACTACTGCAACTCTGTCCTCTCTGGTCTACCTAGCTGCCGCATAGCTCCTTTGCAATCCATTATGAATGCCTCTGCCAGGCTCATCTTCCTTACTTGTCGCACTTCATCTGCTGCACCTCTCTGCCAATACCTTCACTGGCTTCTTCTTGCCTCTAGGATTAAACATAAAATCCTCACTCTGTCATACAAAGCTCCCAACTGCACTGCTCCCCCCTACATTTCAGAACTTGTCTCCAGATACTTTCCCTCCCGTCCCCTTCAATCAGCTCAGGATCTCCTCCTCTCTTGTTACTTCCTCACATTCCCATTTACAGGACTTCTTCAGACTGGCCCCCATCTTTTGGAACTCCCTGCCTCGCTCCATAAGACTCTTCCCTAGTTTTACCAGCTTCAAGCACTCCCTAAAAACTCTACTATTCAGGGATGCATACAGCCAACACTAACCTTTCCTAACTTCATTGCTTTCCCCTTGAACTCCTTAGAATGTAAGCCCTTGAGCCCAGCTGTTTGCAGATCGCCTTCATTAGAGCCGACTACAACAGCGAAACTCTCGGCAGGGCCCTCTACCCACTTGATCCCTACAAAAGCTGTCCTGTATACCGACTATGTTTACACCGCTGCAGAATCTGTTGGCGCTCTACAAATACCTGATAATAATAATAATAGTATGAGGGGATCCTACACTGCAGAAAATATAAAAATAAAAATATATATATCCTCCCCAACACCAAATTAATGCTATCCCTATTGGCCAATACCTTAGACAGAAAAGAAATTGTTCTTCTGCTTCATCATTAAGGAATATGCAGATGACTTAAAGGAGAGGTTTAAGGCTAGGGGATACCCAAATAAAATAATCAAGAAGGGATATCACAGAGCTAGGGATACCCCACGTAAAAAATTACTATATGAGACAGTGGATAAACATACCAGCTCTGAAGTCAGGTTTATTAGTACATTTAATTCTGAATGGGAAGAATAAAGAAAGGTACTACGTAGACACTGGAATATCCTAACCACAGACACAGATATTCAAAAAAAAAAAAAAATTGTTGGGGAGTATCCCCTAATGACAGCTAGACGTGCCCCCTCACTTCATTATAAGGGGAATAATGACTGGTTAGGCAAGCACCAAAAGAAGGATGGCTGTTACAAATGCGGCAAATGTAAAATGTGCAAACATGTCTTAAAGGGCCAATTTATTATCGACATCTGGGGACATTACCATAGAGTTAAGGGTCATATTACATGTCGCAGTGAGGGGGTTGTCTATGCTGCCTTTTGCTCCTGCCCCAGGTTTTACGTGGGTAAAACCTATAGAGAATTTAGGGAACGAATGAAGGAGCATAGGATATAGGATATCCTCAACGAGAAAATTAAGGACAGTGGAGTTGCTAGACATTTCTTTGAGGTGCACCAGAGCAGTGTACATGACTTGAAATGTATGAGTCTTGAATTAATAGACATTAGTGAAAGAGGGGGTGATTGGGATAATTTACTCCAAAAATCTGAATGTAGCTGGATATACAATTTAAATTCACTGCAACCATTTGGTTTAAATGAAGAATTAAACTTTGCCCCCTTTCTGAACAATTAAAGCCATGGATAATAATTTTTGTATGTATTTAATATGTGGGTACTATATACACCACTAGATGCTAACAATAGTCAGTTTTGATTAAAATATAGCCTAGGCTTGACGTTCATATAAGGAGATATTGTTGTTATCTTATGACCCTGCACTGTAATCTGGATACACTTTATAGGTCTCTCTAATCCTCCATATGGATGCCTTATGTAACTGATAAACTAAGAGAATATTATTTACTCACAGCTGTTAGGTACTCTTTCAAATCTGTGAGTTCAGTGCATTTTTTTGTACTCTATATACATGCATTAGGTATAACATATGCATTTTAGATAAAATAGTGCTTATTACGGATGTTAGGTTGAGTGACTTTTTGAGTAGCTAGTTTGGCTTGTTAAATAAAGTTACATTTATATTGTGCAAGAATCAATTTTGTTTCAATTTACCTGTGGGGCTCTTGGTAAATAGAGTAGAATCTCTACAGCAGATATCGATTCACTGTGCCTGAGGAAGCCCTTAGTGACGTAGGGTGAAACACGTGTAGCGGTTGTCAATCGGCTTGAGACGACTTCCACGCTGTCTAAAATGACAGCGTTTACATCCCAACGACTACCTCTGTTTGCCTTCCTATGCAACTGCATGAGAGCACTAACAAGAACGGATTAGAGGTGTGATCCTTATACTGAGAAGACACGGGGTGAAGATACACTGAGACTCTGCAATCAGGTAACACTAGGTAGCACTGCGTGAGAGAAGTTACATGTATACATATACTTGACAAGGAGATGGACGCCAGAATTCCCTGCTGAACGGTAATACTTAGTCCCATTGGCATTTGTTCAGCTCTCTCTGGATTTGAGTGAGTGGTGGGGATGAAGTTCAGGGATAACGGGTGATTTATTGGCCCCCAGAAGCATCTTGAATATTTGTAAGCATGCTCGCAACCACATCTACTATATATTATTTTGTGTATAGGATTAAGACAGAGGTGTACTTCAAGAGGACTGACCCTGTCTGGCTTTATTTCATTGCCTTTAATTGTCCATATGTACAGACTCATTTATTGTTAATCCAGTGGACGCACTGTGTATCTGGACTCTTGGGATCCCCTTGTTGCACGTTGGGTAATGTATGAATCGCATATGCTTCTGATTATTGTGGATCACAAATAGAGTGGTCATCTTTTTTACTTTTAATTATGCACCTGGTTATATATATTCTTTGACATTAAATGATTTGTTTGTAACATAACTGACATCCGTATTAGTGTGTTTGTTTTTTTTCATTTATTACAGGCTTATGTGGGATTGCTGGATAGGGTTTAAATTTTTTTCTTGATGCTTAATATATATATATATATATATATATATATATATATATATATATATATATATATATACAGTATATATATACAGTATATATATATATATATATATATATATATATATATACATTATATATATCTATATATATATCTATATATATATATATATATATATATATATATATATATATTAGCATGAACTGGCCTGCATCACTAAAGTAGCAGCGATTTTAAGAGTTAAACCATCCTGGTGAGATTTGAATGTGCAATTTGTTGCATGAGAGTAGGGGTGCAGCTGTACATGCAATTGATTGTGCAATGTTAAATGTGTGATGCTGGACAGGAATTTAGTCCAACTGGTGTTGGATAAATGGACCCCTATGTATCAGAAAAAGTCCACATAGACAGATACAAGTCGATAATAAGCCCTGAATTTGATGCACTTTACAAACTAACGGCTAGATTTAGAGTTTTGTCGGTAACGACCCGCGTATCTAATGCTAGGTTTTTTCTGGCCGCACTTTTAAAATAACTCTGGTATTGAGAGTCCACAGAATGGCTGCGTTAGGCTCCAAAAAAGGAGCGTACAGCATATTTAACGCAACTTCAACTCTCGATACCAGAGTTGCTTACGGACGCAGCCAGCCTCAAAAACGTGCTCATGCACGATTCCCCCATAAGAAACAATGGGGCTGTTTGAGCTGAAAAAAACCTGCAAAAAAGCCGCGTTCAGCTCCTAACGCAGCCCCATTGTTGTCTATGGGGAAACACTTCCTACGTCTGCACCTAACACTCTAACATGTACCCCGAGTCTAAACACCCCTAACCTTACACTTATTAACCCCTATTCTGCCGCCCCTGCTATCGCTGACACCTGCATATTATTATTAACCCCTAATCTGCTGCTCCGTAAACCGTCGCTACTTACATTATCCCTATGTACCCCTAATCTGCTGCCCCTAACACCGCCTACCCCTATATTATATTTATTACCCCTAATCTGCCCCCCACAACGTCGCCTCCACCTGCCTACACTTATTAACCCCTAATCTGCCGAGCGGACCGCACCGCTATTATTATAAAGTTATTAACCCCTAATCCGCCTCAAACTAACCCTATAATAAATAGTATTAACCCCTAATCTGCCCTCCCTTACATCGCCGACATCTAACTTCAATTATTAACCCCTAATCTGCCGACTGGAGCTCACCGCTATTCTAATAAATGTATTAACCCCTAAAGCTAAGTCTAACCCTAACACTAACACGGGGGGTTAGATATAATTTTAATCTAACGAAATTAATTAACTCTTCTTAAATAAATTATTCCTATTTAAAGCTAAATACTTACCTGTAAAATAAATCCTAATATAGCTACAATATAAATTATAATTATATTATAGCTATTTTAGGATTTATATTTATTTTACAGGTAACTTTGTATTTATTTTAACCAGGTACAATAGCTATTAAATAGTTAAGAACTATTTAATAGCTAAAATAGTTAAAATAATTACAAATTTACCTGTAAAATAAATCCTAACCTAAGTTACAATTAAACCTAACACTACACTATCAATAAATTAATTAAATAAAATACCTATAATTATCTACAATTAAACCTAACACTACACTATCAATAAATACATTAAATACAATTCCTACAAATAAATACAATGAAATAAACTATCTAAAGTACAAAAAATAAAAAAGAACTAAGTTACAAAAAATAAAAAAATATTTACAAACATTAGAAATATATTACAACAATTTTAAACTAATTACACCTACTCTAAGCCCCCTAATAAAATAACAAAGACCCCCAAAATAAAAAAATGCCCTACCCTATTCTAAATTACTGAAGTTCAAAACTCTTTTACCTTACCAGCCCTGAACAGGGCCCTTTGCGGGGCATGCCCCAAGAAGTTCAGCTCTTTTTCCTGTAAAAAAAAACATACAATACCCCCCCCCAACATTACAACCCACCACCCAAGTCTTACCTTTACCTCTTCACAGACTCAAAAATCTTATCCCATTACTACCAGAATGGATTGCACATCCACATATATTATTTATCTAATCACATGTACATTCTGTCAACAACAATACGTAGGAATCACAACACGTCCCCTAAAAGACCGCATTAGAGAACATCTCCTGTCCATAGAAGAAGAATTCCCTAGAACTCCAGTGGCCAAACATTTTCACACACACGTACAAAAGCTAACTCATTTTACATTCAAAGCTATAGAACAAATTATCAATAATCCATTAGGGGGAGATAGGAACAAATTACTATCCAAAAGAGAAGTATATTGGATTTTCATGTTACAAACTAGGGTACCCCAAGGTATGAACAAAAGATATGATGTAAACCTATACATAGAGTAAATAAATATTCTTCCAACACACACAAATCAGTGTTATGAGTCCAAAAAATCCCCTGCATAAAAGAAAATAATAAAAGAAAATAATAAAAGAAAACAATAAAAGACAGATATACCCATACACCAATATACATAAAAAAGATCCACCAAAGGTTATATAACAACTCTCAAGTAAGCCTATCCAAGTCAGACCGGCCCCCTTTTCCTAAATATCTAAAAAAAGATTAAAAAAGACAAAAAAAGAGAGAAACATATTCTTGTTTTTAGTTTAATTCCTAAATGTGTTTTTTTCAAGCTCCTATATTTGCTATTTTCCCCTCTCCTTCTTCAGTTCAGAGTAGCCACCCTTCAACTGGTAGGGTAGATAACTCACGTCAGCTTCCCCTTAATCAATATGGAGTACCATCCCCTCACTTTGTCTGTTTTTCTTATAACAAAACTAGAGAGGCACACTATATTGATACTTACCTATCCAGGTGTTGAACAAAGTGATATACACTCACTAGTCTTACACCATGTAGGGGTACATCAAATTAAATTAACATCAAATTAGCAAAGAGTACCACTTCCCTCTAGCTTATTTACAAGGAGGCAGGGAGATAAATATACGTTTAAATACATTCCAACATAGGGGAGTATAGCATGTATAGTATAGTATGTTATTAATGATTTTAACTAATGGACAGTACATACAACCAGCTGGGGACCTAGTAAGGATCATCAAAAACCCCACTGTGTCTAGATAGAGCACGAGCTCAGACCAAGGGGTTTAAATTTGAATTTAAATCTAAATTTAAATTTAAATCTAATTGAAGCTAACAAAAAATTGTTTTGTCACTTCATTCCAACACACCCTGTCTAGGTGTACAAACATATTGATCCTGGCCTATCCTGGCTTTTACACATTACCCAGTTAGCACACAAAAAATGTCCCCTCCTTCTGTAATCAGTATTAGAACTGTAATGGCTGAACTGTATGTATGCATATATATGTGTAAAATATCATGTATTATTAAGTACAAAGCATTTAGAAATTTGTTGTTGTTTTTTATAAATTCTGTTCCATCAGTCTCTTGCGGAACGGGATCAATGTTACTAACTAGGGAGTGACCATCATCCTATCCACTTTAAAAAATATCATGCATTACAAGAGTTAATGATCTAAATGATCTTGATTGGCCGCTCACATCCTTATATTGATCCCGACCGCCAAAGACTGACATCTCTGATGAAGCGCATGTGCCCATGCGCGAAACGCGTTAGATGGAGCTCACCTAACCTGTTGTAAGCCTGCATTGCAATAAACTCCATTACTGACCCTGGGACTCAGCTTCCTTTTTCCTCATTTCATATGCATTGGGCGGTAGGAGGACCCGCCGTACGCTGAGTCCGATTACGAAGCTGCACATTGTACTACGCAAGACCCTTCAGGAGTACTCACTTTTCCGCTTGGCTGCAGTCATTACAGAGACGCCTCGATCTTTACCTTACGGGGACCCGTAGAGCCGCAAAAGACCAGAGCAACACGCTCATCACCAATGAGAGAAGAGTCGCTTGCAAGTGAGGTCATCGCGAACCGACGCGCACAGACGCCCAGCACCAGCAGGCAATCGAACACTCACCTACGGAGAACAGAAGACCTTGGGATTATACAGGAGGATCTACTCCGGATCGCAGGTACATTCTGTTTTCTCCTACTCTCAGACCACAGCACTTAAGAAATTTGGCTCCAGTATCGGGCTACCCCAAAGCACATCCATTTCTACTAGCACCCACAGAGCGGCCTAGGACAGAGATTGTCATTAGTGAGTACTCCCGGATAACTAGCATACACACCAGTATCTTATCTAATGCTGCTTTGATGTCAGTGGACAGTATCACCTTTCGACATCGCATTTACTAACGTTTTAAATCAATTGGGACACTGAACTGATACTCATAGTGAATCATAGGACACGCACATGGACTGGCTTTTTGCATTTATCCTTAGTAAATTAGGACTGCCATACCATTACTACGATTTGTCCTAAATATATATCAAGTGGAAACATCCCCATTTGGCAGCATTGATTACATTTGATTTGAACTTTCATCAGTCTTGAACTTTGTTACAAACCTATAAAGCACAGTGGCGAATTATACATCTATTAATCACTAGAGCTGGTGGCTTTAATATCTTTATAAGAGATCCACTATTAAATTAATCCACTTAAGTCTTATACCAATGAGGATTGAACCTTGCCAACCTTGCCAACCTGCTCATCCAGTGACACATCACTGTCATACTTGGGACGCGTCCTAAGTATATGCATTGCTTGTCTGTTATTATACAAATTGCTAATACTCATATTTATTACACAGTGCCTGTTTGCTATTATACAAATTGCTAATACATATATTTATCACACAGTGCTTGTTTGTTACCATACAAATTGTTAATACTTTTACTTAGTACACGGTGCAAACTTCCTGTTAGGAACCTTATTTCATGATCCCTGCTATAGGATCTTAAGCCTCCTCAGTTTCCTAACATATTTGTCAGGCTTATCCTTGAACACACAGTTTCTGATTATACACTGGTATAACAACATATTGAAACACATTAGCTTACCATTATGGCAGAAAGCAACACTCTTATGGGAGTAGTAGACATAGATAGGAGAAAAACCATAATGAGTAAAGCATTAAAAGGTGACTCCGCTAGAACAGAAGAACCATTG
Organism: Bombina bombina; assembly: GCF_027579735.1. Lineage (NCBI taxonomy): Eukaryota > Metazoa > Chordata > Amphibia > Anura > Bombinatoridae > Bombina > Bombina bombina. The sequence continues at coordinate 374,785,529 of NC_069499.1, forward strand.
GAGAAGGACCTAACTCATATCTTCTCTGACTTGGAGAGCAAAAAATACAAAGAAAGTAACCTTTGGTGGGACATCGAGTTCTTAGAACTCTACATCAATGAAAGAAAAGTCCCTAGGGGGCTTAGGATGAAAAAATACCCTTCCTTTGCACGACACAATTTAAGCTTTATGGAGGAATGGAATAACAACTTGACCAACTGCTCCATCATTTTGATGAAACAGCTGCTCAGACACAAAAAAGAGGAGAGGGACACCTTACTAATACAAATAGAAGAAATTATAGAATCCCTCAAACCATTTGAACAGACAAAGAAATATACTGACTACAAAACACAACTAGACTCTACTATGTCACAATTAGATTCCACACTTTCAGCAAGAAAAGTGAGTAAATATCAAAGAGATGTAAAGGATTACGAACTAAACATAGTGTATTCTTGGCAACAAGACAAACCCCATAGGCAAACAAACCACTCTCAACACAATAACACGAATAAGATCAAAAATAAAAGGAAGGGTAACTTCCATCACACACCCAAAGCTAAACGGGTCACTTTCTCAAGCATTGACACAGATAACACAGAGGGTTCACAAACTGCAGAAGATACAGCAGAGCACACCTCTAATGATGAAGTAACTCATCCCAACACCTCTGATGACAGGATAAAATTATCAACCTTAGTTCAAACACCAATCACTAGCAGTACACCAAAAAAGGACCTACCATTACGTTATCCAAGCAGGATAAAAAAGACCACACAGAAGAAGTAGGCTCTGTGATTAATCTATCTGATATCACACTCACTCAGTCACAAATTAGCTTATTAAATAAAGGACTATCCTTTGCACCCTCCACTAATTTCGATTTGTTTTCCACTATTTTGGACGTAAATGCCCTGGTGAGAAAAATCACTTTATACAAACACTTCTCACAAATCACTTACACAGATCAAGAACAAGAGAACAACTCACCCCCAGTAGACTCAACACATAACACTTTTGATTCCATAGGCCTACAATTTAGAGACCTATGTGATCTACACACACTAACTTCACTCCAAGCCATAACACTCAGAGAGGCTAGCACTTACAATACAGCCTCCACACCTAAATTTTCACCACACACTAAATCTTACTTTTACCCTGTTCATAGCAGGAGTGAAGCGATAGAGATGTTCCAAAATCTTGTAGAGTCAGAACTCATAAGTTTACACTCTGTTTTAGAGAATACTACTAGCACCACCACTATTTCTACAAGAAAACAGAATCTGTCTATTAATGAGCAATTTGCACTCAAATCATTCAGCATTAATAAGGACATAGTGATCACCCCAGCGGACAAAGGGGGGGCTGTAGTAGTCCTTAACACTGAAGACTACAAAAGGGAAGTATACAGACAACTCAATGACAGTGAGACATATCAAAAATTGACGTATAACCCCACCCACAAATTCAAATTAGAACTCCGCACCCTGTTAGATTCAGCTGTGGAAGATGGATTCTTATCCCAAGAAATAGCCACCCATTGTCTAGTAGAACATCCCACCATCCCCACCTTTCGCACAGTACCAAAAATACATAAAACTCTTGTCAATACACCAGGCAGACCTATAGTAGCCAGCAGAGGCTCACTGTGCGAAAGAGTGGGGAATTGGCTAGATAATGTGTTACAACCTTTAGTCAAGTCCTTGCCTGGGTACATACGTGATAGCACACATTTGATACAACAAATTCAGGCAATTACTTGGCTAGACAACTACACTTGGCTATCCATAGACGTCTCAGCCCTTTACTCTAGCATCCCCCATGAGGAAGGCCTTAAGGCTTTAACACATATGCTGAGAAGACACACCAATTATCCAGAGGAATTCATTATTTTTCTTGAGGAGCTTACCAGATTTCTCCTCACACACAATTACTTTGTCTTCGAGGGCCACTACTACCTCCAGAAATGTGGCACTGCCATGGGGGCCAAGTTTGCCCCCTCATATGCAAATTTGTATATGGGGTATTTTGAACATCTTTACCTTTTTGGGGGTAGGCTGGCCCTCGAGGACAAAGTAATCATATATGGCAGATTTATAGACGACCTAATTATAATTTACAAGAAAAATACAGAACTTACAATTCAGGAAATCATTGACTACTTCAACAGCAACACACTCAATTTAACATTTACGTATCAAACTAACGATCAAACTATCGATTTTCTGGATCTTACATTAGAACACAATAGACAAGGAGACATTATGACTAGCACCTTTAGGAAACCTCTTTCAAGAAATACGATACTAAGAGCAGACTCCTGCCATGCCCCCTACACACAAAGAGGCATCCCTAAGGGTCAGTATCTCAGGCTGCGAAGAAACTGTAGTTCTCTACAGTTATATATTAAACAAGCTGAAGAACTTACCAACAGACTAATAGCTAGAGGATACAAGAGAACTCTTCTTCTGAAAGTCAAAACCCAAGTAATGAGAATGGACAGGACATCACTATTAAATAGCAAACCAGTAAAGAGTTCAACTAACAGTATAAACAAGGACATAAGTAGACCAACTACCTTAGAACACATAAGCTTCGTAACCAGTTATAGCAATCAATTCCACACAATCAAAAGCATCATCAAGAAATACTTACCAGTTCTCAATGGTGACATTACCTTAAGGGACAAATTACACAAACATATTAGATTTGTAGCTAAAAGAGCACCAACAATACGAGATAAGATTACAAACAAGTTCCATAACAAAGTCTCACCAACTACCAACTGGCTTACTCCAACTAAAGGCAATTATAGATGTGGTCATGTACCCTGTAAGAGTTGCAAATATACTGACAAAAGTCTTACCTTTACCTCTTCACAGACTCAAAAATCTTATCCCATTACTACCAGAATGGATTGCACATCCACATATATTATTTATCTAATCACATGTACATTCTGTCAACAACAATACGTAGGAATCACAACACGTCCCCTAAAAGACCGCATTAGAGAACATCTCCTGTCCATAGAAGAAGAATTCCCTAGAACTCCAGTGGCCAAACATTTTCACACACACGTACAAAAGCTAACTCATTTTACATTCAAAGCTATAGAACAAATTATCAATAATCCATTAGGGGGAGATAGGAACAAATTACTATCCAAAAGAGAAGTATATTGGATTTTCATGTTACAAACTAGGGTACCCCAAGGTATGAACAAAAGATATGATGTAAACCTATACATAGAGTAAATAAATATTCTTCCAACACACACAAATCAGTGTTATGAGTCCAAAAAATCCCCTGCATAAAAGAAAATAATAAAAGAAAATAATAAAAGAAAACAATAAAAGACAGATATACCCATACACCAATATACATAAAAAAGATCCACCAAAGGTTATATAACAACTCTCAAGTAAGCCTATCCAAGTCAGACCGGCCCCCTTTTCCTAAATATCTAAAAAAAGATAAAAAAAGACAAAAAAGAGAGAAACATATTCTTGTTTTTAGTTTAATTCCTAAATGTGTTTTTTTCAAGCTCCTATATTTGCTATTTTCCCCTCTCCTTCTTCAGTTCAGAGTAGCCACCCTTCAACTGGTAGGGTAGATAACTCACGTCAGCTTCCCCTTAATCAATATGGAGTACCATCCCCTCACTTTGTCTGTTTTTCTTATAACAAAACTAGAGAGGCACACTATATTGATACTTACCTATCCAGGTGTTGAACAAAGTGATATACACTCACTAGTCTTACACCATGTAGGGGTACATCAAATTAAATTAACATCAAATTAGCAAAGAGTACCACTTCCCTCTAGCTTATTTACAAGGAGGCAGGGAGATAAATATACGTTTAAATACATTCCAACATAGGGGAGTATAGCATGTATAGTATAGTATGTTATTAATGATTTTAACTAATGGACAGTACATACAACCAGCTGGGGACCTAGTAAGGATCATCAAAAACCCCACTGTGTCTAGATAGAGCACGAGCTCAGACCAAGGGGTTTAAATTTGAATTTAAATTTAAATCTAAATTTAAATTTAAATCTAATTGAAGCTAACAAAAAATTGTTTTGTCACTTCATTCCAACACACCCTGTCTAGGTGTACAAACATATTGATCCTGGCCTATCCTGGCTTTTACACATTACCCAGTTAGCACACAAAAAATGTCCCCTCCTTCTGTAATCAGTATTAGAACTGTAATGGCTGAACTGTATGTATGCATATATATGTGTAAAATATCATGTATTATTAAGTACAAAGCATTTAGAAATTTGTTGTTGTTTTTTATAAATTCTGTTCCATCAGTCTCTTGCGGAACGGGATCAATGTTACTAACTAGGGAGTGACCATCATCCTATCCACTTTAAAAAATATCATGCATTACAAGAGTTAATGATCTAAATGATCTTGATTGGCCGCTCACATCCTTATATTGATCCCGACCGCCAAAGACTGACATCTCTGATGAAGCGCATGTGCCCATGCGCGAAACGCGTTAGATGGAGCTCACCTAACCTGTTGTAAGCCTGCATTGCAATAAACTCCATTACTGACCCTGGGACTCAGCTTCCTTTTTCCTCATTTCATACCCCTAATCTAACCCAAACCCCCCTTAAATAAACCTAACACTAAGCCCCTGAAGATCTCCCTACCTTGAGTCGTCTTCACCCAGCGGAGCCAAATTCTTCATCCAAGCGGAGCAAGAAGAGGTCCTCCATCCGGTAGAAGTCTTGATTTAAGCGGGCAGAAGAGGTCTTCCATCCGATTGAAGTCTTCATCCAAGAGGCATCTTCTATCATCATCCATCCGGAGCGGAGCGGCAGCATCCTGAAGACCTCCGACGCGGAACATCCATCCTGGCAGACGACTGAACGACGAATGACGGTTCCTTTAAATGACGTCATCCAAGATGGCGTCCCTCGAATTCCGATTGGCATCCCTCAGCCAATCGGAATTGAGGTAGGAATATTCTGATTGGCTGATGGAATCAGCCAATCAGAATCAAGTTCAATCCGATTGGCTGATCCAATCCGCCAATCAGATTGAGCTTGCATTCTATTGGCTGATTGGATCAGCCAATCGGATTGAACTTGATTCTGATTAGCTGATTCCATCAGCCAATCAGAATATTCCTACCTTAATTCCGATTGGCTGATAGAATCCTATCAGCCAATCGGAATTCGAGGGATGCCATCTTGGATGATGTCATTTAAAGGAACCGTCATTCGTCGTTCAGTCGTCGGCCAGGATGGATGTTCCGCGTCGGAGGTCTTCAGGATGCTGCCGCTCCGCTCCGGATGGATGACGATAGAAGATGCCTCTTGGATGAAGAATTCAATCAGATGGAAGACCTCTTCTGCCCCGCTTGGATGAAGACTTCTACCGGATGGAGGACCTCTTCTTGCTCCGCTTGGATGAAGAATTTGGCTCGGCTGGGTGAAGACGACTCAAGGTAGGGAGATCTTCAGGGGCTTAGTGTTAGGTTTATTTAAGGGGGGTTTGGGTTAGATTAGGGGTATGTGGGTGGTGGGTTGTAATGTTGGGGGGGGGGTATTGTATGTTTTTTTTTTTACAGGCAAAAGAGCTGAACTTCTTGGGGCATGCCCCGCAAAGGGCCCTGTTCAGGGCTGGTAAGGTAAAAGAGCTTTGATCTTTAGTAATTTAGAATAGGGTAGGGCATTTTTTTATTTTGGGGGTCTTTGTTATTTTATTAGGGAGCTTAGAGTAGGTGTAATTAGTTTAAAATTGTTGTAATATATTTCTAATGTTTTCTAAATATTTTTTTATTTTTTTTAACTTAGTTCTTTTTTATTTTTTGTACTTTAGTTAGTTTATTACATTGTATTTATTTGTAGGAATTGTATTTAATTTATTTATTGATAGTGTAGTGTTAGGTTTAATTTTAGATAATTATAGGTATTTTATTTAATTAATTTATTGATAGTGTAGTGTTAGGTTTAATTGTAACTTAGGTTAGGATTTATTTTACAGGTAAATTTGTAATTATTTTAACTATTTTAGCTATTAAATAGTTCTTAACTATTGAATAGCTATTGTACCTGGTTAAAATAAATACAAAGTTACCTGTAAAATAAATATTAATCCTAAAATAGCTATAATATAAATATAATTTATATTGTAGCTATATTAGGATTTATTTTACAGGTAAGTATTTAGCTTTAAATAGGAATAATTTATTTAATAAGAGTTAATTAATTTCGTTAGATTAAAATTATATTTAAATTAGGGGGGTGTTAGTGTTAGGGTTAGACTTAGCTTTAGGGGTTAATACATTTATTAGAATAGCGGTGAGCTCCAGTCGGCAGATTAGGGGTTGATAATTGAAGTTAGGTGTCGGCGATGTTAGGGAGGGCAGATTAGGGGTTAATACTATTTATTATAGGGTTAGTGAGGCGGATTAGGGGTTAATAACTTTATTATAGTAGCGGTGCGGTCCGCTCGGCAGATTAGGGGTTAATAAGTGTAGGCAGGTGGAGGCGACATTGTGGGGGGCAGATTAGGGGTTAATAAATATAATATAGGGGTCGGCGGTGTTAGGGGCAGCAGATTAGGGGTACATAGCTACAATGTAGGTGGCGGCTCTTTGCGGTCGGCAGATTAGGGGTTAATTATTGTAGGTAGCTGGCGGCAACGTTGTGGGGGGCAGGTTAGGGGTTAATAAATATAATATAGGGGTCGGCGGTGTTAGGGGCAGCAGATTAGGGGTACATAAGTATAACGTAGGTGGCGGTCGGCAGATTAGGGGTTAAAAAAATTATTCGAGTGTCGGCGATGTGGGGGGGCCTTGGTTTAGGGGTACATAGGTAATTTATGGGTGTTAGTGTACTTTAGGGCACAGTAGTTAAGAGCTTTATGAACCGGCGTTAGCCCAGAAAGCTCTTAAGTACTGACTTTTTTCTGCGGCTGGAGTTTTGTCGTTAGAATTCTAACGCTCACTTCAGACACAACTCTAAATACCGGAGTTAGAAAGATCCCATTGAAAAGATAGGATACGCAATTGACGTAAGGGGATCTGCGGTATGGAAAAGTCGCGGCTGAAAAGTGCGCGTTAGACCCTTTTTTGACTGACTCCAAATACCGGCTGTATTCTAAAACAAGCGTTAGGAGCCTCTAACGCTGGTTTTCACGGCTACCGCCAAACTCCAAATCTAAGCCTAAGCAAATAGTAATTTTATAAGTGATACAAAGAGAAAATAGAGTATATATATTAAAAAAAAAATAATAATAATACAATGCCTACAAAATAATCCATAAAGGTAATGAGTAAGACAGTGATTAACAGAAACAAAATCCATATTCAACGTCAAGGTGTTTATATACATACTGTAGAGTATAATTTGCTAGATATTGCATATCTAAAGCAGTTGATTCTTATTCCCACTAAATCTCTTCTCTTTTCTTGACAACTGATTTATAACCTAGTTTTAATGATGTATCACATATCATAAATGTTACAATTAGAGGGCTTTAAGAAATAGGTATTCTTAATTGATGTTTGTTCTATCATGTTAGAGATTATGGGCTAGATTTCAAATATGACTCAAAAAAGCTAAGATTTGCCAAAATATTATTTAAAAAGTGTTCAAATATTTATATTTAGATGGAAGGAATGATTATTAGTTTTAGCAAGAAAGCTTGTGACTGAGAACTTTTATTTCTAAATATATAAGGATTCATTTGATAAAGAATGAGTATTTATGTATCATGCATGGTTATGCAATCTTAATACTGTATGTACGAGATACATTTTTTTAGCAGAATATGTCTAAATAAAGATTGTGTCAAGAAAAATAGGTGTTGCCAGTTACAAACAATATATTTATTACCTATACTTATAAAGATTTTTTAAAGATTTTAAGGATTTTTTTAATGTTTTTTAGATAAGTAGTGAAAAATGACACTAATAGACAATACTATAAAAAGGAAAAAAAATAAGGACATAAAGAATTTAGGGTCAGATAATGAGTGGCATTTTAGCAGTTACATGCAAGTTAAAAAGGGGTTTATCACAGCTGTTTGCGTGCATTGGGTTTACCGCTTGTTCTACAAGTTGAAAGTAAATGCAAAAACGTGAGCCCAATCACGACTTAGGCTAGAAATATTATTGCATTCTGACAGCTCTGGTTAACTGTTTCACAAAACAAATAAAGTATCACAATACACATTAAAATACATTAAGAAGAACAGTTACACTTGTAACAACAATATCTAATAAAAGTTATAAGGTTTCAAAGATATAAGGTCTCTGGTGTTTGAAACAAAAGGCAGGCAAAGGGCCTTAACATTGAGATACATATATGTCTAAAGATGGATATGTATGTCCCTTCACTGGCTCCCCATTCACAGCAGAATAAAATTCAAAATTCTCACCTTGACCTATAAAGCCCTCACCAATGCTGCCCCACCCTACCTGTCATCCCTCATCAACAAATATACTCCGGCCCGCCATCTAAGATCCAAAAATGACCTACTCCTTGCCTCCTCTACCATCACCTCCTCCCATGATACACTACAGGACTTCTCTTGTGCGGCACCAACCCTCTGGAACACACTTCCTCAGTTGTCAGACAGGGCACAGTAGTTAAGAGCTTTATGAACCGGCGTTAGCCCAGAAAGCTCTTAAGTACTGACTTTTTTCTGCGGCTGGAGTTTTGTCGTTAGAATTCTAACGCTCACTTCAGACACAACTCTAAATACCGGAGTTAGAAAGATCCCATTGAAAAGATAGGATACGCAATTGACGTAAGGGGATCTGCAGTATGGAAAAGTCGCGGCTGAAAAGTGCGCGTTAGACCCTTTTTTGACTGACTCCAAATACCGGCTGTATTCTAAAACAAGCGTTAGGAGCCTCTAACGCTGGTTTTCACGGCTACCGCCAAACTCCAAATCTAAGCCTAAGCAAATAGTAATTTTATAAGTGATACAAAGAGAAAATAGAGTATATATATTAAAAAAATAATAATAATAATACAATGCCTACAAAATAATCCATAAAGGTAATGAGTAAGACAGTGATTAACAGAAACAAAATCCATATTCAACGTCAAGGTGTTTATATACATACTGTAGAGTATAATTTGCTAGATATTGCATATCTAAAGCAGTTGATTCTTATTCCCACTAAATCTCTTCTCTTTTCTTGACAACTGATTTATAACCTAGTTTTAATGATGTATCACATATCATAAATGTTACAATTAGAGGGCTTTAAGAAATAGGTATTCTTAATTGATGTTTGTTCTATCATGTTAGAGATTATGGGCTAGATTTCAAATATGACTCAAAAAAGCTAAGATTTGCCAAAATATTATTTAAAAAGTGTTCAAATATTTATATTTAGATGGAAGGAATGATTATTAGTTTTAGCAAGAAAGCTTGTGACTGAGAACTTTTATTTCTAAATATATAAGGATTCATTTGATAAAGAATGAGTATTTATGTATCATGCATGGTTATGCAATCTTAATACTGTATGTACGAGATACATTTTTTTAGCAGAATATGTCAAAATAAAGATTGTGTCAAGAAAAATAGGTGTTGCCAGTTACAAACAATATATTTATTACCTATACTTATAAAGATTTTTTTAAAGATTTTAAGGATTTTTTTAATGTTTTTTAGATAAGTAGTGAAAAATGACACTAATAGACAATACTATAAAAAGGAAAAAAAATAAGGACATAAAGAATTTAGGGTCAGATAATGAGTGGCATTTTAGCAGTTACATGCAAGTTAAAAAGGGGTTTATCACAGCTGTTTGCGTGCATTGGGTTTACCGCTTGTTCTACAAGTTGAAAGTAAATGCAAAAACGTGAGCCCAATCACGACTTAAGCTAGAAATATTATTGCATTCTGACAGCTCTGGTTAACTGTTTCACAAAACAAATAAAGTATCACAATACACATTAAAATACATTAAGAAGAACAGTTACACTTGTAACAACAATATCTAATAAAAGTTATAAGGTTTCAAAGATATAAGGTCTCTGGTGTTTGAAACAAAAGGCAGGCAAAGGGCCTTAACATTGAGATACATATATGTCTAAAGATGGATATGTATGTCCCTTCACTGGCTCCCCATTCACAGCAGAATAAAATTCAAAATTCTCACCTTGACCTATAAAGCCCTCACCAATGCTGCCCCACCCTACCTGTCATCCCTCATCAACAAATATACTCCGGCCCGCCATCTAAGATCCAAAAATGACCTACTCCTTGCCTCCTCTACCATCACCTCCTCCCATGATACACTACAGGACTTCTCTTGTGCGGCACCAACCCTCTGGAACACACTTCCTCAGTTGTCAGACTTTCCCCTAACCTGTCCTCCTTTAAACGCTCTATAAAGACCTTTTTTTTCAGGGAAGCTTATCACACAACTCACTAACAAATTAAGTTTACTTAACCAACAGTTGCCCTCTTCTAACTCCTCACTAACATCATTCTCACCTATTCAGTCCTCACCTCCTGTTTCCCATCCTCCTACCCATCTAGATTGTAAGTTTCCACGGGAATAGGGGTCTCAATTCCTTCCTGTATTTGTCTGAAAAATGTTGTCTTTTATTTTATTGTTTCACCACTGTACTTATATCTTCGCACCCATGGACATCGCTGCTGAATTTGTTCAATCCTGTTCCAATCAGTCAATAGAATGCCAGCTCAATCCTATTGGATGATTGCATAAGCCAATAGGATTTTTTATACCTTAATTCTGATTGGCTGATAGAATTCTATCAGCCAATTAGAATTGAAGGGACGCCATCTTGGATTACGTCACTTAAAGAAACCATCATTTAGTAAGAAGACTTCGTTGGAAGAGGATGCTCCGCACTGGATGTCTTGAAGATGGACCCACTCCGCGCCGGATGGATGAAGATAGAAGATGCCGTCTGGATGAAGACTTCTGCCCATCTGGAGGACCACTTCGCCCAGATTGGATGTAGACTTCTCCCGGTAAGGTGATCTTCAAGGGGTTAGTGTAAGGTTTTTTTAAGGGGTTATTGGGTGGGTTTTAGAGTAGGGTTGGTTGTGTGGGTGGTGGGTTTTAATGTTGGGGGGGGATTTTTAATTTTTTTTACAGGTCAAAGAGCTGATTAAATTGGGGCAATGACCCGCAAAAGGCCCTTTCAAGGGCTATTTGTAATTTAGTGTAGGGTAGGGCTTTTTTATTTTGGGGGGCTTTTATATTTTGTTAGGGGGATTAGATTAGGTGTAATTAGTTTAAAAATCTTGTAATTTGTTTATTATTTTCTGTAATTTAGTGTTTGTCTGTTTTTATACTTTAGATAATTGTATTTAATTGTATTTAATTGTATTTAATTTAGGGAATTAATTTAATTAGAGTGTAGTGTTAGGTGTTGGTGTAATTTAGGTTAGGTTTTATTTTCCAGGTAAATTTTGTCTTTATTTTAACTAGGTAGTTATTAAATAGTTAATAACTATTTAATAACTATTCTACCTAGTTAAAATAAATACAAACTTGCCTGTAAAATAAAAATAAACCCTAAGTTAGCTACAATGTAACTATTAGTTATATTGTAGCTAGCTTATGGTTTATTTTACAGGTAAGTATTTAGTTTTAAATAGGAATAATTTAGTTAATGATAGTTATTTTTATTTAGATTTATTTAAATTATATTTGTTAGGGGGTGTTGAGGTTAGACTTAGATTTAGGGGTTAATAACTTTAATATAGTGGCGGCGACGTTGGGGGTGGCAAATTAGGGGTTAATAAATGTAGGTAGGTGTCGTTGATGTTAGGGATGGCAGATTAGAGGTTAATCATATTTAACTAGTGTTTGCGATGCGGGAGTGCGGCAGTTTAGGGGTTAATATATTTATTTTAGTGACGGCGATGTCCGGTTTGGCAGATTAGGGGTTAAAAATTTTATTTTAGTGTTTGTGATGTGGGGGGGGCTTGGTTTAGTGGTTAATAGGTAGTTTATGGGTGTTAGTGTACTTTTTAGCACTTTAGTTAAGAGTTTTATGCTTCGGCGTTGTAGTGTAAAACTCTTAACTACTGACTTTAAAATGCGGTACCAGTCTTGACAGGAGAGGGTGTATTGCTCACTTTTTGTCAGATTCCTAATAACGGCACTATGCAAGTCCCTTTGAAAAAAGAGGATACGCAATTTACGTAAGTGGATTTGTGGTATTTGCAAGTCTGGCCAAAAAAGTGAGTGGTACACCTATACCTGCAAGACTCGTAATACCAGCGGGTGTTAAAAAGCAGCGTTAGGACCGGCCAACGCTGCTTTTTAAGCCTAACGCACAACTTGTAATCTAGCCATATATATGTACACTAACTCTTATACGACTAGATTATGAGTTGTGCGTTAGGGTAAAAAAGCAGCGTTAAGAGGTCCTAACGCTGATTTTTTATGCCCGCTGGTATTATGAATCTTAAAAGGTTTAGGTGTACCGCACACTTCTTTGGCCTTACCGCAAAATGACTTACATAAACTTCATAAAGTCTTTTTTCTATGGGACTTCCATAGCGCTGATATTACGAGTCTGTCCTGGGAGGCCAAAAAGTGAGCGGTACATCCTACCCCGTCAAGATCCTTAACGCATTTAAAAGTCAGTAGTTAAGATTTTTATGGTACAACGCCGTAACATAAAACTCATAACAAAAGTGCTAAAAAGTACACTAACACCCATAAACTACCTATTAACCCCTAAACCGAGGCCCTCCTGCATCGCAAACACTATAATAAAAATTTAAACTTCTAATCTGCCGCTCCGGACACCGCCGCCACCAACATTATATTTATGAACCCCTAATCTGCTGCCCCTAAAATCGCTGACACCTACATTATATTTATTAACCCCTAATCTGCTGCCCCCAATGTCGCTGTAACCTACCTATACTTTTTAACCCCCCAATCTGCCGCCTCAAACGTCGCCGCCACTATAATAAACATATTAACCCCTAAACCGCCACACTCCCGCCTCACAAACATTAGTTAAATATTATTAACCCCTAATCTGCCGTCCCTAACATCGCTGCCACCTACCTACATATATTAACCCCTAATCTGCCGCCCCCAACGTCGCCGCCACTATATTAAAGTTATTAACCCCTAAACCTAAGTCTAACGCTAACCCTAACACCCCCTAACTTAAATATAATTTAAATAAATCTAAATAAAATTACTATCATTAACTACATTATTCCTATTTAAAACTAAATACTTACCTATAAAATAAACCCTAAGCTAGCTACAATATAACTATTAGTTACATTGTAGCTATCTTAGGGTTTATTTTTATTTTACAGGCAAGTTTGTATTTATTTTAACTAGGTAGAATAGTTATTAACTATTTAATAACTACCTTGCTAAAATAAAGACAAATTTACCTGTAAAATAAAACCTAACCTAAGTTACACTAACACCTAACAACTACAATATAATTAAATAGATTAACTAAATTAAATACAATTACCTAAACTAAATTAAATTAGCTAAAGTACAAAAACAAACAAACACTAAATTACAGAAAATAATAAACAAATTACAGATATTTAAACTAATTACACCTAATCTAATAGCCCTATTAAAATAAAAAAGCCCCCCCCCCCCAAATATAAAACCCCTAGCCTAAACTAAACTACCAATAGCCCTTAAAAGGGCCTTTTGCGGGACATTGCCCAAAAGTAATCAGCTCTTTTACCTGTAAAAAAAAATACAAACAACCCCCCCAACAGTAAATCCCACCACCCACACAACCAACCCCCCAAATAAAATACTATCTAAAAAAAACTAAGCTCCCCATTGCCCTGAAAAGGGCATTTGGATGGGCATTGCCCATAAAAGGGCAGTTAGCTCTTTTGCCGCCCAAACCCTAACCTAAAAATAAAACCCACCCAATACACTCTTAAGAAAACCTAACACTAACTCCCTGAAGATCGACTTACCGGTAGATGTCTTCATCCAAGCCGGGCCGAAGTCCTCAACGAAGCTGGGAGAAGTCTTCATCCAAGCCGGGTGAAGTGGTCTTCGGCCAGGCTTGGATGAAGACGTCTCCCAGTAAGTCGATCTTCAGGGGGTTAGTGTTAGGTTTTTAAAGGGTTTATTGGGTGGGTTTTATTTTTTGGTTAGGGTTTGGGCGGCAAAAGAGCTAACTGTCCTTTTAAGGGCAATACCCATCCAAATGCCCTTTTCAGGGCAATGGAGAGCTTAGGTTTTTTAGATAGTATTTTATTTGGGAGCTTGGTTGTGTGGGTTGTGGGATTTACTGTTGGGGGGGTTGTTTGTATTTTTTTTTACAGGTAAAAGAGCTGATTACTTTGGGGCAATGCCCCGCAAAAGGCCCTTTTAAGGGCTATTAGTAGTTTAGGCTATTTTTATTTTGGGGGAGCTTTTTTATTTTAATAGGGCTATTAGATTAGGTGTAATTAGTTTAAATATCTGTAATTTGTTTATTATTTTCTGTAATTTAGTGGGTTTTTTTTGTACTTTAGCTAATTTAATTTAGGTAATTGTATTTAATTTAGTTAATTTATTTAATTATATTGTAGTTGTTAGGTGTTAGTGTAACTTAGGTTAGGTTTTATTTTACAGGTAAATTTGTCTTTATTTTAGCAAGGTAGTTATTAAATAGTTAATAACTATTCTACCTAGTTAAAATAAATACAAACTTGCCTGTAAAATAAAAATAAACCTTAAGATAGCTACAATGTGACTATTAGTTATATTGTAGCTAGCTTAGGGTTTATTTTATAGGTATGTATTTAGTTTTAAATAGGAAAAATTTAGTTAATGATAGGAATATTTATTTAGATTTATTTAAATTATATTTAAGTTAGTATGTGTTAGGTTTAGGGTTAGATTTAGGGGTTAATAACTTTAATATAGTGGCAGCAACGTTGGGGGCGGCAGATTAGGGGTTAATAAATGTAGGTAGGTGGCGGCGACATTGGGGGCGGCAGATTAGGGGTTAATAAATATAATGTAGGTGTCGGCAATGTTGGGGGCAGCAGATTAGGGGTTCATAACTATAATGTAGGTGGCAGCGGTGTTCGGAGCGGCAGATTAGGGGTTAATAATATAATGTAGGTGTTGACGATGTCGGGGGCGGCAGATTAGGGGTTAATAAGTGTAAGATTAGGGGTGTTTAGACTCGGGGTTCATGTTAGGGTGTTAGGTGTAGACATAAATTTTATTTCCCTATAAGAATCAATGGGGCTGCGTTAAGGAGCTTTACGCTGTTTTTTTGTAGGTGTTAGACTTTTTTTCAGCCGGCTTTCCCCGTTGATTCCTATGGAGAAATCGTGCACGAGCACGTTACACCAGCTCACCACTGACTATTGGAGTGCGGTAATGAGCAAAATTTTGCTCAACGCTCACTTCTTGTCTTTTAAAGATGGGTTTCTAAAAACTCGTAATACAAGCGCTGCATGCAAGTGAGCAGTAAGACTAAACTGCTCGTTAGCACCTCATAGCCTCTAACGCAAAACTCATAATCTAGCCATTAGTTTCTTATAGGTGGCAATGCATTATCAACATATATTCAAACCATAAATAATAAAGAAAACCAGAACTCATATATAAATTCAAAACTGATACCTGTATAGTGTGTGGTAGAGATGTGATTTATGCATGTCCCTATTTTTGAGCAGTTAATAAGGGAGCCCACAAATATGATGTTTTCTTAGTGGATACCTATTTTCCCTGATAGAGATCTAGATAGGTCACTATTTTTGAGAAGTTAATAAAAGAACATACAAATATGATATTGTTTATAGTGGCTACTTATTTTCCCTGATAGAGAGCTAGATCCCATCTAGAGTTAATACCTTTTGGTTCTTTTGTTCCCAAATTAAAAATCCATTGGGCTTCATTATCTAAAATAGGTCTACATAGAACAGCCAATAGGATTTCAGAAGCTCTAATCCTATTGGCTGAAGAATCAAATCAGCCAATAGGAATGCAAGGTACAGCATTCTGAAATGGCTTCCTTGCATTCAACTTCAGTGTACAGCAGTGACTGCATGAAGAGGACGCTCCGTGCAGGATGGGATCCACTTCCAGGATAGCTCCACTCTGTGCCGCTGGGATGAAGATAGAAGACATCCCCGAGATGGATAAAGGTGTTGCCGCCTGGATGAAGACTTCTCGCCGCCTGGATTAAGATGGATGTCCGGACTTCAGGAACCGTGAGTAGATTTTATGGGGTTAGTGTTTTTTTTTTTTGGGGTGTTTTTTTTTTTTTATTAATTAGGGATGGGAACTTGAAAAAGAGCTGAATGCCCTTTTAAGGACAATGCCCATACAAATGCCCCTTAAGGGGCAATGGGTAGTTTAGGATTTTCTAGAGTTAGTTTTTTTTTTTTATTTTGGGGGTTGGTTGGGTGGTGGGTTTTTCTGTTGGAGGGACTTTGTATTTTTTTTACAGGTGAAATAGCTGATTAACTTATGGCAATGTTCTACAAAAGGCCCTTAAAGGGATATTGGTAGTTTATTGTAGGTTAGGGGTTGTTTTTATTTTGGGGGCTTTTTTATTTTTGTAGGGCTATTAGATTAGGTGGAATTGTTTTTATTTTTGATAATTTCATTTATTATTTTTTGTAAACAGTATTTTTATTTATTTTTTCTTAATTTAGTGTTTATTATTTTTTGTAATTTTAGATTTTTTAAATTTTTTTGTAGTGTTAGTTTTTTTTTCATTTGTAATTTAGGATTCTAATTGGTAGTATTTTTTTATTTTATTAGAATAGTTATGTTTGACTAATTTATAGTTTAATGTTAAGTTTTTATTTATTTAAATATAGATTAGGTGGAATTGTTTTTATTTTTGATAATTTCATTTATTATTTTTTGTAAACAGTATTTTTATTTATTTTTTCTTAATTTAGTGTTTATTATTTTTTGTAATTTTAGATTTTTTAAATTTTTTTGTAGTGTTAGTTTTTTTTTCATTTGTAATTTAGGATTCTAATTGGTAGTATTTTTTTATTTTATTAGAATAGTTATGTTTGACTAATTTATAGTTTAATGTTAAGTTTTTATTTATTTAAATATAGTTATATTGTAATTTTAATTTAAAGTTAGGGGGGTGTTAGGTTTAGGGGTTAATAGTTTCATTTAGTGTTTTGTAAAAGGGGGGGCGGCGGTCTAGGGGTTAATAGGTTTAGTTTAGTAGATACAATGTGGGGGCTGGAGGTTTAGGAGTTAATACTTTATTATAGTGTTGGCGATGTGGGGGGCTGGCGGTTTAGGGGTTAATATATTTATTTAGGTGTTGCCGATGTTGGGGAGCGGTGGATTAGGGGTTAATAACTTTTATTAGTGTCGGCGATGCCAGGGAGCAGCGGTTTAGGGGTTAATATATTTAAATAGTGTTGGTAATGTGGGTGGGCGGCAGATTAGGGGTTAATGACTTTATTTAATAGTTGCAATGTTGGTGGGTGGCAGATTAGAGGTTAATAGGATGTATACAGTTGTTTGCGATGCAGGATAGTGGCAGTTTAGGGGTTAATATGTAGTTTATGGGTGTTAGTGTACTTTTTAACACTTTAGTTATGAGTTTTGTGAAACAGTTCTGTTACACAAAATCCATAACTACTGGTCTCAGATGGCAGTATGGCTCATGTCGATATAGGCTGTAACACAAGCAATTTAGCCTGAAGGCACAACCTGTAATAACGGCACTATGAAAATCCCACACAAAAACGTCATTTTTTGAGTGTGGAATGTACGTTGCGTTACAGGCTAAAATGCTTGCGTTACAGCTATACCGACACGACTCGTAATATGTGTTCCTGGCCATTCCAGTTTAATGGCCAATTTTTCAGCATTAAAAGCCGTAACGCACCGTAACGCAAAACATGTAATCTAGGTGTATAAGAGTTAGTTTACATACAGAGGGGCATAATACTCCTGTAATGTATATGAAAATGTTTTGGGACAGGTTTGAAAGAAATTAACTATAATTATATTCACATACTAAACACTCAATTTTTTGAGTCAGGGGTTACAACTTCTATTTACCTAGGCCTAGATTTAGAGTTTGGCGGTAGCCGTGAAAACCAGCGTTAGAGGCTCCTAACGCTGGTTTTAGGCTACCTCCGGTATTTGGAGTCACTCAAAAAAGGGTCTAACGCTCACTTTTCAGCCGCAACTTTTCCATACCGCAGATCCCCTTACGTCAATTGCGTATCCTATCTTTTCAATGGGATTTTTCTAACTCCGGTATTTAGAGTCGTGTCTGAAGCGAGCGTTAGAATTCTAACGACAAAACTCCAGCCGCAGAAAAAAGTCAGTAGTTAAGAGCTTTCTGGGCTAACGCCGGTTCATAAAGCTCTTAACTACTGTACTCTAAAGTACACTAACATCCATAAACTACCTATGTACCCCTAAATCGAGGCCCCCCCCACATCGCTGCCACTCGATTAAATTTTTTTAACCCCTAATCTGCCGACCGCAACCTACGTTATCCTTATGTACCCCTAATTTGCTGCACCTTACACCGCCGACCCCTATATTATATTTATTAACCCCTAACCTGCCCCCCACAACGTCGCAGCCAGCTACCTACAATAATTAACCCCTAATCTGCCGACCGCAAAGCGCCGCTACTTAAGTTATCCTTATGTACCCCTAATCTGCTGCCCCTAACACCGCTGACCCCTATATTATGTTTATTGTTCCGATCAGCCAATAGAATGCGAGCTCAATCTGATTGGCTGATTGGATCAGCCAATCGGATTGATCTTGATTCTGATTGGCTGATTCCATCAGCCAATCAGAATATTCCTACCTTAATTCCGATTGGCTGATAGAATCCTATCAGCCAATCGGAATTCGAGGGACGCCATCTTGGATGACGTCCCTTAAAGGAACCGTCATTCTTCAGTTGGACGTTGCCGGATGAAGATGGGTCCGCGGTGTAGGTCTTCAGGATGCAGCCGGTCCTCATCGGATGAAGATAGAAGATGCCGCTTGGAAGATGATGGTTGCCGGTCCGGATCTACTCTTCTTCCCGGATAGGATGAAGACTTTGGAGCCTCTTCTGGACCTCTTCAGCCACCGGATGATGGATCGCCAGCCCCCGCTTGGGTTGGATGAAGATTTTGGAGCCAGGACAGATCGGTGTGATACCCGGTGAGGTGAAGACAAGGTAGGATGATCTTCAGGGGCTTAGTGTTAGGTTTATTTAAGGGGGGTTTGGGTTAGATTAGTGGTATGTGGGTGGTGGGTTGTAATGTTGGGGGGGTTATTGTATGTGTTTTTTTTTACAGGCAAAAGAGCTGACCTTCTTGGGGCATGCCCCGCAAAGGGCCCTGTTCAGGGCTGGTAAGGTAAAAGAGCTTTGAACTTTAGTAATTTAGAATAGGGTAGGGCATTTTTTATTTTGGGAGTCTTTGTTATTTTATTAGGGGGCTTAGAGTAGGTGTAATTAATTTAAAATTGTTGTAATATTTTTCTTATGTTTGTAATTATTTTTTTATTTTTTGTAACAGTTCTTTTTTTTTTTTTGTACTTTAGTTAGTTTATTTCATTGTAGTTATTTGTAGGTATTGTATTTAATTATTGTATTGATAGTGTAGTGTTAGGTTTAATTGTAGGTAATTGTAGGTATTTTATTTAATTAATTTAATGATAGTATAGTGTTAGGTTTAATTGTAACTTAGGTTAGGATTTATTTTACAGGTAATTTTGTTATTATTTTAACTATTTTAGCTATTAAATAGTTCTTAACTATTTAATAGCTATTGTACCTGGTT
Source organism: Bombina bombina (assembly GCF_027579735.1). Taxonomy (NCBI): domain Eukaryota; kingdom Metazoa; phylum Chordata; class Amphibia; order Anura; family Bombinatoridae; genus Bombina; species Bombina bombina. The sequence continues at coordinate 374,805,285 of NC_069499.1, forward strand.
AAAATAAATACAAAGTTACCTGTAAAATAAATATTAATCCTAAAATATAATATATTGTAGCTATATTAGGATTTATTTTACAGGTAAGTATTTAGCTTTAAATAGGAATAATTTATTTAATAAGAGTTAATTAATTTCGTTAGATTAAAATTATATTTAAATTAGGGGGGTGTTAGTGTTAGGGTTAGACTTAGCTTTAGGGGTTAATACATTTATTAGAATAGCGGTGAGCTCCGGTCGGCAGATTAGGGGTTAATGTTTGAAGTTAGGTGTCGGCGATGTTAGGGAGGGCAGATTAGGGGTTAATACTATTTATTATAGGGTTAGTGAGGCGGATTAGGGGTTAATAACTTTATTATAGTAGCGGTGCGGTCCGCTCGGCAAATTAGGGGTTAATAAGTGTAGGCAGGTGGAGGCGACGTTGTGGGGGGCAGATTACGGGTTAATAAATATAATATAGGGGTCGGCGATGTTAGGGGCAGCAGATTAGGGGTACATAAGGATAATGTAAGTAGCGGCGGTTTACGGAGCGGCAGATTAGGGGTTAAAAATAATATGCAGGGGTCAGCGATAGCGGGGGCGGCAGATTAGGGGTTAATAAGTGTAAGGCTAAGGGTGTTTAGACTCAGGGTACATTTTAGGGTGTTAGGTGCAGACGTAGGAAGTGTTTCCCCATAGCAAACAATGGGGCTGCGTTAGGAGCTGAACGCGGCTTTTTTGCAGGTGTTAGGTTTTTTTTTCAACTCAAACAGCCCCATTGTTTCATATGGGGGAATCGTGCACGAGCACGTTTTTGAGGCTGGCCGCGTCCGTAAGCAACTCTGGTATCGAGAGTTGAAGCTGCGTTAAATATGCTCTATGCTCCTTTTTTAGAGCCTAACGCAGCCTTTATGTGGACTCTCAATACCAGAGTTATTTTTATGGTGCGGCCAGAAAAAAGCCGGCGTTAGCTACGCGGGTCCTTACCGACAAAACTCTAAATCTAGCCGCTAGTGTTTGCTTGCAACAATGTTACAGTTATGTATTGCAGTATTACTCCATAATGTATATTGGTGATGACTTCACTTTGTCATATCTATATAGCCATATAAGTATTAATCTAAATTTTGTTAATAAATCACGCATATGTCATATAGTGACATTCATATAAATGGGATTAATCAGTCTTAAGTTTGCCACTAAGAGTGGCCACTAATAAATTGTCACCGTAATAATATGGTTAATGCTTGACATATGTAATATCCCACAGACTTCTTGCTATTTGAAAGTGTATCTAAATATTTCTCTCAATATTCTTTTTGCAATACATCCTGTAACAAAGTTGCTATATAAGCATTATACTTATTGTTTTTATTGTGTATTGTTGTATCGTTGTGTAAGATTTTTACAAGCAACATTGTACTGTTTCAAAAAAGTGAATAGAGATTGGTATATTGAAGGTGTAGAGGCGACACCCAAAAGTTGTGTGTATAAAAAAAGTACCTCCCATTAACACACCTATCTTTGACAAAGCACCAGTAAGGCGTGAAATGCATCAGATTACATCATTCTCTGACAACACCTATGCTCCTAGGTCACTGCCATGTTTTCGTAAGCTGTGATTGTTTTAACCTATGTTAATTAAAGGTATGGTTTTTACGTCTCCTCCTTAAGCAGTATTGTGCCTTCATTGCCGCATCCTACCTCATCTATAGATTACCACTTCAAGAGGACACTTGTTTTGTATACATATATATATATATATATATATATATATATATATATATATACATATACATATGTTACATTTGGTGCCAAAGGATCAAGCCTGGGTGACAGGTCTGCAGGGAAGCATTACAAACATTATCAACACAAAACACAGAACACCCGGCACTCACCAGCAGATTCACAGCAATGTTTAAAAGCAAAACTGTGGGAAGTCAGTTACATTTGGCGCCAAAGGATCAATCCCAGGACCACAACAAGGTCTCCCCCTTCCTGGGACCCTAAACCAGCACCCACACAATGCATACTTCCAAACAAACTAACTAGATACCTCCCAGGGTGACACAGGCTTTTGAAACCTCCAATATGTAAATACGAAACATAGAAATGGACCGCACTCACAGACTGGACTGGGTAAACATCCTAAGCCACAGTAAACTCCACAGCCCTAAACACTGACAGACAGCTGCAAAGTTCCCAGCAACCCAGTCAGTTAACCCCAGCACAGCCTGGGTGACATGTCCGCAGGGAAGCATTACAAACATTATCAACACAACACACAGAAAACCCGGGTTTCGCCAGCAGATTCACAGCAATGTTTAAAAGCAAAACTGGGGAAGTCAGTTACATTTGGAGCCATAGGATCAAGCCTAGGACCTGTGTTTTGTATTTACATAGGGGAGATTACAAAAGCCTGTGTCACCCTGGGAGGTTCCCAGTTGGTTTGTTTGGAAGTATGCATTGTGTGGGTGCTGGTTTAGGGTCCAAGGAAGGGGGAAACCTTGTTGTGGTCCTGGGCTTGATCCTTTGGTGCCAAATGTAACTGACTTCCCCCAGTTTTGCTTTTTAAATTGCTGTGAATCTGCTGGCGAGTGCCGGGTTTTCTGTGTGTTGTTTTGATAATGTTTGTAATGCTTCCCTGCGGACCTGTCACCCAGGCTGTGCTGGGGTTAACTGTCTGGGTTGCTGGGAACTTTGCAGCTGTCTGTTAGTGTTCAGGGCTGTGGAGTTTGCTGTGGCTTGGGATGTGTACTCAGTCCAGTCCGTGAGTGAGGTCTATTCCTGTGTTTTGTATTTACATAGGGGAGGTTACAAAAGCCGGTGTCATCCTGGGAGGTTCCCAGTTGCTTTGTTTGGAAGTATGGTTTGTGTGGGTGCTGGTTTAGGGTCCCAGGAAGGGGGAGACCTTGTCGTGGTCCTGGGCTTGATACTTTGCCACCAAATGTAACTGACTTCCCCCAGTTTTGCTTTTAAACATTGCTGTGAATCTGCTGGTGAGTGCCGGGTTTTCTGTGTGTTGTGTTGATAATGTTTGTAATGCTTCCCTGCGGATATGTTACCAGGACTGCCCTGGGGTTAACTGCCTGGGTTGCTGGGAACTTTGCAACTTTCTGTCAGTGTTCAGGGTTGTGGAGTTTGCTGTGGCCTAGGGTGTGTACCCAGTCCATAGCAGAAGTCTCCTAATAGGCACTTATAGATCCAGAGTTTTATGACAAAACTTGGTCCAATGCGCATATAGGAAACAAAAGCCTTTTTCAATAATAAATCCTTAGGCGTTTCGAAGGGGTTAATTTGGTATGATTCCCTTCTTCATCAGAGGCCTCTGATGAAGAAGGGAATCATACCAAATTAACCCCTTCGAATCTATAAGTGCTTACTAGGAGACTTCTGCTATCACAAAGTATTACTGGACGTTGTTGATTTTATCTATGTGCTGTGTTCATGCCTCATTTGTTGAGGATTTGGAATGTGAGTGGAATTTAGTGTGTTGTGTTTTGTATTTACATTAAAAAGGTTTTACACTATGTACACTCTGCTTTTTTGGTTTTTCCTGCATATATGGTTACCGGAACTGAAAGTTTCCATCCACTAAGAGAGCACAAGTATCTGGAGGGTTTGCAGGATTTCTACTTGAGTAAAGTGTGACATGATTCTACAATCTCCAGAGATCCTTTTTTAACCTTATCCATACCACGGGAGTTGCCTTAGCCCATCTGAGATTCTGCTACATTCTTACCTCATACGATTGAGGGCATTGGAATTAAGTGAACATCCAAAAGGGGAAATAGTGACGAAGATTACCTATCTGACCTCATTGTTTATCCATCTTTGGGACTTTGTGTTTTTCTACCCTTTGCATTTATACATACATATGATATATTTTATATATTCTGTAGTGCTTTCTGCATTTTTGCTCTGGGTACATGATCTGCTGATTTGTACACTGTATGATATTATATTGTCTTTTATTTTGATTTGTGTACACTAGCTGTTTCTCCTGCGCTATCCTGCACTCTTTTATTTCTATAATATATATATATATATATATATATATATATATATATAAATATCCAAACAGGTGCACTCACTGTGACATAAGACATCCGCCGGGGTGCTGCGTTGAAAACATATAGCAATATCCGTTCAACCCCTCAAGGTAGAAAAGCGCTTCACTCTCCGGTCTTATTCAAAAATCCTTTATTAGGTATCCAGCATCAAATGACAAAGTTCCCAAACGTTTCGATACCAATTGGTATCTTTTTCAATGGGTAATCAGAACATATCTATCCCAAAAGAAGGTTCCTAATACTAACCACAAACCACTCACCTATATACACCTGTAAAGCATCCCTGTCACTTCCGGTGTATCAGAAGCCGCCCCACCACGCGCATGCGTCCAGGAGTTAGCCAACCACATGGCTAATTAGCATATTCAATCACGTAGTGACGTTTGCGTTCCAACCACGCATAGTTACTCCTGCTAATGCGCATGCCCGGGTGGCTGAAGTTCCAATGACACCGGACTAACTATTACAAGTATAACTACTCTAAAGTGTAAAAAACTATCTATACCAAATTAAAATCTATAAAAATAATATGACTACCTGAGTTCTCAAAACAGACTTTGTTCCTTATATTTATAGCATCTTAAGTAAGATACTTTGCATCTTTATATACAGTTTGCTAAGCTAATCACTGCCCCTTAATTATCCTATCCACAATCTCAAAAATGTCTATTTCCTAGATAAAGTATGTTATACTATAATTATCAATAAAACATATAGCTTCTATGCCAATTGGAGTGCAGTAAGAAACTTAGTTGTGGCTACCGCAATACACTGAACACCATACTTTCAGAGACTTTATGAACCCATATATTCTGGACCAGTCCATCTTCCTAGGTGTTGATGACCTAGACTGATAAATCATGGACATTTCACTTAAAGGAAGACACCAAAGTCCATCTGTACATTCAGACCCTTGGGAGCCACTGTGTCTAAACGATAAATCCAGGAGGTCTCAACTTGGAGTAGTTTCGTGTTCCTATCTCCACCCCTTCGTAAGGGGGGCACATGATCAATCAGCATAGTCCTTAAACTAGCCGCTGTGTGCCCAGCTTGAAGAAAATGTCTGGCGACCGGTTGATCAGATGTTTTCTTGTCTATCGCTTGTCTAATCGCATGGCGATGATTGGCCATTCTATCACGAAATGTAGTAGAGGTCTTCCCCACATAGACCAGCGAACATGGACACATTAGTATGTATACAACATACGTACTCATACATGACAATCTGTGCAAAATCTTGTATTTTCTCCCAGTGTGTGGGTGGTGAAAGAACATCCCTGTTAACATACTATTGCACGTAGTGCAATCCCCACATCTATAGCAGCCAACTTTTTTCTTGTTATCCAGCCAAGTACTTTTTTCATAGCACTTCACAGGGTCATTATGGACAAGTAAATCCTTCAAATTGGGTGCTCTCTTATAAGCCATCCGTGGGGCTGATGTGTGCAGGAATGGTAGTGATTTGTCAGTATTAATAATGTCCCAGTTCTTCTTGACAGACTCAGACAATATCTTGGACACGGGGTTGAACGTGGTAACAAAGTTAATGATATCGCTATTGTTTTCCACCTTATCAGTAGGATCATGTGGTTGTAGCAAAGATACTTGATCATCCCCGGCCAGGTTGGTTTGCACCTGTGTTATCAAATTTCTTGCATATCCTCGTTGCTCCAATTTCATAATCATTTCATCCTCCTGTACTTTTCTAGTCTCTCTTAATGTGTTATTGCGGGCCACCCGCGTGAGTTGAGAGGATACCACACTCTTTTTTTGATGTTCAGGGTGAAAACTTGTGGATAGCAACAATGAGTTTCTATCCGTCGGTTTTGAATATAAGGAGGTAGAAAATTTGTAACAATCATCCTCTGTATAAACAGATATATTTAGATCTAGGAATGGTATGCTCACCCTGTTATGGGCAACCTTAAATCGAATAGTTGACTCAAGCTGATTTAAGCTGTCAACCCACTGTTCTAGGGATTCCTCTGACCCTCTCCATACCAAAAACACATCGTCAATATATCTGACGTACAGTTTAATTTTATCAATTGTGCAAATGTGCATGACCATAGTCTCATACCAAGACATATACAGATTGGCGTATGCGGGAGCCATATTTGAACCCATTGCAGTTCCTGATATTTGTAAGAAGAACTCCTTCTCAAATTTGAAAAAGTTTTTTTCCAGACAAAACCTCAATAGTTCCAATAGGAACTCAATGGGTGGTCCCGCATACGCCAATGACTCACTTAACATGGATCTGACTGCCTGTACACCACCATCATGCGGGATGACAGTGTATAAGCTGTCAACATCCATTGTAACAAGTAGGTCATCTGGGCCAAGTTCATTCCAAGCAAGTAACCTCCGAATGAGTGAGGGAGAATCCAGTATAAAGGAATATGACTCCTTTACAACTGGCTGTAGGTGATGATCTATAAAAATGGCCACATTAGAACACAAAGAATCCCTGGCAGACACAATAGGTCTGCCAGGCGGTTTAATCAGAGTCTTGTGTACTTTGGGCAATAGATATAATACCGGAATAACCGGAAATGCAGTAGTCATATATTCAAATTCATTTTCATCAATCATACCTGATTCTAGCCCATATTTCAATATAAGATCCAATTCCTTCTTAAATGTATTTATTGGATTTCCTCTTAGTTTACAATAGATGCGATTATCAGTCAGCTGTCTATAGGCTTCCTCTCTATAGTCAACATAATTTTGAACCACTATAGAGCCTCCTTTATCCGCCGCATGAATAATGATCGTGTTATCATTCTTTAAACTCTTTAGAGCCTCCTTTTCCCCTTTAGTGAGGTTAGGGAACAAATTTTCCACTTTTGCTCGTTCACACGTATCATTAATCATGCGTGAAAAACTACGGATAGAAGGGTTTAAGTTGATTGGATCAAACTTGCTCTGACTTTTGAACTTGCTGACACTATTTTGTTCACTATTTTTAAAAAAATCCTTGATCCTAAGCTGTCTCTGCAATTTGTAAGTTTCAACATTCATTTTGAATTTGTCTACAGCTGGAGTGGGGACAAAGGACAGGCCCTTATTTAGCAAACTTTTCTCATCTATACTTAGAGCTCTATCACTTAAATTGTAGATAATATCTACTTTTTCTTGCCTGTTTTTTTCTTTGAATCCTCCCCTCCTCGTGTGCGGTCTTGCTCGTTTTGCTTTGCTGGAAGCGGAGGTTTTTTGGAAGATCTGGTGCTTACCCCACCTAAAGGGTGACCAGTATTAACATTTGGGTTGGACTCATCATTATCTGGCCCAGATGAATCGCCTCCACTACTGTCAACAGTGTCAGCAATGTTTCTATTATTAAAGCGTCTCCTACGTCTAAATTGTGGTCTATTGTCCTCTTTCCCATAGAGCCACCTATACACTCTTCTCTCCCTGTAATCAGTCTCTACAGTCATTAATTTGTTATTCTTAAAAGTTAACAAATCATTTTTATATTTGTTAACTTGTCCCTGTAATTTGTTAATCCAATCTTCCCCTGTATCTTCCGTTAGGATCTGGTAGCTCATCTCTTTAACCTCATTGATTTCCACTCTAATTAGATGTAATAATCTATTGGATTCCTCAATCACCAATAAAATGAGGTCATATGAGCACTTGTTTAAGATTGAGCACCACTTCCTACAGAATTCAGGGTTTGCCCTACCTATCGTGGGTGTATTCTTAATGCGAAAACCCCGTGGTATATTTTTATTACGATGGTAATTGGACAAGTACACAGTATGTAGATGGTGATCTACCTCTCTTTTCTGTAAATTCAACAATTTGTGATAAACATCTAGAGGTGTCTCCAATTGGTATCGAAACGTTTGGGAACTTTGTCATTTGATGCTGGATACCTAATAAAGGATTTTTGAATAAGACCGGAGAGTGAAGCGTTTTTCTACCTTGAGGGGTTGAACGGATATTGCTATATGTTTTCAACGCAGCACCCCGGCGGATGTCTTATGTCACAGTGAGTGCACCTGTTTGGATATTTGTACATTGTTAATTTGGTTTGCACCCTGCGCATTGTGAATTCTGTTTGACTGAATATAAGTGACTATGGTTACTACTATCAACTATATTACTACTAATGCTTAATATATCCCTGTGAAGTGCCATTTCTTCACTTGCAGCTATACTGACTTTAAGTTTACTGCTGTGTTTGTTTTTAAATCACATGGTGTTGTGAATACTACCTGGGTTTTTCAATAGACCGGTTAACCTATTAAGGACAGGCTGAATTTATAGCGGATATAATTACTTGATCAACCGACATGGAAGTGAGTGGATCCGCTTCTACTGACACTCCTAATATTGGTGATGACACTGTCAATAGGGAATCCTTTATATTTACAGAAGCAGATGCAGAGCGCATCCTTGCAAATACAGACTTGCGTGAGTTGAGAGGGGAGACACCTCTAGATGTTTATCACAAATTGTTGAATTTACAGAAAAGAGAGGTAGATCACCATCTACATACTGTGTACTTGTCCAATTACCATCGTAATAAAAATATACCACGGGGTTTTCGCATTAAGAATACACCCACGATAGGTAGGGCAAACCCTGAATTCTGTAGGAAGTGGTGCTCAATCTTAAACAAGTGCTCATATGACCTCATTTTATTGGTGATTGAGGAATCCAATAGATTATTACATCTAATTAGAGTGGAAATCAATGAGGTTAAAGAGATGAGCTACCAGATCCTAACGGAAGATACAGGGGAAGATTGGATTAACAAATTACAGGGACAAGTTAACAAATATAAAAATGATTTGTTAACTTTTAAGAATAACAAATTAATGACTGTAGAGACTGATTACAGGGAGAGAAGAGTGTATAGGTGGCTCTATGGGAAAGAGGACAATAGACCACAATTTAGACGTAGGAGACGCTTTAATAATAGAAACATTGCTGACACTGTTGACAGTAGTGGAGGCGATTCATCTGGGCCAGATAATGATGAGTCCAACCCAAATGTTAATACTGGTCACCCTTTAGGTGGGGTAAGCACCAGATCTTCCAAAAAACCTCCGCTTCCAGCAAAGCAAAACGAGCAAGACCGCACACGAGGAGGGGAGGATTCAAAGAAAAAAACAGGCAAGAAAAAGTAGATATTATCTACAATTTAAGTGATAGAGCTCTAAGTATAGATGAGAAAAGTTTGCTAAATAAGGGCCTGTCCTTTGTCCCCACTCCAGCTGTAGACAAATTCAAAATGAATGTTGAAACTTACAAATTGCAGAGACAGCTTAGGATCAAGGATTTTTTTAAAAATAGTGAACAATATAGTGTCAGCAAGTTCAAAAGTCAGAGCAAGTTTGATCCAATCAACTTAAACCCTTCTATCCATAGTTTTTCACGCATGATTAATGATACGTGTGAACGAGCAAAAGTGGAAAATTTGTTCCCTAACCTCACTAAAGGGGAAAAGGAGGCTCTAAAGAGTTTAAAGAATGATAACACGATCATTATTCATGCGGCGGATAAAGGAGGCTCTATAGTGGTTCAAAATTATGTTGACTATAGAGAGGAAGCCTATAGACAGCTGACTGATAATCGCATCTATTGTAAACTAAGAGGAAATCCAATAAATACATTTAAGAAGGAATTGGATCTTATATTGAAATATGGGCTAGAATCAGGTATGATTGATGAAAATGAATTTGAATATATGACTACTGCATTTCCGGTTATTCCGGTATTATATCTATTGCCCAAAGTACACAAGACTCTGATTAAACCGCCTGGCAGACCTATTGTGTCTGCCAGGGATTCTTTGTGTTCTAATGTGGCCATTTTTATAGATCATCACCTACAGCCAGTTGTAAAGGAGTCATATTCCTTTATACTGGATTCTCCCTCACTCATTCGGAGGTTACTTGCTTGGAATGAACTTGGCCCAGATGACCTACTTGTTACAATGGATGTTGACAGCTTATACACTGTCATCCCGCATGATGGTGGTGTACAGGCAGTCAGATCCATGTTAAGTGAGTCATTGGCGTATGCGGGACCACCCATTGAGTTCCTATTGGAACTATTGAGGTTTTGTCTGGAAAAAAACTTTTTCAAATTTGAGAAGGAGTTCTTCTTACAAATATCAGGAACTGCAATGGGTTCAAATATGGCTCCCGCATACGCCAATCTGTATATGTCTTGGTATGAGACTATGGTCATGCACATTCGCACAATTGATAAAATTAAACTGTACGTCAGATATATTGACGATGTGTTTTTGGTATGGAGAGGGTCAGAGGAATCCCTAGAACAGTGGGTTGACAGCTTAAATCAGCTTGAGTCAACTATTCGATTTAAGGTTGCCCATAACAGGGTGAGCATACCATTCCTAGATCTAAATATATCTGTTTATACAGAGGATGATTGTTACAAATTTTCTACCTCCTTATATTCAAAACCGACGGATAGAAACTCATTGTTGCTATCCACAAGTTTTCACCCTGAACATCAAAAAAAGAGTGTGGTATCCTCTCAACTCACGCGGGTGGCCCGCAATAACACATTAAGAGAGACTAGAAAAGTACAGGAGGATGAAATGATTATGAAATTGGAGCAACGAGGATATGCAAGAAATTTGATAACACAGGTGCAAACCAACCTGGCCGGGGATGATCAAGTATCTTTGCTACAACCACATGATCCTACTGATAAGGTGGAAAACAATAGCGATATCATTAACTTTGTTACCACGTTCAACCCCGTGTCCAAGATATTGTCTGAGTCTGTCAAGAAGAACTGGGACATTATTAATACTGACAAATCACTACCATTCCTGCACACATCAGCCCCACGGATGGCTTATAAGAGAGCTCCCAATTTGAAGGATTTACTTGTCCATAATGACCCTGTGAAGTGCTATGAAAAAAGTACTTGGCTGGATAACAAGAAAAAAGTTGGCTGCTATAGATGTGGGGATTGCACTACGTGCAATAGTATGTTAACAGGGATGTTCTTTCACCACCCACACACTGGGAGAAAATACAAGATTTTGCACAGATTGTCATGTATGAGTACGTATGTTGTATACATACTAATGTGTCCATGTTCGCTGGTCTATGTGGGGAAGACCTCTACTACATTTCGTGATAGAATGGCCAATCATCGCCATGCGATTAGACAAGCGATAGACAAGAAAACATCTGATCAACCGGTCGCCAGACATTTTCTTCAAGCTGGGCACACAGCGGCTAGTTTAAGGACTATGCTGATTGATCATGTGCCCCCCTTACGAAGGGGTGGAGATAGGAACACGAAACTACTCCAAGTTGAGACCTCCTGGATTTATCGTTTAGACACAGTGGCTCCCAAGGGTCTGAATGTACAGATGGACTTTGGTGTCTTCCTTTAAGTGAAATGTCCATGATTTATCAGTCTAGGTCATCAACACCTAGGAAGATGGACTGGTCCAGAATATATGGGTTCATAAAGTCTCTGAAAGTATGGTGTTCAGTGTATTGCGGTAGCCACAACTAAGTTTCTTACTGCACTCCAATTGGCATAGAAGCTATATGTTTTATTGATAATTATAGTATAACATACTTTATCTAGGAAATAGACATTTTTGAGATTGTGGATAGGATAATTAAGGGGCAGTGATTAGCTTAGCAAACTGTATATAAAGATGCAAAGTATCTTACTTAAGATGCTATAAATATAAGGAACAAAGTCTGTTTTGAGAACTCAGGTAGTCATATTATTTTTATAGATTTTAATTTGGTATAGATAGTTTTTTACACTTTAGAGTAGTTATACTTGTAATAGTTAGTCCGGTGTCATTGGAACTTCAGCCACCCGGGCATGCGCATTAGCAGGAGTAACTATGCGTGGTTGGAACGCAAACGTCACTACGTGATTGAATATGCTAATTAGCCATGTGGTTGGCTAACTCCTGGACGCATGCGCGTGGTGGGGCGGCTTCTGATACACCGGAAGTGACAGGGATGCTTTACAGGTGTATAAAGGTGAGTGGTTTGTGGTTAGTATTAGGAACCTTCTTTTGGGATAGATATGTTCTGATTACCCATTGAAAAAGATACCAATTGGTATCGAAACGTTTGGGAACTTTGTCATTTGATGCTGGATACCTAATAAAGGATTTTTGAATAAGACCGGAGAGTGAAGCGTTTTTCTACCTTGAGGGGTTGAACGGATATTGCTATATATATATATATATATATATATATATATATATATATATATATATATATATATATATATATATATATACAGGGAATGCAGAATTATTAGGCAAGTTGTATTTTTGAGGATTAATTTTATTATTGAACAACAACCATGTTCTCAATGAACCCAAAAAACTCATTAATATCAAAGCTGAATATTTTTGGAAGTAGTTTTTAGTTTGTTTTTAGTTTTAGCTATTTTAGGGGGATATCTGTGTGTGCAGGTGACTATTACTGTGCATAATTATTAGGCAACTTAACAAAAAACAAATATATACCCATTTCAATTATTTATTTTTACCAGTGAAACCAATATAACATCTCAACATTCACAAATATACATTTCTGACATTCAAAAACAAAACAAAAACAAATCAGTGACCAATATAGCCACCTTTCTTTGCAAGGACACTCAAAAGCCTGCCATCCATGGATTCTGTCAGTGTTTTGATCTGTTCACCATCAACATTGCGTGCAGCAGCAACCACAGCCTCCCAGACACTGTTCAGAGAGGTGTACTGTTTTCCCTCCTTGTAAATCTCACATTTGATGATGGACCACAGGTTCTCAATGGGGTTCAGATCAGGTGAACAAGGAGGCCATGTCATTAGATTTTCTTCTTTTATACCCTTTCTTGCCAGCCACGCTGTGGAGTACTTGGACGCGTGTGATGGAGCATTGTCCTGCATGAAAATCATGTTTTTCTTGAAGGATGCAGACTTCTTCCTGTACCACTGCTTGAAGAAGGTGTCTTCCAGAAACTGGCAGTAGGACTGGGAGTTGAGCTTGACTCCATCCTCAACCCGAAAAGGCCCCACAAGCTCATCTTTGATGATACCAGCCCAAACCAGTACTCCACCTCCACCTTGCTGGCGTCTGAGTCAGACTGGAGCTCTCTGCCCTTTACCAATCCAGCCACGGGCCCATCCATCTGGCCCATCAAGACTCACTCTCATTTCATCAGTCCATAAAACCTTATAAAAATCAGTCTTGAGATATTTCTTGGCCCAGTCTTGACGTTTCAGCTTGTGTGTCTTGTTCAGTGGTGGTCGTCTTTCAGCCTTTCTTACCTTGGCCATGTCTCTGAGTATTGCACACCTTGTGCTTTTGGGCACTCCAGTGATGTTGCAGCTCTGAAATATGGCCAAACTGGTGGCAAGTGGCATCTTGGCAGCTGCACGCTTGACTTTTCTCAGTTCATGGGCAGTTATTTTGCGCCTTGGTTTTTCCACACGCTTCTTGCGACCCTGTTGACTATTTTGAATGAAACGCTTGATTGTTCGATGATCACGCTTCAGAAGCTTTGCAATTTTAAGAGTGCTGCATCCCTCTGCAAGATATCTCACTATTTTTGACTTTTCTGAGCATGTCAAGTCCTTCTTTTGACCCATTTTGCAAAAGGAAAGGAAGTTGCCTAATAATTATGCACACCTGATATAGGGTGTTGATGTCATTAGACCACACCCCTTCTCATTACAGAGATGCACATCACCTAATATGCTTAAATGGTAGTAGGCTTTCGAGCCTATACAGCTTGGAGTAAGACAACATGCATAAAGAGGATGATGTGGTCAAAATACTCATTTGCCTAATAATTCTGCACTCCCTGTATATATATATATATATATATATATATATATATATATATATATATATATATATATATATACATATATAGGTATAGCTATATATTGTACCAAAATACCATTAAATATATAGATATAGAAGGATTTTATGCGGGCCACACTAACCCATATGGGACTTGGAACGAAGATTCTTACTAGGATCTTCTCTTTATACTCTCAACCCACTGCGAGAATTTTAGTCAATGGAACCCTCTCCCTTCCCTATCACCAACGGGACACGTCAGGGGTGCCCGTTGTCCCCACTCATTTTTGCATGTGTTATCAAAACCTTAGCAATAAAAAAACAGGCAGAAACCCCAGATAACCAGAATAAATATAGAAGGGCAGAGGTACGTGTTGTCTCTGTTCACAGATGACATGCTTTTCTCTCTCCCCGATCCCGAAAATTCAATCCCCCACCTCCTAAACGAGTTTAGCACCTTTCAATCCCTGTCAAATGTAGTTGTTAATATGTCTGAATCTGAAATACTAAACATAAATATGTCAGGCTCGTCTTTAACAGCCACCCGAAAAGTTACCCCATTCTCATGGTGCTCCCACTCCTTGAAATACCTAGGGGTTAATATACTAATGTTTCAGGCCACAATGAGATCATCAATTTCATCCTCTATCCTGGAAAATAATTACAAATTGCTACATAGATGGTATCTCACCCCGAGGAAAATACATTGCTTATTTCACACACAAAGTAATAAATGCTGGTGTTGTGGCCATGTGAACAGTGACACAGCTCACATGTGGTGGTGGTGTAACACTATCCAGAATTTCTGGAGAGATGTGATCTCAGAGGTAGAGACCATACTAGAAGATCAATTACCAGTTGACCCCTTGGTGTGGCTTTTACACAAACCTCCCCCAACAATTAAATATAAACCATACATTGGTCTATTTAACATTTAAACTAATGGAGTTAAAATTCTAATAGCCAAAAACTGGAGAAGCAGGGAAACACCAACTATAGGCATGTGGACCTAGAAAGTTTCAGAAATTATAGAGTTAGAAAAATATTACTATCTTAAACACGACAAAATGGATTCTTATGCAGAGTTCTCGCAGCTTTCGACTATGTTCAGCACAGAATAAAAAAAAATGATTAATGACCAAGGGTTATATATAACTGGCTATGGGAGCTTAAAAATAAAAAGGATGATCTGGCCTCCATTGATTGGGGCGCAGGCGGACCGGGACCTAATGTTTTCTTAATGTTGAAATATGTTATACCAGATCGATACTCAATGCTTGACTACCGGCAAACCTCTTCCTTAGACAGGATAACCTCCAAACGGACTCTCAAATGGACTATCCAACCACAAAGTAGATACTAAGTAGCCCTGATGGACATTTTTTATTAATCAGTCTAGCATACTTTGGGAGGAGGTTGCTGCCATCCAATATTGAAGAACTTTAGGCTCTATTACTGTTAACCATAAAAATTTACAGCTATTGTTGTACTTTGCACTCCGGAGCTGTGTCTTCGAAACTTTTGTAAAACTGATTAATATACAATAAAGCTTTTTCAAAAAATAAAAAAATGGGGGCGTGGTCTGGTAGCCGCCGTGTTCAGATGCAAAGCTCATGAGCTCCAGGCCTTATCAGAATAAAATATCAAATATTTCTACTAAACTTTGGAAATCAGCATTCTTCTCAGTGGCACTGGTAGTGCAAAGTATAGCTGAACAGATTAATACTTTTCTTATGGAAATTATGTCGAGGGAGCCACTAGACTGGTCGTTTATATAGACACGGTGGCTGCCTTTTTTCTTACATCAGCTCTCCCCCAGGACTGCTGGGTAAAGCTGATCTTTTCCTTCTCACTACTACTACCAGGCAGTAAAGAAACTTCTCATCATGGATGAGTTACTCCATACCGAATTACTAGCCCTGTTAGTTGCTTTGGATCAGAAAATGGACATTCACTTTGCTAAACTTACATCCGTTGTGAAAGCCTGCCCCGAAAAGCAACTGTACAAGGAGAAGCAAATGGCGTCCACGAGGAAGATTGAAGTACAGTATGACAGCCCGCGATATCCTCCCAGCGTGAGTGAGTTTACACTGAGCACTCTGACAATTGGTGAAGCCCCATCTATGAAGCAACAAGATGCTTACCTATGGCTTCAGAAATGTGGAAACTCAGATGACGCATCTCCTTTCTATACTCCCGAGACCGGGAGCGCATATGAGGGGAAACAGATACCAGAGCGGTCGAAAGAGGCTGGCCTCCCGAAGCGTGATATGCTAGTACCCATTGTGCTAGTGACGACCGGCAACTTAAACTTCCCTGTAGGATCCTCCTCAGAAGGAATTGATGCACCCCAAATGTATGCACTCTCCTGGTGTTCTTCTCCCCGGTGACATAGATGCACTTAGGGGGACTTTTTCGACAATACTCATCCAACACTGGCTCAGTTCTCGGCTCTTGTTTTAGCCACAGCAAAATCAGCGCTCCTAGCAGGGGAATTGAGTAACGTCTCAATGTACTTTGCAGCACGCCACAATATAATTATAATCTAGTAGCTCGATATCTGGGTATGAATTTGGGACATTTCCTCCACATGCTCTGTTTTATTGGTGATCTTATCACCTAGGGTATGTCAATGACAGTCTCATTATCCTGGACTATGCTTTCCACTCTAACCTAGATTTGGGGTTTGTTATGCTCTACTTTTTTGATTTCAACCTGTCAATGACGACTGTTTAGTCTGATGCTCAAATTTTTGGTTTTACTTTATTTTTCTCCCTATTATAATCATAGAATTGACCTGCAAGCTTATGTAGTGCTTTTACCTTTTCTCTTTTAATATTCCATATTTTCATTGTATTTTTTTTCATGCTCCATCTACCCTTGGGATAGATTGAACTATTGCTATTATAGTCTAATATAAGGACCGTGCAAATCTTCCCTGAACACATTTAGGGGACTATGTGACAGTAATTGTCTAGATGGTTAGTATTAGACCATGAGTTACACTGCTGAAAATGTTAATCTATAAAAGTTTAAGGAATGTTATAGTTTGATTGTATTACTATATGAATATTTTTAACCTAGTTGTTTGCTGCACGACACCACATAAGTCTTGTCATAAGCCAATAACTAGTTATTTATACCCAAGACAATAACTACTAGTCCAGACAATAAAGCATCTACTCCATCTCATTCAGACACATAAATTTCGCAACTTGAAACAACCCTTCTGCAACCCATCTACTCCTTAGCCTATATGTAACTCCAGGGGATTTTATTAATTTTCTTACTTAGTTCCATATATACTGGAATGTACATTGACAATACTTAAGCTTCAATAGTATAGAATTGCATTAGTTTAGGTATCCTGATAACAACTGCATAGCATACACACCTATATCTTGTGTTACAATACACCATTATTATATCTGCATAACTATTATATATTTACACTGTTACTTTATGCTTAACACAGGCGGCCTACACCCCATATACTAATCTATATATATCGCAGTGTAACTTGATATATTGTGGTATTGCCTCCCACATGCAACAGCTATTTTAGCAGAAGGATCGTTCTCCAAATAACTCCTACTCCCATACTAGCTATAACAATACTAACCCTGATATTCCCTAAACTTCTCCGCCAAGGGATGACCGTATCACCCACCATGCTCTCTAGTCCCAGGGGAGTTTATATCCGGATGTTAAGCAGCTGTAAGGCAGTAATAATTTTGTCTTGCTTCTTTTTATGTCTAGGAGATAACTAATTATATGTAGAAACCCTCTCTTTATGGCAGGATGCACTTGGCTTTTTATATAGACACAATGTTATCCTTAGACCTACTGGCATTGGTGCCTGTTGGTTGACTGATATGCAATTCTTATACTATATGTTATCTGTTTTGTCATTGTTTCTCTCATGTATTCTAAGTTTTAGATATGCTCAAAATATTTCTCATATGTACTAGGTTAGTTGGATTGGTCGAACATATGTTTTATGTACTCTTATCAGATTATGTTGTTTTTCTGATGTATCTTCACCTTTCCAGTAATTTTCTAAGAGACCCCCTCATATTCATCTTGTTGTCTTTTAATAAGGCTCCGCCCCCCTTCCCCCCTCCACCATGCTTGACAAGCGGTGCTTATACGCTGAATATCCTCCCCTCGCATACCCTGAAGCTCACAAAACAAAGTTCTTTTTTGGTCTACCAGTTCTTCTTCATTATGTCATCAGAGGCCGTTTGGCCTCAGAGTCAGTTACTAACTGGTTAGTCAGTTATGCTATATAACACAAAATCGAGGTTTCATTAGCCTACTCATAATGTATAATTCTTGAAATAATTTGTTCAAATATCCTTGTATCTTTCATTTACGATATACACTGGCGATTTCTGTTATATGTTTTTTCTGTAACACCTCAATAAAAAATATTTGGAAAAAATAAATAAAAAAAAAATAATAAAAAATAAATAAATATATATATAGATATAGAAATATGTATTTATGAACAAATAGAAAATATTCAACCATGTGAAGAACATTGGAATGTGAAATATTCATATTTTCATGTCAGATTTTTGAACTTGAGAATATGCAATCGGGTTTGCGTGCAAGAGGGTGTTAGGTTTTTCCCCCACTTATTTTGCTCCATTGACTTCTATGGGGGAATACGTTATCGCGGGTGCGATTTTCAAAGTTCGGCTTTTACGTGCATCAGATTAGCGCACAATTGAAAACTGTTTTATTTCAATGTGTAATACTTTAAATACCACTCCACTTGTAATCTGGTCCCTAATTGGTAAAATAATGGCTATATTAGTATAAAACAGTTGTATTTTCCTTTCTTATTTTTAAATGTCAACGTTATAATTTATATTCAAGTACAAAATAAAATCAAACTTTTAGTGTCTATGAAACAGTCTGTCAAACACCCTTTTTGAAATTAATATAAATAAAGGCCAAGCTTTCTCTAAAACTCATCAAAAAACAACATATTGGGCTCAGGAAATAATGGAACAGCTGCTTTAATAAAGGACATTCATCTCAGTAAGAATTGGATATTCTTCTGTTGATGCTAATGTCTAATGGTTTTCTTTTCTTAGTTATTTTTTTCACATAAAATGAATGAAAATAACCAACTGCTTCCAAAAAGCAGGTGTATGTTCATTCTTTTGAAATAGCAAAAAAAAGAAAAAATTGTGATATTTATTCTGTTGCAACTAAAATGCAGATTATTATTAGTATTTATTTCATTTAAGTTTCCTTTTAAAAGAACTATGGCTGAAGAAAAATACACTTAACTGTGTACATAATGTACATTTCTGGATAATGAAAATAACCGGCAATGAATTTGTCAAATACAAATAAAATATGTATCTTTGCAAGATAATATTCTTATCTGATAATTGATATTAAAAGTAGCATCTATTCTGCTTCTTCCTATTTTTTATCTTTGAGATAGTGGTTTAGATGAGAAAGTATAAATAAATAAGTTCTTAGTGCTTTAACAAGGAATATGGGGATTTTCCTGACTAAAGCCAAAAAACAACTGGTCCTGCATAGTGATTCCCTTAAAGGACACAAACATTGTTATATGTGTTAGAGTTAGATTACTCTGGTTAATAAATTAATTTTATCTCCTTGTTTTGGTTTATTGAAGGCTTAGGAATGCAACAATGGCGTTCTCTCGATCTTACCTCATTGTTATTTAAAGAGCACTATATTTTGGATTATCAAAAAAAAAAAAAAAAACATTCTTTCCAAAATGTTAAATATTTGGTTGTGTTTTTCTCTTTTAAAATTTATTTCTGTATTTTTGTACCTCTGCTTTAGTCCCCTTCTATTGTTTTTGTTTTGTTTGTTTTTTATAGTCACCATTTGTCTGTGTCTCAAACTTTTTTTTTTTTTGACTATGTTATCTTTTTTTATATTTGCTCTTGTTGATTTTCCTCTCTTAAAGTAATTTAAGTTCTTTTGATTTATTATGATTTTAGTTTATGTGGTTTTTAATTAATATAGATTATAGATATATTATAGACAAATGTAAAATGTTTTGTTTAATAATGTGGTTTGCATAAAAATATGTTTTTTTCTTACTTATTTAATCTTATTGATGTTTATTTACGGTGAAGAATTTAGCTATTTAAGTATCATCATCAATATTTGGTGTATCTAGTACATGTTCTATAATGTATTGTTGTATATTCTCAATTATGCTAAAAATTTGATAAAAAAATGACTAACATTTAAACTGATATAAAACAGATTCCCGCACTTAAGAGACGAAGGGAAAGAAAAATGTTATTTTTTTGTTTGCCTTCTCCTCCTTATATAACATTTATATCACCGTCCACATCGACTCAAACTAACCAGTCCAAATGTCCCAGTTGGCCTCCATTTTATCTTGTGAATGATAAACATCCTATTCCATCAGTTGTTCTGGGTTATCCCTGGCTTCAAAAGCACAATCCCAGTCTTGACTGGCTTAGGTCCAAAATATTGTCTTAGTCCCCATAATGTACTTCCACTTGTTTCCAGAAGCCAGTCTTGTGCACTTCTTTGGTATCTCGACTGCCAGAGGAGTACTGAGAGTTCCAAGACATTACTGACAAAGTGTGGGCCAATATGTTGCCTCCTCACCGGTCTTACGATTGTAACATTGACCTGCAATCCGGAGTCATTCTTCCTCGGGCCGGGTTTACTCTCTGTCTATTGCAGAGAATAAAGCTATGGAGGAGTATGTTGCTGATGCTCTATTGCGGGGATCATCCTGCTCTTCAGCAGGGGCTGGCTTCTTTTTCGTGAAGAATAAGGGTAGGGAGTTAAGACCATGGGGCCGATTTTTCACGGCCTGTATTGTGCCTAATGCAACGATTTCCATGGGAGCCTTCAGGCTCGCCGGAAACAGGAGTTAAGAAGCAGCGGTTGGGTTGATGGACATCCCCTGCTAGCAGCCGCAAATCTGCGGAGGGGTGGTGGCATTGCACAAGCAGTACACCAGAACTGCTTGTGCAATGTTAAATGCCGACAGGGCATGCTGTCAGCATTTATCGATGTCTGCCAGACACTTGATAAATCGGCCCCCATGTATTAATTGTAGTAGCCTAACCCAGTTGGTCTTCGGTCTATAAAAAAATTTTTTGACTTTGCCAATTACTATAGAAAGTGTATTAAGAACTTTTCTTCCTTGGTCAAAACAATAACGGACATGACCCGTAAGGAGAATTATCCACTCTATTGGTCACCTACTGCAATTAATGCCTTTAAAGTCTTAAGACTGCCTTTGTTGCTGCTCCTGTTCTGACTCATCCTAACCCTTCTCTGCCTTTCATTATATATGTTGATGCATCTGAGACATGAGTAGAAACCCACTTGTCTCAACGTCCTACGGCTGAGGGTTCCTTGCATCCATGCGGTTTCATCTCTAAGAAATGATCCCCAGCGGAATGCAATTACGAAATTGGCGACAGAGAATTATTGCCTTTAATTTTGGCACTGAAGGAATGGAGGTACCTTCTCAAAGTTACTAATGTACCTGTTCTCATCCTCACTGATCACAAGAATTCAACTTACCTATCCAAAGCTAAATGTTTGTTGCCCCAACAGGCCAGGTGGGTGCTATTTTTTGTCTGTTTAATTATGTGGTCTCCTACCTGCCTGGTAGTAAGAATGTTAGGGCTGGTGCCCTCTCTTGACAATTTTCGCCTCTAACCAAGAAGGAGTCTGTACCCACTCTAGTTATAAATCCTGACCATATATTGGCCACCATAAGTACCAATGTGACTTTTCCCTTTGGGGGAGGAGATCTTGGCTGCACAAACCAATGCCCCTCCAGAGAAACCTGAGAATATTTGCACCAAACTTTTGCATACTTACCATTGTCCTAAAGCTGCAGGTCAACCAGAGAAGAACCAACAGGCTTATTCTTGGTTCCATGAAAGGGGTGTTTTTTTTCCACTTTTTTTTCTTAATTCATCTCTATGGCGGAATACTTGAAAATGCATGCATTATTCTAAATTCAGCTTTTTGCACTTGTCGGAATAGCACACGAGAGAAAACAGTTTACATTCAACTCATAATACCAGGACAACCCAATGCCCAGAAAAAGCTAACTTCTAGCGCAAATAATGCTCTAGCAGCAGTGTTAATTAACGCTCCACTTGTAATCTGGCCCTTTATCAGACAATGTTATTAAGAGTGTAACTGTACTGATAGATGTATTGTTGATGTGTTTATTGCAACTGCTATGTCTTGCATAACAGTTAACCAAACCTTTGAAGTCACGCTAACCCAATGCAAATGCAAACCCAAAAAATCGATTGAGCTCAAATGAACTTGTTTACTTTCAACTCATAATACATGTTTTGTTTCTGTTGCATGCAAAGACCCACAAAATACCCCAAATTGCTCATGCACTACAGTTAGAGCAACATTTGTAATCTAGCCCATAACCTGAAAGTCTGGCCTACACTAAAATCCTCTTTGGGCAGGAGCACCGCACAGGAATAGCAGATCCAATTCCTCTACAGTTCCTCCAACATTGGGGTGTACATGTGTCAAATATTTATGATAAATTAAGCAAAGTAAGGTGCCACCGCTGTAATATTTTAAAATACAGCTTTAACATATTTGCAAAATTTAGTGTTTTTTTGCCACTAAAAAGTTTATTTCCCACTTTTGAGGGGATATATATATATATATCCCCTCAAAAAAAAAAAAAAAAAGCCTGTTTCTCACAATGTACACTTTTAACTACTTCTCAGTTGATGGAGAGAAATCACCACAAACACTTTCACTTGGTGTGATTGAGGAGGGGGCAGATTACACACAGATTAATAGATACGGGCAGCGGACGAAGACAATAATCTTTTGTTATGAAGCAAAGGCATGCCGACAACTTCTCAGGTTGAGAATCTTGTCTGCACGTGGATTAGTATGTTAGCCTAAAACTCAGAAAACCAGAAGTGCCAGGGAGATGGATCATTAAGTTAGACCCCCAAAATGTGCAGTTTACAAAAGCAGATGATATACAGTTGCAATACATATTTTTTAAAACTAGAATCTGGAATGAGGTCTCTAGGTGCATAAAGTAGGTCATTTGCAAGGTCTAGCATCCCCAAGACCCCTTGTTTTCAAGATTAAATGCCCATATTTCAAAATAAGGGCATTTTTTAAGGGTGAATAGCCAGTTGATTACTATAATAACTGGTTTACTAACTAAAGTAAATGTGCATTTATTTAAGCAGTGGTCCAGAAAAGCCCCTATATAAAGATCAAAATACATTAATACACGCACCACTCCTTATTTAAAAAAGTATAAATCCTTCTTTGAAAAACTTTGGATACAATTAAAGGGCATTGTAGTCATGTGATTACTGAAATGAAAGTGTTCCCTAGGTTAAATTGACTAGGTGTACAGTGTCTATTTAGCATCAAGTGCAAGAGACCTCCAAAAGCACTTTTCTGGGTTAGAATAAGTGCTTTCCTCCTGGAAGCAGGATTTAGCATACATTTTTACTTTACTATTTAATACAGTATGTATTCATTATACACATGAAATACATAGTGCTGAAATGTAATAAAAATATGATTTGTTTCCTTTTGATTTCTAATTGCTTGTTTTTACAGAAAAATGTCATCCATTATTCAGCATTTCTAGCAATTTTAGAAATGTTACCTAATACAATTATAGAATAACAAATGTTTTGCTTTTAGGGGAAAGAAAAACCTCTCACATTCGGCAAAATAGCAAGTTGTGCGGTACGGTGTGGTACGGCTATACCGCTGAAAAATTGGCCATTGCATGAGTAATTTGCAGGTCTTCCATATTACAAGTCATGGCGGTACGGCTATACCGCTAGCGTTGTAGCCTTTACGCAACTCTCCATTCCGCACTAAAAAAATGACTTTTGAGTGCAGGATTTTCATTGCGCCCGTATTACAGGCTTTGTAGTCTGGCTATAATGCTAGCATTATAGTCTTTCCCGTCGCAATCCATTCCCGCGATCAGAGACCAGTAGTTATGAATTTTGTGAAACAAAAATGTTTCCCAAAACTCATAACTAAAATGTTACAAAGTACACTAACACCCATAAACTACCTATTAACCCCTAAACCTCCATCCCCCTGCATTGCAAATAGTATAAAACCTCTAAATCGCCGCCCACCTACATAGCCAAAACTAAATAAACCTATTAACCCCTAAACCGCTGACCCCCCACATCGCCAACACTCAATAAACCTATTAACCCTTAAACCGACAACTCCTTACATCGCCAACACTAAATAAACCTATTAATCCTTAAACCGCCGGCCCCCCACATCACTAATACTAAAATAAACCTATTAACCCCTAAACTGCCGGCCCCCCACATCGCTACTACTAAACTAAAACTATTAACCCCAAAATCGCCATAACCCACAACACAATAAACCTAATTACACTATTAACCCCTAAACCACCATCCCCACAATGCAATAAACCTAATTAAACTATTAACCCCTAAATTTCCATCCCCCCACAACGTAAATAACTCATTTAATCACTAAGTCCCCTAACACCCCCTAAATAAACCCCAATTACATAGAATAAAACAATGCTAAATTAAAATTAAAATAAAAAATCCTAACATTACTAAAAAAAAACAACTAAGATTAAATTAAAATAAATAAATCTAAAATTAAAAAAATTAAAAAGTCTTAAATTACAATAAAAAATAAGCTAAATTATCAAAAATAAAAAAATTAAACCAAATCTAATACCCCTATAAAAATAAAAAAGCCCCCAAAATAAAAACACCCCCTAATCTAACACTAAGCTATCAATAACCCTTAAAAGGGCCTTCTCTAAAGCAATCAGATTTTCTACCAAAATAAAGTACAAGTTACCCCCTAAAAGTAACCCCCACCCCCACAACCCCCCAAAATAAAAAAAACTAACGCTAAAAAAACCTAACCTAAAATTTTCAAATCAGCCAATAAGATGAGAGCTACTGAAATCCTATATGCTGATTTGAATTTTTCAGCCAATAGGAAAGCAAGGTACCCCAAATATAAAACTGGTACCTTGCATTCAAGCTTAAGTGTGAGGTGGTGACCGCATGAAGAGGATTCTCCATGCTGGATGGCTCCACAGCCGGCGTTCTTGTTCCGCGGCCACCTCCACTCCGCACAGCCTTCGTCCAGGATGAAGATAGAAAAGGTCCCCTCGCTGGATGAAGATGTCGCCGCCTGGAAGAGGACCTTCACCGCCTGGAAGAAGACCTTCTCTGCTGGACCTCAGGTACGGTGAGTACCTATTTGGGGGTTAGATTTAGGCTTTTTTTATTTTTGGGGTGTTTTTTTTTAGATTAGGGATTTTTTTTATTTCAATGGGCAGCAAAAGAGCTGATTGCCCTTTTAAGGGCAATGCCCATACAAATTCTTCTTTAGGGACAATGGGTAGCTTAGGTTTTTTTAGTGTTAGGCTTTTTATTTGGGGGGTTGTGTGTGTGGAAGGGTTTACTTTTTTGGGGTAACATGTACTTTATTTTCGTATAAGAGCTTATCGCTTTAGGACAATGCCTTACAAAAGGCCCTTTTAAGGGATATTGGTAGCTTAGTGTTATATTGGGGGTGTTTTTTTGGGGGAGTGGCTTTTTATTTTTATAGGGGTATTAAATTAGGTTTAATTTTTTTTATTTTTGATCATTTGGTCTATTTTTTTCTGTAATTTTAGAATTTTTTATTTTTTGTAATTTTAGATGTATTTATTCTAATTTAATCTTAGTTTTTTTTTTATTAATGTTAGGATTTTTTATTTTAATTTTAACATAGTATTTTTTTATTTTATGTTATTTGGGTTAATTAAGGAGGTGTTAAGATAAGGGTTTTAGTGATTAAATTAGTTATTTGTGGATTAGAGATTAATAGTTTAATTAGGTTTAAACTAGGTTTAAACATTGTGGGGGATGGTTTTTTAGGGGTTAATAGGTTTATTATAGTAGTAGCTATATGGGGGGCCAGAGTTTAGTGGTTAATAGGTTTATTATAGTGGTAGTGATGTGGGGGGGGCGGTTGGTTTAGGGGTTATTAGTTTTATTATAGCAGTAGCGATGTGGGGGGCCAGCGGTTTAGGGGTTAATAGGTTTATAATAGTACTAGAGATGTGGGGGCGGCAGTTTTGGGGTTAATAGGTTTATTTAGGTGTTAGAGATTCGGGGGCGGCAGTTTAGGCGTTAATCACTTTAGTGTCGCCGATGTCGGGGGGTGGCGGATTAGGGGTATTCAAACTAGGTGTTTATGTTAGGGTGTTAGGGTGTTAGGGTAATGTAACTTTCTTTTTCCCATAGACATCAATGGGGATCGTGTTAAGGCGATCGCAGGTGTTAATTTTTGTTTCTAACACTTTCTCTCCATTAAAAAAAAAGAAGAAAAGGCGCACAGGGCAAGACTCAAGTGAAAAGCTTTTATTACAAATTATTGCACACGCAAAATATATTTAAAATGCATTCACAAGGAGCGCTGTGTTCCTACAGCTGTCTTATCTCACACAACAGGCGTAGTTGATTTGCCTTCATATGGCTATTTCAGTTCACATCAGGCAGAGTTTCCGGATCCTATGCCAGATTACTGTATAGCTTGTGGGGACAAGTAGGCTTGTAAGTCACGGTCACCTCCAGGTGATATGCAGGAGCCCAACACGTTTCCGTCAGTCCCCCAAGGCCGGGCTTCTTCAAGCGTCAAAATAAATGTCGGATATCACCAGTATAGCGCCTTTTGTATTTAAAGGCGTAGTGACCAATACGTAATGAGGAGTGTGTAGAAAGCACAAACAGAATGGAGGGTGTGTTAAGTCACCAATCTTGATTGAGGGTGTATACTATAGTTACGTCTTCACATTCATTCTCAACAAACAATAGACATATCATAAATGTGGCACAATATAGCCTATTATATAAAACACAATAGATAAAATATTTGCCATGACATTAGATTCATATGCGCTAAGCTGTAAAGTTATACTGTATACCATAAAACTTTAAACAAGGACTTAACATATAAGTATGTTTTGAAGAATATAGGCTAAAAATTTTTTTAGAAAACTTACGCTAAAATTATATGTTCAATATCGAGATAAACCCATAATACTCTAATTCCAAATGACATGCATAGTATTAACCAGTTATATATCAGTATAAAATGCTGTTTGTTTTGGAATTCATATTCCAAGGTCCTATATGTAGCTAAACAAAGGGCATAGATGCTAAAAACAGATAACTAATTCTTTTAAACATTGGTAAATTTCAACAGTACAATAAAAGAATTTAAACTCACATGTTAAAAAGTTACGGTGTTTAAAGTATGACAACTAAAATTTAAAAACTTAAGAATTCAGTAAATATAAAACCTATTTGCTAAAATCAAAATGAGTCAACACCAAGACGGCTGCTGCATGTACAATACTCATCGTTATAATAATTGCAACCCATTCTACAATCTTACACTGCCTAAAAATGAATGCATATACAGTATATTTTTATATTAATTTAATTTTATTTATCCTGCTCCCTACTGTATATAATATATTTTAGTGTAAATATAAATAAATATATTGAAAAAATAGTTAAAAACAGATTAACGGCTAGATTACAAGTTTTTCATTTTGAGCTGTTCGGTGCTAATGAGCAGTTTTCTCTCACGCTCACTTACCTGCAGCCCTGGTATTACGGGTTTTTACAAACCCAGCGTTAAAAGGCAAGAAGTGAGCGTAGAGCAAAGTTTTGCTCCTTACCGCACTCCAATACCAGCGCTGCTTAAGTCAGCGGTGAGCTGGTCGTACGTGCACGTGTACGATTTCCCCATAGGAATAAATGGGGAGAGCCAGCTGAGAAAAAGTCTAAGACCTGCAAAAAAGCAATGTAAAGCTCAGTAACGCAGCCCCATTGATTCCTATGAGGAAATTAAATTTATGTCTACACCAAATACCCTAACATGAACCCCAAGTCTAAACACCCCTAATCTTACACTTATTAACCCTAATCTGCCGCCCCCGACATCTGCATTATACTTATTAACCCCTAATCTGCCGCTCCGGAGACACCGCCGCAACCTACATTATACTTATGAACCCCTAATCTGCTGCCCCCAACATCACCGCCACCTACATTATGTTTATTAACCCCTAATCTGCTGCCCCAATGTCGCCGCCACCTACCTACACTTATTAACCCCTAATCTGCCGTCCCCAATGCCGCCGCCACTATAATAAACATATTAACCCCTTATCCGCCGCACTCCCGCCTCGCAAACATTAGTTAAATATTATTAACCCCTAATCTGCCATACCTAACATCGCTGCCACCTACCTATACTAAATGTATTAACCACTAAACCTAAGTCTAACCCTAACCCTAACACCCACTAACTTAAATATAATTTAAAAAAATCTAAATAAAATTACTATCATTAACTAAATTATTCCTATTTAAAACTAAATACTTACCTATAAAATAAACCCTAAGCTACCTACAATATAATTAATAGTTACATTGTAGCTAGCTAAGGGTTTATTTTTATTTTACAGGCAAGTTTGTATTTATTTTAACTAGGTAGAATAGTTATTAAATAGTTCTTAACTATTTAATAACTACCTAGCTAAAATAAATACAAAAGTACCTGTAAAATAAAACCTAACCTAAGTTACAATAACACTTAACACTACACTATGATTAAATAAATTAACTAAATTAAATACAATTAGCTAAAATACAAAAACAAACAAACAGTAAATTACAGAAAATAATAAACAAATTACAGATATTTAAACTAATTACACATAATCTAATAGCCCTATCAAAATAAAAAGCCCCCCCAATAAAAAAAACCTAGCCTAAACTAAACTACCAATAGCCCTTAAAAGGGCCTCTTGCGTGGCATTGCCCCAAAGTAATCAGCTCTTTTACCTGTAAAAAAAATACAAACAACCCCCCAACAGTAAAACCCACCACCCACACAACCAACCCCCCAAATAATATACTATCTAAAAAACCTAAGCTCCCCATTGCCCCGAAAAGGGCATTTGGATGGGCATTGACCTTAAAAGGGCAGTTAGCTCTTTTGCAGCCCAAACCCTAATCTAAAAAATAAAACCCACCCAATACACCCTTAAAAAAACCTAACACTAACCCCCTGAAGCGGCAGAAGTCTTCATCCAACTCGGGCCGAATTCCTCAACGAAACCGGGAGAAGTCTTCATCCAAGCCGGGCGAAGTGGTCCTCCAGACGGGCAGAAGTCTTCATCCAGGTGGCATCTTCTATCTTCATCCATCCAACGCGGAGCGGCTCCATCTTCAAGACATCCGGTGTGGAGCATCCTCTTCAAACTACGGCTTCTTACTGAATGACAGTTCCTTTAAGTGATGTCATCTAAGATGGCGTCCCTTAGATTCAGATTGGCTGATAGAATTCTATCAGTCAATCAGAATTAAGGTAGAAAAAATCCTATTGGCTGATGCAATCAGCCAATAGGATTGAAGTTCAATACTATTGGTTGTTCCAATCAGCCAATAGAATGCAAGCTCAATCCTATTGGCTGGTTGCATCAGCCAATAGGATTTTTTCTACCTTAATTCCGATTGGCTGATAGAATTCTATCAGTCAATTGGAATTAAGGTAGACAAAAATCCGATTGGCTGATGCCATCAGCCAATAGGATTGAAGTTCAATACTATTGGCTGATCCAATCAGCCAATAGGATTGAGCTTGCATTCTATTGGTTGTTCCAATCAGCCAATAGAATGCAAGCTCAATCCTATTAGCTGCTTGCATCAGCAAATAGGATTTTTTCTACCTTAATTCCGATTGGCTGATAGAATTCTATCAGCCAATCAGAATCTAAGGGACACCATCTTGGATGATGTCACTTAAAGGAACCATCATTCAGTAAGAAGCTGTCATTTGAAGAGGATGCTCCGCGTCGGATGTCTTGAAGATGGAGCCGCTCCACGTCGGATGGATGAAGATAGAAGATGCCGTCTGGATGAAGACTTTCCCCCGTCTGGAGGAGCACTTCGCCTGGCTTGGAAGAAGACTACTCCCGGCTTCGTTGAGGACTTCGGCCTGGTTGGATGAAGACTTCTGCTGTTTCTTTGAGGATGGATGTCCGGTCTTCGGAACTGTAAGTCGATCTTCAAGGGGTTAGTGTTAGGTTTTTTTAAGGGTGTATTGGGTGGGTTTTATTTTTTAGATTAGGGTTTGGGCCGCAAAATAGCTAGCTGCCCTTTTAAGGGCAATGCCCATCCAAATGCCCTTTTCAGGGCAATGGGGAGCTTAGGTTTTTTTGAGATAGTATTTTATTTTGGGGGTTGGTTGTGTGGGTGGTGAGTTTTACTGTTGGGGGACTGTTTGTATTTTTTTTACAGGTAAAAGAGCTGATTACTTTAGGAAATGCCCCGCAAAAGGCCCTTTTAAGGGCTATTGGTAGTTTAGTTTAGTCTAGGGTTTTTTTTGGGGGGGGGGTTTATTTTGATAGGGCTATTAGATTAGGTGTAATTAATTTAAATATCTGTAATTTGTTTATTATTTTCTGTAATTTAGTGTTTTTTTGTAATTTAGCTAATTTAATTTAATTTAGGTAATTGTATTTAATTTAGTTAATTTATTTAATTATAGTGTAGTGTTAGGTGTTATTGTAACTTAGGTTAGGTTTTATTTTACAGGTACTTTTGTATTTATTTTAGCTAGGTAGTTATTAAATAGTGAATAACTATTTAATAACTATTCTACCTAGTTAAAATAAATACAAACTTGCCTGTAAAATAAAAATAAACTCTTAGCTAGCTACAATGTAACTATTAGTTATATTGTAGCTAGCTTAGGGTTTATTTTATAGGTAAGTATTTAGTTTTAAATAGGAATAATTTAGTTAATGATAGTAATTTTATTTAGATTTATTAAAATTAAAATTTAAGTTACGGGGTGTTAGGGTTGGGCTTAGACTTAGCTTGTATGTTCCGATCAGCCAATAGAATGCAAGCTCAATCTGATTGGCTGATTGGATCAGCCAATCCGATTGAACTTGAATCGGAGTGGCTGATTCAATCAGCCAATCAGATTTTTCCTACCTTAATTCCGATTGGCTAATAGAATCCTATCAGCCAATCGGAATTTGAGGGATGCCATCTTGGATGACGTCACTTAAAGGAACCTTCATTCATCGGGTAGTCGTCGTTGAAGAAGGATGTTCCACACCAGAGGTCTTGAAGATGGAGCCGCTCCTTATCGGATGGCTGAAGATAGAAGATGCCGCTTGGATGAAGATGTCAGCCGGTCCGGATGTCCTCTTCTGCCCGGATAGGATGAAGACTTCTGCCGCTCCGGATGTCTTCTGTTGGTCCATCGGTGCCCGGCTGGGTGAACACGGCTCAAGGTAGGGAGATCTTCAATGGGGTAGTGTTAGGTTTATTTAAGGGTGGTTTGGGTTAGAGTAGGGGTATGTGGGTGGTGAGTTGTAATGTTGGGGGGTGGTATTGTGTTTTTTTTTTACAGGCAAAAGAGCTGATTTCTTTGGGGCATGCCCCGCAAAAAGCCCTTTGAAGGGCTGGTAAGGTAATAGAGCTGTTAACTTTTTTAATTTAGATTAGGGTAGGGAATTTTTTTTATTTTGGGGGGGCTTTGTTATTTTATTAGGGGGCTTAGAGTAGGTGTAATTAGCTTAAAATTCTTGTAATCTTTTTTAATTTTTTTGTAATTTAGTGTTTGTTTTTTTTGTAATTTAGTTTAGTTTATTTAATTGTATGTAATTGTAGTTAATTTATTTAATTAATTTATTGATAGTTTAGTGTTAGGTTTAATTGTAACTTAGGTTAGGATTTATTTTACAGGTAATTTTGTAATTATTTTAACTAGGTAGCTATTAAATAGTAAATAACTATTTAATAGCTATTGTACCTAGTTAAAATAAATACAAAGTTGCCTGTAAAATAAATATAAATCCTAAAATAGCTACAATATAATTATTCGTTATATTGTAGCTATATTAGGGTTTATTTTACAGGTAAGTATTTAGATTTAAATATGAATACTTTATTTAATAAGAGTTAATTTATTTTGTTAGATAAAAATTATATTTAATTTAGGGGGGGTGTTAGGGTTAGGATTAGACTTAGCTTTTGGGGTTAATACATTTATTATAGTAGCGGCGAGGTTCGGTTGGCAGATTAGGGGTTAATACTTGAAGTTAGGTGGCGGCAATGGTAGGGAGGGCAGATTAGGGGTTAATACTATTTATTATAGGGTTTGCGAGGTGGGAGTGCGGCGGTTTAAGAGTTAAAACATTTATTAGAGTGGCGGGAGGTCCGGTCGGCAGATTAGGGGTTAATAAGTGTAGGTAAGGTAGCGACAACATTGGGGGGGCAGATTAGGGGTTAATAAATATTATGTAGGTGTCGGTGATGTTAGGGGCAGCAGATTAGGGGTACATAGGTATAATGTAGGTTGCGGCAGTGTCCGGAGCGGCAGATTAGGGGTTAATAGTGTAATGCAGGGGTCAGTGATAGCGGGGGCAGCAAATTAGGGGTTAATAAGTGTAAGGTTAGGGGTGTTTAGACTCGGGGTACATGTTAGGGTGTTAGGTGCAGACTTAGAGAGTGTTTCCTCATAGGAAACAATGGGGCTGCGTTAGGAACTTAGCGCTGCTTTTTTGCAGATGTTAGGTTTTTTTCTGTCCAAACTGCCCCATTGTTTCCTATGGGGGAATCGTGCACGAGCACGTTTTTCAAGCTAGCCGCTACCGTAAGCAACGCTGGTATTGAGAGTTGAAGTGGCGGTAAATATGCCTGTACGCTCCCTTTTTGGATCCTAATGCAGCCCTTCAGAGTACTCTAAATACCAGCGTTGTTTAGAAGCAGCGCTAGAAAAAAAACACACGTAGCTAACGCACCCCTTTGGCCGCAAATCTCTAAATCTAGGTGTATGATTTGTATTTTCAGAGAACTTGGGTTGCAACCATGGCAGTCAAGAAAATATTTAGGAACACTATGTTTAAGTAATTTTTATTTGATGTTATAAATATGTTCATTAATTCTGCGCCTAGCTTTTTTTTTTTAGTGCGGCCAACATATAGGAGGCCACACCCACATTCTAATAAATATACAATATATGTGGAGTCGCAATTACTTTTGAACATACTATTAAATGTTAATTCACTATTGTGAAATGTAGGCACTTTATTGCACCTGGTTTTACCACATCTCATGGTGCCTTTCCATTCTTTGAGCCAATTATCACCCCCTTTATCATTATCTTTCCCTTTGTTAGGTGGTTTAATTTTACTTGGGGCCAGTATATTTCTTAAACTTTTGCCTTTCTTATAGGTGATGGTAGGTTTGATGTCTAGATGTGGTCCTAAGAAGGGATCAGATCTTAACAAGGGCCAGTGTTTCTTTAGAATGCTTTCTAACTTCTTGGAGCCTTCATTAAAGGTGGTGATGAATCTTAGTGTATTGAGATTTTATTAGTTCTTTATGTAAACTAGTCCCTAATGCTAGATGCTCATTCTGTTTACTAAAGAAGGACCTCCTATCTCTAGATGCTGCTTTGGATCATGCTTCTTGTATAAATTCTTGGCTGTATCCCTTATCTATAAATTTATTTTCAAGAATATTGGCTTCTATTTCATAATCTGGTATGTGAGTGCAATTTATTTTTATACGTAAGAACTTGCTATATGGAACGTTATTTAGCCAGCTCTTTTTATGTTCGCTTTTGACCTGTATAAAACTATTTCGGTCAGTGCTTTTTCTATAATTCTTGACTGCTACTTTGCCTTGATTGTCCTTAAAGAGTATCAAATCTAAAAATTCAATTTGTTCCTTTGAACATGATTTTGTGAATGATAGATTAAAATTATTATTATTAATATGATTCATAAAGCTATTTATTTCTTCCAATCCTCCCTTCCATAAAATAATATCATCAATATACCAAGCATATGCTAAAATGTTATTCATATGTGTATTGTTATCCCAGATGTACTCATTCTCAAATGCATTGACATATAGATTTGCATATGATGGGGCAAAAGTTGTCCCCATTGCTGTTCCCCTTGTTTGTACATAAAATTTATTCTGAAAGATAAAATAATTATGATATAAAATATAACCTATACAGTCAATTAAAAATTGAATATGGTTAGAAGAGATAGACCATTTAGACAGCTCTGCTTTAGTTTTCTGCATGCCGTTGTCATGTAGAATGCAACGTCGCACGTGAGCCAAATCATGTCATCGTCCCAGGTCATCCCTTCAAACTAAGCAATTACCTCAGTTGTATATTTGAGGTATGCCTTTGTCGATTTAACTAAAGGTTGCAGATAAAAATCTACATATTTTGATAAACTATCTGTAATGGACCCAATACCAGATATTATTGGTCTACCTGGGGGATTTAAATGGTCCTTATGTACCTTTGGTAAATTATATATAATTGGAGTATTTGGTTGTGGGGTAAAATATATTTATACTCGTTTTCATTGAGAATACCTTCTGTTTTTGCCTTAATTAATAATTTATTTGATTCCTTACTGTATATTTCTGAAGGATCTTTTGGAAGGATTTTATATGTTTTTGTATCACTTAAAAGGTTAAATGCCTCTTTAAGGTAATCCTCTCTTTTCTGGATTACTATACCCCCGCATTTTTCGGCTGGGCGTATGATGATTTCCTCATTGTTAACTAGTTTCATAAGGGACCTTCTTTCTAAAATAGTTAAGTCGTCATTATGTTTATTTAAAAATGTTTTTTATTTTGCAAATTGTTCCTCAATATCTTTGGGGACTAATTTATTAAACATTGATAACTGTTCGCCCAGAGAGCCTACAGGGTTAAATGTAGATTTTGCTTTAAATTTGGAATGTTGTTTTTCAGGTTCCATTATATGCTGAGACAAATTTAATGTATCTATATATTCATTTAGAGTTTTTTCTGTTGGGATTTCTTCCCTCAATTGGTTTGTCTGATCAGTATTTTCTAGATCCTTTAAGATTTGTAGTATACCTAAGTCCCCTGACTCTAATGATATTGATTACAATTGCCTCTATTTACTGGGTTCTTAAGGAGATATCTCTTTGATTGTAAGTTTCCTTACATATTTATATACATCTACAAACATTTTGAATTTGTTGGGTTTTGATTTTGGAGCAAAATTAAGACCTTTCTGAAGAAGGTTAATATCATAAGAATCTAAGCTAATTTCAGCTAAATTAAAGATAACACTCTTAGCATCACCTAGTCTTTTCTTTTTCTTCCTGCTTGCCTGTATAAGTTTTTCTGCTCTATTTCCTCTTCTCTTTCTAGAGACCTTTTTCTTTATCTCATTCTGTCTCGTTGTAAGGGATTGGGGTTTCTTATTTGGTCTGCCCCTATAAAATGTTGGATCTCATGTGTTCCTTTGGGTTTTGCCCCTCTTATTTCCCAGTTTGGGATATTTTGTTGATTTGGATTATGCGCTAATGTTTCAAACGTATTACTAGTAGTAAAATGTGAAAAGTGTTGGCGACTGGTATCGTCATTTTCTCTAAAACTATCTCTCTGTCTCCATTGTTAACGTTGGTTTGAGTAATCTTGTTTATTATGCGGAGTATAATGCTGATTATGAAAGTTTTGTCTATTCTGCTGAGTATAGTCCCTATCATTCTTAGTTTTATATTTCATGTGTGTATGATAATTGTTATTTCTGGAATTGTAATTCTTATTTTTGGACTTTTCATGATGTCCTCCTTGATTATTGTAATTCATATTATGATAAGAATGAGGATTTATTTTGTTTGCACTATGTTGTTGCATGTAATCTCTTCTATAAGAGACCCTAGGTGTGGCAGGTCTTTGATCTACCTTTTGAATGTTATTATTAGTTGTAACATCATCTGAATAATTCTGGAGAGATTCCTGTTCCTTATGCTCTTTCTCATAGGTATAAACCTTATTGTTTTTAAAGTCTTCAATATCTCTCTATTTTTCTGTTTTTTACCTTGTAGTTCTCTATCGAGTTGACTGACTCTAAATTGAATGCTTTTTTTGCGATTCACCCATTTTTCTATATTTTTGTAAGGTATTTTTTACTAACAATTTCCTCAAGTTCAGATTTCAGATTATTTAGTCTGTGTTCCCTATACTTAATAAGAATTTTAATGAATTTGTTTGAGCACTCATGTGCTGCTGCTTCCCACTCAGTGGTAAACTCCACTTCATCTAGGTCAAAATCAGGCTGTTTAAAAACTCTTAGACCCCTATGAACTACTTTATGTGTCAGGTAATTTTCT
Source organism: Bombina bombina (assembly GCF_027579735.1). Lineage (NCBI taxonomy): Eukaryota > Metazoa > Chordata > Amphibia > Anura > Bombinatoridae > Bombina > Bombina bombina. The sequence continues at coordinate 374,841,473 of NC_069499.1, forward strand.
AAGAGAATCAAATCTTGCCAGTCTCTGGTATCTTGGCACAAAAGTTTTTCCAAGGATTTAAACAGTTCCTCTGGGTCATTTTCTACTGGGTTAATACCCTCCACAGTGGAATCTAATAAATTTAAATCCCATTTCTGGTAGCTCTGTGTGGATTATTGCCAAACTCTTTTAATACTATATTAAACATAGTGTTTGACATAGTTTCAGCTATTTGTTCAGCCATAGGTTCAGACATGTAAGCAGCAATTATAAGGAACATTTGTTATACACAATATGAACACAAGAAAATTAATTGTGCTAGGTTCTGCCCATAAAATTATGTTTCCTTATTGTTATTTAAATATATATACACACACACAACCTCCTATTGTAAAAACATTCTAGTATACCTTATATTGTTACTCCATAAGAAAAAAAAAAGAAAAAAAGAAGAAAAAAAAAGAATATTAAATAGTGACTGAGACCTCACAATAATCACTCAGAAATCTCACAAAAACTCTTAACAAGATCTGAGCATAGTTCTGCTTATTTGCACTGTTCTTAATGTTGTAGTTTTTTTACAGTACCTTTTAGGGTTACCTGTATGAAAGGGTTAACGTATAGTGTCCCATAAAGCTGTCAATTTACTAGTCTCTGATTGAGATAAAGTCCTAGGGCATCAAATGATGATGAAGAGGTGAAGCAATATATAGAACCTTTGATAGGATTTGAAGGAGTAATCCTTTAAGTTACAGAGAGAGTTGTAATGCCAAATCCATGCAGACTTTGTCCAGCTAGGTATTCCCAGAACCTTAGCTCAGGTGCAGTAACATGAACTTTCTCTCCATTGATGTCTATGGGGAAAAATGTGCACGAGCATGTCAAGTCAAGCCTTGGGTTTTGTGTGGTATGGAGCTTTACTCACCATACCCCACATACAAAAATGTTTTTTAAGTAACTTGTAATGGCAGCGCTATGGAGAGTGCGATACTGCTCATTTTTTGCATTATTTACGCACCCAGTTTAAAGTACAACTTGTAATCTTGGTGATTATAATGTATTGCATTGTTTACTACATTTTTAACCATATGCATTCTTTTTACATTTTTGTTTTATCATTCTCATATGTCATGATACATATTTATATATATACAGTATAAACTAATAATATACTTCTAATCTGCTTGGTCTGGTGTTTCTCACTGAAAAAACTGACTTACAGTACAACTTACATATGAGTAGTATTTAAAAGCTCATAACTTGATCAGCACAGGAGTAAGAAAAGGTTTAACAGCAAAGGGTTAAAAATACTGTATAACATGTTCTATATAATATTTAAATGCACTGTATTAGAAGCAATGTGAGAAGATACAGTATCATACTTTTCAAGATAAATAAGCTATTATGTTGTTCTTATTTTTCATATACGTTTTTTCTTATTCTTTAATAATGCATGTTTTTTCTATTGACAATACCTGATAAGTAATAAACTTATGTGCAACATTATTATGCTCAACTATTTTTTAAGAAACAAGATGATCAAAGAGCAAGTCAATTTAATGATGCAAACCAGACATCATCTTATTTCCTTGTTTCTTGGTTATAATTTCTATTTTCTGACAATGGAACATGTCTTTGATGCATTGTTTTTTTTTCCCATACTGAGTTTCTCATTTTTGTTTGGCCAAAAACAAAGAGAAAATAAACAACAACAACAATAACATTAATATTTCTCTGCTGCTAATCAGCTGTAATATTGTATCCCAAGCCTATATTTTTTGGCACAAAAAAGAAATTGCAATTTTGTCTTAAATTTTCAATTTGAAAATATATACTTTTCAAAAACATTCTACAAATATTATATAGGATGCGTAAACACTAAAACACCCTTTGAGGTGTCATTCTTCTGGGATGATTTACAAGCTCTGCTGTTTCTCAATGTAAAAATATGGTGCTGGATGCCTTGATGCATGATTATGCCCAGGGGGGCTCAAAAGTCACATGATGTGTTTTATCTTTGAAGAATAAAGTAAGAGACTTTTTTTTCAAGAAATTCTGTGGTGCTGTAGAATTGATTCTGTATTGCTGTACTACTTAGGGGGGAAGCAGTAGACCCTCCTATGTACACCAAATAGTTATAGAAAGATTGGAGTGGTGAATGGATCGTATAGTGCTGTACCCAGTTTGAAATTCTTGATGCTAGTCAGAAAGATTACCTATCTTGAAACCATGTCCACCCACTTTGTGATAAATGAGAGCCTTAGACTCATTAACGATATAATTGTATCAGTATTTTATTATCAGCTCTTCTACAATACCCATACAGCTTCCAGTTAAGCTTTGGAGAGTTCAAAAAGCACAATTAATGTTTTTAAAGGGATGGTAAATTCTATAATTTTAAAAATGCTAGGATTTACCATCAAAAACTGTATAGGTACTTCTATTTCGCAGTGGCTTCCGCGCTAACCTAAGCATCTCTGGTCACCCAATGGGCAACTCATTTTTTGCAATGAGCTAACGTTTCCACCTCTTAGCCAATAGCTGTGCTTGTCTAAAGCATAATGCCAAAGGGCAAGCATGGCTATTGACTAAGAGGTGGAAACGTCACCTCATTGAAAAAACTGACCTATTCATTAGTTGTTGTTTTTTTTAAAATATTGTTTATGAAATTATGATTAACCACATTTGAGGAGTAGTCAGTGTATAAATAATTGAAATTAATTTTAGGATAATAGTAATTTTTTAAGCAGCATGTAACTCTAAACATCATGTTAGTTATCTTAAGTCATCAATGAGAAATAATCACCAATCAAAATTAGTTTATGAAGGATTGCATGAATGATTGATATAAATATAATATATGCTATCATAACCAGAAGTGTTAGCATTTGTTAACCTAATATAATCAGTAAACATAATAATATCATTTTATGCCAATTTCCTAGCAAATTGATGCTTATTGTTCTTACCTAGAAGATATCCTTCTTGCATTTCTCCATTCTGAAGCATTTTAAGATGAGAACAAAATTTATGAATCATGGCAAGACCCAGAGAATCCTTCACAGACACTAATTATCCTTAAGTGTAAGTTGGCAATCATTTTCATATTTTTAGAATAAAAGTGCTTGTGAATTCTGGTAAATAAGTTATAAAGAGATCTTGACTCAAACCAACACACCAAGAAAAAAGTTTGTCCAGCAGCTACACCAAAACATAACTTTATTGTCCATATTAAAACATAATGAGCTCACAGATACAATGGGTACCACACAGCTTAATAAAGCTTAAACAATTATACAACAGCTGATCTATTTTAAGTCAATATTGCTTAGTCGTTGGTTTAAACAACACAAGGGCATGTAACTCTTACTTTAAAGGTATATAATCGCCATGACTTTCCATAATAACTTGTATATCAAATTATTGTGATTATAAAAATATATCCATAAAGCCATCTTTGCACCTAAAACACATAAAACTGTAGACTGAAACTGCAATACATCTAAACCTAGAAGAGAAAAAATATTGCAATAATAAAATAATATATGTGCTAATGCACTGTTACAGAGAACTGTCACAACCCAAGGGTTGTAGGTTCGATCCCGGTAAGGTCCACTCAGCCTTTCATCCTTCCGAGGTCGGTAAAATGAGTACCATTAAGTTGGGTAATAATAAATACCTGTTATCAGTGCCGTGAGTTGATTAAGTTCAAGGTTGTGCGCTATACAAGTATCCAATTATTATATATATACATTTGTGTGATATGATGTTTTACTTGAAAAGTGATGTCACTAGTAATATATGTATACATACAACATTGTGACAATGCAGATATTATTTTAGAATTTCATGCAAAATATATTTTTAACTGCATCTTTTTTTTATATTTTAGTGAAGTAAACACAAATTAATTAATACTGACATGTAAATAAATACATATTCATACTTACATATTCTTTTTGTCGTGCATGCATTTTTTTGTCACTGCAGTTTTTCTTACTCTTTGCTGTTGATAAACAGCATTTAAGTACACTAACAAAATAGAACATTAAAAACAAACAAGACAAAATCTAATTATCTTTTGTTACAGCGTACCATATGCTTCTTGCAGCATCAAACAAACACGTGCTAAACATTTAAACATCTAAGGAATGCTTAATACAAACGTGATAGGCTAAACAGAAGGGAAAATAACCAAGTATTTGGGAATTTGGATTTTATTAACATCTTGTAAAAGTACTTAATAGGATAAAGTGGAATGATAAATGTATACTCATTATCAAATGGTATTTCATTATTGCCATAAAAGGTCTATGATGCACTCTTTCTCACCTGAAATGGAAGTAAAGAAGCAGTGGTCATAAGACCTTTTAGGTGGCGGACGGAAATCATCCTGATCAATACCATTGTGATGATTGACACCCCCTGCTAGAGGCCGCAAGTGAGCAGGGAGCAGCATTGCACAAGCATTTCACTAGAAATGCTTGTGCAATTTTAAATGCTGACAGCTACAGAAAAATGTCCACTCGACTTTAGATAAATCTACCCCTATGAATTTTTCAGCACCCAGATAGCAGCTGCCAAAAAATGACAATGTTATACAGAATGACGGATTTAAAGGGACATGGAACCCAATTTTTTTCTTTCAGGATTCAAATAATGCATTCCATTTTAAACAACTTTCCAATTTACTTCTATTGTAAAATGTTCTTTGTTCTCTTGGTATCTTGTGTTGAACTCAGGAACATAAGCTCAGGAGCGTGCACGTGTCTGCAGTACTATATAAAAGCAGTTTTACAACAATGTTATCCTTTTGCACTGGATAGCAGCACTATTTTCTGCCATGTAGTGCTCCAGAAACCTACTCAGGTATCTTTTCAACAAAGAATAACATGGGAGCGAAGCAAATTGGAAACTTTTTTTTAAATTATGTGCTCTGTCAAAATCATTTAAAAACCCGTGTCCAGAAAGTGCTTCACATATCTTTTTAAATATGTTTACAGTCTGAGAAATTTTGCAGGCTATTAGAAAAAAAAAATATCAGTTAAAGGGACATTATACACCCATATTTTTGTATCTTTATTGGATGTAGCATGTTGCTAACATGTAGTGTATCCCTAATGAGCATTGGTAACATAATGGAAATATATTATTTTTCTAGCCGAATGCTCTATTTTTTCATACTTACCAAGCCCAAATAGATTGTCAGAATACGTTTGGCCACTCTGGCTATGTGCGCTCCTGTAAACAGCATGTGTGCCATTAGCCTTGTCTTCCGCGCTCCTTCAGCATTGGATTGCGGCAGCGCCAAAGGAGTGTCATGATCCCATGCTTCTCATTGGCGGTGACGACAGCTCTATTGTGTGGAACGCAATAAAATGCTCCTCACAATAGAACTGTCAGCTAGTGTTAGTAATAGTCATAAGGATTGTAAGCTCTGCAAGGCACAAACTTCACAGTACTGCTGAACACATTGTTGGCATGAGGCTGTCTTACTGAACCCCACTAATGTGCAAACTCTCACAGCGCTTCTTCTGCTGATTAGCAGTATTACATGCTATAAATATATTTCCCAGCATTGCATAAACAGCTAATCTAGCAAGCAGAGAGGATGTGGGACACCAATTTGCCGTTTACATTTATCAGGTGATATGGCAAAAAAAAAAGGCAAATGAACGAAGAACAAGGAGCACCGGATCTGTTTTAAAACACCTTTTATTTGAAGAAACAGCAGATAAAATCTTATAAATCTTCTGCATACAGTGAGGAAGAAAGGAAGGAATGGAACAGAGCCCCCCCACCTGCTAGAATACTGTAACGGCTGATGCGTTTCGGCTTTATGCCTTACTCCAAGCCATATAAAAAACACTGAAATAGTGCTTCTTTTAAAAACATGCTCTAGCTATTTGATTGGCCCAAATTCCAACCACACAAATCTTGCAGATTTTTTAACCATTTCATGGCCTCTAGTATGAGTTTGCTCACTAATAAACTTGCACCTCAATGTACACTTTTTCTCTACACTTCCAAGTGCTTGTTTAATATGTTTAGTATTCAGTGTGCAGGGTTTATAATAATCATATCTAACTCTGTCCCTTATTATTATTTGATATAATTATAAATATAAACACTTATTGAACCCTTGCCTAAATGCATTAGTAATGTCGCTGGAAGCTTTCCCTTTTAATCTACGCTGTTATTCCAAATTAAATTAATGGATCAATATCGCAAAGCCATATATATAATAATAATAATAGACTGGGGCCATTCCTACACTTCTACAGTTTATTATATACAACATACTCAATACAATGCAATAAAACCCTTGCTACCTTTTACTCAGGTCTCTGTTGAAATAAAATTGTATCACCAGAAATTAATCAGGTCATACTGGGAGTTGAGTCCCTCAGGGACTCTAGTTTTCAGACGAAAGATCCAATAGATCTCCCTTTTTGCCAACATCTCAGTCCTGTTACCACCTTTACTCTTATTTTTAACTTGTTCAATAATAGTCCAGCTAAAACTGTCTGTTCTCTTGTTGTGTATTTGTGTAAAATGTTTAATTAGTGGAGTAGTGAGTATTCTTTGTTTAATGTCAGACAAGTGCTCCTTCATTCTTGTCCTTACCTCTCTTGTGGATAAACCTGTATATTGGAGCCGACAATCTGAGCAAGTGATAAGATATATTACAGAAGTTGAACGACATTTCAAACAATTCTTTTTGGAAAAGATTTCTCCTTTTACAGTTGACTGAATCTGGTCTCCCGTGGTCACCTTTTCACAGACTTTACAAGCTGCAAAATTGCACTTGCATATGCCATTGAACCTTAGCCACGGGAACCACTTGCAGACATATTCGATTTTAACTCTGTAGGCGCTATCATATTGCCTATTGATCTGTTCTTTCGAAATGCAAATTTACATCCATTTTTCACTATCCCAATTAAGCCATCATCTGCTGCCAACATATTAAAATGAGATTTCACTATCCTGCATACTTCTTCATATTGATTGGAGTAGTCTGTTAAGAACAGGACTGTATTCTGGAGTGTATGTGAGTTTAGGGGAAATGAACAGAGGAAGTATTGCATCCACTTCTCATCCTATGCCGCACAAAACAAAAGAGCCGTGAATGCTTGCTTGTTCAAGAGGCCCAATTGTCCAACCTGTGAGGGATGAAGCCTTTCCCACACAAGTATACTCTGTGGAATCTGATGAAGTTGATCCCCAGAAGGAGAGCACAATGAGAGCTGTATTGTCTCTCAAGCCATATAAAAGATCAGGCCAAAGTTTTGCTTCGTGGTTGGTATTTCTGTGACTTGCCGTGTATCTATAGGCATACACCTGCTGTAGTGTTCACTCTTCTCATGTTGGACCTTGATGGTGATGGTCACATCGTTCTGGGCTGCATTTCCCCTCCGCTTCCGTGCATCAGGGGAACAGTGACTACCCGAATTCACCAGCTCATTACATACCAACATTTTCTGCACTGGGTCAGTGGCTGCTTTCAGCTCCCGGATGAGCGTCCGTTGGTGGCTATTCAGTGACGTTAGTAGATTGCGTAGTAGGTGGATGATTTGCTTCTCCATCTTTGTAGGTAAAGCTGTGCCGAGGGAGTAGCGTGCTTGTGAGCATTGTAAGGCGGTAGTAGTTGTAGTTGCTTGCTTGTGTAGATGCATCCGAAGCCAAAGTATATGGAGCAATTTGCTGTATCCTATAAGTGGCTATGCATAGTAGGTGTGATCTTAAGATGGCGGCTCTTACTTCACTGCAGTCCCAAACAGCTTTTTGATTGTCAGTTTATTGATACTATCTCTTCATATAAGTGATACAGATAGCTTGTCCTGCAGTCTAGGACTTAGACACATGTAGGTTCACATAAAAGACACTGTGACTTGCACATACTAATGTTATATTCGACCGATGAACAGGAGCTCTCAGGTCACACATCTTGCTCCCTCGGCTGCTGGCTTCGCCCCCCTATTTTATATATTATTTAATATACTTTTTTTTTTGTTAGTATAGGGATCCCCGTCCAACCCATATTTTTTTTCTGAAATGTAGGTGTTATGCCCTACACAGAAAAACACAAATTTGGTACAGGATGCTCTTTGCATCAGACGCATGTCATGCTGAGAAAGCACTTGATCACTGATAGTGTGAGGGGTCATGGTAATTGCCTTTGAAAGGTAAAAGCACCAATGAAAACATTGCATATAATTAACCCCTATCTTGTTCACTTGCAGCCTTAAAGGGATAGTAAGTAAGTCTATTTTCATCAAGGTAGAAAAAACATGCTATTAATATTTAACCTCATCTTAAGTTATTAGAAATGCATTAATCAAAAAAGCTAATTAGGATATGTGCAGACGTTGTCAGAAACAGAAAGATAGTATATTTAGTGTCTAATAAACAGATCCACATCCATACGAGAATTTAAACCACTAGGGAATCTGGCATTCAGGTGTAGAATCCAAAATACCTCTTTTTCATTCAGTTTTGTCTTCCCTATTGCCACCTCTCCTACCTACTGGGACAAAATATTTTCCCTGAACATTTAATAAAGAACTATCTGAGTTGTGCTGTATTCTAAAATGTCTGACTATGGGTGTGTTACAATCAGGGTCCCCTATAGCCCTTAGATGTTCTAAAAATCTGTCTCTGAGAGCCCTCTTGGTTTTACCTATATACCTGTGTACTTGTATGTTGCATCCAATAGATGTAAGTAAACCACACAGTAGTGTTACAGTTAAAAAAATAGCAGATCTCAAACTTGTTATTGGTAACTTTGGATTCAAAGATACTACCCTGGATCTCTGAACCTCTGTATACCATCTTGGACTTGCATTTGACCTGTGTATAAGTTCTTTTTAACATATATTAATATCAGTGCCATATCATCTTGATATGGAGACAACAGGAAATATAGACATTGAACAACCAATAGATCCTACAGAAGATTTTGTTTTTGAGGATTATACTAAAACCTAGAAATTACAATGCAGGACATACAAGGCTTGCTTAAACATGCTGAACTTAATATAGACAGTTTGTTAATACAAATGGACAATCTACCCAAGGAAGACATCAGACTTGAGCTTGACATAAAAACTTTTCTAATTTACCAGCAAAAACAACACATACCAAGGGGTTTAAGAATTAGCAAATGTCCTTCTTTTCATGTTACATGTCAGGAATCCATTGCAAAATGGAATGCAGCTTTATCCACCTTTTCAAGAACTGATAAGTTAACTCTTTAATTGAATATAAGAGAAAACAGAGAGTAGCTCTTATACAGCAAATGTGGGTGGTACAGGATGATTTAAAGTAATTTCAACTAGACCCTGACTAAAATATATGACAAGCAATTTAGACCGAATATGTTGGATTTTCAAAAGGAACTATGGGCTTTCAAAAAAAAAAAAAAAAAATAACAGAGACAGGGTTGATTATAATAATTATAATGTATACAAATGGTCATATAATACATTAATTAGAACAGACTTACGGCTAGATTTAGAGTTCTGCGGCCAAAGGGGTGCGTTAGCTACGCGTGCTTTTTTTCTCCCGCACCTTTTAAATACTGCTGGTATTTAGAGTTTACAGAAGGGCTGCGTTAGGCTCCAAAAAGGGAGCGTAGAGCATAATTTACCGCCACTGGAACTCTCAATACCAGCGGTACTTACGGACGCGGCCAGCTTCAAAAACGTGCTCATGCACGTTTCCCCCCTAGGAAACAATGGGGCAGTTTGAGCTGAAAAAAAACCTAACACCTGCAAAAAAGCAGCGTTCAGCTCCTAACGCAGCCCCATTGTTTCCTATGGGGAAACACTTCCTAAGTCTGCACCTAACACCCTAACATTTACCCCGAGTCTAAACACCCCTAACCTTACACTTATTAACCCCTAATCTGCCACCCCCACTATCGCTGACACCTGCATATTATTATTAACACCTAATCTGCTGCTCCGTACACCGCCGCAACCTACGTTATCCCTATGAACCCCTAATCTGCTGCCCCTAACCCCCGCCGAACCCTATATTATATTTATTAACCCCTAATCAGCCGTCCCAATGTCGCCGCTACTTACCTACAATTATTAACCATTAATATGCCGACCGGACCTCGCCGCTACTATAATAAATGTATTAACCCCTAATCTGCCTCACTAACCCTATAATAAATAGTATTAACCCCTAATCTGCCCTCCCTAACATCACCGACACCTAACTTCAAGTAGTAACCCCTAATCTGCCGACCGGATCTCACCGCTACTCTAATAAATTTATTAACCCCTAAAGCTAAGTCTAACCCTAACACTAACACCCCCCTAAGTTAGATATAATTATTATCTAACGAAATAAATTAACTCTTATTAAATAAATGAATCCTATTTAAAGCTAAATACTTGCCTGTAAAATAAACCCTAATATAGCTACAATATAAATTATAATTATATTGTTGCTATTTTAGGATTTATATTTATTTTACAGGCAACTTTGTATTTATTTTAACCAGGTACAATAGCTATTAAATAGTTAATAACTATTTAATAGCTACATAGCTAAAATAATTACAAAATTACCTGTATAATAAATCCTAACCTAAGTTACAATTAAACCTAACACTACACTATCAATAAATTAAATAAATAAACTACCTACAATTATCTACAATTAAACCTAACACTACACTATCAATAAATAAATTAAATACAAATTAATACACTAACTAAAGTACAAAAAACAAAAAAAGAACTAAGTTACAAAAAATAAAAAAGAACTAAGTTACAAAAAATAAAAAAATATTTACAAACATTATAAAAATATTACAACAATTTTAAGCTAATTACACCTTCTCTAAGCCCCCTAATAAAATAACAAAGCCCCCCAAAATAAAAAAATGCCCTACCCTATTCTAAAATAAAAATAGAAAAGCTCTTTTACATTACCAGCCCTTAAAAGGATCCATCTTCATCCCGCCGACGCAGAACATCCATCCTGCCTGACGACTTCCCGACGAATGACGGTTCCTTTAAATGACGTCATCCAAGATGGCGTTCCTCGAATTCCGATTGGCTGGTAGGATTCTATCAGCCAATCGGAATTAAGGTAGGAAAATTCTGATTGAGCTCACATTCTATTGGCTGTTCCGATAAGCCAGTAGAATGTGAGTTCAATCTGACTGGCTGATTGGATCAGCCAATCGGATTGAACTTGAATCTGATTGGCTGATTCCATCAGCCAATCAGAATTTTCCTACATTATTTCCGATTGGCTGATAGAATCCTATCAGCCAATCGGAATTTGAGGGACGCCATCTTGGATGACATAATTTAAAGGAACCGTCATTCATCGGGAAGTCGTCGGGCAGGATGAATGTTCCACGTCGGCGGGATGAAGATGGATCCGGAAGAAAGAAGATTGAAGATGCCGCTTGATAGAAGACTTCAGCCCCAATGATGGACCTCTTCAGCCCCCGCTTGATAGAAGACTTCAGCCCCGATGATGGACCTCTTCAGCCGCCGCTTGGATCAAGACTTCAGCCCGATTATGGACCTCTTCAGCCCGATGATGGATCTCTTCTGCCCCCGCTTGGGCTTGGATGAAGACTTCGGAGCCTCCTCTTGACCGATCAGTGATACCCGGCGTGGTGAAGACAAGGTAGGAAGATCTTCAGGGGCTTAGTGTTAGGTTTATTTAAGGGGGGTTTGGGTTAGATTAGGGGTATGTGGGTGGTGGGTTGAAATGTTGGTGGGGGGGTATTGTATGTTTTTTTTTTTCCAGGCAAAAGAGCTGAATTCTTTGGGGCATGCCCCGCAAAAGGCCCTTTTAAGGGCTGGTAAGGTAAAAGAGCTTTTTTATTTTTATTTTAGAATAGGGTAGGGCATTTTTTTATTTTAGGGGGCTTTGTTATTTTATTAGGGGGCTTAAAGTAGGTGTAATTAGCTTAAAATTGTTGTAATATTTTTATAATGTTTGTAAATATTTTTTTATAACTTAGTTCTTTTTTATTTTTTGTAACTTAGTTCTTTGTTTATTTTTTGTACTTTAGTTAGTGTATTAATTTGTATTTAATTTATTTATTGATAGTGTAGTGTTAGGTTTAATTGTAACTTAGGTTAGGATTTATTTTACAGGTAATTTTGTAATTATTTTAACTAGGTAGCTATTAAATAGTTAATAACTATTTAATAGCTATTGTACCTGGTTAAAGTAAAAACAAAGTTGCCTGTAAAATAAATATTAATCCTAAAATAGCTACAATATAATTATTATTTATATTGTAGCTATATTAGGGTTTATTTTACAGGTAAGTATTTAGCTTTAAATAGGAATAATTTATTTAATAAGAAATAATTTATTTCGTTAGATAAAAATTATATTTAACTTAGGGGGGTGTTAGTGTTAGGGTTAGACAGCTTTAGGGGTTAATAAATTTAATAGAGTAGCGGTGAGGTCCGGTCGGCAGATTAGGGGTTAATAAGTGTAGGTAGGTGTCGGCGATGTTAGGGAGGGCAGATTAGGGGTTAATACTATTTATTATATGGTTATTGAGGCGGGAGTGAGGCGTATTAGGGGTTAATAACTTTATTATAGTAGCGGTGAGGTCTGGTCGGCAGATTAGGGGTTAATAAGTGTAGGTAGGTGGCGGCAGATTAGGGGTTAAAATATATAATATAGGGGTCGGCGGTGTTAGGGGCAGCAGATTAGGGGTACATAGGGATAACGTAGGTTACGGCAATGTGCGGTCAGCAGATTAGGGGTTAAACAATTTTATTAGAGTGGCGGCGATGTGGGGGGACCTCGGTTCAGAGGTCATAGGTAGTTTATGGGTGTTAGTGTACTTTAGAGCACAGTAGTTAAGAGCTTTATGAACCAGCGTTAGCCCAGAAAGCTCTTAACTCCTGGCGTTTTGCTGCGGCTGGAGTTCTAACGCTCACTTCAGCCAAGACTCTAAATACCGGCGTTAGAAAGATCCCATTGAAAACATAGGATACGCAAATGGCGTAGGGGGATCTGCGGTATGGAAAAGTTGCGGTTGCAAAGTGAGCGTTAGACCCTTTCCTGACTAACTCTAAATACCAGCGGTAGCCCAAAACCAGCGTTAGGAGCCCCTAACGCTGGTTTTGACGGCTAACGCAAAACTCTAAATCTAGGCGAATGCTAATAAAAATAAGAAGATTAGACACAAAAGACCAAAAAGAAATAGACAGGTCACTTTCAGTGACACTGAATATGATTATGAGACATCTGATAGTGATTCAAATAAAGTGGTTGACTCTGTTACTGTCACATTGTCTGCTCTACACACGTCATCTACACATAACACTGAACAGTAAAAAAAAACTAGTTAGTCCCTCTACGTCCTATTATAAAATAAAAAAGACAAAAGTATTTAGAGGGGGTAGAAATATAAACTGTCAGAGACAAAGAAAAAAACAAGGGTACACATCAACAGATGGGAGCAATACATGCCCCAACTTATCAGGATCCCAGTACTCGATAGAAACTCCGACAGACTTACATACAAAAATGTGATAAATCTCTCAAGCTATGAGCTAAGTGCACATGGATTGTTTATTCTATCTAAGGGATTAGGTTATGCTCCATCGTTTCACTTCAACCTGTTCAAGACTATTTTGGATGTCAACAGATTTGTCAGGTACCTTACACTTAAACATTTCTTTGGAATAGGTTGAATCTGATACACATTTATTTGAGATATGTGAGAATGATAGTCAAAATCTTACTTTTAGTGAGTTATGTAGCATACATGACCTAGCACAATTACAATCATTAAGCAATGGAGAGACACAATTTGGTCATTCTTAATCCAATATACATTTGAAAAAATTGAAATGCAAAAGCAGGGGCCAAACAGTAGAAGTGTTCCAACATACCATAGAAACTCAACTTACACATCTCAAACAGAAAGTATCAGAATCTTCACTTATTAGGGACAATCTCACCTCTTTGGAGAGAAAGGCACTATAAGATCTTAAAAATACTAACCAGCTAGTTATACATGATTCTGACAAGTGAGGTAATGTTGTGGTTCTAAACAGAAAAAACTATGTCAGTGAGGCCTTATGGCAATTATTAGATACAGAAACCTACCTTATACTTAAATCAAATCCTACAAGGGAATACAAATCCACACTTAAATCCCTGGTTGAATTAGCAGACACATGTGGGGTTATCAAGTCCCATATGATTGACTATCTGATACCAGAATATCCCGTGACTGCTATTTTTCACTATTTCCTCAAAGTGCACAAAGATCTTCATAATCTCCCAGGCCGGTCTATTGTAGTTGGCATTGGGTCCCTTAATGAAACACTATCTGATTTGGTAGATTTTACAGCCCTTAGTAACATCTCTACCTGGGTATATTAAAGACACTACTGCACTAATTCAAGATTAAGTGGAAATAATCTTACCTATTGGTCTCTTTTGACGTTGCTTCTCTTTATACCACCATTCCCCATAATAAGGGGCTTATGGCGGTCGAACATTTTATACTCAATTGCTCAAATTTATCAGAGGAAACTATACACTTTCTTTTACTGGCTATTGAATACTTACTAACCCACATTTTTTTTTTTTTTTGAGGACAAGTATTATCTCCAGAGATGTAGTACCGCTATGGGTGCCAAATTTTCCCCATCCTATGCCAAACTCTATTTGACGGTGGGAGCTGCTCTACATCTTTGGAGATAACACTTTCAGAGAACATATTGTTTATTTTGGCTGTTACATTGATGACCTGATCCTTCTTTGGGATGAACCTGAGAAAAATGTTACTGCTTTTCACAATTACATCTTGCATAATGATATGAATTTAAAATTCAAGATTGAATTAAGCAGGGTTTCCCATAATTTTTTAGATTTGTCCTTAGTTCCTAACCTTGACACACAAAGTATTATGTCCAAACTGTATCGCAAGCCTACAGCTGGAAATACCATTATGAATTCCAAATCCTGTCATTCGCTCTCATGTTCTGTCTCAGGATATCATGTGAGAGCCTCATTTTCTGGAACAGTTGCTTTAAAGGAAGATTAGTAGAAACCATACTGATTGAAAATGATAACAAATTTATTTAAACAACAAAATACTTTGTTTAAGCAAGTACTTGCAGAATATTTAAATATGCTACTCAGGTATGTTAAGACCACATACAGCAGGAGTGAAAATAAACAAAACTAGTAAGCAGAGATGCAGATTCAAAAAGGAAAGTCTTTCTCTTGGTAATAACTGAAATGTAAGATTTGCAGAAAACATGTAAACAGGTAGCAGGTTTAAAGGTAAAGTCTTTCTCCTGGTAATTGCTGAGTGCAGGTATTGCACAAGGCAGGAAACAAACTTGTGAACTGGTAACAGGTTTAAAGGTAAAGTCTTTCTCCTGGTTATAGCTGAGTGCAGGAACTGCACAAGGCAGGAAACAAACTTGCAAACTGGTAACAGGTTTAAAGGTAAAGTCTTTCTCCTGGTTATAGCTGAGTGCAGGAATTGCACAAGGCAGGAAACAAACTTCTGAACTGGTAACAGGTTTAAAGGTAAAGTCTTTCTCCTGGTTATAGCTGAGAGCAGGAATTGCACAAGGCAGGATACAAACTTGTGAACTGGTAACAGGTTTAAAGGTAAAGGCTTTCTCCTGGTAATACCTTGTAAACAGGTGCAAATGTGAAATCTTTCTCCAAAGAAGTACAGGAAACAGGTTCTGACTTGACAAAACAGATCCAATGTGAAGACACTAATGCAGACTAAAAGCCATCCTTAAATAGGGATGTTTTGCACAGGGTTGGTTCTGATTAATTCCAGAATTGAGAACACCTGTGTGTTGCACAGGTGTAATAACAAGTAAGGCAAATAGTTATTTATCAGATCTTTTAAGTTCCTTGCTATTACTAGAACTAGCTGTGGCTCAACATGTAAGCAAACAGAAATAGCAACCACAGAGCCACAGGTTCAAATCACCACACAGCCCTTCTTAGCAGAATGCCTCCCAGACCTTTTCTTTTTCTTTTTAGTTTGGAGGCTTGGTTCATGACATTCGCCTTACTTACTTAAAGGGACACTGAACCCACATTTTTTCTTTTGTGATTCAGATAGAGCATGCAATTTTTTTATTTTTTTTATTGAGAGAAACACATGTGAACATCAAGTATTACATCATACAATAACATCACAAAATATGATCCCAAGGAATCAGGAACAGAAACAGGCAATACAATTTCAACAGAGAATTATCTTCAATATTTCTCATTTGCACATAACATATAAATTCTCAAATATCTCAGAAATTTCTCAAGAGCCTAAGACACCTAGGTTCCTCACATGTAATTATCTCCCATATTTTCCATTTTAGTATTATTAATTATTTTATTTAAATGTCAACAGTAATTTACAAAAACAAATGTCAGAAGAAATCACAAAAATCAAACAGTTCAAAATTGTTTTACATTTAAATCAAGAACAGTGAGCAAGTAAATATTCTGCTAAATTTTATCTCTGAATTAGTCAACCCAACCATGGGTTGCCAAAGCCAAAAAAGAAAAAAGAGAAAGAGAAGAAGGAAGAGGGGGGGAAAAAAGAGAGGAAGGAGAACAAAGCAAGAGAAAAAGGATGAAGAAGGACAAGGACAACCCAGAAAGAATCCACTCCCCCCCCCGCCGAAGCCAGAAACTAGGGAAGAGAGTGCAATTGTATGAGACCAAGGGAATCCCAGAAAATCATCTAAGCTCCTCTCAACTAATAAATTGTTACCAGACATCCAGAAGCACCAGTTCCGAGTTTCTGAATGGGAATATTAAGTCATTCATCTCTGTATCTGGCAATGACCTAATAAAGGCTGACCATTTGGCACAAAAATTGTCTGATGTCAGAGTCATTATCTAGATTAGTGTCCCTTTGTTCTAGCAAGCATTGTTTTTTCAAACAATTCTTGATCTCTAGAATAGATGGGGCTATTCTTAATTTCCAATTTTTAAGAATAAGATATCTTGTTGCCAGTATAGAAAGAAATATCAATTTATCATTTGGATTATGGTGGTTTGTACCAAAGATGATAGAGCATGCAATTTTAACCAACTTTGTAATTTACTCCTATTATCAGTTTTTTTTGTTCTCTTGCTATCTTTATTTGAAAAAGTTGGCTTCTAAGCTTTTTTTGGTTCAGACCTCTGGACAGCACTTTTTTATTGGTGGATGAATTTATCCACCAATCAGCAAGAACAACCCAGGTTGTTCACCAAAAATGGGCCGACATCTAAACTTACATTCTTGCATTTAAAATAAAGATACCAAGATAATTAAGAAATTTGATTATAGGAGTAAATTAGAAAATTGCCTAAAATTCCATGCTCTATCTGAATCATGAAAGAAAAAAATGTGGTTTTAGTGTCCCATTAAGTCCATACCCAAGGGACAACTAAGTATGGTTAAAAGGAACAGCTCTTATCCAGACACATATGAAAATGAGGTCAATGTTACCATAAAAAGACTTTTAGAGAGAGGCTATGATAATTGCCTACTTGATAAGATCAAAGGAGAGGTTGATTAAATCCCATGTGTAGAATTACTGAAAAGCAAAACTAAAAATTATAATTTTAAGAATGGCAACAAACAACCGCCTATATTTATAACAATATACAGTTGTGGATAAAGATGTAAAACCTGTGAACGTGTTATCCAGAGTAGTACCTTTGAATCCAAATGTATGAATAAAAATATTAATATTTCACTATCCAATGTTCTTCACATAGCAGAATATGTTCTATTTATTCATAAATACACATTTCTTCATATATCTGATGGTATTTTGGTACAATATATAGCTATACCTATATTGAAATAAATATATCATTATATAGTCAGTGGGATAGGTTCTTTATCTAAACATGTATCACAGTGACTGAACAGTATACTTCAGCCTTTTGTAACATCCCTTTTCAGTCATTTGAAAGATACCAAACATGTAATTTCCCTAATGGAAAAAAATGCAATGGGAGTTTAATACTGTCAAATGGGCAACCATAGATGTGGTAGCCCTATATTCATCCATTCCTCACAGAGAGGGCCTCAAAGAAATTTCTTTATTTCTTGAACAGTATTCTGACTATTCTGAGGAATTCCAAATTTATATCTTGAGGTTAACCAAGTATCTCTTAACACATAATTATTTCAATTTTGAGGGGGATTTTTATCTCCATAGATGTGGGACAGCCATGGGGTCCAAATTTGCCCCATCCTATGCTAACCTGTTTATGGGTTGGTGGGAGCTGTCCCACATCTATGGAGATGGAAATCCCCTGAAACATTTGGTCCACTATTATGGTCTGTATATAGATGACCTGTTGCTGATCTGGTTGGGCACTGAATTGGAATTTAACCAATTTGTTAAACATCTTAACAATAATGAAATTTGTTTACAATTTACTTTGCAAAGGACTATGACAGGGAGTATCATTACTAATATCTATAGGAAACCTGTAGCAGGGAATGCTTTACTGCACACCCACAGTTGCCATTCGAGACATGTACCCTTTACGGTGGCAAAGGGCCAATTCATCAGAGTGAAAAGAAATGGCACTCTGAACAGAACTTTTATAGAACAGTCGACTGAATTGAAAAAACATTTAAGACAAAGAGGATACACTGACAATGTAATATCTAGAGCAGAAGGACAAGTAGCAAATAATGACAGAAGTAGTCTACTCCAGAATAAAACCATCAGAAATAGAGAGAAATGACAGGCGTTTAAAAGGGTCACTTTTGTGTCAGAATTTAGCACCCAATACACCTAGATCTGTTGAATAGTGAAGAAACATTTTGGAATTTCAAAAGCAGATGATAAGTTAGTTAACTGTGTAGAAAGTGGGCTTTGTTGTTCATATAGAAGAACCAAGACCCTGGATAATGTTCTATCTCCCTCATCCCTACTTGACGTGAAAAAAAAAAAAACATTAGCTCATGGTTAACCCATAAAGGGCTTTACAAATGTACAAAAAAATGCAGAGTATGTGAATTTATCACAGTCTCGGATAATTTCAGGTCTGAAGTCACAGAGAAAGTTTTCTCTATAAACAGCTGCTTAAAATGCACATCTACTTATGAAATGTATGTCCAAGCATGCATACAATGTCATCTGCAGTATGTAGGATTAACGACAACTGAAATCAAGGTTCGTATTTGAAACCATTTGTCCACCATTAAGATAGGGGAAGCTACTACAGCCCTAGTGCAGCATTTAACTAGGTACAATTATAAGAGCACTGCAAGCCAAAGGTGGAAAGCCATTGAGAGGGTCATGTGTCCCCCAAGAGGGGGTGATCGCAACAAACTCTTGAGAAAGATATAGAGAAAAGAAAGGGTGCCTCCTAGAGAAGGCAATAGGTTTGTTCTATGGGAGTAGAAATGATGAAATAATACTCACAAAGTAGAGCGGCAAAGGTAGTTCCAAGGCTAGCCTAAGGAAACGGCGTGTTTAACACTGAGAAACGCGTAGCGTGTTATACTGATTTGTTTTATATATATACATTTTATTATTGTACACTGCAATCTCTATTTCTTAATATTATTATTATCATATAAAGTTTTTTTTTACCTTTTAAACACCTGGAGTCTCTTGCTCTTATACGGCTGTTTTTATCCATCACCAAAGGACACATTTGGCCTTTTCATATACACCTTTGATACCTATATGTGCACTGGGTCATTGCAATATACCCAGTAGGCAATATTTGCACTATCGTGTGCGCTTCAAATTGTGAGTACATCTTCATCTGGGATCAATTTACGGCATACATCTATCATACTGCTCTGCACTAGGAGTCGCCCTTCTTATTTCCACTTTCTAAACTTTTGAGAAAGAGAGAGATGTACTGGATATTCAAACTTCATACCAGGGCTCCCAATGGGCTCAACACAGAATATGACCTCATAAACCATTGGAGGTGAAGCCCTTTGGGAAATGTTCTAATTTAATCAATTTGATTCTCCAGACATCATCTCTAAGAACAACTAACAGAGGGTTGAGTCCCCTGTTTTTAGTCCACTATATGTGTTGTGTGCATATATATATATATATATATATATATATACATACAGGTAGCCCTCAGTTTAAGCCAGGGTTAGGTTCCAGAAGGAATGGTTGTAAATTGAAACCGTTGTAAATTGAAACCCAGTTTATACAGGGAGTGCAGAATTATTAGGCAAATTAGTATTTTTATGACCACATCATCCTCTTTATGCATGTTGTCTTACTCCAAGCTGTATAGGCTCGAAAGCCTACTACCAGTTAAGCATATTAGGTGATGTGCATCTCTGTAATGAGAAGGGGTGTGGTCTAATAACATCAACACCCTATATCAGGTGTGCATAATTATTAGGCAACTTCCTTTCGTTTGGCAAAATGGGTCAAAAGAAGGACTTGACAGGCTCAGAAAAGTAAAAAATAGTGAGATATCTTGCAGAGGGATGCAGCACTCTTAAAATTGCAAAGCTTCTGAAGCGTGATCATCGAACAATCAAGCGTTTCATTCAAAATAGTCAACAGGGTCGCAAGAAGCATGTTGAAAAACCAAGGTGCAAAATAACTGCCCATGAACTGAGAAAAGTCAAGCGTGCAGCTGCCAAGATGCCACTTGCCACCAGTTTGGCCATATTTCAGAGCTGCAACATCACTGGAGTGCCCAAAAGCACAAGGTGTGCAATACTCAGAGACATGGCCAAGGTAAGAAAGGCTGAAAGACGACCACCACTGAACAAGACACACAAGCTGAAACGTCAAGACTGGGCCAAGAAATATCTCAAGACTGATTTTTCTAAGGTTTTATGGACTGATGAAAGGAGAGTGAGTCTTGATGGGCCAGATGGATGGGCCCGTGGCTGGATTGGTAAAGGGCAGAGAGCTCCAGTCCGACTCAGACGCCAGCAAGGTGGAGGTGGAGTACTGGTTTGGGCTGGTATCATCAAAGATGAGCTTGTGGGGCCTTTTCGGGTTGAGGATGGAGTCAAGCTCAACTCCCAGTCCTACTGCCAGTTTCTGGAAGACACCTTCTTCAAGCAGTGGTACAGGAAGAAGTCTGCATCCTTCAAGAAAAACATGATTTTCATGCAGGACAATGCTCCATCACACGCGTCCAAGTACTCCACAGCGTGGCTGGCAAGAAAGGGTATAAAAGAAGAAAATCTAATGACATGGCCTCCTTGTTCACCTGATCTGAACCCCATTGAGAACCTGTGGTCCATCATCAAATGTGAGATTTACAAGGAGGAAAACAGTACACCTCTCTGAACAGTGTCTGGGAGGCTGTGGTTGCTGCTGCATGCAATGTTGATGGTGAACAGATGAAAACACTGACAGAATCCATGGATGGCATGCTTTTGAGTGTCCTTGCAAAGAAAGGTGGCTATATTGGTCACTGATTTGTTTTTGTTTTGTTTTTGAATGTCAGAAATTTATATTTGTGAATGTTGAGATGTTATATTGGTTTCACTGGTAAAAATAAATAATTGAAATGGGTATATATTTGTTTTTTGCTAAGTTGCCTAATAATTATGCACAGTAATAGTCACCTGCACACACAGATATCCCCCTAAAATAGGTTAAACTAAAAACAAACTAAAAACTACTTCCAAAAATATTCAGCTTTGATATTAATGAGTTTTTTGGGTTCATTGAGAACATGGTTGTTGTTCAATAATAAAATTAATCCTCAAAAATACAACTTGCCTAATAATTCTGCACTCCCTGTAATGTAAGTCAATGGGAAGTGAGGGAGTTAAAATAGATTCCAGGCCCCCCTCAAAATTGACATAAGTAACACCTAATACATTATTTTTAAAGCTTTGAAATGAAGACTTTAAATGGTAAACAGCATTATAAACCTAAAAATATACTGTAGATTGTATCATCATCACACTAAGTTTAATAAACAAAAACATTTGCTAAACCACACCTAATAAAATTATCACACAAACACAGACTGTGTCATCATCAAACTAAGTTTAATGAAGAAAAACGTTTTTTTCTTGCATTTTTCTGCAGCTAAGGGAAGTGGCTGCTAGATCTTGTTCCTTTAAAAACGGCTCCATTGCTCAGGTCTGGTTATACACTGATTAATTTCAGCCTGTCTGTGTTTAATCACACAACAGACTGTATCATCAACAAACTAAGTTTAATGTAGAAAAACGTTTTTTTACTTGCATTTTTCTGCAGCTAAGGGAATTGGCTGCTAGATCTTGTTCCTTTAAAAACTGATCTATTGCTCAGGTCTAGTTATACACTGATTAGCCTGCCTGTGTTTAATCACACAACAGACTGTATCATCATAAAACTAAGTTTAATGAACAAAAACGTTTTTTACTTACCTTTTTCTGCAAACAGTTCTCTGCATTTAGTCTGCAGCTAAGGGAAGTGGCTGCTAGATCTTGTTCCTTTGAAAGCTAATCCATTGATCATGTCTGTCTTGCTTTTCTTTGCATGTGTTTGCTGCAACACAAGCGGACAGCTCCACCTACTGGCTATTTTAATGTATGCATGTGCTAATGCTTTCAATAGCAGTCAATGCTTTTCAATAGCAAAAAAAAGGGCGTTATTCTGAAACGGCGCAAATTCAACCGTTGTAAACCGAGGGCCACCTGTATATATATATGTGCTAATAGAACCCGCTCCAAAGGATATTTTGGTGATTAGTAATGGAACACCTGACTGACAAAGTATTTGCAGATGAACCAGTGCACAGAACTCATAAATCTATTAATATGGAAAAGGTAAGAAAAAAAGGCAGATGAGTTAATCCAGCACAGTCTAAATTGCAAACCAAATCTAATGATAGAATGAGTCTATAAATTCTTTAACTCCTAGTGGTTTAAACAAAGAAATCAATGATGCCCCTTTCCTTGGTTAAAAGTGTTTCTAGTAAATAAATAAATTTAAGTAATAAGATGCGACAAATTCAAGGTCCCTTTTCTACTTTTGTTCTCCATAATCTATAATCCTCTCTACTATGATAAAATGATTATACATAGCAAGTTGTATGCTCCTATCTCTTTAAATGATCTAAAGTAAAATGTTTGGCCTAATCTTTTATACAAATACACTCTTTCTTTCTATAGTGCTACTAATTAAAAATTTGAATTATAAGTGATAAATATGTCCCTTGATTCTAACTCCCACTCTCAAAAAAACTCTATTCAATTTATATGTATATAGATATATTTTAGTATATTTCTAATTAATATTTGGAGAAACTGTTATTCCAAAAATATATATGTGATATAATAAGGAATCCTGTGCAGATATTTCACCAAATAACAATTAAGGATTAGCCTATAAAAGTTGCCATTAAGCAACCAATAGTATGACGCTTGAGAAAGCCCAATTTGAATTTTCAGAGGGTGAAACGCGCGTTGCGTGAAGGTGACGCCTCTAAGAAGGTAGAGGCATTGAACGTGAACCTGGGAAAAGTTTGGCCGGTTTTATGGTACAGCTGGAGTATACCTGCAAAGTGATTTGGACGGAGACGGAAGGATAGCTCTCATCATTGTGGCCGCAATACCGCAGAGGACACACTAGCCTGGTCTGGTGAGCAGGAGACGTCGAGCCTGGTTTGGTGAGCTGTGGGCTTTAAGCCTTTGATCCTGGTCTCTTTTGTCTATTTATTAAGGACGCTTTGCTGAATCGCTTGTTCCAACTGTGCTTGCTTTACTGTGATCATATCACCGCTGTTTAGTCTGTGAGCAAGTATCGCTATAACAAGTCGCTTTGAAGTGCTGCAAAAATTGTGTGCTTAACATCTGCTTTTAATTTAAATGACTGTGCACCATTTGCTATCAATGTTAAGACAAGATGCCTTTGAAGTGAAGACAAGTCTAACATTGGCTACAAACACAGTGCTTTAACTAACCATTCAGCTACAGTGACTATGTGCTATTACATTTCATCTGTGTTACATCAAATTGGCATATATATGTTGCTGGGCATTTGATCATGTTGCATATTTAGATTCTGCTGATATTTTGTTACTGTGTGTTTATACTATTTTGTTCACTTGCTTAATGATTTATTTCTTACTGCTTAATAGAGGTGAATTATAGTCTAGGCCTTTAATTCTTAGTATATATACCTGTATATCTTGGTTATATCAGGCCTGATTTCTCCAACATTGGTGTGTCCGGTCCACGGCGTCATCCATAACTTGTGGGAATATTCTCTTCCCCAACAGGAAATGGCCAAGAGCACAGCAAAAGCTGTCCATATAGTCCCTCCCAGGATCCGCCCCCCCCAGTCATTCTCTTTGCCGCTCTGAACAAGTAGCATCTCCACGGAGATGGTGAAGGGTATGTGGTGTTTAGTTGTAGTTTTTTATTCTTCTATCAAGAGTTTGTTATTTTAAAATAGTGCTGGTATGTACTATTTACTCTGAAACAGAAAGAGATGAAGAGTTCTGTTTATAAGAGGAGGATGATTTTAGCAGCAGTAACTGCTGGGGACCGGTAAGCCATTTTCTTAGTCTCAAACAGAATAAAGGGCTTATTATGGGCTATAAACTGGTAGAAACTTTTATGGGCTAAATCAATTGCTTTATTTAGGTATTATATACAGTTTGAAGTTGAATTTCACACTTTTATAACTTTGGGGAACGTTTTTTACGCCAGGCACTTGTTTAGACACCTTCCCAGTCAGGAAGGGCCTTTCTCTGTAGTAGGCAGAGCCTCATTTTCGCGCCATTACTGCGCAGTTACTTTTGAGAGCAGTACATGAAGCTGCATGTGTGTGGGTCTGGAATTCACTGAAAAGGTTCCTAGAAGGCTTCATTTGGTATTGTATACCCCCTTGGGATTGGTGAAGTCACAGCAAAGGCTGGGGCTGGGACTGTAAGGGGGTTAAAGTTGTAAACGGATCCGGTTTCCACATTTTAAGGGTTAACAGCCTGAAATTTGGGGTGCAATGCTTTGAATGCTTTAAGACACTGTGGTGAAAATTGGTAAAGATTGGATAATTCCTTCATAGTTTTTCACATATTCAGTAATAAAGTGTGCACTGTTTAACATTTAAAGAGACAGTAACGGTTTTGTTTTAAAATGGTTTTTGTGCTTTATTAACCAGTTTAAGCCTGTTTAACATGTCTGTGCCTTCAGATAGATCATGTACTGTATGTATGGAGGCCAATGTGATTCCCCCTTCTAATATGTGTGATAATTGTGCCATAGCGTCCAAACAAAGTAAGGACAGTACTGTCACAGATAATAAAGTTGCCCAAGATGATTCCTCAGATGAAGGAAGTAGACATAGTTCTACATCATCTCCTTCTGTGTCTACACCAGTTTTGCCCACACAGGAGAACCCTAGTACTTCTAGCGCGCCAATGCTTGTTACTATGCAACAATTGACGGCAGTAATGGATAACTCCATCGCAAATATTTTATCCAAAATGCCAGCATTTCAGAGAAAGCGTGATTGCTCTGTTTTAAACACTGTAGAGCAGGAGTGCGCTGATGATAATTTTTCTGTCATACCCTCACACTAATCTGAAGTGGCAATGAGGGAGGTTTTGTCAGATGGGGAAATTTCTGATACAGGAAGAATTTCTCAGCAGGCAGAACCTGATGTTGTGACATTTAAATTTAAATTAGAGCATCTCCGCGCATTGCTTAAAGAGGTGCTATCTACTTTGGATGATTGTGACAATCTGGTCATCCCAGAAAAATTGTGCAAGATGGACAAGTTCCTAGAGGTCCCGGTGCACCCTGACGCTTTTCCAATACCCAAGCGGGTGGCGGACATAGTGAATAAGGAGTGGGAGAAGCCAGGCATACCTTTTGTCCCTCCTCCTATATTTAAGAAATTATTCCCTATGGTCGACCCCAGAAAGGACTTATGGCAAACAGTCCCTAAGGTTGAGGGTGCGGTTTCTACACTAGCCAAACGCACGACCATTCCTATTGAGGACAATTGTGCTTTCAAAGATCCTATGGATAAAAAATTGGAGGGTTTGCTTAAAAAGATTTTTGTACAGCAAGGTTACCTCCTTCAACCTATTTTGTGTACAGTATTATTCCTGTCACTACAGCAGCGTGGTTCTGGTTCGAAGAACTAGAAAAATCGCTGAGTAGGGAAACTCCGTATGAGGAAGTTATGGACAGAATTCACGCACTTAAGTTAACTAATTCCTTTATTTTAGATGCCGCTTTGCAGTTAGCAAGATTAGCGGCGAAAAATTCAGGGTTTGCAATTGTGGCGCGCAGAGCACTCTGGCTAAAGTCTTGGTCGGCGGATGTATCTTCCAAGACAAAATTACTTAATATCCTTTTCAAAGGTAAAACCCTTTTTGGGCCAGAATTGAAAGAAATTATTTCAGACATCACTGGGGGTAAGGGCTATGCCCTCCCACAAGATAGGCCTTTCAAGGCTAAGAATAAGTCTAATTTTCGTTCCTTTCGCAATTTCAGGAACGGACCGGCTTCCAACTCTGCAGCCTCTAGACAAGAGGGTAACGCTTCCCAGACTAAACCAGCTTGGAAACCGATGCAAGGCTGGAACAAGGGTAAACAGGCCAAGAAGCCTGCTGCTGCTACCAAGACAGCATGAAGGGGTAGCCCCCGATCCGGGACCGGATCTAGTAGGGGGCAGACTCTCTCTCTTTGCTCAGGCTTGGGCAAGAGATGTTCAGGATCCCTGGGCACTAGAAATAGTCTATCAGGGTTATCTTCTAGAATTCAAGGAACTACCCCCAAGGGGAAGGTTCCACATGTCTCACTTATCTTCAAACCAAATAAAGAGACAGGCATTCTTACATTGTGTAGAAGACCTGTTAAAGATGGGACTGATACACCCAGTTCCAAATGTGGAACAAGGTCAGGGGTTTTACTCAAATCTGTTTGTAGTTCCCAAAAAAGAGGGAACTTTCAGACCAATTCTGGATCTAAAGATTCTAAACAAATTTCTCAGAGTTCCATCGTTCAAAATGGAAACTATTCGAACGATTTTACCTACAATCCAGGAGGGTCAATTAATGACTACCGTGGATTTAAAGGATGCGTATCTACATATTCCTATCCACAAAGATCATTTTCAGTTCCTAAGGTTCGCCTTTCTGGACAAGCATTACCAGTTCGTGGCTCTTCCATTCGGGCTAGCCACTGCTCCAAAGATTTTCACAAAGGTGCTTGGGTCCCTTCTAGCGGTTTTAAGACCAAGGGGTATTGCAGTGGCACCTTACCTGGACGACATCCTAATCCAAGTGTCGTCCCTTTCCAAAGCAAAGGCTCATACACACATTGTTCTAGCCTTTCTCAGATCTCACGGGTGGAAGGTGAATGTAGAAAAGAGTTCCCTGTCTCCGTCGACAAGAGTTCCCTTCTTGGGAACAATAATAGATTCTTTAGAAATGAAGATTTTCCTGACAGATGTCAGAAAGTCAAAGCTTCTAAACGCTTGTCAAGTTCTTCACTCTATTCTGCAGCCTTCCATAGCTCAGTGCATGGAAGTAGTAGGGTTGATGGTTGCAGCAATGGACATAGTTCCTTTTGCTTGAATTCATCTAAGACCATTACAACTGTGCATGCTCAAGCAGTGGAATGGGGACTATACAGACTTGTCTCCAAGGATTCAAGTAGACCAGATGACCAGAGACTCACTCCATCGGTGGCTGACCCAGGATCACCTGTCCCAGGGAATGAGCTTCCGCAGACCAGAGTGGGTCATCGTCACAACCGACGCCAGTCTATTAGGCTGGGGCGCGGTCTGGGATTCCCTGAAATCTCAGGGTCTTTGCTCTCGGGAAGAGTCTCTTCTTCCGATAAACATTCTGGAACTGAGAGCGATATTCAATGCTCTCCGGGCTTGGCCTCAACTAGCGAAGGCCAGATTCATAAGATTCCAGTCAGACAACATGACGACTGTTGCTTACATCAACCATCAGGGGGGAACAAGGAGTTCCCTGGCGATGAGAGATGTGTCCAAAATCATCAAATGGGCGGAGGATCACTCCTGCCATCTATCTGCGATCCACATCCAAGGTGTAGACAACTGGGAGCCAGATTATCTGAGTCGTCAGACTTTCCATCCGGGGGAGTGGGAACTTCACCCGGAGGTGTTTGCCCAGTTGACTCAATTATGGGGCATTCCAGACATGGATCTGTTGGCGTCTCGTCAGAACTTCAAGGTTCCTTGCTACGGGTCCAGATCCAGGGATCCCAAGGCGACTCTAGTGGATGGATTAGTGGCGCCTTGGTCCTTCAACCTAGCTTATGCGTTTCCACCGTTCCCTCTCCTTCCCAGGCTGGTAGCCAGGATCAAACAGGAGAAGGCCTCTGTGATTCTGATAGCTCCTGCGTGGCCACGCAGGACTTGGTATGCAGACCTGGTGAATATGTCATCGGTTCCACCATGAAAGCTACCTTTGAGACAGGATCTTCTAGTGCAAGGTCCATTCGAACATCCAAATCTAATTTCTCTCCAGCTGACTGCTTGGAAATTGAACGCTTGATTTTATCCAAGTGCGGGTTTTCGGATTCAGTGATAGATACTTTGGTCCAAGCCAGAAAACCAGTGACTAGAAAGATTTACCATAAAATATGGAAAAGATATATCTGTTGGTGTGAATCCAAGGGATTCTCATGGAGTAAGATTAAAATTCCCAGGATCCTCTCCTTTCTCCAAGAAGGTTTGGATAAGGGATTGTCAGCGAGTTCTCTAAAGGGAGAGATTTCTGCTCTATCTGTCTTGTTACACAAACGACTGGCAGCTGTGCCA